>NC_134652.1:26213396-27459646 GCF_030463565.1 Pelecanus crispus
CATGCATTTTTTTCTCCTGATACTTTGATGCAAGGGCATCTTCATGTCATAAATTACGAAGAGGTCCGTATGCCTATTTTGTCTGCTGACTTCAAAACAGGTTATCAGAACTCACCACAGAAGTTAGCACCAAGTAACCAACTTTCTAGTGCTGTGTTGTTTAGATAAATGTCACTACTGCTTTTTTATTCTACCCACTGCTGCAATTTCTTCCTTGTATATTTTACACCTGTTTATTAATTCTGTTGCCATCACACAGCAATTGCTGAAGCTGAGGAGTGAATATGGAGGCTGTGCTAGCAGAGATTCAAGATACAGTACAAACAATGCTTCGGTGGTTGCCAGTGTTTTATGGGTTTATTTTGACCTTTTCAGAGCTCATCTGGAAGATTGTAAGAACTGATATTTAAAAGCACCAACTACTTTGAACTTCTTTTGTAGACAAAAGGAGTCACTGCTATCAGTGGTGCTGCACATGCTGGCAAGGGAGGAGATTTTTTTTTTTTTCCCCCTCCCTCTTTAAAAAGACTATATGAACACAGCCAGAGAGAACCGTGAAGTGTATTTGGCTGTCTGCCGTCTCTGTCTTGTTAGTGCAGAGGTGTATACTCCTACCAAGTGGTTGTAATGACACTAACTGGTGTATGTGAGGAAGAATGGGAAACCATCTTTTTTTTATTGTTGTTATGAGAATTTCCTGTGGGCCTTTAGACTGTGGAAGGGCTAGCCATTGACACCATAAGCTTGGAAGGGTACAATACAATATAATTTGGCAATTCAGCCTCTCTAATCAGCCTGTCTCAGAACAAGCTGATTTAGAGACGTGTCAGGATATATTCAGAGAATAATTATACTTATAAATAATAATTTTCAGTTAAAAATTAAAATTATATCTGTCTTTATAGATACATATATGTTTATATATTATATATATATGACTAAAATAAGCATAATTATCAGAAGTGGTTGTGATATTGAAAACAAGCAAGCAAATCTGTGATTGCTAATACTTTTTCAGATGTTTCAGTTTTCAGTGTGACAATTGCTATGTTCAGAAAGAATTTCTCAGACTACAGTGCGTACTCTGACCTATTATAATTTATCAGAGCTGATATCCAAGCTGTGCTACACAACATGATATGGATATTTTTATATTCTGACCCCATCTTTGAATTATGACATTTGATTCCTGATAGATGCCATTTACTTCCAGTAGAGGAAGACTCCACTTTGCCAAAAGCAATGAGAAGTTGCTTCATGTTCAGTACCAAAACAAGACTTAACCTTTGAACTTTGAAAACTAGTTCTCCAAAAATGCAAGAGGTACTAATAAAGATAGATTAGATGGATAAAAATGGGTAGAATATGGGATCTGTTTCAATTATTAAATATTCCTAATAATCGCTAAGAGAAAGTGTCCTGATTTTCAGCCTGTTCCGTTGCATCAGCTTGCCAGTATATCTAACAGCAAAAGACATCTGCAAATACAAAAGAAAATGGTCATTCTTTTTAATTGTGTATTAGCATACGAAGTGTATATAGGAGAGAATCTGCTTTAAAGGCTTCCCCAAGGAGAGAGAACAATATAGAGCAAAGTAGTAGTGTTATGTATTCATCTGAATAATGCTATGTTAGGAAAGTAAATTTAAGTTTTGCTCCCAGCTAGGATAGAAGATGCTACAGACGCACCATATGATAGATAAAACCTTGTTTTATTTTCCTAAAAGAAGGGGTGGAGGGAAAGTGTGTGGGTCTTTTTCACAACTGGTGCAATTGAGCCCACTTTATTAAAGGTATTTCAGTTGGCTATGGATCGAGTAGGCCATGTTACTCTGTTTACTGGTGAACAGCCATTAACACCTTTGCAATTAACACAGACTGAAACCAGAGAATAGATGCTTGGTTTAAGTGGGATCGATCTCTTTAAAGTCTACATAAATTAGACCTCCATTTTTAGTGTCTTGTCTGAAAGTACCTTGCAAAAACCAGTGTGGTAGTTCTTAAGTTGTCTTTGAGAATGAAGATGTGAATGAACTCTTGACTAGTTTTGAACATAACCCAGCAAAAATAGTATTTATATCTGATCTGATATTTTGACCTGTATGACATCTGCATTAAAGCTGGAAATCCAGTTGTCACCTGTATATCTTTTTGTCTTTTTTGGGGGGGGACAATTCTTCTTCCAAATGAATCTCCCCTGCCTAAGCTGATGATGTCAGTTAGGATGGCTCCGATGGATGCACAACAATCAATGGATTTTGTTCTGTCCCCAAACACTATAGAAGGGCTAGCAGAATAAGATATTTGGGATCTGTCTTAACAACTGAAACACATGCTCCAGAATGTCAATATTAACTCCATAACAAATGTGTTTCTTCTAAGATGTTAAACAGTGAATAGAGGAAGCTGAGATAAGCTTTGTTATCCATCCCAGCCAGAGGGAAAAGCTTTGACAAAAGGAGTCAACAACTGAGCTGGCTGTTAAGATCCCAAAGCTAATTTCATGTTTGTGTGTGTTAGAATTATTACTTTAATTATTTTATCCTGCACTTTTGTCAGGCTGCTTGCAGTTTTGCAGGTACCAGTTTTTACCATGTCCAAAATAAACATTGTTCATTGTGAACTGAGAACATCTTGGACAGTGAAGATGGAAAATCACTCATCTTTCAAAAAAATTTAAATTTAGTCCTCCATATCTCCCTACCTAAAAAACACCAAACCATTCTTCTTTTTCTCTCTCTCACAAAACCAACCACCAAAAACTTCTGATAGAAAAATCTTGATTCAGTTTTGAAAGTTATTTCTTCCCTTTGGAATACTAGGATTCATTTTTATTCAAGTATGTTGTTTGTCCACATCAGGGAATTGAAAACAGTTACCTTCATGCTGGAAGGCATTCTTAAGTTTAGCTGTACTCTGATGGTGTTCCGATGCAATTTCTCAGTCATTTTTAAGAATCTAGAAAGGTGTCCTAGTTGTGAAGACCTGGTGGTGACAGATGGATACTAGGAAAGCTTTTTCCTAGTCATTGAAAGCCAGACAAAAACATTTACTTCCCCTCCCTCTATTTTTGGCCTTTTTTTCCTCCTCAGTGAAGTGAGGTAGGATTTTTTTCTTCCTGTGTATACCATTGGCAGCTATGTGTGAAGGCAAGGGTGGAAGTGGGACAGGGTGCGGTTTCATTGTAGAGCTGCTTTGAGCCGCTTGAGAGGAAATTTCTTCTACCTACAGATGTCCTCTGATCTTCATCAGCATCTGTGCCGGGGTGATTCTAACAGCATTGGTTAGATGATTACGTTGTAGTCTCTTAGAGGTGTTAAGGGTTTATTTAGTGCTTGTAGATTGATGGCTAATGGGTTTTGTTGGGCTGTTTAAATGGAAGTTTCCCACAATCTGATACTAAAATGGAGGCTTTGAGTGAAGCTTTTATCACTCTTTCACCAGTCTCATCAAGAACTTCCCTTTCCTTGCTGGAAATGGAATTTCATGCTGTGTATTTCTAATCCAAGCGTTACATCAATCAGCAATCTAGTGTAGAAGTTTGTGGTTCTAACAAAAAGAGCATTTCACATGCTGTGAAGTGGTTTCCTAGTCTGGCATTTATGTCTATCCCAGACCCTACGGAAACTACTTAAACTGGAACTTGCCTTCGATTTACTATGCTCAAACTTTCATGACTTGATATCAGACACATTTTCACAGCTGGTTCTCAATGCCTTTCCTGCAATTAGAGAGATTATATACAGGATGTGTTTGACAAGTGGGCAGTGTCCAAAGTCCATGTTCTTTGTGTGGCATTAAAATGCCAGAGTAAACAAATCAGCAGTGAGTGCAATTGCCAACCCCAGCAAAAAGGAATACATGCTTGTTGTACGGCACATTTGTGTTGTCAGCAAATCTCAGTGCACTTGGCAAGGAAGTCCATGCCCATTTAAAAATGAGGAAAATGAGGTACTAAGAGGTGAATTGTCTTAATATAACAGGCTACAATTGCAATTCAGTCTCCTGTGTTTGGAATAACATTAGGCAACATTTATCTCCCTTTTTAAAAAAAGGCCAAAAAAAAATCAATTACATATGGTAGTAATTTCTGCACAAATAGAAGAAAACTCTGTAACCGTAAGACATGTTTGTGAACTTCCCGATTATTATTTGGACATTGGAACTATGGAAAAAGTGGGGCACTTCGGGAGGTGATACTGACATATAATAGATGCTGATCTGCTGTTTGGTATTGGGACAACATCCTAGCATGCAGCTAGGGAGCATTGCCATCATGTTGATACCATATTATACTGAAGTTCTGACTAGATATGTTCCCTGTAGTACTTTGTGAAAAAGTAGTGTGTCAATTCTGATGTCAATTCTGATTCTTAGCCAAATTCAAAGTTTGATAATCACTTCCTACTTGAAGTGAGAAGTAGCCACTGGGAAGTGGCACCTGCATTTCAGCAATGGACCAAGAAACTGGAATTTAGCTAAGACATAAGAGCAAATCTAATCTGCCTTGGTTGTAGTCCAAGAGCAATGTTAATAAAGCCATTTTACAAATATTCTTGAATTGACTTGGTTAAAATTTTGGAAGTGTAGTGGAGAAGAAGGCTTTCACGACACACGTGCTCATTGTATATTGTACCTTTTTTGATGTAAAGATCCTTGGTGTTAGTTTGGTTTGATGTTTTAAGAAATTACCATTATGCAGAAAGGCAAATTTTGGAAGATAGTGGCTGTTAACTCTTATTTCTATAGGGGAAAATAGTCATATGTATAAGTTTCATTCAGGATTTAACCATGGCTTTGATATTGTAGGACAAGAGTATGTGGCAGTTGAAGGTTATTTTGTTTCTGTTTCTTTGTGGGGAATTGTGAAGAAATGGGGAATGGTGAGGGGTTTTCTGAATCGCATGAAATATATTTTGAATGTAGAATGTGGGATTGAACTAAGTTCTTTGCTTTCTGTGTTTCAGTTCCAATGTTGACTTGGAAGAAGATTTGATGTACTAGTTAATGTACATAATTCCTAATTCAGTGAGGTGGTCGCATTCATAATGCCAGTGTGAGTTGTAATTTTTTTGAGGATTGGGTCACAGATTTATCAGTGCAGCCTTAGTTATAATAGTAGTTTCAAGAGGAAAGGAAAAAAGAACTTTATAAAAACACTATGAGGTTTTGTTAAGAGTAGAAGGCAAAGTTTTGGACAACTTTTTCTTTCCCCTTAAGCTTTTAGTAACCCCTAACTCACATACTGACAGGGACATCAATGCTGTCTGCATTTTTTTCTTCAAAAGTTTTCTCTCTCCTTCTTTCAGAAGAGTAATTTTTGAGGCAGCCATGACAGCTCTGTCATTTCACTCACACCTCTGAATTTTTCTTTCTGTTGTCAGTCAGCAGACAGCAGTCACAGTATCTTGATGATCGTGATTGATGGCAAAATATATGAGAAATGTAAAAAGGGCATTGAACGTTATGTCTAAAACAATCATTTTATGCCTTTATTTTTGTAAGTACAATAAGAAGTTAGAAAAGCACCTGTTTACCTGTAGGCCTTACGCTTATTTTTTGCATTATATAGAATGGTGTAGATATAGCTGTAGATATATCTGTAAGTATATTTTTCAGTCATAAACATAAGTACCGCAAGTTGTCTGCACATTTAGACTCAGTTCAGTATTTATGATATTTTGCCAATGTTTTACTGTTTTTCAAATTTCCTTTCAAATGACTAATTTCCCATCAAACTCTAGGGCTTAAATGGCAAACAAGGAGCTGAGAGCAATAGCAAAAAGAATCTGAGTGATATTTTCCTTGAAAGAGCTTTATGTGTTCTTGGAAAGTAAAACACATCAATTATACCGTAAGTAAATAAAACACATATTTGGGGAAGGAGAATTGGCTATTGGGCTTTCGTGTCAGCAAAATTTCTATACAGAATGGGATAGAAAACACCAAAGAAAGCCTTATTTTTCCAGTTGGTCCTATGCATGAAACTTAATACAGATTATTTTTAGGAAAAAAGAAACCAAGCTCTATGAGTTTGTGCTGTACAATGGCCACTGGATTTTTTCCATTTATACGAAATAATTGCCTATTGAACTTCAAAAATCATATTCCAGTAGCTGGTGTGCGTGCCTATTAAACAGCAATATTTGAGGCCGAATAAGCATCACTTGCACTCCGTTACTACTACATTGTCTATGCTGATGGCTATAATTGTCTTTGTTTACAGGCATCTATATGCAGTATCCATCTTCTACATTTTTTTGGTAGCTATATGAGGCAAAAGGGCTATTCTTGCTATGTATGATGATTAGTTGTGTGAGAGTTCAGGTGTTTATTTTTTAAATGATTGCAAGTGGCATAACTGTGTAGGCAAATTGTTTAACATGAATACAGTCATACCACAAAAAAAGAAGTCTCGCTAGCCATATAACTTATTCTGAGCAGGGAACTGATAAAAATTGTACCTGCAGAAGATCTCTTACTGATATAAGCTGTGTGTCCAGAAGGGAGTCGATTCTAGGGGTGATATTCTGGCGGCTATACTGGCAAACGCTTTTATATCTGTGTCATGTATCAGGAAAGCTGTCATGTTACCCACCAGTGTGCAGTAATTATTAAATGTGGGTCCTGTGGAGACTGGTGCTGTGAAGGGAGCCACCTTTTAGATGATAGCTGGTAACAGTTACAGTCTAGGATTTTCAGAGGGCTCAGGGATATTTACCTACTCCTTTAGGGATGAGAAGTGAAGATACTGAGGAGAAGCCAGCAGATTCCAGTAAATTTTTTGAAGAATACTGCTAAGTGAAGGAGTAGAGATTCATCTTTTCCATTCGGAATAGGTCTTAAAAGTGTCTCTGGCCACAAATTTAAGACATGCTCTAGTGTTGTCCAGAAATAACTTGAAAAACTTGTCTTTGCCATTTGTTTGAAATGAATGTTGTGCACAACTTCAACACGGGGCATAGATTCTCTTCCTCTGCTGGAATGGGGATGGGTTGTAGCAGTTAACTTTGTCTCTTTGTGGCATAATCTTTCTTGGAGCTTTCTCTGGTTTGAGTACCTATTCTGGCTGAAAATTGAGGAGTTTGTGAAACTCATGTTGTGGGGTTAGATAATAGGTTTATCTGCAAGACAATATGAAAGTATATTCTATTTTTAAGGGCACATGTGCGTCCCATCTGGGTTGGGCTGGGCTACAACATTGGGGACTGAACTGTGTGTATTCCAGGCTAAAAGATGTGTGGCTCCAGAAAAATCTTACTGTTTTCAGTTTCTTAGCTTGTTTAGTTGGGACTGTTTGCAGAAATTAAAAAAAAGTCCTCTTCAAAGGACCTTGTCATTTTATAAACAACTGCCCTATTTCTTGGGAAACTGCAAGGTGGCATTTTACTTCATAATAAAGTAGTCAAATTCAAGAAATGCTAAGATTACTAATGACACACAATTGGAAAAAAAAAAGAATGTTAAGTGAGTGAATACAAAAGGTGAATCTAAGACACATGAATCACTGAAAGTTCTTTGGCACAGAAATTACTCACAAAGTTCCTTAAAGACATGAACAGAAGGGTTGGGGGGGGAAAGGAGATTTGGTTTATATCGCTATTTGATTTTATATTCAAATTGTAGAAATCTCGTTTGATGATCATTTTTTGAACAAGGAATCATGGGAAATATTTTGTTTTCCCTGAGAGCCAAGGCGATGTATTTATTTCAAGTTTTATTAAATGAGTTATAAATTTTCCTAGCAATTTACTCATAGCTCAAGAGGTTTAATTTGCATGTGTTGCCTTTTACAATATGCTTTTCGTAATGTTGCAGATGCTTCTTCCCTAGCTTCAGTAAACAACAGGCAGTTGGCCAGGTTTTTGACTGAACATTTGCCAACTCTGGGAAATATTAGTTAACTCTCTAGTGGCCACTGAATGATTTTTAGCCAACTTTATCCAAAAGAATCCATGAAGATTAAAAATAATATGAAGTAAAAAAAAAAGATACAAACCCAGTAATTTGCTGGACTAAACACGGCAAAAGAGTTTTCTTTCTGCATTTATAGTAATTTCAGTTTTTCTTTTTTTAACATTTATTTCCAAAATGGGTTGTTTTTAGAAATTTATTTGAAAATTGGTGATGATAAGCTTTTCTTCCTTCAGATCAGTGAAGATTCTTTAGTCTTGGAGGCGCTCAAATACAATGAGGTTTACCCCTAGGTTTCTGCTCTAATTTTGAAAAGCCCACAAGGAGAGTTTTTTTCTTTGACACAGTAATCCAGTCCATAGCAGGGATATTTTGCAGGTGGGATGGCAGGTTTTTTCATGAGTAATAGAGGTTAACAAAGTCTGGTTTCCTGCGGACTTATGCCCTAGAGTTGGCGATGCAGTAGAGCTAAGCTGCCATCTCTGTCTCCCTTATGGTGCTTTCAGCTTTCTTCCAGGATTCTTCCATACTTTTGTGGGCTGTCTCTTGAGCAAGTCACGTTCTCTTCTGATCTGGAGCTACCTGCTTGTTAATTGTTCATCTACTGCCAATGTAATATGTGGTGATGTTTCTTCCTGTTAGTGAGAGATTCAGTAGTATTTCATTCTCTCTCATTCAGCCTCTCATCATCGTGGTATTTCTAGGAATGTAACGTGACTTCAGACTTAGTTGAAGTTGGTGAATTTGTCCCAAAGCTGTGGTTCAAAAGATGTATGCAAGGATGGCTTATCAGCATGGTTGCACAAGGACGTAAGGAAATGAGGCCAATCATGACAAAAAAGAAATGTCAAACGTCTTCAGCATCTTGCATGATGTGCACTTTGAAATTATTACAGGCGTCCCATGATTAAACGCTGTCAGTGTAAGTGGGGCAAAAGGACAGACTGAAGGAATGAGTTGAGTTTGAATTGCCTGACTTGACATTCACTGCTCTTGAAAAACTTGTACTGTGGGTCTGCAAACATATTTTGGATAACTGTTTTGAACAGGTGATCATAAATGAAGCATGGTGCAACATCCATTGAAAGGGGATGAGACTTAAGAGGCAGAAAATTCTGAATCCTTCTGGTATTTGTCCAGGTTACACAAGGCTCTTTCTTGCGGTATCCGAGTATGTTTGCGTTTTTATTGGTGTTACTTTTTGCTCCACAAGTGCTCTGATGATGTGTGGCTAGCTGTGGGCTGAAATTAAATACAGTGAAGATAACACATCAACCAGTGATTCTTCATGCCTGATCCACTGCTATATTCCTCATATTCATTTAATCATATTACCCCTTCCATAGTGTTCCTCATTTGTGTAGAAGTATTACACTCAATACCTTAAGATTGTAATGAACTAGGAGAAATGAAATATTATGGAGAGCAGATGATTGCTTGTACACACCCTTCTAAACTTCTTTTGAATCTGTAAGGCAAAGCAGTGTCTATCAAAAAAAGAAAAAAAAAAAAGAAAAAGTTTTGATTTTACAAGTTTAGTGTTAGAAAAGTTACCTTGTAGTTTCTCAAGCAAATTTAAAGTAAGGCTCGAGTGGTGCCACTGTTAGGATCCAGAGAAGATGAATATCAGATGATTTGTTCTGTCTTTTGTGCTGGAAACATGGCGCATGGCTAGCGTGATGTCATAAACTGATGTCTTAGTGCATCCTGCAGGAATTATGTGCCCTTTTACTTTTCTAACAAATGGCACCTATGACCCATTGAATTTCACTTAGACTGGATGAATCTGTTTTCCCCAGCATTTCTCATTTTCTGCTTCCCTCTGTCTTTTCCCTTACATGATACTGGGGAGGGAGGAGTGTTGCTTAGCAACCAGTTGGAAATGGTCAATACAGGTATAAATATTAAACCTTTTGAACCATGGTGAGTTTATGGTCAAGTTCCAATTTTTCCTCATGAAAACTGAGGCGATGTGGTAATGTAAATCCCTTTTGATAATCAGGACAAAATTGGGACCTCAGTTTCTCTGAGTTTGACACCTGTACGTGGAGAAGGAAACTACTTCTCTGGTAACTAAGAGGATGCCCATGCAGAGCCCCATGGATCTCCAGTATGGTACTTGATGTGGGGGTTTTTGGCTTGGAGTTTTGTGGGGTTTTTTTCAGTTTGGGTTGTTTTTTTTTTAAATGGTGTTAGAACCCAAAACTGTAAGTTTGGAGATTGGTACTAACTCAGTCATGTATTATCACTACTTAGTGCAGAAATAAAAGTGGGATTTTTTCCTAAATGTTTTTAATGTGCTTTATAATTTTTAGATAGAAGACAGTAGAAAGTATAGTGCATCACTACTTGTTACCCTACTGCAGAAATTATGTGAGAACAATAAACTCCACTATTGTGGTTTAATGCTACTGCTGAAGAGGGACAAAATATGTGCCATCACACGTGGTTTGGAAAATGTATGTATGTATTACTTTAAGTGAATGCCTGATTTCAGCAAGGCATTTCCATTATAATACTCACGAAATACAATCTTAAGAGAAGTAGAGGGACTTGAAACCATGGGTAACTACTGTGATCTGCCTAAAGCAAGCAACTGAAAGTGTCCCCCCCACAGTATGCATTTGTTTAGTAATATTATGTTAGTGGCTAGAAGACTTAGTCAAGACCAAGGCGTCTGTTTACCTAGGCACCAAACATTTTGTGTCCTGTAAGGTGAGGAGACTGTGTGAGCAGTAAAATACCTTGCCAAAGATCATTTATTAATCACGTAACTACAGCAATAGAAGCCTGCCTCTGGCTCTCAGTGCCCCAGTTACCCAGCCCATGCTTCTCCATTCAGGCAGCATCATACCATTTGGGGCTGTCTGCCCCATGGATGTGCACGGGTTATTGATCTCAAGCACTGCTGATTGCCCAAAAGTGTAAGCTGGAAAATAATTGGAAAAAACATGTTGGTCTGCTAGCTTCAAATCTGACTGCAAGTTGTTCCTGGAATATGGTGTTTATTGAAATGATATGTGCAATCATATTCCAATCATTTCATAACAAGGAAATGAGAATATTTAAGACTTTTCACCAGTATTTTCTTGAAAAGCAGACTGTGTGAATTTTGATTGATATGACGCTTTAGAACTATAACTGAAACTGTATTTGTTACAAAGGAATGACCACTGAATCAATTTATTTAGTATATATTTCTTTAGACTTGCATTATTAATATTCAAAGGGGAATGTCTTTTACATTGTGCTGCAGTTTATACTAATGTGGGTTCATTTGCTTTCATGTTTTTCTGTTGAAAAGATAAAATGAAGCAACACTGTTCATGTTCTGCATAGAACTGTAGCAATGTGCAGTTTGGTATCTACTGCATTTCCAAAGCAATAAATACATGAATAAAAAAATCAAAGATAAGAGGCAGGATTTTCCATTGATTTCCACAGACACAGCCTGCTGTTGTTATAACAGAAATCTAATAGGGAGGTAAAAATTTGCTTGTATTTGCCAGCTGTTTAGTGCAATAACTAGTGCAGTCTGTATTATTTCGAAGATGATCAGAAGGTGCAAAACCACTTCTTAACTCAAAATTAATATATATATTTTAGAAATAAATTGAATCTTATTGCATAAAACACATACTTCTAAAACTATTTTCTGTGGGTAACACTTCAGGTGTTTGGCTCAGGCTGTATGTTTCACTGAAAGTTTGTTTACAACCATCAACACTTTTCTAAAATAACTATTAGATGCAGTTTAGAATTCTCTTCTGCTTCTATCCTGCAGTCATGCACAAGTTTAACTGAATATATATGACTAATCGCTTTGAAGCAATTGCGAAGTAGTCTAATAAGTAGAAGTTTAGAACACACATTGCTTTCTCATGGCTTTGTTGACTTAAATTCTTTAATAGTTACACTTAAGAAAAATTCATGGGCAGCCTGAATTCTGCCTAGGAGCCCATTTACAGTGTTTCTGTTTGGCTGTCTCTGGTTGTTCAGAGGAAACTTGCCAAAAGGAAATGCAACCCTCAAGGGCTTAAGTAGTCTGAACATGGATGCTGCCTCCTTAGAAAACTATCAGGGTCTTGCTTTTGAGCTGAAACATTCATGTTTTCCTCCAGGTTTTAATGGAAGTAAGATTAATATTTCATTATCCACTTTAAATTTGAAAATGCTTTATAGATATGTGTGAGGTGTCTGTACTGAAACCATAGTCTAGTTTTAAAAGTTTTGATTTTATGTGTTTCCTACATTGATTAGTGGTGAACTGTTGTCAAGAGCTCAGTCCTCTGCATGACATGCTGTGTCGGACGATGAGTGCGTGCATGCTTACCATTCCTGTATTACTGTTATTTTTTTAAAGGCTCTTGATGGTTGATTAACTGTTTTCCATGCTTGATGTAAAGCTGCACACATCATGTATGTTATTCTGAAACCGTTATATCCAGTTATGTGGGCAAACATTTAAATATTCTGATACCTTCTGGATCCAAACCAACAGGTTGTGAAACAGCTAGAAGAGCAAGAGAGCCATGCTACACTGAACTGCCTTGGCAATGGAGGCTTCACTCATGGAGTGAAGAAAAAAGAGAGATGTAGATCCTGTCAGAATGTACTTCACAAGGCCTATCCCACTTGCAGTGAGGTGGTGAGAACCTGATGGTCCTGCTGCTTTAACAAGTACTGTCATTTGTCACTGTCTTGACATACACATTTCTGCATGAGGGACACAAAGAGAAAGAAGGCATTAGCATCTTTCATGCAGGAAGAGCATTGTTGTTTTTTGCACGTTGGGAAGCATAAGTCTTGTTTTTGCCACTGAACAAAACTATTCCTGTTAATTCAGCAGGCATCATTTAAATGAGAGGTCTGAGAAATGAGCTTTGGATGCTTTTTACGAAGCATCTGTTATTAACCTGTGTTTTCACCATAATATGTGTTTATAGTGCAAAATAGTAACATTGCTGAAACTTCAGGAAATATTCTTCGTAGTTAATACTCAGTTTTCTCCTATGTGAAAGGCAGAGGCTGTGGAAGTAGAACAGAACCAACGGTGGAGGTTGCTACTGCTGCGGGGGATTCTTTCCTCTCTCGTGTGTGTGGCTTGTTGTGGCTGCTTACAGTGGTTACCATTTCATGATCTTTACTGCTGTAATGGTGTGTCCTTATCTATCCATGCATTTTTATTTTATTTAAAAAACAATGGAAAAACAAAGTTGTGAGTAAACTAAATGTAACTTCAAGTGTTTAGGGGAATTAAGTGTATTCTGTGACACAAGGTGTTAGGCTTCAGGGATGCTGACAGGAGTGAGTAGATGTAAGTTAAAATAGCTTAGATGGGATCGAGTTGCCTGGACTTGCTTTGATTCTGTTCACTGGTAGAGCTTCATATGAGGTGCTGAATTTAAAGTTAGGTTTTAAAATGAAGTATATTAAAGTGAGGAAAAAGGGCCACTAAGACCTTCCTTGACATCCTCTGTCAGTAGGACTACCAAATATGTTCGGTAAGGTTATAGATGCAGTCTTCACAAACATCTTGAGTTCCTTAAAATAGAATCATAGAATCACAGAATCATTTAGGTTGGAAAAGACCTTTAAGATCATCCAGTCCAACCATTAACCTAACATTACCAAGTCCACACTAAATCAATTAAGGGTAGACTAGACTAAACCATGTCCCAAAGTGCCACGTCTACATGCTTTTTTGAACACCTCCAGGGATGGTGACTCCACCACCTCTCTGGGCAGCCTGTTCCAATGCTTGACTACCCTTTCCGTGAAGAAATTTTTCCTAATATCCAATCTAAACCTCCCCTGGCGCAGCTTGAGCCCATTTCCTCTAGTTCATTTCGAAAGAGATTTAGATATGTATGTCCTAACACATAGCCAGTTAACAATGTGTGATCTTAGATTCCTCCAGAGTGCGATGCTTGAAAGAATTATAGTGACCCTAAATACTCCTGAACATCTATCCCAGCTGTAAAGATACAAAACCAAGCTAAAACTTCAGTTTTTCTTTCTACTGAGTTTTAAGCTAAGTTACATATCTTAGCCCATTCCAACTGCAAAGAGAAAGCACAAATTCAATTATTATGGCTCAGCTGATGAGAGGTAACTTCTTAAGTTTCCATACATTTGTCCCTTCCCTATTAAGGTGTACATGTACTGGGGGAATTAATAGACTGAAGCCCTTTCAACAAGACTGGTCTAATATAATATACAAATTACATGTCAAATGATGGAGCTATAGTCTTATCCCTGCTGAGGTTGTGTCATTTCATGCTTCTTGTCCAGAAACTGTGATTTTTAAGGCTCCTCACATAGGTGTCTTTGGAAAACTTTTATTTTGTTTTGACACTTTCTCAATTTATACAGAAGGGATAGTCATAGACTGGAAAAGGCTGAGAACAGAAAAAAGTGCAGTAATAAAAGACAGTCAGAAATGAAAGAATGCATAAAATATCAAGTGATTTTTACAGGGAAAAAGAAAAGAAAATGGAGAAAAGAGTGAGGCAACTAGAAATGTGAGATTAAACCATTAATTTCTCTGAAGCTAATACAGGTCAGGCAACTAAACATGGGGAAGAAACATCTCTAAGAACACCCTCCAACTGTATGCATAATTGCATATTATAAAGATAAACACAAGTAAATATAAATGATGTTAAAGATGCTGAGGCACCTTACTTCTTGCCAGGCTTCCCACCAATCCCATACCTTGTTCAGTGATATTATTGTGCTTCTCTGATTTTGACTTATAGTGCATGCGCTGGTGAATGACCAAGGTTTAAACATTCATTCAATATTAGCATGTATAAGAAATGTAGGATACTTTCATTAATTGGATTAGGGTTATATGTATTTCATTTAAAAGCTGCAGTGATCACTAATGGAATGACCTTGAAGTCATTATCTGTTAAGAAGCAGGAGAAAAGATTGTTCTTCATGTTCAGTTGTATTTGTCATTACTTGTGAATATGATTTTCAGATAAAATATAGTTCCAGCTATCTAACTACGTTGGGTTTTTTTGGTTTTTTTTTTTTTTTTTACAGCTAAGGTTGGATGGTCTAAGTTCTTTCAGCTATCATTTATTTTATTTTTTCACACTGACTCTAGTGCATTTTTTGGCCAGCTTTATTTGTAAGCTGTGGTTTCTAAACCGAGAACACTGAATACTGTTCATTATTTCCTTTTTTCCTTTTGAGTCCTCTTTTTTAAATTTTCATGTCATAGCCTTTACAAAGACAGTGTAGCTGGGAAGGCTACGTGTACTTCAGATACCATGGTGTTACTCAGAGATCCACCAGTTGGTATTACAAAAATGTGCTGTACCTACCAGGTGGTTCAGAGCACCGTTCCTTTGGGTTTTGTGCTTATCTAAACAAGTATGTAGCAAATGAGTATTGCACTAGGTCACTAAGATTTTCAGTCTTGTTCCTGCCCTGTCCCTCATGACATGCAGATCTTTTTGCTACTGAGAGACCAGACTAGTTGCTGTGATTCCCATCATCATTTTGTCTACCGCTGTTGAGATTGCCACTCAGCATTTGCTGAAATGCATGTACACAGAAGAAGAAAAAAAAAATTAAAACTTACAGATTTAGTAATAGAAGTTATTTCTTCACTTCTTTCTCAGAAAGGTTTCCTCAAGGAGGATCAGCAGTAACATTGTATTACTCGAGTGATGAGTTGCACAGTACAACATTGACTTCTGATGAAAAAGATAGAAGTAGTACATCTGTAGATTTCAGGGTAAAGAAACAATATCCTGAACAGCAGTTGTATTACCTAATATCTGGGTAAATCCTTAGGCCTAGCAAAGTTTAATCCTGAAACTTTTTCTGTTCTGATTGAATCAAGTTAAGAGCATCTTTGGATTGACTTTAATTTTCTAACTCAGTACCATGGCCAGACCCAACCCTACTGAGTTGGGAAGAAGCAGACAGCACAGTGAAGGGACTGTACTGTTCCGGGAGACAGAGAGCGAGCATGTTGTGTTAATAGTGGAGAGACCACATCTTCTTCACTTCAGTAAAACTCCCTCTGATTCTTTGGGATAGTAATGGGGCTTTCTAAGAGCTGAGGACTGAAACAGAGTGGTGCTTTTGGATATGACGTATCTCTTTAGGACAGAGCTTTTATCCATCTCATACAATGTACTAGGTATTAGTAACAAATACAGGAGTGGTTTGGTTTTTTTTTTCTTAAAAAAAAAAAAAAGTCCTTGGCTATCTACCTCAGCTTGGTGGTGTGTGTAGCTTATTTAGAAGACTTTGCAGGTGCATCACATCAGTTGACCACAGCAAAAGGCAATAAATGTGGCCAGCTGGTAACTATTTTAAAAAGGAAGAAAGAAAAATGTTCTTTTTGGGAGGAAGAGGAATTAGGTGACTGATGAGAAAGTGCTTTGTGGGCCCATTTTCATATTGAATGGTAGCATCAAGCCTGATTAATTTAAGAAAAATAGTTTATTGTTCTGGTAGATTTTCATTAAGATTGTAGAAAATCCAGGACAGCCTCCCTTGGGTGAGCCTTCCTTTTCTTGGTATCATACCTGTTTTCAGTTCTCATTTAATATTTAAATTTCCCCTTTGTCATCCTACCAACTGGGCATTAATTGCTGGTATTCACGGAAGAGGGGAGATGGATGAAATATTTCAGGTGAGTCATCTGATCTCATTTGGAAAGGTTTCTGTGAGGAAAGAACAGCTTTGATTTATAAGGGAAGGTTGTCTGTTATCAAGATACACATGTTGGAATTTATTATCAAGAATCTGCTTTTAATTTTAGAGATTGTTTACCTAAACTACTATATGTCAGAGCTCAGGACAAATTTCTGTTTAGCATTTAATTTTAGATACTTGCCATAGTGGACAGTAAAAAATGGGTCCCCAGAATTTGTGGCATCATTATGAATCTTACCTTCTGGCAGCCCCTGCCCGCAGTTCGTCTTTGAAATCTCCTTGGTGCTTGTTAACCCTGCTCTGACATGTAAGAGCTCCCATTTATTTATTGGACTTTGCCCATTTATGAAAAAGTACAGGAATTATTAATGGTTTAGTATCTATTAATGCATTACTTGGGTGGAATTCAAATTCCAGTATTTATGGTAAACCCCTTTATAATGAAATGAGCATAGAAACAGGAAGGATGATTCTTAAAGTTAAGTGTCTTTTGCTATAAGAACAATTGTCTGTAAAATATGGTCTTACCAGCTTTTTATTTATAACCATAAATAAGAAATAAGCACTTTATGTATGAAGGGAAATGATTAAGAATATTTGTGTAGATGATAAAGAATAAATAACTTCATTCAATGAACTGTATATCGGGTACATTGTCATGGACTCTGGTTTTCTGTAGTAAAGCTGATACTGCTCCCATCCAGCAGTGAGTTCCTATCACAGGATTGGGCTCGTGTGATATGCCAGAGCAGGTAGCAAGTATACCTTCTGTGTTAGATCTGAACATCCAAAAGCTGAAACTAACCCAGGGAAATGCAACTCTTACGTGATTTGGTTTTGACCTTAAGGGCTTGATTTTGTTCTCCCTTACCTTAGGGTAGCGCAGGAGGAATTTATACTCTCTTGCACTGTGTAAAAACCCATCTTTTTGCTTTCTCTTGAGGGAAGCACGTGAAACCTTGGGCTTTGATTTTCAATGATAGCATCTTTTTCTTTTTAAATTACAGTATAGAACATAATGACAATAATGGGTTCAAACGAAAGGTTCATACGGCCCAATACTCTGTCTCTGACAGTGGTCAGTAGTGGAAGAGTACAAAACCAGGGAAACCTATAATGATACTTACTGAGTGTTTCCAGTGATTTGCAGAGACCGGGTGAGAGAGGCAGGCATCAGTGCATTTGAAGGACATCCTATTTCTATGAGCGCTGTACAAAAAAAATCAAGCGGTGAGCAATTGTGTATATAATAGATGTTAAACTGGGAGAGGACAGAGATAGCTGTGTGAAGCAGAGTGAATGTATGTTGTAGAGTTTATAAATCAAGAGATGATGCAAAAAAGGGAACAATTCTGTGTAATGTAAATAACACTACAGCTTTTGTTCATTTGGCTGAACTTTTCACTCTGTGTGGAACATGCAAAAGAAGTGCTTTAAAGGTAACGGCATTTCTGTATTTTATAACTTTCTTTTTTAGTAGTGTTTTATTCAATGAAATGTTAATCTTGAAAATATTCATCATTAATGCTAAGTATGAACAATAGTAATCAAATTCCATGGCTCTTCATATAAAAGCTGAGCCCATCCATCACAAAGCATGCCCTATGGCTATATATCAATTTTAAGCATTAAAGTTACACAGTATTATCTTAGCATTAGGTTAACTGTCAAATAAAAATAAAAATTAATAAGCTGGAAAAAAGAAAGAAGAGGAGACATTCCTCATTTAAAATCCTTAACTGATTTGGCATAATTGAAATGTCTTTTAGCAGAAATGTTAGCTTTAATTCAGATAAGACTCACCTCTCAATGCCATTTTTATGGTAGTCCAATAATTCCTGGGGTACAAAACTACCAAGTATAAATGCCGATAAAGTCCAGCCTTCTTCCTCATATGTCATTGACAAGAGGCATATGTTTGGAATTAAAGAAGATCCAGGCAAGCTTTCAACCTTGAGATCTCTGCCTTCTCACTCAGAAGAGGTTAGTGAGGTTTAAAATTCCACAGAGTCACCACTTTTCAAACTTCTGCTGCCATTTCTATTGTGGTCCCTCAGAGACATTGTGGAGTTGGGGCATCTGGCTGCAACATTTTAAAAAAAATTGTGCAGAAGAGCTGAACACTGGTTTTGGTTTACAGTTTAATAACTGTTAAAGCAACTGTGACAGCTTTTTGTCTGGTTAAATATACATCTAGGACTAGTTGGAGTATAGCTTGCTTTCTCTATTCTATTCTATTCTATTCTATTCTATTCTATTCTATTCTATTCTATTCTATTCTATTCTATTCTATTCTATTCTATTCTATTCTATTCTATTCTATTCTATTCTATTCTATTCTATTCTATTCTATTCTATTCTATTCTATTCTATTCTTTTTCCTCCTTTCCTGTTCTCTAGGTATCCCAGATAAGGTATTTACTCTCTGGAAGTACCAGAGCAATATGATATTATTGTGATGTTCTCATTTACTTGGCTTTAGTTGAACGTGATACGGGAAATATCGTCTTTAATGTCTTTTCCTAAAATTAAGCACATCTATGGAAAGAAGTTGTGCAACTTCTGTCTCTTATTTTCCATTTGAAATACTAAAAACATATGTATTTCTTTCGTCTGCCTTGTCTTAACAAGAGTCCAATGCAAGGAAATATTTTTAATCAGTCAAGCCTTGTAGGGAGGCAGCCATCAATGTTGACTCTACATTTTTCCAAATTGCTTGTTTTTGTCATCGCAATTATTTTGTATATGATTCCAATATATTTGTATGGCACTTAAGTCAATATGTAGCATTTTTCCTGCTATTGTTTGTTTATTTTAAATTTGCTTGCAATGAGATTATTAGTCATAATATTGTAGTCTTCATGAAGTTTGCACATTTCTTGTAAATCCTGAATATCAAAGTACAAAGTTCTAGTAAAGCAAATTAAAAAAAAAGCTCCTTCTCTTGGTTCATTTTAAGACTAGAAAAAATCCTTCTTGGTGGTTCTATTTTTGCTGGTAGTCAGGTTTAAGCTATAAAATAAAAAATACCTATGTGGAGTAAGTTAAGTTTTGAACTTCTCATTTCTGCAAGATCTGTCTTACACAAACAGCTTTTAACATTGCAAATACACTTAAAGATATACTAGAAACAATTTTCCCCTTGCTACTAAAAGGAACATATTGGTGGTGTGAATACATCATATTCCTTTCACTGCTTCTACTATTTGTTCTCTGCTTTGTTTTGAAGAAGGAGAGAAACTGGGGTCTCTGTCCAGTGAGCTAATGATTAGGAATCTACAGAAATTAAAATAGTCTCTTCCCATCTCTAATTTAAAATAAAAAAGTAAGCAAAAACATTTTTCTTGATGTACTGTGAGCTTGAACAGTAAGCAAATATTTCTGTTCTGGTACCAACCAAAGAATGAACACCAAAAATATTTTGTCTCATGACCGTGGGGTGCTGGTGGGATAGGAGCGATATTATATCATATTGTGTTGAGAAACGATCAGGTGAAGCAGTATGCTGGTAGTTCAGAAAGATCTATGAAACATGAATATCACTGCTAAATAAGTTATTTAACCTTGCACTATAAATGCTTAAGATTTTGTTCTTTTCAAGTGTGATGACAAAAGACCAAAAACATTTCTAATGGAAATGTCTAATGCATTACTGTCATAAATGTTCTCTCAATGTGTATATATAGAAATAGAACAATGGGCTGCAATGTACTGCGTATTCTGATAAAATTAACTTAACAGCTGAATAAGCGATCTCAAAAGCACCTGTTTCAGGCCTCTACTTTATATAATTATTTTGTTCACTTTTTGACTGCTCTCAAACTTTGTTGTTGTCTTGTTTATATTTCCTATGTGAATGTTTTTTATTGGCAGAGGTCTTTAATGAGAGTTTGCTAACTCCCCTCTCCCAAGTATTAATTGTGTAATAGGCATAATTTGACGTGATCAAAAATTGGCAAAATCCCATAAAGTAAAAGATTGAAATAAATGGCTAATTTTCACTGTTCTGAAAGATTGGAAATAGGATAATTCACTGTTCTGTAGCTCTGTACCAGTGAGGATAAGCAACAAGATAATGATTTTTGTTGCTGATTATATTTTTAGGTTAGTTATGACCCTTTGCCAGGTATAATTAGGGTAAGTGTGTAAGCAATATGAAGCACATGAAATTCATTGTTGATGAAAATAATGCACATTAGTTTGAAAGAACTGGTACTGTTCACACATCTGACAATTCAAAAATAACTGTCCAGTTATGGAGATTGACCCGAGTTTTGCTCCATGTGAAAAAGATGAATATGCAGAAGAAATGAAATAAAAAAAGACTACTAAAACTTTACACTGGAGTGGCCTTACCTATAAAGCTGTATTGAATCTGGTCACCTTACCTAGATTTATAAATATACATGATAGTTGTAATAACAGTTTGACTTTGAGTATAAGAGATTATAAAACTAATTCCAAAATTGCTTATCATGTAAAATACAGTATGCCTTTTTGTCTGGATTTAAAAAAAAAAACAAAACAAAACCCCCCAAAACCCAGCACTGAAGAGAGCTCCAAACTCTGTCCTGTTAAAAACACGCTTCATATTCACAGTCTGGAGTTGGGTAGCTTCATTCTCTAAGCATTCAGTCTTTTTAGACTGTTGCATTGAAGAACCTATTACTGAAGTTTCATGCCCTTTGTACAGCTTGCTAACTGTTCTCAAGTCACTCCTTAATTTTATTGTACTAGTGTTGAAACAGATTGATCTCCTTGGGTTTTTGATATGAGATGCTACCTACCATTCTAAAGTTTTCTTGTCATTCCTCTCTAAACCCTTTCAGTTTATCAGCCTTCTCTAATTGGGGATGCTCTGGTTGAAAATGATATTCACATCTTATTTGCCCTTGTGCCAGATAGAAAAGATAGTTTCTTACTCCTCAGTATTCTTATAAATACACACCCAGTCATCTTATTATCCCTTCAGCATTGTTTTGTGTAACTCAGGAAGAGCTGATTACCCATCACTGCCCTCAGGTCTTCTCAGAGGTTTGGAAGGTTTCCACACAGCAGTGTGTTCAGTCGTGTCCTATGTCACATTAGCTTGTACAAGAATGAATTTACATTTAACACTATTATAAAATAAGTTGTTTGCTTTTCAAAAGGGATATTATGAAACAGGAAAGACTTCACACAACAGTGATGATAAATGGTATGAGACGTGGAAAAACTCATGAATAGAGCAAGAAGAGATTACAATAGCTTTATGTTAGAATGGGCGCAAATAAGAAAATGAGATGAAAACCATTCATTTGTCTAGAAAAGATACAGAGCTCTGTCTTTATAACAGCAATAAAAAAAAAAGATGGAGTTCAGTTAAGCAGGCACATTTGCAACTGGTAAATATTTTCATTTGAAGGGTGACTAGATTATGCAGTTTGGTATGGAGTGTCATTGGTATCAAGAAATAGGAAAAAAACCACCTCAGAGTTGATAAGTTTATATGAATTGTAAGAAAATCAGCTGTTGACCCAAGGGTGTTTGGAAATGGGGAAAAAACTTGTTTCAGAGTCTGAACCAAATTCAAATTAATGTGAAATCTTAACTTCTGCCTAGTCTATTCTGAAGCATTTCCTTAATGTTGCTTAAGACAATGTGGGGAAATGTATGAACTGAGAGTGATGATCCTAGTGCAGTTTTAACCCATTAATATTAGGCCAATCTAACCTTGTGATAGAATATCATCATTTCTTATTCCTGTGTTTAAGGCTGAGATAATTTTAGGTACAGAAAATATTTGGTCTTGTGGAACGGGAGAAAAGAATCATGAAAGCTTTTGGAGCCTTCTGAGCCATGTCCGTTCACAAAAGAAGTGTTTTTGCTGGTCTCAAAGTAGGTAACAGAGCACATTTTCGCTTCAGGAAATATTCAAAGAAGGGTTTATAGTGACTCTTTTCGGGGGTAAAATTAGAAACGTGTTTAAGTAACAAGACGTAAAGTTAATGGCCAGGTAATTCTTGGCTCTATACATGAGCGTACCTCCAAATATGACAACAATAAAATTTATAGAACAAGTGAACAAACAAATGATGTAATAGCAATGTTAGTCATGTCCTGAATCAGTCCTACTTATCTATATTATTTAACATGAATTCTACTTGCAACGGTGTTGTACCTGTTAGGCAGTTTCATAAATGCACTATGTTTTTTATATAACATTTTGTCCCTTTAGAAATTATCATGACGCATGTCAGGAGCTTTCACACTGAAAAAAATATGTCACATTAGCTTCCAAGTTTCTGATTGTCTAAATAACACAGTAACTCAACATACAGCTGTCTGGCATTTTGACAGTACAATAACCCATAATTCTTTCTGCCACTCAACACTTCAAGGTTAGCATTTTGTAGTTTGCTCTCAAGGAGTATTCATTTAAATTTTCAAGAGGCAAAGAGTTGAATGCTGTCTTATACAGCTCTTTTGATTTATTTTTTATTTACTTTTCTACTGTATTCAATTTTTTTTAACCATATATATAGAGGTATTTTTTTTTTAACCTGCAAATTTCCAGGAGGTAGGATGTTCATCTACATCTCTATTTTTCAGAACATTGGAGGCAGTGAGTATTTACAGCAGAACTTCCTATAGCAGGAGTTTAACATACAATATTGGAAGCATCGCCTCCCTTAGTGCATTGCAGGGGACCATAGACTTGCTTAATTATTGAGCAATTTCTTCACAGGAAAATGTGGAGCCAATCAGTGGCCTTTGGGAAGAGTTGCTTTCAGTTCCAAGCTTACATCTTGAGATTTTGAGGCAAATGAAAATTTTGAAATTCATAATGAGATGTTTCAGCAAAGTCTTATTTATGAACTTAATCTTGTCGGAACTGACTTGTAAATCAAACACTTAATGTTAGGCAAGTCTTTCAGCCTGATAAACTCCCAGAGAGTCTGACTTCACTTGAGGTTTTACTAGTTCAGACACCTCAGTGAGAAAAGAAACAATTTTTCTTGTAACAGGAAGTTTCTGTTGAGAAAATGGGGATTAGTAAGTAATGAGAGGTCTACATTAGAAATAAAGTTGATAGTGTAGATTTTGGTGCAGATAACATTTTAAATTTTTGGTGCAAGTTATTTCTTAGATAAGCGTTCTGGCCTGCATTGGTGCATATCAATACGTATGTCCAACGACCTTCTACCATGTGTGACTGAACTTCTTGGTAAAGAAAACACAGAAAGATAAGAGATTCTGAACTTGTTTCTTTTTTGGAACAATTCACCTGGGGCAAATTGTTAGAACTGTCTCATTAAGACAGAGCCCCCACATATTCTATGTGCAGATTCATGGTTCAGTGAAGACTTTCAGGCATAAGGCCAAGCCATGTGTTGTTTTTGCAAAGATCAACGTATTAAAACTTGACCTAAACATGTCAGAACCTCAGAAACAGCAATGCTGTTGACACTAATTTTCTCGCTATTTTGAACTTAGGCTTGCAAGCCACACCATGTATATTTATGGTCACAATGATAACTGAATTAAAAAATATTTAGGTTTTGTTATTAAAAAAATAAATAGGTTTTGTATATTGCAAGTGAACAAGATAAAATACAAATATACCATGATTTAGAATACAGAAAAACATTTTTTTGTTATTTAACACCCTCCCCCCCCAACTTTCTATGCATTACCCCCCAAACACTTGCTGGCTATCAAGAATTAATTACAACCTTTAAAGAATCAAAACCCCCAGGTATTACTAGCATGTGCAGAGTATAAATATGTCCTAG
Organism: Pelecanus crispus; assembly: GCF_030463565.1. NCBI lineage: Eukaryota > Metazoa > Chordata > Aves > Pelecaniformes > Pelecanidae > Pelecanus > Pelecanus crispus. The sequence continues at coordinate 26,237,771 of NC_134652.1, forward strand.
AAATGCACAAGAATAGAGTAAGTGGATTTTTTTTTTTCTTTAGTGCGATTACTTTTCATATGGTTCTGAGAGGAATATAATTTAATCTTTTAAGTCTTGGGAAGACAGGGTAGGTTTGGAGCTCTTTAAAAGAGCAATTTAACCTGTTTTGACCAAAAGAATTGTCAGCAACATATCTGAATAAACTGGGGTGAAATTAAGAACTGTTTAAAATTCACTGTTGAGAAAAAAAACAGCCTCTATATTACTGCCAAGTTCTCCCAAACACTTTCAAACTTTTACGTGATCACTCTTTCTCTTGTGGTATTTTTCCCTTTCACTTCTTGAGCTGGGCTGGAAAAGAGAGGGCATACACTTACAAGATTTGAAGTAGTTAAAAAAAAAAAAAAATTCCTTAGCTAGTAGTACAAATAATGGAAATTGAATACTATTCCAAAATGTGCCTGAATGGCTAGGTAAACATGGAACGGTTGTTCTTAGGTAAGGCATCTGGGGGTTTCTCACCGAATTCTTGCTGAAGTGCAGTGTTATAACTTCTCAAGGCATAAAAATGTGTCTGTGGCTAGTGCCTTCTTCCAGGTGTAAACCCCAGCGGACAGTATGAAACATAGCTTAATGGAGCTTTATTGTGCTCCCTCTCCTTGTCCACCTTTGCTTTGTCTTTATCTCTTGCTCTCTTTCACTTGCTGAGTTCTTTTACTCTGTTCTCATAAGTTTTGATTGTTCTTTCTATTGTTGCTCTTTTGGACAGGCTTTCTCTCCCTCTACATCTCCTCTTTATCTTCTGGGGAACATAATTTCTGCTTCAGGGTTTTCTGTTCTTTGAGCAATATTTGTACGTGATGGAGAAGGTGCTGGGCCTCAAGATTATGTGACTGCGACATGCATGTACCTGTAATCGCGTGACAGATGATAAGCTGGATATTGGGGCGTTTGTCAGGGGGAGTAGAAATATTGCCTTGCAGCTAAAAAGTGTGCTCCTTATCAGGGCTTTGTTGATCACAGGGCTGCAGTAGAAAGTGCATAGATCCTGACTTGAGAGCGAGCCCTGTTGTGGCAGATACAGCCAATCAATGGGTGAAGCCACTGAGCTGTGTCTGACTTCCGAGATAGATGGACTGAGAGAGGGGCCATAGCTGTTCATTGAAATCCATAAGGTACAGGTGGGAGGGTGGCACAAGTGGTGTCATGAGTCTTTCTAGAGGCCTCTTGCTTTTTGGATTTCTTACAAGATTTCTTTTTCCTGTATCTGAAAGATGCCAAGTGTTTTTTTCAGTTTGTGGTGTTTTACGTAACCTATTCCTTCTATTTTTCACTCTCTCGTAGAACGCTTTGCCTTCTATATGACCTCTTTAAAAGTTTGCATAGAATAAAATAAATTTGTTCACAAATACAGTGTTGAGAATTGGGGCAAGAGCAGGTGCACGTTTGTCTACTGCTGGGATTGTAGCTTGCAAATCTACAGGAATACTTTCGTTTAAAATTTTTTTTCAGAAGAATAATAGTGTGTTCCAAAGGGTACAACTGATGCATTTATTCAGCTCACCTGGCAAAACCTCCTATCCCATCAATATGTCATCACCATTTTGATTTCCAGTACCTTTCAGATGTTTAAAAAACCTTTGCCTTCCATTCTTATACTAAGCCTATATATTAGTTAACTCTGTGAACCTGTCACATCACGTCTTGGAAAATTGATTATGAAAGCTGTGACTTAGTGTTTTCTGATGCGCTTGGCTACCAAAAATAGACTTTAAGAAATAGATGCCATAAGGAAAGCAAAAATTAAAAAGGAAAACATTGGAGACTGTGGATTTTAAAACATATATAATTATATGTTTCTTGGTTGCCTTTTGACTGATTAAAAATAAAAATAAGATTGGAACAAAGCAAGCCTTTAAGTGTGTGCCTGCAGTTATTCTCCAAGTAATTGAATATGGGATTTCTTCTCTAACCCTGTTCCAGCAAGAATATGCACTGCTTAGGTATTCATTTCAGTGGCATTGACAATACTGACAATATAATTGACCTAAAAAGTTCTGGATTTCCTGTTAATGCACTTTAGAAATGTACATCAACTACAAAAAAATCATTTCTATCTACATTTCACTTGATTTCCATTTTCAAGAAAGGAGGTTTCATCATTATTATTCTATTTGAATAGCACTGATATCTTGAGAGATGGAAGGAGACTTCTATTGTATGCAGGAGTACTTTATTTCGATATTTTCTTTGTCTGATTATACATGATAAACACACATTAGTGACATTCCGTGCATGTTTTGAAGATAAATGGGATATCTCTTTAAACCATTCCTGACACTTCCTAACCTGTGGGCTTAATGGCATATTCTTTCTTTGATTCAATAATTTGTCTGTCAAAAAAGCTGTGCTGACATTCTCGTTGTTGTGGGACTGAAATGGAAAGAAATCTCTTATCTAAGATAATTTTTGAAAAATCGAGGCGAACATTTTAGGATAAAAATGTTTTAAAAATGATTTCAGCTGGAAAAAAAAGATGTAAGTGTTGACATTATACCAACTGCTAGATGGCAAGTGATAAAAGGAAGAATGTTATCTAAAACTGTAAGTCCCCTTGAATTAATTAAGGAATGTGTGAAGTCTTAGAAATGAAGACAGTTTCTACTACTATGCCTTGCATAAGTATTAGTTCTGTCAAATAACTAGTAACTTTTAAAATAATGGACTACGGATGTAGCTAAAAGAGTCTGGTTTGCCAAACCTATGTCTCTTCTCTGTGTAAGGCAAATATTAATATATGCATGCACACATGAACATGTACTTGTGTATGCATATTGTCTGTGTATGTATTGATACCTATGTGAACATACTGGTATGCTCTCTATCTAAAATAATCTACTTGAGACCATTTTATTCACAGAACTGATGTAGAGAGGATTCATTCAGACAGGCTATGCAGAACCCTTTCATTTTTCTTAGCACAGTCCTTTCTAAGGTGCTGGTGTAACGTGGAAAATAAAGTGCATAAGCTCTGCATGAAACAAAAATAGTCTCTCCAACCCCCTAACTCTCCAGTTTCAACATCATCAGGTAACAAAATATCAGAGGCCAAGGGTTCAAACAGTATTATATGATTGTGGAAGCTGCTTTCATGCTTTGAAAGTTTTCACTTCAACCTTGTGAGCCGGGTACGAGTTCTGTCTGCCGGGGATGCCAGTTTTACTTACTGTTTTTCAGGGGCATGATAGATGTAGCAATTCTAATAGTTTTAAACTTAAAATATACTTTTATGAGAGGTGGTTTAGGCAATAGGCTCCACAAGAGAATTAACTAATTCTGAGTGTTTGATTAAACACTTAGGTCTTCCTTTCTTCATTGTTTTCCCTGAGTTTCATTTTTGCCAATGAGCACTCCTCAGCTTTTTTTCCAGAGCTGAGGATTCCTCAGAGCTCCTGTCAAATGTGCCTCTGGCTGGATGGCTGACTAACAGGGATTGATTTTGCACAGGGTATTTGCCTTAATTTGTCTTTCCTGATGATTAGTCTTGTCCCGTTTACACTGTAATAGTGAAAGGCTGACCTGGTGACTGTAGCCTATAAGTTACAATTTGAGGCTGAAGCTCCTTGGTTCACAATGCTTGCAAGGGCTGGAGAGCTACAATGTGTTTTGAGATGCTTGTCACCATGGTGGAGTTCAGAGAACTCAGGTGGTTTAAATGTATCAGCCAACCAGCAGACCTGCTGGCACAATATGTTGAATTGATAGGGAAGGAGCAGAAGTGATGCAGACCTGTTGTGAATTGAGAGAGGGAATACCGCAATTACCTGGAGTCCTCCTGTTCAAGATTCATAACAAGCAGAGTAGTCAGACTCTTACCTAGCTATGCTCAAAGGCAAACAGAGAAGATAGTTTTAGCAACAGACATAAACAAGATGAAACCCCCTCCCTCAAATAATTCTTACCCTCCAGAAACACCCCACAACCAAACCCAAAAACACCCCACAACCAAACCCAAAAACCACAAACCTAAAAAAAGGTGCAAGGGTTGTGTTGGTCTAAAGGAAATCAGGGAGTTAGAGATCAGAACACTGAAATGAACTTTGTTTATGCACTCAGAGTTTGAAACTTGTCTACCCTGTAGCTAACCACTATTTGTAAATTCTAGTTATGGTGCTTTCTAGATCGCCTCTGACACCTATTGTGGGGAGCCCCTTTGGTCAATCTCAGCAGAAAGGTATTCTTTCTTCCTATGCTCGCTTGGTTGAACAACAGTTCTTGAGAAGTTCTAGTAATTTACAAAATAGCTGCATTTAGTAATCATGAAATGTGTATTGCCAGCTCAGCAGAGTTTATGAAAATGTCTCTTAACTCTCCAGTAGCATTGTTCTTAAGTGTAAAGTTATCAGGTGTGCTAACATGCTCTCAATTAGTCTTTTTGTTGTACTGTGTGATACATTTAAAGTAGGAGGGTATTTTCAGGAAAGACGTTTGCAGGTGTCTTACTTTTAAAAGGAAAAGATGGGCTTTCCTAGTAGCAGCACAGAATCTAAAACCTGTGGTCATGTTAGGAGATTTCATTGGCTGATTCTGAAATTATTCATAGACTTTTGGGAAAGCACAGTGTCATATTTGCATATGCTGTGACTTTTCCTTCACAGCTCTTTTTCATCCAGATGGAATGAAGTCTAAGGTCCGAGTAGTTTGGGAAAGAGTGTTACAGATGTGATACCTGGGAAAAAGGTGGTAGCTTGCTTTCTTGACAGTGGTGAAATTTGTGCACAAGCTGAAAAATTTAGTTCAGCATACTATCAGCATTAATAAGCAAACGCTTACATTTCCGAGGTCTGACATCACAAATGTTAATCCTTAAACCTAGACTTCACAGTTAAGCAGCAAAATTTGCTGGTAGATTGATATTTGGTTGAGATTTTTTTTTATAATAGTATCCTATGGTTAGGATCAATGTAAATGTTATTGTAAGCTTATCTATTTTTAATCTTTTCACTCTGAACCAGAACTGGTGGTGTTTAGTTACCATCAATATGAAATAGTAGCAGTCTGTATATTAATGTCCTCTGGAATGAGACAAAAGCTGTTGATCTGATTGCATATTAAACCTTAAGCTATTATTGTAGCAGTGTTAACAGATTCCATTGATATGAAACGGCCTGCGTGGGGTTGGCTGATCTGTCTTTGCACTAACCAACTGATGAAGTATTCAAATAAAATGATCACTCATAGATCCCTCAAAGAGGGAATAGGGGGAAGAAGGGGGAGGGGGAGCTCCACACAATAAACAAGGCAAAAGCACTCGGTCCTTTTCAAAGACTTATAAATATTTAATAATCATCTGTCTATGGCCAATCTAGAAAAAGAAATCTTTAAATAGACTGTTCTAAAGGCCAAAACCTGAATTTTAATCAAGGTGGTTCGAAGTACACATTAGTTAGTCTGGCTTTTCCTTGGATGTAAAGGCAGTATTTTCCAGGGGCAGGGTGTGAGTCTTTCAAAATGTGGATATGATAACTGTAGGCAGATTTGGATTTTTGGCATGGCAAAATAATGCTCCACCAGACAGTATTTTTTTGCTACTGGAAAAAATACTTTTAGCCTGGTCACTTTTGTTTTGACTGAAGGTAGATCTCAGCTGTTGTGATTATGTACAAAAAATTCTATGTCTGTATATAGAGATATTAAAAAAAAAAAAAAAAGAGTGAAATGGCATGATCTTTAACAACATTAACAAGTTTTTAAGAACTGCCTTTATTCTGCACATCATTTCTCCTAGGTCGTATCACTGAAGACACCTGATTCAAAGTGTCCCTTTGGATGAACCTCTCGTATCTCACACTAGCCAATTTCGACAGTCTAAGTGCTCAAATTGAGCCATTTTGTTCTCTGTAAAATAAACCCAGGCCCATTATGCGTGATTTTTCATTCACACACCCCTCCCCTTCTCTTCATTTTCTCCCTTCTCTCCTTACTACAGCTCTGTGAAAGTGGAGTGGCAACATTGTGAGGACCAGTGTTTTCACTCCAGGCATGTCAACTTCAATCTGCTGCGATTTGGTGTGAAATCTGTGCCATGGTGTGGGGCAGAAAGGTCAACCCCCCCATAATTGATGTTGCTTATTCATCTGCTTCCCGTGTATTTTTCTCTCCACACACTGGCCTTTGTTTGGATAAATTGTTTGAAGATTTACTGTAGTTCTTAAAGCCTGAGAAGCAGCTCCTGCTGTACAACTTCAATGTCCCCGCTAGGCAGGAGGCTCAGCTAGGATGACACATAATGGCATTTAGACAGAAAGATCTTTTTCTCCCAAGACAAAACGTAGAGGACATCTTCTGGCATAACAATTAAGGCAATTTTCAGACTAATTTACTATGGAATCACTTTGTACAGTCCACTTGTACACTGATATTTAATACGTTAATTGCTATTAAAACCTGAAATATTATTTTAAAGAATTCATAGACTTCAGCAAGTCAGTGTATATTGGAGAGGGTGAGAAGCCAGGGACAGAGAAGAAAGAGAAACTTTTAATGAATGTGATGATTTAAATTCTACATAGGTGCTTTTCATAGTATTAGGGAAAACCCTCAATGATCATAAAGAATCTGAATGTAGTAATTTATTGTATTTTGGGTCATCAGCCTTTGTTCTGCTTATGTTAGCAAATGGCATCATCTGAGAAAGGAAAAAAAAAAAAGGTGCTGTTTAGATACTTGGAGGGCCTTAATGGAAATTTGAAAATAAGTTTTAGTAAATGTAATAATATTAAAATTCCTTGCATTTTCAGATTTCCAGTGAGCATGCATGTAAATATTTGAGCCCTGTGGTAAAAAATACAAGGACATAAACCTACAAACTTTAAAGAATGTCTGTGTCCTTGTGGCTGTAGTCCTGAAAAGGGTGCATAATTTACTGAAAGAAATCCTTAAAAATAGGAGAAACGCTTGCTTCTTTAGTAAAGAAAAGAAGGCAAAAGCTTTATCACCTAGTAATCCTGCCTGTAGATTGAATAAAATAGTTTGAAATCATTGTTTTGATTCCCATTGACTGAAGGCTAGAGTAGCTTTATTGGTTAAGCTGTTAAATCTGCTGTGGTTTAAACACTTTTTTTTCCCTGATGCACCCTTGCTTTGGTTGACCTTGAAACGCATTATCTCATCCTTTTTTATTTTTCGGAAAAAAACGTCTATTGCATCAGATCATTTGAAGCTGTGTTAAAACACTGAGTAAATATGCTTTACTACTATCCTTCTAACCTTTTCAAGGATACTATGAAAGTATAATCCATGAGTATTTCTTCTGCAATCTACTAGACAGTGCCAGCTCCTCTTGGTGATTCACTGAGGCAACTTTACCTGCAACTAGTAAGCAGAGTCTAAGATGTGTGTGCCACTGCGAATACTTCTTTGGTTTAGTTATGGAATACAAATAAACTGCATCTGGAAAAACACCTGGCACTTTCTTACCTAATACCACCAATACAGGGCAGTGCTAAGATGTTAGAATTTTGAAAAATCATTATCTTGATCAAGAATAATGGATTAAAGAAAATCCTTTTAGAATTGAAAGTAATTCACAGTAACATTCAAATAACTAAAGTGTTACAGAATGCCTATTATTTAGGATCTAGAGCAGGTTTATGGTAGTGCAGGCACCTAAAAGCAAACCTCTCATGCAATCATACTGCCTTCATCCTGAGTGTAATTCTATTCATGGACTGAAAATCTTACTAGCTGCTTTTTCAAGCTCAAATATAGTTACTGCAACATTTTTGTATGAATATCTTGCTTTGCAATGTCTTTTTGTTGTATGTCTGTCATAACAAGTTTACGTGAAAGGAGTATGCAAAGATTCTTATCCTATTTGTACATATCTTAGTACTAGCTGTGGCATTTATTTTATGGATTTGGCATTTCTGTATATTCTTATTAGTCAGGTTTTGTTTGTACTCATTCTTTAAGTTAAAAATGCCTGTCATTAACTGAATTCTTCTAAAAAAACCCACGTCTGTCATTTTTAAGACTCCTAGTATGCATCAGTAATTGAAATTTCACTTCCTTTCTATTCATTTTAAATACACATGCAGTCTTGGATATATGTGAAATTGTATTTTGAACAATAAATCCGATATATAAACGTGTAGGAAAATAATGAAACATTTCACACTGCTCCACACAGTTTATTGGACTCACCATTAAAATATTGGTGCAAAGAATCTATGAAAAAATAGCAACACATACCTAATTTATTTTTACATATGTTCTATTTTGGAATGGGGAGGGGGGGAATCATGTCCTGTCTTAGATATCTGCAAACAAAAGTTAAATGAAATGCTTAGAAGAAACTACCCTTCCTTTAGCTTCCTAGCTACTTTAATCCAGGCTGTTATCATCCCTTTTAATAGTCAAAAAAGTTTTAATTTATTCACATTGTTCTGCAAACTTGGAATATAACTTTGCGGCATAAGGCTAATTTCCTCTCCTTTCTTCATTGAGAAGTGGTTAGAAAGCCTAAAAATATAGTATCTCTTTGCAGGGTAGTATGGCTTTCCTGTCAGATGAAGAAGCAATATTTGAATTTATTTAGGATTATTTTTAGTGAAATGGCAGCTATAATGCAGGGACAACTGCTTCTTGTACACTTTTGGAGGTGCACTATAGTGGATCTAAGCAATCTGACCTGGATGGATGTTTTGCCAGGGCTCTGTTTGCTTAAAACTTTTAAGTGTTTTGGAGCAGGCTGGATTAACGGGAGAATTAGAAATACAAAGCGTGTTAAAATCTGGTTGACTGGGCTTTCTTGTGAGCAGCCTCGCCAAAAAACGTACAGCTCCCAGGACTAAAAAGCACATATTTCATGTACACTTCTGTGCTTTATTGTTATATATTTGTACCTACCTTTTCTTTTTGCAAGTAATGAGTATGAGGAACATGCAGAGTGTTTTTTTCCCAGGCAGTTTAGACCTAATGTTTGTGGAAAAGAAAGGTTCTACGGTTTTGTGGCGTGGGAAGCTGGATTTTGGAGGAAGGTTTATTAATGATAGGAGGAATAGGTTAAACAGATTATTTATTTATTTATTTATTTAAACAGGTTTTGTCCATTGTATATGTGTGTGTATATATATATGGAACTACAAATCTGCCCTGTAGTCAGAACACATGGTAAATATGGAGACTAGCTGCCTTCCTAAATTGTGTATTTTTAAGACTCTCTATGTAATAAATATACTTTATTGCATAATTTTTGATGCCTGTGTAATACTAGTCCAAACCTTGTCTACTCTTGTAGTTTTTGTAATTCCTATCCATTTTGTAAGCGCTAGATCAGTTCACATTGAGATGGCTTGTTACCTCACATACGTATGTGCCCAACTTGTATTGCTAGTAGTGAGACAGATACATCACACTTTCTTTGGGACTAGGATTAGTCATATTGTTTAAATGAAGTGTGAATTCAGCATTGGTGAAAAGTGCCAGACTGACAACTCTTGAAGATGAGCTCCTGGACCTCTGTGGAACAGGGAACAGAATTGCTTTGCTTTACTGTCGTACCTCTGCCCTGACCCAGGACACATCACTGCTAATAATTGGGCAAGTTTAGTCTCCAAGTTGAATTTTGAACCTGTCTGCTGCTTTGAGTGTGATGGCAAACTGCCAGATGAATTGGCTTGAAATGAACCTCCTCACTGGCAGCTGGACCAAGACTCAAAAAATATGTTCACTTTGTCCATCAAATAGTCTTCAGTAGCAACTTAGGGCAGTTTAGCTTGCTGCAGTTCTGCTTCCTGCCTTCCCTTCCAGTGCAATTTTAACTGGATCGTATCCCTGAACTGCTTAACCATGGGATTGCTCGAGAGTCAGTATGTAGCTGAAGGGGGAAGGAGGTGAGGTCAAACAGTAAAAGCAAAGAATAGAAATATAAGAACGTGGCAGTCTCGATTCAGATTGGCTTAATTATTATGACACTGTAACATTGCAAATGAGTCATCTGAGCTTGGTTTAAACTAATAATCTGGGGTGAAAATGTCTAGCACTGAAGTCCTGTTATGGCCAAAGGCACCCAGCTCAGCTGTGTCATTCTAAAATGAGTTAAAATAAATATATCCAAACAAAGCCTTACAGATTCCTACAGAAAAATTTATTTCTTCCCGTCTTTTCATTTTATATTGAAACCCATACCATACGGAATTATGAAAAAGACCCTTGAATTGGTTTGTATGTGTGACGTCGCTACATTGACCATATTGCATTAATCTCGCCTGTTGTAGTCCCACTATGTTTTCAAAAAACTGAGTCCATCTGTGTCCGCTTGTTGGCTTTTTTTTTTCCTTTTTAAAAATCTCACCCTGAATGAGTTTTGTAAATATTCAGTCTTGACTTCAGCTTGCATTGCGGTGTCATCAATTATGACAGACTGCTGCCTCTTCTCTCCACTCTTCATCTTTTCCCTGTCAAAATGCACCCTTTGGCAGAATATTTTTCAAGGGCTAAATGTGAGTCTAAGGGAGTCACTGTCAAGGTATTTTTCATAATTTCAAAAATATTTTTCTCTTCCTCTTGTTTATAATTACCTCTTGGAAACTTCAAATTGAAATGTTTCTTTACTGGTTTTTCATCACATGCATGCTGTACTGAGATGGCAGGGCCGATCTGAAGGTTATTAATGCATTTTTTTACCCTTTGGGGTTGGGGGCAAAGGGAAAAGATTTATGGCATAGTATATATAATGTATTCCCCCCTCATGCCCCCACCTCAATAAATACTAGAGATTTTATAAGTACCAAAAACTGGTCTGATACCCTCTTTCGTGGGAGGGCTTTTCCTCCCTTCACCCTCTATGTTAAACGGCCAGCTGCTCATGGTCCTTGCATCCCATAGTAGATGAATAATGAAACCCTAAGGCCACAGCAACTGTTTGCAGTCTGGAAAGAGCTACAACTGAATACCTAGGGAGGATAGGGACTTTCTTTGTCCCATTTCTCTGCAGTTCTGACAACTGGGGATTTCTTTAGATCCTAAGGTATCTAAAAAGCTGGTAAGATAGCCAAGGAAGTTTTGCTCGCCAAGAAGCCTATCAGATATTTTAATTTTATTTTTTGATCTTAGTAAATATTGCGATAGCTTCATTTGCACAGTCTCTGAAGCTTTAAACGCAATGCTCATTTTCCTCCTTTTGCTATAATATGTATGTTAACTTTGCCTCCTGTGCTGCCAGCATATCGCTTTATTGTGAGCTTCATGATCATGGATTTTCTTTTCCCTAAAGTTTCCTCTCTCATTTTTTGTTTGTGAGACAGTTTTAGCTGTTAATTGAAAAGAAGGTTTCTCTGATGAACATGAAAGCAGTTTGTAAATGCAAAACCAAGAATAAGCAAGAAAAGCTCAAATGAAAGAAGTGACATAATAATTTGGGAGCTTACAATTTTCAAGCCAGTCTAATTATTTTGCACATTGGGATGATACTTCAGCTTTGTCCATGAGAGTGGCTCTGTTAAAGTGAAAGATATTTGCTCAGGCAAATGAGCAAATGACCTTTCCATATACCCCTGTTCTCTGCAGCTGCCCTTTCCCTGGAATAGGTTTGGGATTTTTGTTTGATTTTTAATAAAATCTCTTTCTTCATAGAATTCTGATTTCATAAGACGAAAGACTCAAAGACTCTATGGAGGGTGTGTTGTTAATGTTGATTTTGCCTTAAAGTCACAGGGTATTTTAGTAATAGGTGAGAATAAGACAGGTTGCTTTTATCAGATTACATCACCTTCTCTCTAATGATGTGAAATGTTGATCTGGGATATAGAAAGTTATATACATACATGCATGCATGCATATATATTAATCTCTTTTTCATTAGATTCTATTTTCTTCCATGCTATGGTCCAAATTCCAAGTTCTTATGAATTTCAGAATTTGTAATTCTGAATTTAGTTGGAATCTAAGAATTTAACATTTGGTGAACATGAAAACCTGTACCCAAGATATGTTATATTGAGTGTAGAAATAGCTGTGCTGTTTGTAAAGGCTGCTCTGATCTGAAAAAAACAGTGTAAATGTGTTTTTGCATGGCTTACATAGATGCCTAGGTTTGGCTGAGTGTTCCACGTGATCTGTTTTGCTTGTGTGTGCTTAGAGCTGAGGTATGGTATTCTCTTAACACGTGTTGGTTTTGCAGGGATTGCCTGACATTTTAAGGCAATGGTAACCATGCACTGAGAAGGTGAGGAGACTAGAATTGTTACATTAGGTGATTCACAGACTGTTGTTTTGATTTTGCTTTCTTCATTTAGCATTTTGAATCTGTAACAAATCATTTGGAAGACTTGTGTTTGTGAAAAACCTTTTTTCAGCATTTCCATGGCTGAAAGGCTAATCCAATCTCCTGCTTCTAGGACTGTTGGTTATTGTGCATGTGTAGAGGAGGAGTATGGCCTGCTGTTTAAACCAGGGAACTCCTAGGATACCGAAATGTGCAATTCCTGGCCCTGCCATATGATTTCCATATGACCTTGGGCAAGATATGTCAGATAAAACTTCACAGGGGCATAATATAGCTGAATTGATGAGATTGTAGTGCTTTTAGATCCTCTTGAGGAAAGTTACACAAAAAGAAATTACTACCATAGTAGAATAGTTGTGAAAGTAAAGTAGAAGAGCTGGCACGATTAGGAGACAATTTATTGACTTTCCTTTATGGCTATTTAAAAACTTTTCTAACTTAGTTCAGGCTAGAAAAGTTGATGCGCTGTCAGTTTGTTTCTGTCCTTGATATGCACGTGCAGCTCCCATTAGTGGCAGCAGGAGCCCTGTGCCTGCATCGCGAGAGGAGAATAGACCCCTGTGCGTGTAATGATAAGTTAGATAGCCTCTTGTGGCTCTGTGTATGATTTCTGATCTATTGTGCCAGAGATAGTACAGCGTGAGAGAGAGCTGCTGTCATTTTCAATAGGAAGTGAGAACTTTAAGAGCTTGAGAACTGTCCTCTTTTTTGAATAGCACTTTTGCTGCATGAAGTGTAATTTATTTTTATCACAGCAGGCATAAAGCTTCCAGGTTTTCATAAAGAAAAATGATCCATATAGTGCCCATGTCGATTGAACGATCATTTGAAAACCTGTAAATTCAAAACACAGCCCTTTCTCAGTGCGAAGTATTGTTCCTTTTTGCTGCAGCTTTTAATTTTTTTAATCCTGGACTTCCATTAGTACTTCGGACATACTATAAAACAGTGTTTTCGTCTCAGTAATTATTTTTCCGGCCATCAGTTTGCCTGTAGTAGGACAGATTATTTAATTATAGTAACAAAAACTTCTTCAGGCAGGACTTTCTGTGCTTTCACTATCTTTCAAGGTGGTACTTCCTAAACTTTTTTTTACGTAGCAAATGTGAATCAATCATTAAAATTTGGGAAGAAAGGGGAAAGGAGAGGAAAGGGTGGGAGAAGGGGGGAAGAGAAAGAAATTGTTTGTATCTTGCCTGATACGCAAACACACAAAAAGAAAAGAAAACAAAGCAAGACCTATTATTAGTCCTACAACTTGTCAGTTTGATTAGTGAACGGTTGCCTCTCTCTCTTCTGAGAAAACACTACATCTTTAAATGATGTCCATTCTTAAATGTAGAAACCCCGCATTGTGTCTGTTAGTGCATAATTGGACTGCCTTTTAATACAAGCAGAGGCACTTGTTTCTGAATATAAACCCTGCACCTCAACAGGTCAGGGAGATAGTAAAAACCTGTTGTTTGGCTTTGTCTTGGGGAATAATGGAGTCACTAATCTACTTGATCTCTGGGAGTCAGATAAAGAAGAAAGTGAACGATGCATACATTTCAAAGATGGAAGGCACTTGTAAAAGCAATTTCTTTGGAGGGAAAAAGTAGAGCAAAGGCTGTTGGAAACCTTTTAATTAGTACTAATTACCTCAGCAGAAAACGTTGGAGGCTTGAAAGGATTTGTGTCAGCAAGTGAAAGATCAAAGATTGCGGCGCTCGCATTTTAATCTGTTGGCTATAAAAACGAATAAGGGGGTGGTAATGGGGCCCATGAGAATGACAACCCAGGTGGTGGAGGCCTTAATCCCTTCTTTACTGCTAGCGCCTGAGGCCTAGTTCCAATTACATAATAAGATGATTTAATTTTTGCTTTAATTTTAACAAAAATTAAGTTTATTTTAGCCTTCAGTAAGGACGAGACAAGGTTTCCAGACAAAATCCTGTCAATTTATTTCTTTTAATGTTTTAAATCCAAGCCTTTTTTTAGCCATTTTTTTTCCTAAGTGGCTAAAGTTGCTCTATAAAAGGCCATGAGGCAGCAAAGGTGCTTTGATGTGGTCTCTGGAAACGGGGAGGGGCTGGCAGCGAGCGACTGGTGGCCACTGTGGTGCTGCTTGGAAATCCGGTAATGTCACGAGTGAGCCTTCTGTCTTTTATTTATTTATTTGTTTGGGTTGTGTGTTGGTTTTGCTTTTTTCTTTTTTTTTAAAAAAAACCCAAACTGCCTAATTGCGTCAGCAAGGAATAGTTCATAGGCATGCTTGCTGTGATACTTCACTTCTCTGTTTTCTTTCAAAACACTTTGTGCGGGTTCGCATGATCACGTGTGAGGTAAATTATATCTTTAGTTTTGTGGCTTGAGCAGATTATGCGCTCCTCAGAAACCTAATTGTCGTCAAATTCCTCTACGGACAAAAGAGTGAGCGTAGGGCTTAGGCTGAAGATAGGCTGAAGGCTGCAATGTAAACCTCAAATGGAAAAGTTGTGTTTGGGAATCTCTAGCACTTGCACGCAGCCAGGCCCAGCCATTGTGTCAAGGCGGGGGGTAGATGCATCTTGAAGTAGCATTGGGTTTACGTTTCAGCTCAACATGCAGTCAAGTGTTACCTATACTCAGTGAAGTGGTAGGGTTTGAGGTTTTTATTAATTTGACTTGTACAAAAGGTTATGTTATTTACGCTCTGAGGATTCAAGCATAGTAAATTGCCGCTCATTTATTCATTTTTATAGGTAATCGGACTAAAAATCTGGAGGCACTGGCAACACAAATAATCAGGCCTCTCTTCTGGGTTATACCTTTAAATTCCTTATTCAACATTTATTCAGCAAATAAAGCTTGAAATAAACTTTGAACTACATACTTTATTGAGTTTTATATTGAATTTTTATATTCAAAATATGTTAAATATGTATATGACAGATAATTGTTTGACAGTGTATATAATAGCACATCCTCAGCTACTAGCCTATTCTGCTTATAATTCAGTCTTCAACCTCAGGTTCTTATGGTGTTTGATTTTATTCTGATGTGATAGAAAACAGTGTTGATTTTTAAATAAATTGTTTTGAACGAAGTCTTGTGGTCCCTCAGTAGGCTCTGTATGTATTGGCATGACAGTAAAACATGAAAAAACCCCAGATATTGAAGTTCAGTGTTGTCTTCCTTTTGCTTGCCTTTTCCTAATCTGTGGAATATCTGTTGTCTTTAAGAATGGTTCAAAGCTGCACCAGGGGAGGTTTAGACTGGACATTAGGAAACATTTCTTTACTGAGAGAGTGGCCAACACTGGCACAGGCTTCCTAGAGAGGTGGTCGATGCCCCAAGCCTGTCAGTGTTTAAGAGGCATTTGGACAGTGCCCTAATAACATACTTTAACTTTTGGTCAGCCCTGAATTGGTCAGGCAGTTGGACTAGATGATCATTGTCGGTCCCTTCCAACTGAAAAATAGTATATCCTCTTTCTTGGGCATGGAAAACCAGCTAACCTGAGACCTGAGCCTCTTTCCAGGGCA
Organism: Pelecanus crispus; assembly: GCF_030463565.1. NCBI lineage: Eukaryota > Metazoa > Chordata > Aves > Pelecaniformes > Pelecanidae > Pelecanus > Pelecanus crispus. Next base: position 26,253,548 of record NC_134652.1, read on the forward strand.
GTGTAGGGGAATAACACTAGCTCATTTTTTCAAGATGGCTCTTTCCTGTCAGAATGCTCCATTATGGGCCATGGTGGGTGACTGTCCCGGTGACTGTCCCTGTGAAGCTTCTTAGAGGACCCAAGGTGCTACAAGGTTATCTGTTGCTTGAGGAGATGTCAGGGTGGTCCCTTTACTCTAACATGGTCCTAGGACTTTCTGTATTGCTTTCTGGTGTGAAGAGCATTTGAGTATGTACAGGCATAGTGACCAACCAAGAGTGTATTCATACAATCTGTGTTTTTGGTTCATCATCTTCTTCCTCATCCATAGCCTATCAAATCCACAGTTGTGTATCTTTTGAAGGTGGGATTTATGCTGGACTGTACTTTCCCAATCAGATTTTAGGCAATCTTATTAATTTTAGGGATTGAAGGGGGGAAAAAAAACAACACAAAAAAGCCTGACAGATTCTCTAGTCCATCCTCTTGGACTGTAAGATTGTTACCTGCTATCTTTCCCTGCTAGTGTTTTGTATGGTTCAATTTTAAATATACTTATTGTGTAGAAATGGAGGACACTATCCAGCATTTTTTGTGATGTGCATGTTCCTTTTTTCTTTTTTTTTTTTTAATTATGTATGAATTGGAAGAAATGTATTTGTTGTCTACCATGTACATTTCTAGGAAATTTTATTTGCTCACATTTCAGAGTGTGATAATCTCTGTAATTTCAGAGGCTGAATTCTAGAGTCTTGTTTTGACCAAATGCTTTTCACTATTAAATACTGCACGCTTCCATTGCTGAGGTAACATGTTAACATCACTCATTATTTTGCATAATATGAGCAATGGGAGAAATAACCAAAATAAAAACCAAAATGAACTTTGAAGTAAAATAGTAACTTTCTTTGTTTTGACCATGCATTTATTGTTTACTTACGTAAATGCTTATGTAAACAATTCTACTGCATTTTGCAAGAGTTTCATTGAAATGCAAAACTCCCCAATTTGACTAAACAGATTTAATGAACAGATTATTGTATTAAAGCATTATGAAAAATCAAAAAGATGTAAGCACATGCTTATCTCTGAATTTGAACTCACATACATAAATCTTTGCAGGATTACAATAAGGCCCAGTAACACAAAAAAGTTGTACAAACATTTAGTCCTGAGCAGTTATCACGCAACAGTGTTTGACTGAGTGCAGTGTGTGGTAACGATTCCCAAAAGTCATGGGGTGTTTTCTTGCTTTCTGCTTTTTGCAAGGGTGATTTATGAGTTTACAAGTTCCTTCCCATACTCCATAATTGCCCCGACAGTTTCCCCAGATGGACTATATCCAAGTTGGTATAAAACAGCACTCATTGCAGCTGGGCCTTCTCATTCATCTTGAGTTAGGTACAGGACTTCGTGTTCCTTTTGTCTTTATTTAGATTTGTTACCTCTCTAGAAACACTGTACCATCGTAATTGGTACTACCTTGCCTTCAAACACCAGATACAACTGAAAGCAAAATAAAGTTCTATTTAGTCAGACTTAGCCGAAAGCTTTTAGTTTTGGGAATGGAAACAAGGACAAATACAAAACTGGTCATTGCATATACTTAGCAGGTCACCTTTCCACTTGCTGAATCCATGTTCTCTAGGATTCCTGGAATGGATTCCAGCAGGTAATGCTTTGGGTCCAGGTGTCTCAGCATTGCATCTTCTCAGTCCTGATATCAGTTCTGATTTAGTTCTGTCGGAAGCCAGAAACTTTGGTGATCTTGTCTGGAAACTGTTAGTGATTCTCTGGTTTGTATCGAATGAGTAGCTCTTCCTTGCCCTGAACACAACTATTTCCTCTTTCTCCCCGGGAGCGTCAAACTTGGCCACTTACCTCCCACTCCAGCTGGACTGGCCCTTCTGTACGATTCATACCATCCTGCTAAGTACTGTACAAGACACGTACATATATTTTGCAAATGACCTCTGGTATGCCGCTAGCTTTCTAGAAAGAGATGAAACAGGATATAATGTTAACACTGATGACAGACCCAGTAACAGAGTTACTTTGTTTAAACAAGCCCATGAAAAAGTGTTTCCCCTCTTACAGCTTTTCTGGTGTTGCAAGCTGCCACTTGCATAATGTACAATTCACTGGAGATTGCACAGACCTAAGTAAAAGAAAAACTTGTCTCTTACTTTTGTGTACTTGCATTTTAGAGGAAAGCACATCCATGTAGAAGATGTGCTGTTTAGCAGTTAGGTAGTGTCCTTGAAGAGATTCTAGTTATTCAGTTGTGCATAGATCTTGTATGCTTTTATCCCAAGTTTTATAGATCTAATAATCTGTTTCCTAGCTTTTGGGGCTTAAATGCTAGTTACAGTAAGGAAATCTGCTACAAATAATGGTTTGAGTGCAAAAAGAAACATTGAAGAATAAAGATGAGAATTTGCCTTACACTTGGAGATCGTTAAAAGATTTTTAAAGATACACCAAAAGTTAAATTTCCTAAAATTTTATTAAGGTACCTAAGTGATCTGATTTTCTTAATGCACTAATGTCCCAGCTTTTTGTTTTAAGGTCTATAAGAACTGTTGTTTGCTCAATACATCTAAAAATAAAAGTGTTCAATTTCAAACTAGACATGTAGCTTCCTGATTCAGGCACCTGTGCTAACATAAAGCTTAAGGACTGTTGTGGTTTAACCCAGCAGGCAGCTAAACACCACACAGCCGTTCGCTCATTCTCCCCCTCCCCAGTGGCATGGGGGGAAAAAAAAAAAACTAAAATTTGTGGGTTGAGATAAAGACAGTTTAATAGGACAGAAAGGGAGGGGAAAATAATGATATACAAAATAAGTGATGCACAGTGCCATTGCTCACCACCCACTGACCAACACCCAGCCAGTTCCCAAGCAGCAATCACAGCCTCCCAGCCAACTCCCCCCAGTTTCTATACTGAGCCTGACAACATATGGTATAGGGTCCCCTTTTGGTCAGTTTGGTTCAACTGTCTTGGCTGTGCCCTCTCCCAGTTCCTTGTGCACCTGGCAGAGCCTGGGAAGCTGAAAAGTTCTTGACTAGCGTAAGCAGTACTCAGCAACAACTAAAACATCAGTGTGTTATCAGCATTCTTCTCATCCTAAATCCAAACCACAGCACTATGCCTGCTACTAGGAAGAAAATTAACTCTATACCAGCCGAAACCAGGACAACCTGCAAAGCTTGAACAGTCACCTTTTTGCCATCCTTGGACATCTCTGAACTGATGTTTTACCTTAAACTTCTTTTTTTTTTTGAAGTATACTGTGAACTTAGTGTGTAACAAGTGCTTGAGCATTAAGGATGCTGGTGAATGAAATGCTTAGGAAGAGGATATTAAAGGTTGTACTGTGATTAAAATAAGTATTGAAGGACAGCCTAGATCCTTGCTCTGGAAACATAACGGTGTAAAACATTCTTGAACAAAATTTTTAAATACATAACAAATTTGGAAGCTTGTGTGAACAGTTTTGTTGGTGCAATTGCTCGTTTCAATAATCAGAAGCTATGTGATTTTTGGAAGCTTACCAGCAGTGGCTTACATGTTGATTCAGTTACTCATATTTGTTTGAGAAAGTGTGCAGTTTAAGTAGACCTTATAAAAAAACATTAATACAATGAATCTCACTTCAGACTCATTAAATCTATTTAAATATGCATTAAAATATTTCAGAGATATCAAACTGAGGATACCATTGAGTGTTTAGTGTTTAGAAAGAGGTGAATGCAGTGGCCATTAAGTTTTAATTGTCTTTAATCTCTTGCTACCATGGCAATAAAAATAAAAACTTTTTAGAGGAATATTCTATATAATGCATTATTTGCTAGGAATATTCTTAGTTAGCAAATCCATGTAAGCACGAACGTATGTTTTCTGCTTTTCCATCAGTTTAGTAAGTTGTATGCTTCTAATAATCTTTGTGTTCTTCTTATCTGCATTTAACAGCATTTAGAAATCTTTCTTAATATTATTGAAAGCTGAAATATCTTTTAGTCATCTTCTCCTTCTTCCCCCTTCTCAACAAATTTCAGGAGAAAATTAAAAATTTGGAATGAATGTACTCTATCTTATTTTGCTGTGCAGTTCTAAAGTATTCTGATGAGCTTGGATTAAGCTGATGTGGCCTTTTGGGAGAGACACATCAAATATAGGCAGACAGCTCCTGTGTCTGGTAACAAAGACTGAGGAGGTCAAAACTATCCCAACAGGCCTGGGCAGGTCAGTCAGAGGCAAATGTTGGAAATAAAATTTGGTGGGGAGGGGAGTAAGGGGCCTGGGTCAAGTCCTGTTCAAAAAGTCAGCTTTGTCAAAAGCTTCAGTCACATTCTTACCTACAGGCAACCTCTGCTGATCCCAACTCATTAATCGAACTGGAGAGCCGTCTTGACCCTGGCTCCTTCCCTTTGAAGTGTGGTGTCCTCTGCAGCATGAGGAAATAATTTGCTGCCTGATTCAATGAGCCATCAGTAGAGCCAGCAGACCTAATGACATGTGAGAATATTAACCTCCTACCACGAAGAGCTGTGAATCTTGAGAGGCAGTCTATAATTCACCCAGCACTCCTGAGCCTTCCCTTTCTGTCTTATTCTTGCACTCACTTTCTCACTCGAGGCGGGGGAGGAGGGAGAAGACCCTCTTGTCGTAAAACTTTATTTTCTTCGGTAGTGGGAGCCTTACTGAGCTGCTTGATAATGAGTTACTTTCCTTTTGCAGTTGGATAAAATTTATACTGAAAACTAGACATCCGTCTTGCATGTAATAATTTCTGTTTAAAATATGACACAGGCTACATAACTGACATCAAGGGGGTGGTGATCTGAATACTTGGGTGGTGACCCAAGTAGACTATTTTATGTTTCCGTATTTATTTTTCATCATCAAAGGAAAAAAAGTAAAAATGAGAAGATAAACTTGCATAACAATGATGTTATTCTGTATAATGTGTTTTCTAGCTGCCCTCAGTTAAGAGGATCTTTCTGTCCCTTCTTCCTTAATTTTTTTTTTTTTCTGCCTAAAGAGAAAAACAGTTCTGCCTGGCCAAGTATTGTGTGTTATATGCACACACAGGGGTGTGTTCTTGCCCTTTGATTCTCAACAAAGAAATAGATTGTTGGTCTAATCCTGCTGCTTTAAAAGTCAGGGCAGATTTTTCTCTTGTTGACTCCCTTAGCATTTTTAGTCACAGATTCGGGTCTCAATGTCTGGTAAGCTTCAGAAGGTGAGCCACTGTTACTCATGTTGCTAAATAATGAGAAAGGAAAAGCAAAAGTAGCCCTGTGTGTATATGCTATTCAACGTGAAAACGGTGGTGATTACCGGACTTTACACTGTTATATACTCATATAGAGTAAAATATTGTAACAGTTTTGTTTTTAATATCTTTTCATAGTGCTGATGGGTGCTGCAAGAGGTCAGAACGTAGAGGTTATGGGTACAGATGGGGAACAATATCCAACATAGCAAATTCCAGACCAAAAGGACTATTGCTGGCAACTTAGCCTTGTCTGTGCTAGAAAGGTTTTGGGATTTTTTTGCTAGAACTGTACTGGCAGATTTCTCATATTTGGTGGAAACACAGCTTGCAAAAGCAAATGAAATTACACCGAGTGTGACCAGTTCTGCTGGTAAAAGATGTTTCTCCACTGGGAGTGAAAGTTAGTGGTATAGTTGTGCAGCCAAAACCTTCCCGTTGGAAATTGAGCCTGAATTCTGTTGGGTTACAATTATAGGGTTATTTTGATTCTGAGGAGTTGTTGGTAGAACTATTGTTGTGTCATGTGGATCTGGGTACAGACTCAGATATCATGCAGAGGGGATAAAGGAGGTTAGGGAGACAAAGCAGGGTAGGTATCAGAAGGAAATAATAAATAAATGGCAGTTATATGTTGTGTTAGAAACACTACAGGGTCTGTGGTATGCATATATGTAGATCCCTGTGATTTTAAGTTGTTCTAAAGATATTTTTTAGCATTGAGGGATTTGGTGTTATGTCCATTAACAGTTCTCTGCTATCATGCTTGAGCAGTCTATTAGTCGTTCTCACCTCTTATAGCTGGTCACAAAGGCCAGTCCCCTTGCCTCTCTCTGCTTCATCTTTTTTATTAAGTTTATTAAAACTAGCCAGATTATACTTTGTTATGGCACAGGCTGTGCTTGGTCCATTCATTATGGTTTCTTATCTTGGCAGGCAATCTGAATTGAACGGCAGCTAGTCCATTATGCACATATGAAGCCCATCACTCCTCCAGCAATGGCCAATTCATCAAACATTTATCTTTTGCCCTCTGAGCAGTGCGTCAATTTGCTTGTCAATCCTCAGCCTTGGTTGTTGTGGAAGATGGGAGAAAAATTACTTTTCCCCCTTCTCACTGAACTCTAGTAGTTGAAATGGGCTTTACTCTACTCACTCTACAGGCTTGTTACTCCCCCCTTCTCTGTGCAAAAAGGGGAGGGGTCAGGTTACTATCTGAATTGCAGAGTGACAGATTGATCCAAGATACAGTAAAGCTTTCATTATGGCACTGCCTTTGCACTTGAATTTGCTCATATTTCCATTATAATACTGTTTTGTAGAGGGTTTATAAATAGGTTCTCAACTTGGCACATGGAGCTGAGAGGAGCTTTTAAAAATAAATACATTATAGTGTTTTAGGTGTTTGTGGGGTTTTGGGGTTTTTTGGGGGTTTTTTTTTAAGCAGGTATGTTTATATTTTGTAAACCCTGGCCTGGTCTTTTGCTATTTCTAATCGCTAATACTTTTTTGAATTCTTTCGAGTTCAGGAAATGGCAGTGTTTGCTTTTTTTTTTTACAATGCCATTTGTTTTACTAGAACTGAATTCCATGTTAAGATTGGGGAAAAAGACAAATGAATCAAGAGACACTCACATCCAAGTTTTTCTCTTAACTCCTCTAACCTTGTTATACTTCATCGAATACTTTCAAGAAATTTTAGCAGACAGATGCTTAAGTCCATACTTAGGAATATTATCGAAGTGATGCATCCATTGAACTGTAGGGACTTCCTAGTGGTGCTTTTTCCAGAATGCCCTTTGATAAAATATGGATGCATACAGTCACTTGCTCTCTGCTTGGTAATTTTTAGCTGTATTTTGCAAACTGTATTTTGTTATATGATACTTATTCAATCATTAGATGACTAAGAGCTCATTTTCTGATCAATTTTGTATTATTTTAAAATATTTCATATGGCTTATGTGAAAACAGCCTTGCCACAGGCTATACACAGATTTTCATTTTATTTAAATTTACACAAAATTGTAACAGTAATATCATATAAAATCTTGGCAGGCTTAATCCTAAAGGTGTTGTATAAAAACTTCAGCAAAAAGAAGCCTAACATGAAGGATAAAGCTTGAGCTGTGTTAATGGGGTATCCTCTTGAGTAGAGCTGTATTAAATACACATAGTGAAATTTGAGACTTTAAGAGGTTCATTAGAAGAGAAGTTGAACTCCACCCCAGGTTTGGTTGGTTGGTTGGTTGGTTTTTTTGTGAGCTACTGAAAACTGTAATTGGGATTTGTAGTTTATTTCAGCAGGTAAATAATCCACCCATATGGGGCACAGCTGTAACAGTTTATTTTACTTTCATGTTGCAATTTCTTCTAATTTCATTGCAAGACTTTGGACAAATAGGCTACATTCATCGCTCCCAAATGTATGTACTTCACTGAGCCTCACCTGAGGGTCTGATTCACCTTCTGGAAGTCCCCATCTTTTGTCGCTGGCTCTAAGGAGTTATGAGTAACTGGGCTTCTACAGATGGATGAGATACATCTGCATTGTGGCTTTCCAGATAATTCCATCATTTGAGGAGCTGCTTCTTAATAGCAAAATCTCTCTCAAGAAATTCTGCATTTCTGTTTTATAATTGGTAGGAAAGGGTTTGAAATGTTGTGAACTTAACATTTAAATTCAGAAGGCCTCTTATCTCTTTTTGTCTATCTATTTATTGACTCTACTTTTGTTTGTGTTTTCTTTGAGGTTTGGGGGTGGGTCGTGGCTTGGAGGGGTTGAGTAGTTTGGGTTTTTTTTTTAAGCCATGGAATTTGCTGCGTAAGACTCAGAACAAGGCTATAAAAACAGAGGAAGATTCTGGCTTTTCATGAATCCCCACCGTTTTAATGTGCTTACATAGCTCTAGTTTATGATTGTTGTGCAAGATGTTTTCATCCCAGTCTTTTTCGGTAATAAGGTGTCCCGAGTACTCTTGTATGCTTTCAGCGTATAAGGAAGGGGGAAAAACGAGGGATGGATATTCATGTTATTGTATGTCTGAAAGTTAAGTATGACCTTTATATGAAAAGACTCAGAAACTAACTGTAGATCCAGTTCATAACACAGGTTTAATCTTTTCTTATGGAGATCTTTTCTTCCCAGGTATTTAATGATTCTGCTCGTTCGTTTCTTTCCATTTTCTCTTTTGCTGACCATATTCACAGGCTTGCCTTAAGTTTTACCTAAATTGCGGCTTCCAGGTATTTTCTATCTAGCAACAGAAAGCTGGAAACAGATTGACTGGAAGCAATGCAAAATGCTACCTCTAGATAGCCTTCAAAATACTAACATTCCCTCTGATACTAGACAAACCAAAGCATGTCATGTTTTGGAAACATTGGTAAAAGCTTGTTCTCCATTGAACAGAACTTCATAATTCCTGTTTTATGATTTGTCTGGTCTAATGTGGGGCCTGGCCTACACTAGAAATTTTGGAGGTTCTTTACTTTCACTGGGGTGCTTTTTTTTTTGGTTGTTGTTTTTTTTGTGGGTTTTTTTTTGTTGTTGTTGTTCTGCTTTGGTCCAGAAGTCGTGTCAGAACTGTCCATTACATACTCCATTCTGTTTTCTTTTTGGATGTATTATCATCCAGAAAAATGGGTATAAACACTGAGTAGGACTGCAGAAAAGAAAAGCTGTTAGGCATGAATAGTGTAGAGGTCATTTTTTGATGCTTTACTTGTAGTTTATCTGCCATTATTATCTCTGTGTGCAGGAAATACATAAACCCTCGGTTTGCAGTATTTTTGTGATTATAATAGTGACAGTGGGTTTTTTTTCTGGAATTTGAACTGAATTCTAGCCACTCTGTTTTCTTTAAAATGGGTTATTTATTCTTCTGTGCTCACAGGTGAAAGGTGTGTTTTGAACAGAACCCCCCAAAGCAGGTTTGAGAGTAGAATTCTGACAGAGGCCTCAGCCTGAGGGAGTTTGCACAGAAGATTCACCGAACCCCTGCCACCATCAGAACAGAATTGGAAATGACTTGGGTTTTTCCCCTTGTTTGTATGCTATATTTCAGATTAAATGGAATTTAAAATTGAACGGGAATCAAAGCAAGTAAACCTGAAATGATGTTTTGCATTCCCAGGGAATTATGCAAAATCTAAACTTACACGTGTGTCTATCTTACGTTTTTATATATATAGCATTTACTTACTGCTCTTTGTTTTCTTTTGGTGAGGTTAAGCCAAAGGACTAGAAGTCAGGAGCTCTGGGTTTTATTTCTTGTCTCTTAGAAAATTGCTGGAGGTCACCTTTCGTTAGTCACTTAACCTCTCTCTCCTTTACTACAAAATGGAATTTTAAGCTCAGCAGGTTTTTGAAGAGTAATTCATTAATGTTTAAAAAAAAAAATGCTTTGTGCTCCTTCGCTGGCAGGTGCTGGAGAAATAGAAATTACATTACATTTCTGTTCTTTAAATACTGAAATTATCTAGTACAAGGGTTCTGGTGTTGATTCTGCTCTCCTGTAATCTGTTAAAACATAAAAGGTAAGAAAAAAGGTATTTTAAAAAGCTCTTGTTTTGTAACAGCTTTGTCTTTAACTTCTGGTAATGGCTATCTCTTGTCAACAGAGTGCAAATCAATTTCAAGGCTAAAGCCAAACTCTCTCATTTACATATTGTTAACTGCTCTCTCTTTTCCTGTTAAACAGGAGGAAAAAGTCATTACATATGAGGCAGCTGTCTTATTAATGGAGGGGTGGGGTAAAATGTGAGGAACACTTCTTTTTCAGCATATACTTCTGAACAGCTTGTTCTTCCCGACAAGGACAACTGCAGAGTACCAAGGTTTGTCCATTCCATGAGAGGCTTCTGCTTTTTTTCATGTGTAAAATCTCGTGTTTTCATTGTCAAATACTACCAAACTGAAGAGCTGCTCTTTAGTTTCATTGTAACCAAATCCCTGTCAGACCAGAGGGACCATATGAAGTAGTGTAGTTGACAATTGCCATGCATACACATAGAAAAAAATCTCTGCCATGACATTCCTTTATGATTAAAACTTTGTTACAAACCATGAATGAATTATGGAAAAGAAAGCTGGAAGAAATCATACTGATTAGCCGAAGGACTTGGATAAAATGACATTTCTGAGACCTTTGTATTCTAAAGGATTATTTACTGTCTGCTTACGGAACATCTTAAGTCATTTTGCAGAGGGAGTCAGTTTCCTGTTTAGCGCAGTGTTTTTGTAAGCTAATGAGGGCAAAGCGTGAGCCATAGGCAATGATGCTGTGATATTAGCTGTGACAGGGAGCTTGATCATAATTATCTTAACGAGGATAGGGTTAATTACAGTGGAAACTTAAAGTTTTTTCTGTTTGAATGAGGCGGCGCTGAATACGTTGTGATGTTTTGTCGGTTTGATGTGACTTTGGAAATTGCAATGGAAATCTCTTGGCAGCACTTGCTCTCCTCTGGGAGCAGAGTGTGAGCCCTGCAATGAGGTAACTGAGATGGTACCTGTGGGTGAGATAACAGGCAGCTTTCATGTCATTAGAGCCGGGAAAAGCAACCTGCAATACACCTTAGTGATGTTTATTAGCCTTTTGAAACTAGGGAAATCAACTGCTTGCCACTGCCCCTTCAATGCTGGTTGTATTGTGGTGGTAAGATTGTGTGTTTGTTTTAATATACCAATATGGGGAGACATTTTTTCTGCTGTGAACTATGAGAAAACAGCACAGATTTAATTTTAGATTGGTTCTCTTTCTTGGGGGATTTCCATCTTTTTATACTCGTCTCTTTTAGGGTGTTTGTGTGCTTCTTGCTATTGCTGTGTATATATACACACTCCTTTCCTATTTTGTAATGGGCTCATAAGGAAGTACTTGGAGTACATTAATATAACTATCTCACCCTCATTAGAAATAAAAATGCTAGTATTTGGTACTGCTTTCTACCTCGGCTTCTCAAAAATGCTTTCTATATACTAATTCATGATTGCAATCCTTTTTTAGGTAAGTGATGTTATCTCCCATCTGCAGGTGGGAAATTGAGGCACATAGAAGTTACGGGACTTGCTGAAATTTGTACCATAAAATCTAGTGTGTGGATTGTACTTAAAGCTTTTAAATTGTGGAGTACAACTGCCAGGCGATATTTCCTTATGTCTTATGACGATAGAGATTGTTGCCTTGAATTTAATAGCTAGTATCACTGAATGATAGCAAAAGCATTTTTTTCCCTTTCTTGTTTCTCTACAAACTGTCTTACCAATTTTGTTTTGGTGCTAGTTTTTACTTCTGAGATGAAAAAGTAAGAATCCTGTGAATAGCAAAGTAACACATGGATGTAAATTTATGTTAATGGCTACACCCTCTCTCTGTACTGTGGCAACCCCTCGCATCTCCTTGGACTCTGAATTTAGGTGATTAAATCACCAAGTGCACACTGCTCTGATGACATGAAAACAATTAATAAGCAACCCCCTGTATAACACGGCCCCCTTTTAACTGAGCAGCTAATAACATTACATGGCAAAAATTATCAAAACCAGACAGGTGTAAGGAGATTTGCGCACAATTTTCTCTGCCTGTCTATGAAAGTAGTACCCTTGTGTTCAGCCCAGGCTTGTGAAAGAAAGGCTGTTTCAATAGGCAACTCCCTCTAGTGTTTCAAGGCCTTTTGTCCCACTTCATGGCTTGTCATTTTGTTTTATGCCTCCCCTGCAGCAGTTTTGGATGTGTGCTTTCTTCTCCTTGCCAGTTGCCAACCATTTGCTGATTCTCATGATAAGAGTATTATATTTGTGTAACATAACTCAGGAACAATGTGTATTTTGATGCTGACACTGACCAGAGCCCAAGCAATGTTTTTTCACAAAGGACCTATTAACATCCCATAAGGCTCTGTGGTGTTGACAAGAAGGTGGCCTTCTCTGAACTCCTTTGGCAAGTCATAGTCTTACATTGAAATGTGAGGTTTGGAAATAATCCACTATTTATATAATAAAGAGTATTTAAGGGGAATTTGCTAAACTAGGTTTGTCAAATAAACTGAAATGAAAACTCGTAACAGCTTGATAAACTCACTGCTACTTCCTCTGGGTTATTTTGCCTTTTAAAGGTACTTGGGGGAAAGCACTGTCTGAAATGTTTGCTTATCTCTCTTCTGATCTTGACTTTGGCAAAACCAAGTCTGTCGCGACCCTTTGCTGAAATAGCTAGCTTAATACAGCATGCTAGCACAGCTCTTAATCAGTTTATGTAGGCTGAATCGAGTTTTTTCCGAAACAGCTTGTTAAAGGCAAATGCAAAAAGTGTGACTGCTACTGTGGTGGTTGTTTCAGTATAATGTTTATGATAAAGGCTTTTGTTCTTTCAGCTTCAGAAACTGCAGCCTCAATGCCTAGTAATGATATAGATATGCCAGAGGGTGTAGACATGGCAAATTTTCTTCAGGTCTGGCTGCCCAGCATCAAAATGGTGTTAGTAATAGCTGTACCTCCCTTTCAGAAAGCCAAGTCAACAGACTGCGAGTGCTTTGGAGTCCTTGGACTGAAATATACTGTTTCAGTGTTGTGCAAATGTTACTTGAATATTCATAGTTTGGTGTACAGTACCCAGTGTAAAGGTCACGGACTTGGTTTCTTTTGGTTGTTTGATCCCTCTAACTGTGATTTATAAGTGGTCAGTAAGTTGTATCTACAAAAGCGGTATCTTGTTTTTGTTGGACAGATGAATGTTAAATTGTCTAATTTGAAACCCATATACTTTCTAATAATATTTGTTTTTTCCTCCAGTAGCAGTGTCTGTAGAACTCTCTAACAGGGACCTTGATGGTATTTTGATCTTTGCCAAAAACTGGGGGGAGGGTGAGCAAACCCCCCCTCAGTACAAATGTCATTGGAAACTGAATAAATAGTATAGACTGCATCTCCCTTATTAATCACATTTTATAAAACAGCCAGAAGATACAGTGATGATCTTCCCACTGGTAGGCATAGTAGATCAGCTGTCAAGTCATGCAATCTCAGCATATCTTTAGGTGTCTGGTAGGTGAATGAGCTGTGAATGCATGTCTGTGCGTGTGCTCCATATACCATGTGTCTTAGGTGATTAATGTGTGGGTTTTTTTTCCTTTTGGAATGCTTAAAGCGCTAAGAATCAAGTTTGGAATAGATGCCTTAACAAGGTACCAAAGTGTTCTTTTTAGGTATTTTCCCTGTACTTTGCTATCAGAGGAATGAATACCTCCAGAATCTTGTTTATTTACAAGCCATCATCTGCACTTCCATGTTGTGAAATGCTCCTTTTTAAAGCTGCTCTCTGCAGTCTGACCTGTGGCTTGACAGTGGGACAGTAAGTTCTGAAAAGAGAGCAAATGCCTTTTCTGTCTGGAGTGATTCTGCATTTTATTTTGTAAAGAACATTTTATTTTGTTTGCAGGGACTCAAGAAGCAAATTAAGTGGTTAATAAAAAGGGAAAAAAAAAAAATCCCTTCTCCATTTCCTATTTTTACATGTAAGGTAGCTGCTAAGAAATGATACTTGAAGTTGTATTTATTATTGTTAGCAGGGTATGATATTTCTTGGCAGAAATGATGGATGACAACTTAAATTTGTGTCCAGGGAATGAAGGTGAACTGTGACAGAGTTATTTATCTTGGGAATGGAGGTTAGGGTCAGGCGAGGCTGGGTGCCTGAAGGCACAAGACATTGACAAATTCATCCTGCAGGCCCCATATCTGAAGCCTTTTGTTTTGGATCCTGGCTACTCACTAAGTGACCCCCATCCTTCATCCTGCCAGCATGTGAAGGATGTGTTGCAGTGCCAGCACTCCCCTTGCCACTAATGCTTGTCATTCGCTCTTCTGACAGGCCCAAACCAAAACTATTCCCTCTCCTGAAAGGGAAGGTTAAAATATTTATTTCAGCTCATAATGGCCTCCCTGATTTAGTGGAGTATCATTTTTCCTGTTGCCTTTGTCGTTTGCAGGTCACTAGAAGGACTGAAAACATTCAGTTACTTGGAAGAGCTGATCTTGGACAACAATCTACTCGGGAATGACCTTCTGTTACCCAGGTTACCCCACCTCCATACCTTAACGCTCAACAAGAACCAAATATCCTTTCAAAGAAATACCTGCAAAATGTCGAATGAGTTTTATGTGTCAGCCAAATTAAAGTATGTGAAATATAGTTCATGTGCAGACAAAGCATTCTCTCGTTTGGCACCTGGAATACTTCATAGTAATTTATTATAGGTCATTCATAAATGAAATGCACCATTATATCTTCCTGTTGCTCCATTTTAGTGAGAGATCTAAGTTATGGCTCTGAAGAAATCTTTCTAATAGATAAAATAGAGAAAGAAAATAATGTCAGTGCTACCAGTGTGCAGCAGTTCCTGTGTTTGCTTGGGGTTCTGTTGCAGGCTGACCTCTAGTGGAATAGAGAGTGCAGTGAAACGCTATGAAGTTTTTATACTTTAAATAGCTCTTAAAACATTAAAGTAAAATAAAATTTTAAAAAACCCCAAGAAATGTAATACCTTTCTCTGTTTTAATGAAGTCGGTAATATGCACAATTTAGTAGCTGCTGTGCAACCGCAGCTGTAAAAGCAAGTCACTGTGTTCTCAGTGTTCCAACTCTGTATAAATTCATATAAAATGCTGTCCAAATCAAGGTCTTAATACATGAAAGTATTCAGATGGATGGTTAAGCCCATTCCTAACCAATCAGGCACTTCTGCATATGCCTGAAGTTAGTGCCTACTTAAGTTTATTCAGAATAAATATTTCAGCATTTGCCCAAGTACTCTGCTGAATCGGAGCCCCTAGTCTGTAGGCTTATAGATAATGGTCTGTAAAAACTAATTATGTGCAAGGGCTGGGCATGGACTTGATTATTAAATAATTTTCCCATACTTAGACCCTTCTGGAGATTTGAAGATGTTTAATATATGGTTTTACAAAAGTGAAGGGCTATCAAATTGTGGCCAAAAGGCCAACTTGAGGCCTGCGGAGTCTTAGAGCACAGACCATGAAAGCCCTCTCCTTGTAATTGCAGTGTGAGGACAAGGCTGCTCAACTGCAGGCTTTTATTACAGACAATGTAAACAGAGAGCAATTTACCTCCTACTAAAGCAAAACCCTCCTACTGAGGAGAATAAAAATAACTGCAGATTCTACAATTTCTGCACTTATTTTTGACTCTATAAATAAATAAAAATCAGGAGAGCAACTTTTATTCTCGGGGCCCTGGAAATTTGCCAAGAGTGTCTCTTGAGCAGTGACAATCATTACTGTACTAGGTATTTGGCTAGATTTCTGATTAATGCCAGGATTCTGTGGGTTGGATTTGATTAGCTGGTTTTATTGTTTGCTGCCACGGTAAAATCTGAAATGGGCATGTTTTGATGAAGGATGTACAAGAACATTTTTTGCTGATGCTATCTATGGGTGGTGGTATGTCTGGTGCAGCATATGTCCTTCTGCAAAGCATGAAATGTAAATTTGGCCATAAGACCCAAAAGCAAGTTAGTATATTTGTCCTTTGGGGGGTGTCAAGGAGGAGCTTTGCACTTACCAAAAGGAGGGCAGGTGTATTGAATAAGAACTCAGTGAACAAAATCAGAGGGGAAAAAATGATCCTGTCAGTAGTATTCTTTAAAGAGTTTCTGCTGGTCTCACAGACATACTTAAAGTACTATTGTCAAGTGAGTAAGCTCTCAAAGTCAATGATAACATGATAAGAAGGATTTGATCTATCCTGGGATATTTTTAAATTCAATCTTAAAACTATGAAGCTAGAGCTTTTAGAGTATTGAGCTACCCAGGAAATAATGTGTACATTTTCTAGTGTGCGGCCAATAATTTAATAGAGGAGTTGCAGAAATGCTTGTAAAACACCTAATGTATACAAACTGCCCAGAGAACTAAAAATAACTGCTGTCCATCATTAACATTTTGAGCCCTAGGGAGTAGCGATTTTTTCTAAGGAAGATACAGCAGTCGTCTTCAGAAGCATGAAGACCTTCCAGATTCCTCTCTTCAGTGTGGATGCCATATTTGAAAAGGTCTCTTTTGAACTTGAAGCATTTCTTTTAATGAGTGATTTCTCTATAGAATTATTCTAAAAATGTTCAAATAAAAATATACATTTAATAGAATAAGGAAATACATTACAGGAAAGATTGCTTAGTATATGGCAGTAGCACTACAGAAAGGACACAAATGAGCAAAGAACACTGATCTGAAATAAATCTTCAATTGGTGGAACATTAACATGTATACATAAACATATACATATGGAGAGAGAAGGAGATGAAAACAAATAAAAGAACAAATTGACCCCTGTGAAAACTGGAGTAACATGTAAACTTTAAAACTCATATGAGTGCTTTCCTGGGTATCTCTTCATATTATTGTACTCTTTGCTATTTGTCTTCTTTTATTTTGTCTTCATTTTGATCCAGATCCTGTTTTGATAGTTCTGGTAAGAGCTTTCTACTCCTTTTACATGGTCAGTTATTGTGTGGTGTTGTATGTGTAAATAACATTTTGCCCATCCTAATATAATGTCTGGATACACTGTACAAATGTGAAAGCTTGTCTCTAAATCAGGTAAATACTTAGAAGAATCATCTAGGGTTTTTTTCTTCAAATAGTGGTTGTGTATTTCAGTTACAGTTAGACCACTACCACTTTCTCTACTAGAATTGGAAGAAGTAAATTTAAATATTACGTTTTAGAAACAGTTTCCTAGTTTTCAAGTTCCTCAACTTTTCTGTAACTTGTAATCTGTTAAAAATATTTTAAAATGCAGTCTATATAGCTGAAATACATAAAGAATAGTTATTAATATTGTGCAGTATTGGATTACATGTCTCTAATGTGCTTTTTTCATGTGTATGGTATGTTTGTTTTTACAAAAGTCCGATTTACTTTGGGAGACATACCATCTTAGTTTCTCTATCAGACACAATGGATGGCAGAAAACAGTACAGACTAAGATGGATGAGTGGTAGGTAGGAAGCTGGTTTTGGAGGAGGACTTATGACTGCAATCACCTGTGCTTGTAATGGGAAACCTCATTTCTCCTTTTAAGTGTGTTCACTAGATACTAAGAATCAGTCAGGAAACTTCTAAATAGATTTATTCCTCTGTGTGTGTTATAGCAGTGTGAGGTTTCATGGCTTTTCACTGTGCTGATCATGGCTGGTGTTACAGTGGGACTATATAGTATAGACATTTCAATTTCCTTTACATTTCAGTCTTTTTAGTATTTGTTAAAACTACTCAAAAGGGCAGCAGAGATAGTTTGTCAGATATATATACCAGTATGCTGAAAATTAGATGGTGTTCACTGCCTCACTTCAAAATAGGCAAGTCTGATAACAAACCAGATCTGATTCTCTGAAGTAAAAGCTCTATTTCTGTACTTAGTCCAGTGAGCTGTTCATCCATTTAACATACATTCTATATATTTCTGAAGAACTGATATCAAAATTGATTTAGAATAAAGGTGTTGAATGTAGATGTAGAATGCAGACATTGAATCTAGGTCTAGGTTTTGAATGGTTTAGGGGAAAACCAAAATATTTTACACCATAGACTGGGAAATCTAGAGCTGGGCAGAATGCTCATAATAGCATTACTTATGGCAGGAGGAGTTATCAACGTGGTTCAAATCTAAGTGATTATATGTTCTTGAGTCTTTGAAAACAGCGTGGATGGAGTACTTCGACTGAAGAATGTACCAATAAGTACTTCTGGTACAATCCGTCTTCACAGAGGTCTCATCGTAATGCCTAACAGTTATGGATTTGTTTAACCCCCAAACTGTAGATTGTAATTTATTTTGCCTTTGTGCTTGTTCCTACATTGTCCTGAAGTGCTTGAAGACCTAGAAGTCTCAGTCTGACCAGAATCGCATTACGTTAAGTGCTGAGGACTTGATGTTTAGATTGAGTGAATACATTAAAGACACAAATTGTCTCCTGTTATGCACAGATCCCTATCTCCACTAAACAAAGATCTGAGCTGAAATGGTACAGCAGTCTTCCTGCATATACATCTGAGCTCTCCATGCCACAGTTGCAGATTTCGCTAAATCTGAGTGTGGCTTGTTAGGGAACAGCAGTACCTGATGAGCCAATAATCTTTCTTCTAGAATAAAGTGTACCTCAAGTGAAAATTAAGTAATGTGAATGCCTAATGCCAAACATCTATGGAAGAGGGAGGTAGTCTTCAGTCCAGGCGATTCCTTACTCTGTTCTACAGCAGTGCTTGGACCAGTTCAACTCCAGATGTCAGAACTTTGAAAAGGCGAGCTGCTGCTTTATTATTGATTGTCTTTGTGTTGCTGTGGGAACCTCAAGCAACGTTTGGGCAGAATAGTGTTTAAAAAAACCAACCAAACAAACAAAAACCAGACTTTGGAAGAAAGGACGTATGGTTTCAGGATAGACCTCTCTACTGAACCAGAAACATAATTTGATTGCAGGAATAGAAACGTTTCTCCTTTTTCTCATGTTTGTATACCTAACTATCATTGAAACCTGGTCTTCAACTCTGCGGCCTTGGAAGCATGGGCTTTCTGAAATAGTGGCAACTCCAGCTACACGGAAAAAACTAACGCTGCTCCAGTAGGCAGAATGGGATTTTTTTTCCAAGTATTCAATATGCAGGATGCTCTCCATGAGATGTATGGACTTAGTTAACTATGATCTGTGCCACACCTTTTCTTTCTTGAGCAAAATGGTTTTAAAGGCAGTGAACAAGGCCTTATCTCAAGGCCCTATCTCCCTACCAGATAGGGTTCAGGCCAGAACGTGGCATACAAATGACAGTGCGTGACATCCTATTGCACGTAGAGAAGGAGAAGATGTATACTTGCATACTGCAGGCTATTTCTGTGGTTATCCAACCTTGAAGACCTAGCACATTCTAATGGAAAAGCATTCAGGTGGCAAAGATCTTTTCACACTGCATTCAGAGGAGAATTGGTAACTTCTGCTTCAAGGCTGTTTGCCTGTGGAATAGCTTGTGATTGCTACATCGTGTTTGTGATAAATTTAATTGAAGCAAATGTTTCAAATGGGAATAAATATAGGTACCTTGCTCATTTGTGACTCTGGTAGAAGTGCTATCCAGCTGTTCTAATGTTAGGTTGATTGCAGCACCTGCATGACAGATGGTTAGTTGGCAGAAGACTTTTGAATGACAGTTTTGGCTCTGGAATTCTGTGTGATATTTCTGACATTTGCTATGTATGTATTTAAAAAAATATTTTGAATGTAAAGCTGATTGCTGTTTACTTTGTGTCTTTGCTTCCAAGAACTTCCAAAAGCTGTAATTAACACAAAAACCTCTCCTGCAACTCTTCTGGGGAGGTGGGATGGCTAAAAATTTGAACAGACTAAGTACAAACTTTTTGAAAGAAAATGGTGGAGCAACTTGGAAAGCACTGAGAGAGAGAACAAGAGTGGTTACTTTTCTTATAAAGTCAATGTATATGAGTGTGTGACTAGTAGAAAGAACTGCTGGCAGAGAAAAAGATTACAGAAAGAAATCCCAGATTCTCTTATATACTTCAAGCTATATGCAAAAAATAATTTAGTGGTGAGATAGGAAATACGTATAGGTTTGTTTGGACAGTTATATGTTAACATACCATTTGTATAGAGTTATATAGAATAATTTCATTTAGAAACTGTTAGCAAAGGTGGTGTTTCTGCATAGGCTTGACCAGCAGTTGTCCTTGAAGAACAACCATGAATATGGTTATATCAAGAATTCTGACAGGAAACCGTATGGAGTTTGGGGATGACCAGCATCAGTACTTAAGGCAGCTGGACCCTTATATTACTCTCTATAAAGGATTCATGTGGTGTCTGTGCCCTAGATACATGCTGGAGAGACTAGCGAAAGGACATAGCTAGAGACTCATGAGAATACAGAGGTCTGGAATAGTGGAACACGTGAGACATCACCTAGTAGTTTCTGTGTGAATCCACACAACCTCTCAGAAGTATAACAGAATAGTCTTTTTACTATGCTGGCTGTCACAAGACACAGCTTAGCATCAAAATGGCTGTCCCTGCTTGTGAGGTTCTCCTAAAATTGACTAAGCAAAGTGGCGTTATACTATCCACTCAGAGTTTACAACTTTGACCTTGTTCAAATGTAATATTCCCTGGGGACAATGTAACTTTGAATCACATCAATCCTTCCTTGGTAGTAGTCTTGAATAGCCTTGAATACTGTGGAACTGATCTTTGAAGGGCTTGTAAGGGGCCATAGTCCTGACTACCACTAGAATTTTAATGCAGGCTACAGGATTTTGTACAAAATAAGCAAAAACGTTATGAGCTTGCACAGACAGTTAATTCTTAGCCAGAGAAGGGAGAGGCATCATTTGCTCTGGGCTTTTGCTTGGTTGTTTTGCCTTCTGGAGAACCTCAAAAACTATGGTATTGGGTACCAGATAGTGAGTGAAAAAGACAAGTCAGAACATACTTATTTGTAGGATATTTTTGGTGCATAAAACTTGTAAAAAATTATACTGATCTGCAGCTTAACTGGACCCACCATAGTACTATATTTTCCAACCAATTCTATTGCTAATGTCTCAGTGTTGCTGGTAGCATTTGTTTTTCTGGACAGAAAATACGGTGACATGGTTGTGTATGCTTGTGCATATGTATGCTGTGAACAGTCTACTGTAAATATGCATGTGTGGCATACATACATGTAACATAATGAAGAGGCTTAAAAAAGTTGTTCTGAGTATGATATACCCAGTTCTTGTAAATGTTTCCCTAATTTAAAACTAGAAGTAGTGCAAGAAGTCAGTGTAGTCTTTTGATGAGGATGAAATTTTAAAGTATGTCTGGTATGTTTCTGTTTAATTATTCATGGAGGCCAGGTTGTGGTTTTGGAGGGGACTATTGTTGTATAATTACTGAGAATTAATGTTTTAGCTTGTCAGCTAAAGAGCTGAAGAGTTTAAAATTTTTATTGTTACAAATTTTTATTTTAGTCAGCATCTGTTAGAAAAGAGGCATTAGGAGATTGGTAATGATGACACTGTTGAATTAGGAGATGGATCGCTACACTAAGGCAATTTAGTTGTCATAACAGTGACACTTCAAAACAGTTTTCAAACAATAGACTATAGTGTTAAGTGTTTGCATCACTGTTATATACTCACCTGGTGACCAGTGACGCTGATGTCAGAAAGATCAGTTCAGGGCTGTTGTCACAGAGCTTTAGATAAATAAATAGTCACTAGCACTGTCCATGGATTTAATTGTGGCTTTCCTTTTTGGAGAGAATGGAGCAGAAATTGGTCTTAGAAATGGCACAGCAGGATTTTGTAGCTCTTTGGCTCTGCACCAATATGACACTCCTTAGGCTGCAACAATAAATCATAAAAAGGAAGCTGGAAGTAAAATTTCAGACTTGCTTTTGATTTTCTCCCTCTGTTTCCCTAGTATTGTTTTAGAAAGACTTTACACTTTTTTTGGCATTGTAGTTTCAGTATTATGATTAAAATAAGTATATGACATGCTAATTAACTAAACAGTACACTAGAAATGCACCATGACTTATGACTCATCTCTGAGAAAAATTTAATCATGAGAATTTGAACAGGATATCATTTATTTTTTCCTACGTGCTTTGTAAAGAATAACTGTGATGGCAGGTGGATGGGGCTTCTTGGAAAAATAATCTGTACCTTGTATTTTGTTTTTAAGAGAGATGAGAAAAGATAGTTAAAGTCCTAAAGAACAGAAATTTTAATTATTTTATTTATGATATGACTGATGATTCTGGCTCAAAAAAGTTGACTATCATAAGCTACAGGTTGATTTGTTCTCAAGTGTTGCTGGTGTCCTGTTATTTTTGGGCTGTCCAAGCCTGCAAAGCTTCAACTTTTCTGTGAATTAGTGACCTTCTACTTTGAGGTGATAATGTCCGATTCTTTGGGTTTGTCCTGTGCACACGTTTCTGTTTCTGTTGCAGCTGAAATTGAAATAATGCTAGGATGCTAAATATCTATTTCAGTGGAGGGAGATGAGTAAATGGTAACAAAGAAAAGATCTGGGGAGTCTCACCCAGAACTTAACGGTGAGAGGCCTGTGTGTGATTCCCAGTCATCCTTGCCCGAGATAATCTTTAGGGAGGGTGTTTCTGCATATAAAAACTGCCTAGAGTTTAGATATATTAGAATCTAGACACTAATTTCCAAATTTGGGGAGATTTAGATTTTTGAGATACAGATTATCAACTACTGTTATTTACCCCAAAGTCTTAGTGATTTTGGTGTCTCTCCCTTTTGCTTTCCATAGGACTTCAGTGCATAGTCTTACACCTTTTGCAAATTTAAGCTGACAGTGCTCTTGATGATTACATATCTAAATACATTTTGATATTTGCCCCTAAGTCTGCATGGTCAAATGGGAGTTAGAGTACATGTCATACTCTGTATTCAGCAAATTGTTGGGGAGAAAAGCTTCTACCCCAGAAAAATCTCTACTGAAGCAAAAATTCTGCGTGTTTACTCCACAGAAGAAGCAAGAAGTTTGGTTGTTTTTTTGGTTGGTTTTTTTTTGTTGTTGTTGTTGTTGTTTTTTGTTTTGTTTTTTTTCCTTTTGATAGGAAATAGCCAGATACAATCTAAGCCTTGCAATAGCTAACCCCCGTGTGTGATTGCTCGTATGGAAATAACTGTCTTTTGTAATAATAAACTTTTTCTCAGGGAACCTTTTTGCAATTTAAGCAATCCTGCAAGAAATTAAGTGTTTCTCCTGGCTAAGGGAGGGTGCCAGATTCAAGCACTCCAACAGTCTTAGGAAATTTTTAAAAAGCCTTTCACTTGAACATGTGTGGAAAAACAGTTTGTGACTTTCCCATCACAGTCACATACTTCCTGAAAGAGCCATTAAAAGGTTTATGTATGAGCTTGAGGTCCAAATATGAGAAGACAAGAATTAGCACCAAATTTTGATTAGGAATTCATCCTGGCTAACAAAGAAGATTTATATCATATTGTGCTACAAAAAGACAGTTTTTCTTAGCAGCTGGTTGATTAATTACTGGCATATAGTATTCCATGGTGTGGCTTTACCAAACTAAAAGTTAGCATTTTTACCTTTTTAATTAATTCATAGAGCTGATTTCAAACCCTCATTTTTGTCACTCATGCAAAATATTTGAGTATGATTCCTCAGACCTTATGGGACAGAACATTAACTATGAGTGTAGATACACTGATTATAATATATTAATATTAGTAATTGTCAGCATGATCTTCATGTGTGTTTGGAAATAAAATAAAATTTCAGGCTTACAAAAGGAAGACAGCATTTTTAACAATGAAGCTGCTCTTTCCATTCTGTATTGCTTCTGTTGCCCTTAAGATATTGAGGTGAAGAAATAAAGTAAATTCCATCAGCTAAAAATAACAAAGATAACAGAAACACATAAATCAAGTATAAATAATAGCAACAAAAGTGAACTGAGGATTTAAAACAATAGTTGCAGTCTCTAACAGCAGGAATGGATAAAAAGAGAGCAATGAAATGCCCTTTAATGGTTTTTAATAATTATTACTATTACGTAAGTCAGTCAATTTTTAAACATTGAAAACTTTTTGCACGCATATGCATAGCATCTTTTTTGAGAATCATGCCTTTTTCTTTGCATGTAAATTGAAGTCAATAAGAACGTATAGTTCGAGTCTTAGAGACTGTCACACTATAACAGAATAATTTACTTTATTTGATCAATCAGCAAGGTGCAAATGGTTGAATGTTGTTGTTATGCTTAAACCTAAGCTGTCATTCCAATATTGCAGTGGTTAAAAGATATTTAACCTTTGTTTATTTCTTTGTTTTAACATAGTTTACAATATCGAAGGTGTATGATCATTACTTATGTTCTGAGGAATATAGTTAAGTTAAGCCTCGTGAACACCAAAATATAAGGCTATTCTAATGAAAATTTTTATGCTTTACAAGACTTTAAAGCTTCATATATAAAACACTTGTAACACTGAAGTATTTAAGTTGCACTTAGTGAAGCATTAATTCACATATACTAATTGAGTAATTACAAATGTGTTGCTGTGGCACTCAAAGCATTTCTATTCTGGGAGTGAAAGTGGGTTGTTGTGGTTTGACTTTTTTTTTTTTTTTGGAACTCATTTTCCAGTGGACTGAATATATTAGTGATGAATGTGCTGTGAAACTAACTGTTTGTTTCCATGCTGGAAAAGTTTCATGGCTCCAGCAATTGCTAGCCATTTTACCACACAGCATCCATCATTTTGTCGAAGTTTGAATGTTTTGTAGTGAACCACCTAGGAAAGAAGGGAGGAGAAAAGAATGACAAAACAGCCAAATTCTTTCATTCCATGCCAAAAAAACTGACTGATGTTTATCCCTGTTTGCCCTTGGAACAATTAATGTGACATTTTCCTGAATGCCATACTAAATTTCATCGTCAGTTATTGAAATGTATGTTTAAATCAACAGTGATGCATCTCTAAATGCTTTTTTCATGCATTTTTGTCATCGAATCCTTAACCTACAGCCTTTGACACATAACAGAATTAGAAAGCCTTTTGGACCATTTGGCTGAAGTTGTGCCCTCACTACAGTATCTCAGTTTGCTTGGAAACATGGCCTGCCCAAATGAACTGGTCTGCAAAGAAAAGGATGAAGATGACTACCAGAGGTACAGGTTAGTGTTTTCACTTGTAGATATAAGGTATGTCAGTTTTGTTTTATTACTGGAAAAATAGAGAACTGAAACCAACTCAAAGTCTCAAACAAACATCTACTCGATTCTGAAAGCATTGAGGCATATTCTGCCATGAAATACCTGGGAATTTGAGTAACCCCACTTCAGCAAGATCGCTCTCAGGAACCCTATTTCAAGAAATATTTAAGTGCTGTATAGCACATGTTTGAGTTGAGCAGGTGTGCACAGGATTTCCTGAATGTGAGTGCACATTTGTGCCTACTTACGACCTTTCTCTCTTTACAGCCAAGGTAAGGCAACATTTACATACACTAAAGGTGACAGTCAATTTAAAAAAAAAAAAAAAAATCACTACACTCAGCTAGTTGCATTGTCTTCTGTTAACATTTGATTATGGTGATGAGTTTCTTCCACTATAGTTATCAAGGCACTATTAAATAACACAGAAGAAAGGAGTCCTTCTGTATTCTGCTGCTTTACTCAGAGTTAAGTTAGTGTTTAGGTTCAAATAAAACCCCCCAAACTATCTCTATAATGTAATTTTAATGAACTACATTAC
This sequence comes from Pelecanus crispus, assembly GCF_030463565.1. NCBI lineage: Eukaryota > Metazoa > Chordata > Aves > Pelecaniformes > Pelecanidae > Pelecanus > Pelecanus crispus. Next base: position 26,279,137 of record NC_134652.1, read on the forward strand.
ACAAAATGTCATCTGGAAACTAATATGGCAGCGATAAAATACTGCATGTCCAACTAATCAAACTGATATGTTGCTAAAAATTACAAGGGTTATTTTTTTAAAAATAAAAATACTTGTGACTGATCATGACTGTTGAGTATAGATCCAAAACTTACAGAATGTCTGCTGAAGTAGCATAATTTTCATAGCTATAACCTTTAGGCAAGTGAGACATTGATTATTTAAAAAAAAAAAAAAAATTGATTTCTTTTTCCTTGCTCACATCTGATACAAGGCTTCAGTCTTTCTCTGTTGGCATTTTTCACATTGGCTGAAAATGGCTGTCTGAGGCAAGTCAGAGCTGAGCAGTGCTGGTCACCATGCTGCCGACCTTGCAGAGCCTGAGCTTACTTTTTATTAGCAGATCACCCGCAGTATTCAGAGTTATATAATAAAACTCTGATTTTATCTTCATTTAATCCAAACTCTGCTGTAGGAGTTAGTATCAAACAATACAAAGTGGCAGAGACTAAAAGCAGGTTTATTGGGGAGTGGCATGAATTCCATGCACCGGTTTATTGCTCATAAATGCTGTAGGTTGAAACAGCAGCACAGCTGTCCCGGGTGTGCATATACTTTTTTCTTTGTTCCAAATTTTTGAGAAAGATTTCTAGGTTATCATTAGCCTAAAGCCTTTCAGCTTTTGAATCCAGCTTAGCTGTAGCATTTTGGTTTTCACCAAGTAGAGCAGCCTAGATTTAATAAAATACTTTCCTATTGCTTTCACGCTGAAGTGGAAGGTATGCCTACTATCCAGCTTACGAGAGTCTAATAGTGCTGTCTCTATGTAAATTTATGTGACATTTGCACTAGAAAATTGCTTAAAAAATGAAGGATATTTTTACAGTTTACTGTTTTTCACTTTAAGTAAGTTTTCTGACAATATGTCCCCTATTAATCATTTAAGCAAAAGCAGTATGTTAAAGGAGCTATTCAGAGGCAAGAACCCATGGTTCATTTAGTGCTGTCTGAAAAAAATTCTTTATTGATTGACATCCTCTGTGGTTATGTGATGTAATATTTATAATATGTCACACAGCCATATATAAAAACAAGCATGTCTGTTGTTTCATTTCAATGCAAAAATGTTGATTTCAGGGAGGTCAAGGTAGTTTTAGGTCACATTGTGGCAAACCACCATGTCAAAGTGTGAAGTGATTGTATTTATGCATCTGCTGGAAACTGCAACATTGCTTCCATTTTTTTTCCCCTCAATTTTTCAAAAAGCTGAGTATTTTTTTTTCCGTATAAACTAGGTTAATTAAAGCTCTTTTAAGAAAGAAGAATGCACTTCTAATTAGTTGAATGATTTATGGTTCTGCTGCTATAATGAAAGCTTCCTGATCCTTTTCCGTAACTATTTGTTACATTATATGAAATGTGTTTGCCAGACAACATTAGACTCAAAAATGCTCAAAAGCAACTATCCATCCATCTATATATCTATTTATCTTTAGAGGAAAATATTCACCTACATGGTGGAACCTTTTAAAAATACTCTGCTAATTTTACTCTGAATCGCTAATTTGGAGTTTTGAATACACGTTCTGAAGCATCTTGGACACGACTTTTTTCTTCCTTCCCCCAAACGTACAGATTTATCTCGCAGATTTAACAGCAGCAAGCTCTCCTGAGTGAGAAAGTATTTGTATTTTATCAAATGGTTTGCTTCAAATCTCAAAAGCAAACATTTGAAACGGCCCATTTCAGCATTTTTTTTGATGGTTTGAAGTAACTTTTTTTAATAAGTTGGCTGGTTTTTTTGAGAAAATTTGTCACACAGAAAGCATCAAAGATTGCATTTCAGTGAACCTGAATTATGTAAACATTTTGCTTTACCATAAACTTTTAACTGGTTTTGTTTTGTTCTGAATAGGAACTTCTTTTTGTAAATTTTTGCAGTGACCATTGGAACCACAGCTTCATTTTTCATTGAGCTTTAATTTCATTCCTACTGAGTTCAATTAGAGTTCAGGCTATTTAATTCCTCAACCAGAAAGAGAAAGGTGCTAGAAATCAAAGCTTTACTTAATCTTCTCATTCCAACAAACTGAAAAGATCTGTAAAACCCCCAAAATTTCAACATTAAAAAAATGTGGAAAATCAAATTTTTAAAAACTCAAGGTCCAGTGATTTACTGTGGTATTAGGAACAGAGATAAAAAGTAATAGTACATCTTTTAAAAATAATTAGGTATACTTGGAAAATGTATAAAACTATGCTTTTTTTCAAGAAGTTATGATCTAGTTCCTCAGGTAATCCATTGGTGTACCATTTCTATCAATTTCAATACTAAAGCTTTTCCCTAGATTTTCATTAAAAATAGGGTTTATACAAAAAACATTATTATGACTTTTTCTCAAAGTAGGGGTTTTTTCTTTCCTAAGAATCATAGTAACATTTGAGTGGGATTTTTTTTTTAAGAAAAAGAAAAAAAGAAAACCTATTTTTTCTCCCTCCCTGTTATTCCTCCTTACCTTTCAAATGTGTAGGAGAACAAATGGATGAAAACATTTCTATGTTTCATACTGCTGTTTTTGCTTGGACAGGAAGGGAAAATGGAAAGTTCCCTTCTGTGGTATTTTTATAAGCAAACTTGTTTGGTTCATTGTAAAAAAATCGTGCTTTTTTTCCATCATTGTAAAATGGCTTTCATTTCTTTCTGGTTTAAAAAAAAAAAAAAAGCCATAAGTTCTTACTTTTTAAGCTTTCCGTATCTGGGAGGTGATATTTTGTAAAGGGATATCTTGGGGGTGAGGGCAAGGGAAAGCAGAATATCTGAAATATAATGGTGATAGGAAAGTTTTGAAAGCTTTTGTCATCTGGGAGGTGATATTTTGTAAAGGGATATCTTGGGGGTGAGGGCAAGGGAAAGCAGAATATCTAAAATATAATGGTGATAGGAAAGTTTTGAAAGCTTTTGTCTCAAACAGGAAGCAGAAACACAGAAAAATAGCTTGCAAAACAGTGCGTCCTCTAAAATAACCTATTCTACAACCTCTACTTTGAAGATTGCGTGAAAGCAAAGGTCATGACCCGGAGATCAAAGTAACAGAAGTCAACACAGTAATTGCTGGTTGCTTCTCTTGTACCCGCACTTGGTCAGTCCTGTGGGTGTATTGTTTGCAGTGAAAACTTCAAACGTGGTGTTACTGAACTGTGAAAAATCATCTGGGTCAGAATGTATTACAAAGCATTTGCTAGTGCTGCAGGTGACCTCACCTATTTTCATTAAAGCGATATGATTGTGAAGGATGTATGCCATGTGTGAAGTTTTCAGTGCTTGTTCATTCTTCTTTGCTCCTTATTGACATTTCCTGGAATGATGCATTCATTAAGTGCTGTTGACATGGAAACAAGGGCAAGTGGAAACAAATGCCTGAGTTTATTTTAAATTAGCTTAAAAGTACATATACTAGATATGCTATCTTTGGCAGGGGAAGCAAATGGTGATAACCTTATGAAGTCCTCTTAAGATATAACAGCGAGAAAGGAAGCGCATGCATTTTGTAGGGATTAACTTTTCAAGCTAAATCAGCTCTTCCCATCCCACAGACTTGATTCTGTGAAATGCTGGGTCCTCTTATAGCATTTTCAGTTTCCTTGCAGTTTTGTTTTGTTTTGTTGTGGTTTTGTTTTGGTTTAGTTTTTTTTTTTTTTAAAAAAATTGAGACAGAACCTACACATGTATTTGAAATAGTCTCGTTATCGAATTTGGATGGTAATATAAATACATAAATACACGTTCAAGAAGCAATAGGAGACTAGAAGTCCTCAGTAATGAAAATAATGCTAATATACTTGGTCAATTTCAGTGAACTTACTGTTGAGGCTCTCTTTTAGCAGGAGGGATTGAAGGCTGTGGTACTTCTGTATATGTTTTTTATGTTCTTCATGAGATGATTAGGGCATTCCCTTACATCTGCATAATCTATGAATCTGTGCTACTTCACTGTTTGCATGAGGCCTTGTCATTTCTGCAGTACCTGGAAGAAAAAAATCCTGTATTTGATAGACATCAAATAGCCACACAACTTCATCTTAAATTAGCCACTGTAAGGATTTGTGAGCAAGGGCTATTATGTTTTTGTTCAGCCAAATAAATTGAAGTCTGTAATACTCTAATTTGTGCATACTAACACAGTAAGCCAAGACATAACTATAATTATTGTTACATGTATAGAGAGGTATTTTTCTAATTCATAGAGCCGTTTCCTACATTGAAGTAGAGCAGAGGTTGGTAAAGGATTAGGAGGCAGTCTGGATTTCTGAGTGACTTAAGAGCCCCTCAGAATTACATGGTCATCACCAAGCAGTGCCAAGGTTGCACAGAGGCAATGCGATCCTCTAACATACCTGATGCCAACATCACGCCCTCTGCTATGGAAGGTGTTGGTTTAAGTTTATGACCTGGCTTCCTTAACTCTGTATTGAGGAAGTTTTGTTGCAGATGGAAATTCTGCAGCCAGCTGTATGCTGTTTCATGGGGGTAGGGGTTAAAGTTTTTGGTAGTGCAGAAGAAACAATTAGAGGAGATAATCTAGTTCAGTGTCATAAACAAGTTTGCTCAATCCTCCTGATTTCTGTTTTCATCTCTCCCCATTTGAATGCTTATGTAACTTTGCCAACTCTAGGTTATTTATTATTTCTGCTTTACAATAATGTAACTGAGAGCATAATCAGCCCTTCAAAGTTTGAAGTAGAACATAAAAATAATATACCTATGATTGTCGAAGAAAGGAAATACAATAGCACAGAAAACAGAAAAATGAAAGCAAACACTTTCTGAAACAAGGAGTATGTTACAGTTATGATATGGGTAGAGCTAGACATTTCTGCATTCTTCTGGGCAAATATTTCTCAATTTTTCAGTGCCAGATGAATTTTGTGTTTTAAACTTAAATATTGATGCATATAGTACAGTTTTATATTCCAGTTTTTGTTAATAAAAGTACAAAATAAAGGACTACACAGAATCTAGTTCTTACCATAATCTTTCACTAAAGGTTCAGTGGAAGAGTTTATTTTCTCTGAAACTCTAACATATACAAATTTACTATACTTCTCTTGTAGTAGAAGGAGAAAGAAAGCCCCAAAACATTCTTTCCCCAAGTAATTTATTGCCACTTTTAAGATTTTCTTATAGTGTGGCTCACAGGTGATGCCATTATCTTTCAGTATCAGGAGGCCATCCATGTTCTACAACTTGTCTGCTTTTCCAAGGGAGGTAATAAATGAATCGAGGACCTTAGATGCTATGATATTATGTGATTTATTTATTTATTTATTTATTTTTGTTGTGGTGCTCACAGCACTAGAATAAAAATTTCCTAGAACTCTTTGATAATAGTAAGGAGTAGTATACAGAAACTCATTAAAACTGAAGGACTTTTGATGCCTGAACCTAAATGGCTACTGAAAAAATAGATCAGAATGAAATTACACAGTAGCTATTTCACAAAAATAAGGAGTTGACATACAAGTTATTTACATCTGTGTGTTTTGGATCAGGACTGACAAATTTCTTGCATATGTTTAAAATAGATTTGTTCGTTTCTTCCATGTGATCCTTTAAGGAACACTTACACATTCTCTTTGAACCCTTTTACTTCACCTGTGAAACTCTCTCTTAAGATTGTGCGAACCATCACTGATTTCTGGGGGGTGAGGGCATAACCCAAGGACTATGCGTTAAGTAATGACTGTTACACAGTAGAGAACTAGAAACACACACAGAATATACCTGCAAAGTAACTGATAGGTCTCAGTATCTGTGTTTATAAGGCAGAATTAAGATGACAAGTCCGTGATTCATTATAGGCTGTAGAGTCAGTATCAGAGACAGTATTTCTTTGTATAAAAACTAGAGTCTGTATTGTTTAATAAGTAGCAATAGCTGATCTTAAAGCTGTCTTTGTTCTGTCCCTTTCTGAACTCCAACGTGTTTCTTCAAAGGAAGGCTTTGCCCCATTGAGCTTTTGCCAATGTCAATAGCAGCTGAACCTCCAACTCACTGCATTCCTTTGCAAATGCCCCCTCAAGCCTGTCCTTCTTTTCCAATATCTTGACAGGTCTGTATAAAAACTGTTAAAATAATACTAATCACAGGCAACACTTACAAAATTGGTAAATGAATTGTTAATCTTTATTGTCATTTTCACTTAACTAAGGCTGAAATAACGTGAAATGTGATATTCTCTGGTCTTTTTCCATCTCTGAGTGTTCCTGTTTGATGGATATCTGTTACTAGCTTATTTTCACAGGACTCTTGACATTGGGAGTCAAGGGGGGAGATGATTCTGAACAGAAGAAGATGCAACTTTACATAGTTCATTTCCTTAATCCATCATGAATTAAAAGATCAGTTTACAGGCAGTGATAAATGGATCTCTAAGCACCTTCCTGGTGTCTGGATTTTTTTCCTCTCTCCGGAGCTCACCTTTATCCTCATCACTGGAGATAATAACCTTTTTTCACACCACTGCAAAGATGTTAAAACCCGGTAACTGCAGTCTCAGAGGACATGGAGCAGTGCTAAGTTTCACAATGATTACAAAAAAGGAGGGGGTCAGGGAGACTCTGGCCCCCAACCTCTAACCTAAAATAAACCTTTTTAAACTTATAATGTAGAATTTAGATGGATCTTTCTTCATCAAACAGCATTCTCTTAACTGGTGATTTTAGAAGTCTAAAACAAGTGCAATGTGTCTTGCAATTTATGGATCCTAGTACCTGCCATAAAGTATTTTATGATGGCTGCTTTCTGTGTTATTAGTAGCTGTCTTTTTCTGCAGCCATTGGTGTTTGATAATAGTCTTAAAACACCCAAAATTACTTACCTGCAAGCAACATTCCAGATAGTCCCTGTTGACAGTTTGAATAAGTTTAGTGCCCTTTTGTTGTACTTTACCTTCAAAACAAACTGATTGAACCATCAATAGCTCCTGAAAGCTGACAGAGGCATGTCATCTGGTCTAACCCTCTGATAGTAGGTTATCTGTGGGAGTTAACCTTCCTGCATTGTTAACTGAAATGTTTTATGTACTATGCAACTTTAGGATACTGCTGTGATAACCTTAGTAACTAAGTCATACATCACAGTAAAGAGATTTTGTGCAACAAATAACCCTGGATTAAATTTACAAGGGTTGAATTGATATTGTAAAGTGTTCATTCCAGGGCTTTGGTAATCCTTTCCTGTATTTTTTTTATGGCAAACTTGTGTTACATTTAGATTGAAGCTGCATCTTCATATTTCTAGCTAAAATATATCCAGGAAGCCCAATGCTTTTCTTCAGCCATTTAATAAAAAAGCGTCGTAATATTTTCATATAATAAAGATTATTTTTATCCCACTTTTAGTAAAAGGAATATGAATAATTGGGATTGTATTTTGAATCACCTTTTAAAGGAATTAATAACTGATATACCTTTGTTCTACTGGTGGGATAACCTTTGTGATACTTACTTTTTAATATTTACTCTCCTTAAGGAGTGCGAATTTAAAAAAAAAAAAAAAAAAAAAAAAAAAAAAAAAAAAAAATTCAACTCCAAACCTGTGACTTGTGGTAGTTTGCTGTTTGGTTTATGTGGTTAGGGTTTTTGGTTTTGTTTTTGGAATTGGCAAGTACTAGTGCTAATTGTGTTTTTTGAAGTGCAGTCAGGATGGCTTAAAAATACAAAAATACATTTGTATCAAGGAATGCTATTATAATTTTGAGCTCCTTTGAAATGATTGAGAGACTGACATTACGGCTGTGATCCAAAGTCAGCATAGATGACAGTGCTGTCTTAGTCTGTTGTCATTTTTGTTGCAGCCTGCTTTTCAATGGCGTATTTCATTCCATCATTAAACATTTGCTGATTTTCTAATACTGATGTTTTCTTCACCTGAATATTCATCTTTTCTCACCCTACACTTAGTGGGTGTCTTTACTCATTTTTAGCTTCACTCTTCTTCACTCTTGACATATTGTTTCCTTCTGTACATGTCTTCATTTGAAAGAATCTGTTGTCATCAGAGCTTTTCTGCCAGTAATGCAAGATGGATAGCTTCTCCTCCACTGAAAGATAAGGGCCAGCAAAATGCCAGGGAGGACTGGAAGGGCAGCCAGGAAAGCTGGGAGGAGCCTGAGAATGTGCCAGTCTCATAGATCTGTAGCTCTTGTTTAATAAATGGTCTTAGGACACGTTCTGTTTTGTAAAGTGACTGTCTCTTTTTCTTCTTCTAATACCATTGAAAATCATACATTGAGGATTCACGTTTAAAACTTGTCTGAGCATGTTCAGTTCACTTGTTAACAATTTATGAAGCTGTTGCCTCAGAGGAAAGGTGTACTTGATGGGAAGGTTTCTTTGCAGCATTAAATTTTGCTTGGTTGTAGAAGGGGAGTCTTACAGTCTTTTTCACATGTTTATCTGGTCTTTTCAGAACAGTATTATAAGATAACTCTTACCTTGTAAAACACTTTTTTTTTGTTTGTTTGTTTGGTGTTCTTTTGCAAAATGTTATGTTATGCAGAGTTTTCTACTACTTCAACTTCTTCCTCCCAGTGTCAGAGGGGATTGGTATGATTAGGAGGCTGGCTGACTGAAGTTTTATGCAAAGCAGCTAGGCACGGGAAACATTATCAATCACCTTTCTACCCCCTGCCAGGGAAAGTCTGGCACTTCCCTCACTTTGCAATGTCTGCTTCACATTCGGTTGAATAAATGTAAATAACATGTACTTGAGGTGGTTAGGTATTTTGATTTGCCATGGTTGTGTGCCTTACTTTGTTTCTGACCTGCCATGTTCTCTCCTTTGGCAAGCAGGGAGCCAGTGGTATTTTTTGAGGCTAAAAAGCTGTTGTACCTTGAGTAAAAAGGATAAATAGAATACAGTACTGACGGATCCTAACAAGAACTTTGAATTCTTAAAATATTTTTCATAAAAATAGTCTCCTCCTGTGTGCTTCTGCATTTAATCCTGAACTGGGAGCCATATGCCATAAGGACACCTTGTCTCTCTGGCAGGACCAAATCGGAAATCTTCCAAATGATGCCTGTGTCAAAATGTAGTCCTGGGAAGCAGAGATCAGGAATAACTCTCCATGCTTTGTCTTGACAGATTCTTTTGTTTTTAATGTTAAGAGTTTTGAACAATGACATACGCTCCTTTCAAGACAAAGGATGGTGTTTTAGGATGTGTGGTAGAAGAGAAATTACACTCCTCCCTCATCTGCTGTTCATGTGTCTCTAATGTTGCTGATCATTGTGTTTTTAGGAAAATATAATAAAAATCTGAAGAAGTGTTGGCAAATGAATGTTTTCCGAGAATTCTTTCAGAGAAGATAGCTGGCGGTTTCCCATGTCTCAGATTGGTTTTCCCCTGCAATGTGGGATAGAATCTTTGGAATCACTCAAAATCCTTTTTCCAAACTGGCAATTCAAAACAATTTTGAATTTATTCTATTTCTGGGTATACCTTGTCCCTCACTAATACCTATAGAGAACATACATGCCCATGGTGATAATTTTCCTATCTGTTTGATCCACTCAGTATTAAATTGTTAATGGGCAGCTTATTTGAGAGAGTAGTAAGTATAGTAACTTTTTACATAAGCTACATTGCATGGAAAAGGGGAATGGAGAGAGGAAACAAAGGCTGTTGATGTTTATTGCTGTTACTTTTTAATCATTTAGTTTGTGAGCATGTCTTTGTTATTACTGGATTTTAACTATTTACATTTTGCTACCTCTCAGATATTTTGTCCTGCACAAATTGACAAACCTGAAATTTCTCGATACTCGGAAAGTAACCAGGAGGGAGAGAGAGGAAGCCTTGGTAAGAGGTGCCTTCATGAAAGTGGTTAAGCCCAAGGATGCTAAGGTAGGAGAGTAAATGGAAGAAGTAACAACAATGTGATTTGTTAACACTGTTTTAAAATAACTCCAAAAGCTTGGCTGCATCCTTCGTTAAAGTAACAGACAAAACCTTTCAAATGAAAGGACTGGTAAATGTGGTCAGGTGAGGGGCAAAAAGCCTCAGTAATTTTTCTGTGGTTTAATATCAAACTTTACTGTTACATCTGTTTAATGGACTGTGGTTATGTTATCAAATTTCTGGTTTCCAACCTCTGTTTCATATAACAAACTAACTAATATGTGTCACTGAGCTTAAAAGAATATTTTTACCCTGTCTGAAGATATGTAACAACTATGTGATATGCTTTTGTGAAAGAATGCAATTTTTCTGACAAGTTATCCCCTGCCTTGTATGTTAAACACAAATGTCTATCACAGAGCTCACACCTATGGTGTTTATTCACTTTTAGTGGACCAGCTGATTCTAATTTTGTATGATGTTACTTAATGTGGTGTCCTGCTAATAAGCATTGACAACATCAGAGAGACAGTTTCAGGAATCTGAGCTTTTGATACCACTTGCATCAACTCTGGGCATGTTGCATACTGCTGATGCAAACAGAATGCGAATGTGAATTTTCCGCTTTACCTTCTTTTTCCATTGTTGATCCATACATGATAACAGCAGTATGAGCTTCAGAGTGTTTTAGTGCTGCAGATCTTTCTTAAAACTCCACTCAAGTTTTCAGTCTACTTGCTTTCTGTTTGCTGTTTTGTTCTCTAAAATATACCATCAATAATTTATTGCAGATTTCCAATAATGCTGAATAATAATGTAGCAGTTATGGAAATGCACTGTTTGGTAGCATAACGGTGTTGCTAGATAAATGTATTATCACAAGTACAATTGCAGTGCATAACAAATTAATTCAGACTGATTAATTTATAACTACTAAAATGTTAACAGTTCTGATACAAGCATAGCTTTGATATATTGTTTACCACTGCCTTTAGTTATTTCAGCTTCATATATGCAATAAATGAAATAATTTATTTCTAAGTTGTTGTGGATCTCTTATTCACAGCAAACCATCTTTGCTGAATCTGGCCAAATGCAACAGCTGAAATGTGTTAGATACAGTATGCGTATGTTGTCTTCTTTTATAATTCTTCTTATCTAATCAGATTTTGGATCTGGTGAAGTGGTTTTTAAAATTTTATTAGCATTTAGATTTTTCATTTAAGAGGCTGCTCTTTGAATTTTAAGCAACTTGATAGTGTAAGGGAAGAAAAAAAGTGTCTGTTTCTTAAATTTGAAGTTCCTTTTCTGGATGAAACCTGTTTTTAAGTCAATAGCTAAGGGTTAATTACTTCACAAATGTAGGGATAACATCTTTATCTTTTATATCTGTAATTGAACCTTTTGTATTGTTTTGAATTATTTACCCACTAAGTCTTATGATAAAACATACATTTATTTCAGCAAATTTGCAGATGGCTCAAATTTACTGTTGTTATTGCCATACTAAAGGGTTTTTTTTTTCTTCTTTATATATGGTTTGGTACAAACTGCTGATGGTAAAGTCATTGTAAATGCTCTTCATGGCATGAATTAATGCTTCTTAAGGTGCTACAAAATTACTCTCATCATACAATATTGTATACATATTACAGAAGTGGCTAATTTAAATATTAAATAGGATGCAGAACAGATATTATAAACCTCTAAAAATAGTTTTGAATTTGTACTTGTTTCCTAGGATAGTCATGCTTATAGCATGCATGCGTACAAACTCTTTTTATGTCTGAGAACTCTCATAGAGTCCCCTCTGCATATATGTTTTCAGATGCAGATGTGTATGTATATAGCTATTTATAGCTATACTCAAAGACCATAACAAGCAGCATTCCTCTATATATCACAAAGATGATGTGCACAATAACTGTACTTTCAAGTTCTATCATATGTTGTATACTGAATACATAATGTTTGTTTTATTCTTCAGTGTTCAGGTTTCCTGAATCTTGTGCTCTCTGTCTGTTCATCAGTTCCCCTGCCGCATAGTTGTTGAGATTTTTGACCAGCTTCAGCCAAATTTAAGAGGCAGCTAGTAGTAATATATTGTAAGCTTTCTGAAACTAGTTAGAGGAGAATACATCTTGATCCAAACTAAGAGGAAGACTGCAGCGCATCTAGAACTGGTCATCAGAAGAACTTCTTAAGAAATTGACCCAGTGATATAAGACCCTCCTAAGAATGTTTTTTTTTTTTCTTCCCCCTAAGCTAGTAGCCACTGTGTCAGCCTATGCTTGCCAGTAATGGAGTTGGAGTGATTAGTATTTATCTTGGTGGATACTACATGGAAATGTTGTTCTGCCAGATGTAGTAACAACAGTGAGCCTATCGGACTTGCTTTTTCAGCAGAAAACCCAAAAAATCCTAAGTTAGGTGCGGTTTTTTTCCCCATTGTGATAAGCAGGAGATGGTATGGCTTATTCAGCATAAAAAGCAGACTGATGATCTGAAGAGGCTGTGATATGGGGAGTTGTTTTCATTTTAGTCTTGACATGAAATACCTGGGAGAGCAAAATACCCCACCAAGAAAAAATACACAGAATGAGAATAAAAGCAAGAAATTTCCATCTGACTAGCTTGTGTTTACTCAAATGCAAAAGTATCTAGCAATCACCAGTCATCACTAAGTCATAAATATTTTATTTTGTATAAATTTTTTTTACTTTCATTTTCCCCTATTTTTTCTTTTTTTTTTTTTTTAACAGAACACTGCACTTTCTTCTGCTTTGCTTCATTTCATCCTTTGTTTAAAATGCATCTGTTTGTGATATGACTGTCTTAAGGAAAGATGCAGTCATTTATTAGAAAACAGTTTAACGTTACAATGCAGTGTTCCATCTCACTATGTAAGTGAGCTAAACTTCATTATTCTGTGATGTTTATGTTTTCTTTTGTCAAAATATTGAACATTGTATCATGCCTGATTTTAATAAAGATTGGGTAAGCCTGGCTGGATAAGATGCATTGAGCCAGATGAGGAAGCCTTGTTTAATGACCAGACCGTGACCTCATTTCAGTGGCATAAGTGTAGATCAAAGTGTAAGATGCCTGTCCAGTGTGAAGTGTGTTTCTGGGCATGACAGCACTTCACATCAGAAAGACAGCTCAAGAATACAACACTCAAAATTGCTTAATTATGTCCCAGCTTTGTAATTATTCATCCCTGCTTCTACAAAGAGTACAGTTGTCATTTCTTGACATAATTATTTAAAACTGTACCCTTCTCTGGTTTATAGGTATATGAATCGTGCTTCCAACTGTTTCATCTTTAAAACTTAGAGATGCAAAACAGAATGTGATTTGAGAATATGTTAAGACTCCATATTTTTACATTGCATGTGATATAAATAAGCAAAATTAAAATATAAGGTATCAAAGCACACAATAATTTCATATTTTACAGGTTATATTCATGATCATTTAATCTAGATGATAAAATGTGGATATGTCCATTATGATGGACAAGTGTGTTGCTATGAATAGATACACACTGTCGTAGGTCTCTTTAAATATAAATTTAATTGCTTAATACTGGGTCAATGCACTTGCTTTTGTAAAATACATATATTTCCCAGTATTTTGCAACCCCTCTGCCCAACAACTATTTTTTAGCTTACTGCATTTTTAAGGTTAACATTTTTATCAGTTTTATTTATAGTGACAAAAGCAAGCAGTGTGCATTTGGTCACATGTAACAGTCTTGCAGCTTATAGGACCAAATCACCAGTGGGTATCTATGGGTATACTTCCAAGTAACTGACTTAATATTATGTGAAATTATTTTGCTTTCTTGCAATTTCACCAAGAGCATCTTGTCCACTGGCTATAAAGGAATCTCTGTACAACAAAAGATGGCAGTATAGGTGTTTTGAATTTTTGTTCCCCTCAGATGCATTGTTTTCATCACAAGTTATAATTATAAAACCTGACATAGCATTTGTTCTTTAAGGAACTAAGATGGAGACACTTAAGCAGAAAGGCAAGTCTAATATCTGCCTTTCATGTAATGAGTGTATATGATTCTTGCTCACGCTGTTAGTTGGACAGTAGAGGGAGATTATTTTATTATGATAGGAAGAGTAAATATTTAGGCAGTACAGCTTAAGAAATAAAGTGAGCTAAAGTCTGTAGTGTTGCTTTCAGATCATTGTCAGTATTCTTGTGTTTTGGCTCATAGGAAAAGCTCATTATCAAAGTGACCAATGCTGATACATGCTTTTTCAAACTCTATTAAAATCAGATGAAGCATAAGGAGTGATTTTAGTAATTTTTGTCCTTAACTATTTAACAAAAATCATATTTTTTTTTGATAGATACAACCTATCTGCTTCCAAGAATTTAGGCAAGGCATTTTTGCTAATGCATCTCATGGACCTTCCCCCCCCCCCCCCCCCCCCCCCCCCAAATTAGGAAAATGGGACTGGTTTTAAAAAGTAAATAAAAGGTGACACATAAATCTTTGGAGAACATCTGCATTGCTCACAATTTTTTTCCTTTTACCAGCACCATTGTGTAGGGGTCTTGGCTTATGAACTTACAGCATTTGAAGTAGATGTAGAGCAAAGGGCTTTAAAGTGTAAAGAATCATTGTGTCAGTGAACTGCCAGCTAGTAAGATACCTTATTGAGAGAGCTTCTACATACCTGGGTTTCTTATCGTCCAGATGTCAAGGTTTCACGAACTAAACCAGAACAATGTCATGAATATAAGACTTCAACCTAGATTGTGATGCAGTAAATAATACTGACTTCGAAGTCATTGTAGCAGTCATGCTACTATGTGGCACACTGAAGTATCCATTTTGCTCTTTGGAAAGTTTAAGTATTTTAGGCAAGAGTCCATAACATGATTGGCTCATAATCCCCTAATGACTCATCAAAATTAGGAAAAAAGAGTAAATGAAAAATAATGCAAGAATTTATATATATGAACACTTTGGTGGTTTAGAAGAAAACATTGCTGAGTAGCATCTGCCAGATACAAGAGTGGTACTTGCTAGAACTAAGCTGACAGAGCTAAGTTCAGTAATTTAAAAATTTTCATTTTTAAAATCCCATTATCTCAAACAAATCCCATGATCCAAACCAAATGTAAGCAAGCATACCTATATAAAAATTTTATGAAATAATTGTGTGTGAATAGTGTTTGTGTATTTTTTTCTAAACTGGTGGATTTTACTTATTTTCTAAAACTGGGGCATGACATCTTGAACTAAGCCTTTCTTTGGCCTGCAGGGGAATAGGTATGATGATCAATGCGGTAGAATAAGCAATAAGAAAAGCATTGTGAAATTCCAACATTAAGAAGTGCTCAAGGTGTTGGAGAACTGAGAGATGACCTTAGATTTTTCCTTCTGTTTTCCGCTTCCTTATGGTATACTGATACACATTTTCTTATTTTTTTTATTTAATTTGGACTTTTAGATTCCTGTAGGTTTGTATTACTGAATTAGTTGAAAAGACGACCAGCAGAAGCTTTTGGATATGATCCAGTCCTTGAAACATCAGATAGTATTTCCTACCTCTCTGTCTCTGAGAGTATCTGTATGTCCCCTTGATAGTCACATTGCAATAATAGCTGTCTATTTGCTATGTGTATGTGTTTGTGAGCTCACCACGAAGCACAGTGAATCCAGAAATGGAATTTGAGCTGTGATATTCATAAATTCAAGAATACTTTGTTCAGAAGCCTTTAAAAAGGTCACTAAAGCTGTTCTCAATTTTTGTAGCAACAAAAAATCAATTCCCAAAATATGGATACGGCTTGATTCAATGTTGAGAGATAAGATCTGAAACCACATCTCATGGTGCTTATAGGTTAAATTAGTAACATGAGATTTTAAGAAATGGGAAATCTAATTATTGTAGCTGTGCAAGTAATAAGGGGCTTAAGGGTGTGACTGAAAAGTTATATACTAGACTAATAAGCAGAAAGCTGGTAGTTCATCAAATGCCTAATGATGTTCTATAGGAGATACCTGAGAGACACTGTGGAGCATGATATGTGGACCTGTGAACATACAGTATATAAGGATACAGGTCAACAAGCAGTGCTACTGTAGTTTGGATCTTGCCTAATATGTAGTCTTTGGATGAAATAATTCAGTAATTAGCAATATGCGATAGCTTCTTTTACATTTCCTTTGATTATATATCAAATTAAATGTGCATATGAAGGAGAGCTATAGACTCCATTATTTGGTCAAGTTATTGTGCAATAGATCCCACTGTCTTCGCATATGATCAATAGCAAACCAGTGTTGCACTTGCTACATAGCATGTTGTCCTAGTGAAGAAACCTAACAATAAATTTGATCTGGCTGTGAATCTGTGCATCATGTGAAGAAGCTCTTGCTCCTGGAAAAGGTAGAATTAATAACAGGATCTAGAGCAGTCTCCTAAAGGCCAGCTGGTAAAGAGTTGCCTTCAAAGTGCTTGCAAGGGCAGCTGCAGTAAAGCAAACTGAAAGGCAGGCTTGGGAAAAAAGCAGCCAACAGAGGGAAGAGACAGGTCAGTATCCAAAGAGGAAGCAAAGACAGTTATGATAGTGAAGTTGAAGATGGGAATCTGAGCTACAAAGAGCTTGGAAAGTAAGAAGCTTGCGTGCAATACTTGAATCTGCAAGCTAAGACATTTAAAGGGAGTTGACTTTTTTTGCTGTATTTTGGGTCTTCATCTATAACAGGTCACATGATCAGAGAGAAAGAACCTCAGTCGGTAAATGAGAGAAAAGCAATGAGTTTAAACAGTGGGGACTAAGCTGCAAACATCAGCTGCTGAAATAGCAAAGGAATGTATTATCTTTGTTTAGCCTGCTGTAATTCCAGCTATCAAGAAGGAAGAATAGACATGTGTGGGTCATATGTGTGTAAGGGTAGGGGGAAAGACTCTTCTTCGTTGTTTGTTCTTGTGGTGATAATTCTTGAAAAACTGATCTATATTTAGTTCTTTGGGAAGGTATTATGTGGACTACATTTCAGAATCTAATTGCTATTGAAGATCCAGCATGCAAAAGGTGATGTCTCTTCCCTAAAATTATTCCTTTAGAAAAAAGTATATGATTGTCATGAAGCCAGTGTCCTTTTAGCCATTAATGATCCCAATGCACTTTTCACATAGGAAGGGGTGTTACTCCTGGAGCCCTGGCCTGATTCCAATTCAGGTAATTACATTCTGCCTCTATGGATTTCTCTGCAGTCTCAATTTACTAAGGCATTCTTCTCCACCTTCTGCCCTAAACTGTTATGTAGTGTTGCAGTGTGCTAGTTAACCAGCTGCTACTTTGCACCTGAAAGGTGTCTGTCTTTCAGTAGCAGTGAGCAAATTGATCCCTTTGTAAGACTTATCTAATATTTGTAAAGCACTTGGAGGTTCTCTGATGAATGGCAATAGGCACTGTATACCATTAACACATCCATTTAATTGAAGAAGCTAGTATGACAACTTGTTTATTACTGCTGGGTTTTTTTTGTTAATTTTTTTTTCTATTTGTGGGTTCAGAACTATGGAAACTTCAATTATTAGATGCTGCAAGCATATGGTGTGGCTTTTGTCTTGTGCTCAGCCTATTCGGTCTACTTAACAAAATGCCATTCAGCAGAATGTAATACTATGATATCAGACAGTAGGGCAAGAATCATGATTGGTTTAAATTCCCAATGGATCAATATGGTTAGAATTTTATCCTATAAGTTTTGTTTGTTTTTCTTTTGGAAATGGAAACACTGCTGCTGTACAAGCAGAGCTCACTGCACTCTTCTGTAGTTCCTCTATTCAGAAAAAAATAGTGTGATGGATCTTATCATCAGATGACACTACTACTAGGCATAGGAGTTGTTCATATGTTGCTTTTTTAAAAAAAAAAAAGAAAATTGTATTTAATATGGCATTGGCAAAACTCTGGACCAGCTTATGTCTATTCTTTTGTTCCTATAGGTGATTCTTTTTTTTTTTATTTCCCGGACTTTGAGGCACTATATGTCTCATGTACACTCAATCATGTTGACGAGTCATTCCCATTGAAATAGTAGTAGTTTGATGGTTAGAATATATGTTTATTTCTAGCCATGAAACAAAGCTCCAATTATAAAATATGCGTTTTTTTCCTGAAAGCTGCTTGTCACAGCAAGATTTCTGAGAGAGAAAATCAGTGGCAAACTACCACTACCAAAGGGTCTACTTGTAATTTTGTAAATACAAAGCAGCTGGTTCAAAAGTTGGAAAGAACTGTCATGGCTGAGTTTATATTTATTGCTTGTTTTGACTATGACTGGATGTCATATAGTTTCCGCAGCAAGCTCTGCAGTGTATATGTATGCTGTGTTAAGGCCTGGCTTCACTGTTTCACTGACCCATCAAAAGGTCACCAGCTGTCAGAGATAAACGTGGCCACAAGGGCCACTGCAAATGAAGGCAAGAATAATTTGTTGTTGTGATCTTCCCAGCACTGTATCTTGCAGTATGGGACAACATACTATCAGGAAGATCATGACGGAAACAGAGTTGTATTTTACATTAACTTAATTAAGTTCATTGGCATCCCTCCCTGGCAGAGGTTATATTATACTGCGTGGTTTTTAGAAAGGTGATTCTCACATACAAAGCAACATTGTGTGAACTTTTAAATAGTTTTTTATATCATTCTCTCACAATTATGACTCGTTCTTTCACACCAACTTATGTTGCCACATAGTTTTAGGTTGCTGATATTCTGAAGAAGGAAAAAAAGCTAAAACTCTATAGAGTTTTAGATAATAAGATTTGTGTAATTGAACATTGACGTTCAATTTAACATCCATGAAATGAATAATTGCAAGTCATGTTATATAGATTATTATAGTTGTCATTACACCTCTGTGTACTCGGCTGTTTTTCAGTAGTTCCTTCTCTTCTTGGTAAATCCTAGGATCTAAATTACTGAAACCTTCTCCCCAGAGTTTATAGGGTAATTTTTCTGTATTCCATGGTACTTTTCTATTTCTCTGCTATAAATTTCCTCATTAATTCCTCTTGCCTTCTTCCCCTCTCCTTGATTCTTAGGGAGCATGGAAGCTGAACAGAAAGTATTTATTTGGAGCATTTTACCAGGCCTTTGTGATTCAAATGACTATATTCTTTTTTTCTTCTTTTCTGCCTTGAAATACTTCTTTCCTTCATTAATGTAAATCTTTCAAGAAACTTTCTCTTATGATGTAGTTGACAGCTTTGTGGTAGTGAAGTTTCTATATCCAGACCAAAGTAGTAAATAAACAAGTAAGAAATAGAATGCCTTCAGCATGTCATTCTCTGCAAATTGTTGTTTCCCTAGTATTCTTTGGTTTTGCTTGCCATTAGCAAAATGTTTTTGGTTGCACGATGATGTCTTTAATGATGGTCTGTGATAATGTTGCAGTCCCTGATTCTACAGAAGTGGATTTTATCTTCCATGTGTTTCCTTTTGACATCAGTGGGATCGTGGTCAAAAAAGAACATTCTACAGCAATCTGCAGGTTACAAGTTCAGGGGTGAAGACCTAAATTCTATTGGGGGATAAAGGTCCATGTCTTCATCATATAAAATGTGGTGCAAGCACATCATATAGCGTCTTGTTGTGAAATGAATGCTAGATTGTTTTTAGTGTTGCTATAGTTGGATGGAACGAGAGGACAGGAACAAAAGGGGAGGTAAAATTAATGTACCTGGTATTGGCTAATATTTTTGATCACTTTGGAAACAATGCAAGCGCCTAAAAATCTTAGTCTAGTGCTATTTCAGATACCCTAAAATATACAGCAGGTCTCTGTAGGGATGGCAGATAAGTATCTATGGGAGATGCAAGCTTTCCTGGAGCCACCATGGGAGGCCGGGCCCAGATACTCTAAGGTGGCTAGAATGGCCATAGAAGCTTGTGTTTAAGCAGCTGAATCCTGCCTTTCCTGTTGAGCTAAAAGAGAGACTCTGTGCTGCAACATATTGACAGGTCAAGAACACCAGAGCATTAGAATAATAATCCTCCCCGGCACTAACATCAGCCAGATTGTGGTCCAAGAGGCACACGGGGCTGGTAGTGATGAGGTCACGTCCTAAAAGCTCAAGCATATCAGTCATTCTCTCTTCATTAATGACTAAGAACATGACCAATTTGTAGCTGGTTTATGAGTTATTTCAGGAAAAAGAATTAATAATTTGTTTTCAGAGAAGGACTAATATTTCTCCCCTTGTCTCCACCCTTACCAGAAATGTATAGGCCAAAGGGATATTTTGTAAGAAATCCTGAACTTTTTTGCCTATTGAGTTTCTAAAACTGCTCCCTTTGTCAAAGAAAAAGGATGCAGCACAGTTTCATCTGCTCCCTCAAAATCACATTGAATTTACAGATTCTGGTTCTAGTTCCTGAATGTTAGTTGACGCTGACGCTAACCTCATCATGTTAAAATACAAGGAGAATAAATTTATTGAATTCTGTGCCTGGTTGCACAGCACAGTGCTAATTATAGCTTGTCCTAATCAGGCTGGCCATTGAAAATCTTACCTGTTTTTGAATGAAGCAACAGATTTTCAATTGACTTTTAGGGGCAGTGGAATAGCTTTTATACAGTTAGTTTGCACACCTGGAAACTTTATTGATCTAGGCGAAAGGCATACACGGACTTATCCTGATCCAAGCACTCTTAAGAAGTTTTCCACCAAAATCACATGTTGTGATTTCTCTGAACTTCGAATTTTCATTTTGTTCTTTTTTTTTTTTTTTTCCTGTTTTAAATTTTTCCTGGCCACTTTACAGACCAGTGTTTTAACTTTCTTGAAAACCTTGACTGAAGAGCATTTTGCCCATCTTGCAGACAATGGAGCTGACATATAACATTTAAGATTTGGTGACTTTGATTACTCATCCTTGTTTCACGGGAAAATGAGGCATTCGTTGTGTGGATAAAAAGCTCAAAAATATTTGTGACTGAGGACTGGTGTTGTTTGAAGGAATTAGAGTATAAAGCTTTTGCAGTAAATTTTCCTAATTTATCTTTGTTATTCACAGTATCCAAGGTCAAAATGTTCATAGGAAAATATAAAATTGTAATTAACTCTGCCATTAGGAACTTCTCTGATAGATAAAGAAAATGTCAGTAATGTTTCAAAAATGGCATTGCTTTGAATCCTGTTCTGTGAATGATCTCTTTTGGAGCCAGGGTTTCTTGTGACTGTAGCAGGCAGGGAATCTGTCCTTAAGTTATGTGCATTTAATTTTTAAGTGTATTTAAGGTATGCTTCAGTTCTAATGTATCAAATGTCATTATATCAAGGTGCCTAGTAAACGCATGTGTGTTGTCCCAAAGATGATTCGTTTCTCTTCAACCTTGGTGGGGCTTGAAAACCTTAGGCATTCTTTCTTGTAAAAGAACCTGTGGGATATTTGCTTAATGATTAGATTACAATTGCCTTTGTGTTTCTAGTTTATGAGCTTGACGCAGAAGGAGATGATGTTTTCTGTTACGTCAATACAGCAAACTATCCTATATATCTTACTCTGGCAAGTTTCATTAGGAAATGTATCGTTTGGGTTAACATAAGAAGTAAATTCAGGATTGGGAAATTAAGACTTTTTTTTTAATTCCCACATTGTAAGACTAAATATACAACTTTGTTCACATAGCGGTTACAAACAGTTCACTGTGTAGGCCAAATGCTCTCTAATGCAGTAAAATTAAGAAATAATATGCTTTGAAAGTGATTTATGAGTGTGGTTAAACTGCCAGATTTACAAAGAAATAGTTCAGATCTTGGGAAGCCTCAGGAGTCACGTCAAAAATGAATTTGACCATGATTTAAACTGCTACTTTTCTTACATGACATTTAATATGTGTACTTTGGAGGCCCATATGTCTTTAATAAAATAGCATTAAGTTTTAAATATGATATGAATGCAGTCAGTTTCTAAATTCATAACCTTTTCCACAACTCCAAAATGCTAACCAATAAGGGAGTCATACATGCAATAAAACATAAACCTTAGAAAATAGTTTTTTATTAGAATGGTTAGACAGTTGGCAGCTGTGTTGTAATGTAATAAATACATGCAGCCAATGTGGGTTTATCAGTCTTTGTTTACACTGTAAGCAACTGGGACCAGACAACTAATTATAACTCAGGACCAAAGGTCATGAAAAGTATATTTTGTCCAGTGAATGTGTACTTGCTAGGTGAACCTTGTAGTGCTAAGTAATTTATTAAATAAGAAACACTATAGTATGCTTCCCAGTTGAATTTGTCTGAGAATATAATGCTTATCAGAGAGTCATATACTTTAAGACTGTTCTGAAGTACTAAGTATTTCAAAAATTATGAAAAGACATACACAGTTTACAAAGGATTTCAATGTTTAGCAAATGGTGGCCAAAAGAGTTCAGTGTTAAAAGAGTTCAGTGTTTCATGAAAACAGAAGTATGGGAGTTTGGTCTATGCTGAAGTTTATGCTCAATAGCAAAAGAATGTTAGCATATTTTGAGGGGTATTTCTTTGCATTGTGAGATATTTTATTAAGTTTGTTAAAATAATGTATTTTAAGATTACTTTCTGAAACAGAAGCTAGCCCACAGCAAAACTAGCTTTCTAGATAGCTTGAACTTTTATTCAGAGCAACAGATTCTGGTTTGCTTGCTGAGTTACCCATTTATTCAGCATGCATAGAACAGTACTGCAAGCCCAATCACACATTCTAGGTAGTCTGACATTCTAATGAAAGCTATTGAAATGGTGTGGGAGTCAGAAAAAGACAGATTTTCTGTGTACTCTTAAGAGTGTGTGGGGGTGGGGGATAAAAACTTGATTGTGGTATACTTTTTCCTTCAAAATGCTTTCAATTATTTGATTTCTGGTTAGTGTGGTTCTAGAAAAATGGCAAAAAGTAAATTAAAAAAGTCTGCTTTGAGATGTATTACAAAGCATATATTCAAATACTATAGTCCTCCAGAATTATGGGTCCCCTAGAGCATCCAGAAAATTATTAACAGCATGTAATCCAGCTCAGTGTGAATGCATCTTTACTCTGTTAGCCAAATCTTTACATAATACAAATCATTCTACCTATAAAAGCACAAATATGTTATTGTTCTCAACAGGCAATTTAATGCGGCTATAGGGAGGAGAATAAGAGAAAAGAAGATTACAAGCTAGCTGATCATGCTTTTATTTCTCTTAAATCTCTCAGCCTTTCTCTGTGGTTGTACTTGTTTAAAGGTTGTACACAACAGTGCTGTCTATATGATTTGGAAAGCAAATGAGCCTAAATATGAAGTTTCAATAGGTGTAGTTTTTAGGGGATTTGATACATTTATTATAAACATACATTTTACCCCAGAAGCAGTGCTGAACCTGTAATCTTTTTTTTTTTCTTATAATTCTTTTGAAGACTTAAGTTTTGCTGTAGAAAGCTCATTTATATTTGCCACCCAGTTGTGCAGCTTTAGCTGCAGAAGAGCTATTAAAGTTAATTATTTTCTGAAGAGTTACATCAAAAGGACTATTAGTGTGAATACATACAGGAAGTATGTGAATAAGGAAGAAAAACATTTTATTGAAATAATACACCACTATCTCCAGTCATGCTGTGGAGTCAGGGTCCTGCCCCAATGGTATGATGTGAACGTGACTGAGTTGAACTGGTAATTCTTCTAAGCAAGGAGGTGGATCTGCTCTAGCATAAGTGTGTGGTTTGTGGTCATCTTTTATTATTGCATTCTGCTTTTCCCCCCCGGTATTATTTTGCCACCGGACTGTGGCTTGTGACTCTCACTGTAAGCTTTTTCATCTATATGAAAATAGTAGTTTTGCTCTTTGTGTTGCTTTTGTTATTTTCCACTAAGCATGTGTTGTTATGGTGTATGGGTACTACCTAATTACCAATGATTGGAAATTTATGTAAAAAATATAGATATGAGTAAGCAGTCAGCCTATTATTATTGTTAGTTGCCAACAGAAAATGTGAACTAGATGTTTCTTTTAAAGTGAAAGGTGGAGGTACTAACACCAGAGAAGTAGTCTCTCTAGGAAAAAGAATGGAGTGATAGAGGCAACGGATGTTCCTGTTCTACCTGTTCTCATCAGCCCATCAAGCACAAACTGGAAGAGACTGTACATCGTTCTGTGGAAAAATAGCATTCCTGAGTTTGAAACAGGATGTCACTTGGACGTTTTGCAGTTAGCTGCAGGTCAAGTCCATTGGATTGTTGAACATAAAGCATAAAATATTTATGCTGCTGGGTCTTGGAGCTATTCTTGGAGAAGTTGCTCACTTTGCATGCATTTTGGCAGGAGTTTTGTGCTTTGTTTCATATTGCGTATTGTTCCAGAGATGTCTAACAGGCCACAATATTAATCCATCGCCCCAGGTCTGCTCAAATTTATAACTATGTTGCTTTTGTATAATGTCCCCCAGCTTTTTCCCTTCATTTTATGTGATGATTTTTCATATCTTTATGGTCTGAATAAGACTCTGCAGTGCTATTTACTTCTAAATAACGAGTCAGAGATGTTGTGTGCAATTTGGAAAGATGGAATGCTATAACAGGACTAGGCAAAAGCACTGTATGTGTGGCACAAAATTCTTCTTTCATATGAAGAAAACCTTTGAATCCACATTTACTCCTGCTGAGTAGACTCTGAAGGAGTAGTTTGCTGTGTCCATGTGAGCAAGAGAAACTAACGTAGATCTGTGCCATGTCAAATGGTCTTTCTAAAGCAGAACTCATTAAAATGTCTGCACATGTGATTCTAGTTTCAAAACAACCAAACAATCGTTCTCTAAATATAAAGAAATATTGCCTTGGCAAGACTTTCAGCAGCAGCTATGCAGGTAATTTGCTGATAGGAGTACTTTGGATTTTATTGTTTATCTCTGACAGTAGAGAATTCTTACAAGGTGAGAAAGTAATTCAGATTTTGAATAGAAAAATATCTTTAAATTTAGTTCATGTACCAGGCCGGAATGGCACATGGTTTCTCAGTTAAAGGACACATGTATATAACTTTCTGGGAAGCATTGCTGCAAGGCCATTGGCAGTTGCAAAGTAAGGAAAGAAAAAGAACGGAATGGATTTTATTTTCCTGATTTATTTTTGAACATTAAACTAGACATGTTATTTTTCATAGCAACTTTTTGATTTCAAGGCAACAGCAACATAGCTCTTGGGTCTTTTTCTCCTCCATATGTTTACCAGTTTCTCTGGAGAGAACTTCTGAAGAAGTGTTGTTTATGTAAAGTGGTCTTTTTCTCCTCCCCCTCCTCCCCCCCCCCCCCCCCCCCCCCGGTAGAAATGAATAGGTATGTTGTTGGTAGAGAACTTACTTGGTTTGTCCTCTTGAGGTCAAATTTTGGCAAGTGGGAAGTCTATTTTTTGATTTGATAAACCCCTAGTGGAATATGGTTTGGCTTGTAAAAACTGCTGTATACAGAGCCAATGGTTGTCTTGTCCTTTGCAGCCTGGTCTTCTACCTTCTGCCCAGAATGCAGGGGAAACCAACGATCACTGGCTGAGGCGGTGTCATAGTAGGACTACTGAAAATTTACAGAGCTCTAATTAAACCTAAAATGTGCTAATTCAAGTCCTATAAATCTTGTGTAATACTTGTACAGTGAAGTTAACATGAGGGCTGGTGTGGTCTGGAAGAACAAGGCACATGCCTAAATATTCTTTGCAGTTTTACAGCTAGGAAGCAATTGTATTGCAGTCTAGACTGTCTGGTGATCCCAAAGAAGGTTCATGGTAGTTAATTTCAAGTTTATTTTCAGTCAGGGGATGTTGAAATATATGTAGGTAGACCAGCTATTGCAAATTTGAAAAATCAGGTATCTTTTATTGGCTTATATGTGGAGAAAAGGTTCAACTGAAGATTTTGCCTGTACTATATAGTTACCTGAGGATGGGAGTAGTCTCTTCCAATCCCTGTATTGATAATAATGATGAAAACACTGCATTATCAGGGCTAGTGTTTAGCTGGATACATGATATATCTGTTCTGTGTGGCAGAAAATAATATCTTTCATATGCTGTCTTAAAGTAATAGATTAATCAAATATTAATATGCCATGTAAATTGAAAATGGTAGCTACTTGATCTCAAGATGGAGAAGAGCTTAAATTGCTGGTGTATCGTTTTCTCACCTATAATATTGGCATGGTGGAATAGTTTTATTGGTAGAAACTTGCTGTAGTGGGAATAAAATAAATCATTTACTTATCCTGTGGCTGAACATCTGGGCCTAGGCTGAAGGACCACCCCTTTGTAGTAAAATCCTGCCTGCAGTACAGTGGCTAGAAACAATCAGCGTTATCAGTGCAGACAGGATTTCTTGCTTTCTCTTCTGCACTATTCAAAGAAATAGTTACTTTCCTGATGTAATTTGTATTGGAGAAGACTTATTTTTTTTAAAGGGAGAGTGGACTGCGTGTTTGGCTTTCATGTAGACTTTCAGTGCTGGCTCTTCTCCACTCAGAAACAAGTCTGAAAAACACCATAATCACTTTTTCCTTTGTTAGGGGCATGGAAAAAGCTGTCTATCAAGAAAAGCAGGTGGACCAGGTAAGAAGAAATTCTTATAAGGGAGCCTGTGAGCGTAAGATACCACTATTGGAAGGCTGGTAGCGTGACCCTGATGCAAATCTTGTGTGCAGATTCAGACATATGTTTGTGTGCTGTTACCAGCCCTCCAGGATTTAAGAGGGGTTTTTTGAGGGCTAAGAGCTGCATTGTTTTTACAAAATCTCTTCTTTCTCCAGGTTCTGTATATGTTGAGAAGTCTTTTAAAGCCCTGTGTCAGCTCTGCTCTTCGTGTGAAGTCTTTATAAATATTTATATAGCCCTACTGAGGAAGAGTCAATCCATTAGAATGCTTTAGGCTAAGATTAGCACTCGTGAAGCCTATTTAGCCAGATATGAGTTTACTTTATTTAATAACATTAAAGAGATAGTAAAAGAAAGCTTCTTTATCAGATAGTGGTAAGATTCATGAAACAGGTTTATTAATGTCTAACTATCGAATTATACTTGCCTCAGAATTCATGGAAGTAGCAGAGTAATTGCCTATTTGATTTGAGGCAGATTAGCATGTTTGTTAATGTCGAAGCTGCTTCCCATGTGTGCAGGCCCTTGGTGAGGTTGTCAACAGCCAGCCCTGCTTTCTTGACTCCCATACCTAATGGAGCAGGGCTGGTCTGAGATTGTATGGCAGCTAATGCTGATTTTATTTCTTTTTCCTTTTCAAATACATACTATTCCTGATTTTGTGGCATGTGATTCATAGCTGACTCATGCAGATATCTATAAATCAGTGAATATTTGCCACAGACAACTTGCACACAGTAGAAGTGGAGTAAACCAGCATCAAGGTAGTGATATTGGGAACCATTGGTCTGCTACAGGTCCAACACTGCTAGCAGGCTGAATAGTCCTTGTATTACTGTTAGCTTTTAGGATAAAGGAAAAAAAAAAAAGTGTATTTTTGCATAGTACAGATCTCTGGCAACACTGGAGACAAATCTTCCAGGCAGAATCATAACTTTATGGTAATTCTTACAGACCTGTGTGAAGGGTAGGTACAATTTAGGTTCAGTCACATAGGCCACATAAGAGACATCAGCCATTGCATGTGTGGCTGTCTGTAGTAACCATCCAACCACAGATCTCTGAAACAACCATTTCCTTTAATGTTATTTATTTTCCCTGAATCTCTGGTATGTTTTCAGAATCTTACAGTATTCTCTTGGCAGTAAAATAAAGGAGAGGGTTGTAGCTCCTGAAACCATCATATTGTCATATTTTAAGTGTACCCTCGAGTTGAGGACTATACAATCCAGAAAATAGTTCTTGCTATTCCTTTGTTCTCTTCCCTCCCCCGCCCCGTATCTAGAACATGTTAGTCCCAAATTCCTTCTGTGTCACTCAAAGAAAGAGGCTTTTGGGAGACAATTGTTGCAATGTGAATCTTCATTCCTTCCAATTACAGTCTCTGAAATAAGAATTGATGAATGCAGTTCCTCAGTTCAGTCACCCCCACTACACACATTGGTTTTTTTCTTTTCTTTTCTTTGGAATAAAGATATTCAGATCTCCCTTTCTGTCTTGCTCTACCTGTCCTTGCTTCCCGAAGTAGGGCAGATTGACTCTCATATAAATGGTAGGATTTGGAATGATTTTAAAGATGATGTCAGAAGGGCACGATCAAAGTACTTTTCCTAGAGCAAGAAAATGCAACAATACTGAAACATTTCCTTGTTTTTTGCAGTCACAGCAGTTTGGGTTAGTTTGCCTTCTGCTGTGCTTCCCCTTTGCCACCCCCTCAAGAAGAAATGTAGGCTGTATTAGAAAAGCTTATATTTTCAAGAATAACTTTTTCCCTGCTTAATGTGCTTGTTGCAGCCCTAAGAATGTAAATGCTGTAGACTGTTTTAATTTCATATATTTGACTTTTTTTTAAATAAACCTCCTGCAGACAATTTTGGAACCACTAACTACACGTTTTATAACTGACTCCTCTCTTAGTTCCTTTTGAGTTTTCTTCTGTTAACTGGGCTTTTTTTCTCTTTTTCATTCGTATTTGATTCTCCAACTAAGGTCATTACACAAAGTAAGTTTCAAAGTAGCAATTATATTTTAACTTCTGATTTATTTACCTTAATTTCATTTTCTGAACACTTCTACAGTTAGTTTGGTACAATCATACCTCCAGGTTCTTCCAGATGAAAATAGTTATTTTTATTTCTCTAGTTCTCTCTCTTTTTTAACTGACTCTGAAATATAGTAATTTAGTTTGTAAAGAGGAGGTCTGCTGTTCTTTGTCACCTTAGATGTGAACTTTGGTAGGTGATGAGCAGATGGTAGGTAATGAGTAGGCTAGACTAGGACTGCAGCAGCTGCTCTTAAGAACTGAAAACAGGCTGTAGCTGTGGAGAGGAGGTGACTGGGAAAATCTGAACAGTAAGCCCATTATCCCTTTTTGTTTAAAATAAGATGCCTATAAGTTGCTTTGAGCAGCAATGATAGAAAAAAGTAAAAAACAAACAAAAAAAAACCCATAGAGAAGACAAGAGAGTGTTAACTGGATGGGAGGAAGTTGGACGTGTAAAGCAGTTTATATTTATTTATCTTGTAGGATCAGAAAAGTACATCATCTTGAGTGAAGTTAAGAAAACTTTAGATAATGGAGATGTTTCCATTACAAAGAAGTTGCACAGAAGGAAAGCCCTCTCTGAAACCTTCTTAGCACAATTCAGTTAAAGAAGCATTATTTTTACTGACCAACAGTTGAAATACACCAAGTTAACACACATTTATGAAAGTCAGGGACTTTTATTAAATGTAATTCAATAGATACCAGTTTAGTTAGCAAATTCTGTCTTTTGAAGAACTACATCCCCAGGTCCAGGTAGCTGGTGATAACTGCTTATGCCTGTTTTAGAGTACTTCTGGGTGAATTGAATCCTATCTAGTATTGAAACCTTTTTAAGTTCCATTTAAAATATAGCATTTCTGTGTAAACCTCATTCATCAAAAATGAACACATTTTTAATAGAAACTCCGTGAGTGTTGTGTTTTATCACTGCATTTGTCCGACTAATATTAAGAAAGATTGCCAACACCCTTTAAGTTTTACATATCATCTCAAAGATAACAAGAGGTCACACAGCAAGCCCCAC
Source organism: Pelecanus crispus (assembly GCF_030463565.1). Classification (NCBI taxonomy): domain Eukaryota; kingdom Metazoa; phylum Chordata; class Aves; order Pelecaniformes; family Pelecanidae; genus Pelecanus; species Pelecanus crispus. The sequence goes on from NC_134652.1 coordinate 26,308,763, forward strand.
ATTCACAGATTAGTTGCATTTGAAAAGCTGAGTCATGTTTTTCATATAAATCATATGGAATGGCCCATTATGAACACCTTGTAAAACCCAAAAGGCTTTATGATTGTTAATAGCTTCTGCAATAGTGATTTACTGGCTAATTTGAGACAAAATATGTTGCAGTGTGGACTAAGAGAATGCGTTATCCTGTCTGCATAAATAATAGCGTGTTACTGGTTGTGCACTTCGGAAGCAAGTGGCATGTCTATTACCTTATATTTTCCAAGTAGATTTGACATTTCAACTTTTACTTATGACTTAAATCAACCTGGTTACTGACAAACTGTAAAGTTGAATCATGCATTAATTTTTTTTTTTCCCCTGCATGTTATCCATCATTGTACTAACCTGTGAACTAAATGTAAGTTGTAACAGTGGTAATCACTCTGTAACTGCAATTTATTCAATTGAAGACCATCTTATTAGTGTAAAAATAGTTTGAAGCGACATTTTTATAATGACTGTGATAAAACTTTGATGTATCCTAAATGTGTGCAATGTAAGACATTTATAATGGCCCCAAGTGTAATATTAACACAGCCTTTTAATGCACGTAAAAGAGATCAGTTAGTTTTGATTATATTACCCAATATAGGTTTGATTCTCTTTTGGAGTTAAAGCATTGCTTGCTGGTTCTAAATGTCAAAATTAGTGGAATTTCAAGACAGTTAAAAGAATTCACAACTTTTGAGATGTACTGGACAGGTAGCATTGTAAAGAGGAGTCAGATATTCAGTTCATACACGTGATGGCTAATGTCACTTTATCCCTGCTCTGTACACATGGGCTCTGCTAGGGTACTGTGTCCTATATTGACAAAAACCTCAAGAGTTGTAACTGCCATGTCAACTCGATTCTCAGCTTCGCTGTTGGAGATGTTAAAAGCATAATGTTCAAGCAATGAACAGATATGAATACTGTCAATAACATGGATGTTGGTCTCTGAAGAGTGTTGTAATGGGATCTTGCCCACTACAGATCTGGTGATAGATTCCAAATGATAAATCAAGAGGTAAAAGGATGAATATCCCATCATCCTGTGTGGCTTCTTGAAAGTAATAGGATTTTCCTTTTTTATTTTTTTTTATTTGTTATAAAAATATTTACATTATGCCCTTGTAAATACAAGCAAGAATTGAAATTCTCAGAGCAGCTGAAGTGAGCAATAATGATTGGCTTTTGTAGAAAACTTCTCCATATTATGTGACGGGAAAGAATATTATCAAACACTTGCAGTTCAAAGATTGTCTCATAATTGCATGTCTCTATATCTGCTGAAGATTTTGCAAAACTGAGCAGAATGTCTTCTTAAGATTCAAAGTTTCTTTATAATCTTCGGATTTTAAAGAATAAAAACCCCTCCTGCCCTTCATTAAAAGCAAGGAGATGTCTTAATGTACACTTACATTACTAACACATGATTTTTCACTTGGAATGACATTATTACATTAATGCTTCTTTTTAATCCTTCAGGTGTCACTTTTCCTAAACATTTCTTCAGCGACCTTCTTATCTCCCACAAATTCACCTTTTGTCAGAGAATTTCCCTCATTTTTCTTTTTTCTACCTATGATTAAGTTTCATTAAAGTAACCAAGCACAAAATTCCTTGTGTTTCCAGGAAATCCATCTGTATTTGATAAGTCAGTAATTGCAGGTTATTCTTACTTCTGTGTAAGATGATGAAATAATTAATCATATTAACTTTTTAAAGTATTGCTGTTAGATTTTGGATTCTGTATCCTTTAGATAAATGAACTTGCCTTTTAGAGTGGTTGCGTAACAATTTCACTGAGTTAGAATGGCTTTGTGGTGGTCTGCAAGATAATTGTCTTGGGGGAAAAAAAGGGACAAAAAAATTCTACTGAAAATAGTAGTTATTTAAATGTATAGTGTGTCAAGATATCCCTGAAAGCCTGTTTGTTGTAAATACTGAAGATTTCAAGAAAATCACCTAATTGTCAGATGGCTTTGTTGTAAGAGTATATTTCTCAGTGATTTTTCTCTCATAGTAAAATTCTTAATAGTCATTCAAACAATTGTATGGCTGAATCCTTTCAGAGTTGATAGTGGTTATGGATGAGGTTTGCTAAATGTCAAAAGAAACTAGCATTTTGGCTTTATATAAGACACATTTTTATTTGTATTGACAATTTAGGCATAAAATTCTTCAGCTTATTTACATTTCTTGAGAAATATTTTAAACATTAATTTCATTTAACAATATTAAAAATATTAAAACTATGTCACAGACTGTTGAATAATAGTTTAAGTACTTCTGTGCTTTGTTTGCTGTGCAAACCTCATAGTCTCTTTGTGAAGTAGGTAAGATATCTGGATATAATACTCCTGAGTTGAAGAGCTATTGTTCATCAGAAGACTCATTCTGGGATGGTTATAGTAGAAAATAATTTCCCATAAACCTTGCTGTAAACCATTTGAGTAAAACCCACTATGCTTATTATAGGCAATCTGTCTTATCTGGTGATGGTCTTAGTAAACTGTGATGGGTCACTGGCAACATGTGGAGGTTCGATGGGAGTCAACTTCCAGAGTTAAGATTCTGCTTTCATATTCCTGGGTATGTGAGTAGTCTGAATTCCGTCTCAGGAGAGAAATAATTAAGTTTACTTTCCCAATTAAGATCAGACTGCAGAGTAGCAATTGGCTTCAGAAAAAGCCTACTATTATTCAAGCTAGAAATTACTCTCAGTAGCCAGATCTTGGCAGGTAGTTGGACATCACTATTTTTGGAGGGATGTGCTTCCCCCACCTAGTACAGAATGGAAAGTTTCATACCTAATTTAATAAACTTGTAGTTAGGCTTGTCAGGATTTCAGTTATGTCCCTAGTTCAAAAGCTTTATATATACTAAAAAGAAATAATTTTGAGCTGAAACATCTCCTCCCTCCCCCACCCCAAATCTCTGCCCAAGACATTACTGAAAAATAAATGCAAAAATTGCATGATTTATTTGTACAGAGAGAACTTTAGAGTCCTGTGATTTTAGGATTGCTGGAAGAATTAGCTGTTACAAACCACAAACATGTACATATGGTGAAGAAAGTAGCTCAGAAATAATGTAAAATCTGAGATAAATAAAATGTGCATTTACAAATACATATTACTTAAAAATGTAAACTACGGAATATAATAAAAAAGATGGTAGTGTTGAGGCAGAAAACCATTAACATTATACTGTTTCTCAAAGTTTATAGGAAAATACAAAGTAAAAGGTAATTTTTACCAAGAAAGATACAGAAGTTCCGTTAAAATGGTTTTTATCAGAAGATTTGTGTGAACTTCCCACCTCATCACAGTAACAAAATAATCATTCCATAGGTAAGAAAAAACCACTGCATGCTTCCCCAGACTTTCATCAGCTAGATGAGGTAGCTATCTAACAGTTAAGGACAGAGGAAAAGGACTATGAAACATGATAAATTATAAGTCTTTGAATACAAAAAGTCAAATTGTTAAGTGCATCTTTTTAACCACAAATAGAATGCTAATGTATGTTTCATATTAACTTTATGCTAAGCAAAATTGCAGTGTGTAGCAGGAGATAACATCTACAGGCTGATTAGGATATTTTCTCCCTTTGTCAGGCAAAGAGGGGGCATGTCCATCTTTTGAAAGCAGTAAACAAAAACAGAACTTCATAATTTCAGCATTGAAGCCCAATTTGATATATGCTACAGGAAAAACAGTAATTTAAGAATAATTCAACTCTCATTACTTTTTTTTTCTTCTTTTATCTCAGGTATCTCTGTCCACATAGTATTCAGAGGAAGTTGAATCACATTCCCAGTTTAGTTTCTCAGTAGATCAGCTTCCAATGAATTATTTTTGTGGATGTCTGTTTGTGTGCTTTTAAAATTTTTATTCAGACAAGGTAGATTGCAACTTGCTATATAGTTAACAAGGTCTGCATCTAATGCACCATTAAATGATCTTGTTCTAATCGATTCAACAAACCTGAATGGTATCAATGCCACTGAAGAGTATAGTTTTCCAAGTAGCAGTAGTTTTGACTTCTAAATGCAAGTCTGTTTCTTTGAGTCTGTACTTCACAAAGTACAAATGCCTTTGAGTGTTGGTGCCTTACAGGTTGAGGTGTGGACTACAAACAGTAATGACTTTTTCTGTCTTGAAACAGCAGCCATATTCCTGTGACAAAACACGGTATTCTTTTAAGCTTCTTCCTCCCATTTCAGTGAGTCAGTGTTGTGTTATTGTGAAATGCCTACAGTCTTCTTTAGAGATTCCCAAGTCAGAAGAGCCTAAAACTTTCTCAGGACGTGGCTGACAAGTCCTATGATTTACGAAGTGAGCAGCATGGGAAGGAAAGAAATTCTTAACAGCAAATTCTCCATTTACCAGCAAATTTGACCATTTACCTCAACAGATACAATTTTTACAGTAGTGACTTTATTTCTTAAATCTCTGAAGCTGGTTAGAGACTTAAAACTTCAAGGGGTGGTGGTGGGGGGAAGTATTCCCAATTCAAAAAATAACTTATTCTGGCTAAAAGGGCATGGCAAGATTAGTACTGAGTAGCTGGTTTTTAAGTGGAAGCCTCAGCTTCTATGGGAAATCTGCCTAATTTTTCTGTAGTTTTGGGACTATGTTGTTGCTTCCCAAAAGCTTAAAAATGTTTATATTATGCACAGATGCAGGAACTGTTAAGAATACATTTTACGTTGCTACTGTTCAACTCTTATGCATCAGTATTGCTGGGAAATGTGGAATGGTTACTGAGAATTTCTACATTTGTGAATACGTGACAAGACGCCTGGAATCTACATAGCTATTCAGATCTGTTATTTGTGTTCTGAAGATGCATGCCACCTTTATGGTGCTCAAGATATTAACCTCAAGAGTCAGCTTTCACTTTGTAAGGTAAAATCGTGATACAGCTAGTTGCTATATCTGTAACAGGGACAATTTTGGCTGTGCCTATGTTGTAGTTTTGATTTGGGCTTAATTTGGGCTTTGATTTTTAAGCTTTGACAATGTGAGTTTAGCTTCTAAGTTGTTCCTGGGACGTGGGTCCTGCCGACTAGGGTTCTGTCATAAACATTGCCTCTCAGCAGTGCCTGTTTACATGCTCCTGTTGCTCCTTACTGTCCTGGCTAAGCTTATCTGAATACAAGCATGAGTTTTCATAGGACAACAGGAGACTCATCTGAGACTGATGCTAGCACTTTTGAGTGTCTTATGTTTAAATACCATTGGAGCAGAGGGTGAGGATGTGTGTGCTTGTCACAGCTGAGAAGCAGTCATTTTCGCTACCTGGCAGAAAATGGTTCCTCTGTGTACCCATGCCTCCTCTGCTATGCTCTGTTCTAAACTAAGCTGCTTTAGAGACACTGGTAGAGCAGAATGTTCATTCCACTGACTGTATTTGGGAAGCAGGAATAGCGGCACTATTTCCTACCTGAGTTCAGAGCCCATTTGCATAAGCACAGTGACCTTCTTCCTGGGAAGAGGAGCATGTTGATCTCGATTCCAAGTTGGTCCTTTTTGTTCCAGCTTCCCATAGATGTAGCAAAGAAGGAGTACGTGTGCAGTCAAGCTCTCATTTTATCTGAGAAGCAGCAGCTAGAGCTTTCTAAACTTTCACAGTTATGACTTGCCATTTCACGTATCAAAACTCAGTATAGTACCATAGCCCTCAGATTCACAGAGCTTAAAGGGGCTTAAGCGGGAGCGTACATCCTGGAGTTTAACAATACAGAAGCATGCAAACTGTGGCACAGTTGGTGCTCAGAGTGAGGGCAAGTATACAATACACAAAAATAGCTTGGGTGTTCCCCCCCAGGAAAAAACTAGGGAATTAGTTCTCCCGCTTCTTTTATCCTAAACCAGCTCACTGAGACTGAAAGAATATAGCACCTTCCTAGGTAAAGCTAGTATAAGAGAATTCTTAGAAAGGCATAACACTGTAAAGCCTTTCTGTAAAATGAAGACCTCAGAGATATAATCAAAATTAACTCCAAGTAAGGATAAGTAGGCAGTTGCATCTGACTTGGTCATATTTTTACAGAAAAATATTTAGGACCTGTGAAGTGGATCTAATAAAGAGACCAAAATTATAAAATCAAAGCAGCAAAAATGGTTCCTCTTGCATGTTTTTCTCTTCCTCATTCCAGACTCTTGGCCCATATTTAGGTGTTATCTAAAAAGCAATTAGATTACTTGTCTTAATGAATTCATCTTTGGTATTTTTTTATATGAGCTTTATGCCACATTTCTAGTGCATTCCATGCGTTTTTTAGGAAGGTGTGTTTAGTATAATCTGTATTTATTTTGCATGTTTCCTCTGTTGGACTTCAGCCATAGAAAATAAATGCTATGTTTATTATCCCCTTTGACTGCAGTATTTCAAGGACTTTCCCTCTTGGCCCTTCTCTTGCAGGCTCCTTTCCAAGGGTTCTTTATGTCCAGGCCTGTTACACTTTACAAACTGGGATGAAAAGATGGTGTTTGACTTGCCTCCCTTGAATGCATGTTCACTTGTTTCTGAACTAATAATGTGGAATTTGGAACTGTTTTGATAAAAATTTAAAAATTCTTAGAAGGTTTGGTGCAAAATGGGCAGTGGAGTAATGCATATTTGCCACAAAAATATACCTGTACCTATACAATATTTCTGTATTGTTGAAATCATTATACATTGCCAGATACTTGTATGACTGACAAGTTCTGAAATTAAACTAGTTTTAATGTACACTTTAAAACAATTATTTTATAACCATATCATTTTCAGAAAATTGTAATTTTTTCTTGTATATTCATGTGCTTTACAAAGCTGGTGGAATTTTTAATTGACACCTCATCCAGAGGATGTCGAGGGTTTCTTTATGCTGGAACAGCAACTCAGATGGTACTAAGAACCAAAGAAACCATAGCCACACAAAAATTAACTTCTGAGGGGAGATGCAAGCTGAGTTAGAGAGCTTCTTATGTTGGTGTAACCCAAAGGATAGCATGGTCATACAGTGTTCACTTAGCCTAAATTTGAGATTCACGTTTTAGGACTCTTAGGTGGCATTTATTATTTCAGCTGCTTGTAAACTGGACTTAAGCATCCTCAAACAGCGTTCATAGTTTCAGAAGAGAGGGGATGTGACTGTTTCTTGGAATAAGATTACTTTTCCTACACACTGTTTTAAAGGGCTAATATTCAGTATTCACTTTATGAGTAGCTGCTCTTTCTTATCCTAGGGTTTCGTGGTTTTACTATAAATTTTACTAAAATAAAAATAATAGCCACTTTTCTGCAATTTGATGTTCTGCCTGTAAATGTGAATCAGCTACATCTGAATTTACTTTTCACTAATACTGAAGGACAGTGATGTGAAATGGAGCTACAAAATCAGGTACAAATAAGGGAAAGGATCATTTTTATTAAATAGAAACATTAAAGTGATAAGAGTACAAATTGTAACAAAGCCACAGTTGAATAAGCTTTTGGAGAAATCTGGAGGAATTAAAAAAAGGAAAGAAATGACTGAAGTTCCCCCCCCAAATTCCTAATCCCTTCTGTTCTCCCTCAAAACCCAGGTAGGTCTCAAAACCACATTTGACTTTAAGATTCATATCCAGTTTCAGCACATCAGAATCTGCAGGGTAGCTGATATACTGGTGGAAGCATTGGTGAGTTTAGACTTTTTAAATCAGTCTGGAACATACTTTTTCTCAGCTCATACTGTGTACTGAATAGAGAAGTGCAAAGCTGAGCAACAGTGAAATACTGGTCTTGCCTCTAATGCAGCAGGGATTGCCTTTCATTACAATGGTTAGGCCTGGATTTACAGGGTGTTGAGGCAGATTTTAAAAGGTATCTTGACAGGCTTAGAAATCCAGCCCTGGTTTCTCCATACCCATTCCAAGTCAGTGGGAGCTGTGTTTCTGTCTGCCTGAGGAGTTACTAGAAATCTTGGCTGGCATGTGTTTCAATATCTGTATGGATGTAGATCTTAGTAAATCAGAACATTCTCTTACCAGTGGAGGGGTAATTGTGATTAATGTTATCCTCTACCAAGGTTGCAAGTGGGGCAAATGTTTTGAGAAAAGCTATGTGAAGGTGGAAGAGTACTAATTTTAGTAGGAGCAGCCTCATGGCAGTGGTTAAAGAAATGATGGATAGTTCGCAAAGAAAAAAATTCTTCTTCCACCTTGCATTGTTCTTCAGATGCTTCAAAGCTTCATTTCTTTCCATATTTACCCCCAAAAGTGTGGACTGTGCAGTCCTTTGAAAACTCAAGATTTTAGGAACATTTGTTAAATTTTACTTGATATCTTGTGCCTAAAATAGTCCGAACACTAGGCATTGTTGGTTCCCAACAAAATCAGTGAAAACTGGGAATGCTTGGCAGGTAATATGTTGAAACCCCATAAAAGTATGGCATAGATTGGCTTCACATTTACTAGACAGATGTGGTCTTTTAGAATGAGCAAAAAACCCCAACCTGGTATATTTGACAGTACAGCTACGATTGCAGTGTGCCATAATAAGTATATCAACTTATAGGAGACAGTATGGATTTATTAAGGTTTATTTTGCAATCAATCTCTGATGCGTTAGGATGATGAAATCCTAATTTAAATTCCATTTATCAAACCTACTAAAATAAACTTAACAGGGCAATAGCAGCATTAAGGAATTGCTTTCCCTAATCTTAATTTGGAGATTGCTATTTTCTTGACAAAGTACTGTACCTGGCAAGAAAGTCAAATCAGTTATTTGATAGATGTAGCCTGTTTGAAGGTATTAACGAACAATTTGAAATTACAGTCATTATTTACTTTATTGGAAACCTTTTAGAGAATATGATTTACCTCAGTGACAAGCTTCTTGGTGCAATATAAGAATCTAGAACTGCGGGCTAGAAACCAGAGAGCTTAGACTACAGAAAGTTCATTTAAAAGTCATGTTTCCAATATAAATTATATGCAGTTGTGCAAACATGTCAAAGTTTGGTAAATGGGATTTGTTTAATGTAAACAATCTTTGACCAAAATAATAACATAGCTTCAGAAAAAGACATTATGCTCCCACTTTCAAAAAGTTTATATAACTCAATGCAAGAAAGAGCTCAACTGTAATTCTATGGAGAATTATGATTTATTAGATCCAAACTCCATAAAGCAAGCTTATAAGCATGTTTTAATTTCTTTTATTGGTCTGTGTTCTAGAGACAGTATTAAAACACAAAACCATAGATATATTCTTTTTCATTGGTTGAGATTGCTTGGATGTCAGTGTTATAATAGGTGCTATTAGAACTAACTGCTTAAACAAAGAATTAATTTGTGCAGGTGTTGGCTAAAAGAGTGGAAAGAAATTTAATAATAGCCATGTCTTCCAGATGCAGCAAAAAGCAGTGTATGTAATTTTACTTTTAAAAAGGCATATCTTCAAGGTGAAGAGGCACCTACAGTTGTAGCATCAATAAATATTGGTTTTGGATGAATCAATATTATTGCCACTCCCCAGAGTTCTGTGTGTACTAGGAGGTGTATAAACATGGAACAGAAGTGGCAATTCCTTTCCCAATGAATTTAACATTTAATATGTTGACCCCAGGAGAATCTGAAATTTGCATGTAGGCCTAGAACTAATCCAATTTGTATGTTTTTTTAAAACGTGTATAAATTTGTGAACAAGATTGCTGACAATTACAGGCTTTTGGCCGAATCCCATGAAGCACTGAGTATTATGGCCCTAATCCAGGACATTACCGTGGCATAATGTAAATAGTTCTGGTGATGTCTTCAAAAGTTAACCTTATCCTAAATTCCTGGTTGTCTGAATGAAGGCTTTTCAAGATAGAAACAAAGGTGAATTAGTGAAATTTTATGATTGCTGTGGAATGGAGGAAGAATTCTTCATATCAACCTGGTTCAAAAGAGTCCAAAAACATGGGGCAATGAACAGTGGGTTCTTTCCAAAGAAGTCTGTGCAGTGTCACAGTTTGCCAAGAGGCTGCCAAGGGGATTAAAGGTCAGTGCATACCAAAGTAATGAGTCTAATCTAGTCCCTGGAAGAAATAGGGATTCCAGCTAGAACTGGAAAGTTTAATTACATTTTGAATTATGCAGATTCAGGAGATATATTTTCCCATGAACTAGGGAGGTTGGGAAGGGGCTGCAAAGTGAAAACCAGATGAAGTTTGTTGTTACACATTTGAAGAGGGAAGGAGAGCTCCACCAGTCAGGAGATGTCTGTGGCATCTGTACTGTCTTACATCAATATGGTCTGAAATGTCTGCACTGAATCTATCAGGATTTTTCAAAGCAGAAAAGGGAACATAAATTCACATTGACCTTACCCTCCCCCCAAGCAAAGTTAAAACTCACCATCACAGTCCCATTATTAGTTAATGAGTCATTCATCTGCAAACCTGTGCTTAAGTGTGACGTGGGGCCTACCTTTTACTTTCCCTTTAAAAGGGGAGAAAATGTATATGGCTGTTCCAGTTTATCAGCAGTTGAAATGGCTAACTAGTATGTACTGAAGCATGCAAAACTGTATGGGCTCAAAGTCAGTTTTCATGTCCTCATTTATAGGTCAAATCCCATGCAACTTTACTTGTTTTGCAGTTCCAACTACCACTTGTGTGTAGATTCTCTGGAGAGAGCTTTGGTTTAAAAGGAAGAGAAAATGCTGCTCTGTTGTTGACACTGGGGTAGCCATCAGGGACATTTTGCCTTCCATGGAGGTCATAAGTTGTCACTGAATCCCATTGTTGGCAAGGAAGGGTCTGGTTTTCATGGCATTGCTATTTGTTTTGATTTGGTCTCCTCCTGGGTGCACAGATTATAGGCCAGTAAACCTCTCTTTCACTGACTAGTGTGGGAAGTTCCAGTCTCTCATAAACCTTAAATAAGTCTTAACTCCCGAATGCTGCCTTTTGGAGATTAAATTTCTCAATGTTTTGCTGTGTTTTTAGCCCAAGAGTGCTGTTGACAGAAAGCAGTGTTTTTATTCCCCGATTGCCGTCTCTCTCTATAACTTTTTTGGTTTTTGTGTTGCCTTTTTTTTTTTTTTTTGCATTAGTTGGAGATATCTGTGCTTGAAAAAGGATTGCATTAGTCAAAACTTAAGACAGATGATTTGCCCCCTTTCCTTACTGACTGACAGAAGCCTAAGCCACGCATAATCGTTCGCAAAATACAGGCCTTTTGCAGCATATCAGAAATTTCAGAACCAGAATATTTAACCTCTTAATACATTTAATTGAAAAGCTGTTGATTTTTGACAGTGCCAGCCAATAGTGGTGTAAGCTGCCTGAGATGTGCTGATGTAGGGGTTTTATTTTTTTTAAAAACTAAACAGATAATTTTCCCCTATATTTCCCTTATTTAGGATAATTTATAGTCTTTACTGCAGTGAAGGCAAAAATGAGTCTCCCTTAAAGAGTTGACTTGAAGGCAAAAGAGAAATCATTGCTTTAAACCTGAATTTTGAACACTGTAATTTTGGAGAAGCAAACTTAAGCAGATCACCAATGTGCTATTGAGAATTTCCTGTAACATAGATATATCAAAGGCATAGCATGTCTGTGTGGCTTTCAGGTACTCAGAGAGAGTCTTTCAAATGTTTTTCAAATACTTTGAAGGAAGAGTTATCAAATCTGAGCATATTTCAGTCAGATGTAAAACTGTTTTGAGTACAAAGTACTAGAGCTGCCTCTCAGTGCAGATGCTTCTGTCACATTTTATTTTTCTTCAGGAATATCTTCCAAAATTTTCACAATCCTCTGTCTTGTGTTCCTCTGTCCCAACATGAATCTGTAATGCAAAACTGATACAGACTTTCTGGAGAGCTATTTCCGAAGACCTTCATTGATAAAGTATTGAAGTAGGGTGCATTCTGCACTCCAATCAGAAGAATTTTTGTCCTACAGTAGTTCACAAGTTCACAGGTAAAGTTAAAAGTTACTTGCTGCTTCTCGCAAAGCAAGCTGTCTGTTTGCCTGCCATGGAAACCTTTCCTGAGATTTCCTAGTTGTCAAGGATGGGTTCAGAGTTCATAGAGCTGTTTATTGTGCCCTTTTTGAGGGATAGAGGCTGATTTGCAGCACTATTTAAAGCAAAGATGCCAAATGAAAGTTCCTCGTTTTAAGTTTGTGCTTACACAAAGCTTCTTTGTGGTTTTTTAGGCCTGTCAGACTTGTCAGGCGTGGTAAGAAAAAGTATATTGTTTCCAGCACTTGGATTCCTTTCCTTCTGACATCTGCCACTCTGTAAAGATGATAAATTCCTGCCTCATTAGCCAGGGGTGTGGGATTACAGGCTGACAACACATTAATCACCAGCTTCTGTGGCAGGCTGACTAGCAATAGGCATTGTTAACAAAACTTTTCTAATATGTCACTCTTCTCTATGACAGCCTGTAATCAATCATCTTGATTGACAGTGCTGATAGATTACACTATTTATACTTTGTGTAATGAAAGATAGCGTTTCCACCTACTGTCATTTCTAGGCTAGCAATGGAGGATCACTGAATAGAAACAAACACAACAAAAAAACCCAGGCCTCAGCTCGGCATTGTGAAGTTAAGTCAGACAGCGTTGTAGGTCTTTTGTGGTAGCTTTCAGACGAGGTATATTGTTGGGGAACCTGGTAAGCACATGCCTTTAAGTAACTCTTGAACTGAGTGTTTCTTTGCTGTCTTTGTTGCGATAAGCTGTCAGGTCAAGTTCAGGCAGGTAGGAGACCGTGTTAATCATATGGTGGCTATAGCTTCATTTTTCCATCCTGTCTGTCTTCTCCTGCTGACACCCCCCCACCCCCCCACCCCCCAAACCACAGCCAAGGTGAGAGATGATTTAGATGTTGATGAAGTATGCATGTTTCATGATTTAGAAGGCAAAATTATATGTGTTTCCCGTAATTGTATGGTGGAGGGAAAGTAAACACAGGGAGGAAGTGCAAAGCCAACTTGCCAAGACACAGCAGAATCTATGTTGGAGCTTGTTTGCCTTTTGAAACTTAGAAAATTAGAAACAAGATCAGGATTCAAGTGCATAACCAAATTAATTTGGTGTTTTGGTTTTGATATAGCTGTTTCTTGTTATAGAATCACTTGATTATTACCTTTGATTATTCTTTACCTCCTGAAGTTATTTCATTCGGTGGTAGTGGAAGATTTAACATCGACTGTAATAGGACAAAAGTTCCTTGTAGCAAATGTTTGTTAGAATGGATTTTTTTTTTTTTTTTTTACAGTTGGCTCCTTTAATTTCATGTTGATTAAGTACAAATAAATGCTGCCTTAATGTTGTTATAGTGGCTTAGTTATCTTTATATATCTTTATTTGTATATGCATCCTGAGAATTTTTGTAATACACTTTATTAGTAAATTTATTTCTTTATCTTTCTATTGGCCCCTATAAGTATATGTGTATTTTTTCCTCATTGGAAAGGTTCATGTGCTCAATCACAATAAGAAACTTAAAATCAACCTTTGGGTTTTAGGAAATAGGAGTCAGAGCTTAAATTATAGTACTTGGGAGTTGAGCTAAATTTAGGCAGTTGGACAGGAACAGGGGTGGAGAGGATCGTCTAAACTTTAATCTCCCTGAGAAGAGTTTCATTGTGAGGCCAAAATGATTAATGAGAAACCTGACCATCTGATTAAGCCCCTCTGTGTCACAGGACATGATTAGTAGGTGACAGAGACTGTAACAGTATCCAGCCGAGCCTTGTTTCTTTCACAGCTCAGACTGTTATATGATTAATGTCCCCAGGGGCTATCTCCAGGTCAGGCAGGGAGAACCTGTCAGAACAGGTGGAAGTGACAAATTCTGCAGAAACTCCTTTTGCAAGAGAGGCAGCATGCAAGAATGGATGAATGGGGAGGATTCCAGATGGGCTGGTTGACCTTTCTGTACTCTGAACAGACACCGAGAGCATCATGGGAATGAAACATAGTAAGTATCAAAAAACTGCAGATGTTCCATAGTTATTGAAGAATTATAGCATCGCCAAGTTGGGCTGGTAAAATGCACAACACATCATATTATCGCCACTGGTTTACGCTTTCTGATATGCTACAGGAGACTGTAGATCTAGTGTGTGTGTGTGTAGACTAGATAAAATACCGCACACTGTGTTTTATGGCAAGAAGGGAAGATTCTTTGCTTCAGTACAGATAAGGCTTGATAGAGTTGATGCTTTAGTATAGCGTTTTCCTGTGCTAGTATATATAATCTATCTCATTCTCATCAATACTGCTCCATTTAGGGCAAGGCAATCTTGGAAGTTAAAATAGTTTATAAAAATCCTCATTCCTTTTTATTAGGTGGTGGTGATCTAGTAAGGTATTTTATATCTTCCAGAGTACTTTCACCTCTTAGGTCATGGGTTCAAATCCTCGGCTTAACTATGGTGACATGCTCTACCTTGCAATATCACACAACACAGAATTGGCAAGGGGATTGCTAAAGTATCATCTTTCAGATAAATAGACCTTTTCGTTTTCTCGTATGAATGGTATAAAATATCTTTGCAGTACTATAGAGGCAGAGAAGGGAATGTTAGCACTGGGGTCCTCATGGAATTCCCTCTGCACATGGTTAATATTCAAAACAAAACCAAAAGTGAAACTAGAGGATAGGATTCCACCTCCCCACCCTCAAATGAAGAAATTTTTTCTATGCAAGTTTTATTGCTGTTATGCCATTGTTATTAGTGTTTGGGACTGGTTTTAGCCATTTATGATTTTGCTTTCTTCGGCTTCTGTTTTAGTATATGCAGACTACCTTCCTCAGTTTAACTGTAATAAGTCGATTTTCTTTTACATAATGAATGGTTTTTTTCTCAACCTTACATACCTTGGGGAAGAATGGCTTCTTTCCATTTTACAGATGAAAACGTGGAGTACAGAAATCTGACAGTACGGTCAAGCCAGCACAAGTTATGTGCTCCAACATTAGACTTTTGCATTTAATTGAACTTGTTTAGTCTGTATTTTCACCACTTTAAGGGGAGCCATTCTGAATAAAGGCTCTCATTTATGTGGTTCAAAGACTTACTTTTTGTTCTTTGCCACTGTTTAAGCTGTCAGAGCCAGCTTTGGGTATGGTAAATGCCATGCTCCCTTGAGCAAATCGGCTGCCATATGCTATAATTTACACTTTCTGAATCTTTATTGGCTAGGCAAAAGGTCATTTTTCAGAGTGGTTTTCCCAGTATAGAATTAATAGAGGAAACAGACACACTTCAGTGGACCAGCGACTGGAGATGGCAAAGCTCCTCTACATACATAGTCACAGAGTGGCAAATAGAGAGAATATAGCTAAGAATAAGCTGTAAAAGCTACAGAGGGAGTGAACCAAAAGCTCTCACTTGAACACTCCAGTCTTTGAAGTCCAAGTCTGTTTGATTTTTATTTTCTGTTTTTGTAAAAAAATCCACAAACGCACACATCTCTGGTAGCATCAAGATTCTAATAGCAATTTCAAGTACTATCTCTTACTGTGTTCCCACAAAAATGATAGACTTTGATAAATTGTGACAACTTATCTTGTAAATAGTTTGCCTAGCTATTGTTTGTTTCAAACTTTGCTATCGGTTTTTCAAACACTTGTCACTGTATATCCTTTTGCATAGGTTGATCAGTAAATCAGAAAGTAAGCATGGACATGAATTGCTTGTCAGATACAAGAGGAGACAAGACTGACTTTTTAACCCTCTGTGCAACCCTGGGGGGAAATGAAAGCTATATCAGTAAGCAAAATGCATAGAATTTTACTATCCAAAAGAGGTGAAAGAGGTTAATTTTCGGGGTAATCTGCTAATCCGGATGCGGAAAATCAGTATCATGGTGGAATATTCCAAAGTGACCCAAGTCCTTCAATGAGCTTTGAAAACCTTTGCATTTTTGAATGTGATTACACTAGCAACTTTTATCATGTCTCATACAGCGCGGTGCCTGAGGCACTCTAGCTGAATTTAGAATTACCCTAATGATTCTTATGAGTAGGGAGGTGCAGGTGTGCGTCTGTTATATTTCACAATATGCTCAGGTGTTGTTTCTGTTGTTATCGGTAACACTAACAAAAGCTTAATGTCGGTTTCCATAGAGCGCTGCAAGGATATGTCTGTTTCCTTAACTTGCAGGATGTGTGCTTATAGTGTGAAATGATCTTGTGAAATAGTTGTAATTAAGACATATGATTCCAAGACTGATTAAACGTTCCTGTGGAGGAGCACCTGCAATAGAATGGACATCATCATCCAGAGAAAATGCAAGATGCAGCTGTAATAGAGTTAAAACACAAACATACGTCTCCTCAAAAAGGTGCATTAAAATTTTTAAATCTAGTGAATATAGCATGGGGCTTAAAAGGCTGTCCATGTTGTGCATGCAACTCGTACAGTGATATTTCTCTCCAGACCTGTGTTGAGCCTTGTAGAGAACTGCTGCTGCATTGCCTAATGAATGAATTGTGCAGGGGTATTTCTGGTTTTCATTTGAGATATTTACTGGCAATAACAGGAGTGGGAGGAGGAAGAAGAATCACGCTCCTCACTAGTGTAGCTAAGCCCACAATGAACTTAATGTGCATCCCTGCTCCTTCAAAAAAAGCCTATTTCATTGAGGACTAGCGGAAACTATGCAAGCAGGATAATTCTTTGAGCTGACGTAGCTGCACAGAGAGGATGTGTGTGTAGAGTGTAGAGCAGTTCTGGTATAGCTGTATCTGTAAATTCTTTCTAGTACACACAGAGCTGCAGTTTTTGATAAAGTCTGTGTGCATGGTCAGCAGCCTCAAAAATACAGCTGGGTCTGTCTTGCCACTGCTGCCTTGCCACAGGAGATCTCAGCTATTCTTCACAACCATATCCTTCTTTCCCAAGAGAGAATATGAACTGAAAATGAGTTGGCATTTTCATCATATTACAGCTTGCAGGGACAGCATAGTGCTCCCATCAGCGGGGCTGAAATGATTGGGTTCCCTGTAACCACAGACCTGAGTTCTAGCTGAGCTGCTGCTGTAGAAGATAACTTCAAGTTTCATGCAGTTTAATCCCAAGTAGATACTTCTAATGCATCTCCTCTCACCTGTCATCTTTACAATGTATAATAATGATGAGGACACTTTCTCTTGTAACGAAGATGAGTTTGTCCCTGTATTCTTGGCCAAATTAGGAGTAATGCTAATTGTCAGCCTAGGAACACGGGCACAAAAATGGCCATTTTAAATTTTGGACTCTGGTGATTAATCTATGTAGTAGGTAGAGGAGATCTTGATCATCAGCTTCTTTTAGTTACAGGGAAATCCAAAATGTGGCTTTGGGCATTCCTGAATGCCCAAATACTGTAACATGTCTAGATTTTCTTTGTATTAGCAGTTGTTTTTATCATACACATTTATAGTGTGAATGCTGCTGTGCTTCATTTCTACCTGAAACAGTACTGTGCTAATGACTATGTATAATTTTTCTTGGTACAATCCATTGTGAAATTCGGATCAGGACTGTGCAAAAGAGAATCATTCTAATACCGTGCCAGCTACCATACCACTTTTTAGCAGTTTTTCAAAGAACGCAGGGCAATATGCCAATAATGAGCTTAGAAAGTATGTATGAAGTTCCTGATAACATGACATGATTTTTTTCTTACTTTTGCTCTTCATTTCATTTTAATTAGTCCCAGTAGGAAAGATTGATTTCCGCCGCTCCCCTCCCCCCCCCCCCCGCTTTCCTTCTTTTAAAGCCTCGTAGCTAACATCTGCTGGTATTCTTAGGGTCATTCTTGCACTGTCCTGTGTTTGACATTTCTTGTAAAAGAAGAGGCATTTGTTCATATTGACATTAGCTACCTTGGTATCTCTCAGTGGTGCAGATGGCCTGTGAATAAAGACATCAAGCTAATAGGCAAGATGACAAGCCTCGATAGCGCTGGTGCTCCTCATGCTTAAGTGGCAGGGCAGCATAGATTGCTTTTGCTGGGGAGGTGCTAGGTCTGCTGGCACTAAAGCATATGGAATTAGTTACAAATGCAGTGGGATCCTGGGAAAAGAATAGTACCATGAAAATCCCTGGCTGGCTTTACCAGTTTCTTTTTTTCAATGTACTATTTTATATTTCCTTGAGTGGCGACACTTAAACAAAAGTGTATGCATATGGAAGAGAGATCCCTAATTTACTCTAGGTACTTAGTGATTGTGACTGTTTAATGCATCAGAATCAGACATTGCTGAAAGATTTCTTCATTACGTTGCTTGTGTGGTGTTATTAGAAGAAAACAACGAGCGTCTTGTGTGACGAGAAAGGTACAACAAAAAATGTGAATCTAAATGAAGATGCGCAAGATGCATTGTAAGCACATATTAAAATATTATAGTGGGAGTGTTTTGGAAAATATCGTAGAGTCCCAAATGTGGAAAGTCTGTTTCTTCCACAGTGGACGTTTATATTATCCTCTGAAGAAGGCACACTGGAAAATTTGGCATTTCAAAGTAGAATAAAAAGAAAAGCCAGAAATTCAAAATCTAGCAAACAAAGCATGAAAGAGAAAGATAATTAAGCTCTCAAGAAGCAGAAGATTAATAAGTTGCTGTAATTTTAACAAGGCAGTTAGTTGGCAGAGCTAGTGGCTTGGGGATCCTATGTCTATATGGTGTGTAGGTCCGTTTCCTAGGGCTCATTTGGGATAAAATACAGCTTAGGAAAGTTCAGGGAAATCAAAGGGATTTTGCCTAATCAGTGTAGGCTCCAAATGCAGGCTTTTTAAAGGAATCATTTACAAAGACTGACCTTAAATATTGCTGTAAAGGTGTTAAAACTAGAAAATGGGGGAAGGAAGGAACAGAGCTTTTCTCTCACCCTACTTCTATTTTAAATAGAAAGACAACATTCTCTCTTCTCCAGCAAGGTTTGATACACAAATGCTGTAAAGATAGTAAGCTCCTCTGTAATAAAGGAAAAGCAATCTTGGTTGAAATATTTCCATTTCATGAAAAGCAGAAAGTGAACAAATATATAAATAAAAGCTAGATTTTATTTTTAAATTCAGTTCCTGTAGTCTAGGGTATATATAATTATAATTGGGTGAAATTGTTAAAAAAGCAAAGCAAAAAAGGACAGTCACTTGAAAGTATTTTGAGATCAACTTTGACCACATAAAAAAGCCAATATTTTCTTCAAATTGTACCTCTTGAAAAATCACATTTGAATTTACCAAAATCAGTGAGCAATGCAATCAAGAATGATCATGTGTATTGTTGCCATATGTTTGAGTCTACTGTAGCTAGAAACAGCAGATTGTGTTCGTGTTTTTCAGGAGCTTAGAATTGCCTGCTCTCGCTTGCTTTGGACAACGTTTTTGAACTTTGCAAGATGAAAAGTGATTTCAACTACTTTAATAAGGGATTTTAACACTTTATTTGGGTTTTAATAGGGCTCTGAAGGGAAACACCTGCACCAAGAAATGTTTACATCAGTGAGGATTTAGGAGTGTTTGTGTCTGTAATGTGTAATGATATAAATGTTGTTGACATTAAGCAACATTGTATTTCTCCTCCACCTTCTTCCCTCATCTCAACTTTAAGAATTCATTATGGGGCAGCCACATAATAACTTTTGTATGAGGATCCCAGAACTTTTCAAACATGAATTAATTAAGCTTCTTTGTGTACTTCTTGGAAGGAGAGGAGAAATTTGCAGATTACGGTTGCACAGTTTGTTGAGATTACATTGAATACATTAGATATATGAAGTGACACGGGAGCAAAATGTTCAAGCCTGGGAAACTTTCAAAAGGTTCAGGTTCGAAGTCACAGAACTGCTTATTCCAAAAGGTGGATGTCCAAAAAGCTCCCTGGTAACCAAAATAGACTTTTTAAAGTAGAAAGTCATACAAGCGGGTTTGGCAGTTGGCATAGCTTCTGGGAGAGGTGTGTGAAGCTTTACATGCAAAGATTTTCATGCATACAGTTCAGGCTGGTGCAAGTCCACGGATGTTGGCAGAAATGGTGTCTTATTCTATATCTGTCAGATGTTAGGCCACCTATCACACTTGAAAGACAGCCATGACTAAGGCTTGTTAGTGTTCGGTTTACTGAATTCAAGGACAGTTTTTTGCATAAATGATCTTGCATATCCAGACCTCTTAGCAGCTGAATTACTCCACCTTGTCTGCAGCTAGAGAGCTGCTCTTTAGTTGCTTCTTTAGTTGCCGGGTCCTGCACTTCGGTCACAACAACCCCATGCAACGCTACAGGCTTGGGGAAGAGTGGCTGGAAAGCAGCCTGGCCGAAAAGGACCTGGGGGTGTTGGTCGACAGCCGGCTGAACACGAGCCAGCAGTGTGCCCAGGTGGCCAAGACCACCAACAGTATCCTGGCTTGTATCAGGAATAGTGTGGCCAGCAGGAGCAGGGAGGTGATTGTCCCCCTGTACTCGGCGCTGGTGAGGCCGCACCTGGAATACTGTGTCCAGTTTTGGGCCCCTCACTACAAGAAAGACATTGAGGTACTGGAGCATGTTCAGAAAAGGGCAACAAGGCTGGTGAAGGGTCTGGAGCACAGGCTTTATGAGGAGTGGCTGAGGGAGGTGGGATTGTTTAGCCTGGAGAAGAGGAGGCTGAGGGGAGACCTTACTGCTCTCTACAACTACCTGAAAGGAGGCTGTAGTGAGGTGGGTGTTGGTCTCTTCTCCCAAGTAGTTAGCGATAGGACAAGAGGAAATGGGCTTAAGCTGCACCAGGGGAGGTTTAGGTTGGATATTAGGAAAAATTTCTTCACGGAAAGGGTGGTCAAGCATTGGAACAGGCTGCCCAGAGAGGTGGTGGAGTCACCATCCCTGGAAGTGTTCAAAAAACGGGTAGATGTGGCACTTTGGGACATGGTTTAGTCTAGTCTGCCCTTGATTGTTTTAGTGTGGACTTGGTAGTGTAGGTTAATGGTTGGACTGGATGATCTTAAAGGTCTTTTCCAACCTAAACGATTCTATGATTCTATGATTCTTTGCCAGACCTGTTGCCCTTTGCACACCTGCTGAGATAATTTTTCCTTCTTTTCATCTTCTGGTGTCTCTTCTAAGTGCTTCATAGGGTCATATCATCCCCAAGATACAGGCCATCACTGGAGGGACCTGCTTTGCTCTTTCTGAAAATGAAGGACTTTTTCACAGATTTCACTCTTTGCATTCCTTCCTCTATTAACATTAGCAGTGAAGGTAGATCTAATAGACCTATTAGGACATCATCTGCTGTTCTTTATCTGGTGGCTTTGTTTGTGGACGGCAGATTTAGCTATTGGCAATTTATTAGTGTATATCTTATTGTGACATATTGTGAAGCCACGTGATTTTAATAGGGGATTTGTGTTGTTCATGCCTGTATCTTGAAGGTGGTGCTAATTGCACAGTCATAAAAAAATTGACAGCCACAATGATGATGCTTGAAGACCATGTGGCAAATTAATCCTGAAAGTGAACAAAGTCTTCAGTTTAATAGTCACGTAGTAGGCTGTCTTTCACTATAAATATGATCTGGTTTACACTAAGGAATCTTTAAATCCCTTTGTTACAGATGATTCCATAGTTCTTAAATGGCCCTCAAGGAATCTGCTTTTCAAAGTCTTTCTAGTGCTCAAAGCTCATTTATGGCGTGTCAGAAGACATCCTGAAAACCTGAAAAGAGACTGATTTTTGTACAAATAAGACATAAAATTTGTATCTTCAAGTTTCACTGTATGCAGGCTCAATATTTCTGGAAAATAGCTAAATTTCATTTATGCTGAAGAACTGAGAGAAAGTGTAGAAAGAAACCACATTGCTAGTTCTTGGCTCTAGCCAGTGGAACTTAGATGCTTATGGATGTACTTGAGGTGTGTGTGTACATATAGGTTGTATAATCAGTGCATATGCATATATATATGCTATATGTGAAATCATGCAATATTTCATTTTAAGAAAGCTGGCTGAAAAATAGCTGTGATTAAGACTGATTGCAGAGCATTATTTTGCTTGTAAATCTAAGCTTCACTTAGACCAGAACTACAATCAGAGAGAGGCTGGATAGATCTCTTTCTTAGAGCAGAGTTTTACAGTTCAAGTGTAGAGCTCTGCTCTATCTTTTGGAGCTACTTCTTCATCTCAACACAGAAAAAAAATGGAGCCATTGTCAATAAGATACGGATTTTCATTTGTGGGTTTATATACTGTGACTGCTTCCTACTTTAATTTATTTTGTTAGGGGTTTGTTGCTGTATTTTACTGGGATTTATAAGCAAAAATTTTCCATGTAGGCTGGATTAGGCTCCTTCTCTTTCAGTCACACATTCTTTTATAACTTGATGCTTCCATTTGTCCCTCAGGGATCTGTACTGGGACCAGTACTGTTTAATATCTTCGTTAATGACATAAACAGTGGGACTGAGTGCACCCTTAGCAAGTTTGCAGATGACACCAAGCTGAGTGGTGCGGTTGATGTGCCTGAGGGACGGGATGCCATCCACAAGAGCCCTGGACAAGCTCGAGAACTGGTCCCATGTGAACCTCATGACGTTCAACAAGGCCAAGTGCAAGCTCCTGCACCTGGGTCAGGGCAACCCCCAGTATTAATACAGTCTGGGGGATGAAGGGATTGAGAGCAGCCCTATGGAGAAGGACTTGAGGGTACTGGTGGATGAAAAGCTGGATGTGAGCTGACAGTGTGCGCTCACAGCCCGGAAGGCCAACCGTATCCTGGGCTGCATCAAAAAAAGCGTGGCCAGCAGGTCGAGGGAGGTGATTCTGCTGCTCTACTCTGCTCTGGTGAGACCTCACCTGGAGTACTGCGTCCACCTCTGGAGCCCTCAGCACAAAAAAGACATGGAACTGTTGGAGGGGGTCCAGAGGACTTCTGTGAAGAAAGGCTGAGGGAGTTGGGGTTGTTCAGCCTGGAGGAGAGAAGGCTGCGAGGAGACCTTATTGCAGCCTTCCAGTACTTAAAGGGGGCCTGTAGGAAAGATGGGGATGAACTTTTTAGCAGGGCGTGTTGCAATAGGACAGGGGGTAATGGTTTTAAACTAAAAGAGGGTAGATTTAGACTAGATATGTAAGGAAGACATTTTTTACAATGAGGGTGGTGAAACACTGGAACAGGTTGCCCAGAGAGGTGGTAGATGCCCCACCCCTGGAAACATTCAAGGTCAAGTTGGACAGGGCTCTGAGCACCCTGATCTAGTTGAAGATGTCCCTCTCATTTGGATGGGTGGGTGTAGGGTGGATTAGATGACCTTTAAAGGTCTCTTCCAACCCTAACTATTCTGTGATTCTATACCCATGGATCTCCTTTTAGAGAGAACTCATTCTGGTTTAAAGTGACTTTGACATGGCAAGGGTTTTTACTTAAAAACATCTTAAAGATATGCATTGTGTTAAAATGAACTAAGTAGGTGCTGGTTAATCTGCACACGGATATGCTCTGGATGAGATGCTACTTGCTGTAATGGCTGGTAACGTGCTGCTGTCTTATAGTTTCATGAGGCACTGGAAACCTTTTACTGATCAAGTTATGATATAAGTTTGATACAGTGAGCCCTGAGCTCTCAATGTAATCCCGTCATTGTACAATACTTCTGAGGTACTACAAGGTGTTGCATGCTGGGAAAGCTCATTAACTTTAGTGTCTTCCTAAAGCCTCCTTTAAAGTAGTCTGATGTAAACCAATAGAAAGTGTGGTTTATAGCTTTGTTTCGTACCTGTGTTAAATCTGATTTGTCACATGACATTTTCATATCATTAATTTCTTATTCTAATAAGTAGGTTTTTTTGATGACACTCCTAACATGCTTATTTTTTGTACTTTCTCAGTCTTAGTCTCCAAAATGTCCCAGATAATTTTATAGCACATAGTTTTTGAGCTGTGTGTTTGCACAATGATGTGTTTTGCTGCAGCTTCTTGTGATATTCCAAAGGGACTATACAACACTCCAGCAACAATTGACTTGACATGATCTCATGGGTGGAGCCCTGCCAGTGCTGATTTGCTGAACTGAAGTCTTTGGAGGCAAATCCAAGGATTTGCATGTATCTTGAATGAAAGGATTATGTGACAGGTGCAAAATGAACACCAGGAGATAGTTTTCAGATATGCTTTCTGTTTTTAATTGTGGATCCCTTTGCCACAGGATGTGATGGATGCTGCAAGATTTAGAGGGTTCTAAAATATGACTGGTGATAGTTACAGAACACCCCCCACATTCAGATGCACATAAACAAACACACAAAAATGGACTTTAATAATTGAGCAAGTCCTTGAGCCACAGACTCATGAAGCCTTGGAGGATATAATGGGAAAGTTATCACGGTATACTTGTGCTGTTCTGCTTTTTCAAGGCATCCAGAATTGACCAGGCCACTGTCAGAGACTGGCTGAATAGACGTCTTTTCTTCTGATCAGTACAGCTGCTTTTGTGCTTAATTTACTGTTTAATAATTTGGGGAAGGAGTGAGGTTTAGGGATTGAGTATGGGCCACTGCATCTCGAGGTGACTTAGTGTATTCTAGTACAAACTGGTAGTAGTTAGGTCCTGTTGTTTTCTTATTCTCCATGGCTGGTGCATCCACTGAACATATGAGACAGTCCAGTGCTGGAACTGGCACTAATTGGAACATATGTTGTCAATCATGGACAAAGAGCTGATGAATACTCTTTCTCAATAAGGATAAATGGAGCAACAAATTAGAGATCTAAATAGAGTTCTGTGAAAAATGATGTTTTGAATTATGTAGAGGCTTGTGTAACCTTATTCTGGGATGTGCCATTTGCAGAGTTTTCCATCACCTCAAATTTGCATTTCGTTTTGGGCTTGGACAAAACTTTGGCCAAGCCTCAGAGCTGAAACTGGGCTGAAGTTGCCAAAAGCTCAGGTCAAAACCACGTAGAGAACAATCTGATGTTGCAATATTTGCTACACAGGACAGCGGTTGGGATTGGAAACTATTACACTGCCTTAAGTATAAATGAACCTGAACAGCTGTGACCGTGTCTAGACAAAGCAAAAGGAATCAATCAAAGTTTGATACATTTATGATGAATATATTTGATATAAAAAGATCTGTGCGCGAGTTTGTGTAGTTCCTCCCTGTAAGCTGTCGAGACAGTTGCTAGTAATGTTATGTAACAATATAGTTTTGTTCTTAATTCCATTGTTCTGCTTCATCCTAACATTAGTTAAAAATAAATAAATAAATAAGCAATCCCCTGTTATTAAATATCCTCTGTCATATAGAGAACAGCATAGGGATGTGGAAAAGCTGTAGGAAGAAAGAACTTGCATTTCTTGCTTGGCATCTTGTCCATAACATCTCTAGAGGCAGTGAGAAGAGGAAACATGATGTGCCGCTTGTATTTTAACACTTTCAGGAATAGTGTTTCTTCAGTGGTTTACACTGCACTGTGCAAGTGAATCATGGCTGAAACAAAAATGTTCTTCTCAAGCTGAATCTCTACAGACTGTGCATACTGCCCTTTAAGTGCCATAGCTATTGGACAAAAAAGGAAGTCATGTTCAGAAGGTAGCTAGTGTTAGTCTGTTGCAATTTTTTATAATGTATGTATTTAGCAGACTATTCACATTTGATTGAGTTTCAGTTTTGTTACTTCCAATTTTTGCTTTGCTGTTTCTCTCCAGCACTCATTGTACCTACTGTTATTTTTGCCATATTTTTTAAATTGCTATTGTGAAACTTCTTTTCCATACATTAAAATCTGTCACTGTGTATGTATACAACTAACAATCATCATTCCTTAAAACAAGGAATAATCTTTGTTCCTTTGAGTTTTAGTTTGTGAAATATGGATTTTTAGGAAGCTGTATTATTCCCAGAATATCTATGTAATTTTTTCACAGCTGGTATTTATTTCGATAAAGAAACAGGGTGCAGTTTGAGTTAAGAGGAGGTTTATCTGGTACAAATCCTTGCATGATATTTGTTTATTGATTATGATCTACTTGCAAGTAATCCAAGTGTCAGGTCCTCTCAGCTGAAGCCACTTGAAATGTATATTAGGTGTTTGTAAGGCTTTTTAATCCAGTTGAAAGAACTGGGTGGGGTCAGTGTGAAAAGCCTCAAGCAATAACTACTTCAAGTAACCAATCTGCTTGTATTGCTGAATGAATTGCTGATACAGATACAGCCTGTGTGTCACATTCTGGAAGGTTTTGGTCTATTACGTTACTGGTTTTTTTCTAGTTACTGAGAATTGTCTCATTTGTTTCAGACAGTTGTCTCATAACTGTATTCTTTTCAAGTAAAGATTAGCTTTCTTGTTAGCAGAGTCCTTTGAAAGAATTAAAACTAAGACTTTGATCTACTTTGTGTATGTTGAAACTGTTTATATGTAAACCAGTCTATAGAGTCTTCAAAGAAATTTGGTAAATTGGTAAAGTAGTTTTAAAACTTTTAAAGGTCTATGTGCAATACAGATGAATTCTAACCTATTATCAACTCTTAGAATTGAACCTGTGTTTTTCAAGGCTTAGTCCCTCTACTTAACCAGTAAAAGGCTTAGTTCTCACATTGAAAGTTTTACAAGTTTTACTTCAAGGTGTACAATACATATTTGCTTCATTTTACAGAAACAGCAGAGGCATGCTGCAGCAAAGCTGTTGCAATAGCTTGTTGTTCAGATGTGTATTTAAAGATTCATATCTCTAGTTTTGGTCCCAAGTTGCATTTCTTTCTTAACTGTAATGATTTTGCATTCTTTTTGAAAGAGGACAATGTTTTAAAACTAAATATGGCACAAATCTGAGATTTCAGCATCAGGTAAGGATCAGAAACATCCTTCTTGTTCCACTTCTGTTAATCAACAGAACAGAAACGTACCCACTTATCTTTTATTAATTTTACTTCTCAGCTGAGAGTTTTGTAATTGATATGGTGAATATAATTCTGAAAGTCTGTGTCCATAGTATATATTTCTGTCATCAACACATGTTTGCTTACTGTTTCCTATCTGTCTAACAGTCTTCAAATATATATCTACAGCACATTGGATATTTTTATTTCAACTTTGGTGAGTTAGTTTTTGCTGCTTCTGCTGTTGCTGGCACTGGAGACAGGTATGTCTATTTTGTACTAATTATTGGAGTAATCAAAGTAGATGGGCCCATCAGACAGTTATTTTTCTGAACCTGTTGTCAAGAGTTAGTTGTCCCAAAAGGTAAATATTGATTGAGAGGTGTAGCATTTTATGATACCTTTAAAGTGCCTAATGCACTGTGATACTCTGCCAAGTGATGGTAAATAAATTTTCCTTTTAAGAGTGCTTATTTAACTGAAAAAGTCTTTAAAGGCTTGAATTAGATTCTGACTTACTGTGTGATTGTTATACTGAATATCTGTATTGTTTTTAACAATAATTAATGGCAGCATGACACAGAAAGTAGTACTGTGTTGTGAACATGAAAACTGCTGTATTTGGATAATCAGTAAAGGAAATACCATTTAATTCAGGTCTCAGGTTGGTTATCTGGTTTACATGATTAGTACCAAATGAAATAGATCAAGACTGTAAGAGAGTAAATAATCTAACTTATGTGAGTTAGAGATGCTTTTTCAGGAGACCAAAGGTATGAAATTTCATGGATATTTGTAAAATCCATCCAAATGCTCCTTAAATGTCTTATTACATTAAGCATATCTGAGGCTCGGGACAACGCTGAGATCTAATGGCTGAAAGGCTAAAGCTATGTTCATTACACATTGCATATATAAGCAAACATTAATTTTGCTTAGTTTTTAAACATGTAGCTGTTACTGGTAGCAACCGTAATGAAAAACATAAATTTAACCCAAAGGAAAGAAATTGGGTACTCCTGAAAGTGAAGGACAGACAATCCTGAGTAACTGCCACATAGTTAGGGTTTATGCTTCTCTACCTTCACAACTGCTGTTCTAGCGAACTCTTCACCCTTAACCTGTCTTTCTCTACTCACCATTTTCTCCTAAACATTAGAGGCTTTACACCTGTTTGGTTTTTTTGGTTTTTTTTTTTTTGAACTAGCACGTGAATGAAAGCCATGCCTCCTTTTTGGGCTCATTAACTAAACATAGCTGAATGAGACTATTGTCTAAGTGCCAGTTTCACAGTGGGATAAATCTTGTAAACTCAGATGAAGCTTCTTCATTGACAGGAACTGCAAAAACCTGACTTGGGCATGTAAACATTTTAAGTTTCTGTCTAAACGTTTTTGATACTAGAGTGGTGCCATTTGTGCTTGCTGTTTCTAAGGTCTGAGACAGCTTTTCTAGGGCTTCAGAGGTAATCTGTAAAGAACATTTCAGGACTTGGCCTTTCTGTGGAAGGGCTTAGCAACCAGGGAGCAGTTACAGTTTCTGTTCTTGCATTTGTAATTATTATTAATCAGAATATCAATTTAATTAAACCACATAGCAAAAAGAGAAGGAGGACTGGGATTTTATGGTTTATATGAGCGTACAGAACATGGAACCTATGTTTCATATTTATGAATCCATGAAGGATAATATTATGTAAGTGTATATATAGACATCTTAGACAAGCCTGGATGTGTTCTGCCAGAATGAGCAAATATTTTTTAAAGCTTATTGAATTCACACCAACAGGTTAACTATCTGGTTCCTTAGTTCTGGTTACCTGCCTCTAGTACTGTCCAGCGTTCACAGGATGACCCTGAATCCCCAAAATGCAACAGCGAATTAGCATAGTGTTATGCATGGGGAACATCTGTTCCTTTAATATCTCCATCATGACATTTATTATACTTGCCTTAACGTGTATAACTGCAGAATGGTGTTATTGGTCAGAAAATCATCCAGTCTGTGTTTGCTCTGGTCTCTGGTAGTGATGAAAATAAATGCAGAAAAAGTGTGCAACTTGGGGATATTTCAACTTCAGCGATAAACATCTGTTTCCAAATATGTTTTCCAAGCCGAAGTATGCTTTCACCTATAGACAGCTCAAAGAACTCGTTAGCATTTTTTTCCATACTAATAACAATTGTGTGATGTACTCTTAACAACAACGAAAGAATGGAAAAACCTTCTGCAGAAAGTATAGATTCTAAGCTAGTGTAAGAAGCACCTCTATTAGCTGCTGCTTATGATTCATAAACTGAACATTGTATTTACTTTTATAGTTTATTAATACAGGGAATAGTAAGGGCAGTGTCCAACATCCATCACTATAGTAAAACTTCATTTTGAGTCTAGCTTAAGTAATTTCAGCTATCTTAGATCCTGTATCCTTAGAGATGCCCCAGCATGTAGGGTTGCTTGTTCCTATGTACTTTTCTCCCCCCGCCTTTGGCTATTTGATTGAATTTCTGCGCAAGACAATGAGGCAACAATGACATTGTCTTCATCACTTGCTGCTCACCCAGCTCTGCAGGAAGACTTAAAGGCAGCCAGTTGTGATTCGGCCAGGTGTGGTGCCCAGCCCTCTCTGTCCTGTAATGGAGGGTACAATTTGAACTGACTTTCCAAGAAGATTGCTTCCTGATCCTTCAAAGTTGAAGAAGTGTTCAGTGGGACTTCGTAATTCTTTTTCACACTGTGCTTCTGTCCTGGTTATTATGGGAATAAGAGATTGTTGTGGTTTAGCCCCAGCCAGCAACTAAGCACCACTCAGCCGCTCGCTCACTCCCCCTGCCCCGGTGGGATGGGGGAGAGAATCGGAGGAGTAAGAGTGTGAAACACTCCTGGTTGAGTTAAGAACAGTTTAATAGTTGAAATAAAGTAAAATAGTAATGATAATAATAACAATATAATAATTATGATAATAATAATAATATACAAAGCAAGTGATGCACAATGCAATTGCTCACCACCCACCGATCGATACCCAGCCAGTTCCTGAGCAGTGATCGCTGCTCCCCGGCCAACCCCCCCCCAGTTTCTATACTGAGCATGATGTCATATGGTATGGAATAGCCCTTTGGGCAGTTTGGATCAACTATCCTGGCTGTGCCCCCTCCCAGCTTCTTGTGCACCTGGCAGAGCATGGGAAGCTGAAAAGTCCTTGACTGGTGTAAGCAGTACTTAGCAACAACTAAAACATCAGTGTGTTTTCAGCATTCTTCTTGTACTAAATCCAAAACACAGCACTATGCCAGCTACTAGGAAGAAAATTAACTCTATTCCAGCCGAAACCAGGACAGAGATGGATTTTAAAGCTGTCTAGTTTTAAGCAGTGAGGGGAGTTTGGTATGTTAAGCTTGATCTCCAATCCTAGTGGGATGCTCAAAGAGGCCAAGTTCCCTGAAATAACACAGAAGATCCAGGATCCCATTGGTCTCAAAGTAGAAAATCGTAAGGGTTTGTAAGGAGTTTGAAATAATCACTTTCTCTGTTATGGAGTAGTGTGGTGGAATTTGATGTGATGGAGCATGAGGAAGGTTGTGCTCAATTTTGAGCATTAGGCAAAAGTGGACATTTCTTGAAGCAGGCGTACTTTCCCCTTGCTTGGATAGTTGATGGGTTGTGTGGTGTGTTTTCTGTCTTTTGGGTTTCTTTGCCTTTGTTTTTCATAATATTTGTTGAGACCTGATACTTTAAAATTCTGTATCTGCATTCTTCTTCTTTGTCCTGTTAGCCACTTGGCTCACAGTTTAGACGATGATGCTTAAACAGTAGTGGCATTGTAGCACTGATGATCTAAGAATATAAGCAGGCCAAATTTATAAGAAGAAATAGTACATTTTGTTAACCCAGCTGACATAGAAAAAACAGGAGAGCTTTTAGATGTACTAATCCTTCTTCAGGCTACAGAAATACCCATTTATACAAGTAAGTGCACTAAATCTGAGAGATTGTCTCTTGGGTAAGTAATGCAGGTTCAGTAGTGTATTATGATTTGTTCTTTTTTTTTTTTTTTTTTTTCTTCCCCTTGAAGACTATTTTTCTTGAGTTTAACTCTTTCCATAGAAATGCCCCTAATCCTGTGCAACAACAATCTGTGTGACAGAAAGAAACAATTGTTTTAGTCACCTTTGGTGTTGAATTTCTGAGTATTCCATTGGATTGTTATAGCCATATTATTATATAAGCATATCCTGGGCTTTCGTTGCCTGTTTGTTGGGAGTGGGAGCAAATAAAATAGAACAGAAATTTCCTCTTAGCAGTTGCCAGGTGGAAATCATCTTTCATGAAAAGTATGTGAATAGTATTGATTTTCTTAGTTTGTACTTCTGGAAATTAGGTAATAGACTGAAATGCATCATTCAAGCTACTGTGCTATTTCTTTTTACTTTTTTTTTTTCCTTTTCTTTTTTTCTTTGCCCCTGCCCCCAACAGCTAAATAAATGGTTTACAGTTTACCTTAACTTCTGTGGTTTTTTTTTCTCTTTGGTTTGGAAGAAGACACATGAAAAATATGAAAGCTGAACTTTCCAAACTTACTGACTTGAGGGCAGTGTACAAATTTTATTGAAAATAGTTCAAGTGAGTACATGTGTCCACACCTAAAGAATGTGTTTTTCACTTAAATTAATTAAACTCAAATAGCTCGTGAACTTTGATCTAAGGTCATGCTGCTGTAGTAGCTTGCTTAGAAAAAGTCACATTATAGGTCATGTATTATGTACTTTTAAAAATAGACCAATATCATTGAGCAAGGACATCTTTAAAAGCAGATAGAAGTTTTCTTAAGATCTTTTGTATTCCTGATCTTTTCTTAATATTTTTTTTTTCCATGGGCAAATAATCACTGAGTGGATGGATATATTCTCCAGTCACTGTCCATCTGCGGTATAATTTAAGGCAGTACTTTTCATCATATTTGTGAAACATTTTCCTGTAAACTTAAAACCTGAGTAGGCCCAAGAGCAGCACAGAAGCAATAGAGGCAATTATTCATAAAATATTTCATTCTTACTACAAAATAAAATTGGAGTCTTGTTGGCTTTCTCTTTGGGATAACTACATCAATGCATATGCTACGAATGTCCTTTAAGGATTGTTGAGGCAGTGGCAATCTATGTCTTCTGAACAAAATATCTGTAGAGAAATATGGATATCTATACTTTACATAGGATAGCTGTTTAATGCTCTACAATGCTAGACAATGTTGTAAACTTTCTGGTTCTCATTCAGAAAGAAATATTTTGTGAATCAGCTCTGAAGTTCAGGATATGTGGTGAAGAGTGTTGGCATGAAAAATGCGTTTTCTCCATTAAGTTGTCTTGATCTCTGCTATTCAGTAGACTTGAGGCAAGTTTACAGAAAAAGTGGTAATCTTCATGGAAATTTGTTGTGCTTGTAAGGATGGGAAACACGAATGCTTTTCCCCACATTCATGCTAAATTTTTCTTTAGAATAATTTTATTTTTTTTAATAAGTCAAAGGAGAAACTGACTTAAATGAGAGGTTCCAAATGACATACTTCTCTGTATGAAAATGTTTCTTTTTTAAAATTTTTTCTTGTACTTCTGGTGTCTCTTTTGATAAAGTTATGGTGCTTTTCCCTTCCTCACACCAAAAGGAAAACATTTGCAGCTGTATTTATCTTCTGGCCAGCTCCCATTGCTTTTTATCTTAAATATTCTTGTATGAAAGCTAATAACTCTAGTACAGTTTCTAATAAGCATCTATCGAAATAGCAGTGTGTTACATTTCAGCATAAAAATGGAAACTTGAATAGTAATAGAACCTGAATTGCTCTTTTCCTTGCTTGCTCCCCACCCCAATCTGGAAATTAGGTTTGGGGCACATTGTTAAAGTAATTGGGGTCAGCTTAAGTCTTGTTCCCCATAAACTGTACTAGTTCATAAAAGTACAAGAAAGCATAATTGCTGGTGATACCAACCTGCACATTTTCACCAGCATGGTATTAATTTTAAGTCATTTGCATGACTAAATCAGTGGTAATCATTAGATGATAATTTTTGATTTGCAGTAGTATGATAATGAAGAGAGTGCTTCTCTTGGGTACTGCACTTGAGATATTTCATGATCTGTTTTTAGGGGTTTTTATATGATTTGATCAATTACATTATATGGTGATAAATTTATTCTGTGTAATGTTTGCATGCTTAGAGCACAGACTGTAAGTCAAAGGCAATACATTTTCATCAGCTTGTTTGAGCAAGTGACTACCTTGTTTCACCAACGTAAAGTTAGAATAAAACATTTCCTTATTTCTTTACACACAGAAAAGCTTGATTTAATTAGTAAGCTTATGCAGTTTGAGAATTGCCAGCAAGGGTGATGACGCTCAAAACAGGTGTCTAGAATGCATGCTAAGTAGTCAAATGCTCAATGAAATTAGAAAGTAATTAATGGTGTGGAATCCTAGTTTATGAACTATGATGAAGAATAGCAAGAGGAAAGTCTGGTTCGCTAGTACAGGAAATACAGTGCTGCCTTGTAATAAGGTAGAAGATCTGACTAGCTCAGGAACCAGATTCTAGATGGAACTGCCTCTAGGTGAGATGCTCTACCCTTTACCTATTTGAAGTGCCAGCAAAAGATGGTTCACACCATTAGGACAGAATTATTGCCAACATAATCTTGAGTACAGTAGTTGGTGAGAAGGACCTTGTGCTGCCTAGAACCATTGAGTAATTTATGTCCCTAAGGACCAAGAATAATTTTCCCGGTAATCAAATTTACTGAGTTGAACTTCAAGGCAGTGGGAGGTCAGTCACAGAGAATTTGGAGTACCAGGATATGAAGGACAGTCTCTCAGAAATGAATAATTAAATACCATGCAATGAAATTAAAATATTGAAGTAGATTGTGCAAGCATGATCTATTCCTATTGGCCAGCCTATTGCAGAAAAGTTTTGTTCAGGGTTTGGAAGACCAAGAATGTTGGTGAAAGGGTAGAATCTATGGGTTCAGTGGTTTTATTTGATTCAGTAGATGGATCCTGAGAGTGCTCTATAGCAGAGTGCTATGTGTCTATTTCTTTTCATATATATTTATAAAATGTTTGGTATTCAGTGTCAAGTGCTTATATCATCCATTACCTGTGTATTTGAGATGGTGAACATAATTTTAACAGTTTTCCTTATTTATCATTATCATATTTATCAATATATGTGTGTATATATATTTATCCTTGAGGCTATGTATATTTATGATGATTTTAGCTAAAGATCAAGGGTACCCTTAATTGTGAGGAATAGTTGATCTGGGAATCAACAGACTGGAGAAAACAGTCGAATTGCTAGTAAAAACTTGTCTGTAATACGGGCTCAACTTATCAGTCTAATACCAGTCAAGTTAGAAATGAAGAAAAGTAATATTGTATGTGGAACCTTTGACATTTGCCAACTTGAAGCCTCACTGTCAGAAAAAGAGTTGCCAGTTGGAATAAACAAAAAGCCTTTTTCAGGGCTGATAAAATGTGTTGGAAGTGGCAGCTAGATTAAAGCCTCCACATCAAAATGAATGCAGAAAAAGCTCTTTTCAGGACTAAAGAGGAGATTCAAGTTGTCAGCAGCCAGTCTGAGTCTGGCAAACAGTGTAAAGCACTTAGGGCTAGAGAACTTTAATTAGAGCTCTCTCCAGGCTAAACAAAAGTTCTTAGTCTTCATCCTTGATAACTCACTGATTGGCTCCTGTTGTACCGACAAATATTGATATTAACTTTGACAAGAGTTCATGTATGTGTGCCATGCAATCAAGCCCTATATTGTTATCTGAGCAAAAAGTTCAGTCTTGTTGGGTGCAATGGATAATGTGGGTGATATATTGCAGCAGTGCTCAAAACCAAGATTGTTGAACTTCTGTGTCTTTGTATTGTGTGGGTGCTGTGTTTTATACAAAAGAGCCTTCGAGTAATAAATTCCTTTATATTTTATCTTTCCCTCACAGCAAAATCATTGTGTATAATTTTTGCTAAAGTTTATTACCCTTATGAAGTAAACTGAGTGTGGCAAGTTTTGTAGATAGATCAGGAGTGTTATTATAATCTATTAGTTTCAGTGTCGAAAGAGTTTTAAAAAAGATCATTTGTTTCAAAAGCATGCTCTTGTGACTTGAAAAATTAATTAGAAATATATACTAACCAATGGTATACTATAAAATGAGGTATATTATTTATGAAACGCATTAGAATTTGATCAGGAATGTTTTAGAAACAATATTTTTGTACCTTGGTCAAAGTCTGATTATTTTGACCTTGGGTGAAACGATTTGTTAATTTTTTTCTTAGGTTGTAAGGAAAGATCCCTGTTTACCTAGTAATGACTTGGTTTATTTTCCAGATTTTATCTCAGCTTTTTTCTTAGTGTATGTCATGTATACATGATGGTGAGGCTAAAACTTAATATTCAGTACTTTCTTCTTTAATATAGGAAACACGCCTTTTCTTTGGAGAATAAAGGGATACATGTTGTTGCTGAGTTATTACCATATCCATTGAATAGTGGTATGTAGGTATTACTTTTGGTAGAAACAAGATATACTGCACTTGACTAATCAGTGAAAAGAGATGTTTCACTATAGCAAATGTATACTATTACAATTAGCTACAGAGATGAAACGCTATTTAAAGTTTTGTAAATGTTGCATTGAATCCAGAACTATAAATACCTACATTATTTGAAGTAACTTTATGTTCCAGATAAACTGTTCAATGAATTTGTCATATTTGTCAAAAATAAATTTGTCATACCCATGAAGAAAAATGGGTCCTCTTTTGGAGGTCTGTTTGCCCATGATTTTTGTGACCTTAGTCCTCTTATGGAAAGTAAGTTCCTCAAATATGGAGAAAGCTCTTGAAAGCTCTTAGCATTTAAAAATGTAAATAATACTCTTATAAGAATGTTTCTGCTTTAAAATCCTTATGTGTTTTATTTGCAGATTTTAATTCCTTTGCCAGGAAAAGCATCATAAAGTTAAGAATAACAAGACAACTTCAAGACATACATTTCTTTGATCTATTTAAGGCCTTTTAGATAGGCAACTAACAACAGTAGCTTTAATTATATTTCTCGTGTTCTTTGAGTATTTATTTATGGTACTCCTTTACCAAGGCACCTGAAAAATTCCAATTCTTACTGGAATTATTTTAAAGAATTGCAATTTTTTTTTCTCTAAAGTGTTGAATGATTCATATGCGTTTCTTTGTCCCCAGTGCACTTCCAGCCCCTCCTCCCCCCCTTTTTTTTAATTGTTCTGCTTAATGTAATCCATTTAGAAATTGGTAAGGTGCAGTCTCTTTTCTTAATGAATTGATTTTCCTGTTTTATTCACCAGGGAGACAGCTGGTCTTTTCAGGATCTTTCCTCTACCCTTTTCTAGTGTAGGATGTCTTAACTTTGGACTGTTTTTTTATGCTTGGCATCATACTTTCATAGTTTGATTTTTGATGTTTTTTACTTTTTTCTTCTCCATGATCCAAGCTTCTTTTCTTGGAGCATTTCAGAATGGAAGTGACAGTAACTCACAGATCTCTGTCTTCCACTTCCTTGCTGCTCAGATTAGCCTCAAACTATGCCAGAGGTATTTTAAATTCTGGTTCTTTCCGAAAATCACTATGACCAGTGTTTTTTGGTAGCTAATATATAATCAAATGTCTCTGGGCCTCACTAAGATTGGTTTTGAAACTAATGAGGACCGTTGGACTTCTGACTAGGCCTTTTGTCTTTCTGTTTTCGGTGACAAATGAAGTGAAAGCTTCTCTCCCCCTGCAGTCCATCTGTGTTGTGTTTGGGAACATTGTGCTAGTAAGCCAAGGATTTAGACAGCCTTTGAGTTGGCAATATTGAGTAATTCATGGAGGAAGCTCTTCTGTGTCAATGTTGATGAACCTGTCAAGCACTACTTTCTTGAATTTGCACTGACTATTTCCAGCCCAAACTGGGAAGATACAGATCATGCAGATATAGACCGTTATCAACACAAAACTTCCTTTAACACTTAACTTTCACCTCCACCCACAATGGAACAATGGCTGCTGTGCTATCCTTCAGCAGCACTGTGTCTCAGTTCTGGTGTTCAGCATCTTTTCAGAGAAATGCTTTTTCAGTTTTGGTGGAATGTCTCAGCTCCAGTCTGTGTAGAATGCTTAATTACATTAAGGATAGCAGCAAATGTTGTGAGATTCCACATCATCCAGGAATTAACAGCTTTATATCTTCCAATGGATTTCCAGAGTAAATAGTAGCTATCATAGATTACAAAAAACTGATGGAGTGTGCTTAACTGCAAGAGGAATAAAACCAAACCAAACCAAGTAATGCAGTCAGTCACCACCTCACATGGGTAGGCCAATGTCCAGCTAGTTCTCGAGCAGAAGATGGCTAACATACCTAAACCCACCTCCTCGCTGTTTAACTGCTGAGCGTGATGTTATATGGCATGGAATATCTTTTTGGTTAGTTTGGGTCATCTGCCTGGTTATGTCTCCTCCTAACCACTTGCAGACACCCAATCTATTCACTTGGGGGGCAGAGTGAGAAACAGGGAATGACCTGACCTTGGGCAAACACTGTTCAGCAATAGCTAAAACATTTGTGTGTTGTCAGCACTGTTTTGGTCACAAATCTAAACCGCAGCACTATGTAAGCTGCTACAAAGAAAATTAACTCCATCCCAGTCAGACCCAGTACAATTTCCTATTTTGCCCTTCTCTGCCCTTGCCCTGAATTTTTAATTTTAAAATGTTCTGTTCAAAGCCAAGAAGTATAAACAGGTTGAGAGGTGTAGTTAAATGGAATAAAGATAAAAAACAAAGGAAAAAGTCTGTATATTTAGTAACCTAGATTGGTCAGAACCTAACTCACTTGACAGATAATTGCCTGACAAGCAGTGCCTTTGATGTTAAGCTTCAGTGAAGTAGAAAGTAAGTTCCTCAGCTGCTCCCCAACAGTCTTTGGGTGGTCTGTTGCTGTCCGATGCTGGAGCACCCTCTCACCCTGCTGAAGGGATTTTTTTTCATGTGACACGTTGAGTACAGACAGTTACACACCACTTTCTCTATGAGATCTTGGGGAGAGACAGGAAGACAGAGAATGGGAAGAAGCGAGAGCAGCCAAATACAGTCTAAAATAAACAACTCTGAAATTAAAAAGAATGTTAAATACAGATCATCTGCTCAAACCATGACAGCAGATTTAATTTCTTCCTCCTTTTACCTGATGGAGATGCGCCTGCAGGGCTCGCATCAATTACCTGTCGGCATGTGGAAAATGATTGATGAGCTGCCTCAGGCACTGGAGTATACTTTGTCAACCACTCATAATTTATACATCTTATCTCTGCCAGAACAAAAGACAGGACAGCATGCACACTGAAGGGGGGGGAGAAAAGAAAAAAAAAAAAGAAAAAAAAAAGAGAAGGAAAGAAAGAAGGAAAAAAAGGCTGTTTGGGTTCCAGTATGTAGCATGAGTTGGTAACATTGATGGCTATCTACTAGCTCCCTCATCAGACATCTCCTGCCACTTTTTACTGTGACTGCTCAGGTTTGCCAGGCTATCTGGCCATTCCCTGCTGGAAAGATGCTGACACAGAAAGTATGGAGCAGTCTAGAGTTACATTTTAATTACACTACTATCTACAAGAGTCTCCGGAGCACTGATGTTTGCTCTGACCTTTTGTTTTAATCAGCACTCTCAAAGCATGCTGTTAACCACCACTGACAGTGATTGATAATTTATACAGTGGGGTCTTCTTAAGAAGCTTTCATTTAGAACCATTACAGAAATCAGATACTTTACCTTTGCATTCAGACATCATTTTAGAATGTACTTCAGATAGGTGAGTCTTACAGTAACATAGAAAACAAATTTGAACTTTGACCTCAAACTGTAATTGAACCCAAAATAATATTTGGAGGGGTAAAATATTATTTGTATTTCTTTGAGGGTCTTGAAGCACTTTCAGTCACATTCTTTATTCAGTACTTGCTAAGAACTTGCAGATAAGCCTCAGATTCTATTCTAACTTTTCAGGAACAGCTGTTAATTTAGGGGGAGGAAGCGGGCTTGTTTGAGGGCCAACCTGAGACAGTGTGAACAAGGCTAATTTCCAAAACACCTGGCATTTAGTGTCATTCAAGTGTCTCATTGAAAAGCAAAAATATCCTATGAGTTCTGAAAATTTTATTTTCTAGCTTAATATATTAATGAAATTTAATGTGATCATTTCTCCACCTGGAGCAGATAGTATACTACCTCTTCAGTGTCTTCTATGTTGGGAACAAGATAAGCCTTTTAGGGGTATTACTCTGTGTTTGCTTGGAAAGTTGTACTGAAGTTGTCCGCAAGGCATATTCATCCTAGTGTATGATTGTAAACATCTGTGCTGTTCTGAACCCACATGGTAATAGTGAAGGATTAAAAAACCGTTTAATACAAAAGCAATCCGAGTTGAAAATGTCATGATACAATGTTTTAGAATATTGGAAGTTTTAGTAAATGTCATGCACTGTACAGTCCTGTGATATATCAAGTCCAGTGCTACTCTACTCGTAAGTTTAGTTTGTACAGTCATATTTTCAGGTGCTTCTCTTGTCCTCTGTTGTCATCTTACTATTTTTAGAGGCAATTGCCCAGACATGTCAGGATGTTTTCCAGATTTCTAAGAAATATTCAATTTATGTGTATGTTTTTTCTGACACTGTTTCAGCATGTCTGAATTGAATGGAGTTATGAGGCATCTTGAGACCAGCTTATTATAGAAGCTGTTGGTCTGTAGCTCAGCATTTGAAGAATTAGATGGTGTAACAAAGAATGCTTCTAGATATAGACATAATTTTCTCAGTCATAGTTTTACTTTACACAGTGAAAGCGTGAGCAAAGCTTTCAACCAAATAGATCCATTTTGTCTGTGTTTTTTACATTAAACTGCTCCAATACAGTTTTCTTCATTCTGTCATGCTACACATCCAACAGTGGATCAGATTACCAAGTCGCAAAGCATTAATTACCACAAGCCCAAACCTGCAGTCATGCATGGACTTCAGTAACAATTAAGTATGGACAATAGCTGCTGGTTGTTTAATTCCCACATGACTATTCATATATTGTTCAAAATGCTATTTAGTTGTCTCAATAGAACTGCTAGAAAAATGTGACTGTTTGTATCCTAACTAAATAGAAGACTTCTCTTTCCTGATAACAGCATATATGTGTTTGTGCTTCCTTGTTACCAAAATAGGCCTAAAATTCAGAATTGGTAGATGCAGAAGCAAACAAGAAAGAGGCTGTGTATTGTCACTGTGACCTTGCATAGAGTGACAGCCAAACAGGTTTAGCTACAGAACATGAGAAACTGGGACTGAAAAAAGCAAATTTAAAGTTTTGATCAGGCAGGTCATTTTGAGGATTACAAGTAGCATTGTAACTTTGCTGCAGCCCTTTTGGTAAAAATAAAATAGGAATTGCTTACTCAACTTGTTAAACCCGTGGGACTAATAAGTGGTGAGACAGAAACTTACTTTTGCCCAGGTTCTGAGCAGTTGTAAGCTTGCTTTGCTTGTGCTTCAAGCTGAGAAAAAGTTAATAAATGTAGTCAGTGTGAGCCTCAGCCTGTGAATCCAACTTGTCAGCAGGATTTATTATCTTCAGTATAGCACAAGAGTAATACAGGTATATGACATTTTTTGGTTTGGTGTGGACAGGGTAAGTTCCTTTCTGTCTTAATGCAGCGTGTAAGCACATTAGAGTCTTGTTGAGAGAGCGAAACTGCTGAAAATCATAGAACTAACATGCACTGATCAATATGAAAAAAAAATTTCATACAATATTGCTTTGAGAGACAAGAATATATATTACAAAGGCAGTTTAAAGAGACAGCAATTTTCGGTCAGTGGGGGCAAGAGATTTCAATGTGGGAGAAACACTTGTGTCTTCCTTTGCCATCAGCCTGCTGTATGACCTTCAACAAGATACTTATATCTGTGCTTTATGCTATTTTTTGCTGTCTTGTCAAGTTAGATTGTATGTTGTTTAATGCAGGGCCTGTATGCTGTTTAATGCAGGGCTTGCATGCTATTCTGTGATTGTCAAGAGCCCAGCAGTGGTGGTATCTGACCTTGGATAAAGTGTGTAGGTGTTGCTCTAATATGAATGAATAACAATAATGGTGTCTTTGGGTAATAGGAACTGCACTGTTCCTGTTGTTATGTATGACGGATCAGTAGCAATCATTTAAAAATCCCAAAAAAGGTCAACCAGCTTTGTGAAATTCTTGTCTAATTACTAGAGTTATAGCTGCTAAGCTATGAAAATAGCACCTTTGTTTCATTTCTGTGCTCTTTCATCCTTCTATGCAGCAGTCCTTCATTTTGGGAGTAGTCTAAGGAAGCTAGTATTCCTTGCCAGGTAATGCCATGCTTATGACTTTTTATAAAAGCACATGTTCTTATCCAGCCTCTGTGAATGGTGTTCTAGAGATGTGTAGTATACCTTCCCATAGTTACCTCTCCACTTCCTTGTACTCCTGCCCCTCCTCCCTGCTCCCCAAGCCCTCATCCCATTCTCTGTGGTAAACCAGCCCTCATAGATGTCTGAAATGGACTTAAAAAAACCCAAAAGGTGCCCTTACTTTGTTTTTAAGTATTTTATTTCTTGCTAGTGCTGAGCTGCTTTTTTGTTTTTGTTGTTTTGTTTGACAGGCTGCATGTAGATAGAACAGTTTTCCATAAGGAATTGAAATCATACATCAAATGTATTGTTTTATATGTAATCCACTTGAGAACAATGAAAGCAGTTGCTGGAACCCAAATACCATTACAAATAGATTTATTGTAGTATGTTTTCTCCCACCTTTTTCTAGAAGTTATTACTTTAATCTTAAGAATTTATGTAAGTAGGCTTGTAGCTTTTATATGCTTTATGCATTCACTTTTGAGACTTTTTAGCTATTTAGTGGCATGGTGTTTAAAACAAGTGTTATCAAGGAAATAATTTCAGCTTTACATCATTTTTTTTTATATTTCCCTCTGAATGCTACATATAAAATAGCCAGATGGTAATATAAAAGAGTTATAGTAAATGTCATGGAAACTTATCTTCACAATGCCCTTTAGCTTGGTGTGTTCATCTCAACCTACAAACATCAAGAAGAGATAAAGATGTAATATCCCTTTGTCACAAAATTATATAAAATTTCAATGTCTTCAAAC
This sequence comes from Pelecanus crispus, assembly GCF_030463565.1. Taxonomy (NCBI): domain Eukaryota; kingdom Metazoa; phylum Chordata; class Aves; order Pelecaniformes; family Pelecanidae; genus Pelecanus; species Pelecanus crispus. The sequence continues at coordinate 26,350,880 of NC_134652.1, forward strand.
TTTAAATGTATCTACAAAAAAACTTACTAGAAATATGTGCAATTAAAGTCATTCCAGCATTTGTAAAATAGTAGAAATGCTTTTAAACTACTCTCCCCTCCTCAGCAAGAACAAAGCTGTTCTGAAGTGAAAATAATTCCCAAACTATAATTATGACAAACTAGATCAGATGTTCCAAAGAGAATACATCTTGATTTTTCTGTCACTTTAATATTGCACCTAAATCGGATCTCAAAGGGGAAGAAAGTTATTTACATATTATTGACCCAGAACTTAATACATTCAATAAGCATCAAAATGGAACAACACATTTCATTTCCAGCAGTATCTTAAATGCTTTAGTCATCATACTGGATAAACTAGAGTCTTGAAAAATTTTTTTTTTTGTCTCCTGGTTTCAGAGGATACAAGATTGCCAATTACTCAGGAAATATATTTGAAGTTCACTGTGTTGATAGGCGAAAAAACTGCTGATTAGATGGTTGTTATAAAAGGTGGTGTGTTTCCCCAGCATTTCTCACACTTTTCCAGTCCTAATAGCCATATGTATTAAAATGGTGTCAAATGGAGTTGTTACTGATCTTAATTTATTTTAGGAGAGCTATTGGATGAAATGTAGTACTGATGAATCTGACAACACAATACAAATGCAGCATTCTTGTTGAGTATTCCACTGATGTCCAAAAATGCTGGAAGTAATGTAAATGGTAGGTTGTGAAGCCATACTCGTCATTGTTAACAGACACAAGATTATTAAACCACTCTGAGTTTCCACCTAGGGGAGGTGGTTACATTCTTTCAAATGTAGCTTTCTACAGATTGACATGAAGAAATCAGAGAAGTAAATATCTCAGTGAAAAAATAACAGTAATGATCAAATGAAAACAAAACCCGTGAAAACAAATTAAGGAGGCTAAAAAAGCCAAAATTGTAGCTGTGTTGAACTAGACTGGTAATCAAGATGATGTGATTGAGCAGTGAGCAATTTCCTGCTGTCTAGGGCAGTCCTTACCTTCGCTTTGAGAGTGGCACAGAATTAATTGTTATATTTCAGAAATGCATTTCTTGGGGGAAAGAAAAAGGCTTTTTTACCGTATTGATCTAGTTGTCATGTAGCCCCGTTCAAGTTCGCTGAAGTGATGTCAGCAACATCTCGGTTTTGCTGTTAAGCAACCCTCTGCCTTGAAGTCTATGGTATATATTTTAGTTAAAATTTGGAAGAAAGTGAGGTACAGGTTTAATGTTAGTCTCACTCCTACCTTACAGCCACTGAAATATATTATTTAAAAAAAAAAAAAAATCTTTTGACACTTGCTCTTGTTGAATTTCTTAGATTGAGGCTGAAAACAAATGACATCAGATGCTGGAAAGCAAGAGTGGACTTTCTGCTATTTGATGACAACTCCTTTGAACTTCTTTGTTTCATAAAGAAATCAAAATGATACCTAACTGTACCTAAGCGATTCTACTACCTTTTACTTTAGGGTAGATACATAGATAGCTCTATGATTTGACAATTCTTTTTTACTTCATGAAGAATCTCATGAGTGCTACTTGCTACTGCAACAGTTTTGTTAAGATCTCTTTTATTAATTAAAAATTAATTGCTATTGAATGGACAACAGCTCTCCTGTGGACACCACAGCAAACCAAATCCAAACTATTTCCATGACTACCTACTAAAAAGTCTGGAGGGAGGGTGACCTGAAATAACTGTGTGAGTATCACAGGGCCTTTTGGCATTTCCCTTTATTTACCTTTCTGATAACAAGTCCTTACTTTCATCACGTTCCACCAATTTTTCCCCTAAATCTTTGTCTTTAAACACTAAGCTTTCCAGGGCCCTTCTAGCTTCCACGTCTTCCTTAATATTGGGGATAAGAAGTTATTTCTTTCTGTCTGAAGAAACCTGCAGGTAATATCAGCTTCTTTATAATGCTCTTTGGAGGGAAGAAAAGATAAAACCACCCACTGTTGGCCCAGTGTCTTTACTGGTCAGTAAAGCTGATGTGAAGAGGAAACAGATGTGTAATGCTTCTTCACTCTATTTGTTTTGTGCAGATTTTCTCTCAAGGGCATCAAAACACAGAATGCGGACACAATGGAATCATAATAGATCTTGTAATGAAAGATGGGATTGGTGATGTCAGACCCTTGCATGGGTGTGAGACAATGGATTCCTGTTTAGTTAACCCTGATTTAGGTTTTTAAGCATTAACCCTTTACAAGGAATTTTTCATGCATACCTTCGGTCTCCTTGGGATTCTGTGGTTGTGTGATAAGTGTTATATCCAATCTTACAGAAAATTGGCTGATTGCTTTTGGCTTTGCATTTGTAAAAATAAGTTTCTTTTTTTTTCATAAGAAATAATTATAGGCTGAGAAAAACAGCACATCATCTAGGCTGAGCTTGTTATGTGGAGAAAGGGAGGAATCATCTTCCATTTTTTCCTTTTAATCCTGGAGCGAATGGTGGACACAGAAATCCAGAACCTGAGCTCCCATTTATTTTGCAACATGTAACAGAATTTGAATGTAGTTTCGAGGTCCAGGCCAAGAACCTCAATTAGTGCCCTGTGGTCAGGTCATATTCCTAAAAAATTGAAGTTGCCAGGTTAGAATGTATTTCTGGAAGTAGGCAGTAGCAAAAAATCACAGGAGCAAAATGGACTAATTCCTAATAAAATGTGCTGCTGTGCTTGGCCACATTGTAACTAATAAAGAGGGGTTTGTTTGGTTTTTTTTTTAATGTATGTGTAATATAATATATATTAAAAAAATCCACCTTCACCATACACCATTAGAGGCAAATGGCTTATCATCTTTGCATGCATATCAATAACAGGTTAAAAAAAAGGAAAAAGGAAGCCGGAATGAATGATGCATGAAAAAAATGAGCATTTAAACATCATTTTCTGTTTAATATTTTAAAAATATGAACAAAAATGTATTCAGACTACTGTTTTCTGTTAACTGGTCAAGTGAGACATTTTTTTCTATTCTTTCAAAAAAATTTTGATTGAACATAGGTGCTCTTATTTAGCATGATCACTTTCATGGAAGAAACTGTATTTCTGTTGGTATAGTAGTTCTTTCATTTGATTTTCATTTTCAGTTTCTCTAGTTTCTACTTTAGAGAGTTGTAGAACCCAGCATCCTGAATCCATTGTCTCCTTATTGTGATGCATGCAAGGAGAGCAGTTTTAACCTTCCAATCTAAAGTATAAAAAAATTGGATTGCACGTTCAAAGTGGAATGAAAATGATGCATAGAGAAGTAGATAATTTTATAGGCTACTGTTCTATTTTATGGAATGATAAATAATAATGTAAAATATGTTCTCCTTTGCATGTTTAAATTGCTCAGTGTACATAACTGAATTTAAAATAAATTAAAAAATGAGTGCTCAGCCTTGCTGAAGGACTTGGAGAAGTGCTTTATTCTTGCAGTCTTTTCTAATAAATAAGCTGCTATGAATACAGCTTCTTGTTTAGATCTTAAATTTTAACTGGACTTTGACAGATTTAAATTTAATCTGGGCACTGTAAGAGTCTATACTGTCACTATTTTTCTGCTGAGTATCAAGTGACTGATTTCTCCCTCCCATCCCCCGGCAGTTTTCTATACCTTCCTTTCAAGAACCAGCTATGCTATATAAACTGACTGACTAATTTCTTTAAGTATATAAACTTGTACTTGGTCTGGCTGGGATGGAGTTAGGTTTTTTTTGGATTTGTGACTGAAGCAGTGTTGATAGCACACCAATGTTTTGGCTGTTGCTGCACAGTGCTTGCACAGCGCCAAGGCTTTCTCTCTTTGCCAGATAAGCAGGCTGGGAGTGTGCAAGCAGTGTGAGGTGGAAGACATAGGTGGAACTAAACTTTATAGTGAAATCAGTAGCATCAATTAATTGGATTTAAAAACTGTGAAGAGATATTATGATTTCAGCAAGAAAATAGTGTTAAATCTATAAATTCTTCCTTGCATACACACTTTTCCTAAGCATGTAGTATTAGTTCAAATTAAATCTTTTCTCAAGAAATGTTTCCTTTGTAGATGGTGCATCAGGAAAAAGGAGAGGAAAGTTCAATGTTTTTACTTTGGTTTATGGAACTTGCCTTGTATTAGCTTATTACTTTGTCGTACTCTTTTTTTGCCTTTGGAGTGACTCAAGTTAACACAACTTGCTTACTCTGAGATTAGCAAACTCAAAATGGAGGTTATAGATTGATAGAGTGTGTTAAGGGATTACTAAATAAATTTCTATTCACTTTTCCTGTTATTTTCAACTACATTCTTGTATAATACAAAACTATTTTAAGTACTGAGGATTGATGCTTGTATTCATTCTTTGATACTAATATTGCCTAGCTGTTTTAAGAAGGGCATTATTTGGTTATGATAGAGTAAATTAGCAGCAACATCCTTTGGGCACTTTTCTTAAAAACAAGACAACTCCCTTCACTGGACACAGTGACTCTTCTTACAAGAATCTTTTACCCTCCTGACTCACTATTTGTGAGATGCATGCCTGAGTTAACAAGAGTAAATGTATGTGGCTAAGAAAAGGTTTTGGTTGTTCCAGAGATTTGAATGCTTGACAGGGTAGATGTGGCATAAATGTCTTGGGTTTCACTCTATTTTATTTGCTCTTAGAGATAACCAAGTCAGACTTGGTTATCATTTTTAAAGCTTCAGCTTTAAAATGATACTGGTGTGAGAGTGATGTCACAGCATGAAAAATCCAGAGAGGCTTTTCCAGTCATTATTCATTTAAGTACAGCTCACCCACTGGCAGAGATATGGACTGGATGACCTAATATGTCTCCTCTGCCTCTGCCCTCTGTGATTCTATGAGTGATAGGGCACTACAGGAGATCAACAGTGAGTTTATTGGCAGTTGCAGAAAGACAAGGCACTAAAAATGCCTGCACATCCTAGATGTGGATATACGATTGTATGTGGCAGTTACCTGTAGAGATCACACTTGAACACTGGCAGATTACTTATTTCCCTCCTTCTGCTGGTCCCCCAAGAAAATACGGCTTTCACTATTGAAGTTGATACCTCTTAGTTAGTCAGATGATCGGTTTTCATTGTATTCTTAAAGTAAAATCAGTATGTTGGCATGTGTGAGGACTGATACAGAACACTTCCTTAAGTTGTCTCTCACCTCTTAGGACATCTGGAGAAGAACCCTTACCCCTCCCCCCCCCCATTTCAAATTTTACATCAAAGCTTATTAAAAAAAATTGCAATGGGCAGGAGGAGAAACTATTTCTGAAAGGTGTTATACATTAAAATAAGATCTGCCCAGCTTTGATACTCATTCAGAACTGGAGTAAAAACTTGAAACTTGGAAGGCTCCGGCAAATACTACAGTGTTTCTGTTACATAGCACATTCTGTGTTTTGAGATATATACCAAGAGAGGTTTTAACGCAGAGTATATATAATCTATCTGTTCTGACTAACTGTCCAAGATGTGATTGCAATTTTTTTTTTTTTATATACAGGAAATAACATGAAAAAAAGAGTGCTGAAACTCAGCAGAATTTGGGCACAGTAAGGGAGAGTTCTCTCTAGTCTCCTTTGAATGCCATTGGTAAACTGAAAAAGTTATTGCAGTGTATAAGCCGGCCCAGGTAACATCAGCATATGATCTGGACTCAGCAATGCAAATTCAGTTGCTAGTTGAAGTGTTTTTGCAATAAACAAATGCCTCCTCACAAAGTGAGAGCAGCTTTGGTATAAGGAGTTTTGCCATGCCTTAGAAATGGGGAGAGAAGAGGATGGTGTCATATGCTTCTCTGCTTACTAAATTTAGTATTTCACATACTAAATATCTTTTTCTGGGGCTCCTTATGAGTATGCAAAAAGCACTGTCTTGAATGCATAGTGGAAAAGTGCAAATTGTATTGTGGTAGTTCTCGTATTCCTTGATCTAACTTTACTAACATTTGGAAATAAAAATGGATCCTTCAAAATGGAAAATTTGCATTATTTTCTCTATAAGTTGCCCTGATAACTGTGGATTGCCTTAATTGTGGAAAATGCATCTGATATCAACACTTCTCAAAACAGAATTACAGTTCTCTGTGAATGGAGTTTGAAGCAAAGTTTTGCTTTGTGACTTAGGAGGTATTATGTAGTTGATGGAGAAAATGTAAATATTGTAGAGATGGCATATATTAGATGGAAGTGAAAGTAGAAGCCTGAACAAGTTTGTTCTCGCAGAGGAAGATGAGGGTCTTTAGCAGAAAATGTGGCATGTCTTTTGTGCATGATCTCACCTTAAGTTTTGAGCTTGTTCAGTTCTCAGATCATCAAGCTGTTTATTAGAAGGAGCTCTCTTTGCCAGTCATAAAGGTATTGGGTTTGGGTGTGTTGCATTGTGGTAGAGAGAAGAATTTAAGTAACACAGAATGGTTTTCTGCTCCAGCTTATTTTCACAGACATTCGCGGAGAAAATCAAGCAGTGAAGCATACAAAAAGAAGCTATGCAGTAGGAGGATGGATGAGAGCACAGTATTGTATGGTGAAAAAAGCATGGACAGGAAGCTTAAAGGAATATTAATGATGATTTGAGAGGATAAGAATATCTCTACTAAAAATGTAAAATTCAGTAAAAAAGCTCTGTAGAGCAGTTGTATTTATCTGGTAAGTTGTATAACAGTATGGAAAGAGTAGAGGGTTTTTTTTTTTTTGACATTGCAGAGTTCTACAATATTGAATCCATAGCAACAAGAGGAAGTTTGTATTCTCATTTGTCTGTAATAACAAAATATTTACATAGTGTGTTGTCTTGTTAGAAGATGTGGCTACTTATGGCCCTACTTATGCAATTATGCACTTATGGCATTATAAGCTGGAGAAAAAGTTCTTTTCTCTATCTTATTACGGCACTTGTTCATGTGTTGTGGGTTTTCATTGTGGTTTTCTTTTTAATGTTTTCTGTACTTTGCGGTATATCCCGTTTTATTAGAGATTTACTAGATTCATCCAGTGCATTGGACAGCTGATGAAGGGAAAAAGACTGTTTGTGAAAGTTGCTACTTTTATTTAAAAATAAAATAAAAAAATCTCTACCTGACAAAAGAAAAGGCAAGATAAAGTATATATTTAATTTGTCTATTTTTCAAGTCAAAGTTTGAAAGTGGCCTAAGCAATAAAGATACTGGACTGTATTGTGTTTATCAACTTTATTGCAGGGTTTTTCATTCAGAAATCATAGACGTTTATATAGGATATTAGGTATCTGTAGTAATCTGTGGAGAGTAGCAGGGATGTTCATTAGCTCATTTAAAGGGAAAATAGCGAGTATAACTTGCTTTAAATTTAAATGCCGTCACAATTTTTTTAATCTGAAAGGCGTCTGTCTAAAATGTAGCCGTTTGAAGAGAAGGATAAGGCCTGTCAAGCTACTTCTCCTGGGCCATTTGTGTTAGTGCTTCATCTGCTTTGTTTGACATCTCTAAACAACTCTTTAAAAATGTCGATTTTGGCATGCTCCACAAAGGAGAACTGAAGGGCGTTGTTTAAGTTATTTGGGCCTTCTCTGTTTTTCTTTCTGTGGCACAAAAATGTGCATTTTTTTTTTTCTCCGCCTTTCCCCCCAACAAATGTGTGTTTTAGCCTCAAATGACCCTGGCATCTTAACATGTCAGAGTGTTAATAAAGCGCTGAGGCTGTCATAATGTGGGGTTAAATAAAGTCTTCATGAGCTGTCTATTAAGCTGATTTTTTGTTTGTCACTTTCTGTAGTTTCTTTATGGATGCGGCTTGTCTTGGTTTGTGGGCAGCCAAGCAAACGGGCTTTGTCTTTGTTCACTGCTCTGTTTAATTCTCCCCCTCATTCATTAATCATCCCTTTGACTATTTATACCAGTGGCAAGTATAGCTAACACACTTAACGTTTTCCTTTGTCTCAGTGGCACTCTTTGTGCAGGCCAGAGGAGGGCTAATTATTAACTGTAAAGTGACATTAAAAACCCGTAGATAAGCATACAAATGCTGCATCCAGTGAAATGCAGCTTTTTTCTTTTTTTTCTTTTTTTTTTTTTTTTTTAAACCTTCAACTGCTTGTGGCCAAATGAATTTTTCTTGCTCTGTATAGTTGGGAGTTCACAGTAGCAGTGCTAATGTCTAGGTAATTAATGAAGAAGCTCTGTTAAACCCAGAGAGTCTGCCAGTGTCAGGTTTTTTAGTTTCATCTCTGGACAGCTTAGCTGGATACTTTGTACCTTATCAGGCAAAAGCAGGGATTTAAATTGGTGCTATTTAGTTGGAGGCAGTTTCTCTTCTCTTTAAAGGTCCCATTCCCATGTTTATTAGTATTCTGTATACACAAGTCTTGGAATGTGGTTTTTTGTTTTGATTGCTTACGATGTGAGAGTTTTTAGCGTTTTTCTTTCCATCTCCCTTCTATTTATGAGGTTGTCCTGAAATTAGAAGTTTGATCTTTTTTTTGCGAAACACTGGCACTGATCACACCTTTCTTGCTTACCCAAAGTCTTTCTGACCCTCTTCCTTCTCACTCATGATTTCATGATATCAACACGACAACTATTCTGGAAAGACTTTTTTGGAAAGGTAATCTTTAGAAAAGGTGTATGTTCTAGTTTTTTGAGGGAACTCAGGATGTCACAAGATCTTTGGTACAGTAACCATCTTTATTTGTATTTTATTTGTACTATTGTGTCCACCTAATTCCATGACTTGCTATAGGTTTGAAACAAGATTTTCTGTTTTTCTGTGCCTTGAAAGCAAAATGCTGCTCTGTGAGGCGAGTTCAAAGAGATTACTGCAGGATTTAAGTAATGTCACAATCATCTCTACTAACTTGGAAGTATAAGTGACTTTTCCATTGACTGATGTTGCAACTGGAGCCACATGTTCATCATCATGAATATAACACATAGATGAGGCCTGAAGTTACAGGTAGTACTTCCAGTGGGTGAAAGAATGTGGTCCAGTAGTGATCCACTAAACAGAGTTTGACCATTCCTGGCTTGTGTCATAGCTGACATTTTTCTGGCTCTCAGCATGAGCAAAGATCCTACTGAGTGAACATAAAGCGTAATATCCACTGAGATAGGTCTTTCATAACAGACCTGGGAAGAGGTTATGTTCTATTTTTCAAGCCTGTGTATAAATGAATAAACCTATTACTTCATTCTATTGTTATTGCCAAATTGAATGTCTTTCAAAAAATTCAAACAAGCGATTATGTTGTGAGGGTATGACAGGGCAGTCTGCTTCTGGCTAACTTAGGCAGATTACAGCTCCAGCTAAAGAAGTAGATCAATAGTTACAGATTGCTTGCTGCATGTTTTGGTTAGGAAATCGGTATGTTGAATAGAGAGAACCCTTACTTAGGAAGAAATTGTGAGTGGTGGGAAAATTTTCTGTTTAAAAAAGTATGGTGATACGGTAGACTGTTGCATAAATATCTTTGTTTTCTGTGCTGTGTAACTGAATAGGTTTTAACATTTAAAAATATACCACTTCAGAATGTTGGGGGGTGGTTTGTTTTTCTTTTTTTCTTTTCTTTTTTTAAAGAACAAAGATTGCTTCTGTACCTCATGTGATTTTCTTGTCTAGGTACAACTCTCTCTTCCTCTGCATTATAAGTCAGCTTGAATGAGATAAACAAAATGAGTTTTGCTATGGTATTGTAGAAGAGCATTACTTTTCCAGAGTAAACTTCCAGCACTTAAATTCTTACTATTTTGCCAGCCTGAATGCTGATATATTTCATATCTATTTTTAGTAGCAAGGTCCTGAAAATAAGAATTCTTATTTAAGGAAATTTTCCTGGCATGATGAATCAAACTGATCTTCAGGTAGGCAAGTCTCCTGCTGCAAGAAGGCAAAGCTTATTGACTTTTCATTAAGGTTTTGAGTGTGTAGTTTATACAGGACTGGGCCTGTCTTTCAGGTGGAGTGTCAGCAGCCCAGTAACAAAAATGAGGTTAGTCTCTTTGATATTTTAATATACTAAAAGTAAGAGATAAAATCTCTGCACAAAGAGAGGTAAATACAATTAGTTCATCTAACCTGAATATATAAATATGCAGTACCTCAGCCTATGGCAAGCACAGGCAATCTCTTAGATGAGATCATACCAACTTTGTGATAACTTGACTCATTAACAGAGAGCTGTTAGTTTTAGCAAGGTAACAGTTTGAAATAATCTTACAATTTTGGTTTTTTTTCTGGTTGTTGGCTACCAGAAGATGTTTGCTGATAACAATCTTATGGAAGTATACAGTATTTTAACAACTATAAAGCTCTTGTGAAATGCTGCTGGACTTCTGGTGTCAGAAGATGCTGGGATTTGATTGTAAGGAATGTGGAGACAGTCAAATGCAGATCTGGTCTTCTCGGGTAAAGAAAAGCTGTAATGATATAATAGATGAAGATGACCGTAAACATTCAGTTGAAGGAGCAGTATGCGATACTGACTTTTTTACACATCGTTGTGTTCTACTGATGTCTCTGCTGGGTTTGCTTTTGCATCAAGGTAGATGAAGTCTGTATATCACAGATTTATTATGCTTATTCATTTAAATGTCCTATGCAGTTATGGATCCCTTCATTTCTTATAGACTGCGTTTTCTTAGTTGCATTTATTGCATGAACACCACTGCACAATATTGGCATTTTTGTACACTGAGAAAGCTGTATTGAGAGAGATGAGTCCATAACTCAAGTTACAACACACTGAATACTTGGTGCTGTGGTGAATAAATTTTTTAAAAAATGTGATCATTCTAATATGTCACCTTTTTCCTGAAGTGTTTCTCTCACAGAGAACATTTTTTATGTTAAAATTATTTATGAAGTGTTTTTAAAAAATAAATAACAATGATTTAGACAATGTCAGCAGATGTACCCTGGGCATCGTCTGGCATAATCAAGAGTGTTGACTCCTGTGACCCAAAGGTGACAGTTTTGAGCAGCTTTGCCTCACAGTTCTCTCATCCTATGCAAGTGTGAGGCAACACTCATGATTAGCCAAGAGGCACCGGATTACAGCTATATGCACACACATGTGCGTGCAGAGTATTTAAAATAATTGCAAAGTGCCAGGATTAGGAGTTCCATAGATTTTTGGCAATGAGGTTAATACTAATCTTTCATTGGAGATGTTTTTTATGGAAAGCTAGGGGAATTGTTTCCAGTTCCCATATCTGCCTTTGACCTGCTACATAGCCTTGGGCAACTGATTTAATCACTGTCTACCTCTGTTTTCTTTCTCCTTTTTTTGTCTTGTCTGCTTAGCTCTTAACTTTTAAAAGTCTAGAACTGTTTTCTATTACTCTTCTATATTCTGCTAAGGCATGTAATCATTAATATGACTAAACAATAATTCTGTGTGAAATATTAAATCTTCCCAACTGCTGTTATAAGTATTGCTGACAGTTGCTTTTTCTGTAATACTTTTTGATATAAAAACAGCTTACAGATATCAAAACTAGAAACTGTTAAATCTTTTTTTGTACTTTAATGTTACTAGAAGGTATAGTCAGAAGTTTTTGTGCCTTAAAGACACTAGACTGGACTAGACTATTGAGAAAATGGAGGTTCATCTTCCACTCTTGAGAAACTGTTGAGATAGAAACAGACACACATGTGTGAGAAACGGGGGAAAAACAAGGCATATCGACATATTTCTCAAATGTTTGGCTCTAAAAAGAGAGTATGTATTAGAAGATTAATTGGAGAACTATAAAAGGGAGAAAGATTCTGCCCAAGTTTCAGGTATTTCTATTTAAACGAATAAACAATGACAGAGAAAAAGTAAGTTTCCTTTTCTTTGAAAAGTTTCTTCCTCTTACGGTTCTTACTGAGCCTAATCCTACTTTATGAGGTAGAAGGGCCCTAAGCATTGACCTTACTTGAGGGTTTCCTTTCCTTCCCTGTGTAGTGTTGTTTTTTTTTTAAGTTAAGCTATTTTCAAAATTTGCAGAACTGCGTGGAGTGAATTCTATCTATACACAAAGGTTGCCGGCTGGGATTTAATGTCTTTTCCATACACGTAAATCTTTACTTCTTTGTATTCCTTCACAATTCAGGCAGCCACACAGCCTGTTACTGTGACTTTGCCTTTATGGTGTGGATATTTTTTTTTTATTTGCCTGACTGTTTAGCCCAGTTATCTTTGACAATACTAGGAATAGGACTGAGTATAAAACAAATTAGCAGGTCACCATTTATGCCCACATTGGGGCGGGGAAGAAGTAAAGGAGCAAGAAATCTAACTACAAAGTAATTTCAGCCTTAAGATTTCTTATGTGTTGAGCTGAGGTCAAAAACCATGCCTTATTTTTAAAAATTAAAAAGGGGGAGATAGGGCTAGATTTACTTTCCTCTCTCACCTGTCACACCCGATTAGAATTATTCATTTCTGGTAGTTGTATATGGATGCTCTTGAGCTTAATTTAATATCTTGAATCTTGAAAAGATTAAATCCAGGCAAGGACTACATGACTGTCCTTGAGTTTCATTTTCTGTCTTCAGTCTTGCAAATATTCCTCGTTGTTGAATAATAATCTTGCTTTCCAGTGTTTTAAGGGTCATCATCTAGAAGGAGTTAGTGCAAGTAACTCATCTGAGTTCAAGGAGGCATAACCTAGGCATCAGTATTCTCTAGTTTATGGTAATTACTCTTTCATTCAATCAGTTTTTTCATGTTTAGGAAAAGTGCATAAATGAGATTGTTGATAGAGGAGTAGAACTGAACACACGCTAAGTGGTGCCCTGATGTAAGTATCAAGGACTCTGTTATTTGTACATACATGGCAGGTAGATCTATGTCTCCGTGTAGTGCCGTCAGAGAAAGATAACTGTAGCTTTATTTTCAATTTGTGTTACTTGTTTTGGGCTGCTTGTTGATGGATATTATAATTTTTAATTCCAGTATGTGATGTCAGAGAAGTGAGCTGTTTAGTTTAAATACTACAGACCTCGTTTATCATTTGTGAGTGCTGGGAAATTGAGAAATCTGAACAAAAATGTATCACTCTGTGCAAAAGTAAAAATATTGCATTAATTCTATTTAATATTAATACCAGTTACTTTCATTTTACTGTTAAGTTCCAATATGTGGATCTGGATTTAATCATGAGGCACTATTGATTTTAAAGCCTGTTGAATGAAAGTGCATTTCTAGAACTGAAGACCATTCCCTATTTAGGGGAAGTTTATGGTCAGGAGGGAAGGAGGCAAGTGCTATTGGTCAAGAGGAGTAACACACAGGTCTGAAAAGCATTGAATATAGCACTTTTTAATTATAGAGAGAAGGATGGAAATGTAGTAAGTGTGTTGAGCTGCACAGCAGAAGAATCTACTTGTTGAAAGGTTTTATGTGAGCTAAGATAACGTCTGTAAATTTGGCATTTTTCGGAACAAATTATTGGCTTAACTTGCGTGATCTTCTGTCAGTTACCAGAGAAAAGGACAAATGGCTAAATCTTAAGCTGTGACAGAATGAGGACTCCAGACAGGATTCCTATTTTTCTGTATGTGCTCTATAAAGAAGTGGATATTAGTTGCTTCAGTGTTTCAGTCTCTGAAGTAGATACCTGTTATTCCAAATGGAAAGCTATAAATGGTAACTGAGAACCTCAGCAAAACTAGCAACTAATGTATTGGGTTTTACAGTCTGATATTATCATCACAATATACAATTGTGTGCTTTTTCTTTTTTTTTTTCACTTCAAGAGATCTAGGCTTAACTTTCCTTTCTTTCCTTAGTGCTCATTTCTCATTCCTGGGTTTTTAGCCAAGACTCCATGCAAATAATTTCTGCTTACACGCTACAGAGTATTTCGTAGATTCATGAGAGATCTTACCTAATAACCTACCTTGTATGAGAATGAAACCTCGCATTTTGTCCTGAGCACTTACAAACTGCATAACACCTTATTATTACTACTACTGTTAGTAATGATAACTGTAATAACATTAATGTTATACTGTTCTTCTAAACCTTGGTCCCGCAGAGTGTGGTTGTATATTTATTTTTTCACATTCTGCATAATCTTAGTGCAGAGATCACTTCTAAATATAAATCCTTGTACCATGCTGCTTGCCAATGAACATATAGGTATTAAGAATTGAATCCCAGAGGAATCTAAAACACCAAAAGGAAAATGTGGCATATAGACAATAGTAACTCGTGTATCATTGCTGGGCAAACACCACTGAGTGTTACCCTCCCTGGTTATGTGGGGTACATACATAACAATAATATATGTAACATTATCATCTTCCAACAATTTTCCCTCCTTGTATCTTTTTTTTCCCCCAATAAGCTAAATATGGATGTCATCACTACTGTGTTGGCAGTGTTAGAAACATCCTTGGTTATAAAAATGAATTAAGTTTGTAGTATAAAGGAGGAATAAATTACTTTGACATTGTATCATATCAGGCTTTCCAGTTTTGCTGCTTAATCACTTGTCCTCACACTGAAGTAGAGGGGGGCGGGGAGAGGAAATCTTTATACCCCTTCACTGTATTTTACCATTGCAGGGGACGGCAGAGACTAGGAATTGTAGAGAAAAGGACTGGCCACTGATAATTTGTTACCAAAACTGTGGTGAGAAATATTATTCTGTAGCAGCCAACAGACTTCACCTGGTGTCTGTTTTCACAAGCCCCAAAAGAGACATCTTTAAGGGAGAATGCTATTAGCCAGTACAGATTGAACATCTTCATCAGCAGTGCGAATGGAGGCCTATTCTGTAATTGAGACGCATGTGGCTCTGTCAGCAGGTGATGGCAGACAGACACACCTGAATGACAGTGTGACAGGGAGCAGAGACAGGGGGCCCCATCTAGCCACTCTTACTGCCGGAGTGATGAGCGCACAGGAACACAGTCTGTGAATTATCAGCAGGCCAGAATGAGATGAGGCTTAGGGAGGGCTGCCAGACAGTTTGCAATGTGCTACACATTTCTTTCAGCAGTTACTATTTTGCTATGCATAGCCCCTTGCTATTAAGCAGACAGAACAGCTCATATCCTGTGGACGGATGATAGATATGTCAGATCACTGAAAAATTGTTTGTCTTCCACAGGTGTATGGGATGCCTTCTAAAGCAGACAGAACACATGACACTTTTCAACACTCTTTTCAATACTGATTTGGCATTCAGGGTCTATCAAAGGAGAAATCTTTCACATGCAATTATGACAGAAAATAAAGGTGATGAAGTGTTGTATACAAAGAATGGAGGGAGATCAAAGGACTGTAATGAAAACTGATTACAATAAAAGAGCTGCTTCAACCCTGAGAACTCCACAGAACTGCTTGGGGCATGACAACACACACACTTGCATGCACAAAAGAGAATTTGTAGATAAAATCACAGACGCTAATTCATAGGAATAAATGAGGAAAACTGTGCATAGCTGCTTGCTTGGATATCATATGGCATATTAAGACAGTAAAGTGATGTGAAGCCACCAACTAACTTCAGAGAGTCTGATCAGACCCTTTTGTAAAGCCTTCTTTACTGTACTATGGGCATAATGTGAAAGTTTTGTAAATTTATAACTTCTGATAAGATTGTAGGATAGATGACTGTTTTCAATTCTTCTATTGTTTTCTTGATTAATCTCCTGGGGATCACACACAGAATAAGTCACTCATTTAAGTTTAAATATTAGCAAGGAGACTGTTTAGTACTGTTAGTTGCATAGAAATGAAGAAATTAATCAAGTTTAGTCATCTGTCCTTTTGACTCCTGTTCTGATTTAAAGCCTATTCAAATGAATTTTCATTGACTTCACGGTGTCTTTCCCAAATTCCTGAGTATTGAAACCATTCATTGGCCAGTTTCAGTTAAGTGCCAAGCAGTCTTGTTTCCTACCAAATTTAGGGAACTTTATGCTAAGCACCTCTCACATGGCTCAAACAGTCTTGTGCGATTGAGTACTAAACAGGTTGGGTTTTTTTATACATGTATTCTTTAATAACTTGTCAATGTCTTTGTAGCGAAAGACCTATCATTTTACACAAGGTGAAGAACTGATGCTCTTTGCAACTGTGTTGTTTCAAATTTTTATGTTCTGCCAAGATTTCTCATAAATAGTGAGCTTAGCTTCAAACCCAGAAGGAAAAAACATTTTTGAAAACTCTGCAGAGCTTGCTTTTTTCCTACTTACATTCTGAATGAATGATTTTATTTTTAGTCCCAAAGCAGAGAGTGTTACCTGGAGCAACATCGACTCGAAACACTTATTTTTGCTAAGAGTTTTATAAGTGATTTAGCTCCTTGACTTGTGTGAAACAAGAACATTTCATTGCTTGAAAGCTCAGCTACAAAACTAGAAATGTTACCCACAGTGCCGATGAAATTTTAACTAAATCCAGAAAAGCAGCTTATCAGTCCTAATATCTTTCCAAGGTCTGGCTTCTCTTCTCAAAATTCTATTCTGTCTCCATGAACATAAGGCTTACTACTACTTATAGCAATATATTTTGCCCACCAGTTAGTATTTTAAAAATACTGTCTCACATAGTAAGTAAAACTGCTGCTTTTTCTCAGCTCTGATGTCATTCAGAAGTAAGTAAGGGCTTTGTAAGGGCTGTGGTGCATCCCAGAATGAACATCCAAAATGTAATTAGAAATGTGCTTGTGTAAAGTGCTAAAACGCTCCACAAAATTTCAGTTTCACTAGACACCTACTAGTGTGTTCTGATGAATGCTGGCCATATCAAAGCATTTTCCTTTATTTTCAGTTTATTTCTTACTGTTAAATACAAATGTTAGAATACCAAACTTAAAATCTGTTTATTGTGGTTTCTCTCTTTCTTCCTCAGGCAGCGTTCCTTTCTTTGTATCGCTGTCAAAGTCAAGAAAACCTCTCTCTAGAGAGGTCAGTTTTCGGAGAGGTGACTCTTGATAGTAAGACTGTCTTTAAAAGTGATGGCAAAAACAAGCCCAACCCAAAACAAGCCAGGAGACTTTGATAAATTCTCCTTTTTGCTCACAAGTTATTCCAGACAGAATGATTGTAAGGTGACTCGCTCTTTCCTCTCCCCCAGTGCCCGATTGAATAACTTCCCCTGGCTAATGATGGCTACAGCCACCTTATGTCATAAACCCATATACCACTGGCTGTGGAGAATGTCTGTGTCTGTTGCATCACGCATTTTGAGTTTTGTTATTGTATGTTTTTGGCAGAGCTTTCAATACCATTTAGACTCATGTTCTTGACTTCAAATAAGGAAAATACACATAATTAGCAAAAGGCTTGTTGGAAAGAGTTTTAAGGCATTTCGTTTGACACAATGGTCACTCTTTTAAGGACAGTTATTTAAAATCACTGAAACCATAGCAACAGCTTATGCTCCAGAGAAAAGGACACAGCAGGCTAGCATTATCTTAATTTTTGTTGCCCTTTTCATGACCACAATATTAATATTTCAAACTAACTATCATTTGGTTAATGAGAGATTTACAGTACAGATTGTCAGAAAGTGGAGCCTAGTACAGGTTTAAACAAATTGACCTCTGCAGGATTAGCTAGCTGAGCTTGGACTTAGCCTTCTGAGGGAGAAGACATCTCTCAATTTTTTAAAGGCAGAAGTCAACTTATTTTGCATCTGAATAGCACTTTTTTTTATTATTATTTGTATAACCTAAATCTGCAAATGCAGGTGTGACCAAGTTTTCAGGGTGAAATGAGTTGGAACAGATTTCTAAGTGTTGTACGCAGTAAGCAAACAGTGTAAAGCACGTCTACAAAAATACACATGAATATTCTGGGGAGTGTGTGTGTTCCTCTCCATTTAAACTGCATAAAAAGTTCCTGACATTGTCAAATGTTGTTGATCTGAAAAAATGCTTTTGTCACCTGTATGTGCAACCAAATTTTTGGAAGCTGGACAATCAGTACTGTTCACAAAAAAAAGCTAATCCACATTTCTTGAACTTAAGGTACTGCTTCTACTGCTTGAAGTAGAAGTTGCAATGCTAGCAAAAATTGGCACTCAAAGTGTTTAGTCTTTCCTATATCTTTAAAAGATATCTTTTTTAGGTTATGAAAAAAGAATGTTGACTGTCTGGTGTACTTCTTGAGAAGGGGAATCTATTGATGTTTTTGATAATTGTATGTATAGAACCAGCACAATAAATAGCAGAAAAATCTTGTAAATTAATTGTGCTTCTCTTCAGCCCTCTTTTAGTTGCACTTTTTTGGGGAAGCAGGTGATCTGGGGACACCGGCACCAGTTCTGTACTGCTATAGCACTCTCATGTAGCCATGTCTGCTCAGTGAAGCTCCATTTTGAATTCCTTACAGTGGAGGACAATTTCTTATAGTGGAGGTGACACAAAATGTGCCAACCACCTGACTGGGGCCTTTATAATAAGTGTAGACTTTCTGCTAAATTTTGTATGTATTACTATGTTACAGTTCCCTGACAACCCATTTATATTTCTCTGACAAATTATTTTTAGTTAAAATTTTCTATTTTTACATGTTTATTTTTTGGCGCATGAAGACAAAATATGAACCCCTTTTGCTGTGAGATCATTAAGGACTACTTTTACACTCCTCCCTTCAAAATTATCAAAATGCGTATCTGAAGTTCACAAACTAAACATTCCTCGTGCTATTTCTCAGGAGCCTTATGTCTGTACTAATTTTGGAAAAGGGCTTTGTGGCAGAAGGAGAAATGGTTATTTATAAAGGCAGAGTATGAAGTACCCTCCAAGTATATTTATATAGAGTGTTAGCTTTGTAGTAACTGTATAGTGTCAGCTTTTTAAGGTTTTATTTATTGTCTTCTTCAATGCCATATTGCATATATTTCGGATGTGCCACTGTGTAACTGTAAACAATTTAAAGTATGCTTGACCTGTATAAAACACTCGGAAAAACATGGGTGAGGGTCCAGTGGACCAAAGCTTTAGGAGGACTTGTGACTTTGGAAATATCAGTCTTCATCTGTTGAAGATAATGCCATTTGTGGATGTTTGTAGAGATGCCAAAAATTCCTTCCCAACCACATGCCTGTAGTTGATTTGGCTCTTCTGCTAAAGAAGCAGCATAAGAGTTGCTGAAGTGTAGGGGAAGTGTGGTAGTGCAAAAAGCAGCCTAGTCTGAGAAACTGAGATCAAAGGATCCCCTGTGGCTTCTAATGCTGGCTCTGACTTCAACTTCCATTTAATTAGAGTCAAATCACTGAGGCCTACATTTTAAAGTGTCTGCTAATTTTGGTGAGTTATTTTTTGGCTACCTGACTTTGAGATATGTAGGGTTATTTTTCTTTCTTTGTGCATCTGCACCTTTCATGAACTACATAGAATTATGGATACTCAGTACCTTTAAAAATCCAGTAATATCTTATTTCATATTAAGCTAAGGATTGAAATGCTCTAAACCTGTGGACTTGTTAATGTCAGCCCTTTCTCTTATCTAGGTTAATTCTCCAAAATGTGGGCAATGTATTACATTTATCACAAGACTGTGTTAATATCTATAAAGGGGTAGACAAAATGTTAAATTCAAGGGAATCCATAAATAAGCAATTGAACAGTTACTCAAATATACAAAGTTTTTGCTGGGTTTTTTGGTTTTTTTTTTTTTTTTTTTTTTTAAATGAGCACTGGGTAAAGGTCCTAGCACAGTTTCTAGGGCCAACATATGTTTTCATAGAGATACGATGTTTTTACAGTTGCAGCCTACAAAACTATTTATTTAATTTTGGAGAAAGTCACCTCTTGCCTTTGCAGTGTAGTCACAATTAGCTATGCTTAGAGGGAGATTTTTTTTTTTTTTGAAAGAATAATCAATCATGATAAGGCCAGACTTGTCTGGATCTATACTATTGTACAATAGAACCACGGTATACTATATTGATGTATGTTTGTATATTGCATGGTCTATGCCTAACAACTTTCGTGCATTAAAGTATAAAAATAAAATTTGCTGCTCAGGAGTAAATCGAACTTGAGGGCAAGTTAGAGCCTAGCTATGCACTGTAGACAAGGTATGATATCTTTAATTTTCATATCTTCTGAATTTTGCATTTAGAATAATAAATTCATATTCACTTTAATGAAAGTTTGGGCACAAAGAAAGGGAATAGAGGTCTATAAACACATCAAGTTGCTTCTGCTCTCTTTCTGCGTTTGTAAGGCTTACTCCTGTACAGACCTCATGTATACCTACTTCCGTGAACAATATCTGCATTCTCAAGTCTTATAAAAGTAAATTTTGTTTCTAATTAAAGTTCTAAGCATTTAATGTGCTTAGTCTTCTCCTTCACCCTTAAAGAAAAAAAAAAAAAAAAAAAAAAGTTTATTGCTTCCTCACTGCCAGGAATGCTAAAATATGTACAATACAATAATACCAAAAATACCAATGGCTTCTATGTAGTATGACTTATTAAAATGGAATTTATTGTCAACTTAACAAAATACATTGTTTAATCTTATGCTCTGTATAGTTTTTACAAACACAATGTGCATCTTGTTAAAAATGCCTGCAGATAATGTGATATTTATTGAAAAGATCTCTTTTATATTACTATGAAGTACTAGTATTGTCTCATTTGCCATATCCAGGAGAAATTTTATAAATCGAAAATAATCTGTAGTCTGAGGTATGGAATATTGTCTACTACACTGAGGCTGTTTTTATTGTGAGTCAGATGGGCAGGACGGGCTTCTAGCAGCAGTCTTCTTTAGCCACTGAAAAGGTATTACTAGATCTTCACTCCCATGTAACCTCCAGATCTGGGGTAGGGATGCCTCTTTAAGTGCCCGGACAGTTCAGTTCTCATATTTCTTTTGTTTTTTGCACTTGGTCTTGAGAACATAGTATCCCTTGTGCTGCTGTTAGCAGGGCCTTCAGTGTATATATTTGTCATTTTTTTTGGTTGAAATATCACTCCAAAAGAGTGAAGGTTAATCACTTCCTGGACTAATTCAAAACACAAATTTTTCTTTGAAAAAGACCTGCTGTATTGGAAAACTCCGCTGACAAATACCAAAACTGTGAAACCCCAAAAGTCTTTTGTAATGTGGAAAGAGAAGTGTGATAGCCTAGCTAAAATACAGGTTGCAGGAATTTTCAGTCATCACAGAAGTACTTAATTTTCAGAAGTGCAGCCCAGCAGCACTGCTTAGTTTATTTCTGTCTTGGGTATTGCAATCTACATTTATAGGAAAACAAAGTGGTAGTTTTCACTTTTTGTCGCAGCATGGTTGATTCATTGAGGCATTAGGAGTGGTTAATGACTATCAAGGTACCAACATTTTGTGGTTGGAATGTAGAAGCAAGCAGTCAGCAATTGGTAGCTCAAATGTTTTATTGCAACCTGTCTAGTTTAAATAGAATCACCTGTTCCTGTCAAGTAAACACCAGGCATTTTATTTTACTCAAATACAGAACTATTGGTCAGTACAAAAGTTACTTTTCTGCACCAACAGGGTATGAAAGATTTCTCAACTTTTACGTGCAATTGTCTACTGCATCCTTTCTAGGTTGAGTTGCTGTGATAAAAAGTTAAAGCACATCTGAAGAGCATCCTGGAAAAGGGCTGTACTGCTCTCTTTCAGATAAAAAAAAAAAAAAAAAGGTAAAAACAGAACTAGGAAACCCAGTAAAAATCTTAAAGGTCTGCTTATAGGGGCTGGCTTTCTGGCATAGCTCTGTTAAGATTTGGGCTGCATCTTTTCACAGCTTCTGAGTGACTGGCCTGAATAAAGAGCATCATGTGTGGTGGTAGGAGCTCTGGCTATGGTGCAAAGGACTCAAAACTGTGAGCAGTTTAGTTCTGTAACAAATCTGCATGGGACAAGTGTGTGTATGTGGTGTGGATCAGTGTTAGCATGTGCACTTCGTGAAATTTTTTTTTGTTCTTAAGAGATGGCAGTTGCCTTACAGTCAAGGCTGTCTTGTGTTCAGACAGATCAAACTATCTGCCCGTCTGTGTCTCCGTCTTTTCCTTCTCCACCAGAGGAGGTGGTGAAGATCACTGAGCTTTTCAGGCTGGTACTCTCAATTGTTTGATTCTTCATTGTCCAGGAGATAACAAAGACTTGATGCTTCAAAAGTAACTTTCTGGGTAGCCTCTACATGTGGTTTTTGAAACATGCTTGTGCAGCCTATTAACTGGGCAGGATGTTTAATAGTTTATGTGCATGTGTGTGTGTTGAAGATAAAGCTTATTGAATTTATGGCTTTGGCTTAATTTTACATTGGTGGTTGAAAACTGTGCTGGTGATAATGGAGCTCCACATCATGCTTCCTTGTGCTCCAAGACAGAACTCTTTGGAGACTTCTTCAGGAGAATAACATCCTTCCATGGAGATGTGCTTCTGCTGGGAGAAGGAGCTTCTAGCGTGCTTTTGAAAAAGACAGCCCTTGCTTTATAAGCAGCATATGGATATGCTCTTCTTCTACACCCCATGTACAGTCGCAAACTTTCTGGAACTGCTGTAATCAACCCTTTTGTTTCAGAACAAATGGCTTCAAGCAGTTAACTTTTTGTGAGGCTTTACTTAATGTTTATATGAACACGGTAACAGGTAGAAGCCCGTTTAAAGTCAAGAAGTTGCACAGTCAGAGCCGTAGTATTTATTTGCCATGGCACAGTCTCTCTGGCAGTACAAAACTGAATCCTGAAATACTTGCTGGCAGTTCAAAACGTGCTCATTCTGCTGAAGTTCCGGTGTGTTTATAATGAAGGTATAAAGAATCTTTTCTCGGTTTTTAGTTCAGCTGTCTCACCACGCTTGCTTGAGCTGTAGGCAAAGTACTTACTTGCCTAGAGCAGCAGACAAATAGGGAAGGTAAAATCATGGCTTTAGGCGTGTGTGAGCCAGGCACCCTCTCCTTGTTAACACTCCTTTCTGCACCACAGATATTAACTGTTTTTTCTCTGAGATTATCTCACCAATTAGCATAATCTGGTTGAATTCCTAGCAGCTTTTCTCAACTAGTATTTAGATCAAACTTTGCTGATTCTGCTTCAGATGTGAAGAATGCTATGCATGTCAAAAGGCTTGTCCAGTTTTCATAACTGTATCTCTTGGTCTAATAAGTTATTACCTCCACCATTCTTTGCTCTGCTTATAGTGTATTCTTGCCTATTGTGCATCCTTGAGTTTACAACAACTCAGTTAGTTGCCTCTTGATATAATAGCAGCCTTGAAGAGGTGGGGTTCATCTTTTTTGTTGGATTGATTTCCTCTGCTGCGGTCTATTTGAGAGCAGTTTCCTTGTTTTCAGGTTTGCTGTGAAAGCTTTGCTACCTAGTAGTTTTTGCCTGCTAGGGAATATGAGGACAGGAATTTAGTGTTCCTAAATCAAACCATGGTGCCCCTTGGGCACAAGATGCTTTGTTTGAGTAATTAAAACCAAAAGTAAATTTTACTAAGGTTTTTCTTCTAGCTAACAACTGTATTGCTTGGTTGAATTACAAACTATAGTCAGTTTATCTTCCTGGATTTACACTGCTGAGCCTTTTGTATTTCAGGAGCTTCATGTTTTCTGGACTGTTACGACTTTATATATATATATATATATATATATCTTGTTGCAACCCTGAGTGGCTTTCTACACCAAGGTTTTCATAAAATTTCTCCTTGGTGAAGCACCGCTATGGTTAGCAATGATGAGAGTTGTAGTATAGAAAAGGCATCAGCATTTTTACCACTGTGTCATCTACTGTTTCTCAGAGTGACCCCGCAGTGGTAATATTCTGGCAGCTGATGGTATCTTGTCTTTTTTTAGTATCCACACTGTTCCTGTTGGGAGTGGTACGCTAGTGGGAAATTTCAACGGAAAGGATGTTGTAAGCAAGCTAGAAAAAGCATACTGCCAATCTTCGGAACAGCAAAGACAGTACCACTAAAGAGAATGACTCCTAGTTTTAAGGACAGTGCAACAAGTTTATATCCTTAAAGAAGGAAATAGTAATTTGAATGTCTATATTCTCTGAGTGGTTGCCAGAGCAAACCATGAAAGCCACATCCACTGTTCCTTCCATGTGTTCACAGTAGTAGCAGCCTACTCAAGTGTTCAAAGTCTGCTCTACCTTTCTTAAAGTATGCAGTAGAGGGAGAACGTGGGTATTTTTTCAGTCAGGCAAGTGACCTCTATTTGGATTTGTTGACAAATATGAGCAGGCCTTTTAGTATCCATAAACCTAAATGTAAAGGATTGGCTTCTTAAAGTGATTCCTGAGTGTTCATAGGCATCGGTGGAACTATTACAGGGTGGCAAAAGATGCAGTTAATTGGTAATGATTAAAGCTGTCTGAAACCCGATTCCCCGAGTTTTTAGAACACATAATTGTTCTGTGCAATCCAGAGCGGCAGTACTCTTTCATCTATATGAAGAGATCAGAAAAGAGAGATTTACAGCTTAGGTTGCCTCAAGCCACACATAGCTGACTTAATTTTCCTTTCCAAGGGAATTTAAAGATTGTTGTTGTGACTGGTTCTTGGTGGATTATGTGTTATTTTGAGGTCACCTGTGAGTTTTTGTTAAATGATTGATTGACTGAAATTAATTATTCTGTCAGGACTGTAATGGAGGTAAGATTGAGGACACTGATAAATACAAAAGCTAAAGCAATTCTTATAAATGCATTTATGTCTTTTTCAATTTAAATAAATCAGGCAGAATACATATATCCTTTTGTGTTTTGTGTCCTTATATTTTCCCTGCATAGCCGGAACTTTTTTTGTTTGGGGATCCCTAGCTTTGAAGAGAAAATTCAGCCTGCTTACAATGAAACGGTATTTAGCAGTTAAATGTGTTCTCTGACATATCCTAAACGTCTGAACTCCAGTTCTCTTTCTCTGTTTTTTTTTTTTTCCCCTCAGATAAGCCCTTTTGTTCTCAGTCACAGACTAATTTCAATTAAAGTTATGGATTAAATGAACAAAGTGCAGACAAAACACACAAGATTAACAATTGATTTAACACTTGAAGTGATACTGGAAAAGTAGAAACCTTGTATGAGTTATATTTGTTAGATTGACCTTCATTTATAAAGGGGAGAGGGGAGAAAGACAAGGAGGGACCTTTCAGCTCCTTATCCTTGTCTAAAATATGCCTGGTCAATTGACCTCTTTTAAACATGTGGCAAGGTGGACGTATTTTTGTTGGCTGTTAAAGGCGATGGGAGTTAGTTCTGTATGGCAGAAAGGAATGTTCTGTGCTTTGCAGGTGTGCAGTTCTGAGGTTGCGTGACAAGTGCGGAGGGACTACCTGCTACTAATTTTTACTCTTTAATTGTGTTGGAGATATCTAGGGTTTTGGATGAGAATCAGTTTTAATGTCACTGTGGAATGCAAGGCAGAGATTTAAAGACAGGATGAAATTGTTCACCTAAGGCTTTTCAGCCTTTCAGAACATTCTGGTCAATGTAAATATGTTTGTTCTCTTCTAAAAAGAATTCTTTATTTTTGAAGAGTAATGTAAAGGACATATTTAAAGCATGCTGCTATATATCTTTATGTGAAGGTTCTTACTGAACAAGCGGTCCTTTTCTCTCCAGGAAGAATGATATCAAGAGTCATGCATGTCTTTGAGTTTGGGTTTTGTGATTGGTTTATAGATGACTTTATGAGATCTTCCCATTTTGTCCATTTTTTTTCTAGCTTGCAGTAACAACTAAACCTAACAAAGTTCTTTAATATGCTGTATATAACTCTGAAAGCATTAAACTGTTAGTGAAGCAGTGAGTTCATCAGATGTACCTATTTTACTGATTACTGGCTGTTCTCTTTCGATTAATAGTGTGAGATAGGAGGTCCCTAGAATATCCATTTTAGTAACATATCAATGAAAAGAAGCTGTGTTAACAGTGTAATACTGCACAGGCACTACCATGATGGCAGATGATCACATATGTGTTATCTCTCTTAATAAAGCTGTTTTGCAGCTGCAAAAACAAAAGTTTAAAGGGTAATAAAATGTTTTCTTGTACAAGTCAGTGTGTTTTTATGATTAGCGTGTGACCCACTTTCCCCTTGAGAGTCTCAATGTATGTGTGGGCAAGGGTTCACTGAACAGAGTAGTAATCTTTCTCATACTTGTGCATAGAAGATGCCAAACTTTTCTTCAGTTCGTACTCCAGCAGTAGGTGAAAAGAGTTGATTCATATCTGGGTTCCTGAAGACATAGAGGGCTTTGTATCATGGGGTTTTGGGGTTTTTTTCTTTTGCATTTTTTGTCTATTCAATTCATCCTTATTCCATCTCTTTGATGTTCATGAAGTAATAGTTTAAATGGCATTTAGGAGGACAAGATCTAATGCATTGAACAGATCCATTCCATGAGATCTTGAATCAGGTCTGCACAGAATACTGTGCTCTAAAATGTAATAAATGCTTTTCATGTGAGATTAGTAATTTATTGTATACCTCTTTCCTTGAATTATTATGTAAGTTTTGGCCGTATTCCTATAATGCTTTCTTTGTTGTATGTTCTTTGAATTTATGTTTTATTTAAAAATCAGAAAAAAGTTGATCCAGTTTGGCACTATTGAAAAAAAATCAATCTTTATTGTATAAATCTACTGTAGTCTTATGTATTTTAGCAGTATTAAATAGTTGTGTGGTAGTTAACTATAGTCAGGAAACCTCCAAAATTTGTTTCTGCAAATTACATTCATTGACAGAATCATAAATGGAACAAGAATTTGGTCCAGTGTATGTTTGACCTAAATTGAAATTGGTATGTAGTTTATACGTAACTAAGTTTTGAGTGTGTGTTAATGAAAAGGACTGCTTATTTTGAAAAACAGGCATGAAAACTGAGTGTAAATGCCCTATTATTTGTGACTCTCAATATTGGAACTTATATCTAAAAGCAAATCAAATGCTGTGCAAAATATTTAAAACTGATGTTTACTCTAACATTTATTGCTGCTTAGCATGTCTTATAAAAAACCTTGTAGGCTGCTCATTGTCAGTCTTAGATACATTGCATAAATATTTAGCTATAGATAAGACTGTGTTTCTTGAAATCCAACATGTGTCTGGGTTACATTAGCAATCTTTTAAGTTTGCTTTATTTTTAAATATAAACTGGAAACAGTGAGAGACACTTTTGAAAATTTAAACACAGCAAGAACATTTTAATTTTTAAATACATTAATTGTGTTTTTGAAGAGAGATCTTAGTCTTGGCCTCATTTGCAGTTCCAGGAACTGTTTCATATACGCTATTTTATTTGCACTGGCTTTTTTTTATTCTTGTAGATTCTGTTATAATGAGTATCTTGTCTAAAACTGGTCTGATTTGAATACATCTTCAGAAAATTGGTATTGGAGAATTTGCAGATGTGTCAGTCAGTGGAGGTGGATATGTAGTTAGTGCAGCCTTAACCAAGAAGCAGTTAAGATGTTTGCCTTGCACAGTCCTTTTATGTTATCAGATCCCAGCCAGTTCCAGACCAGAGCCTCAAAGAAACTCCACAGAGGACAGTTATTGTAATCTCCTGCCCCTGGGTAAAGTTTCTACTTAACCTCATCAGTTAGTTGTTGACTGATGCATAAAAGCTTACGTTCCCTTGGAGTCTGATCTAACTGTGCGTGTATTCAAGTCTGTTGGGATAGCTGGAAATGAATGATGTACTCAGCATTTGAATGTGTTAGAGAGACAGTTAGAGTTTAGCAGTAATTTGATAGAAAGGAACTAATGTTAGAATCCCCACTAAAACTAATATGTTTAGCTAGAGAAACAACTTACAGGTTTTCAGAATTCTGTGTCGTTCTCAGGCAGCTATCTTGTTTAGTGGTACTTAACAAGTTTCACAAACCAGTAGTATCATCTTCTTGGGAATGAAATAGATTTTGTTGCATTTTTTTTTTCTTCATGTAGGTATGTATGAACTGTCTGGGACAGGTCACTGCAGATGTGACTTAAATATATTTCCTGATCTTAGAATTTACTTAGTTGAAGCTCTGGGGTTTGTCATAATCGAGCAATCAGCTCACCTCACAAACTTCAGAGTGATCTTATGCCTTTTAAACAAATTCTAGGGATATTACTTTTTTGAAATGTAATGTCAAGCATCTGAAATTAGAACATGGGCCTTTATGTATATCTACTATAAGACCCTTCCAATTCCTATGCTTGCCTCTTAATTTTCATCTGTTTTCTCAGTTCTCTTACCTGCAATTTTTGCTATGGGTTTTGTCATAAATTCTCAATCTGGAGCTGTAAGTCTGTCATTCTTCTCTGAAATAAGGCCAGGATGCTGTTACAAAACAGCAAAAACTTCGATGCAAGAGAAACCAGTTTAATATTCATTGATTTATTTAAGAAAATCAGTTATTCAAAATGCAGAACCAAAATGGCACAGAATCTGAAGAACAAGCATGCAAGGTAAAGGACTGTTTTGTGAATCAAGCCCCTCTTTTAATGCCTGCTTGGTAGATATGTATGACCTGTTTTCTGTAGAGTTTAATACAACTTTTTCAAAGATGTCACTAAATAAACTGATACAGAAAATTTGTTTTAATATCACTGTCAGTGTTTCACTGCAGAAGAATGCCATCCAGCATGTCGATGAGAAGATACTAAACGTATTCATGTGATGTCAATTAGTATTTTGCTGAGGAAATCTTGTGATTTGTGCCCTGAGGTGTGAATTACAAGAGTTACTCAAGTGGTAGATGTGGTTAAAAGTGTTAACAAAGTGGGCCTTCAGGGTAAGTACAGCTGATGCAGCAAACTACAATTACCAGTTGCAAAGATCTGCACTCTGTGGATGATTTGTCCCTCTGCCCCTCCTGCCCTTCAAAATACAGAAACAGGACCACAGCATCTTTTCATAATGCTTCAGGATTTTTTCTTACTATTCACCTTTAGTTTGAATTGAAAATCACAGCAAAGTATTAGACACTCACTTATAGAAGAGCCATGAGGTCAATCCAGTGAATGATGAAGTACATAGAATGCTGCTGCTGACCTCCATACATCTGGATTTGGATCTGTATCTATTTGCTTCCAAAACCCTTTTTCTTTGGTTTTCTGTCATCATAAATATAATATTTTGCTGCATTGTTTGTGGGTACACACTCACATTAATTCATAATGCTTTTATTTTTTTCCCTTTTCTTTTTTTTCCCTTTTTTCATAAGCTTCGGTCCACAAAGTTAAAGCACCATATTTTTGCCTGTGCTCTTTGGCCGCTTTGTATATAAGCATTTCATACCAGGATCTTGATATCTTTTGGGCATTAGCAATAAAGGCAAAATAAAATGCTTCACAGGAGCATTAGCCAAGACATGAGAGAAGATTTATATTGCCATCTGACTTATGACTGTAAAAAGCAGGGTTTGTGAAGTTTTAAAAGCTCTATGAGAGAGAATTCTGGGAGAACAAGAATTGCATCTTCTAAGGACACCAGGCATTTACCATAAGAAGCAGAATAATACCAACACATCTGAAGTTCATGAACTGAAGTATGTATTCTTTTTGAAAATGTGACCCATCTGGTGCAGAGTTGAACTGTTTAGTTGGTTTGTTTTGAATTTGATCTATGTGGACTATATATTCTATTAAAAAAAAAAAAAACAACCAACCAACCAAACACCAAAAAAACCCAACCCAAACCAAACAAAAAAACCCTGTGTGGCTGAACAGAGAGAGAGGAAAGCTCTTTGTTTACACTCCAACTGTTGGTTAGGTGGGATCCCCTGGAGGTAGAGATTGGTTCTTGCTTGAAAGCAGCTGAGCCTTGGTCATCAGAAAACCCACCTATGCATAAGCCAAAGCAGGCAAGGAGTGAAAGAACCAACAAACAGGGAGTTTGCAGCAGGAATAAAGGCATGGGAGGCTGTTGGGAACAAGGAACAGACAAAAAGCCAGCCTTCGTAAGTGATGGCAAGAAGGAGGCTTCTTCTGAGGGAGGAATTCGTTTGGCCTGGAGAACCATTGATGCTGCTGGTCTTGAGAATAAGAAAGGCGAGAGACCTCATGCTATAGCGACAATGTGGGTCCAGGATAAAGGAATCAAGATGCATTGGGCTGGAGGTGGGGGAACTTCTTTAACGTTGAATTAAGATGATACTCTTGAATGCCACATATTACCTTTTAAGATAGTTATAGTATAATGACTCATTGACAGGCTTATGGTATTTATATGTTGAATTATGCAAGGCTCTTGAGAAGTCAGTAGGAAAAACATGGCAATGGGTTTAGATAATTAACCCTGCAAAAGCAGTGGTTATCCTATTCAGAAATAGTTGTAGGCTGTTAAAGAGAAGTTGTATTGGATTAAAATGACTGTTATTGAACCATTTTCTCCAAACAGGTGGTCATCTTCTGCCTTTTGAGCCCTTCTGGCTAGAAGGATGTCTAGGGTGGGAAATCTGTAACTTTGGGCATGAAGGAGTGGCAAAGTGATAATCTGTGAATCTTACAAAATGCACAGAATGTTTCTCTTCTCCCCTCTAGGGAGACTTTTCTCTGCATGAGATAAGCATGCTTCTCTCTCTCTTCTGCTGCATTCTTATTTAGGTAGCTGCTGTGAGTACCACAGTTTCACGTGGAAACTGAGACATTATTTGCTGTAATGTTTAAAATTCTACAATCCTTAATGCTTCTGCAATGCAACTGTAACAAATGAGTGAACTGTGGTCACCAGTCTAAGCCACTGGTCACAAGCATTTCAAGAGAAGACCTAAGGTTAGTCCCTTACTCACTCAGCCTGCAGAATATTCATTACTGGTGTATGAGGTTGCAGGCTTGATGTTCTGCTCAAGTATTCGACTCAGTAGCAGCTCCACAGCTGTACTGTGGATGACAAGACAGGTGCATTTAGAGAGTTAACAGAAAAGGGCAGTGCTTCAATGAACTAATCAACTGTTACTTTGACAAGTGTTACACCTATCTTTTAACATCTAGTCAAAGGTGGGTAGACAGCCCACTGCTTTACATTATCAATTACTACACAAAGGTGGTGCAACTCCACCAGTGTTTTCTGTTTCTACCATATGAAGCTACTGTGGTATCTGGTGTAATTGCCTATAAAAGTGAAATTGTTACAAGTGGCCACCATATGGATGTATGGTAGAGATTATGGAGTATAATGTGTGCATATATTATAATATCAGTTTACAGATGGTTGTTCAATAGCATGTTTCTCAATAAACAATACACTGAGACTTAAGAAGGGAAATACTCTTTATATATTTTGGATTCTAGATTTGTATGTTGGGCATCTCTAGTTTTGCACGTTTCTCTTTATTCTATAAGTCAATAGTAGGTGTGTTTTGACAGCTGCATTTTCCTTACGTTCAGTTTCCTAGTTCTGAGCTGGTTCTGAGTAGGAAGCAGTTTTCCTCCTGAGATGATAACAAGACCAGTGCTGACTGTCAGGAATCTCAATCTTTTGCTCATTTCATCTGTCATTACTGGATGGTCATCCTTCTGCAGAAAATTATTCATATTTGTCCTCCTTTGGGAACTCTACCTTTATTCTCTAGAAGATGCCAAATAAGCTTTTCTTCTATTCCAATCTGAACATTTTCTGATGTTGCTGTTTTCCTCATGTGACCCTCTCAGTAGCTAATAACTTTTAACCCTGCTTGCCTTGAGACAAAATGAGTAAATGATGATTGAAAAATAAACTTAAGGATTAAGTGATACCAGTTCTCTGCCCATTACTTTCATGCCTCGGTGAAGGCTGTACCTTTATTGGTGAAATGAGAACACTGAATTAAAAGTGCTCAACATCTGTTTCTCAAGAGACACTTGAGCAGTGTGGAAGTAGCACTTTTCCTCTGTGGTACTAGCAGGGTCTAATCCCGTGACCATGTCTCTGTCAGTAGCAATTATCCAGCTTTTGGTTTACCCATGCCAAGGACTTAAAGGGATGGGAGAATGGGTCTCTGAACTGACAGGCTAACTAGCTTTACAACACTGAAGAGCAGAATTAATTCAACGATTTTGGAATCTCTCCCTCTGTTCTGTTTTGTTATGTCTTCTGTTCCAGAGACTTTGTCTTCTCTCTCCCTCCCTCCCACCCTGTCCACACTACCCTTC
The DNA here is from genome assembly GCF_030463565.1 of Pelecanus crispus. Lineage (NCBI taxonomy): Eukaryota > Metazoa > Chordata > Aves > Pelecaniformes > Pelecanidae > Pelecanus > Pelecanus crispus. Next base: position 26,382,921 of record NC_134652.1, read on the forward strand.
ACCTCGCCCCCCGCCCCCCCCCCATCTAATTTTAGATTAATTACTTGCATGAGAAAATCATTGGAAGTACACTTTGAACTGAATATTTTTTCCATTTACTGAAATAAGCATACAGTTAGGCTAGATAGATTACTCAGCTTTGAGAGAGGATTGCAACTAGAAGAGTTTTTTTCTTTTTTATTCAGGTGTAACTGAAAGGGTTAATATGAACTGGTAACAATACCATAATTGAGTTACCAAAAAAAAGCCTACATAAATAATTTCTACAAAAGAAGTTATTTCCACATGGCTTGCAATTCCCTCCTATAATTCTTAGAATCTTGCTTTTGTCACTTGTCACATTCAAAAGGAATTTCTTTATATTGAGAATAGCCTGAGAAGTATAAATTCAAGAACATATCCTTATAATAGTGATAAAAACTTTTTTTTTTTCAAAATTTAACAATCTAATTTTTGTCATCTGACTTTTTTTTTGGGGGTGGGGGGGGTGGGGGGGGGTGGGGGGGGTGGTGGTGTGAGCAAAACCCACACAAACCAGAACCAAAAAAACAAAAGACAAACAACTTGAAAAACTTATTAAAAGATTTTGAGTATTCAGTGGCTGCTTCTTTAAAGACATCAGTTGAATCTGGAGAGAAAACACATCTGTGATCTCAGTTTAGGACTGTGATACTCATGAGTGATACCATCATTACCAAAGAAACACAGATTTCCTTTTGCAAGCTTTGTATGTGAAGGCAATGATATTTTCCTGCAAAGGGGAATGTTCTGCAGTAAGATAGAAGTAGTAAGAAATAATCTGAACAAAACAATAATTATAATGGCCTCAGTTGTAGGTGCATGATAAACAGAATCTCAGAAAAGGAGTGCAAATTCTGAACAATGGTTGAATTGGTGAGGAGGCTTTATGAAGATCTGGGGCAGGTGAGGCTTGTAAAACCCTGAATTCCCTGCAGTGAGATATCAATTAGATAGATGTGATTGAGTAGGAAAGGAGGTGAGCTGTGCTTGATTTGGATCTTGGGAGCTGTGACTGCTAGGGTGGTGGTTAGTTTCATTAAGTTACTCTCCTAGCCGTGTTCCCATGAAGACTACTGAATATTTCTGTTTGAAAGCTTGACTTGGTTGCTGGAATTTAACTTTTGATCCCTGTCAAAGCAGTCTAATAGGAAACAACTGTTGGGAAAAGTGAAAGGTTATCTTGTTGTCACCTTGATTGTCACATAGCTTTTGTATCTCCTGCAACTAACTTGTCTTCCAGGACCATTTTGTTGTGCTGAATCATTTGTTCATTGCTATCACAGAGAACTGAGTTTTACATTCCCGTTTTCCAGCACTGTATCAGCAGAATACTGACAGGGTCTGTGCCTCTGTAGCTTGTGAGGTTCGTTATGCATAACTAAAATAACATAAAGAAACTATTCTTACAGTGTTCTCTTGTGCTTACATTAAAGAAAAACAAAGACTGGGAGAGACTTCTAAAGCCATGTGGCCCTTCCCTGTGGTGGAGGCATACTGGTACCTCGTAATTAAATTTGTAGATACAGCTCTGTTGTGAATTTCAATATGAAAAATGCTTTGGATCTCTTAAAGATGGATACTGGCCTGGAAATTCAGTGAGGACTCAATATTCCTGCTTCTGATCATGCTTGAGGGTCAGGATATTCAGCAATTAATAACTTTGCTTTAATAATTAGTTCAAATGTTTTAAATCACACATTTGGTCCCTCTGTCATTCAGTTCCAGCCTCAGGGTTTTATTGTCTTCATTCTTCAAAATCTTTTTAAGAAAGCAATTTCCCTTGTATCACAATAACAGTAGAAGCTATATTTTTAAGAAAAGTAATGCACCTTTGAGTTGGATTACTGTCACAATAACCTTTAAGTCATGGGGTATTAACATGGATAGTCATTTATGCATTAGTGCAGCCAAAGAAACACAGCCCCTAATGGACTGGTGTAATGATGCTCAGCCCACAGTGTCACACAGGCGACAGGCAATTTTATTTAATCATAACATGGTACTTTCAAATTAAAAAAAAACCAAAACAAACCACTGGTTTTGTGTGGTAATTGTAACTGGAAAATATTTCCGTAATGAAAACTAAAGGAAAATGCTCTAATCACAAGTAATGGAGTTTAATTTCTACTTGTTTGTTTTTCAATGTGACACATCCTTTGTCTTTATAAATTATTCTAGGTGTTGATTTTATGACTCTAGAATCATCCTGTGTTGAAGGTAGTAAGTATTAAATCCCTTCTGCCCCTTTCTTGTTACGAATTTCATGGATGAGGTAATAAATCAGGCCATTTTGTACCATTGTGTATCAAAATTGTTTAATGAATTCTTTGAGTTAGTGAAATCAGATAGCTCTGTTCTTATATCTGTAATTATATTGCTTATTTATCATCAATTCAAAACAGAATTTTCAGTATAAAATGTAATGGGTTCTCCATTAGAAGTACAAAAAAGTAATCAAACACCCTTCATGAATCTGGACCTTATAGAAAGGGGAAGTCCACAGCAAGGATGTTGTGGAGGCTGTTGCCTCTGTCTATTCTTTGTAATGACAAGTTGCAGTGTTGCTATTTCAGTTCTTTGCCAAGGTCTGTGAATTTTATGTTAAGCTTTTCTCATGTTCTTTTTGGTGCTCTTTGGGGGGTTTTTTGTTGTTGTTTTGTTTTGTTTGTTTTTGTTTTAATACCCTGTTTAAGTAAAACTTCGTCTCCCTAGCACTTGGGAGGGAACTATTCTGTAAAACTACTGACAGCTGAGCTTGGATATTTTTTAAACTAAGACAGACAAAAGCTTGAAAATAAAAACACATGTTTGTTTTTTTAAAGAAAAAAACCAAACCCCAAAACTTGTCTTGATATTATGCTGTATATTTAATGAATTATTAACCTCCAAGACTATAGTGCCTCCTTCAGCGCTGTTAAATTTTATCACGTTAATCTTTTGCTCTGAATATGCTAAATTCCATATAAAATTTCAGAGACGGGAGAAAACTTACAAAACAGAAACAAATATATTTTATGAAAATCATATTTCCACAGCAAATAATTCAATATCTTTTTTATTGGTTTGTTTTTCATAGCTCCCACAGGCACTGGTCTGTAGTGTAATCCACCTTGGAACTATTTAGGCTATTTTTAGCTGGTTTTGTGTTTGTAGGAAATGGAGGTCTGAAGCCGAGAAATAGCATCCTTATTTTCTCTCATCACTCACAATTATTTCCTCTTCAGTGTACTTTTGTCCTTTCCTATCCTTTAAATATTCTTTTAAGTCAGCTTGATTAAAATTATTAAAAATGAGGATTCATGCAGGAAGTTCTGTAACTTTACTTTTAAAATTAAAGCCTTGACATGTGTCATAGCTGTCATCGTGGAACATCCTAGCCTGTAATCCAATATGTAGTCCTGAAAAACATCAAGAAGGATAAGGTCCAGAAGCAGGACCGTATCAGGAGCTGTGAGGCCAAGGTTGATGGTGCATTCTGTGAGAATATATGGTGAGAGTAAAGAAGCCAGCAGCGTGTGCATTCCAGGAGCGTAGCAGTATCAGAGCAAATAGCTCGCCTAAGTTCTTGTGTTACTTTCCAGCCTAGACAAGATTCAAATCACGTGTTAAAAAATGACTTCCAAATCTAAGTCTTATTGAAAGTTAGAAAGAGTTTTTCAAATATCCAAATATGTCCGTTAGAAACAGGAGTACACCCACCTAATTTACATGGAGGGTTTTGAATACATTTTATTGGATTTGCTGATTACAATAGCATACATCTGCATTTCTTGTAACTCCATCATCATAGTCCTTATTTGCAGTATTTCACAGTGTTAATATTAGGAACTTACTTTGTTTTACTGTTATGAGATCACAAAGAAGGCAAATACACTTACAGAATAGAACCAAACATATTTTATGAAAAGCACAATCCCAGAGAAAGAGATTTAAGTGATTTAAATTACTTAATTTTATTGTTGGTTTGTTTTGGGTTTTGAGAGAGAGCACTCCTCTTAGTAGTGTGGTTTTGTTTCCTGTTACCAGTTCTCCTGTTTAGAAAGGTGCTTGGTCATATGAGGAAACAATGAAATGACACAGCTTTTTTAGAAGATAGCTTTTTATTAAAAAAAAAAAAAAAAAAAAAAAAGCAAGCCACGTTGTGGGTCAAAAATCACTCAAAAACTATAGCTAAGCCCACTTAATGACTTTTTAATTCTTACCTGAAGTGTACGTTGAGGGCTTAGGCTTATATGAGACAACTGTTAGTGTTGTGAAATCTGGAAAATGAGCAGTGTATCTCACTGTTTACTAACAGATGAAAAAGAATGCTTTAAGTTCTTCAGATGCATGTGAAGTCCTTGGATAGTACTAGTAGATGACCGCTATAACCTTTAATACCTAAGGGGAAATAATTCACTTCTTGTGAATATCTTGTCATGTTTTCCCAAAACTAATTGCAAACATTGATATAACTTTGTGATGACTGAAGAGGAAATCTCTCCTCCTTTCTAAGTCATTATCATTTAGAAGTCTAAGTAGTATCAACTGAAGAGGTGCATGTGTAGTATTGTTAGGACATAGGTGACTGGGTTTTGTATTTGGAGCATAGGATCCTTATTACATAATGCTGGATTTACATGGTGAAGTGCACTGAGAGTTGTGCGTTGTGAATGTTGAAGAAAAGCTTTTATATGTGATATATCAGTCCATCCCATGTTTTATATGTAGTGCAACACGCATGTCCTGCCCTCCTGCTAGCTTTTGCAGACAGCACTTGCTCTTCTGCACTCTCGATTTTTGCACAATGGAAAATCAACACCAGTCAATGGAATAAAATGGACCAGTCTTGAGAATGCCTAAGGGGACTACCAAGAGACAAGTAATTTCAGAAAACACAACAAACCATCTTTACAGTTCTGATTTTTCAGGTTCCATGTCATGTGGAGCATTGGGCGTCCTCTTCTCTCACTGGTTTCACATTGACATACAGGTACTGTGCAGTGGGGGGATTTGGGTTTGCCTATACCCAAAATTATATCAGGTATGTTCTTTTTGGGGTAAATACGAGCCAAAATTCTCAGAGCCAAGTACACTTTTATGTCTGGAAAAGATCTAGCTTGCTGTCTTTAACCTAGAAGAAATATTCCTCAGGTTGCAGTTTTGAGAATCTGCTGAATAATACTTTGTAAGGATTGTTTGCCCCTGGGCTGCTTACGTATTGGGGTCATAGCAAAAAAACCTCTGTCTAATTCTATTTTCCCTTGTATTGCTTTGATAAATATTTTAATTACATATGTTGGAGTTACCACTTGAAATTGGCAAAACCTGCGGTTTCAGTTACAGCATATTCATGTCTTAAGTTTATTGTTGGATTCCTGTGTGACAAAGCTTGCCAAAGAGTTTATTCTTCAATTTATTCTTAGATAGAGACTTTGTATTTTTATCGGCTGATTGAATTGTGACACGTGTTATTTGGGGCGCTTCTGGTATGTTTTCTTACAAATTCTTAATGTGACTGGATGCAATTGAGGTACTATAGCAGTGACAGATACCATACTACCTTTTAGCAGTGTCAAGCATTATACAAAAAAGCAAGATAATAATTAGCAGATAATAACACATGTATCTCTTTGTAAAGATAAAACGGAGTGTGATGTCCACAACAAATTGTACTTACTACTTGTTGTTAAAAGCCTGTTTTCAGTGCCTACAACTTGGCCAAGCATTGAACATGCTGATTGAAAAACATAAATGCAGCTTAATTGCATCTAGGAATTTGCTTTTATGTGGACATTTGCTAAAAATTCCCTTTCGAACTTGCCGATAGAGCCCATCTTTTTTGAGTCTTGGACATTTCCTTATGTCCCACAGTGGCATGTGCAAGCCACTCAGTAGTCTTTTCTCTGGTACAAAAAAGTGAAGCAGCTAGTTTTGCCTTCATGATATACCTCTCAGCTGTGCGTATCAAGGTACTGATTATCAGGGTTATTTTTGACCTTTGCAAGATTTCAGTGTTATAGTATGTAACTTAACTTCTTTTAATCTAGGAAATTGCATATACAAAAACATTTTTTAGGTGATGAAATTAGGTGCTTGACATTTGTGCAATATTAGAAACAGCTTCTTTTAATTTTTTCCTCCTTGCGTGCATTGCATCTTATGTCAAATTTACAACTATACAGCTACATTTTTCTTGAACTGCTGGGTCTAAGCATGATGCATTTAGGGGTAGAAAGTAAATAGAATAGATTACTACAGAACCAAGGAGACTGTCTTCTTGTATTTCAGATATTAACCTGAGAGAAAAGGTTTATACTCTGTGCTCTGCTATTAGATTTGCTAATATTGCTGTCATGTGAAGAGTAGTTGTACAAAGGAGGTTTCAATTACACTTGCACAAGCAACATTAATCCTGGCATTTCTAATTGCTGAGGAGTTTTTTTATATAAATTTTATTTTATTTTGCAGCCTCTTATAGAGTGTCTCTTTATGTGCATACTATATTTACGTGTATTATCTAGATGGACGGATACAGGTAAAATTAATGAACACAACTGTAAACAGTAATAATTCACTTTGATGACAGTTTTAGCAGGGTATAATTCAAATTCTTTTTCCACCTCAAGCAATTCTTCAAAACTGAGGGCTAATGTTTTCTCTGAAAACAAAGTCTTCAATAACCATCACAAGATCTTAGAGAAGATCACATGGGATATTGCTGGAGGGCAGGAATGAAATTCAAACATGACACCAATGTATGACATGTAACAGAACTGCAAAGTAAATAAAAGAATAAAAACAAGCTCTCTGTCTTGGGAATAATTATTAAATAATTTTCGATAGCATGAGAAAGGTGTGTGATTGTTAATGTGGTGCTGAACAAATATGAAGTAAAATACAGTACCTAAAAAAGCTTGTGAGCTAAACAAACATATGATGAAATAAGAATTGAATTTGAGCTTCTGGCTGAGGAATTTTTCAGCTTAAATATATATTTCCCATGGTGTTGGAGAGCCAGCGTCATAGTTAATGCATAAGAAATGTTCTCAGACTTCTTGGTGAAAAGATTTATATGTATGCAAAGGTTTATTTTGATTTATTATTTGTTTTATTTAGATAATGTTTACTCCTTAACACTCTTTCCTTGCTCTAGTTCTAGACACAGTATTTCATTTCTATTAGCACATATTATAATCCAACTAACTGTCATATTATCATGATATTGATGATTCTGCTGTGATATCAGCAGTGCGTCAGTCTGGAGAGTAAAGGATGACTGAACCAAACCAATACAAAATGTATGCTATTGTGCTTGGTAGGCATATTGGACAAAGTATGCCTAACTGGAAAAAAATAGTTTTGGAATTTTTTTTTCTGGCTTTCAAATCCATTGCTCAGAAATATTGAAATATACTATTTCAGCCCATTATTATTTTTATCTGAGCTTATTTGAAAACCTGCAGTATATGTAACATTCTAGCAGAAAAAAAAAAAAAAAAGCAGTTTTGCTTTTTGGTAACTCTTTATCACGCAGTTTAATTTAGCTAATTCTGAACTCTTCCTTTAATTCTTCATGTCACTAAATTGTGAGATGTTCCACAGTCAAGCTATCTGACCTCTGTAAAAGCCACAGAAGGATCAAGGACATCTCCAACTGCTTTTATTGACCAGAGCGCCCCATGAGCCTTTAATGGGAATAGTGGGGGTGGGCAGAAAGTTTGGGTTTCTTAGCTTAGAGTGCTCTTGTTGATGGGCCTCAGAAGTGAAGTCAGCTTTCTACACTGTGTTTCATAAACCTTTTATGACTGCAAGAGTGTAAACTAGGTAAAGGTTCACTGTGTTTTTCACTGAATAAGAAAGATATTCTAAAAATTCGATACACATTTTTTTATTTAAAAAAATTTTTCACGAGCTCCATATGATATTTGTAGTACAGTCACTTTGATTTGAAATGTCCCAGTCTTTAATGACTTCAAATGAAAGACAGGAATAAAAAAATCTATCTAGGGATTGAAATACAAATGGTGGTTGGCTAAGACTTTTTTTCATGTGTTTATATCTTGTGTCTGTCGCGGTAAGTTTAGATAGAAAATGCTCCTTGTGTTTATAAAAGACAAAGCCTGTGAAGAAGTTTTAGCCGTTTGGTGAGCTGTGCAGTCACTGACAGTATTGCTGCATTTAAAATCACGGGCTTATTACAAGTCCATTATAAGTGGCTAAGCTTACTCTCTAGTCTCAATTTTACTTTCAATACCATTTAGCAGAGAAGAGTTGGGATATTGATGGCTGTTCTTGACAGCATTTTGCAACTGTGTAGAGAGTTTTTATTTGTGAATTGGACAATGGCTTTTAATGTTACAGCAGTAAAAAAAAATTCTATGGGTAGAAGAATAAGAATAGTAAAGCTCTTTATCTTCAGTACTTTTTGCAAGGTGCCCAAGACAGTGGTCTCATATTTAGGAGCTGCTTTGTCTTTAAGGCTTGTTCCCTTGAGTAAATGACTTACAAGAATATAGTTATAAATCAGGGCTCAATAGAAAGATCATAAGTATAAATCTTCAGTTGTTTCATTCATAATCTGAGCCCCTTGCTTTCATACTTCTTTGAAATGTCTATATGCCCTGTCTGCCCTATGACATCTTGATGCAGCTGATAAATATATAGAGCTTTATGACCCTGACTGTCTAGAAGCTAGGGCATGGCCTAACATCAGGTGCCTTCAAGGCTTGATTGCGGAAGATATACCTTAAATAATTTTAAGACCTATTAACTATTATTAACTTGATCCATGTATTTCTGCTGTTTGTTTTGCTTCAGGTGGTTTTGGAAGGATGCTGAGGTTAAAAAAAAAAAACCAATTAAAAAAAAGTATCGTTAGAATCCATGAGATACAATACAAGAAGATACAGACAGATATCTTAGTCCCCTAGAAACCTGAAATGGCGGCATTTTTAAGCAAGTGTAAGAATAACTTCAAGCCTGCTGAAATAATTTACAACTATTAATTTCACAAAACATGGCACATCTTCTATATGAGATACTGATGTAGGCCAGTGCTGTTGACAATGTGAAGCACGTGCGCACATTTCAGTAGTAGCTTCCAAGCATTAACATAACAGCGAGCCTTCACAGGAGGGCGTTGGAACTGCTGAGGAGTTCAAGAAATGTCTTCATTACACCAACAGATTACCTTAGCTGTTGTGCCCCGCCAAAACTTGATCCAGGATTCTCAAGTAGACTTGGCATCAGTTTCCAGCTCCAGTACTGTGTGTAGAACAAATAATGCCAATCTCTTCCAAGTTCTGTATGCTTCAATGCAGTACCTACCCTGAACAAGAGTAAGACACAAGTTTGGTTGTGTTTTTTTTTTTTTTCTAGAGGTAGTTTTGTACAAAAGTTGAGTGAGGAAGTAGAACAATGAGACAGCAAGCAGTTTCACGCTGGTGCTGATTACCACAGCAACAGAATAAATTGCATAAGGACAAGAGTTCATCCATTTTGGTGTTAGATAAATTCAGAGTACTTTATTTCTGCAGCATAACCATCTAATCTGCATTACAGACTAATAGAGAAATTGAAAGTATGAATACACTGATACATGCAGTACATGAATAAAGCATAATAGGACAATACAACAGATAGGAAAGAGTGGGCAGATTTGCCACCCACCACCCAGAACTATGAATCTGTCTGACATCGTCACTGGTTAAAAGAGAGACAGATCTCTGCTTTGGCTTAATTATACATAATTTGGCTGACAGTTGAAATACAAACCTAAACAGTCAGTCAGCTAAAGATACACAAAATTAAGTATTTCACACAGTGTCCAACCCCTTCAATCTTTATTAATAACTTAATTACATTAATTACACCATGGTTTAATGTACTGCTAGTACAAGAGGGGGAAAAATGATAGACTCCCCTAAGTAATGAGCTGCATAGCAATTCTGTTAGAATTAAGACTATTAGCAAAATGCAAAGTAGCAGTAATTTGTAAATATATACTCCACAGTTTATAATTCCTGTTGTTCCACCCCATAATTCTTATCCTTAGCAAACTCCAGCAGACATCATTTTGGAGGTCAATCCAAACATGCCAGAAACATTATCAATAGAAGACTATTCTCAGGCTGAGCAGATATCTGAATAACTTGGTATTTCCACTACATTTCCACTCCCTTGGATTTGTTGCTGTTGTTGTTTAGAGGGTTTATTTGGCCCGATCTTCAGCAACCAATCTGCAGCACTAAAATAACCTGAATTTTCCTTATTCTGTTCCATTCTGTGATGCAACACAACTGTCTTGCATTGAAGTACTGAAGCCTTTATATATCAACTCACGTCTAAAGATAGTGTGGTAGATCCATGTAGTGGATCAGGTTTGCTGGCCTTTAGCCTGTTGTCTAGGTAATGCTCCCCTTGAACAGTATAAATACATTGGCAGTTCTTCAGAGAAGTTGTGGTCGTTCTAACCTGTTGCACCAAGGAAGACTATATAAGATAGCAATTTGACAGTAAACTTTATGAGAGTTAGGGATTATAAGCACCCTTTTGTGGTAGTTAGGTACATCTACATTGTACCTTCTTATGGAAGCAGGCTAAGTATAATCATATAGCCTATAATAATCACAATTAAAAGATATTTATATAACTTCTCTATTTCATGTATATTACCATACACATCTGACAACGCTGAATTGTAAGGGTGTTTGCTTTCTTAGTCATTTAACTAAAAAACTTATTTGAATCCTTGAAATAAAATTGGAGTACGTGTAGTTTAAGTAGGAAAAGTAATTATTTTTGAGTTGTAAACTGCTTAAAATGAAAGGGATGACACCTCCTTAATGACCAAGTTATAGCTGGGATGTTTGGTTAAGCATCTTTTCTAGTCAAATTAGAATTTGTTTCTTAACTCAGGTTTCTAACTTTAAAATGTCTTTAAAGGGTTTTTTTCTTTGAGGCATTACCTCTGAAAAGAACACTGATATCCCTTTCAAGTGTTTCTTTTATAGTGAATTATTCTAATAACTGCAAATACACAGTCCTATAAGAATAAATATTCCTGTAAAATTTGTAAATTGTTCCAAGACGTAAAATTATTGAATTTATTTCTATTGTCTCCAGAATAAGGTTTGCCCTTATGAAAATTTAGAACCAAGTGTTACTCACAGGGGAAATGTTACTATACCTCTTGGCTGGAACTGACACAGACAATCTAAGAGATCCTGCTAATTGTAACATTTTAAAATGTAGAGATACAAAATGGAAAAGTATTTAAAGCATTCATATTTGGGCTTGCTTGTGTAGTCATTCAAAGTTAAGGAGTCAGTTGCATTTGCAGTTTGTCAAGGATTTTGGTCCTTTGTCGTTTCCATGCTACTTCAGTGAGTGTGTCAGTGTGTCTGCCTGGGAGCCATCGATAACTGAATCACTGAAGTGCCTGCCTGAAGTGTTTGACTATTGTTCTACTTACCATCTAAAGAAGCTGAATAGCTCTATGGTATACACTGCATGAGCTACAGAAAGGCACTTTTCTTATTCTTGCCATGACAAATTATGGAAGTGTCCATTGTAGTTGCTTTATTACCGTTCTTTCTTTTACTATAGTCACCTGTGATCGGCCTTTATCATTTGAATCAGTGATTTGATGCTTATTCTTTGAAGATTCCCCAGATGTGATATTTTTATATTCTTTAATACTTCTGAACTTTTGAATACCTAGTTAAAAAGCTGTCAACAGTGATAGATATCTACATAGAAGTCTCCATGTTGTCACAATGGTGATTCTTTATACCTTCAAAATTATAATGAAGGTATTTTTCATGGTAGAAGTGTTAGATTAGAACATGCTATCCAAGGTTGCATGTTTGGGATGGAAGAAGTCTAAGGCATGCTACATAGACTGCTTTTTTGTCTAGGAGTAATCCAACTGAGATGGCAAGAAATAAAGAAAAATTCTTTCCTTATTTGTACCCCAAGACTCTAGATCTCATTTTCCTAGATTTTAATTCAAGTACTCTTTATAAATTTATTTTGAAACTGAAAAATGCAAAGACTATCATATTAAAAAGAAAAAGAAAAAATGGAAAGCCTGATACTTTTAAAATTAAATTTCCTGAAAAGGAAAACTATTGTTTGTTTAGCTTAGTTGTGTTTGTCTTTAGGAAATGCTGATGCATATCTGAGAATATTGCTGTTTGTTCCCATTGGACATCTTCAGCTAGCACAAACATATGAACTGAAAAGTGTGAATATGGTCCTGAATAGTGCAGCATTGCTTTTATACTTCTTTTATTGAACCCTGATCAATACAAACACAATTTTTATTTTTTTGTTTGATTTTGGAATATCTTTTCTTAACCTTCTGTAGCCTCATTCCTGGAAGTGTATATGAGTGAATGAGAGAATACAATTGAGTGATTTGTTAAATGTTCTGCCTAGTGAATGGTGCTACAGTATATCCTGTAGACTCTGTAGGAGGTATCCTCTCTATTCCTTTCATGATAGATTCCTAAAATTCATTTAAGTTACTTTAAGAATGTTATTTTTGTAACATGCTAGAAAGAGGAAAACTCTGGGAAACTTGCATTTTGAGGCTGATGAGTTTTAATTGAAAACTGCTATTTTTTTATAAACTTAATGCCCACTTTAGAACTCTAGACATAGAATTCCCAAAGACAGCTCTTTATGCAGTGTTTTTTTACAGAGTCCTAGTCTTTATTTGTTTTAATCAATGGGTGCAGAGTTACTGTTTCGTGAAGAGTATTGCATGAGAACAATTTATACTGAATTATGAGACACAGCATGTGTATAAGTTGTTCTGTGATGATTTTCATTCCTTTTTGTAAGAGTGTCTTGATGATGTAATGTTACAGGGGAATAAATATAGGCTAATAAATATAAAATATAGCTGGGCATAACTATTTTTTATTAAAGAATGTTGAGTTTCTTTTACTTGAGTTTTATTTTGCTGCAAAGGCATCTAATTTTGAACTTTGTAAGACATTCAAAATGCAGTTAGCCACTGTTTGGTGTTTTAATGGATTTGTGAATCTAGAGGAATTACGCCACGGAGTAACAGTCACTATATAAATCTGCATTATGGCTGGCTGTTAAAGAAAAGCAGTAGGAAAATAGTATATTGAGAAAGTATCATGACAGTATTTGCTTTCTCAGTTTCTTCTTAAATTGCTCCTTCACTGAACCTCTTGGGTATTTTTCCCTAACAATGATGAATATTGGAGCAGTGAATGTTCAAGTGTGTCCAAGGTTGGATCAGAACTGTTGGTCCAGCCCTGAAAAAGCACCTGTATTTGAAGTGGATTCTGCTATCGTAATATTTGGTGAATAGGATTTCACTGGGAACTGATCTGTACACAGTGAGAAATACGTCCGTTTGCACACTATTTGTAATGGAGTGGAAAATTACATTTGCCATTGCAAGAACAGCCCCATTAGTGGGAAAGCAGATTCTCTTGCAGAGAGCTGAAATGCACCTCAGGCAGTGTCAGGGTGACAGTCCAAATAATGGGAGTTTGGAATGAACTGAGAGGTACTAAAATGAAAAAATGCTTCTCTTCATACATTGTGGTTCCTTCATAAACTTATTGCTACATGAGGAGCAGTTTGATTTAAACCAGCATGAAACTAAAAATCCCCACACATTTGAACAACTGTTTATAACTTGTTTTGAGGATGAAGCCTACTGTTGTGAAAAGGAAATGCAGTGATTTTATTCCTAGACTGTTATCTAAACCAGTGTGAAGCTACTAATGTAAACAGGAATGCTCAAGTGTTTTGTCAGAGGTTTTTTTGGTTTTGTTTTTAAATAACACTGTAAGTGTTGCCAATTCTATCTCAACCATATGGGTGCTTTAGGAATTGAGTAAAGGATCTTCTGTGCAAGGGCAAGCATCTAAGACATGGTGCAGCTGTCCCTGACCTACCCTTTCTAACACCTTTTCTTCTCAGTGAAGCTGTTTTAATCTTACTCCACCAATGAATGATTAACTTCTGAGTAGGTATATAAAAGGAATGGTGTCAGTTGTATTTTAAAGTACTTACAAGTCTCTGACAATGAAGATAAATTGCATGTGCTGGCAGTCCAAAGAACAAAAATCATTTATATTCCCTTGATGCTTAAAAAAAAAAAAAAAAAAATTAGAACTCTTAATGACTCTGAAACGTAATATCAAGAACACTGGGGACTGAAATTCACTTTGCTTCTGTAAATGTGTTAGAGGACTAGAAGTAGTTCTGGTAGAGTTAGACTGTGCTCTAGAATGACAGTCAAACTTGAATTTATTTAAAATCTGCCATTTCCCTATTGAAGTTGTGCCCTTGCTGATTGAATTAAAAAAAAAAGGTAAAAGTATACACCAGAATTTTTTTTTTTTGTTCTGACTGAACTGTAGTAACTGAGAACTTCTGCAAAGTCCACTACAAATGTTTGTGAGGTAGCAATGTGGAGAAGCAGTAGTTCTATCATACAGACCAGGAGTTTAGAGAGAATTAAAAGGTCTTAGCTTTCATTGTCATTCTTCTGTCAGAGTTACCTGTTGAGTCTATAGTCATTAACTTCTCTAGGAATGGATCTAAATGGTAAAATTCAGATCGACATTTGAATGAAATATTTGCCTCAAAGACTGCTGCAAATAATTAAGCGTACAACTCTCGATGATTCACAGATCCCAGGCCATTTAGACTAAAATATCTGTTAGGGTTTTCTTATCCATCCCCTGTTTTGTAACAGAATTTCTCTGTAGACCATCTTACTCCCGTCGTAATTTCTGTTGGCATTCTTCTTATTAGTGTTGTTATGTGATTATTCTGTGCTTTGAGCAAAAGCTTATCTTTATTTTTTGGATAAAAAACTTCAATCATTAGAATATTAACAAACCTGGGCTTAAGAGAAGAATCCATAATGCAATTAAGTTTCAGCTTTTTAATTCAACTGAAAAGGTAGGTATCAGACATTATGTAGAGTGAATTTGTAGAAGATGGATTTTCGATGGCATCATCAAAAGTAAGAGAGATACTTAAGCTTCATGCCTGTTACAGGAATGACCTGATTTTTACTTCGTTCCTCATCTGCAGCATGCCTCTGACCTGTCTTTGTCTTAGGAATGGCACCTTATAATTACCAGCTTAACTTTGGAACAGGTTCCCTATTCTAACCCAAGTGTGAGAGAACTGAAACTCGGGAACTCGGGGGGGTAGTTAGTATCTGTAGTCATCATGGGGCCCACCCACCTTCTTTTTGGTCCTCCTCAGGAGTGATATTTGTGTGTGTTGGCTACTATCCTCAAAGATACAAAGAAATGCTTAGGGTCAGTCTGATTTGTGTGTTTCCGATAAAAATATTTTTCATCATCAGGGAAAATTACCTCTGTGTTAGGTTTCCATTGGATTTATTCCAGCAGTGATTCTAAGGTGTGGTTTATGTAGGAGGGTCTGCAGTTGGTATCATTGAGCAAAGACTGAGGCTTTTCCTTACCCAGATCAGATTCTTCCTTTGATAGGTTGGGATAATTGGGATACAAATACAATAAGTGAACAGGGCCTGATACCCATGCCTTGTGAAAGGCTAAGTATAGCATCTTTTGATTGTTAGGGGGTGTCTTGACCATCTGAGTGATAGAATGCCAGTTAGTCTCTGGGCCCATTAAGGCGACTCTTACACTTTGTGGTGGAAAAATGAGCAGCTTACATAAATTTTAGGCTTTGTTGAAACGTAATCAGTTTTGGAGCTAAGAAGATCTTTATCAAAGGGGAATATCCACAGCTACACAGTGCAAGTCCCTGTGCTGTAAGGTTTTAGACTAGAACTGTAGTTGAAATACTTCAACAATCTTGTTGGTGATAAACATTTTTTTCCGAAGTATATCTTCAAAAACTTAAAATCTTGAGAACTTTTAATTGAAATTATATATCCTGGTTTATTTTCTCTGATAAGAAGGTGCAAACTGTGTGGGGTGAAATAAATATATGTTTCTGGATGACACCATCTTGGCATTTCTACACATTCTTTTCTAAATATATTCTTTATCTTAGCTGTCTTGAAATACTTTTAATATAATTAAAAGCACAGAATGAGTGCCAGACTTGTCAATTCCAACAACAAAGTGCTGAAATTTTCAGTGAAACTGAGATCCATCTCCCACACATTGTAATGAATAGGTTCATAAAAGGAAAATAGTTTAATTACATTTTAGTTCATGGATTGTTAATAGGCTGGAGTATCTAAATTGAATAATGTGATTCTGGTAATAATTATGTGTAAATGAACTTGTTTAAATGATATTTTACAGCTTCTTTATAAAATTACAGCTAGAGGCAATCCAGTGATAGACAGACAAAGGCCATGCAAAAATTATCATAAACTATTAGCTTGTTTGCAAAGGGTTTTATGTTAATCTTTTAGTACTTAAAGCACTCTGCAATTAACATATCACGGGGAGCTGCCTCGCAGCAAAGGCATGCAAATTAAAGTGCTCAGATAAAAAGCCATTCACATAAAAAAAATCAAAGAAAGGGTGGCATAGCACTCAAAGGGTACTGGTTTTATATTTGAGATTAAGGAGGTGTAATGATTGTGTTATCTAACTAGGGTTGTAATTAAAGCTTTTCTCCTGCAGACATGACAATAGATACAGCATTGATTTCGGTGTTTTAATTGTGAAAGTCATTTTATTTCAGGGCAGAAGATATGAATAGCCTAAATCAAAGGGCTAGAAGATTGCTTTGTTGATAGTACTTGTTCAACAGCTGCCTTGTTGCTTAATACACAAATGGGGAGAATGGTGAAAGAGATCCTGGGAGGTGCTCCGTATTGTAATTCTCCCGCTGGTTTCCTTTCCTTTCATGAAAAAGGCAAGGATCTGTGTACTGATTATAAACAAGCAATCTTTTCATACATCACCAATGTTTTTCTTCCCTTAGTTTCCTCTGAACAAAAGAAGTCATAAAAGCCTTGAACTAACTTTTACTACTGCTCTTTCCAAACTGCAAAAGTTTTTGTAATAAAACCATCATCTGCTCTCAGAGATATCACACTTTTAGTGGGGAACAAGAAGTCTCCATGTGGCTGTAATTCCTGTTATCAGAAATGCCACTGTAACAAAAGGGATGTGCTGTGGGGAATTGGATTTTAGATTTTATTTACATTATGTTTGTAGCTGTACAGTCTCCACAGTGTTAGATTGGGAAGGGGTGACTCCCCCCCCCTCCCCCCCCCCCCGCCCAGTCACTGTAGTAACAGAGTAGAACATGAATGATCAAAATAAATACATCTGGTTAGATTCTTAACTGGCATAGGTAGCTGTCCTGTCTGCTTGTGCTAGCAGGGAGTTACACACTCAGAATGGGCAAGGCCCAGGAGCTGGTGTGGGAATCACCTGGACTGGTGGATACAGTTAATCAACTTGAAAAACATTTATATCAATGAAGCTTATTTCCTCTCTGGTATGGAAGGAGTTAACTCAATATGACATGCCAGTGTAGCTTATTTCCTCTCTGATGTGGAAGAAGTTAACTCAGTATGTAACTACATGCATGCAAGAGGAATTGTATAATTTTTCATTGCACCAGTATACTTGAAGCATCTACTGTCATTCTATTACAGACAAGATGTGAGTAGCAAATGTGTGTGTTTTCTTTTTCTTTAACAGAACCAAACTAGGGATTAAAATGGTGCAGGGTCTCACATAATAAGAACTATCCCAAATTCCCTTGGAGCCTTTCTGAGAGACTCAAATATACGGAAATAAGCCTGGCTTTCTGCCAGTAGACCTGCATATTTCCTAATTTGGGTTTAAAGTAGGAGCCAGTATGTCACAAGAGAAACCATTCTCCTGTAATTATAAGCAGTAAGGACTGGTGACGCTTTGTCTCTGGGACGACGCTCCACTGCTGGTCCCCACCCTTATTGCTGATGGAATATTGGGTTAAATTCACATTTTTTCCCCATAATTTTCAAAGCTCTCCATGGAACTGGCTCAAACTATCGAAGAAATTGCTTTTCCCCAACTGTAGTGACAGATTCCCTTGACAGCTACGTTTCACAGGAACTATGAAACTGTCAGCCTTGAGGAAGATGCTTGTGAGAGCAACAGACAGAGCTTTCTCAGCAGCTGGCTCAAGGCTGTGGAGCCTAGTTCTGGAGGAGGATAGAATGACCACAAATCTCACTCCTTTCAAAGCTGTGTAAAATTTGCTCTTTCAGCTGATGTTATCCACAGCCAGAGGAGAAACAGTGATGATTAAAGTAAAAGGTGGAAGAGACTGCAGACAGAAAAAGTTCCTGGGGAAAGCAGAGACAAGACCATCTGACAATTTGTGTAGCAGGGTAGTTATAACCTTTGTTCAAATAAGACATACTGAGGAGCATGGCTTGCTTATTTTGGAATCATTGGAAACAAAAATGTAAAGATAGTCTGAGATTTCTAGCCTGACTTCTAAGCCAAGGGCTTCAATAGATTCCCTCTGTATGTGGTGCCGTAGTTAAGATAGCATAGCTTGATGAGCATTTAGGAATACAGAGTGGTCCCTATTTATTTATGTTTACATATGTATATAGAGACTGTTGAAATTAATCTCTGTGTGATATTATTAACATAAAAAGATTTTAGGTTTGGGGATTGTTATATCATTACAGCCAGCCCTGAATGGAAGAATTGCACAGCTACATTTGCCTAAGCTTCACTACTGCCCCCTCCCACCTCCAAATGTTTAATGGAGTAGCTACTTCTTGCCTGAAATATTTAGAAAAAGCAATCTTGTGGGTGTTTTGCAATAGATTGTGTAAGAATTTCCGGTGTGGTTTTTTGGAAAGTAGACATTTTTGTAGGTGTTATATAGACTTTATTGAATTTTACTGAGGTTTAATCTTTACTCTTACAAGCTCCCATATTTGCAGGCTTCTACCCATCTAATTACAGAGAACTTTAAGGTAGGATACCCTCTCACTGGATCTGGCTTTTAGTTCGGTATGAAAAGTCAGACTGAAGATAAAGATATGTCTAGATAGGTTGTGGTAGATTTCTCTCTAGCCCCGTGTGGCTGTTTTCAATATTTACTTTTTTAAGTGAGGAAGATTATGGGATAATACCGTCTAAAAAGGCACACCAGATAGCATAAAAGCATTTTAGAAAACTTCTCCTGCTTAAAGAATTGGTATAACCTCTTTGCATAGAATGAGATTATTTCTAAAAAGTATTCCTTGATTCTGGGGGGGAAAAAAAAAAGCATTTTAAAAGCCATTAACTGCATTAGAAGTATTTAGCAATGCAGTGCAACCTGTACCGGCAAGATCTTTAAAGCATCTGAAGAGGTCTCTGAAACAGAGACCGTTTCCAATATAACTCCTACTGGAAATGTACATGATCTGCATATTACTCTGTAGGAAAAGGAGCTCCTGGAAGCCAAGTGCCTTAGGCTCTCAAGAACTGGACTGATGACTAGGAACTTGCCCATAGCTTGAGTATACCATAGGGCTAGTGAGCAGCTTGAGTCTGTCACAGAGCTAGACCTCTGAGGGAAAAAAAAAAAAGGGGGGGTTTACAGTACCTCTCATTAGGATTATGTGTATGCAGTAATTGATACAAAGAGATGCACATTTCATTTTGAAAGCATTCCAAGAGTAATCTCCTTTTGTCTAAGCAGTAAAGTTCTAGTCAAGTAATACTGTCTGCCTGTAACTTCTGGCTTCGGATTTCTCCCAGTCTTGAATGCTCATTACATTTAACCTGGAGTCAAAGATCTGATCCTTTTCAGACATTATTTCTCATGTAAGGCCTTTGTTTTTCTCCCATGGACACAGCTCTCCTTTTGGCTTAGTTGTTTCTCAGTTAAACCAAACCCTTCTATGAAAGCATATTCCTCTGTTATGCTCTCCCGATCAAATTTTCTGTGGTTTTGTTAGTGTCTTTAGTGAAACATACTGAATTTACTCCCAGATATCTCAGGCTTGGTGTTTTTTCAAACACAGCATCAATTTGCTCTTAAATTTTCTAATGAAGAATTCTGCTGCTGAAGACACTGTTACTCCACTGGGACTAAAGTTGTTTTGCTGAAGTTTCTTCCTAATAATTGATGGGAAGAGCATGTATTCAATGCTTTGGTCAATGGCCATCTGTGCTTGTGCTTAACGCTTGCTTGTTATTGTCATGTCGTTGCTCTGAATTCAGAAACTCTCATATTAATATATAGACTTTGTAACTGGGCTCTTAGTAATAACTGTCTTCCAAGTTATTGTAGGGAAAAAAACTAATGGGTGAATAAAACGGCCACTGCTATCTTTAGCAGTTGTTAAAGATGTAGAAGACAGTGGAAGATTAGTATAATTCCAGTTCATTCAGTGTTGCAGAAAGAGTATGAATTCCTTAGAGGTTATGAAATTCCTGCATCATTGAACATCTCAGTTTATGTGGATCAAGTCATATGCCATGTATCTCCCATATCAGGGGCAATGGAAGGTCATAATCCATAATGACTCCTATTTCACTGGGTAACATGGAAATCGGTACAGCTAAACCCTCACATTGGAACACCTTTATCTTCAGAAAGCTGCAGTGCAATAAAAAAAAAGCGGGGGTGGGGGGTGGAGGGGGGAAGGCGCTGTGATTTTAAGTGTGGTATTGAGTCATTACATTCAGGGAAACTACTTTCTTAATTTTAGGCATGTGCTTAAGTTTCTGGCTATCTCACAACTCTGGATCAGACTTTTGCTCATAGACCTGGCTTCAAGTTGACTGCATTTCTGGAATACATCAGATAAGCTTCTTTTGCAAGGTCTGACCCTATGAGTTATCCTTACTGATAATTTACATTTTAGGGCTGAGCCCTTTTAGCTCCCCATACATTAGAGCATCCTGTGGAAGGAATTCTTCAGTGGGACTGAACTCTTATTCACTGGGAGTTGTGAGCTTGGAGGACTTACAACACTACATCCTGAATCAACAGGCCTTTGGTTTTCTGTCCAAGTTTTGCTTTACTTTTCTGAGCTTTGCAGAGTGTCAACTTAGAAGTATGTTTTAAAAAATATTTTCTCTGAATGGCTTGCTAACTGCCATGTATAACTATGGGCTATCAATTTATTTTACAAGAAGTTAGAATGTCAGAAACACAAGATCATTCAGGACATTACTAATGGACATTTTATGTAGTACTGACATGGGGATTTGTTATCTAGCAGCAGAAGAGAGTGCCAACTTCATTAAAGTGGAAAAAAAAAGCCCACCCAAAGAAACAACAAAACCCCCTATATCGTATTTATCACTTCTACACTTACTTTTTAATGCTGGTGAGTTTCTTATTAACCTCACCATTTTTATTCTGCAATGTGTATGTTCATGCACTAACACAACTTTAACAGAATAGTTAATAGCCATGATGACCCCTTTTTTTTTTTTCTTTGATTAAAAAGACATTCTTCCTCCTGTACATTGTGGGTTATGAAATAGTCACAACTATAGAAAAACTGCAATCAAGCTTGTCATGGATTACATGATTTTTATGGTATTCTGCAGTTTTCAGGCCTAGTTTCCTTCCTCAAAAATTTTATGAACCATCACTGTCTTAGTTTTTTCTTAAGTGAGTCTTTCTAGGTTTCTATGGCTTGGTATTTTGAAAAATGCTGGTCTTTTTGGTACAGGAGACGGAAAGGATTGCAAGAAAACAGCTTTAAAATTGCTCTAACAAAGTCTGAAATTGAAAGCAAGAGCTGGGACAAGTATCGGGAGTGACTGAAGTGATGCTGGCTGGGGAAAGAATTGCTGGAGGACTGACCAGGCATAGCCTTACAGAGTGTTCCGCAGTTTATAAGAACATGCAGTCATAAAGTCAAATGCATCACAGGTGGTAGACTCATCACAGACCTGCATGTGAAAATAGGAATAATCACTATCTCTTTCCCTCAAAACCACTATCTCTTTCCCTCAAAGCAACATTAACAATTCTTTATGTATTATGGTCAAAGCGTGTGTTTATTCAGTACAAGTCTCTTTGGTAACTCAGTTGTCATTAGTCAAGCTAGAGAAT
This sequence comes from Pelecanus crispus, assembly GCF_030463565.1. Classification (NCBI taxonomy): domain Eukaryota; kingdom Metazoa; phylum Chordata; class Aves; order Pelecaniformes; family Pelecanidae; genus Pelecanus; species Pelecanus crispus. The sequence continues at coordinate 26,404,962 of NC_134652.1, forward strand.
TCACGAAGAAACTAGTCTTCCATTCAAGAGACTGTTTCCAGGGCAGGACAAATATGAAGTATGTTCAGGCACTGTCTCTACAGCTGAAAATAGATGGTCTCCAAGACTGGAACATTTTATGTGTTAGGAAAGGGCAATAATCTGAAAAGGGTACTCATTTCTGAAAATTAAGCTTATTCTTAATGAAATGTAGATTATGTATCATATCCCAGCCATGAGCAGACAGGTTTTCTTGTGCTTCCTCCAAATTCTGCTCTTGTAGTCTGTGTTTGTCTTGCCAGATTCCACGTGTACTGATACAGTTTTGCAGTAATAATTGTTGTTTCTTTTTGCAAGTAGTTGGGTTTGGGGTTTTTTTTGTTTTGGTTTGGTTTGGTTTGGTTTTTTTTGTGGTGGTGTTTTTTTCCTTTTCTTGTGGGCTAGGTGTCTGTCCATAAGAAACACAGAGAATTAGCAACACCAGAAAATGGTCCTTGTTGTCAAAACAGGAACATATTCCTGGGCAAATGCTGGCCCAGTCTGTAGCAGGCAGGTGTCTGAGAGGCACCTTTGTGCCAGATCAGCCCGGGGCATTGGATCAGATGCTGTCGGCCATCTGCTCTCTACCGATTTTCAGACAGAGGTGTTTTTACTTCACTTGTCATTTCTGAGACTTCTGCAGGATTGCAGTTTATTTCAGCTTCCAGAAACCTAAGGCAAGCTGTAGTGCTGAAACAGAAATATGCAGTACACCTGCAAAAATGGGTGTAATCCCACTCTTTGATGGCTTGTAGTATGTTTTATAGCAGGTGAATGGAAGCTAGGGCTTTTAGCTGATCCAGTCTGTCTGTGGTTGCTATGCCTTGACCAGAAGAGACAGAACCAAGAATTTATGTCATCCTCTGGAGAGGCTGTCACTGTCTCAAGGATGGCATCTAGAAGAAATGAGAAAATTTGATGTAGAAATTTAGCAGGAATGTTACGGGAGAAATGGAGATGTGGAACAGTGGGTAGACAGGAGGTAGTAAGATGGAAGTCCTGTAGTTCCAGCCCAGGCCAGAATCGTTGGTGGTTGAGACAGTTCGATGTTGTTGAGCTTGCAGGGTGATTTAGTTGTCATTGCACACTAAAAGACAAAATCTGAAAACTGAAACAAAGCAAGGGGCATGGTAATCGAACTTCTGCTTTCAGGTCAGGGTAGGTAAGCAAAGGAAAAGTTTTCCCCACTTCTCAGTATATCTTCCTTCACAGACACTCTACTAATGTCTCTTCACCTGCACCAAGGGGAAAAAAAAAAATGGAAATGAGGAAAAATGAATTAAAGAGGGAAAACTGTGATCTAGCATTAGGCTCAAAAATGAGCTGAATGGTTAGAAAGGAAAAAGCTTACTAAGCATTTCTAACAAGAGAAACAAACAGTTCTATATGTTAACTTCACCTTGTGTTTAGTCTGAGAGGAACAAAGCAGTCCCTGGAAAAGACAGATGATATCCTCCCCCACATGTAGCAGCACAAAAGATGGGTGGCACCATTATGGTGGGAAACCTGCTCAGCTCATGTAACGTGTTTCATTTAAACTGTGCAGAACAGAAATCTCTGAATACACAGAAATGCTCTTTTGAGTTAAATAGCAAAGCTGTGCTGAATCCTTCAGTACTCGCATTTATAACAGAAATAGTCTCCAGAGTTGACTGTTTATTTATCAGTTGTTAATTGAGTTGATGTTTACTCATGATTGCAAACAGATGATTAATTTATAGCTGAGTGTTATTACTATGATAGTGAAGAGATCATTAGAAAGAAGGATTATAATAGGGTTCTCTGCACTTGTGAGGCTAATAATAAAGATTGACTAATATAATTAGATAAAGCTTTGTAACAAATATTATTAAATTGAAGCTGGACTTTATTTAAATGCACTGGCCTGTTATCTAAAATGTATTAGCAGAGTGCGTAGGTTAAGTAGAACCCCTGCCTGCACTGTTTACCGTCTCCTTCAGAGATTAAATGGCTCTATACTTGTTGGTTAAATTACAATATTATGCTCTATACATGAGTATTATTTCTATTGAAAGCTCTAAAAAATATTATTGTAACAAAAAAAAGATGATATTTTCTTTCAATTTTAACATGGGATGATTTCCAACTTTATTTTTGATAACAGGTTAACCAAACTTAATTCAAGAAGATGGTATTAGGCTTCTTCATTTACTGAGCCTGGTAACTCTTTTGCATAATTCTATTTAATGGAAGTCAGAGTAAGACTTTTGTAGGAATCCAATGACAATCTTATGGAGCATTTGATTTTTTAATTTTCATGGAAGCATGGAAGGCAACAACAGAAGCTGAAGTTGCATGGGATGAAGCATTTCAAAATGTAGATCTACCTCCCTCCCCCTCCTCCCCCCCTTTCTTTTTTAATTCCTTCCCCCCCCCCCCCCCCCTTTTTTTTTTTTGGAACAGCATGTATTATTTAATGAAGCTAGTCCAAATTGGCTGGAGTTCTATACAGATTTATCTGTTATGTTCCAGCATAAGTTTAGCATGGACAGGGTCTTCTTTGGCCCATTTGTAGTTGTGTGTACAGATGTAATGTGACTCTAGTGTGAACAAGAGTAGATGAATATTTTAATAGTATTTTAGTGTAGGGTGGGAAGAGGGATAGACAGAACTTGCAACTGTAATATAAACATCATTCTAGCAGCGGGCATTTCAAATTGCTTGAAAATGCAATGGCATCATAGCAAGTAGTGAAATAATATTACAGGAACTATAAAAGCAGGCTTTTTTTTAGAACCTTAATAGGTTACACTCTAACTACTCTGTGGTTTCATGAAAACTGAATGCAAAATTTCCACTCTTTATTGTCAGATTCCTTATGAGAGGAAAGAGAAACACAGTTCTCGCCTTCTATGGCCTGAGTGCTTGAAGACTTAGCATCTTCTGGAGTTGCTTCAGCTACAGACTGCCAGATTGTGAGCCTTTGGGCTATGCAAAAATGCTCTTGTCCTGATAGGTGCTGAGTCTCAAATGAAGTATCTTGAGATCAGTTCTTGCTAAGCACCTATCAGTGTCTGTTTCCAAATGACCACAAAGCATTTCAGTGCTTAGCTGAGACTTGAAACCCTTATAATATTTATAATGGGAACTGAAAAGTTCTTGCCCTCTGGTTAGAAAGGGCTCCCACTGGGCTGTGCAGTTACTGTTGTGCTGCTCTGCTAGCTGTGTGCTCTGTGCTCAGATACATGGTACTCTTCACACTTAGCAAAGCCGACAGGTCTACAGTCACGTTGTCATCTCCGTCCAAAAGTTACTCAAGTATTTTAGTACTGAAAAAAGAAATCTTTAGGTTATTTTCATTCTGCTTGATGGAATTTCTTTGTTGGAAGAAGAGATTTGGAATAGATTAATTTGTATAAACTATTTGATTACTAAAAAGACATTTAGAAGAAATGTTGAAATCCTGAGGTTCAAAAATAACAAACCGGACAAATGTTTGAGCTACAGGTTCCTTACACGAAATGCTGTCACTGTCAGATGAGTGAGTGGGAATGTGAAAAGTTTAAATGCTCTTCATAGAAATGACTCAGGAAGGATTAATAATGGCTCAAAATAGTCTCAGAGAGATTCTGGACATGGTCATAGAGAGTTTCCACAGAAAACGTCTGCTGGTTTGAGCCTTACAGAGCCAGTGAAGAGAGCCTTTTGATCTTGACTGACTTGATGGGACATGGGATGAAGCAGACTTTAATCACAAGTGATTAATAAATCACTCCCAAAATATGATTTGTCTTTCCTAGAGAAAGTCAATTTTTTTAGAACTCTGTGGGGAAAATAGAATTTTTTAATGCTTTGTATAAATCTGTTGGCAAGTTTTAGCATTATCAGTTTTCACCAGCACTCTGTCCCAGGGCTGTCAATTTGACTATGCTGAAAAGTAAGTTGTCATTCTCAAACAACTCTTGTCACCTGCTTGCCTTCTGGAATAGAGCAAAGGGAAGTATTAAAAAAAAAAGTGGGATGAGAAATGATGAGGGAAGCATCCAAGAATGGAGTTGAAGGCAAAGTAGAGAAATGTAGAAAAATAACATTTAAAGCTGAGTTTGAGAAAAAACTTACATCTTAGAAATACATTTGAGGAAACAAATGCAGGTTCGTAGAGATTGTGTCACCCTATTTAGATTTTGTTCCTTTATGAGAGTAAAACATGCTTTGTTTTCCCTGTGAAAAATATGCAGTCTGAAGCCCAGCACACAGGTTTAGTTTTGAATGGGTCTCAAGGAAGCAAAATAGCCACTTGTAGGCAATTGACAGAAACCCAGTTGCAGGGAAAAACTTGGGTTTCAGATCAAATTTGTATGGAAACATCCCAAGGTTGTTTCTAAGAAGCCAAACCCAGGGATAATTGTATTAAATACCATTCCGTATGAACTGATGAAGGCTTTAGTTTTCAAAAAAAAAAAAAAAGTAATAATGTTGGTGGAGCACCTTTCATAGAGATTTTAATCTCTAAATACTTTGGATTTAGATCCTTTATGGTTAGGTTATATACTCTGGAGACATTAAACAAGGGGAAAAAAAATGCAGGCATTCTTTATAGATGTTTATGAAAACTGGCACATAGCTGGCATGAGAAAAGCTGTCATGATAATCAAATCTTTGATAGATTTGACAATTATATACTTGCATAGATAAATCCACACAGTCCCAAAAGACATCAAATGGGTACTTAGATCGTCTCAAATACAGACCGTTTTATTCAGTTGCTGGACATTAAGCATAGAAGAATTAGATAATTTTAGCTAGTGTATATAGAGCAACTACAAGTTGACTTGTTTTGTTTTCTTCTAATCTTCTTCAAAGTTTCCAGGCCAGCCTTTCACTGAAGAATATACAATATTTTAGTTGTTTGATAAGTCTTGCAACAAGAAAAGAAGAAAAGGCGGCATAGTACAGCTGGTGTTTTTAAAGTAAGTAGTTGTTTGACAACCATAGAGATATTATAATTGTAATTCATTGGGCAGGGCTCTGTGAGGAAACAGAAGTCCCTGTTGGAACTATTCCACAGTTTCCCAGCTGTTATCTGTTTTCTTCACACAAGGAAGGCTTGAATTGCATCTTAAGCCTTGAAGAATGTATGGTGCGCTGGATATAGTGTGTATTTAATTCTGGACTGGAAAATGAAGCCAATGTAAACCGCAGTTATTGCTGGGCCTTTTCATTTCTCAGACATCAGACACAAAAGGTCATGACTGCTTATGTCCCATTTAAAACAGCAGTAAAGATTCAGAAAACTAAAAAATGGCAGTGTCTTAATCAAACATTTCCAGAGAAACAGTCTGTTTACAAGTGCAACCTGTACCTCTGTTTATATTCATATGCCATTTTTTTACAGTGATGAGATTTGGAGATATGTGGAAGAAAATGGCCCTCATCTCCAAAATTGAATGGTATTTGAACAGTCTTCATTCCACATTTCCTGGGGAGGGCTTTTTCAAACAAACCATCTTGTAAGCCTGTTGTCTGTCTGACTGGGGTGGAACCATGGGATTGTGTTTTGCTTTTCTAGGACTGAAATTTGCACAAAAGGGTGGAGCAGAAGTGATCAAAATCCCAAAACTTAGTATGGAGTTGTGATCCAGTATGTACTGTTATCCCCGCTGAGCCTGCTATGGTTTTTTTACAAATCAGAAAAGCTAGTTTAGGATCACTCAGTCTACAGAAGAACTGCGGAATGAAGGATTAGCTCAGCTGATGTTTGTTCTTTCTAATACTTTCTGTTTATATCAAGGAAAGGAGGTTGTCATTTGTATTACAGTCTCAAAGAGTGTGTAAGATTGAAACAAGATGGGTTTAAATGAGAAAAAGACAATCATGTACAACAGAGAAATAACTTCAGATATTTTTTTCTTACTTAAAATAGAGAGGAAACAGAAAGTGGACCCAGCAGTTGTGTTTAATTGATTTGGAAAAGAAAATCACTAACTGCCTATGCATATAGCTAAAGAGAGAGCAATCTTAATCAATATAGAATAAGTAAACTGTTTATTCAGGCTGGTGAAGAGTAGGAAAAACCCACTTAGATTTAGAAAATTATAGTGAAATGTCTCCTGAAAATTATTCACTGGTGGTGCTGAACATTGTAATCTTTTATCACTAATTTGTAGTGTAAATTTTCATATCTAATTCAAATGTTAGAACTGCTGAAGAAATTTGCATTGACAACTATTTCTTTAAATTAGTGTCATTGTGCAAGAGCTGTTAAAGAAGGCCGTAAAATAAAGGCATACTTATTTGAGATTTTTTTTAAAAAAATCACTCCATATGATATTTTTCACCAAATGTTTGGTTTGCAATGTCTTACATAATTAAGTGTTATTGACTTCAGATTTGTTAATTATATATATCATAGCTAGAGAAAATGCCATTGTTAACTAACTATCCAAAATGTAATGAAAATTTGGCTCAGGTGATAATTTTTTACTTATATTGGGGGGAAAAAAGCAAAAATTTGTTTCTCTAGGGACACACATATCAGATGCCTTGAAGTTAGCTTTTAATTAACATTCTTGCATCTATCTCAACACCAGATAGTAGTCCTGTATTACTGCTAAAAGAGATAAGTAGATATTTCATTATTTCTCTTCCTATTGTTTCTCCTCTTTCTTAACAAAGGACAAGAAAAAGCAATGAGCGCTAAGTTAGAAAAGCCAAGTGCCTCGCAAGTAATTGAAATTTGTAGTATTTCCTAGATAAGGTTTAGCATGTTGTCACCTTAGACTGCAGAATTTTAAGACTTGTTTAATACAGAAAGCTGGGCAAATCCTTTCAAGTATAGCCTGCGTGACCAAGTCTGCATGGTCAAAGGACTTGTTCAAGGAATATGATTTTGGGGTCTGCACCAGCTGGATGCTGAATAAACATATTAATGTTTTATTTCTAAAATGCTGGATCAGACTTGTGTGTATTGGTGTCAGACATAGTCTTACACTTATTTGGTGTATTTAATTTGAAAATACTCTCTTTTGTTTGGCGTTCATTTCTGAATGTCCCAAATGCTAAATAGAAGTGAAAGCAAGGAATTCCAAAAGAGGCTGAGTGGATAAGCTGTCCACTTTGTGCTCATTTTCAGTGAACTTTGACTGTTCAGCTCCCCTATGTTCTTTAAAAATTCCAGTCAAAGTGTATACATAGAGGAAGAAAAAAGCCAACAACTTTCTGATGAATACAGTGACATCTGGTTTTAGGAGGTCATGTAGTGGGGAAGTCACACGACTCTACCCTGTCTGTATAAAATGTGCTTTACTTGGTTTCTGAGTGCTTAGGTAGTGATGGATGTTTCAGTCCAAATGTTAGCTTTGTGTACTGACAGTCTGTCTCTCTGATATACTTTGAACTCTGGATGAATTTTTATATGGCTTTACATGAGTACTCATGAAAACAGGAGCCAGCTATTTCATTGCCAAATCTCCAGTGGCCAACCTGGTGCAACTGCTATAATTTTTGTAGGTGACTTGAGAAATATAGTTATTATCCAGCAGTGGGGAACAATGAATGCGTTAATGGCTAGACTGGCAGGGCTGCACTTGAGGTATTCAGAACAAACACCTTAGTCAGCAGTCACAGGTGGGAAAAAATACCTTTGACTGTGAAAAATATCGCAAATGCTTGATTCAGTTTTTTACAGTACTTTGTCAAATAACTTTACCTGAAGCTTAGTCCTCAGCAGCTGTACAAAGGTTTGTTCAGAGAAAGCTGAACTGGTGTAGAGGGTAGAAGGAAAGAGTCTATTGAATCTTTGAGCATGGTTTCCAAACTCTAACCATTAGCTTTCTCCTTGTAGGGAGTTGTTCTTGATCAATCAAGAGAGCAGAGATATTTTCCCTTCATTCTTAATGCCTGGTGTTTGCAGGATCCAGGCTTTCATGGTCTATCTTAAGGAGATGTATTTGTAGAATGTCTTTATGAGGGATTTATTTCTGGGAGAGGGGCTAAATGCTTGACTATGGAAAGGGTAGTCAAGCATTGGAACAGGCTGCCCAGAGAGGTGGTGGAGTCACCATCCCTGGAAGTGTTCAAAAAATGGGTAGACGTGGCGCTTTGGGACATGGTTCAGTGGGCATGGTGGTGTTGGGTTGATGATTGGAATGATGATCTTAGAGGTCCTTTCCAATCTTAATGATTCCTAGTTTTTACTTTCATTATAAATAATCCAGCCACCAAGCCAGGAAATGTGAAGTTGCTACTCTCCCCTTAATTGGTTTAGTGATGGACTTGGTAATGTTAGGTTAATGGTTGGACTGGATGATCTTAAAGGTCTTTTCCAACCTAAACGATTCTATGATTCTGTGATTCTGAAACTACTAAATTTTTAGCTGCTTCTGCAGAAAAACCATGAAGTGTACTTAGAAGGTCTTGTAAGACCTTGTTTCTTCAAGCTCTATTAAATCACTGGATATTTTATTGAGGGAATGGTTGGTCACGGGCAATGTATTACAGCTACAAGCCCATTTCCTAAACAAAAATAACCATGTGATGGTGAATATGTGAGAGCTTTGTAGCACGGAGCAAGACCTAATAAATGGTATCTTAATGCTGGCGTACACCTGTGTGTTGAATGGGCCATGTAAAGGAGAGATGTGGTGGAAGGCATCATGGACACGTGATTTCTAGCAAAATAGCTATCAGTGCAGAAGCCCTCTAAATGATGGAGATTTTGTTGCAGTCTAGCCCTGGAATCTCTTCAAAGCTCTCTTTTTCCTCCTCCAATCACAGGTAAATAGAGAATTAGAAATTTTGGGGGGGCACTCTGAGGTGTGCGGTTGTGCAGTGAGAGAGGGGCCTTTTACCTTAAAAAAAAGTGAGATGGAAGTGCAGCAGGCAAGAGTATAAGATGGGCCAAGTGAGTAAATCCCACGTGAAAAGCATAGCACTGGAAAACCCTACTGTCTTGCCATCAACTGCACAGATGTATGGTCCAATGATTAGTGCAAACATGTTAATTACAATTTCCCGCATCTTATGTGATAATGAATCTTTTTTATTTTAAATCCCATCAACTGTGGGTATAATTAGACTTTTTTTAAACTAGACAGTTTTGTTCAGATCATGGTGGTTATGACCATGAAAATTTTGAAATATATTTTTTAAATGTTATTAAAGAGGAAATACCCCAAATCAGTGCTGCTTTAATTATCTGGGATGAACAGATGAAAGAAAAGTGGTTTCTAACTAGCTTACTTTCAAGATAAAATGTTTAATTTTATTTATGTTTAACCAAGTCTGACACACATGTTTTCAAGTTTTTAAGGCATGTGAACAAGACCTGATACTATTAAACACAACGTTTCTTAACGTTTTAGGCAATGTGGTATGCCATGTGATCCTGTGAAATATCGTTCGTGATTTTCAAGTTGACATGAAATGTTGAAATGAAAGTTAAACCAGCTTTTCTATATTGCACAGATTAATGGAATCAGAAGTATCTCTAACTGTCCTGAGCATGTTTTAAAATCTATTCTAAACTGCATCCATCGATAGGAAGCTGGATCAATGTTTGATGAGATGATGATAGTACTGTGTGTGTGAAGACTAAGTGAAGTTAGATTTTCCCAAGAAGTGTTTTCTATATTGTAATAGCCTCTGGAATTAGATTTAAGGATGAAAAGAATACTGTTTTCTAGTGCTTTTTTTTACATTTACTATTGATTACAAAGATTATCCAAGCGAACTTCTGTGGGGTTTAAATCTTCTTTAAAACAATTTGGCAAAGAGTGCACAGATATTTAATGTCTTTAGCATACATCTTTGATTTCATCATGTTAGGGTTGTGGGACATGCTTGTCTGGTTTGGAGTCTTTGAAGATGCCCTATAGGCTTCTTTCAGATCAAATCACACCTCACAAAAACACTTAATTGAGTCCAAGTTCCTCTTTTGTTGTTCTTCAAAAGCATTAAAAATAGTCACTGAAAATAAGCCATCCTTTTAGGGGAGATACAGTGTGAATTGGATCTCTGTGAAGCTGTTTAGAAAACACGCTTCCTATTTAAGGTTATCTTCACTCATTTCTTTCAGTATCATGTGAACATTTAACAAAAAGCTGACATTCCTATCATAGTGCTGTGTGTATTCTTCTCCTGTCCTACACAGCTATTTCCCACATTTGTCAAGGCAAAGGTTGAAGGGGGTATGGACAAGGGAAATAGGTCTCCCATTCATTCCTATCTGTCAGGAGTTCACTTTGTCATGATAACATTCAAGGAGTATATTTATCTATCCTGCTACTGGAGGTTAAAGCAAGGGTAAAAAAAGGAGAAGGAAGAAATCATGTTTTAAAAGTTTACAAATTCTGCTGCAAAGACTGTAAACAGAGAGAGGCTTGCAGTGGAATGTGTAAAATACTGCTGCATTGATAGCGATGGGGCGGCTAGCTGCTACAAATCCGCTCGTATAAACAGAGGAACTCTTGCTGCAGATTGGGTCTGTTTTGGCTTAAAGTCTGAGGAACACATTGCTTTCAAAGTGAATTCTTAGGTGTCACTTCCCATAACTTATAGCAGAAGATTACAAAGCTACTGATATAACATATTAGTTTGATGGACAGAATTATACCCCCAACGCTTCCTGCTCTCCCCAATGACGCACACTAACTTAGTGTGCTGTGACAGCTGCCTTGATTTACCACCAGGCTGGGAGGCCAAGTGGGAGAGGGAACATTCACATGAACGCAGGGGCTGATACTGGCCCACAGCCTAGTTTATAAAGCTGCCCTGTAATTCACCACAAATGTGTCACCATTAAAAGGGAAAAAAGGATTGCAGATAATAAATACTCTTTAATTTATTAGCTAACAACAAAGAGATCAGAGCCAGTTGTGATGTGATTGTTTGACATAATATTGTCAAGGAAAAAAGCTAAGTTGACCAAAGATGTATATTACACATTCAAGCAGATGCATCAACTCTTGGCTTGTCACAAGCCGAGCTAAACAAAACGCCAAACAGAGGAGAGAACTGGCAAACAGCACAGCCATTTATCTCTGAAAGAGACATATTCAAGAGCAAGTGAAATAAGACATAGTTCTTTGGGTTTGGTCAAGGGCCAAGTTCTAACTATTATAAATTAAATGTTTTGTGTATCGATTTGGCAACTGCAGCAGCTCTTACCATCTTGGTCATGGTAGGGGAGTGTTAGATTTTCCTGTCTCCTTTTGCCAGAATGATGGCTTTTGTTGTGGGGGACAATATTAGAATGTGTCCATGCATACCAATAGCCACAATGCGTGCTATAAAAAAGGCATATAGGTTTTGCAAATACAAATAAGAGCTGTTAGGCTAGACACCCTACAGAATCTGAATTTTCCAAAGAAAACTTTAAAAAGTCATGACTCTCAAAATCTCGCTCTCTGGATTGTTTGAGTTCCCAGAATATAGTCATCAATAAAATTATTTCAGGTTTGTATGCTTTTAATCTGAGTTTTGAACTTCATGTAGTTTATGTTGAGGAACCCTTGCTTTTTGTTTTATATGAGCATTGTTCATGCCACCACAGTTAGCTTGGTGTCAGCATTTCCATTATAAATTATGCTTGAGTGGTTTGGATGTCAGCTGTAAAAATTTTTGCCCTGGTTTGAAAACTGATGCACAGAATCAGAGCATGCAGATCATATGTTTATGCAAGCACATGCACACATTTTTAGAAAAGAAAAAGAATAATTAAAATTAGATTCATTAATGTTATCCCAGAACATGGGTATCATGTTATACAGTCCCAAATGTGTCTCATCAGTGCTGCACATCGTATTCTAGTATTGGAGGCAAGTAAATAACATGCACAGCCCCAGCTCTTGGTTGTTTGTCATTCAGCGTAAAACTGGAGTAAATTCAGTGGAGTATCTCCAGATGTACTGTAGTCTAACTGAATGCCAAAATTTCTGAACGGTGTAATGTAATCTACATGCTGTATGATACTCTTAGACACACACTTAAGACATGTTAAACATGTAAATCTGTAGCTGAAAAATATGTTGATTGAGCCAAAACAATGTTTTTCATATTATTAGAACAAAGAGCTGGGGGATTAGGTATTATTTGGGGTGCTTTTATGTGTGTCTGTTGTAAAAAGAATGCAGTTATGTTCCCTCACCTCTCCACCTTTCAGAAATATGAAGATTTAGGAAGTGTTATGTCACTTGTGTTAAATAGAAAGTGTTAATTTCTGTGAAGATCATGCCAGCACAAGACCTGAGCATTATTTAAACTCTCAAGCAAAAACCCAAACCAATTTTTTGTAGAACGTGGTCCTCATGCTGAGCCTTTGCACAGGGATAAAAATTTTACCATAGTTAAAGGTCTATGAAATTATTTGCTTTGACGTCAGCAACATCGTCCTACAAACCTGAAAAGGCTGAACTGCTAGAATTGTGTCTGCTTTTAGTACACTGACATTGTCTTGCAAACTTTCACAGATTGAATTTAGAATGGAAACTCCATATATATTCGTTAAGGACTTGCCCTTTCTCCATTTCTCTTGATAGCTAGATCATGCAGTAGTTCTCTGAAATAGGAGAGGAAAGGTAAGAGGCTCAAGTCATTCCCTCCCTGTTGGGAGGCTGGAAATTCTCTGGATGATCTAGGTCAGGTGAACGTGCTGCTTGGCACGGTGGCATGCAGGTGTGCGTGGGTCTCTACAGTAATGTGGCTTTTCGGATGTTGAGCAGCCAGGGAATAGGAGCCTCTGTGGAGGTATGGATAGAGCAGGAGGCCTTCCTACAGCATTCTAGCACATTTAATGATCTCGGTCCTCAGGGCAACATGTATTGCATGTTTCACCAACTTATCTGCGATGAGAAGTAAAAGGAAACTTTTCAGATGATATCCTAAATTAAAAAGAGAGAATAGGACAAGCTGTGCCAAAATTGATAACTTAAATTGCTCCATTTTGATGAGCAGGGCAGTCAGTTCCCAGGAAGAGGGAACCAGCATGTGCTAAACATGGAAAAACATGATTTGGGATAGACAAAGAGCAGTGTGGAGTCCGCTTTGCGGCACTGATCAGGATTATTAATGGCAAGCCAGATGCATATATAGCAGGAAGTACTTTACTATTTGTTGGAGGTAATACATTCAAGTGTTTCATATTTGTGCAAAGACATAGGAAAAAACAACCTCTGCTTTAAGAGTCTGATGGTCTTACAGTCCATCTCTCCATTCCCAACTCCAGGGACATAGCTGCAGATAAGGCCAAAGTTAATCTTCTGCTTATATGGCAAATTAATTTTGATTTTATGCTGATTTCTATTACTAACATCATAGGTTTTGATAATCATGTTGATAGGTAATAATTTCTTATACCCCTGTCATCTGAGTCAAATTATTGTCAGAATCTCAAGTGTTTTTTAATAAAGAGGCAGAGATTTAAAATTTCTACTTCTCATGTGTGCAAAAAATCCCCCCAAAATGGCCAAATTACCACCCAAAACTAAACAAAGAAAGAAAAAAAGAGAAGGGATCTACATTTCACTAGTATTTAAAATCTAAAGACTAAAAAAACGTAGAACTGTTTCAAAATCATACATCCTGATTTGCAGGGATTATGTTCTTTAAATGAAGAGTTATGTTCTTTAAATGCTTGGAGTTTGCTGTTTTATTTCCTTATGAAATGGAATTCTGCGTCTTATTCCTTAAATTCCTGAAGGAGAAGAGCATAGAAAATATGAAGGTGAAAAATATATAGGAGAGTCTCCTATAGTTTTCAAAAGAAACATTACAGTCTTAACTCCCACTGAATATGACATTTAGAAATTCAGACACAATTCAAATGAATTCAACAGCACACTGTGGTGTCTTCTAGGAATCATTCTTTATAAAGTGAAAGGCTGAATTGTACGTGTTCATGCTTATTAACAGTGACCACACCATATTTTACCTTACTGCTCTTCAAATATGAAGTAGCTTACAGAAAATTAATGCAGGAGCAGATGAAAAACAAATCACATTAATACCACACAAATACTGTAAAAAAATTAGAAGCAGGATGTAAAACCATATCAAAATGCATACGACGTGTGGTAGAACACATAATAAAATGAATGTAACAGATGAAAAAATGGATACAACATGCTGAGGGCTTAATGTAATATACAGCAAAATTGATATAACTCATATGGAAATAAATAAAACATAGCAAAATATATACGTTGTAATGAATTAAGCAGATAAGAGAATTGATTAGAAAGTGTACTGAATTGAATAAAACATAATATTATGGATTGAATCAAATACAAATATAACAGATTGAACTATACTGAAATTATAAAATAAAAAGGCTGGATTGAAAGCATGCTGAGTTGAAATAAAGAAAATATGCAGTGAGTAAAGCTCAGTAAAACTCTGGGTACTAGTCCATCAGAGTCACATGACTCATTTCATCATTTTGGCTGCATGTTGCAAGCAGAGAAGATCATTAAGGTACTGGGGTTTGGATAAAGAAGATGTATGCTTCATATCTGGCCCTACCAGACAAACTTTTAATTTGATTTTGTCAAAATATCTTGTTCTCTCTCAAGTGCTTTTTATCCCTCCTTCTCTTGCCCTTCCTCTTTCTCGCCCTCCTTTACGTCTGCCCTTTCCCCCTTTTCTCTCCTCCCTCCCTTTCACCCTCTTGCACAGGCTTTCTCATTCTCACGTGCTCATTCACTTGCCTGCACGGTTACTCTCTTTCACTTTTGCACTTCCTCTCACTCCCCTCTCTCTTCCTCTCTGCCCCCTCTCATGCCCTCTCACTTTCACATGCCCTCTCTTTCTTGTGCTCACTTGTGCCTCTTGCTCACCCTCTCTCTCTTTCTCTCTTCCTCTCTGTAAGTTGTCTGGGCAACAATGATTCCTGTACCCTGGTTTTCTGTATATTTTGAATGTATAAACAACTGAGATGACAGATAGAAATGATTCCCAGATTAGATATAAATTTGGTTTGAAGTCAGATGTGAAAATCCCAATATTTTGTGTGGCGATGATGTACAGAAGTGGAAATTGCACAAACCCCAGCTCTCTCTAGGCTATCTTGTTTGCATCTGGGCAGCCATCCTCCCTGTTCCACTCACCTCATGTTTGTCCAAACTTGCGTTTAAATACAGACGTGAAGCCCAAGTTTGATTGGAGCCCTTTTCTTCTAATTCAAGCAATAAAAATCAGACGGGAGGTTTAGATTTTACTTGCAGCATATTGTGCATATGAGATCCATGTTTTGGCTATGTTATTGAGTACAGGGATTCATTGATCTCATTGTTTTTCTTTGGTTTGATTTAAAAAAAAAAACAAAAAACCAACCTGTACTTCAAGCTTTGCCAAGACAGATTTTAAAATTTAGGTTTTCTTTTCTTTCTTCTCTTCTTTCTTTTTAAAATTTGCCCATTAAAAGTCTTAAAAGTTGGAAGGCCAACAAGCTCATATCTTTGTAGTTTTATTTCTTAGCTATTCATCTCAGGCTGTAAATGAAAACTGTATTCCTGCCAAGGCTGGCTTCAAAAGTTTGCCCTTATTAAATTCATTTTATTATAATCTTTATTCTAAATGAAGTGTTCATTCTGGTTTAACCACAGCTGATGATGACTTGATAGTTTTCTAGTAAAGTAATACTTGACATAGGAAGTCCTCAGTTAAAGAAAGAGGGACGAGAGAAACTTGGTTTTGTTTCACATTGGTGTCTGTGTGGAAGGAATTTGACTTTTGTAGCTGTTTGGCCATGAAGTGTTAAAAGGAAAGCAATGTTTATGGATTTTTATCTTCAAAGAACATCAAAGCGTGTATCGTAGCAGAATACCTGAGTTTCTCTTCTAGTAATGAAGTTGGCATGCTATGTCCATGTTGGCAAGTACCACAACGTAACAGGATACGTAGAGGAAACTAATTGGTGCTGAAGACTCAGTATCCCCACTGTAGGCACTGGAGTAACTGAGAGGGGGAGGACTTGGTTTTATTTTCTGTATCTCTGTAACACACACACAGAGTAGCGTCTGGACAGAGAGTGCACCATATTGAATGGCTGTTTGTTAGAATTTGCAGAACATTTCTTTCCTCTGGATACAGTTTAAAAATTGCTTTATTA
The DNA here is from genome assembly GCF_030463565.1 of Pelecanus crispus. Taxonomy (NCBI): domain Eukaryota; kingdom Metazoa; phylum Chordata; class Aves; order Pelecaniformes; family Pelecanidae; genus Pelecanus; species Pelecanus crispus. Next base: position 26,421,046 of record NC_134652.1, read on the forward strand.
GAGAACACAAGTAGTTCTATCAGTTCAGCCAGAATTCTTGAATATGTTTACCAATAAATATACTCTTAAATAAATAAATAAATTCTGATTTAAACAGCAGCATGATGTTATTAGATGCTGCCCTGTCTTTCCAGGAATATTGTGAAGTATTTGAAAGCTGTAGTGGGTAAATAATTTAGAAGTGTAAGTGGTGAAGGTAGACAGATTCTAGGAAAAAACCATGAGGGTGGGAAAGCCATCTGTGTGCTTTTCTTACTTGTATTGCATAGAACCCTCCCATACCTAGTATTTCACATAATTAAATAGCTGCTTTCTAACTCTGCTTCATTTTGGGGTTGCACTGGAGAAGCTTATTTGAAAGTCAGTGTAGGATGTTAGTCAAGATAGGCACCTTCAGCTGGTGCTTTCTTGTGAATTCTTGAAGCTTAACAGTAGCTGCATAAGGAAGATTGAAGAATGCTCTACATGCAGTAATTTTTACCAGCTTAGATTTTGTTTTACTCCCTAACACTTAAATTTTTTTTCTTATGAGCCCAGGTGGGCTGTTACACAAATGAAACAGCAAGAAATTCTGAGCTGTGAGCTCCAGCTGCAACTCTGTCATCTTCTGCGAGTGATGTCCTGCGAGTTTTCTTTTTTACATTGTATTTTACTGCGTTATTATTTTCTGTAGATTGTGTATTTAAAAGTTCTCATCTCATTGCCCTTCACCATTCTTTCTGAGGGGTAACTGACAGCATGTCAACAGAAAAGGGAATACATACCCTACTCCTAACTTAACCTTTCGTGCTTATATCTCTGACACTTGTTGACCATTCCAACACATTAAATAAGCATTAGTCAACTGTATACTGAAACAGCCACAGCTCTGCATCAAATGGAAAGACATTAAGCTTTCACAGCAGGAATCAGACAGCCTTCAAAATGTAAAGGAATCTGTTGTAGTTTTTAAACATTCAAACTGTATTAATTCCGGTGACGGTTATCCCTTAAGTCATTTCAGGCAGTTGCACACTTCTCAACTTTCACAGCTTTCATGTGGAGATCATGATTTTTTCTCTGATTGAAGTATTTCCCCTATCTCTCATACTTGTATTCATACTGGGAATGTTTTGAATCTGAAAAAAATACTTAATGAGTTCACAGGTAATGTATTAAACAACTACTAGTTCCTTTTAATGGCACTTTAACTGTGACTCTTACGATATTCTAATCATCTTGGTTTAAATGGGTTCGCTGGCTGATACTGAGTAACTTTCAAGGACAGACCCACCATCTCTTAGTTCCAGTGTAAATTTATTGGATATTTTTTAGTAAATTCCTGAGGAAAAACAAGTGAGTGAACCAAACAAAAATATTTTTTTCTGGCTTGCTTGACCTCTTCCATGTCCCTTTCATAAAGTCTTATTCAAAAGCCATTAATTTACATAAAGAAATTTTCAGAAGTTGTCTGCTCTGGATTTGGAAGCCTAATCTGAGGAGCGTATTGTTTGTGTCCTGATCTAACTGTTGTTTTCTGGAGCAGCTGATGGAGTAAATGAAAAATTAGTGTGGTTAAAGAAAACAAACAGAAGGCGTATGCATAACTTCAATCTAATGCATCTGCTGTAATAATTTTTGTGAGCCAGTCTTCCAGTGGCTTTGACTGCTGACCTCTGAAAACTTAGCCGTTATGTATCACCAGTCTTGAATTTACTTCACCATAGAGTGTAATCTTTGCTTGCACGACGAATCATCTTTTCCTTTGCCCTTTTCCCCACTGGGCTAAATTATCAAGGTGTATTTAATCATTTTCATTTTTTTCATAGTTTTCATTTTTGACACTGGGTCTGCATCAAGGACATCACTTAACTTCATTTCAAACTATGGCCACAATGACTATGTCCATTTCCAACTACCATAAACCAGCCATAAATCAGGAAAAAGTGCCGTGCTGCTTAAAACTGCTGAAATGAGCTTTTGAGCATTATGCTTACAAGAATGTCAGCCTGTCACAGAGTAAATCAACAAAGCGTCCTTAAACCTTTGTTGCATCAGGGAAATCTCTGACTCCATGGCTTGAAGCCTGGTTATTCATTTTACTGCCCTATTTCCTCCCATTGCAAGACACACATGTGATTATTATTTTGTTTGGATCCTGCATCGTGCTTATTTCTACTTTATTTATGGCTAGTAATTATAGGTTTTATTGCTTACTCCTCTTTAGATTTTGTCTGAAAATATTAAATGAAACTTCTGGTGACTTCTAGGCTCTGAAAGGCCACAGATTTACATTAATGCTCTAGGAACTGTGAGTTTATTTTACAGTATTACTAGATGCTAATTCTACAGATTTTTACAATTCCCATTCCTGCCTTTCTTGTAATGTTTTATCTCTGCTCTTTGAGATCAAAGTTCATGTGTTGAAAGCAATCATCCCTGGAGATTGCCACTTAATACTGATGCTGAGTAATAGTGCAACATACACATCAGGTTTATTCATTATATTTGCACTATTTGAATCTGGCCTGCTGTTAGTGGGCTTGTCGTTCATCTCTGAATTACGCTGTGTCCTATGAAAATTTGCATGAGCCCAGTGTATTTCTTACTGTTTGCTATTCAGTGTCATTGAAAATCACTTTTGTTACGCCCAGCTCTTGCTAATCGATCTCTAAGATGATACCGTGTTGAAATTTATCCCCTGACAGCCCTAACCTTTTGTAAGAACATTCTAGGAGTTGAGTTCTCCATTATAAGAAGAGACTGTATTCCACTGTAATCTTTAAAATAGCCAAAAGCTGAGTCAGAGTACCCAGCAGAGTCAAAAATCCTGGATAGTGTTTCTATTGCCAAGCAACAATTTATTCCTATTACTACTGAATCCCAAGGAGGTGGGAAAAAGGAGATTGTTCAGAGGTAGTTTATTGTGGCTTGAAGTAGTTAGGGGGGTGACTTCAACACAGTGTAATTGATAGTGATTGCTTAATTGGGTTTTGAAATTTTCCTTCTGTTTTTGTTTCATTTTCTCTGACAAAATAGGGTTGAGAGTAATTTTTTTTTCCCTTCAATCACAGAGCTTATATAGCAAGTTCAGTGCATCAAAATAGATCAGAATTAAAGTTTGCATTTTCATGCTTTACAGTGTTTTGATTTCTGCTAAGCTTGTGTTTAATCTCTATGAATGATCACTTTTAGGGATATGTTGGCATTCTTATGATATATATTATTGTCAATTGTTAATGTTCAAGTAATTTAATCTTCAAACATAATTTAATATTAAATTAGATTTTGGCTTGGATTTTTTTCTTCTTCAGTAGGATAAAAAAAACCTACCCAAAACTATTTCAGAAAATTTGATTATGAAACGAGTTCAGAGAATCTTCAGACGAAAACAATTTAGAAACAAGATATGGAGGCTAGATCAGTAGAATGACAGGTAATTATTTTAAAGGTCCACTCTATTTAATTTATAAATTAAACAGCAGTTTACCTATACATTAATAACCAATTCATTCTGTGATCAAAGAGTATATATTTGAATTTTATGGGAATATACCTTACATTCTTCGTTAACAGCAACATATATCAGTCCTGGTTTCATGAGTAAAAATTTCAATTTATCCTTACATGTTGTGCTCTAAGTACTACTTTGGGAACATACTTTTCTATGTGGAGAGAGAAAGAAATGACCTGAAGGCAGTGGTATTCTCAGCTGTAATTGTGGAATGTTAGTTTACCTTAAACCTGTTTAAAGTAGCTGCAAAGTATTCTTACAAGAGCACTTCAAGTCAATCTTGACTTGTTTCTTTTTTGGAGAGTCTTCTTTTAACAGTCTTTTGCCTGTTTCCTTATATTTGTCAATTGTCTTTGTTCAGGTGGATAGGGTTGTCATACAGGGTGCGTAACAGTGACAAAGTCAGTCAAGTGTTAAGTAGGCCATATAATTTGCATAATCCTTTTGCAAATCCTGCTAGGTGCATATTTGTTAATGACTTAGATATAATATTAGGAGAATATGGTAGAAAAAGTGTATTAATGGAAGCCTAATATTTCAACTTTTTAATTTGTTCACAGCTAATTTTTTTTTAATTATAGGTTTACAAACAAATGTTATATTAATAATCAACTTTTAAAATCTGGTAACATGAAAAATGAAATATAATAAATAATATAATGAATGCAATTAATAAAATATTTCAACAATACTATCTAAAATGATTAATAGGTTATATCTTAAACGCATGGAGAATAAGCAAACACTATACTGTCTTTTCAGAGTTTAGATGGGTTACTCTTTTACCTCTGTCTCTAACTGTAGAAAGTTCCTCATAGCTCAAGTCACTGAAATTAAACAAGAAAGCAAACTCCAACATTGCTTAAGTTACTTAGAAGGACGTTTTTGTTCCTTCTCCTCCTCCCTAAATTGATTTTTTTTTTTTCTTTTGTACTAGTATCTTTTTTGGGGGAAGAAATTTAATTGTAACTTTTTCCTGAAACAGTTATTGAAATAATTTGTGAGCCATTGCTTCCTCAATATGTATCATGACAAAAAAGGAAAAGTTTGAGAAATGGCAGTTTCTGAAAATGTCTTGTTTGGGCTTGATTAATCTACAAACTTGAAAATAGATGTGGTATTTACATAGCAGCATTGGGTTTGTAGTTTGTTTGATACCATATATCGTGGTGACTTTTCAGATATAGAACCTGAAGAAATCTTGGTTTTCCTAGTTGCTTACCTCTGTTCTAATGGTTGTAAGTACTTTGTCAATCCTAGTTATAAATTTTAAAATAATATTACACATAGCTAATTAGATGTTTAGAATTGCATTTTTATAATCTGTCAAATGCAAAATGTATCCTTTAGGCAATATTTTTTACTATTCATCAGCAAATAGTTTTTGCTGTCATTCATATGTATCAGTAGTGGAATGATCAGTCAAGTTGGACTTTCTGAGGAAAAGACAGAATTTAGGTACACTCAAATGCTAGTGAACAGGACAAGGTTAAACTTAATGGTTCTGTATCCGCATCAGTCGTCTTTTATGTCTCTTCCTTCCACGGTTTGTCTCCTCCTCACATGTTCTGAGAAGTCACTTCACAGAGCCTCAAGTAAGGAAAATATCAAAAAATGTTTTTAGAAAAGATGTACAAGTTAGGGCTGACCTATCTTTGCACAGCCTAGTCCAGCCTGGGCATCTGGTTCTTGACTGTTTTTTTGGAAATACCCCTGCCATGATGGGAGAGCCCTTTTGTGCTACCTGTAAGGACACCATCATATTGCAGTCCTCAAGGACTTAGCTGCCTGGTCTTCTCAGTGGTTCAGAAAAAAAGAGAAGGGGCCTGTGACAGTGCTAGAAGAAAATAAAATACAACAAATATGAACACTATGGAAAGCAAAGGAGTACTGGTGATTAATAATACAGTGCAAATTATATAAACTTTCTAGAGTATTGCTTCTCTATTAGTTCAGGTGGTGAAAGGAATTTCTGTGTGGTGTATATCCCCACTACCGCCCCTCCCTTTCTTCTTTAGCTTGCACAATCTATGTCAGAGCTCAGGACTATAATGCCAATTTTTGATTTGTGTGTTTAAATTTATCCACTCAAATGGAGAAAGATGGGGTACTGCTTCTTAATTAAGTAAATTTACACCTGGAATGAATTATTCTTATGTATAAAGAAGGAAGTGAAGCATTCTGAAAGATAGCTTATGCTCCTTTAAACAAGCTGTAATTTTACCAAACTGAATAATTAATCAAAACAAGATTGTTCTGCTCACAACAGTATCTCCAGAAATGGAGTTTTGTATTATGTTACTTTACCTCAAAATAGTGTTCTTCAGTGGAATGCAGTTGCTGTCTAGAAATAAGTATGTGGCCATTTCTATCAGCTAATTGTTTTAATTCTTTATAAAGATGGGCATTACCTGTGTTACTTCCAATTAATCTCTGGCATATTTTACTTGAGGCATCAGGACACTAATGAATCTTAGGAGACCTTCAGTAAATTGATCCAGTAACAGATCACATCAATAGTTTCTCATTCTCCGTTTTTCTTGTTTTTTGCCAGGACTTTGAGCTCCGTACTCCTATTTTCAATATAATCACTAAATGGCTGTTATGTAGTGTAGTATCTTCTATTCCTGCATGGATGGGCTTCTGTAACATGAAAGGAAATTTAGCTTCTAGGTCTCTGGAGCAGACTCTGTCTTCCCTTCTGCCTGTGTATAATGGTTACCTAGCGAAGGCATGGAAGTTTTACTAGTACTTGTAGGTGATCTCGCAGTCTACGTACACAGTGATGATAATCGTATGATCTCATCGTATAAGTGCCTCATTAAATATAATAACCATGTTCAGAATAGAAAAAGATGTGGCTCTTTGACGATTTTATCCAGCTTATTCAGTGATAGTACTGTAGTTTTAATTACACTTTAATAACATGGCTAAAACCTGAAAAGAAATTAATGGTGTTCTATGTAATATCTAGAACATTTTTCAACTCACAAGGGATGAGTACTTGCCAAAAACCTATCTATGAATAAGGTTCCTCATTCCTCTTTCTATTGTCTCCTAATGGACAAAATCAGTTACGTTTATTCAGCTAGGAAGGTACCTAAGTATCTGGGCATCTTTTACCTATTTTGGGCCTGGGCATACTTTGTGCCTTATAAAACAGGGTTTGTGTGTATGGGCAATGAACTTTTGCTACATGCAGTTTAAATAAAAATTTCCTGGCGGAATTAATGCTGCTGCCATAGTAAAACACCCAAATGTAGAAAAATGAGAAGAGCAAAGAACAGAGGAGGAGAATGTTTCACAGAGATGGTAACAAGGAAAATATAATACTTAAAACTGCAAGTCTAGATGTCATTTGATTTTGGTTGGTGCCTTGGGGACACAGTCTTCTAAGTTCACCTCATTCTTCAAGAACATAAGCAGCATGAATCCTCTGTAACCATCTTGTAGTTTAGGAATGAGGTCTGCAAGTCAAAGTCGGGATGCTTTTTCTGTTATACAGGTATGAATTAAATACTGGAATATAGAATTTAATGTTTTTAGTGTTTTGAGTTTTGAGTGAACTTACATATGACATCATTAGAAGGAATAAGTAGATTTTCCACAATTGTTTGGTTATTCCATTCTTTTCTACTCTATGTTAAAGAGTGGTGGGAAGGGATTAGATGATTTTGTGTTCATATGCTTCTCTTTCTTGAAGTTTTTGCTTTGTTATGGGAAAAATAGTTATTGGTAGGAGATCAGTTAATAAAATTTGAAATTTATATTGTGGTTTGGTAAGTACAATTATTTTTGATGGCACTTATAACTCTACTGTGAGGGGAAGACACCATACAGTTTAATAAAATGTCAGTCAAACTGTTATTTTACAAAAATATTGTTAAGCCAAATTATATACTCATTCTGGCGAGTAGAAGGATCCCACATGTAAATATGATGCAGAATACAAAAATTTCCTTTTTCCCCACGTCCCAAAGAGAGGACAAAATAAAGAACACTTTTCTATGATCTATGAAGTCATCTCCAAATTATTTTTTTTCCTCTAAAGTATTTAAGTAGCTCAGTTTAGTTGTAGTAATTCTCAAATGCACAGGATTCTGCATCTTTTCCCCAAGCGTTTTTTTCCAGATTTCCTTTAAGGATTACTCAAATTCTTCCAGAAATATCAAATGCCCAAAACATTCAGTGGATGCTCAGTGTCTCTTGGGCTACTCAAAGCCTAGTGTATCAAGTTGCAGATGATATGTGAAATAATAATAAGAATAAAAGTTTATTCATTGCACAGAAAGGGCACAAGTAGTACTTTAATGTCTACCATTATAATGTACTTTGAATGGAGAATACTGCCTCGCCCCTGCCCCAGTTTATGAGGTTTAGCCTGAAAAGTTGTTGGTTTGGTTTTCTTTTTTCCTTGAAGCTAGGCTATGGTAGTTTGTTGTCTATTTAGCAATTGTTTTGGTGAAAGATTTCTTAATTATGGATACTCATTCTTAAGCAAGTTTAAGATATTTTTCAATGTAATCACTCTGAATTAATCAAAGCATTTTTTCATGGAAATTTTGTTCTCAGTTTTTGGGAGGGTTTGTTATTGGTACTGTCTTCCCAAAATTCTGCATCTGTTTGGTTGTATAGTTTGCATCTACTTTTTTTGATGACCATTTCCAATTTTTTAGTGAAAAGTTTGTCCATATAAGAGAGAAGCGTAAGAAAGTCCTTGACACAGAAGTACCTGATTATTTGATAGTAACTAAAGTAAAACTTACCTTGTATTCTTTTGCAACCATTTCTAGAAAGCTGAGAATAGTCCCATAATATTTTTGAACAGCTTTCATAACTAGTTTCAGAAATGCAAGTTCAGAAAGATGCTGAAGAGCCTGCTTGTTTTTAAGCATGTTCCAAAGTCTTACTCTCTTCAAACATCTATCTTTAGAAATAGGGATAGACAGTGAGGGGTACTTGTTTTATTATTCTTACATTATTTTTTGCTAAATGGAAAATACTTTGAAATGTTTTCTTGTATACTATTTGAAGATTGTTCCAAACACCATGAGCCATCTATCTCCTAGACTTTGAGTTTGTTTTTTGTTTTCTTTTTTTCCCCCCCTCTCTCCAGAAAGAAAAAATGTCTTGAATCAGTCATTAGAAGAGTTCACAACTCATGTCAGACTAGTGTAACTCTCAGGAAAAAGTCTAAAATAAACCAAGCTGACTCTTCTTCAAAAGAAAATGAAAACAACAGCCGTTAAAATGAAAACAACTGTCCTTCAGACTTCCTGCCCTCCACACATTGTCTTTGATCAGAACCATTAGACCTCCAGTTAAGGTTAAGAGTGTAGCTTTGTAACATTAAAAAAAAAGGCAAAAAGCCAAAAAAAAAGCACCCGAAGACATAGTTTTACTTTAGCTTTTAGTTCAAACTGCAAGAAAAAGCTGTATGGTATGGCTCTTTGTCTTGTGAACCTGTGTAGCTGCATATGAATGTCACTGTTCCTTTGTGATGGTGCTCTCTGGGTGTTGTGGAAATAAATTTTTGTCAATTCTGTCATAAAAGACTCTTAATCTTTGCAACATTTTGCACCTTGACATCTTGTTCCTTGGCTGTGATGGGACCTTAACTCCATCAGAACTTTAAGGAAAATTTTCCTTCCTTCCTTTCAGAGAGTCCCCCCGCCAAAACACTTATCAGTTTGTGAATCACATGGTTTTTTTAGATCAGAAGTTAGAACAATGAACACAGAATAAAGAAACTCAGGAAGCAAACCAAATAAAATTAGACTAAGTTTGTCTACATATTTCTCCCTATGCCTACCTCGTTCTTTGGAGCAGGTCCTTTCCTTTAGGCTTGTTCCTTGTCACAACTTCTTGGCTTTGTAGATTCTAGAAAAGCCATGGACACCTTGAGGGTTGAGGGGAACTTGGTTTGTGTCAGCTTTAAGGCCTGGCTAGTCTTCTCCGTGATCTGCCAATCTTTTTCTGTGGCAGATTCTGCTGATGGCTGAATCTCCCCCTCTCCTTCAGCTCTAACCTGCATCCCAGAAACTTATCCCAGCTGTGCCTTCTTGAATGACCTCGGTTGCCCATGGCAGTAGTGGTTTCCTCCCCTCAAAAGGGTCCCATGCTGTTATCTAGAGGGCTACAGCGAGAACAAATAAAAATTCTTCAACTTCTAAGCTTCCCAAATAGTTTTGATATCAGCCTTTCCTAGATATTTTCTACTATGATTTCCCATCTGCCACAGGTACAATTAATGTAGTTATTCCCTTTGTATAATTAAGAGTACTTTCCTTTCCAGGAGTTCTGACCTGTGGTGCTTGCTTCCTCAACGGCTCTGCCATAACTGTACTTCAAGTTATTCAAGAGCCACCTATTTACCTAAAATCTTTGTAATGAGGAGGACAATGGGGAAGTGGTATTTGCAGATTGGTTTATTTGACTCTTCTTTCTTAGGCATTTTTTCCCCACTTGGAATTGTATGATTAGGAATTTTTGCTTTTTTGTGTTGATTACACCATTAATAATTAACCTTTCAAAGATTTCTACAGCTGATTCTTTACATATTAATGAAATACATAATATTTATATCTTAATTTTACTGAAGACAGACTAACATAAATGCATGCAAATTAAAAAAAAAAAAAAAATTAAGAAGTCACATAAGCACCACTGTCAAACCATTTTGTCCATGTTGTTACTTAGGGTCATTGTCTATCTCTAATAAAAGTGAACCACCTACATAGAGACAAAAGCCACTCTGTATTTTAATTAATACTCTAATTTTTATCTGTTGGAAAAGGCTATTTCATCTCATAGTTAGCTGTGACTGGGATATATTTGCTTTCACTTCAGGAAAGTGCATGGGAGAAGAGGGTGAAAGAAGGTTAAAATAAAAATTATGAAGTACTTACAAATGTGCATGTTCTCATGCAGACCAGTTTTATGTCTATAATAACCCAAAGTAAGTAGCTGTATTCATGCCTCTGTCAATCCTGCCCACTTTGATTTGTATGGAGGGCATAGTTCTAAATTTTCTCTTGCACTGCACTACTGAAAATGTTTTAACTGATGTGAAGACACTTTGGAAAGAATAACTTTTATTCATTGTTGGAGGGGAGAAAACACCCAATTATCTCCACCCACTAATTATGACTACGCTATGTGGTTTTGTGTGTATGCGATAAATATGCATGCAAAATGGACTTTTAGAAGCTTGAAAATAAAGTAATTTTAAAAGCAAAACTAATCGACAGTGTTTTACTTACTATAGTTCTCTGCTTTGATAATGAGCCATTTTTTTCCACAACAATTCTGTATCCTTTCAAGCACTGTTCACGTTTAAATACAGTGTTTTAGAGGAAAACTTGCATATTTTTAAGGAGGAAATTTCATATTCCTGTGAAGCTTCTGTAATTGTGTGAAGTTTATTTCTGTCCCCAGATGTCAGCAATCAAAATCTGCATAAATATATTTTGTGTAAATCTGTTGGCAGCTGCTCTCCAGTCAGGTTCCTCAAGATATTAGCCTGTCTTTGAGTTTATGACAAAGTTAAAAATTATTCATTAAACTGACCTGCAGTATATTCAGTAACTGTAAAATTGCCTTGCAGTTCTATTTGGTTTGTAGATGTGATCACGAGTAAATTTTTAACTTAATTAATTGGCCGTTTCTGTTGACAAGAAATTTATGTGGTAATAATTTGCTCGAAATAGATGCCGACTGTAGGAAATGAGATATCCATCATAGGCTTGTGTTCCACCAGCTGCACAGTGGCTATTATGAAAGTATTTCAGGCTGCGACGACCCCACTGTTTGTGCAGTCAGGATTATATATACCCACGATCCATTGCCTGCCTGAGAGGCGCTCATGGAGGTCTATGATAACAAAGACTTTGTGATTTATGGCTTGCTGTGAAAGCAGAGCTTGATGAGATTAAACAATTTCATAGCACAAGTGTTTCTTAAGACCTGATTTGTAGTTGCAAGCTGATGGTAAATCACATTTATATATCTGAAAGCATGCTCAGCAGAGGAGTGCAATTACAGTTTAAGACAGCTACTTTTTATTTAATTTTTATCCTGGTTTTGTCTCTTTTATATCCCCTTCGTCTGCAAACCATTCACCTTCACAAGTCCTTTCTTGGTTAGAAGGCCAGAGACTGAAGTCACTGATGTTCTTCCTGTCTCGTGTGCACTCTTATTTAAAAAAAAGAAAAAGAAAACAAATATCTTTGAGTCTTTTCAGAGTAGCTTTTACTGGTTCATCTTGGCTAAACTGGGTTGCTGGGTTCAGCTACAGTTCTTGATTTGCTATCATGTTCAAAATCAAGCGCACTTTTTGGCAATTTCTAATCACACAAATACATTTAAATTTTAAATACAATGGTTAAAATATAGAAAAAGAAGCCAGTTTTAGTATCTTGCACTTTGTATTTCATGTCTAATACTTTTTAGATTCCTTTTTTCTTATACACAGCAGAAAACAAGACTATTTCTAATAATATCAACCTGCTTTGGGTTTGAATAGATACCGGCATTATCAGTGACATCTTTGCTATGCTTCATAAGCAGCTCCTACTAAATATTGCAGCAAAGCTGTTTGCATCAATATTAAACCATGATTTGTGGGGCTGGGTGCTTCAAAAACAAAATCAAATGCTTATGATACACTTGGCTTAGATGGATCTGTTTATTACTCTTTTGACTCAAGATCAGGTTGGAGTCCAACATGAAATCCCCCATAAAACTGAATTGTTTCAGCTGTTGCTACAAAAAGACTTTCATGTTGGTGAACACATTAAAAGAAGAAAAGTAGAATAAGCCGTGGAGTGAGTTATCATTCAAACTCTTTCTCCATTCGCTGCTGTAATAGAAGACCTAGTTTCTCAATATGCCAAACATTTCCTGTGGGGCTGTGAGCAGCTCCTCGGCTCCCATCTGTTCTCCCCAAAGGCTCTCATCATCTCTAGTCAGCAGGCCAAGGTTAGTTTTGTATGGAGAGAGGTGGTGAAGAGAAGTTTTTCATAACGTAGTTTCTGCATTCTGAAATCTTTTGTTTATGCATCACATTCCTTGGAATAAATTTCTGTGTCACAAATAAGAACAATAATGCTATTACAGGATCAAATAGAGTGGGAAGACTGAATTTCAGGAGGGTATTATTCTTTAAATTGCTTTATAATAAGTCAGCACTAAAACCTCATAAGGCATTTGAGAGGTAAATGCGTGCTTTTACAGATGTTTAGATGTTAGAAATCCTAATGATGAGAAGTGTAACTCAAATAGGCATATTGTTTTTACGGTCAATTTTTCACACCCATTTCTCATCACAGACAGCCCACTTGGAGTTAGCTGTTGGAATGATAGAAATTGAGATGTCTTTGCCATAGCATCTGGGAAGTGTTCTTAAGGGACTAAGCTTAAAAGAGTAAGCAACTTACAAGGAATTTTTCAATACTTTGCATATTTTTTTTCCCAGATTTTCAACTGAATTTCCAAGTTCAAAATTTTAGCCAGGCAATAAATTATACGCTGGAAAGTGCACAAAAATTGAATAGATGTATTTCAAAGTTAAATCCTCGGTTCTGTAGCCTCCCCTACACCCAATATTAATTGTGAAATAATAGAATGGAAGACCATGTTCATGGAATGCTTCCTTTTTCACATTGGAGTGATAAGGTTTTGAAAGTATGTGGGGTTTTATCCAAAATTATTTGAAATAAAAAGCTCATATTGCCTTTTGTGGATTTTGGATAAGCCCCATGATGATTCTTATCTGAAATTTTAAACCACAATGTAAAAATTTGAGAAAATAAAAACTCATGGCATCGTTGTTAGACCAATACCTGTTTTGCATATGCAGTGACTGAGATTACTAATCCATTTTGCCCCAGATGATTATATATTTCTTCTAAATAAGACAGGAGAGTTGGTAAAATAGGATTTATAATAAAGTGTGCATTTGAGCTATAGAAGAAAGCGGTTTCATAGAGAAAAAGAAGGGCAACTTGCCACCACTATGTTTTATCAGGTACTAAATACCAGATTCTACCTTCCCTCTTCATCAAAGGGAGAAGGATGGGAAAAGATATTTCCCTTGCCTCTTGCAACCAAAGTGAATTACCAGCCCTCCTGCTAAGTGATCCCTGCCAGGTTCCACCCCAGGGTTACTTTTCCTAGAGGAAGACAGTGTACCAGAATGTGCTATAAGGGTTTGAAGAGCTGATGTAAATGATACTATGCAAGGTGGAGTTAAAGAAAAGAAAAGGAATGCTTGGTTTCTGCTGACGTTAGGCAGATACCTTGGGTTCCTTCAGGCTGTACAACGCATCTGCAGTTGAGGTGATCTCTTTATTACCAGGTCTGACTCTCCTATTCCATTGTATGCTTACAGAAAACCTGCCATGAAAAGGCTGCTCAGTGCTGCACATATTTGTTACCTACTGGAAAAAAGTTTAATCTATTTTATCATCGTAAACTTAAGGTAATCCACTTCCAGTTAGCCTTCTCAAAGGACCTGACATAATAAAAAAATACAGTCAACATGCATTCAGTCTTGTAGAAGTTGAATTTTGGCAAGAATTTGGTGGCTTAGGACAGCAAAATATTAATTTTTTGCTTATAGGCATTAGTGTTTCCTTGATTAGGGTCCTGACAGATTGTGGTATCACACAACTATGTTGTGTTGATCACACAACTTCTTTTTGGAGAAAACTGGTTGTGGGGGGATGTTTGGGGGCGTTTCTGCTTTTGTGGCTGTTTTGTTTATTAACATGTCTGCCAAGAAGCGTGGCCAAGAATACATGATGATTTGTTTGGACCTTCTTCTGGTGATTGGTGATTGTACTAATTTGAATCTCTGAATTATTTACTTGTATAGTTTTTAAAGTCATACCTACACCGTTATTTTCAGTCATAAGAATTAAGACAAAATGTTGCAGGTGAAATGCTACAAGCAGGTGCAGTGTCACAACTGACAAAAGGAATTTTTCCAAGATCTTATTGGTGAACATTAGTATAAACAAAATTTACAGAATGAGCTGTAATAACATGGTTCCAATATAATTTTGAGTTTCAAAATCTATTCCATTTGGCAAATCTTATCACTTTCTTGTGCTTCAATTTCTTTGGCTGTAAGAAAGGCTTAAGAAATTCTTGTTTGTGAAAAATTCTTTCTGAATTTTTGAGCCTCTCCACATGTTGAAAACTTTTTCTTTTTTTTTAATTTTCTTTTTTCTTTCATTCTCTGTTCCTTTTTCTTCGTTCTTTTTCTTCCTTTCTTCTCTTTCATTTTTTCTTTGTTTCTTTTTTCTTTAATTCCTCTTTCTTTTTTCTTCCTTTCTTCTTCTTCTCTACTCTTATCTTCTCTCTAATTATGAATTAATGATTAGGTTTGATTCACATTATTTTTCTTTTGAATGGGTTTTAAACAAAACAATGTGTTCAAATGGGGTTTAGCCTGCAAACAGAGTCAAAGTTTTCTTCTCTGAAGTGAATAGCAGCCTCAGCCTAGTGTATCACAGCAAAGAAAACATTAAAAGAACATGACAGAGCCTTGTAAGAAGTGGGAACCCAGAAACACCTGAAGCCCAGATGGCAAAAGCGGGTGTTCGGCAAAAGCTGTGTAGATTTCCGGTCTTTTGAAGTCATTCTCTTTCTAACATTCCTTGGGAGCAAGCTAATACATTTGACCAGACATGCTAGAATGGATCAGTTCTCGTCCTCAAGCACAGGAGAAAGTAATTCCATTCTTTCGGGTGCTTGCCTGTCTCTGATGTAAATAAAAATAATCTTGTGTTGTATAGCTAGAAAACCGGGATGTATTTATGCTAAAAAGGATGTGGTCTGGCTAGATTTAATATTTTTTAACTCATTGTTTACTAATATATTTTTTTGAAACATAAAACAGTAATGTTTGCAGCATGCTGATGCTTTGGTCCTGACCGATTTATTTATTACTGTAGAGTTGTTAGTGAGTTATGAACCGTGGTGACAGCGTTTGACATAGTTCATATTTAGCTAATCTTGAACATTAAAAACACTGAAGAATGAAATCTGTTTCTGTTGGAGTCAGTGGCAAAACTTGCAGCATTTCACTCCTAAAATTAAACAAAAAGAAGAAAAAGCAAAAAGTTGGGGAAAAAGCTGTGCCTGGAAATAGGGTGAATCAGAGAGAGAAGTTGCTTGCTTTTTGTACACCTGGAGACCGTGGCCATATTAGAAAATATGTTTGCATGCTGTGTGTGTAGATAGTATATATACACACAGTGACAAGCAATCCTGTATAGAAGAACTGAGAATTCAAATGACAAGACTGACAAATGCAGGAATGGGGAACAGACATGCAGAGAGCTGAAACGGTGAGTGCTAGGTTAGTGGGAATGCTGGGAGTGGAGTGAAGGACTCATGGTTGTACATCCAGTCACCAGTGGGTCTGCTGCTGGACAACACACTGCTGCGTCGTGCCTTTCCTGTCGTTCCTTCAAACAAATACTCGTTTACCTTGTTGGGTGCTCTAAGGCTACGCTGCCACTGCAAGGAATGGTCGTCTTCTCCACCTGTGTTTTTGGCTGATGACTGTACAGTGGGTCAGTTCAGTTTGTTGACCTGATGGAAAATGAATGGTCTTATTTATATATTATTTTTCTTTGGAAACACTCAGATGGGTCAGAGAGGTCATCCAACATGCTGTGTGCAAGTGCCAGCTCATGGGAGAGAATGGAAATGCATTTCAGGCATGACTGGGAGGGCAGGAAAGCCTTTTTTCTTGGTGGCAATACATCTTAAATTGCTTAATCCAATTACGAAATTGCATTTTTTTTTTAGCACAGAGCATTATTGTGCCTCTCTAGCGCAACAGTGACTGTCCAGCACAAACTTTTAGCTTATAGTAAATGCAAGGTAATTTGATTTAGATCAGCTGTCTTCTAGTCTAGATTAAGTTGACTCAAATTTCTTCACACTGACTGTGAGTTAAGAGGTTGCCCACTGACAGTTATGGGAATACTGCTGATGCTCCCTAATTTATTAACTCAGAAATTTGATCATGTGCCAAAGCCAAAGGGGGGGAAGTAAGTGAATTGAAATAAGTTTTAATGATAAAATTAAAATCTTGTTTGACAGTGTAGATAAAGAAAAAATAAATAAGCACAGAAATTATCTTCATGTACATAGGCAACTAAATTTGTGTAAATAGATGGCATACCATTAGAAAGAGAGAGAATAATATAATTTGAAAAGTCCCTCTGTATCTTTTGTTATTAAAGTTGGTATTGAAATGTTCAGTGTTTGATGTTCATTAAATATTTTCCTTATTTGGAGACAGGACTTTAGGAAATAAAAGGTTGAAAAATCTTTGATTTTTTTTTTACTATTTTGTGTTCTTTATGTGAAATAGTAAGGCTGACTTAAAGCTTACAATAAAAGGACACAGGACCTCATTTTCAGTGATATAATAGTAAATGAATGAGCATCATTACAAATAAATTTGAAGTTCTCTCCTGTCTCAGGATTGATGTTACATTTCCTACATCTGGCTTTGTCTTTCTTTTCCTTAAGTTCTTAGAACAAATAATACATGCACTTCATCTTTAACTTCAAATAATCAGTGTTACTGACACCTGGGATAATGTGATGAGCAACGTAAATTTTATACACATATAATAATTTAGAATGTCATCTTAATCTATTTATGATCGGCTAATGACTGAAATGTTTTACCATTGTGTGGGATATTTTATAACTGAAGTTTTAATGGGTGAATCAGTAACACCTGGCTGTCTGGAATGCTTTTCTTTTCCCCCTGTTAGACATTTAAATACATCTCTGGAAGGCCCAAGGGGTGTGATGTGACATATAAGCTCTTAAAAGGAGGAAAATTAGTTCTTGATACCATAATGATCAGTGGGATGAACGTTTGCATACTTAGCATTAATGCTGTTAAATGTAAGAGTTTGATTAAGACTCTTAAGAAGGTTTTTTTTTTTTCTTTTTTTTAATGCCCTTTCTAGTTTCACTTTGTGAAATTACAGAAGGAGCTGAAGTTTTTGCTTCTGCCTCTGGAGGAATCTTGAATCTTTTTATAGACTTTTCTCTCTTAGTGCCATTGTCTCTGTTTTCTTCCCAAATCATCTGTAACACCAGCAGAGCTTCTTAGCTGGTAAGTATATTAGACACCTAACTGCCAACAATGCAAATTCAGTGAGAAACTGCTTCTAACAATATCTAGTATTGCATTCTTAAATCCAAGAATATCACTCCAGTGGCAGTCCACTTTCTATTATTACATGAAAACAATGTGGTTTTGTAACTTTTTATTCCTTGCTCTTTTGCCTTATAAATGTTGTGCATTTTCCATTTATCCATTTTAGACTTCATACCCTGTTGCCTGTTTCAAGTTTGAAGTGTACAAAGCTAAGAATGATAAAATCACAATAATTGCAACTTCTTCTCTTAAGTGACTAGGTCTATGACTTTTGTCTTGATAAGTGCACATGCATATATACTCATGTTGTACTAACTTTATTTTCTTGCTTTAGTGTGCCTTCTGGGTGGATTTAGCTGTTGTTTTCATGAGGTAACACTGAGGGTCTCGGTAGTCTTCCTACTTAGTGATACCTATATCTGATAAATTTCTAACAAGACCTTTTTTAAAAAAAAATGCCTATCATATATCATTTTCCAGTTACGTAGTTAGCCTTTTCAGGCATTTTGATACTGCAGTTAGTCCTATAAACTGCAGAATGACAACGAGTGGCATTCTTCCAAGAAGACCATAGCCACCGCGCTAAACAGGAAGATGATGTGGGGGCAAACTGTGGTGTTAGTAACAGAAGAGTTATTAAACATTGGGAATAAAAGTATACTTTGAGAAATAAGAAAAAGGAAACATTTTTGATGTATTCTATACTGTTTTTTTTTTTTCCCAGAGGATATTCTAAAATACAATCACATCACATTGCATCACTGTAATTACAGTTACTTTCAAGGGAAAAGTATCTAAACAGAGCAATTTTCTATGCAAGAATGAAGATATTTTATCTGCTCTTAGAAGTGTGATATATAAGCTTGATTTCTGTTTGAATTCCACATACCTTGGCCCTGTTCATAGTCACTACTGGGGCACTATTTTCCTGTTCCTTCTCTTCCCTGCTGTTGAAGAGAGACTCTCCAGTTTAGAGTAGAAATGAAAGGGACCTTTGATTTGTAGAAACTCTCAGATGCCTATTTGGTCAGATAGAGAAAATAGATGACTGATACATGTTTCAAAAGTCATTTTAGGTACCAGTTATCTAAGAGCACATGAACACCCCAGAAGTGAAGCTGCCCAGCACCACTGGCTACCTTCTATGTAAGGCACTGGGATGATGGATTTTGGCTCATCTGTTGCCAAGTGTTAGATTGCTAAGTGCAATGGAAGGAATA
Organism: Pelecanus crispus; assembly: GCF_030463565.1. NCBI lineage: Eukaryota > Metazoa > Chordata > Aves > Pelecaniformes > Pelecanidae > Pelecanus > Pelecanus crispus. The sequence continues at coordinate 26,439,959 of NC_134652.1, forward strand.
ATGTGGCTGCGTGATTACTTGCCTTTATTCTTGCTGCATGGGATAGATTTTCTAGGAATCTATTAATTTGTGGCTACTTTATGACAGTTAGAAGTCCTGGGATGTTAAGAAAGGCTGACAATATTAATTCCTCTTGTGACGTCTCCTGTTGCTGTCTGTCACCTTAAGTGTTTTTATCTGTACACCACTTAATTTTAAGGTTCAACATGTGTTATAAATAAAATAGATGTGCTTCCAGTGTACTGATTTATAATGATCAGCAGTGAAAGTAAAGCTTTTAATCTTTTCTGTAAAGTAATGAAAATAACATTTCTTCTTCTTTTAATTATATTTCTTTGGGAGCACTACTTCTGATCACTGCAAATAGGAAGTGAATTTTCATCTTTAGTTGAATGACAAGAGAAATAGCACACTTCACATGGGTCTGGAAGGCCAATGTATTATGTATTTGTGATGCATGGCCCTTTTCTTAATGGATTTCAAAGCACTTTCCAAGGCTGATTAGGAATCCAGAAACGCCACCGCCAGGGAAACCTTAGACTCCTCAATTCACAGAAAGAAAAGAAGGAGCAGCCAATGATTTAGTAGCAAGCTAGAGACAGAAACCAGACATTCCCTCATATTAAGGCTCTTGCTAATCAACAGACATTCCCTTTCTAGAGAGATGCTAAACCAGTTGTGTTCCATTTTACACAGAAAACTTATGCCCACAAATACTGCATGTATGCCTTCAGGCTCTCACAACTGTGTGTTTATTTTCAGAATCAGCCCCCAAACACATATAAGGGAATAATTTGATCCTTTTCCGAATCAAACTCAACATGCAACATTTAATATTTTTAATAGTTTAATGTGCAAATAACTATACAGATGTTGTTTTTGCAGTCTTCTTTATTATTGAGTTAGGCTTTGTTCCTGAGTCTCAGTTCAAATTGTAAACAAATTATTTTTGCATATGGATCAATGTAAATTTAATAAACTTTATTAAAAATTTATATTAGACCCAAGATACTTTTTTTTCTGTATCACAGTATTTTCTAGCTACATTAGAATGATAAATGTAATTTAAATATAAGGGGGGTTTTTTGCCATTAATAGTTTCAGTATCAAAAATCTGTGGATGACATCATACAACAGCTAGCAAGTATTACTTTTGGTTATTGAGTTATTTATATAACTACATTCAAATAAATGAATGATTTTAAAACATTATTAATTTCTGATCATTAAATGTGATTTTAATTATCTTTTTGGAATGTTTTTAATACACATGTGGTAATTTTAGGGATTTTTACATCATATCTTTTGTATTCAAAGTGTATTCAAATAGTTTACAACTACTTAGAAAGTAAGTAATAGGATGGCTCAGAAAACAATTAAGGCTGTGCTCAAATTCCAGCAGGTTCTCTGATGTGAAATGTTGCTATCAGTTTTGAGATTTTTGCCTTCTGTCTGGTACTCTTCCTGTTTTTCATGTCTTGTACAAGGGCCTTTCTGACACTCATGGGGGAAACTTCTTCTAGCTCCTGATTCTCGTCAAAACAGCTCCTCGCAGAGAGTCTTTGCAGGAACATTCCCTCGTTCTCAGGTACCACTATGGAAATCTGGAAGTGCAGGTGCCCCAGGGTTGCCTGCAATGCTGCTTTTGTTGCGTTTCTCTTTGATTTGAATTTCCTCCTTCCCTGAAGGTATTATGAGTTTGACAGTTACGCTCTGATTTACTTATTCCCCAACATCAGACTGTCTTACTGGTAAAACGAAGATCTGTGTTAAGCAAGACTTAAGGCTAAGTGTTTAGGTACCATGTTGGAAATCAAGTTTGCAAGTTATACTAAGACAGTCTTCCCTTTCTCCTGCATCATAGTCTGTCCTTAGCTTCTGAACACTCTTCCCACTGTTATGAAGAAGTTCCCGGGTGAATCTTGGCAGGGCTTTTGCTCAGGGGTTCAGGTATACACTCGTCTTCTGTGTGCTATTTTCTGCCTTGTCCCTGAAGCTAGGTCAGATTGCTATACTTTCCAAATTCTCCCCATCTCTCTTTTTTATCCCAATAATTGTTTCTGCTTCATATCTAATACCTCTGTGGCTGTGATGACTCATGTTTCTAGTGTCTTTAGGAGTTTGGGCCTTGAGCAGAGATGTAGATGATTTAAACATCTCTTAGTAAAACAGAACTGTTTTAATTTGGATGCTTTGTGACTATGAGTTCTTTGTTCATAGCTTCACTATGTTTGTCACACAACCTGGACAATCTTCCAGGCCCAGCTGAGGCCTGCCAGTGTACTCCTATTAAATCTGATGCAAAACATCAGTTAAGCACATAATCTTGTCAGGTTCTTGGTGTCTAGACAGACAGTTTCTAATGCACATGGATAATAGGTGTAGCAGCAAGTTGCTTTGCCTGGGCATGATTCTGCAAGGCAGTTCCTTCTTCCCCCTGTATTTCCTGAGCTTTCTGTTTTGCAATGATCATAAAGCACACAGGTTAGCAAGAAGCAGTGTCCAAATGGGCCTTATTTACAGTAGTGTTTTAGCAGAATGTTTCTTGTCAAGGGGTTGAACAAAGCATTAGAGGTTCTATATTTTGTAACACCTTTGCATTTAAAACTTGCCTAACTTCGGTGAGACTAACGGGGGAAGGTAAAGTTTTTAAGTAAATATTGGTGTTCTCATCAAGTTGAAAAACAGTTAATAACTCTTCATTTTAACCTGTCTAAAATCTATGATGTGGTAGTTTTAGACAATTGAAGACAAACTTTTAAAAGAGCAATTATATTTTACTAAAACTTAAAATTCTTTGGGGAAGGCATATCCTGTTTAGATTTTATATAATCTGACACAAGGATCTCCTCACTTGTCTTTTAGTCATATAGTATCAGAAATAATATTATTTGCATTATGGGGTTTAGGTGCTTGATTTTGTTAGGTGCAGATAATAGATTTTCCAAGAATGGGTTATTCCCTTTGCGGGTTGCATTCCAAACAGACATGAAAGATCAAAGAGAGGAAGGGGCTGTTCTCTTCTGCTACATGATCAACATTTAACCGCATGAAGTATAGGTTTGTGCTCTTTCATTTAAATGGGGTGCTGTTGTCTACTAGATTTTAAAGGTAATGAATGGAAGTTCGATGCTCTGTTTAGGTTAAGAAGTCAGCGCAAGGTATTGGCTGGTTTATGGTGGGAGATGGAAGTGTCTTGTTGCTGCTAGGTTGAATTCATGGAGTGAGGAATAAATAGAGAAGAACTTAAAATTTTAGGGTTCAGCGCCTGTACTTAGAGCGAAGAGAAGGTTTGACTTTGATCCATATGTTTATTAGCAAGCCATCAAATGTCAGATCCTGGACTGTCAGCTGGAAAATAAAACTGAGAGCTGTGAAGTGCATTTTTGCTACTATGTCATTCAACTGAGATAATGCATGCCGCATAGTGGCTGAGGGCTACATCCCCCCTGCCCTTCCTTCTCCTCCTCCAAAGTCTATTTATCATGTATCTTAAAATATATCTGTCTGTGCATGTAGAAGAATACCGGGCAGCTGTGGAAGCTATGAAAGTGTTGGTATTGTTCTTCTGTTGTCTACAAAATAGATGAAATACAGGTTGCGGGGAATAATAACAAAATAAACTAAGGATCCTAAAAAAAATGCTTTTACCTAAGATAGTATGCTAAAACTCATGTGGAACGATCTCTAAAATGAATAAGAAGTATTTAGCCCAGAAGTTGTTTTTGACCTTAAAACCTTTTGGCCTTCCTCACATAACTAGTGCCAGTTCTTTACACTATGAAATAGCCACACAGAAATCCATTAATTCTTCATTATTTTCAACAGCAGTACCGAGAAAAATATTATACAGTGAGATGAAGGCATAGCGCTGAGGACCGCTGCCTTATGATGTCTCTTACATTTGGACACCACTTGTGTTTTCTGCAACGTGAACGATGAACATTTTTTGTTAGGTTCAAGCTAGGTAACTAGCAGTTTGCTGGTCGCTTATTCTTTTAATTTCATCTACTCCAGCTGAACCTTTCTGAGCTATTTTGGATTATACTGTATTTGTTCTTTTTGCTGTGACTGCGATGTTTCTATCATTTTTGGAAGAATTCATTATTTTTTAATGGCTGAAGCACTCATTAGAAATGGAGGGTAAGGCAACGTTAAGTTTAAAGTTAATGGCATTGTTTATTGCAGTTTTACCTTTGTGTTACCTGAGGCAGAGAATATTTTTTTGTTTTGTTTTCGTTTTGAGTCCTTTCATCCACAGAGAATGGGGATTAGCCTTTGGCTAAAATAGTGCTTTCAGGTCCTTTCAGCATTCAGTAACTGTTTACTTATCCAGGTATAAATGGGTAAAAACACAGTTAAGGCTCCCAGCTGCAAGGTCAGCTACCTTTTTAAAATTCAACCTCATGAGCTCCATTCAGTTGAGGGCTTGCTGGTATGAGCCATTAACTGCCTGTTGCATGTAACCTTCCCTTGTCTTACACAGAGCTGCACACGAACCTCTGGTACCGTACAACAGACCCGCAGTTCATGCCATGCGAGAAACAAAAGCAGTTTAACTTGTGATCAGTGATCATATGATCCATTTACAGGGTGCAAGCTCAGTCAAGTAGAACTAGTAAATCATTAAAAATTCACTCAACACCATTGCTGCTGAGTAGAACGTCACAATAATATCATTTTCTCTCAGTTGCCAGTCCAACACTATTAGCAGCTTTGCTTGGTATAACAAGCTTCTCAAATCCTAAATTAATTTAAAGAGTATAAAATCCATTGTAAAGCACAGGATATTAGTTAAAAGCTATAATGCATGGCAAAAAATAATCTCTTGGACTAAAATTGTCTCTATGGAAGCTAAAACGCTGGGACATGCACACCATAAAATGACAGTAGCTACTATGACTGCTGCATCAGGCCTACTTCAGGAAAATGCTTAAACTCACCTCAGTTCAGAATATCATGTAAAAATATGGTTAAATGCTGGCCTGAACAAAATAAAGCTATGGAAAGGTCTCCAGCCCTGACCAAGCGGTTTCTGTATGTTTTACTTTTACCAGCTGTCATGCAAAGTTGGTTTTGTTTTTTTTTTTTAATTTTTGCACTGCATTTCATCCAACATCTGGAATCAGCATTTTTCGTTGTTTGTATTAACCTGGTTAATTTTTCTTTAAGTGTGGTTATTTCAAAAAGCAGCTGCTGTGCCTGACAAAAATAACTCTTTTTCATCAGTCTTCTAATGATTTTAGTTATTTGGGGAAATGTATTTTGGAATTGTATTAACTAGTGATGAACCTTTCTGTTTTAATTCCTCTTAGATGAGTATCCAACATTCAGAAACGTACTTGAGTGCTCCTTGTTCTGTGAAGCTGAAAAAATCTCCCTTTAAGATTAATTCACTAAAAAACTGTAAAAGTTTTTAAAACAAGCAACTTCTTTCCTCTGTAGATGGAAATGGAGAGAAAGGGAGTGGATAAGATAATGTTATAGTATTAAAAGTAGAAAGAAAAAGTCAAGTACTTTCTGCAAAATGAGAAACCAGTAGATGAGTGTTTGTTTCATTGAAATGTCTTCTGCTTACTTTAGCTTCATGCTTCTTTTTCTCAATGAATCTGAGCCTAATGAAAGAGGTTCTGTACAAGTAGTGATGGTGGTGCGTGACAATTGCCTTTTTATTTTAAATAGCTGAGCTGGAGAAGATTTTTTTTCTGTCTTCAGGTGGATTTCTGATGTTGCTCTATTTGTGGCTGTTCATTTCAGAGAGGACGAGTGTAGTTACGAAAAAATAGAACTTCGGAAATATGTTAAAATGTGTTAATTTCCCCCCCCAGATGAAAATTGAGGTTAAATTGTTCATACAGTAAGTGCTGTGTTTACGGTAACCACTACTTAGCTGGCGGTTTCTCTTCTTTCAAAATTATATATATTAGATATTATAATATTATATATTAGATAATATATCTAATATTATATATTAGATTGGATATTAGGAAAAACTTCTTCACGGAAAGGGTAGTCAAGCATTGGAACAGGCTGCCCAGAGAGGTGGTGGAGTCACCATCCCTGGAAGTGTTCAAAAAACGGGTAGACATGGCACTCTGGGACATGGTTTAGTCTAGTCTACCCTTAATTGATGTAGTGTGGACTTGGTAATGTTAGGTTAATGGTTGGACTGGATGATCTTAAAGGTCTTTTCCAACCTAAACGATTCTATGATTCTATATCCATAAACTAACAAATGGATTGAGAAAGCATCTGTATTAGCTTCTTTCACTAGTACAGAAGAACACTTAGCAGTTCTGTTTCAAAGATAAGTTTTATGGGGAAAAAGAAAATAATTTTAATATCCACAGAGCAGTTTGAAAAATAGGAGCTTGAAGAAAAGAAGATACAGAAGAATTTTACACATGTAATAACATTTTAGAGAGCAAAATGACGTAGATGATGGAAGAGTCTTAAGTCAATGTTTTAACCAACCTAGGACATGCCATTTTTCTCTTATACTGATGTACTTGCAGTTCTGCTAAGTACAAATGCCTGAATCTCTGTGTGTTAACATGGGAATAATTTGCTAAATGATGCAACTGTTTAAGGATCATGCTAGTGGGAATAAACTTAATTCCTTTGGTGTTTCAATAGGAAATTAATGAAGTGATGCTAGCCTACAGGTGTCTACCTGCAAGTGAAAAGCATGCGTCTTCTGATCTTCTCTAGCCAAAACGCATAGAAGTGAGACTGCTAAAAAGTGGCCATCTGTTGGGTGCTTCTCATGGGGAGGAATATGAAATAGCAAATGTTGTGCATTTTATTTGCTACGTAACTGGACATTTCTCAGGTACTTTTTGTGATGATGGCACTGCAAGAAACAAAATAACATTAAACCCAGAAATTCAGTATGTGTAACTATGTAAAGTACTGGGGATGTTTTTCTTTTCCTGCTGTGTTGTATTGCCCTGCCCTATTAACACATCATTTTCTGTATGTGGAATCAACAGGAGCTTTGACTTCAGTTTTTTGATTTAACATTCACTGTTAGGTGAGACAGTTATTGAAGGCGCAATTTCATAATATATTTTGCAGTGGAAAGTGTAGTTTTATTGCAGTAATAAAGTACCTCTGAGTAGTAAAATCATATTGTATCTAAAGTGCCAGATTCAATGGCAAAAAAGAAAAAAAGAAAAAGTGTCCTTTAGCACAAAGGTACTTCAATGAGAGAAAATGAGTGAACTCCAGATGCAATAGTTGTACTTTAAGGAACTGAGCAGTTTCAGTTTTTTAAATAATGCTGTTGGAGCAATTGTTTTGCAAAGTGTAAGACATTTAGTGCATTAGTCTGTTTCTAATAATTTAATCTAAAGGTATGAGTAACAGAAAATGAGTTCTGACATGAATAGTCAAAATACGTCATTTTCTTTTTAACTTTGATACTTTATGCAGCCTACAGATATAATATTAACAAAAAAAAGTCATGCCAGGAGGTAGGTGCTGAGACCAAAGTCCAATGCTGAAACAACAGAATGTTATGAATTATCTTTTTTTAGTATTTTTCCAAAAGTTTCCAAATAAGTGTAACTGGAAATACATCTTTCATTTAAATCTGGATTTCTGAAGATACTTGCCATGGTATTTGTTTCTGTTATTCCACGCATGAAGCCAGATAACTGGAGCAGAGGAGTCAGAGATATGAAAGCTGGCTCTGTCCATTTTGTTTCATTATGTTGTCTGAGAATTTGTGGTTATAGAACAATTAAAGCAGTGTTCTAGAAAGTAGACCTAAATGTTAGATTTTCTACCACAACCCCCATCTTTCAATTCTGTATTACTAGATTAAAAAAAAGCAAAGAAAGGAAAAAAAAAAAAAAAAAAGAAGAACAAATCAAAAACATTCAGATAAGCATTTTGGAGTACAATTTATGTAAATTCATAGGGACACAACTTGAAGAATATATTTTCCTTCCTCCCCCCAAACTACTACTGCCAGCAGATGCATAGCAATGGTATATTTTCTGCTGCTACGTCAGAGACTTTTATTTGGGCTATGATCTTAAGGCACTTGTCAGGATGGAAGTAAGTGGTCAGAATATGATATGCTGGTCTTGTGGGCAGTACAGAGCTGAAAAACTTTTTCATCAGGATTGTGTTAAAGTCTGCTATGAGAAATTCACAAATACACTTACCAATGTGAAACTGAGAGTATCTAGAGTATCACTTCTTCCTCTGTGAGGCTACCTGTCCTGCGTCAGACCGGTATGCAAATTCTGGTTCTGATCCCTCGTGTTAAATTCTGACCCTATACGAACAGGAAAACCCCCTCAAACATTGATGCAAATGGAATTGCCCTTTGTAAAGCTAACACAATGTAGGAAGTATAACTTCTGAGGCATACATGAATCATGTTCAAACAATGGGAAGGACTGTATCTCAGAAATGCTGCTGTGGCTTAAGAAACCACTGTCAGTACAGAATTGCAGACAGTGACCAATCTTCAGGTTTGGTTGGTTAGCTGAATTTTGAACTCGTAGAATCTCTATTGAGCACAGAGAAACAGTAGTTTAGGAAAAAGGTAACTCCATTTATGTAAGTACAGTGGAATAATTTTGGGTCATTTTTGTTTCATGCCATTGTTTTGTGCACTTGGTTGTACTCCAAACATGAATGCAAGCAGCTCTTGAAATTGCCCACTGTATAACCCAAGCTTATTTTCTCTTCTTGTTTAATTTCAGTTCCACAGTAGTTTTACTTTGTCTGAAGTAATTCTGAGTTGTCTGCTTGTGGTATCAGTATTGTTTCTACCCAGTTTTGTATATTCAGGGTGGGGAAAAGGGAAATATTCTTTCCACTCCCTCTACCCCCCCAGTTTAATGATCCATGCTTATATCCATAATTTTCAGGGTTCCTTTGATGTTTCTACTATTATAAAATGAGAATACCTCCAAATTCCATGAACAATATTACAATTCCCAATGCATTTGTTACGTTCTGTAAAACGTTCTGTGGGCTTCAGTATTGATAACAACAATGACTTGAATTTGGTTTTATAATGTCATTAAGCAAATACAGCATACATTATTTTGATTAAGAAGCTAGAATAGTACAAACTCAACATAGCATATATTCAGTGAATTAAGTACCAGTGAACAGGTTTCATGTTGGTAAAGTAGACACGCTTTCATGGAGATCAGTTCCTTGCCTGGTGCTGTGTGACCTTTTTATTAGTGAGATAAAACATGAAATCATTAAATTTTAGTACACATATCTGATACTCCTTTAAGGTATCAAGTATGAGGGGAAATTTTAATATTATCATTGTATTTGTTAGTGGTACAACTGCTACTAGAACACCATGTTTAGATTTGGAGAAGCCTGTGGTTCTATAAAGTTGCTGGGAGACTGAAGAGACAACTGAGGGGCAAGTGATTTCTTAGAAGACTTGATAACATAAGTTATGGTGAGAAATTCCAGGAAATTCTGTCTATCTTGAGTAACCAAGGGGCCGTGAAGAGGAGAGTTGATCACAGTATGTTAATAGCATCATCTCAAGTGTACAGCAACATGAGGAATAAGATTCAGAGCTTCCATCTAATGGGCAGTGGATCTGAAAAGAACCAGCTGTTGTAACTGAAGCTTCCTCACCTAGGGTGGAAAAAAGAAGAATTTTAATGGCAACGCTAATTTGTTGGAACAGATTTCCTAGAATTGCGACAGACTGTACATAGATGGCAGTTTTTTCACCAAGACTGGAAGTGCTCAGTACATGTCAGCTGTGTAAGTAACCATAGTAACAGCTGAAACCAAGAGAAGTTCAACAGTCCTCTAAATGAGCAGTTACTCAATCTGTCTTACAGAAAACCCTCCCCTCATCCCTGAATTGTAGTATGTCCTGAAGTTATGCAAATTTGGGGGGATAGTTTCTAGAGCTGAGGGATAGACTTTGTCAAGTGCTTTCTGCATTTTACGGACAGGGACGACTAGTTAGAGCATTTCTTCAGTAGGACCATAGAAAGCCTCTCAATGAGACAGAACCCAATGCATTTTAGGACAATATTCATTTAAATCCATCACCTCAACAAACAAAAAGCTCTCACTTACCAGTATTTCATGGCCAGACTGAACTCCAAAAATGCACACAGAGCTTGGAAAAGGACTTTTGGGATAAAACAACTCTTCTGCTGTCTTTTCTCTCTTCTTGTGCAGGGTGACGGTATCTTCCAAATAAAATTAAAAAAGGACGTCACTTATTAATAAGTTCAAGAAAAGTAATTATAAAAATTAATTGGTTTTATTATGGTATGGAGTTCACCTCCCTCTCGTTATGCATTTCTGATATATAAATATGGACAAGGCGTTTCAGACAGCTCCGAAGTACTTTATGTAGGACATTATTTTAGGTAGAGTTAAGAAATCCTAAAGCATTAGCACTGCAAGAGTGGTTCTTGTGTACTCCAGTTTTGCCTTAGTGTTTTTTGGTTTTAACAAATTTATATAATTATATTTTCCATAGCTAATTTTGATTGCCTCCCCCTCTTATAGTGACTAGTGTCTCCCACTGGTTTGAGTTTATTTTGAATCACTAAAAACTAGGTAAATATACTGATGTGTTACTGTCATACGGCACTGCAGTTTAATGCTTTTATATCGGAGTTCTTTATCTCTCATGCCTTAATTTGTGAAGATCCTAAAATTACTTCCTATTCCTGTGGTTAATCATTCCCATCAGATTTGTTTTCTAAGCAGGTACTTTACAAATTAATATGTTGGTTAACCACATGATTTATATCCCCCAAATTCCTGTATGTGTATTGTATTGTGTCATGTAAGTCATAGGCCTAAATGCTCTTTCCCTCACAGCTCCACTTTAAAATTGGCTGTGACATTGCCTCCTTTTGGCTATCCACTGTGGAAACAAATCTGAACATAGACTGACTTTTAAAATCACCACCTTTGAAGAAGGTTTTTTCATATTGACAGGTGGTAGCTGAAAAGCCAAAAGGAAGAGGCAAAGCATGTCTTGCATACATGCTGGGTCTTCTGCCTGGGAAAGAAAAAGTCATAGAAGAGAGAAATCTCACTTTATAAACACATGAACAGTTCACCCTGCCAACTGTCAGGACGTGACAGGGACTCCAGTTCTTCTAATTGGGATCCAGATGTGAAACCCTTCAGAAGATATTTTTTCTGCCTCTTGTTCTCTCCCCACCCCCAAACCTTGCAAAGTTTATCTTCAGTCAGGTCATCAACTCTGTTAAGGAAGACAGAAGTACGAACAGAGACAAAACCAGAAATCTGTTCTGTATTCTTCCTTTTTTTTCTTTTCCTGACAGTGCTGTTTGTGAGTATTTCTAACTGGAACAACATTAGCTTCATCTTTGCCTCCTCTCTGTTTCCTGTGAGCATGCTCAATTAAATATTAATTTTCATGTATCTGGAAAAGGTCCCTTTAAAGGTTGCCACTGTAGACCACTGCTCCTATTCCTATTTTATTGCCTGATGGCCTTGGTGCAGTGGACTTGGTCCTGTATTATCATGATGATACAGCACAAAACTATGAGGCAGTAAGTCTTTTTTTCACATATTTGTTAGTGGTTTTTTTCAGTTTGCTCATGACTAAAAGTACTTTAAAAACCTATTGGACATTTGACAAATACAGCAAATTGCACATACAAGCTACCTCAGCAAGATTATCCCTAGAAATACTGGGATGGATGTCATGTTTGAGTTACTCACAGGACACATAGGACTTTTTTTTTTTTTTTTTTTGTGCGTGTGGGGATTTTTTAACATCATTTTGTACCCTCTAGTATATTCTGAAGGAAGTGATGCTTCCATAGGTCAGCCCCAACAGTAAGCAGTACCCACTCTAGCTTTAAAATTCAAACCTTTCATTAGACTACCTTTTCCACTGGCAGCTTTCCTTACATTCTGAAATCCTTCAAAAGACACCGTAGAACATGCAGCTATCACATAGTGGATTTTAGGTTTTCCCAGTCTTAAGCTACTTAATGCAAATAAAATTTTGTGCCAGTCAGCCCAAGATATGTTACAGCACTGTTAAAGCCCAGCCTGTTAATTACAAATGTTTTGCGCTGTTTGTGCGATGCACAGATTTCTTGAAAATAGGCTTCCTTTGGCAGTATGTAGTTTTACAGTACAGTCAACAGAATGTTGCAGAATAGCAATTATGAGAATAAGGAGAATGCACAAGCTATTGGAGTGAATGCTTTAATGCTGATACATTTTTTCTGATAAAAGCAACTCAGATAAGAGGATATTCAAGTTATTGTAGCAATTAGTTTTTCTAAGATGTCTATCTATATGAAATGTTTCATGGTAGAAAAAAACCCCAAGTCTGTAGTAGAATACAAAGTTTATTACATTTCTAGACTACATTATCCTTGTCAGCTAGATTAAAGCATTCTCCTAGTTTCTGTCCTATATTACCATAACAAGTGATGAAATAATGTAGTGTTGTTACACAGAGCAGCTTATAAATTTTGACATAAGTGTGAGAGAAATCACTTGAAATGTGAAGCAACCAAGAGGAATAATTAGGAACAGCAGAATGATCTCAGTAATATGACAACAGTTTCTAAAGCACCCCACAGGATTGAAATCATCAGGTTTGCTTGACCTATATCTTTAATAATACAGCTCATTGCCCTTGTATTGAAGCTAGAGGGTAGGACAAAGTATGAGCTTTATCATGTTTTAGGAGAAATTGCAAAAAGTTTATTTATTAACGCAGCACAAAATGGCCCATTTCTATGATTACCAAACAGGAAAGCAAGTTGGGCCACAGTTCACCACACAGAACACTTTATAGTCAGGCTTGGCTGGCAAAAAATATTATGTAACACTCAAATAAGATAAATGGCTGCATTGGCAGTGGAAATAACCTTCTGTTTAATTAGAAAATAAGAGCTATATGGGACAATAAAAATGTTTACTGCTGCCCTCAGTCACTGTTTAATAAATATGATAGTGCTGAAGATAATGCTAAGTGTTATTTATTTGTGCAATATCATGGGCTCAGTAATTGTTCATGTTCTTGATAGTTACCCTGCACAAAGAATGAGTCCATTTCACATTTTGTTTGTTGAATTCTTAAAAAGGGAAGAGGATTTTTTAAACTTTTAAACTGTATTTAAAAGTCAAAGATGTGTGATCAAAGTTCATTCACCGTCTCTCAGTGGTGCTGTAACCAAACTACTGGTTTTCTTAGCTTGCCTTCAGGATAATTAAGCTTTGAAATGAATTGTTTCATATGTTTCAGGCTGGATTGTCTGTCTGCCTTGGATATGTTTCTACATCTGTGAGAGGAGAGCATAATTTGAATTTTTAGCTGTCATTTCATCACGTCTGTGTTTATATTTAGTATAGTTCTAAGGCCTGATTTTAGCAGGGGTTTACCTTCCTTTGGCTTCATTTGGAGTTTTAAGCACTAAACATGTGCAAATCAAGTTCTGTAGGGCATGGGTTGGAAGACTGATGATTTCAGTGAGGGCTTCTTTCTAAAGGGAATAGTTTTTACTAGTAAATTGAGCATCAAATTGTCTTATGTGCATATACATCAAAAGTTTCCTTTCTCTGTAGAGTGTGTTTATTACATATGGACGTTGTTGCTGGTTTCATGTGCTTAGGAACATACATATATTTATCAAATGCTTGACAGAAAAGCAGGGCATGGGATGCATTTTGCAATATACTTTTAACAGGCTTGGTATCCCAGCCCTATTGCTTTTGGTCACAATCTTTCTAATTTGAATCTACAGTAAGTACAGGGATTTGAAAAGGGATATCGAAGACTTTGCTTGGTTTTATCCAAGGGGAAAATTCAGAAGATGTTTCATCAACAAGTTTTAACCCCTCCTTCCTTCCCTACTTCCCCCCCCACCAATGTAGACGGTATGTCAAGAGGCAAAACAAACCAAACCAAACCCCCTTTTCTTCACACAATTCACTTTAAGCTTCAAAATCCTCCAAAATCCCCAATCTCCCTTTGCCGTCTGGTTCCCACTCTCCAGCTTTCTTCATCTCCCTCAGAAAGAAAAAAGCTCTTCTTTAAGGGACTGATAGGTTGTAGAGCGATGCTTAGCAACAACATTCCTGTGCCTTAAGTAGCTGCAAGCCCCTAGCTGAACCCTTTGATGTGACTGTCAGGGCAGATTTATTTTGTTTTAGCACATTGTCTACTTGTCCAGATGTATCAGGAGATAAAAAGGAGTCATGTTTACACTCTTTTTGGGAGGGGGAGGAGGGGGAGGAGATGTAATTAAATCGCATTTTTGATGAATCTCTGAGAGATCGAGATGAAGAACACAGGAATTGGCTTGAATATAGAGGAGAAACCCGCTTGTCTGCCCTAACACCTGACATTGTAGGAAAATGAAGTGTAAAGCCATAGCAAGATGTGTTGATTTGGTTCTGCTGAAGCCTTTGACTTTGTGTTTTCTCATGTGCTGGTAGTTCATGAGAATCCAGAAAGGCCTATTAGAAAGTAGTGGTTGTGCACCATAGACTCTTTCCTGTGTGTCTTATTTAATAGATTTATTTGTCCAGGTTGAAAATAACTCTGTTTTTCTTTAGAATGTTACTGTTATAGATCACATATCCCAGAACTTCCGGCTGTGGTAAGTGGCTGTCAATCAAATACTTAAAAAAAAAAAAAAAATAATTGAGCCTCAGTGATCTTGGATAAACAAATGTGCAGTGTAAGGCAGGCCTTGCTGAATTCTCCCAGAGAACAAATACCACAGATAAATCCATTTTTGTTTATTTTCTTTTAACTTGCACATTTAGCAACACCATTCTGAGCTCTATTAATAACCTGCGGTGTGCAGTGACGAGTCTGATTCCAGCATTCAGTATGCTGTGGGTATGCCAAGTGAAAAAAATGCTAGTTTTAATCTGCTGTTACAAAAGTTACTCTATTTGCATTTTAAATAGGTTACACTACAGCACCCCCTTCTGCTGACTAACTAGTGTGACAAGAGGTTTTAGCTGCAATTCAGTTTTATTCCCACGACAGAATGAAGATGCCCTGAAAGCATTTTTAACCTTCCCATTTCTTAATTCCTGTGCTTATTAAGCAAGATTAGGGCAACTCAACAATAGTCATTAAACTACTGTTATCTTACAATTTTTGGGACCTAGCTTTCATTTTTGCAGCATTGTCTGTAGTTCTGAAAAAATTAAGCAAGCAGGAGACAACAGAATGAATAGCAAAGCAAAGTAAACCCTCTAACATTGCAAACAATTATGCTTGGTCAGTGAAACATATACACAGTTCTGCATTCCTCTCTGATTGTCATTGAATGTATTTGCAAGTGATGATATTATGTTACTGATTTAATTTACGGAACAGTCTCAGAGGTTCCTATCCAAAAAAAGCAATTTACCTTGCTGATTCTGTCTTCACTTTTGAAGAATCTGTGGACATCAGATTGGCAAAAACAAGTGTAGACGTTCTGAATCATCTATATTTCAAAATACAGGTCTATGAAAAGTAATAAGTAACTGTTTGTATATAATGTGTATTTGAGTTGTGCGTCTGTGTTTATATGTAGCTTGTATACTGTTGCTATGCCATAGCATAGCATAGACCTCAGTAATTACTCCCGTAGTGCTGTGTTTTGTAGTTGTGATATAATTGGTTGAAAAATATTGCTGGGAACGACTAAAAGAAACTTGGAATCTAATACTTTATCAATGTATTTCCCTTCACATAAGTGTCTTACCTATGCTTTTGCACCTTCTGTTGAAGTTGTAATATCTAAAACCTCAGTACTGTTCTTTCAACTCCTTCAGAGCTGTTGGGTGGCGAGTGAAATGCAATAAATGGCGTGTGTGGGCATTGCTGGGGTGGGAACTTAGGAAAAGGTTAGCATCTTCTAGCACGTAGAAGTTAATTTGTGGTTCAATTTACAAGACACCTCAAAGAATAGTTGTCTATGAGAACTCAAAATTCTCTAGCAAAAGTTGCGGAGTTTTCTGGTTTGGGGTATGGCAGGGTTATATATGTTTTTTTTTTTCTTGTACTTTATTTTACTAGAGTGTAAGCCCATTGAATCCCGCATATTGTAAATGAAAAGAAGGTAGCATGTGTGTTCTCCGAAGGTGAAGAAGGTAAAGATGCTGGTAAAGAAATGCAAGATAAAATGTATACTTCTTACTTTCCCTAACTCAGAACAGGAGTCAAGGCCAGCAGATTTTCCGTTATTGTTTTATGCTTTTGGGGTTCTTTTGTCGTCTTCCTGATTTTCATTAACACCAGTCTTAGAGAATAGAAAGCTTTCAAAAATCTATTTTAGGGATGAGTATGATTTAGCAAGTTTAAATTTGTTTTGTAGTGTGATTTTAAATGGATTTATTCTTCTTTTAAAACCGAGCATTAAGTTTTACAGTGAATAGATTGCTTGTTGGATTATATTAATGGGTATTCCTTCCATTCACTGTTGTGTTGCTAGAATGTTTCAGTGCTCCTTTAGGGACAGATCCTCTTACCTACCGTAATGAAAGATACTGAGCCACTTGAGTAGTAAGGTTTAACTCATCACAAATGAAAGTATTAGAATCTGGATTATAACTAGGGAGAGGTGGTAATAGTGAAGTTACTTTCCTTCAACTCATTAAACTGAATTGAGTGAGCAGCCGAACCTCCTGCATCCTTCTGTTTTTAAATGTAGGTAGATAAGATTTTTTAAAAGATACAAGGCAAATACCATGCCGTAAGAAGTCACTTGTTTTTTTTCTACTGAGCTTGAAAAAATAGTGTAAAGAAGATGCTAAAATTCTTGGCTTTGAGTGATATAAGTTGAAAAAGAATAGTCTTGGTAGTCAAAAAACCTAACGGGCGGTTTGTATGCTATATGTTACAGTAGAACAAATCAATTCAGGCTCCTTAGATGCAGTCACTGCCTTGTGATTATATTTGTGTAAAGTCTTGGAGCCTTTGATCAAAGAAAGGCATTTGTGACTAGGTCTAATCCAAGCTCTTTAAGGTGTTTAACTTGCGCTGGGGGGAAGAGGTTGATAACAGCTGGGATTTAAATTTAGTTTTGCTGAACTTTTGTTTTGAAAGGATTTCTATTATACACTGCTTCCTTTTCCATATAGAAGATGGATCATTGAGTAAACCTAAAAGGGAAAGAGGATATGGGAGGAAATGGGTGGGGACTTTGAATTAATCTTCTGAAGAAAAATGTTTGATCAGCGGGTAGGAGAGGATGAAAACCTCTGATGTTGACAGCAGGCAACTTTCTGACTAGTGTGTGATTGACAACTTTGATGCTCCAGTGGGGAGCGAGTGTCCAGCCGTGCTCAGGCATCCTCTGTCTGTGGGTGGTAGTGTTAATAATGTGGCAACTGGAAAGATTAATTGTGGACAAGCAGCAGGATTACGAGGAGGGCTTCACAGGTCTAAAAGGAACAGTGGTAGGAAGGCCTCTGATCTGTCAGCCCAAAAGGAAATTAGTTAGGGCAGGCTGGAGCGGGCTTAAAAAAAAAGGGGGGCAGCGGGAGGGGGGAGATGGAGTAATGGGAGAAGGGAAGCATTTAGGATATTAAAGCAATATGAAGAGGATATTGAAAAAGGTCGTAAGGGGATGGGGCCGATGTTCTTGAAAGACCTTAATACACTACATCCTCTTACAGTACATGCAGAGTTCAGCTTGTTTTGCAGGGAACTGCAAAGTGACTTTTGTAGTGGTTAGAGCTGCCACATTGGGTAAAACCTGTTACTTGTTTTCAAAATGAACCCGAGTATAAACTCAAATTAAAAAATTTCACAGATCTCTAAATGCAAAATATATAGGAGAGAGTTTGCTTAAGCTGTTTCTGCAAGTTACTAGCTGCTGTGTATTTTACTTCCCACCCTTTTTGGTAGAAGTAGGGATTCTGCCAATAAATTCTGTGTTACCATTAAAGAGGCCATTCATCATGCTTACTAATGTTATTAATCAAGATACACCACAGTACTCTTAAAATGAGATCATTTTGATAAATCATGTATGACATGAAAAGACTTTATTCCTTTTAAGTGCAATTTAGACTGTAATTTTTTTCCTCATTTATGATTCATGGGAGAAACATGGATAAAATTCCCTTGCACATTTACACCTTATCTTCAGTAATAATTCAAAACTGCTCTTAGATGAAAATTCAAGGTCTGATTCACCAAAGCTGAATGCCAGCTCATTATTTTCTGGCATTCAGTAGTCCAAAAATAATGTCCATACATTAGGTGCTTTTCACCATAGTTGAATTTGGCTGCACACCAGACATATCGATTACACTCAATTAAGCCTAAATGCATAAGAATTATCTGATGTTCATTTACATTTTTGATCCGGTTGCACCCTGCTTTCAACCTTGCAATTTAACATTAAGTGAAAACCAAAAGGTAAAGTAAATTCAAGTGAGAAGTGATAATCTCTCTTATATGACAATAAGGGAAATATATTCTGAAATGCTTTGAAACTTCTTAAGCTCCACTACTTCTGTTAAATAAGCAAAATTCTCTTGCCTTTTCTTGTTAAAGGTCATTGGCATTGGAAGGCCAACCAAAATATAAGATCACTGTTCTCCTTGTCGTCCTAGTATTACGATAATTTGGCCTACTCTATTAATAGCATCACATATGAAAATAGGCTGCCAAAATGTCCAGAATGAATGTTTGCTAAGTTCAAAGTCACACTCGTGATTATAGCTGAAACACTTGTGTTACTTATTAAATTTAAAAATGTCAGAAATGGGTTGCAGCATTTTTTGCTAACATAGGTATAAATATTAGGTAAATTTTTGTTTATACTTGTGTTTAGAAATATGAAAAGGAAATGTCTAGTAGAGAGATTTAATTTGGAAAGCAGAGTCATTTAAATTTTACTGTTTCTCAAACAATGATTCAGAGGATTGGCTTATCTGAATTACAGTCCCCCCTTTACTTCCTTCAGCAGTTGAAAGTATTTGAAGGAATGTGTGTGGTTGCCAAAAACACCAGACCATTTGTATTTTTGAACCTTTGGTCTCTACAAATTTGTTTTGATGCAGCAGATGTGCAGTATATGCTCATACTATGCAAGATGTTCCCTTACTAGTACCATCCAAATATTGGGGTTTTTATTAATGGAAAAGTGGAATTTTTCTTTAGTCTAATTAGAGTCCTAGACTCTTGAGAGCCAGTTGCCAGCGTGTGGCAGACTTAATTTTCTTCTAAATGTTACAAAGAGTTATTATTCCCCCCCCCCCCCCGCTTCATGCTTTACTTTGTGTTTGCATACTAGAAAAACATTTTTCACTTCCACATCATACTAGAAGTTATGCATCACAGACTTAGAAGGTAGGACTCCTGATGATTTTTTTGAAAAATTATTATTATGAGTATTAGATTAGTAGGCAAAAGAAGCATAAAGCTAAGAAAATCCTTTATCCTACCAATACCTGCCCTTAAGTTCCTTTCTTGTCCAATGAATTCTCTTTATTATTAATAAGACAAAAAAAAAAAAAAACCACAAAAACCAACCTTGGGAAAAAGGTTCCCTATATTTCCCTAGGAAATTATTCCTAATGAGATACTTTTATAAAAAAAAAAATTAAAATGGCACAGTAGTTCAGAGTAATCGGGTTGTGTTTGTCTTCTCTATTAGGACTGGTTAAATTACTATTTTTAACTTTTTTACAAATGGCTGCTGCTGAAAGAAAGTCATTCAGATCTTTGTGACATTCAGCAAAACATAAGCACAGTTAGTTTAAGGCATGAGATTGAGGCGAAAGTGGGCAATACCCTTTTCCTTCCTCCCCACCTTCCATCCAATACTCATCTGCTATATTCTTCTATTTTTCAGTACTGTGGTCAAATGTCTAAAACCAGATTTTAAAATAAATCACTATTTCTATGCCAGGTTAGGAGGTCATCTCAGTAAGCCTATAGAGATCAGCCAAGCTGTGATAACACCACGCATTTGTTTCCCCTTCTTCCCCTTAATTAAAGTGACTCTAATCTATGCTGGAGGTTTAGTAAAGGCAACTGCTAACTCGTAGTTAACTGTGCTTGGCTGTGGAGTGGGGGAATTGGGAAATCTCATTTCATCAAGGAGAGCTGTCTCTCCCACATAAGCGTGCCATGCCACCCGTTGGTTTTCCAGAACATGACAGTGCATTTGGATCGGTCACAAACTCAGGTTAGCCCATTTGAGACCTCCAGGCTAGTTCACAGTTAGGCAGAAGAAAGCAAGACCTTTTGTAGCCTGCCATACGCAGTGGTTCTGTCAGGTCCTGCTTTTGCATATTTTCTAGTCTCTTTCTTTATCCCTTCTTTCACACTTTATCCCTTTCTTTCACTGGCTGTATGGTTCTTGAGTTCATAGAAAAGCAAATATATTGTAAATAAAGTTGTTCCTCTGTAACCATTCCCTAGGATGGGATGGTTAAAGACTTGGTGTGTTGTAGCTTCCTGTAATATTTTCTGCTATCATGAGGCTCTCAAAGACCTCACAGTGAAATCAAAGCCCCATTGTGCTTGGTGCTCTGCAAACTCATGGGAAGAAACAGTCCCTCTAAAGTAGTGTTTTGAAACTCTCCGCAAGCATGTCATAAATTCAATCCAAAATGAATACATGTAAATATTTTTCTGTTATTAGGCAGACTATGTTCCTCATCACACATTTATACATTATTTATAAACACATATTTAATCTGCAAACAATTAATTTCTAATTAGTTATGTTTAAAATTTTGGGGGAAAAATTCTTGAGGAGGAGTTCCATGGAAAGTTTCTGTACTTTTTGTCACAAATGTGAACACATCACGATGGTCCAGTATACTCATGGGTTAAGGCACAAGAGTTGCTGTGGTCAATGTCACAAAGGGGTTGAATTGACACATTGCTGATGTATTGGTACACAGATATTTAGGCAAGTTTTCAAAATACATATGAATTATTGAAGACTGTCGCCATTGTGTATCTTGGGGAAGATATGTGTGCCCAAGAGATCCAAAGTGAGTCCTTAGCCTGAGTAGAAGTTTATGCAGTTTCTTAAAACTATAACAAGACATGTATCTGTTAGAGTATGATTAATTTTAAGCATTGAGAGCATTTGAGACAGAATAAACTTATCAGGAAAATATTACTGTTTACATAAAAGGAAAGGTTTTTCAAAAGCAATTGAGTTGATCATTTAAGTTGGAACTGTACCACAGATTGTCCCAGTAATCATATACCTTTCTGGAGAAATGTTTTTGTTAGTTTAAAAAACGGGTGACGCGGTATTTCCTTCATTCTTAGTTGTAGTTTCTCTGTGGATATATTAAAAATCTTTTGAAATAAATCACACTTTCTTACTAAATCCAAGTTTTGCATCTTATAATGTGATATGTACCATTGGGCTGATCACTGCAATGTCACAACATTGTTTTCCATTTTTATTTGAACGTAAATCACCAAATGAGAAGCAACGAGCTTTCAAACTACTAAGGTCATTTCTCTGTGACCTTGCTAGATGACTTTGACAAGTGTTAAAACTCTGATGAATGGGAATAAACAACAGTATCACAGAACACAAGAATTCTTGATAATTGTGGGTCAAACTTAGAGAATGAGTATCATGCTGTCCCCAAGAAATTTGCCTCTTCATCAGTTCCCTGAAAAAAATGATTCACGCTCTGAAATGCTGGAGATCTGAGATATTCCGATACTACCTGAGAAACATGTTGCAAAGGAGAAATCCCAAACACTTAAAATCTTTCTCAGGTAACAGATACAAGAGAATCCTTAGTCTGTGTCTTGAGCTCCATAATAAATAATATTTTCTTAATTATTTTGGGTTTTGCTACCACATCTCATTCTGCACTCTGCCATCTCTCTTTTGCATGATATCTTGATCACACTAAGATTTCTCTCTGTGACATCCTCTGAAAATTTTTTGGAATTAAATGTATTTAGCCAAGGAAATCTTCCTTTGTATGTATGTGTGTTTATTGAAACAATTTTTCTTACCACCTATTTCCATAAGTGCATTGTATATCTATTGAACCCTTGTCAGGAACATGCCAACATAGAATCATAGAATCGTTTAGGTTGGAAAAGACCTTTAAGATCATGAAGTCCAACCATTAACCTATGCTGCTGTTCTTCCTGTTTCGTAAAATTTGTCAGGTATAATACGTTAATGACTACTACAGTTACTGATGTGTATAGGTTTGTAAAGAATTTGTGGCATGCCTTAGAAATAAGGGTAAATATTAGTAGAGAAATACTAGGATACAAATACAAGCTATGTGATACAAATAGAAGAATATTAACTATCAATGCGTATTAATGATATTCCATTACAGCCAATACCCTAATATCAAGCTACATCTTACTCATCAACAGAAAGTAAAATTTCCTAATCAGTAACCGTTTCTTTAGTTGAAATGACTCAAAGCTTAGGTTTTGGGGTTTTTTTTGGTTGGTTGGTTGTTGTTTGGGGTTTTTTTCCTAGTGCAGCTTCTACAGTATCTGTAATTTTGATGAACATGGTTTGAAAATCTGGTACTCTTTTACAGTCTGTGTAGTATCAAGTACAACAATTCTTAGCTTGGACAAAACTTACAAGTTAATATGAAGACAGAGATACCACAATTTAGCAAATTTTTGGTTATATGCATAACTTAGGCTGTGAGTAGTCTAACTTTATTGGCCTTGTAACTTTTATACCTTGTACCATGATATACTGCAAAATTTGGATTACTATAATGCTTGCAAGAATAAAAGCTTCTCCTGTAATAATACTGTTAGAGGTTTTTTACTGAGCTGTGTGGTGACCCGTTCCTATAAAACTGAAGCTACCACCCATTTTAACCAGCTTTCCTCAAAGCTATTTGTATTTGTAGTTACTTTGCACTGCAACAAGAACTTCTGATGCATGTGTCACCAATACTTGTGAGACAGAACTGCCACATGTCAATACTGTCACTGTCAAAATATTCCTGTGAATATTAAGAGTAATACAATCTATACAAATCTATCTGGAAAATAGCTTAGGGCCAGACATCACTATGGGGTAGAGAAAACAAATAGCTGTCTTTCTGCTGGTGCACAGGCTTACTCATGATTCAGAACTCCAGCCAGTGTTTGTGCAAAACAATCCTAACCCTGGATGATATTCCATAGAATTAAAGTTGCTCTAACGGAATGCTTAGCTCAAAGGTAATGAAAACTGTTCTATATTTGACAGGGAATTATATACTGTACATAAAATAACAGCAAAACACCAATAAACAAACCCTCCTGTTCTTGCTTTTCCTAAAATTGGAAATAAAGCTAAATTGCCCCTTCAGTCCAATACCCTTTTTAGAAGCTCTTGAATTTTGCTCACTCAGTGGTATATTGCTGAAAAGGCAAAGTCTCTTCCAGTAATTTTAGGAAAAGCTATCATCAAGCTGTCAACAGTCTAAATTGAGATTAAAAGTACCAAAGAGAAACCTTCACTATTATCGGAGTCCCAAATAAGTACACTTGAATAGGCAGATAACATCTAGAGTGTATAGTTTGAGACCACTTACTCCTCCAGCTTTTGGAGTGATTTACAGGGATGAAGTCTTATGTTAAAAAGTTAGTGACATTTTTCTTCTTGTCTTACCCAGAACAACTAGGCCTAAAGAAAACAGATAGTTGTGAACAGATGCCTGTTCTTGGAATTCATTTCAGGTGTTACATTGCTGGATGTTAGGGGCATCTATCATCCTCTGAGATGTTATGTGCCCTTTGCTCATATTGGTCATCAGAGGGAAGATTTCCAGTACTTCATATTCCAGGGTAGACTGAGCTGCATGTTTACAGTTTGCTAAAATCAAATGATGATTCACTCCAGCTGAAGGTGAGAGTTGTGTCTATAACATTATCTCTATAACATTATCTCTCTGAAAAGGAGGGTATGTTGTCAATGGTGAGAAAGTGGAGGCAGGATTTTTTAGATTTTTATTCATATCTGATAAGTAGCATCCTGGCTGTTTAGGCAAACCTGTCTCTGGTAAGATGTTTGTTTTGATGCGTTGTCATGTCATGACCTGATTCTTGCTAGGGACAAAAATGGGACTGTAACTATGGTCTGACATAGAAATTGACAGCTGGTCTCCAAAAGCAAAAGTTTAGTGTATTAATTTACTCAGTCATCTACCTCTTACCATTTTAATATACTATCATCTAGGAGTCCAACAGCTATGCCAAAGAAGATTTCTAAGTTACAGCCTTTAACAAACTACTACCATGATTCATTTTCATTATTGTGGATTTCTGATTGTTGTTCTCAGGTTTAGCCTGGCAATTAAGATTTGAATTAGTATTTAAGCTTTTTCTTCTCCAAAACATTATAGCCCTATAATGGGGAAAGATTTGGGGTTTTTCTCTTCTCCCTTAACATTTTGTTTTTAAAGATTGTGAGCAAGTTGTCTTAGTACTTACTTCTTTAAATGCATTAGGCTTTTGGTGTGGGTTTTGTGTTTATTATTAACAACTCTATATACTTGTCCACTTTATTGCATTATAAGCATTACAATTTTTAAGAGATCCCTTCATTTTGCTCACAGGACAGTGGAATGGCAGCATCAGGTTTTTGCTTAGTTTTGAAGAGTATGGTATCTTATCCCAGCTTTCTATTTTCTGTCTCCTTTCTTACATACAGACTCACTCATAACTTCCTTCAGGTAAATATTAATCTGCTTCACCAAGAGGAACATTTTTAATGTTGCCCAAGTATTTCCTGATAAAGATGGTAATTTTTTGAAGCTGTGAGCTGTATGAAAATATTCTTTTAGTAATGATACCTAATATTGTGTAAACTCTTGTGAGTACAACTGCCTTGAAGGATTGCAGGCAGCCTTAACAAAAACAAATTAATCCTCCATGGCTGGTGACTCTGCGCACCTGTAACCACATCACAGAACTCATCTGGCAGGTGCAGCCTCTTTGTGTAATCAGTGACTTTCACTCAGAGTACTGATAATATTTGTTTTATCACACAGGCCTCCAGTGATGCTGCCTCCACCTCTCCAGAGATGCTCTATACACCTCTGCCTTCGGGATCCAGAGACCTCACCAATCACCGAGGTATGAACTGAACTTTTATTGGTATGAACTGCTGCAAGGTGGTAAGCTTTGCTGTGAGGCCTTCTCTGTATTAGTTGGTGCTGCATTGGCACTTTACAGAGAACACTCTGCCTTTCAAGCACTAGATGAGAAAACCATACCTGTCAAGACTACAGATTTTAACTCATATTAAATAGGATTTAAAGGTAGTCTACTGGGAAAGCAAATAAATCTATGGATAATAACATTCAGTGATAATTTTTTGTGTGTGTGAGAGAAAAATGTAAAGAGATTAGAGTACTTAAATATTGCTAAGTAGATGATTACATGTGGCATTGGTAATTTTGAGAGATTTTGTAAACTTTCTAATATTTGTAAAGAGAGAGCTTTTTGGAAGTTTAAAAATTTAGGGCTATAATTTTGAAATGTTAACGCATTTTTATTGCAATAAAAAGGGATTCTTCTGTGTTTTCCAACATTAAAGGCAGATCAGTGTTCAATTTCCTTTTTCACCAATCCTTAGAACTTAAAAAGCACCTTGGGCAAATTCTCAAATTCCTTCTGCATACCTGTGGAGCAAAGAGTTCAGGGAACAGGTGAAAAACTGAAGCAGTCAGGAAGGGTGAATTCCAAGCTCTTTCACCTTTGTTCTAAAAAGGAGAAATTTATAAAGTTTGCAGTATTTTTCAGCTTAAAACCAGAGCAACAATACTCTTACTTACTTCCCACATTACACATTGATTCCATGTAAATCATGTAAACCATTTGCATAGAGGCAGGTTTTGTATAGGATACCAGAATCAAAGTCAGTCTTACATTTATGAATTGATGGTATCTTAGTTGTAGTGTATGTTCAAGTTCTGCAACACTGCAGAAGATTGAGGCAGCGTTAGTAGAACGCCTTATTACTTGAAACCTTCTGAAAGAATCAGGCAGGCAATGCAACTGAACAAGGATCCATGGTTCAGGTGGGAAGGATGAGGAGAGCAAGTGATTAGACTTTAATTCGTTGCAGCCTATATCATTGTTGATGTGCCAGGGCTAAAGATGGGTGTGAAGCTACATCATGGTCTTGGTGTAAATTGATATGGTGTAGTGGAAATCGGATGTCCTGAAAGTGCTGTAGTGTGTTGTGTTCTGACAATGAGCTCATGTAGTAACTGGTAGTTTTTAAAGAGAAAGGAGAGAACCAAAACCCTCAACTTGAGCACACACCTGGTCTTCAGAGATTAAAAAAAAAAAAAAAATTAAAATAACTGCAACCTGCAACCCTCCCCCCCCACCCCCCCCAATTCCAAAAATATGTGTTGTGGCTTTGATTTTCAGGTAAGCATATTTGCTTTGAGGTTGGATTTCTGGTGTTGGATTAAATGGCTAAGGTCTACTAAGACAGTTAGTAGAATGACAGAATGTTGTAAATGCCTGAGTTCTATAAAAATACATAAAAAGTACCATTAAAAGCTAGGTATCCTTAGATCTGTTTATTTAGGTGATAGTGAATTAGACGTGTGGCTTCATGGCTGATTTTGGAATCTGACTTGGCAAAAGAAATGCTAGTAGCATTAAGTGTCAACAGTTGTGTGTCTGCATTCTTGATTGACTTATTTTGCAATAAAGTAATTGTGTGGCTCTAGTAGGTGTTGCAGACCTGTCCATATGGGTGTCCATTCAGAGATGGAGCTTACCAGGTTCTACCACTGTCTTCGCTGGGGTTTGAGAATGCCTGCTCTCTTACTATAAAAGGGGAAAATTATATTCCCCGAATTATCAACTTTTTGCCCTTAGCTGTTCACATAATTCTTTATTACTTCTGTCTTTACTCTTCCCAGAAATATTCTGCTTTGCATGCTAAACATGTGCTGAAAATTTCCTTGATGATTAAGCACAGTTATAAATAAAGCGAATGGAGAAGAGAGTGTCATCCAAAAAAAGGGTGAAATTGGCCCTAAAAGAGACATTGTTAGCATGATCCAGTAAGTTTTTATATATGTGTATGTATAAAGAATATTCACAAGGAAATAATTAAGAAAACTTTCAAAAATTCCAGGTGTTGTAAATAAAGCTTGGAACAACCTGCTGGCAGGGCCCATTAGATCAATCGACTTCTTTTATACAAAGAAAAATCTCTAAGTTCATAAGCCCATAAAAGATTAATTGGAGTGAATAGAGAAATCTCCAAGAGAAGAATAAAATACTTAAACAAGCTATTTTAGGTTCTGAATATCTTCAATTTTTTTCTTCACTGAATGCTTTCAATGTTGTAAAAAATGATTGAATCAGCTGTTCCATATGTAAATATTGGCAGTTTTCAGTGCAAACTGGAAAGAAGAATTCTGTAAGTTTGCGAGTGCTCTTATTTGTCCCTGGAGAAACTTGTGTTTACCAGAATCTGAAAGTCTGGCAAATGGTTTGGTATCGCTGTAAACTGATTTTGGGGGGATTGGGAAGGGAACCAGGAGCAAGCTGAATGTGTTTGAATGGTACAGTTTTACTTGGACATTTCCCACTCTATTTAGCTATGAATTTTGCAGGGAGAGCAAAAGCATATAATTCTGCATGTGTTGCACCATGCATCTTATAGCTTTTGTGTTCATGCATACAGTATATTATTTCCAGACAGGATCTGGTGGTTTTTGGGTTGACTCCGTATTTTGTACAGGTAATATTCAGGAATTGTAAAAATCTCTCTCTCACTTTCAAAGCCCACAGAAATAGCATATGACAGTGCAGCATCAGCGTGGAATGATGTGGAATAATCACTGTAAATATTATATCAAGTGTTATGATGCTTGAGTCTATAAGTACATGAAGAGAGCAATAAATATTGGATACACATTTTTAAGCTTTAGAAAATTTCTTCCCATCTTGGGAAAGTTGTTTTCATTTAGATTATTTTGTTGCTTAGACCCACTTTAATAAGTTGAACCTTTACTTGGTCCTACTGTTCATACTTTTTAGCAGAAAATATCTTGGCCTTCTACGGAGGTTTTGGGCACCTGACAGCAATATGACTTGATTCTATATGAGATCTAATTGCTGTCCTATTAGCCAAGCCTTCCAAAGTGGTAATTTTATAGCTAGCTTTATTTCTGTTTTGATTCCAAAACAATGATCTCAAACTCCTATGGGTCTTTCCTTGGTCTTTGTTAAACCAGCATTTTGTATTTCATTTTATATGGTTTTAGACACCAGTGATTTACTTGTGTTAAATTTGTACAATTCTCTCACCCAGATAAAACAAGTCAGAACTAAGACATGTCCTCCTGTTGTACAAAGTGCTTCATTTATTTTTAAATTCCATTGCTTGTATTGTTCTAGTTTTCAAATTTTCTGATGAAACAACATAAAATGGGCCTCACCTTTCTTTCTGCTGGTCCAGATCTATCTACCTTTCAGAAAAAAAAATCAGTTACTTCTTGTTGGTTTTAAATAGAAATGGCTATGCTCCCAATATGCAAAAGTAATGAAATGTAGTGCATTTTAGTAGAAACTTATTCCAAAAATTTTGTTTGTTTATGTCATTTCTTTTTTAGTGGTTAGTATGTACGGCCCAGGTACCCTTCTGTTCCTTAGCGACCATTTATTAACTGGGTACATATAAAATCTTAAAATAGAGCTTTCAATTCTTAACGTAGTTGAAATTGATGGAAATTTTAGAATTGTAATAATGTCATTTTAAGGGTAGTTTGCTTGATGTGTGGAAAAAGGCTTCCCACCCTCCACCTCCCCCAGGTTGTATATTCTTTTTTCATAATGGCGTCTTTGGTAAGGAAGTTCCTTTGTTATGTGTAAGCATTCAAACTCAAATTGCCTTCTAAAAAGAGCAGTGCTCTCCAGTTAGTGAGTAAAATAGTAATTTATCATTCTATCTCTTGAGAAGCAATATTACTAAATCATGACTATCATGAATATCTGTTTTTCCCATGTAAAAAAAAAAAAAAGTGCTGGATACCCTGTGTATAAACAGGTATTTTATAACATGGTCTGTTACCTGATTTACTTGAAAACCTATTCGTTTGCCAAAGCCATTTGGTTTCCAGTAACATTTTACAAATGACTCCTTTTCTTGTGCTCTTGTTTCTGGGAACAACCAGTGGTAAGGCTGCCCCATAGCTTACTGGTAAAAGGAAGAAGAATCAGTTTCCATTAAAAACTAAGCCTGTATTTATGTAAGTAGTTTTTAGAGCCTTAGCTTGGATCTATGCCAAGGTTTAATAGTTCCAATCTATTCTGGCTTGTAAGAACTTCCTGAACAAATCCACTGTCCTGTTTTGGTGTCTATTCAGTTAATTATCCAAGTGTTCTGGATAATGCAGACATTACATTTTCTCCTTTTATATTTGAATGATGAGTCCCCAAGTGAAAAATTGTTATTTATTCTACCAATATATCTGAGTCAACTGATGGACACGTTTTCTTATTTTCTGAAACAGTCTAATCTGAGTTTGAAAGTCATAAACTGCATTCAGAAGCAATGCCCAGAAATCCAGGGACGGAATATTTTTAAGCTTCCTATTAACACTCTGAAGGTAGTATTATAAAGCATTTTTGAGCAAAAGGAAAGAGAGGTTCTTGCTGCTTTCAGTTTCTCTTTTTGTCTAACAGGGGTGTGCTGAAGATTTGTTTTGGAATTAAGATCTTTCCAAACTTTTGCATTCCTAAGAAAGCAAAAGCATGTAGGCATATAATCTGTTAGAGACACTTGAACTTGATCTGTCTGGGTTTTTTTCTGTGATAGTTATACTGTGCTATTGTACTCGGAGTGTTTGGCATATTAAATTTTCAGTAATGACTGGTATGACTATACAGAATGCATTCTGACTGAATTTTAGGGTGTACCGTACATAAAAGCCAGCTACTAGCTTTGTAGGAGTTGAGATATGCACAAGGCAAGACAGAATTGTATTTTAGAATGCACAACAAGCATTGGGCCGTCCAGTTGTGCTGGAATTTACAATCCAATAGATGTCAAAGGAGACCTACTTCTTTCAAAATTTGGTGTTGAAGGAGAAAGGTAGAATTTTTGGAGAGCCAGAGGGAGTAATATAATTGATGTGATGTGTGAAAGCCTCAAGCTGTCCTCTGGGGATTTACCTATTCTACCTCAATTTGCTTAGCCTGCTTATACTTTAGAAAGAAATATTCTCAGGTTTATCTGGAACTAATAATGTCTGTTGATCCTTCAAGAATTGGGTCTAGAGTTTTAAGATAATACTTCAAACTTTCTGAAGTAAAATTATAAAATTGACACACACTTCTTAATAATGATTGTTAATACACAAAGTTCTTATTTTTGAAGGCTTTCAACTCAATACACATGCACTCTGAAAAGCCATGCTGTCTTTAAATCACAGACATAAAAAGGAAAGGAAATCGGTTTGCATAAAAACTTACTTCCAGAAAGATAATTATCCTGTTTATATTATCATTGCAGTCTTCTCTGTTGTTGTTATTGACACAGTTGTTAGGTACTCATTGTGTTTTCAAGCCAGAGGCTTATTTAGAGTTTGAAATTGATTGCTGGGAAAGTCACAAAGCAATTTATGTAGCAACTTATCATAATTAGTTAGTTTTCTTAATGTGAACTGCACTTTATGCTTATCAATTGATTTTTCTGTATATCTGCATAAAGCAGCTCATTGTGTGCTGTCCAAAAAGAGAATAACAATAAAAAACCTGGGGGCAGTAGTTTATCATTCAGTTAATCTAAGGAATCCTAAACAATTTTTAACAAAAGGTGTCTATATATGTTTATAAGTAGTATTTGCTTTAACTCGTCTAATAACTAAGAATAAGACGAATAAGAGAACTGCAAGCAGATGCAATATATGGAAGTTCTGTATCAGGCAGAGATGCTGTGAATAGTGAGAAATTTTCTTTGTTGGTTTACATGAGGTGTCCTTTGAAAATACCGTAGTTTTTAGCTGCATGAAGTTATGGTGAGTGATAGACTGCATACCTCTTAGGCCACGATCTTCTGACCATGAGATGAATAACCTTAAAACAAACAAACAAAAAAAGTTCATAGTAGCATGGAACAGGCAAGATCATATTTTCCAGGGGCAGGAACACTCAAAAATAAACTGTGACATTTCATGTTAGTGCCAGGAAATATGTCCCAACAGTGAGTTGTGCTGTACTCATGACTTAGCCCCAAGGGGAGTAGGTGGAACTCCTCTTTTTGCACTGTGGGAGAAGACTAAAATAAGGAGTCTGTTATGAAAACAAACAAACAAACAAAACAAAACAAAAAAACCCCAAGACTCAGTTGGCTTTCCTGTATGAAATGAGAAACTGGGTTCTAGTGCCTTGCTTAGTTTTTCAGTTTGGGAAATGAACATTATTGGAAGCATGGGAGAAGCATAGAAAGCAAGGATATGGTAAAGATGAGTGCTAATGTGAGGGAAGACTTGGTTAAGAACAGATTTTGATTTCCTGTCTTAGCTAGTTTCTTTCAGTTAAAGGGATTAAGAAGAGCAAATCTGTTAGAGGTGGATTGGAATCCTTGCAGTCTGCAGGTGTGCAAGGTAATGTCAGATGTTCAAAGAACTCTGTTGTGAGCTGTTTCTCGTGCAGTTGAGCGAAAGGCAGGCCAGGCCTTTCGCATAGCCACTGCTGGATGGCCCCTGCTTGTGCCCATAGACCTGCCAAACCTCAGACTTGGAGTCGAGATGAACAGTACTAACCCGTGTCTATTTCTTCAGTGGTGCAGCTACTTTCATACCTCTAACTCTGATTTTTTTCCCTTCCAAGCTGCGTTCTAGTTTACTGCCTACTCAGTTTTTCTGGTGTGGTTGCTTTGTGGGGAGAAGAATAGGTAAAAGGCATGAATGAAACAATCTAGGTGGGGAGAAATGCTAGAAGGCACGCTTCCTTAGAGAGGCTTACTGCCGTGAAATGCTTCCATCTGATAACAGAAGCCCACCTGTATTGGTATTTGCCCTAAGTCTGAAAATGCATTAGACATCTGTCCCGGTTGTGTGAGTTGACACACAGTCACAGATGTTGCCATTCAAAGGAATCAAGAGGTCTGGTACACATGCACATGATCCATTCGGCTTTCAGCCGTGGAGTGGTTCATCGCTGGGGAGTAATGAAAGAGCAGATTAAGGAGGGTCTCACGTCGTACCTCTCCCGAGCCCTAATCTATTTTCCTACTGGAATAGAACCACCACCAATAGCAGTGGTCTTTTGTGGACCAATTTACCTCACTTGCTCAGTGGTGATGGTCTCTGCCAGCGCCTGCATGTTTCTCTGTAAAGCACAAGGACTTTCCCAAATGTGGAATAAATTGTGGTTGGATTTGAGTGTGACCTCCGCTAATATGGTTCAAGAAATAAATTTTCTGGGTCATTGGATTCATGTTCTTGCCACTTACAGGGTCAACAATTTCTTGTCTGTGTATACAAGGAATGTTGGATTTGAATCAGGATACTGTAGATTATTAAAACTTCAGCATAAAAATGTACTGTTATCTGGTTGTATATTGCAATGATGAGAGCAACTAGTCATGTGAAACTAGGGTGGGGTGAATGAGTTGGGGATGATATATAAAGTGACTTGCATTTTGTGCAAAGAGTTAAGAAGAGTTAAGATTTGGTTTTAAATGACAGCATATTTTAATTTGTGAGCCTTCTCTGTGTTCTGTGGTTTGAAAGTGAACCCAAGGGGCATGACCAGGCTGACCAGCTGTAAGTTCTTGGAGGATTACTTCCTGGAGTGCTCTGTCTCTGTGGGAATAAAATCCGGGTGTTTCTGTGCAGCAAGACTTTAAAAGACAAAAAGAGAGCAATTAAGTGGTTGGTTAAATTTAGATTAAAATGGTATTAAATATTTAAGGAGTTGGGCACAAAATTCCCATTCTGCATCTAATGGGAATTAGGAGTCTATAAGACTCAGGCAACCTTTCAAAATTGTCAGCTGCTTTTTCCCAAATATTATAGAGACTTCCATTTTTCCACAGTACACATTCCCCAATCTGATTGTTGAAGACCTGACCATTTTCCATATTTTTGTCACTATTCCCGTAATTTCTGAGGTTTTCATTGCAAATTTTCCATATTGGCCAAAACTAACCGAGCAGCCTGGGCCCCAGTCACCCATACAAGTGTCACATCAGAGGGAATATGATTAATGAGGAAAAAATTGTAACTTCATATTTTTGGGTAGACTAGAAAGTGTCTGATGTTTCACAACATAGCTCATTTTGAAATGCTGGCAATAAGAAACCATGAGAGTGCTCAAGCTCCAAGCAGCATGACTATAAAGTGGCAGAAAAACATGGAACACATTGGCTTCTATAAGTGGAAATCTGGGATTCAAAACCATAAATGTATCTAAAATCTTCTTTAGATATGTAGGAGAACTAATGATGCAATGAGCCTGCAGTTGGCAATTTAAAAAAAAAAAAATCCAGTAAATTTGCCACTTGGCTTTATAATCTTTTACAATAAAGAAGTCCAGTCATGGGCTGCAGTATTACAGCCCTTCCAGAGAAATCGGGTTCAAAGCACACTCAGTGGTGTGCAAATACAGTCTCCTGAGAGATCCCTGTGTTTAGTTAGCACTCCAGCCTAGCCTGTTTTTGCAGGAGTCCTCCAATTTTATCATTCAGGCATTTTTACAGCCTCATTGGAACAAATAAACAAACATCTGGAATCATGTGGTATATTTAATTAAAAACTTTTTGTTTGGCCAGAAATAGTAAAATCATGAAAAATTGCCTGTCTCCAAGCTCAGAAAGGCCAAATGATGAAGCTGTTGGCTACAGACAGTTTTACAATGTATTGAAATTCATAGATATGCACACCTGCTACAAGGCCCCCCCGCTTTATTTTGATTCATAACCATTAATGAGTGTTTAGTGCACAGATTGTAACCCTTGTTTAAATGGGAATTTACTGTTTTTAATAACATATAGACACGTGTTGCTATATTCCATACAGCCTGTACACAGACAGGATAAAGCTTTATACTGTTGGTAAAAAAAAAAAAAAAACAACTTTACAGTACATGTTCCATTTGAATATTCTGTCATTAGAGCATGTTTTAATTCCAGAGGCAGTAAAAATCTGCCCTATGCTAAAGAGTCTATGTATCAAATGTTGGAAATGTGAAAGATGGTGTTTTCTCATTACAATTAGAGTCTGTAATGAAAATGTAAATTTTCATTGTTTCATTTAATGCATTTTTGGAGGAAAATTTCAGGAGATTCTTGATGCCTTTGCAGACGAAACTGCTTGCTGTCATCTGAGATAATTGCTGTATGGTCACGAAATATTCTACAGACCAGGATTATTATTTATGAAAACTAATTTGCCTAATGGACTGATACTATTTTGGATGCACAAATATGGGCCTTTGAACATATGGGACATAGAATCTTATTTTTGAGTTTGTACATCTCAGTTTCTAAACAGCTGAACCCTCTATTGAGAACATGACATGCACACAGAAAGTACTACTGCATCTGAATATTGTTCACAATTCTTCATATTGCTTATGATTAAAATCATTTGGACATGCCATTTTGAGCTGCGTTTCTCTGGGAATTTAGACTACTTAGCAGGATAGGATGCTTACGTGACCTTGGCTGCTGTCCTGTGGTTAGTGTTACTGAGCTGAATGAAGGGGACATGGGTGTTATCAGAAACAAAGTAGTGAATACATGTAGAAGCCTTCTTTAAAACTGGGGGAGGAAGAAATTTCCTGCACAGTCAGAGGGGCAGCTATGTGCATAACAGCAATGAAACTATTTTATCCCCTTGTGTGTTAGTTCTTTATGGTGTGCACATCTTGCTCTAACATGTACATTTCTTCCAAACTATGAACAGCCAAAAAGATGCAATGTATTTTGCATTTCTTTGTTGAGTGTGTGTGCTGCGCTAGGAGTGGATGAAGGTTCCTTTCTTTAATTCTGCCTGTAGGAAAGAAAGGGGTATCACTGTATGATTTCATTGCGTGTTCTTATGCAAGAAGAGAAAGCGGTCAACGTTTTATAGGATAGGAATATCTGCGTTCATGATCTAATGATATGTTTTCTGATCAAAGTTCCTTTCCGAGCTCTGAAAGCAAATGTTAAGTAGGTTGACAACTTCCCTTTTTTTCCTGTTTTGTGATATTTTTGTAGTCTGTTGGTAGCCTCAGTGCTAGAGAAGTAAATGATAGGAAGTACCATGATGTCCTTCATTAGCTTTGTATGCCCTTAAGCAAAGAGATTGCACCTGGGGAGAAGGGGAGGAGACAGAGAGGTAAACAATAAGTATAAACAAGTGAAATTGTTTTGTGCCCCTTACCAAACAGAGGATGGCTGATCCTCTTTTTGTTGATATTCATTATGTTGCCTTTTACAGTTCGAGAGATTTTGAAAGTTATTTCTATTTACACAGGATGAAATTCTTTTACTGCATGATTGACATCGGTGTGTTTTGTAAGACCCTTTTAAGAAAGCTTGTCTATGACTCTAAAGTGCCTAGTAAACCTAGGCAACCACCTGAAAGACCCCCCACCTGTGGCTGCATAAAACTGAAATAAAGAATGGAAAATAACCCATTGAGTATGCACTTTCCCACCTACTGAGAGCAAAATGCAATGCAGTGCAATTTTAGTACTTGCGTGCCACTGGGGAAAATAGACTCCTAAAATCACATAGTGAAGCACTGGCAAAATTCAGTGAATTTGTACTAAGCGCTGTGTTATAAAACCTAAGGAACCGTAGACTTTGCTTCTCAAGTGAAACAGATTTGTATTGCAGTTCTGTTAGAATGTCTACCAAATGTAATGATGATATTTAGCACAGTGGGCTGAAAAAATGTAAGGCTAGCGAGTAAGAGTCCTTTCACAGGAATGCTGTACAGAGAGGGGTGCAAGCGGCCCTTGTGATGTCTACTTAAAGGCCAAGCAAGACTGCAGTCCCTGAACTTGTTTTCTTTTACTTTTGCTCAGTGTTGGGTCGCATACAGAGAAGTAGAAAGAGCACATGGCCCAAGTGAGGTCTTTCAAAACCATTTGTTGCAGTAGACATGGCTTCTCACAATTAACAGAGAACTAAATTAGTGTGCATGTCTGGTCTAAGTGGAGTTAGAATATGTGTGTACCAAAATTAGAGGGCTACCATGCCAATGTGCTGGATCTCCCCACAGCAGCTTAGCTTCCTCAGCACCAGCTGCTGCAATAGTGGCAACTGTAGCAGCTTTAGCACTGTATTTAGTCAGAGATATGCTTAGAAAAACTGTATCGGTCCCATCTCTACCTCTTCCTCGTAGGAGGGAGGCAACTCCTGGATGGTATTTTTGTGGAACTGTGAGTGGGAGCAGCCTGTCTTAGCAGTCATTTTTGTTTCCATGAAATAAGAGGCAGGCTCAATGGAAATAATCCATTGGGCCCCGATGGAAGAGCCAGAATCTATCTTAAAGCAAAAAGGTTGGCAAACACCTCCCCCCACCAAATCAACCAAACGCACCGCACCACCCCTCCCAAACCCACCCAATTAATTAAGCTGGCAGATTTTCTCCTTCTTCTTAAAGGCAGTGAATGATAAATTCCATGAGGGGAAAAAAAGAGAGCAACTTTATAATAAATATATTAAATACAAGCCATTAGATCATTCAGAAGCAATTTGGTGCTGTCTAATGCCGACCATTTCTGATGTAAAGAACATGATGTGTCAAGAAAAGAAATACCAGGTGAAATTACAGTAAGGTAAAAAAGAGATATGTAGACATCCACTCAGCTGCTAATTGTGGATGAAAAGTTTGCCTCTGCCCTGTAATCTGATGCTAGATAAGAGTGACAGCAGAAACGTGGAGTATAGCTGAAGGAATCCCTCTCCTAACTGTTAATCATCGCACTGCTTTCTTTTCGCTTTTGTTCCACTCTGTCATTATAAAAAGTAATCCCTTTACCAAGGTGAGTTTAATAATAAAGTGAAAGAGAAGCTATCAGCTAAATTATTTTTGCTGCTGAAAAATCTGTTTGCAATAAAGGAGTATAATGGTTTTATTCAGTGGTCCCACAAATGAGCAGAATTAGAACATCAAGAGATGCTACAAAGGAGGAAGTGCTTGAAATACTGTTAATGTCTGTCAAGTCTCTTGTTCTGCCAACCCTTATGTGCTTTTTTCTGCTGTCTGCGTATTTAGGGAAGATGGCTGTTCAGATCCGGATGAAGTGAACTAGTTAAAATAGGTTGCAAGGCTTGTAAATGGCATTCATTTGGGAGATACAGGAAACGTCATTCAGGTAGAAAAAGTTCCCATGAGAAGCTAAAATATGAATTGCGGTTTTGTTACTAAATAAAGAAAAAATGCAAAGTGCAGGTATGTTCTGCAGAGTACAAAGAAAATTTGAAAGAGTTCTAGTGGTGACTTGGTCAGTGAGAATAGATGCCAGCTTGCCGTGGCTGATAACGGTAGCTAGAAATGCACTGACGGGGAGATCCATGTAAGAAAAGTCACAAGCAGGAGTTCACTTGTAGCCTTAAATCATCCATCCTGCAAAGAGACAGTATTTTCCTGACAGATTAATATTTAGGATCTAAAATCATTCCTTGTCAACATACCCCCTAAAGAAGCTACAGTGTTTTCACCAGGGAGTCGAATATTATACTGTCATTCTTTTGTTTGCTACCACAGGCAGGAAAGGTGAAGCATTAGGGCCACTACTGTGGTTGTCTGGGAGTTGTTCTTGTGTGTGTGAGACACCAAATGTAGAGCTTATCCTACAGAAATTTTAGAAGGTACCAGTTTCTAACTTAGCTTAAAAAGTTGTGCACTACTTCAATCCCATGTAGGTAGTTTGGGAAGGCAAACAGCATCTGATTCATAAAATGAGACCTTGACAGTGAGGAACCCAGTTCTAAAATCCATATAACTATTTTTGGTTGATGTTATAGGAGTTACTTAAAATTAAAAGAGAATTATTCTGATAACACTGAATTTTAACTGGTTCCTTCTTCAGAAAGTACTTTTAAATAAATAAAGGCAGAACAGCAAGTTCTAATCATTTTGATCTGTGGAGTTCAAACTCACTTTACCTTCCATTGTAAGTATTTTTACGTATGGTGATGGAGCAAAGAATGCAATGCAAAGCAAAAACCAAAATATAGACAGTTGAGCTAACATTTATACTTTTTAAGTAAAAGAACTAGTTCATTGCTTATCTTAAATTTTTACTTGTTATTGTTTTTTGTCTTCAGGGGTTTGGAAGATTTTTCTTAAGTTCCAAAGCAAACTATTTAGTACCAGTTTATAGGTATTTTGAAATGCCCTAACTTGTGGATTTTGAGATTTTCTTTTTTTTTCCCCAAATACTATTCTATTATTTCCTAATAAAAAAAAAAGACATCTCTTTGCACATATGGCTGGATATATGATGAGGCTTTTCAGATTTTCAGCCAAGTCTTCACTTGCAGGTAAAGAAATGTTGAGGGAGGTGGGAAACAAGATGTACATATACATGTAGAGCTTATGATGTCATATGTAGTGAGTTATTGCTGCATTGATACTTCTCATAAGTTCATTCCAAATCAACTGCTGCACAATGTTTTTGTACTATTACTTTAAAATCTTTGAGGATGAGAGGTGCTATGTATGCATTTATGTAATATGCTCTCTGTATTAGCCATTGTCTGCTGAATTTCTGAGGAAAG
Organism: Pelecanus crispus; assembly: GCF_030463565.1. Taxonomy (NCBI): domain Eukaryota; kingdom Metazoa; phylum Chordata; class Aves; order Pelecaniformes; family Pelecanidae; genus Pelecanus; species Pelecanus crispus. The sequence goes on from NC_134652.1 coordinate 26,478,664, forward strand.
CACCTTCATCTCTATAGAACTTCCCTGCCTACTCACTAAGCTACAGCTATATTCCTTACTACTAAGCTCAGGTATCTTGGAAGCAAATTTAGGTCAGTGTGGGAGCATCTGAATACTTCTTTGTCTATAGGTGAAACGTAGTCAGCTGGCAACTGATTTTTTGAGCATCACAGCTAGACGATATGTCAGTTTTATATCACATCCTAAAGTATAACCCCAGGTAGCTTAAGAGTTTGTTGAGTATATTTAGGAGAGTAACTCAGAAGGAGAATTACTTCTTCATAATTGTGAATGTTTCCTGTAGTGCCTAGAGAGACACTAGGAAGCCTTCATCCAAATAGTGATCTTGGCTGTTTTGATCTTGTTTGCCAAGCTCTACATGGCAACAGAAGAAATGGAAGTTTATGGGTGAATTCTACCCAAGATGCGTGCAAACTTTCTGCTTCTCTTTTAAAGTAGCTCGAATGTTTTGATTGATCATCATCAGTACTAATATTTTGGTGATTCTTGATTTGGAAATAGACTTGGAGACACCTAAGAATAGCTTGATGAGATTTAACCTCTCTAATGACAGCTTGATAGATAACATCTTCAAATTAGAACGGGGAGGGGGACAGTGTGAAATAGATCATATTGTAATTTCAGTAATCAAATGCACTCAAATATGTCATTGAAAAGATACTTATGAATCTTAAATCTTAGGATGGCTGTCAGATTTCTTTTAGTCTATGAACAATGACAATCATAATTTGAAGATCAAATACGGTCAGAGCTTCTGTCTCCTCGACAATCACTCCAATATTTAGACAAAAAATTGCACGCTCTCAGATTTCATTAGTCAACTTATGCTATTTACCTTTTCCCTCGTGTAACTCTAATACCCTGTGAGAAGCCTAAACAAGCAGAGTTGAGTGTTAACTCATGCAAACATAGAAAAAATGGCACATGACTATGTAAAGTCAGAGGAACTTTAAGGACAATCCCACAGATTGCTTGTATGACCCAGGAAATAATAGGGTTGCATTTGATGAGTTCAGGTATGCTTTTGAGCAATTAGAAAACCTTCTCTAAGCACTGTAGCTTCCTCCTACGTTTTCCTATGCTTCTTGCATAGCTGAATTAAGTTTTTTAAGTTTGTTTTTTCATATGTTGTTGTCTTGATGTTTAATAAAGAAAAGGAAAAAAAAAAAAGAAAAACTAAAAGCATTGGGAAGGACTTGAAGAGCTGCTTTGGCTAACAAGGCAGAGAGTGAAGAGACTCTGATTAACACAGCAATCTGTATTTATGAAGTATTGTTTATGTAGAGTGTCTCTGGGCACTTACAACGCAATAGTCTGCGGAGCTTGGCTGAGCAAGTCAAAAAGCTTGAAAGAATGGGCATTTTGAATGCAGGGAGAGAAGGGAGCTTGATCTAATGTCACAAGGCAGGGAGCTTTGGAGCCTTGGGGCACAATTAACAAAGGGTCTGGCACCTGCCGTCCTCAGTCTTTGTATTTGTTTAGAGAAAGATTTAGTAGCTCGGCTCATGGGATGTGTTTCCTTTTCTTGACTTCAACCCACTGTGGCGTAGAATCTATCTGAATACTTGTGTGGTAATAACACGTCATATGCCTTCTTGACTCAGGTAAGGGTAATAGGGAAGGGTTACTTTCTGAAGCTCATGAGAGAATTGCCTTCTTTTTTGTCTTCACCCCCCCCCCCCCCCTTTTCCCCCTCTTTTTAACATCAGAAAGGTGGTTCTAAGGAGGGGGGTGGGGGGGAAGGAATTTATGCTGCTTTTCACAGCAGGATTATTGCAGAACTGACCAAGTTTAATTTTATTTATTTTTATCTGCTACTGAAGTAAATGGCATGTCTACTGAAAAGTCAATGCTGGCCGCTACTGTTTCTTACTGAAACACAGGAAGACTTTTAACGACATATATATTGCTATGGAGAAAAGTTGAGGGGTTTGGGTACTACTGTGTTTCCTTTACTGTTCTTGAGGATGTTATGCTTTCTCCTTTTGAATGTATAAACAGGAGTGGTTTTCTCTTACAGCTATATTGTCACCTTCTTCGAATATCATGAAATCTTTTATGGGCCCATTATCAAGCATGTGTGTAGCAAGAAGTTATCCATGGCCCAGTGAATTTACTTAGTTAATGGACAAGATACGCAGTAAATGAAAGAAAGAAAATACTCTTTTCCTTACTTTTATATTTAAGAAGCTGAGGCAGAAGGCACTGCGTACAGTGGTTAAGCCAAAATGTCTGTGGCACTGTATGGACTTAAGTATCCTAATTCTTGGTCCATGGATTTAAAAACTAGAACACCCCATCCAATACAAATGTTTACGTCAAAGGCAGACACGCTTCTTGGATAACTTTAATGATATATCCTTTATCACTGCTGTCTGCAAAGTGCTTGTTTTCGTGGTACCAAGAGTTAGTTTTCCTGTCTGGATCATTCTGACTTTCTCATCTCGCTTATCTTCTATTTTTACAATCTGGCATATTTGTACATCTTTTAAAACTTCCCACAGGATAAAATGAGCATATTAAGCATGGTCTGAAGTACTGTATAGTCATTGCAGCCTGTGTAGTTCAATATGTAGTTGTTAATCTTGATGAATAAATCTCATCAAATATAAAAATAAATAAAAGAAACGGGTGAGAGGGGATGTAGACAGACAGGTGAGAATTAATGCTGGGCATCTGACATCATTATCCTGCTGAACATGTCAAGGAGCCTTCAGTGCTACAGTTTGCAGAGTAGCCTGTAGAGGTTAGTATCTTCTAAATCATATAAATCTTTCTAGGAGAATCTCATCCATAGTGGGTTGTTGGAGTTTTTTTGGTGATGTACAATTTGCATTTTAATAAATGGGTTTTATTTGCATATGTGATATAGTGCCCTTAAAAAGCTTTTTTTATTTTACTAAAGGATCGCTCTTTTTGTAACAGCCTTTCTTTTCAGCAATTACAAAACACGGTTTCAGGAAAGGAGCAATACCATATCATTTAGTCTGTTCAAACCCACTCTTCTCTAAAGGTTTTTTGGAGAGAGTGACAGTAGCCCAGCTCAGCTTTAATGGGTAGATGATGAGCAAGCCAAGGGCTTTTTCATCAAAGCACAAGTTTTTTCCTGTCCAGTAAACCCAAAAATCGAAATGAACCACACTGTACTTTTCTGAGTTGTTCACAAAAATAATTAAGTGTTATGTGATCACTTCTGATGCTGTGTCATTTCTTTGCTGAAGCTGATGCTATTATGGCTATGAACTACTATAGCGTAACAGCTGTTTATCGAAATATTCATGAAAATTTTCTGTGACAGGAGAAATGGGCATACTTGTAATACTGTTTCCATGGAAAAAGATGCATGTGCTTAGATTTAGTCAAAATTATGGCATACTGTTCTAAACTTGACAGAACTAGTTCAGCACATAATCCATAATAAAATAGGAACTGTGGTATTTAAACACTAATTCAGTGCATATCGGTTTGTATGCAAAGACTCTGTTTAAGATATTGCAAAACAGGTTTTCTTAGTAAATGCTACCCAAGCTATGGCACATATCCCAGTCCTGGGATATGAGTAAGGTCTTTATCTGGGGTCCAAGCTATGGTTCCATGGTTTGCTGTCTCTGCCCAGTATAACAACTAGTGGATGTTACATGCATATTTGATTGATGAGGTATTGAGGAGGATTTGGAAATCTAAAGAACCATATTATTATAAAGATTACAGAACAGTGGGAAATGGAGCCAGGAATGTAACTATAATTTAGGGTAAAGAGTAATAATGAGTGCCCATAAAAATAAATAACCATGATGTTAAATAGACTGCAGATCATTTGCACCTTGAGACTTTTCTCAGATTTTGTGCCAGTAAAGAAATGTGGTAATAAGCCCTCATGTTTTTAGCCAAAAGAGTTTCTTGTGCACAAATTTTATTTGTTTTAAGTCATTTGAATAGTCCCAGAAATATTTAGGAGCCTGAAGGGGAGGAGAGGAGGAAGTTGAAGGCAGAAGTCATAAAAAGCCCGCACTACTTTGAAGAAGTACTTTATGTTCAGATTGTCCTTGATCATATTTTTTTTATATTGCTTCTGACTCTTTCATAGCTGGTAATGCCATTCTGAAATCCATTCTGAGCAGTTGTAATTATTTCAGTTCTATTCAATAAGAAATCATTTTTGATCACTGTAGACATGCAAAATGAATCCGTGTGATTGCTGGCCAATTCTTATACCAATCTTGAAAGTTTTCTCTTAGCTTGTCCTCGTCAGTCAAAAAGAAAAATATTTTGTGTCTTTCTTCCCTTAGAGACATGTTATTGCATGTAGATACTTTGGGCTACAGAGTGAAGGTTAGCTTTTTCTTTTTGCAAGTGTAGGAGAAAGTGTAAGATCAGCTTTCATAGTTGAGGAATTAAAAGCTTCTGCCCAACGTGTGGCCTTACTCGTTGCTTCTGCTTTATCACAGAAGAATTTGTCTGATAAAAGTTGCCACACTGCTGATTTTTAAATAACATTCATCCATGTCAATATTTATTCACAGCCCATGTTGTAATCAGATTTGTTTATAATGTGGTAGAGTCCGTATGTGCAAATCAACATTGGAACCACACTTTGCAGCTTCTCTTCTTTTCATTCTTTAAGTTTCATAGAATTTGTAAGTTAGTTATGTGTTTAACATTGCAGATCAGTGATTTCCATCTTCTGTACAGATTCAGGCAGTTTACAAATCACTTGGTTGTCATACTGTTGTGCAAGAATTTTTGTGGACATTTTTCTCTCTGACTAAATTTATTGAGCCACAGTGAAAGGAAATTTGGAAAGCAACACATTTTTAGTAAAGTGTTGTTAGTTCAGTGAGAGGTGGAATGGTCAAAAGCTTTCTCCGTACCTCAAGTTCCCAAAGCAAAAAGGAAATTTATCCTCTCCATTGAGATATACACTAGTTTATTTTCAGTCATTTATCTGCAAAGTTGATGCTCACCATAGTAATTCATCAAACATTTTTTGTGAAGTGTATCTGGCAGGGCTTCTTGGCATCAGCCTTTGAAATTCTAAGAGTTCTTGCATCCTCTGGGAGCAGAGTGACTCTCTCTTCTTATTGCACATCTGGAAGGAATGTTGCTGCCTTTTTGTTTCAACAGGGAGAGATTGTTAGGATAGTGATTTCACCTCTCTAAACTGTGTGCTAGTATCTTCAAATTTTTGAAGGTGAAAGAGGAAAAATGCTATTGTTTATAAAATATATTCATATTGCAGTTTCTAATTGCAAACAATAAAATAATTATTGCATAAGAATAACAATGGGAGCGTAAAAACAGTGGGAAAGATTTATTAAGTGTCATCATTAAATTAAAGATTTTGGTAACTATATTAGTACTTTACTGGGCCTTTTCTTTTTTTTTTTTTTTTTTTTTAAACAGTGAATTTAGCTATTGGGAAAAGTTCCCACCTAGTACTCAATTCTACAGCCTTGTCTGAATGACAAGAAGTGTCTTAATTCCTTGTTGCAAAAAATCAGTTGTGAATATTTATGCCTAATTATTTATTCCAATTAAAAAAACTCCCTTAATTCAGTTTACTAATGTGAACATAATTATCTAAAAGCTGATCCTCCTTATTGTGAAGGTTTTTTTTTTTATAATTTATTTAATAGGCTCAATTACATTACTAGCCCTAATCCAGCAAAATATCTGATCTGTGCTTTTGTCTTTTGCTGAATATGGATGATTTTAAGTATATACCTAAAAGACTTATTGAATGAGAGACTACTTATTGGAACAGGGGTTAATGCTATTTGCAAGCTTTATGTTACTAAAAATCTAGAAAAGATTGAATTTGGTTTAATGTTTCAATGAAAAAATGGTATAAGGCAGAGTGCCAACAGGAGATGCATTAATAATCCATAAACCTGTGGTAGCCAACTAATTTGGGACATTATAGGAAATCTTGGCTTTATGCTGGCCAATATTTCTAACATGAGTTTCCATCAATAAGTGCAGGATATACTAAACTGGGTTATTAATCTGCAAGGAAGAAACTGATTTCTGAGAGATCTGATTTCTGTTCAGGAAGAACTTTTCTTTAGGCATTACATTTTAATCCAGTTTATTAAAAAAAAAAAAAAAAAAAAAAAAAAGAGTTCTGCATTGTTGTGGTGGACTCCAGCAGAATGTTTTCACATTACTAATTAGTGGCAAAATGTCAGTAATCTTTCATAAGAGAGAGTCTTTTTCCATCCATTTCTGATTCAGTCTCCCACATCTTTCCATTCCTGACTGGAAACCTTTGCATAATGATCTAATATGTATCTACTGCTACAACTAATAGTAAGTATCATGATGTATGTACACACTGTATTATCAGTCTTCTCGGTCTTCCTTCTTGCCTCTGCATTACCATAATTAAGTGGTCTATGGTACAAGGAATTGTGCAATCAAAAGTTCAACATTTTCAATGATATACTGAGAAGCAGAATCCAAATATAAATCAATTAGAAGGGTTAGTGGACATTTACGATCTCACAACGGTTGCTGTCCTTGGCAGATATGTTTGTTTCCTTGTGGCTTGCCAACAGGGTTTCCTGTATTGGCTGCTAAAATTTAAGATATCTCATGTGGCTGGTATTTGGCATTTGTTTTTAAAAGAACACAATGAGGTTTTAGGCTGAAAAATGGGTTAGATTTGATTTCAAATTTCCATGAATTGTTTTTTTGAGATTTACTCCAAAATGTTTTTTATTTCACCTTGTTATTTGATGGGAATGTCATATGTTCACCTTTCTCATAAAATTTCCATACTATTAGTCTGAATTGTCATATGAACAACCATTCCCATGTTCTATATCCCTTTTGGAATATTCATATTCAGATAATTCATGTTGTCCCACCTGTAGTCTTGTATGCTATTGATGTTTCTGTAGCATGGAATTATCTTGGCTAAGGTATCTAGCTGCATGAAGATGCTGCTGCTTTACTAATGTGAATCTTCAAAATCTAGCCATTAGACTATAAGAGATGAATATATTCACCTTCTATAAACATGTTTGAAAGGATAAATTTTATCTATGGTTTCACATTCCTTGTCCTTGAAATCTATGAAACAGAATGAAGGTTCCCTCCCATTGTTCCACTTAATCAGGTGAGTTAGCGTACTCCAATAGATCTGGGGTTTTTTTTCTTCTGTCTTTGTTAGACCAAAGCTCAATGCTTATGTCTCATCCCTTTGGGCTCTGACGCTGTATCCTGGATTTTTCCCTATCTGTTTCAAATGACAATGTTTTTCATCTAGGAAGATTTGGAAACAGCACCACTGTGATATGCAGTGTGATCTGACAGTGGTCAGAAACTGCCCCTGTGGACTTGTATCCATTAGGCCATCCCTCCGAGATTTGCATTCCCAGGCTCTTAGTTTCTGCCCGTATATTTTGCCTGAGCTGACTCATCTGAACTAACTTCTGAAGAACTTAATAAATCTGTCCTCAAGATTAGTTCACTATCAGTGCGTCAATATGAAGAATATAGCCAATATATTGACTGTTTTGAGAAGAACGTGAAATCTATAGGTTTGTTATAGTCCTTTTAGACTGCAAATTCTTATGCAGCAGCTTGGTCACTATGGATTCTATGACTGCTGATCTCCTACAAGAGGCTAACTAATATTTTGACTCTGTTGCGCATTACTGCAAGTAATGGATTTTCAGAAAGCACTGTATCATTTGGTAGAAATTTCCTTTTCACCTATGTGAAAGCTTATTAGAAGCTTGCTGATAGGAAACGTATTGGAGTAAAAATTGATGGTTTGAGAAAATATTCCTGTATCGTTTTATTAATTTTATACTTGGACTTGGGTTTTGCCATAGCAAAGTTTTCTTTTAGTGGATTCTACAGTGCTAATCTCCTTGGAATTTAGTGTTTATCACATCCAAAGTAGATATTAAGTGTGACATTCCAGAAAGGATTATCACCTTCTGTCATCTAGCCTAAGCAAGAGCTATGACTAGCACTTTTCCTTTCAAAGAGAGAATGGACAAATGAGGCATTTCTAGTTTCAAATCATACTGCAGCCACAACCACTAGAAAGTGAGGAGGAACTTTCTACAAACATCTGCAGGCAGCAGAACAGAGATACTTCCAGGGGTGGGTTGCACTCATTCCAGCGTTCACAATTGCAAAGAAACAAATGGAAAAACAGTGTGATTAAGGATGATATTTGTTACCAGTTGTTTGTGTTCTTGATCTGTATATAACTCATCAAAGAAAATATATACCTTTCCCTGCTTGATCTGAAATAGCAACATCTACGATAAAGGTAGCATGATACATTTCCCTCTGAATGTAATAGTGTTTATTCCATGAAGCTTACAGAATTTTATGGTTTCCAGCAGGGGTACCCAAATGATGCCTCCAGCCATATGTGGCCCACTAGACCAATTTGTCCATCCTGTGTTCTGTTTCTGGCTGCTCCCTTACTCAAGAGCCCCTCCAACACTGGCATGGAGTACACTGTAGCCCTGATGAGTTGTTCTGGCAGTAATAGCCCATCCCTGGCTAGTCTTTTTCCCATAAGCCTTTCAGAAATGGGCAAAGACTTAGCTGTATACATGTTCTATAAAGTTAACACTTGAAGTCTGGACCTGCTGCTTATGTACAGATCAACTTACCGTTCTGTGTATGTGCTGTAGGTCTGGTCACTCAACGGAGAACTTGGTCAAGCTAGGGCTAACTGCTGCCACAGAAAAGCTGGATGAGTACTCCTGGTTTAGGGTGTGAATGAAAGCTGAACTTTCTAGGAATACATTTATTGCCGTAATTTTCCATCTTAAAATGAAAATCCTGATGTGGTGTTTGAAATTTGAAAAACTACATAAGCTTTAATTATAGTAAGTTGTTAAAACATTAACTACAATTACAATCATGTTCAGTAGCATTAAAAATGTAAATAATGAAAATTTAAAACAATTAAATTAATAAATAGTAAATATTGAATTTGCAATTTTAAATTGATGTGGATTTTTTTTTTTTAGCTGTTAGCTTGCTGCTGTTTTCTTGCAAAAATTCCAAGGTTATCATACAAACATTTGAAGGCATCTTTCTCAGTCTTGAAAATACCCTAGGTGTGTAAGAACTTTATCATACCCAGGCATCAATAATCAAGAGAAAAGTTCTTGACTTTTTCTGGTACTTTTACATTATTATTGCAGTTTAAAAAAAAAAAAAAATCTTTTTAACCACCATTAGGGATTCACTTGGCTTTATGTTTTTGCTGTAAGGGCAATCTAAAAGTTATTTCAGAGTTCAAGTACCAATGTTTACAATTTGCTTTGGCTTTTACCCCCTTAAAGGTAAGGGTATTAGGCTAAGGGCAATTTCAAATATGTTCTTCCTATAGTAGTATAATGACAAGTTGGCTGTCCGTCTTTTACAGTAGTCAGTACATGATGAAAGGAAATTATATTCATATTGGATTTTATAATAGATAATAAACATAAATAAGTTTAGGTTTAGAACACTCAAAAAATTAGTACTACTGGTGGTGTATTTTGGACTCAAACAGAGAAGCGATGAAGTTTTACTTCATATAGCTGCTCCAGCCACTGTGCTCAGTTCTAGTCCAGCAAAGACTTTGGCAAAGAACTTCTAGGTCTTGGTGAAACAAAAAGTGAAAATTAACTTTCAACTGTAAATGCTGAGCTGTTTGTTTCTTGGTTTTGGTTGGTTGGGGGGGCGGTTGTTGTTGTTTTGGGGTTTTTTCCCTAGGGATTTATTTAATCTTGTCCCCCCTTTTTTTTTTTTTTTTTTTTTTTTTTTTTTGTGGTCTAAACTATTACCATAGTTCTGTTGTGTAGTTAATTCTCTCATTCTTTCCTCTGGAGTTTAGAGAAATGGTAGAGGGATTGATTGAACATGCAGTGATCAAATATTAGTGAAAGTCTTACAGTAGATATTTCAGTAAATGGAACTTGTTAGCTGCAAGTAGGAAAAAAGAGAGTTCTATATTTCACTAATAATTTTTCCCACTTTCAAGTAATGATGCCTATAAAAGATGCAATGTATCGAGCATTTAATAAGACATTCAGAAGTCTGTCTATAAAGTATAGCATAGTTTGGATACTAAAAGTTAGATTGGATTCTGAAGCGAATGAAAAAGCACAGGTCTTTACAATAAGATAAAAATGTAAATTTTATAAAAGAGCATCAATACAAACATTGATCTCCTTTCTCTTTATAGTCTAGTAATTGCTGAGGAAAAAGTGTCTTCCCATTTGGATTACAGCTTTCACGGGCATGCTGTAATCACTGGAACAGGGTAATGACTTAATCTCCCTAAGGAGTTATCCCATTCTAGTTTTCTGAGAGATGTTAGGTATTTACCCACATGGCATACACCATGAAATTCAAATTGAGCAATGAAAGAGATGTGATTCAATTCTCTACTACCTTCTGCTGGACGCAATTCCCAGAACGACCATACATGTAAAGAAAGAAGTAAGATAATATCACAGTTTGACTGAAGTTATGTGCTTCCTGCTGGAATGCTTGGATATCATTCTGATGAACATGAATTGATGTGAATTTCATGTTGACTTCTTTACTTGGATCCAAAGGAAAAGTAGAAATGAATGATGGGAACATCAATGGATCATCTTGTGAAATCCCAGATGCTGCCTAAGTTTTCTGTGCACTTGTCCTTTCCCATATGCCTATTTCAGTATTTCTGTCTGCCAAAGTAGTGCAGACTACACTTTTTTAGTTATGGGCCCTTTGGATTTGCCCCACAACCTTTTCTCTTGATGGCATTTACTTGGACCAGTCCTGTAGCTCTGCTTCTCTGTTTGTCTCTGCCAGACCCTGTACTACTTCCGTCTCTTTTATCCCTTAGCATCCTAATCCTTAGTGCAAGACTTGAGTGATGCTAGGAGCCTCTTGTGGGTTTTTTTGTTGGTTTTTTGGTTTTTTTTTTTTTATGATGGGGAAAATTATTTGTGATGACATAGGGGAACTAAACAGGCTAAAAGTAGAGTTACTCTTGAAAACAATGCAGGCTAAAATTTTAGGAGAATGTGAATGGTTTAAATAGATTCACAGAGACAAACCTAGAAAGTATATGTATGTGTCATGACACCCACTGATATATATGAGAGTGAATAGGAAAATTAGAAGTTTATGATATTATAGGACTGGAAAATAAAGGCAGGTGAGTTGGGGACTGGACATGTGTAACCCCTATATTACCCTCTCTAAGTGTCTCTGAGAGATCTGAATGTTATAGTAGCTTGAGTAACTTGTCTGAAAAATACCTGTGGACTGTTAGGAGTTCAATATATGGTAATGAAAATGGTCAGATGTCTAGAAAAATTGCCTTTGCACAAAAAGAAGAGTTAAATGCAAGATACTTGATAAATCTTTGCTAAGCAACAGGAAGAGCATTGGTTGGATAGGAGGCAATGCGTTTGTGAGTAATTAAGTACTGTATATATAAGCAAGGACATAGAAGAATCATCCACATCTTTCAGTACTGATGAATAGCTGAATAGTAGAATGGAATGAGAAAAATAAAATTAATATCCAGAAACAGATGGGGAAGAAGTAAAAAAGAAAATAATGCAGGGCCTATGAGAGAGAACTCTTGAAGAAAGGTGAAAATAATGTGTGTTGCTGGCCGAAAAAGAGTCTGTAACTGTCTAGTGAAAAGAGACACAGTTATCGCTGGGATGAGGAAATGGATAGAAATTGAGTGAAGTAAAAGCAGAAGCCGAGTGCTGGGAAAAGCTGCAACGTTATTATCTGTAGAAAAGCCTTCTAAATTCAGTTATAGAACCTTTACATTGAAATGGACTTTAGCTAGCAAAGGTCAATATGTAAGGGAGAGGGAATTCAGAGCTGACCACTTAAATGCTTGAGACATTACAGAGAGAAGTTTTGAGAAATTATTTATAGTTCCTATCTTGTTTGGCTAAACAATGAAAAGGAACAGGAATACCCTTTGCAATCCATAGGAATCCAGTAAATATTGGTGAAAATGTTGAAAGATTAAAAGATTTTATTCATCTTGCCTGCAGTTTACCAAACTTTGAATTATGTCCCCAGAAGATTTTTCTTTTTAATTTTTTAATTTTAAAAAAATTTAATTAGAAGTGCCCTCTGCTTGGTTGAGGTGCATTTGACATTTTTAAGTGTCATCAACTGGAGTGAACAGAAGGTTCAGTATTTGCCCTTTACTATATTAGAAACATTGGCATGAGAAAATAAATACAAATTTTGTACAAAACCAAGTTTTGGTATCTTTGGTTAAGTGTGGAAGTTTTCTGCTCAGATATGGTGAAGTTTATGTGACTTTTTACCTGCATAAAATTAGAGCTGTTTTTATTACTGTCTTTGCCATAACCCCTCAGATTTTCCAGTCTAATTTGAACTATCCTTAATAATATGACAAAATATGAATTGATTTATCAAAGGATGTCATAATTTCTATCGTGCCCGTTTCAAGCTTTCTGCTTTGTCTGGATGAAGATGGAATTGTAGGGATGAAAACAAACAAACCACCAAAAACCACCCCAAAACCAAACAACAAAAAACCCATGCTACAAGGTCATCTTTGGAAATCTCAGGACCTCTAGTTGCATGTCAACAAACTGATCTGAAGCTGTATATCTGGTAAAGTGCAGTAAAGATTTTTCCCCCTCTTTCCCCCCCCTTAAATGTCTCTTTCTCTGGAGAGAAATTCTGATGAGTCTAAACCTTTTTTTTTGGGGGGGGTGGGGGGTAGTGTCTTGGGGGTTTTTTTTTGTTGCAGTCAGATCTTCTCTAAATATACTGTGCCCTGCAGGTCAAAATGATTTACTTCTATATTTTGGACATCTGAGTTCTATTCTACTGTTGCCAGTGTGTTTTCAGCTATGCCAAAACTGAGCAGGTCTGTGGTTCCTTTGTAACATCAAAACGAAGACATTTATCATTGAGATTTATCATGGGACAGCCAGCCAGATGGTTTGGTATTTTAAAGGTGAACTGTTTGGGTCTTGATTAGCTCATGTGATCTTTTAGTTAAACACAACTATATCAGCTGCTCACTGGAAAGGCGCTTTGTTTTTTTTTTTTTCCTTCTCCTTTTTAGTAATGCAGAAAACATTAATATAATAGCAGATGTGGCATAGATTGTCATTTTAGAAAGGAAACAAAGTCATAACCAATTCTACTGATTGCATTCCAATTATAATGTGACCTCCTGTTGCTTTGCATTGAAGCAGCATTCATTTCAGACACATGCTGATAAACAACATGCACAATAAATGACCCTTTAGAGGGGCAATTGCAAGACTTAAGTTTGGAATTTTTGCTCATACCAAAGCATTTCTTTTGCCAAGTCTGTTGTATTAGGCCAGAAGGAATGCATTTCATTATATAAAGACCAGACTTATTGGGAACAGAGCCCTGTGAGCTTTCAAATGCTTTCATTCAAACTATATTCAGATTTTAAGTCATTATTGATTATGATATAGACTAGCCATTGTAAGGCACTGAGGAGACAAATGAAAGACTAGACTCTTGTCTATATTCTTACTAAAGTTGGAAGAATTTTCAGCTGTTTGTGTGTTTTTGTATGTATTGCTAACAAAGATGGGAATGCTTATTTGACCCTGAGTTGTAAATCAGTTTGGAAATCTCAGGAGAAGACTATTGGAAATCTCAGGAGAAGACTATTAGAAATCTCAGGAGAAGACTATTTGCCATGAGATTTCTAGTACTTCCTGGTGCTTGTCAAAGTGGAATTATCATGACAGTATCTTTTCCTATAGCATTTTGGTACTTTGGATTCTGGTCTTTGCATGACTAAACAATGCAGAGACAAGAGGAGAAGCAGGTATCTCTTCCTTTGCATCTGAATTACTTGAAGGAGTTTTCAGAGTTTGTGCAGGATGTGAAAAGAAACTGAAGCAAGGTTTTCAATGAGAGGTAATACTTTCCATTAGAGCAACTGATGTAGAAGAAAGAAATGTTTAAACTTTTTGGACACATACGCCCTTCTTCAGGTCTGTTGTCAGGCCACAAAACTTACCTGTTTGATCAACTGACAAAAATGAATAAAATAGACAAGGTCTGGGAGGAAGAGCAAGCCTGAAGAAGGACATACGTGCCCAAAAGCTTGTCTGTCTCTTTCCTCTACATTAGTTGCTCTGATAAAAGGTATTACCTGCTGCTACAAATGATATCATGCCTAGATCCTTACAGTCATATCTGCAACCACACTACTGTTACGACAGGCAATGGTGGCATTTAAGTGAAAGACCAAATCTGATTGTTTCTCCCTGCTCCTCCCCCTGCCCTTAATTTTACCTAATTCATTGTTCCCTAATTTTCTATTCTAATTCTGGTGTTCTCAATACTCTGATGTATACTACAACTTAGCAGCCTTGCAATATCTCTCGGACACACTTCAAAGAGGAAATGGGACTGTTGGCTTGAGTGGCTCTTTGTATAGCATGATCCCAGACTAGAAATTAAGGAAAGGAAGTATGAAGTTGCAACTGATATCTAAGATGAGCTGTATGTGGCCTTAAGAGTATTGTTCTTCCTTTTTTTTATATTCAACAATTGGATTTACAGAATCTTCATACATGGCATCAGACAGATAGTGAAAATAATCTGGCAGCAGACAAATTTTTAGTGTCTTTGTGGGTGATATAGGATTTTTCTTTTTATTTTTTGCATTATTTGTCTTTACAGTTGAGATGGTGTATTTCAATTTAGAACAGTATTATTTCTATAAAAAAATAAAATAAAAGGAGCAAGGTAGAGATATGAGATTAATGGATCTATTATTATAAAAGGTCACCTGGCTGTATGAAAGGGGAGTATCAAACTCCTCTTTTACCTGCCACTACCTCCACTTGGAAAGTAAAAGCAACAGCACATTGATACATTCTGCAGTTGTCACTCTTTATTTGACATTTCCAGTCTTGGGTACCATTGATGATAAAGGCGCTGGTATATTTGAGGCCCAAAACACCTGAGCAGTAGCCTTTCCCACTTACTGTCTCACGCTTTGTTAGCTAAAGTCCATAGGATTTGTCCTGCTCACTCTTGCATTTTTCAGTTCTTTCTCAGTTGGAAGCTTTTGCCGTGCAAGGTTTGACTGCATTCAAGTCAGAGTGTATGTTTGTTCTAGGCGTACGACTCTTGGTCTCTTTTAAGAGTAGTTTAAGAAAATAGAAAAATTCTTGGTTTTCGCCTCTCATTAGAATCTTGAGTTTCAAATCATTAGAAGTTCCTTTTATTTCACCATCTCTTTTTTATATTTGTCCAGTTGCAGCCATACAGTCTTCAAAATAATTTGTTCCCCCAAGCCCCACTATTTTTTTTTTTTCTGGTTCACAAGAAATTTGTCACATGAACTGAGTCTCAACTAGTCTACGAGATTGCAAAATTGCAGACAGTCATAGTCTGTATTGTACACAGTTGACTGAAATTAAATATGTTCTTAATCAAAATTACTTCATAGATCTCCAAACTGCTTAGGCCTTCTTAAAAATGCTGTGGTCTTGGGGAATAAAGTTAGACTGTATGTAAAATCTGCTGCTGGATCTGAACCAGCATTAGATTGAATATTCAGAAAAATACATATTCCTTGTTTTGGAACAAATATGGAAGAAATGATAATGCATTCCTATAGGTTGACGATGTTTCTTTAAATAAGTCAAAGCTTCCTTCCAACCTTAATATTCAAGGACCAAATTTTTTTTGACTCGGAAGAGGCAGCAGGATTTGATGATTTCCCTGCTGTGCCACACCCACACCCCCCCATCAAAAGGCAGGCATTCTTCTTCTGTATGTATCAGTGGTATATAGTTAAAAGTGTTTGGGGAATTTAAGAATGGAAAATCAAACTATTTACTGCTTAATAGCAAAAATTTGTTATTCAAACAAAATAAGAAATGTGCTGATAAATTTCTGACGTAGGGTTTTTTTTAAGATTTAACTTTCTGTCAGACTGCAAAACGAGACAGGAAGGAATGCTTTATTGAAATAGTTTGCACTGTTGATAAGTCAGAAGTAGAAAAGTTATTTTATTGACATTTTTACGTTTATTGACACTGTTTATCTGTGTTAAGTCTTATGGGCTACCTCTTGGCTATCAATCCTGATTCAGTAGCAGATACTTCTTTTAGATGATGTTCAGATCATTTTTTGCTTAGGACGAGGGTCTTAATTCGACATTCATACACACACACACACACAAAAAAAAAAAAAAGGCAGAAATGTCTCTATTTTTTTACATGTCTGCTTCCTGCCAAGAATAATTGGAAAACTTTCTGCATTGCTGAGTCAAGATGGAGTACTATGGAGCACAGTACCTAAAAGTCTTTAAAGTGTACACTCCACCCTGTTTACTCATTTTAATCCTTGTCTTTCCTTTCTGACATTAGCTCTTTAACAGGAGTTGTGTCAAGTTTTTTATGGAAAAGTCTTCAATTTAGAAAAGAATGACAAAATCTTGATCCTAAATCTAGTAATTTAAGGCCCTGTTCTGTGCAATGTTGCAGCTCTGTGTGGTTTTTAAAACTTGTGACGTTTGCTGATTTCAGTAGCTGATATAGGTATTCCTTTTAGAGTATTTAGAAGTCAGACAAGAATGTATTATGCACAACTTTGTCTTCTGATGATAGTGTAGTAGAGCAGGGATGCAGCAATGCCTCCTGCAATTACAGGTGAATTTGGCATGCAAATAGTAATCGGGAATATCACATTAGATAATCATGTCAGGTGTGTATATATATTTAACACATGTTAAGAAAGTATCAAGTAGTATTTTATTTCCAAGGGTCTCTTCATTATTCCTTTGTGGCAGCTTGTATCAGTATGTATGTGTATAAATAAAAGAAAGATGGAAAATAAGTTAGAAGAGATGGAAAACTAATGATTCAAGAAATCACATAGCATCAGATAATTCTATTTTGAAATCACAGCAGTAGCACCCAGAGGCATAAACTCCCCAAATCGTTAGTAAAAACCCCTTTTGATATATCCAGTGCTACAGAAGCCTGAAGGCACTCTTTTTTATTAGTGCCTAATGTTTCTTGAAAGAAACATTTAGCAGACATTAAAATCCATATATACCTGTTTAATTTTATAATCCAGTTTCTTTTACACTTATTTACTGACGCTTCATCTTGCTACTTGGCTTTAATGTTTGGTATTATCTTTACAGCTTTGAGTATTTCAGGATTCTCTAACAGATCGGTACGTGTAATTTAGGCAAGCAATTTTTATCCTGTCTTCAAGACTGTCTTTTACCTTCACCTTTCCATGTACCTTCTTAAGCGTCCCTTTCTTACCTACTGGGCTATATGGCTCTCAGTAGAGCAAAGTGAAAGCCTGGGAAGCCCATTTCTACATTTCTCAGCCAGGTCTCTAATATTTGCAGTGGGATTTCTTTCCAGCTGTAGATGGTTATACTAAACTCCCTCCCCTTTCTCTCCTCCAGTCCCATGGCACAAAGATGGATTAGTTTGTGTTTCAACAAAACATTCCTCATATGCCTTTTCAGCCTTTTCTCTGCCATCACATTTATGCAGAAATATGTAGTCTAGGGTTGTTGTTTAAAAATGCGATTGGTTTTAAGAGTCTTAGACTCGAAACGTTCTGGTCACCACCAAGTGAAGATGCGGAGAAACAAGTTAAATGGAGAAACAAGTTAAATGGACAGACATTACTAACTGCTCCTTTTGAAGAATCAGCTGTTGCTCCTGATTAATTGGGCCTTCCTCTAGCTTTGCCCAAAATAAGATTCATAAGCGTAAGCTCTCTGTACAGGAAAATATCTCTTTAGAGGTGATACATGAGCATATGCTTTCATCCTACTGAAGTGAGACTTAAGCACAGTCTTCTGGCAGACTGGATGGAGGGTTGGGATCTCACTTTTCTGAAAAGTTTTGTCTGGGCTGGGCTAACTGTACTGAAGAAATGTTTTTCGGAAGGGACCAGCATGCAGGTCTGTCATTCTGCTTACAGTAAAATCTCCAAAGGGAGAATTTGTAGCACTTTTCCTTAAAAATGACAGAATTAATTGCCCTGAAGTTGAATATGTGAGCATGACTGGGAATAAGGGAAGAAAGGAGAAGCTGCAAGGAGAGTGATTCCTGAGGTTTCAGGAATTGGCATGAGTTCTTGTTTTTCCCATCTCGTTAAAATGAAGACACCTTAGAACACAATAGAAATATTCTCACCTACGTTGTCATTCATTCAAATCGTGTCAATTTGTCAAAGAGAATTTTGATTACATGCCCCTTCCCCCTTGCCCTTTGGAAGATTAAGGGATAAATACTTGGACTGTGATGAAGTTTCTGAAAACAAAGTTGGTCTTGACCAAAAAGCACAATGCAACTTTTGTATGGAAAAATTGGGGTAAAGTATCATTTTAATTTGAGAGGACAACTCACTTCAGTTTAAGGATTTGATTGGCTGATGAGTTTTGACAAGCAATGTCACTTCAAGAAGATTCAGATGAATGAATTCCAGAGGTCAGATCTACCAGCTGACTCCAAAATACTGTAACTTTGCCTAGTAATGGATTGATTTGAACCAGGGAAAAAAAAAAAAAAAGTATGTAATTATGTGGTTAACCTTAGCACTTAGGTTTTTTTCTGTCTTTGCAAAGCCAGTAATTTAAGAAGGTGATCAGAACAGCCAAAAGCCTCAGATTTTCCTTTTTTCATCCTTACAAAACCCCATCTGATTAATGATGGAACTCAATAAATTACGAAATAAAAAAATTGAGCTGGTAGATTTGGTTTGCAGTCTCATGTGTTATTTATTTAAAAATTGGATTGCACTGGAAAACTCCTGACTCTGTGGGCAAAGGAAATATTGGTAGATGGTTCAGAAAAGGGGGAGATGCATAACCATGTATTTGTTCCTATTAATCTGATATATTGAAAAGGAGAAAGTATCATTATGTTTTTGCAACTGGAGGCTGGATAGGTAGGGAAGAAGCAGCTTGATTCCTAGCATGCTTCCTTTAAACTGCTGCAGTAAATCTGTGTGTCAGTCTTTGGGCTTGCATATGTGACTTATGCATGCTTTTGTGTGGTACCTGTTCATTCAAGCTTTAAATTTGTATAGAAAAGTTGTTTTACATGGATGTGGAACTGTATGATAAAAGCTTCTCTTGGTCTCTACTCCTGTTTACATTTGACTGTGGGTCCGTGTGGTCAGTCTGTGATGGGGTAAATAGGTGTAGTTTATGGCAATCTGAGGAACAATCCGGAAGTAATCTGCATCTCCAGATTTTGGCAACGGGGTATTATCAGTTTCATTCCCAATATTTTATTTTATACTGTTTGGTTACTCATTTTTAAGATCACTTTTTTTTTTTCCCATATCTTTATTTGAATTTTCTTACAGTTCCCTACTTGTTTGTGTAAGACAAACTCATGAAATAGGCACATGGCCCCCTGAAGCCATGACAAAAGGGATCATTAGAGACCAAATCCTAAGAGGTTGGCAATATTTGGTGGACAAATTTTTAATAGACTGTAGGTCACTAAAACAACGTTTCTATTTGTTGTTTATTTCTTATGGCTTTTGGTTTCCCTACCCTTTTCCCAAAACATTACATCCTTGTTCAACATTCTCTCTAACAAGCTGTGACTTGGGAAATGGTTTAAAGGGAGGAGTTATTGCCAGAAGGGTTCCAAAAATACAAACTGGTGAAACTATTTGAAGTAATCATCATAGCTCGAAGCTTAGATTTTCCCTCTAAAGTGCTTTTGAGCTGGAATCTGCTGTCTTTGAAGTCAATGAAGAGTTTTGCTATTGACCTTATTGATTAGCCAGTTGGTCTGTGTTTCCACAGAGTGGGGATGGCAAAAATACATTTGTTACTATTTTTAGTATTATATATTATATTTAGTATTTTCGGTTTTATTTATTTTCAACACTTTCTTGATAAGGTACAATTGGCATTACTGATTAACATACCAGTTTTTCTTCTTTCTAGTAAAAGAATTTAGATTCAAGCTGTAATTCAGACAACTTTGTGCCATTGTTGGGCCTTCAACAGCAACATGTCGGATACCCTTAGTTCCCCCTCCCTCCCACGCCATGTTAGTCATTTTCTCTTTGTAAGTCTGCATTTCCAGCTGGCAGGCAAGTTTTAGGTAAGATTTGGCTGAAGACTATTTTCAACAAATAATAACTCTTATTGGAAACTGCGTTTTCCACAATGATGGATTTAATATCTCTGTGTGTGTGTGTGTGTGTGTGAGATGGGGTAGGTAAGGAGAGTGGGGTAGACCAAGATATACATTAAGGTATGTTGGAACAGTGCCACATGGAAATTGTAATTTGGTTCCCTCATGTCCTCATTCTCTTTGATGGTCTATGAGTCTCAGCTGAACTAGAAATCTATTTTATAGACACATTTCTCTCCTTTGCAAGTCAGTAATGTGTCAATAAAGTAACATAGTACCTTTTCAATTCATTGGCAATTAAAAATAATTGAACAACCTGGGAAATTTCAAAACTACTTTAAGCCAATATTGAAAATAGTTAAAAAATAGTGATACAAAACATTGGGGTTTTTTTCAAGATATATTTTAGTGTCTCTCCCTCTTTTTACCAAATTTAAATCAAACTGACATATCCACAAAACACTTTAGTGTTGCTAAGTCTCCATTTTGTTGCCAAAGCAGTTTCGTGTCAAAAGTTTTGCTTGGCATTGAGCTCTCTATCCTGGTGACACTTACAACAATTAGTTTTATAGAAAAGAAACATTAGGAAATGTACTGAAAAAATAAGCTGTACCTTACTCATCTCTTAGTATGCTTTTAGTATTGAAAAGGAGAGCAAAAGGCCAACTTTTTTTCCCTTTTTTTCTTTTCTACAGTACCAGTTAATTGTTTGTTCAGTAGTTATGGTGTATTGACCATCACTTGGTAGCCAATGTTACAGAAAAGTCTCGTGTCAAATGCTGAGTTTTGCTACCACCATGTCAAGTGCTGGATTTTGCTACCACCAAATTTTACATCCTACATAGGAGTAGCTGATAATTTCTTTAGAGCTAAAAGCTGAAAGGTTTAATTTTCCCCCCCAATCTTCTCCTTAACAGAAAGTTTAGAGAGTATCTAATATTCTCTGACTATATTTTTGCATACACTTTTGCATTTTGCACAGTATCTCTGCATGTTCAGCTAAACAAGGGATTATTTATTTACTTATTTTCCCGCACTGTAGATAAAAATGTAAGTTTTTTATAACTGGGATAGGCTAATCCATTCTGTGCCTAAACAGTATTCCCAGTTTGTTTCTTGTTGACATGTTCTTGCCAACTTCCAAAACTTCCTTCTAAAGGTTATTTGTGTTACCAGAAGAACATGATGAAGAGCCTTTGTTGCATGTTTCATTTAGTATTCCATACTGAATATTTAATTCACTAATAGTATTTTATGTTGTCTAATGTAAGTGCTAAAAACCCGTGGAAGTGATTGTATCTTTTTTTACCTTGTTCTTTATTTTACTATAACAGTTCCCTGTTCATTACTTGTCTTCAGGTCATCCTCTTTACTATAGGTTCTTTGTCTTCAAGATTGGATGCACAATATGGGGAACTCATTTCCCCTTTTGGCTACCACTTTTAATTGTCATTCATTTTTTTTATTGTGTTTTCTGGAGAGTGTCCCAGTTCCTTCTCTTCTATGGTTGATATTACCAATGTCATGTTGTCCACATTAATTACCACTAGGTGGA
Organism: Pelecanus crispus; assembly: GCF_030463565.1. Taxonomy (NCBI): domain Eukaryota; kingdom Metazoa; phylum Chordata; class Aves; order Pelecaniformes; family Pelecanidae; genus Pelecanus; species Pelecanus crispus. Next base: position 26,500,411 of record NC_134652.1, read on the forward strand.
AAACACCTAGCCATGTGTACCTCACATCTTGTTACTTGAATTAGGTGCCTTGCAATCCATAGCTCTGAAATATATTGAGCTGATATCATGTGCCTGGCCCTGTTATTTTCAAAGCAATTTTGGCAATAAAAATGTTTTGTGGTTTTAGGCACGACATTAACATTTGTTTTCCCTTAGTTCTTGTTCCATTTCCTTGATAAAAAGCCTTTGATGCCCAAGGGGGTGACCTTTTTCTTCATATTTCCATAAATTAAGTATTCACATAGTTGCTTAAGAAATTACATGTGTAGCCCGCCTGTTCACAATCTGCATTTTGGTCTCTGTGCTTTGGCTGAGTTTTGATGGCCCTGTTTTCCTTGCATGCATGTTAAGGTCTCTCCATGCCAGTCATATCGCAGTTACCAGAAGTTTGCAGGACAGTGGGAAGTTTTAAATTAACAACTCGCTTTGAGGCAGAATTTTACAGCTGTCACACAAGACATTTTGCTTCTCCTTCCTAGTTTAATGGCTCGCTACCTGACTGGTTTCTCATCAGCTGAATAACTGCCAGTCTGCCAGTTATTGCTATGCTATTCTAGGTGGGGTTTTTTTCTGATAGTTTGGGGTTTTTGTTTTTGTTTTTGTTTTTTTTTTTCCTCCTCTGGGTCTTGATTACTTCACTGTTTTCTCTGTGCTGCTGGAATCTAACCTCAGCAAAAAATGCTTATAACCATGAATGTTACGCCTGGAGAGAGGCAGGGCCTAATATCTTCCTATTTGTGTCTGTAGTCATCTTCCAAGAACGTTTTTATACTCCTTTGCTGATACGCAGGTGAACACCTGAATCAAATTCTTGTGAAATATCACACTGTGGGAGGTCTTAAATTTAAATACAAAATCATATAAGCTTTCTACGTGCTGCCCAACTTCAGATGGGATCTATTCAGAAGCAAAATACAGTAGACGTAGTTAGCAAGATGTAAACTTACAAAAAAGATGGGCAGACTAAGCTATTGTTAAAAGGATGGCATATCATCTGACACATCATAGTTTGTAAAATTTGCTACATTTGGAAAAAAGAAAAGATATTTTTAGGAGTGCATTTACCAATGCAGTTCACATTTTTCTTTCTTTTTTCTCCCTTTTTTTTTCTTCCCCAAAAGCGTAACCTCTAAATATGTTGTTATGAATAACTTTTTTTTTTTCAGGAGGACATTTTCAGTAAATTAGATAACTGAAACCACCTAGATGTGAGGTCTTAGTCTGGCAATATCACTCAAGTTACATGTCTATGCATATGTTGAATCTCACCGTAGTCAAACAAAGGTGAAAAAACTTGCTCAGAGCAAAGATGTTATTTGGAGTTGGGATCCATTAGTTGGGATGGCTTCTGTACCCTACCTTCAAACAAGGAAAATATAGATCCTTGTACAGCATGATTTGCAATAGAATCATTATGTCATACTGATTAGTGTTTTTTTTAAAATAAGGGATGCCCCCCATCACAAGTATACAATATCATTTTTTCTAGGGCACTAGCAGCATATATTGCAATTCTGGAACTACTGTAAGAGTGAAGTTTGTATAGTTTGTATTTCCCACCTGAAAGGTAGACATGAATAAAACTTAACAAAAAGTTAAAAAGAAATTAAAAAATAAATCTATAAGCTAAGGGTTTTTTTAAAAAAAAAAAAAAACAAAACCACAAACCACAAAGACCAAAAGAACAACATAAACCCCAAGAAGCCTGATACTGGTTCAGTGTAGTAGTTTAGTAATTTATATTGATTATTTATCTAACAACACAACAGATACATTATTTTCTGACTGTTCTCCCTTTTAATGTAAGGGAATGGCCAGTAAAGGATTAGGAGTTGCATTTGTACCAGTCATCCTAGAGCAGAAATGGACTGTCTCTTAAGTGCAAGGTGACAGAGAATTAGTAGGCTTTGTACAGAGTAGGGAAGTATATTGGGGAAAGGAAGTTGCTACAGAGAAAAGCAAGATGAAAATTAATTTCTTTTGCAAAATGAGCTGCTTGGAACACTGTTCCAATGCAGATTGCTCGGCATTTCACTGGACACTTACATGGATTTGGATATGTAGAAAATAGTGTGGCAGTATCTATTAGCTGTGTTCAAACTCTGGACTATCTTTTGGTTTGCTCTGTGTGTATATATATGGATAGATACACTTTTGAGGGGTGATGGAAGGGCAGGGAAGATGTGATTTAAGTCTCACAAGTAAAAAGGACTGCATTACTACAGATTAGCCTTTGGTTTCTTGGAGAGTTAAGTACTTCCAAATGGAAACAGAGTTGAGTATAGAAATTCTCACTGCTTGCTTGCTTATGAGGAGTGTATGAATATAATATGTATAAAACATTAAACAATAAAAGTAATAGCCTCTAAGGGAAAGGGAATTATTTTCATTTGAAACCATGATGTCATGGTCTTACCTCACCTTTAGTTTCAGCCAAGCAAATAATGTGTACTGAGCTCTCTATCATGTACCATTATAATTAGCTCTGTCAGGTCTTAGCCCTGCAACCCTCATGCAGATAATATGATAATATGTCTTCATAACCAAGTGACCTTACATGCACAATATTTCTCTCCTTATGAAGATTGCATGTCAATAAAGTAATTGAGTCTCAGAGGCTGCAGCGAGTGAAGATTTAGATGATTGGACTTTCAGGGCAGTGATGTATGACCATTATTATTCTACTTGTCAGAGAGCTGCGTACAAGCGAGGATGGTCAGAAGATGACAGGGATGAAAGGTTGTGTTTCATTAAAAAAAATATTGCTGTTAATCACCACTCTATTCTTTTCAAAGTCACAGAGGAAAGAAACTCCTTTTTCATTTTAGCGCTGGTTAAGAATTTAAACATGAACACGTAGCAGGCTTTCAGAGCCCAGTTATCCAGCTTCATTATTGCTTAATTAGGGAAATAAATTATTATTTCAGTTGATAAAATACAACAAAATGCTAGACACTGAGACCACCTGTATACTTTTATCACATCATTTTAAATTAACATTAAATGCATCATGCTAAGCTTTAAATCACATTTTGCCTACAGCTTTAAGTAATTATAGCAAGTGTTATGAAGCTGGTACAAAATCAAACCGTACTGAATTCAACTATTTTTGCTTGTACTAATTTGTTTGGACAGTTGCAGTGCTTGAAACATTTATATTTCCATACTTTGTAAAAGCAAATATTTTTTTTTCTCACCAAGCTGTTTTGTAGCTGTAAATTTATCTTATGATATCATAACAGCTGGAAACTTGTAGCTTGACAAGGTTTTGTTTCATATTTAAACAGCTCAGAAATTATGTTTGAAACGTAGTATATTTCTTTCTCTCTGTGAGACTTTTCTCATTTTGTTGCACGTTATCTTGGAAGTATCTGCAATGTATTTTAAAACAGATTATTTATGTAATCGTTTAGTTAATAATTCCTAATGATTTATATATGTAGGAGACCTTTCTTATATACATTAAAAAAAAAGACCAAAACTAGCCCAAAATAGTATTTACTGGTGAGTACTATATAATGAAATACGGATGTAGGTTCTGGAAGGCTGATGAGCAAAGAAGCTTGACAGTGCTTTTAATGAGTGGAAAATCCTAATAGAAGCACATCTTTTCTGAAGAACTAGTTTCAGAAGTTTTTAAATCTTCACAGTCAGGAAATTGACTGAGATATAGTAGCTCTGACAGAGAAAGAGCTTATCAGATGATTTTTGGCTATACATAATAAAGCAATAATTTATTGACTAAAATTAGCCACTGCATCTTTTCAAGATTGACTCCTATAAGGACAATTTCATAAGCACAAACAACAGAAAAAGAGAATGAAATCCTTGTATGAAAAGTGAAAAAAAATCCAATTCATTTACGCTTCCTCCTGAACACATTCTTAACCTAGCAGGTAATTGTAAAGATGCAGAGTCAAGTTTGTTTGCAAACTCATCTTCGCTATTTTTAATGATTTTTTCAGTGGTAATGCTCTATGTGTTATAGGCTCTGTAATGCACTGTAAGAAAAGTGATATTCTCTGTTCCAAGATAAAATGGATATTTGAGTAAGAAAATAGAATCAAAAAAAATTACAAGTGTTTAATATCTGTATTACCATGTTGTTGGTTTGTGGCAGTCAGGAGTACAAGCCTCAGTCTCTTGAGTTCTCTGTTAGATAAACTGACCACTGCTTCTCCTCTTCTTGCTGCATATATATGTAGCATTAGGAATATAACTGTTGGTAAACGAAGCAAAATTCATAATTCGTACTTAAAGTTGATCTCTTGACATAGGCTTTCTTGAGTCAAATCATTATACTGTTAAGTCAGCCACAGCATTAACGAGAACGTTAGTTGCTTTCACTGATGTGGCTGTGGAACGAAGTCTTTAAAGCACTGGAAGTCCTGAAGTGTTCAAAATGCATATGGATAACTAAGGAACTGGAGGGGAATGAAGAACTTGCCAAAACTAACTTAAATAGCAACGCAAAAAGAAGAGTTAATAGCCCATTATATTTTTATATGTCCTTCTAGATAAGGGAAGACGACTGATACCTTCCAGTCAAATGGAAGACTGACATGAGTGATCTGACTCCTCTATCAATGTGACATCCGACTCGCTGTTAACGGTTATTGGTGTTGATAGGCACACCCCACACAGAGAGCCAAATGCAGTTGTTTTGATCCCTTGTTCTTTTATTTCTATCCCTTCTCCCTGTTTTCTGTCACAATGTCATGTTGAATCATAGTTCGGTGGCACATGCAGGACCTCTCAAGTACTGAGGTATCAGACTTCAGGAACCGCATTGAAATAAATATAATAATGAGAACTAGAAGGCAGCACAAACCCATTTCTTGGGGAAGGAGGCAGCTAATAGGTGTTGTTAGTGGATCCTGGGGAGAAGAACCAGAGGTGCATCCTGTGGACAGGCAGGTGTAGACTGGCTGGTCTCAGGGCACAGTTACAGGCATGCTGAGAAGATCAGTGCTGATGTCTGTCACTCTGTACACATCAAGATGTTTATTTGAGAAAACAGAATAGTCAGTGGTTATCTTGTAATCAACCCTGCTATGAAGAACAGCATAATATTAAAAAAAAAAAAAAAAAAAAAGGACTGTGCTTTTTAGATCTCTATGTATGTCTTGCTAGTTCAACTTTCTGTATTCTCGTTGAAGGGAATGGGTCTATATCTTCCTCCCATGTTGCTTTTACTAGGCTTATTGCCTTATGATCCTGAACTGTCTAGATCTGTGTATGTGTATTCAACATAAATGCATAATATGCGCTCTTTTCTCACACTGTTTAGGCATTTAGTTGGGACTCAGCTTTCAGATCAATTAATGGTGCTTTCCGTGTATGCCTGTTCGGAGGGTAGATTACAAATATGCTTTCTGATTTTGTAAGCCTTTAGCTGGAACTTTAGATATTTGTTCCATCTTGTCTGAGTCAAAAAGTTTCACAAGGATGAGGAGTTTGAATAATATTCCAGCTATAGCCTATTTTTGTATGTGTTGATATGTATATATACATGCTTGCGCGACAATAATTGCAACAGCAATGATTGATGTGGCCTAAGTGTTTCCATTTGCTTATAATTATATGACATTTTTAGCTGTATGAGATAATTTAGTGCCTTATTTCTGTCCAGAGGAGAAGGTTCTTTCAGTATTTTTTCTTTTCTAATATTTAATTGGATAATCCCATGGTTTCTCACATGTTTATAGATTTGGGCAGTCCAAAGCTATTGTCATAGTTTAACCACAAAAGCACTGGCTTGATTCAAAAATGTAGACTCGACCCATTTACCTGATGGTCTGTTCAAATTGTTAGTCACCATATGGTAATAAATGTGTCTAATTTTGTCTGGCTTCCACTTTCAGCTTTGGGAGATACTTTTGTAATATTAATACTGAATATTAACCCTTTAATATTTAGTATTTTGTCCTTGTGTAGGGTAGTTATGCAGTGTAATGAAATAGCCTCCCAGTAATTTTTTTTTTATAAACTAAAAGCATTGTACTGTTGAAACCCTTCACTCTGAGGAATTTTCTCTAATCCTCAAGCATGGATTGCGGCTCTTTTCATCACCTTTTCTAATTTTTCAATGTGCTTTAAAAAATACAGCCATCAAAACAGTTTGTACTAATCTAGTCTCATGAATGAACAGAAGTAAAATAATTTTCCACACCTACTCTGTTCCTCTGTTCATTTCCTCTGCCTATCTCTCAAACCCTAAAAGTAAAAGCAATGACATTAACCCATCTCGCTTTAACATTATGTTAGGACTTTCTGTCGAAATGCTTGCCCACCATGTTCCCTAAATTATTTCCAGAGGTTCTGCTTTGTGTTTTACAGTCTCGCATTCTATGGATATGGCCGGTCCTTCCTCACTCCCTGATAAACACCCTTAGATGATAATGACACATTGATGACTGGCATTTCAGCCAATTTCTAATGTATTTAACTTTTATTTTATTGTTAATGCGTGGTACTAATTTAGTATTAGATATTTGTTACAAAGTGAATCTATGTCTCCTTTTTGCTTTTTCATCAAAACTGAAACCATCCCTTATTAGTGACTTGGACAAGGATCTCTCTTGTTTGTAAATCAGTCTCTACCACATGCTTCCAACACCACCAAAACCTGGGAGGTATTATGTGCCCAGGCAGAAGTAGGAAAAGGTGAGATGTTGGCATAATGCAATGATAGTGCTCATTCACCCACCTTCCAGAAGTGCCCAAAGATTGTGCCAGGAGGCTAGATAGGTTGTACTGGAGCAGAAAGTGAGAATGCCCTTGAAGCCATTTTTCCTTCCTGCCTCCTTTTCATTTTGAGGAAGTGTATAATGAGAATCTGCCTTGCTTTGTCTCTAGCAGCATGTATCTTTCCATATAAGTATATACTGTACCATCTTTACTTAAATTATGGATATATTTATCTGTTTTTCCTTTAATGAAACCGTTCTTTCTTCCAATCCTTTCTGCTTCTTTTACATTGAACTTGCAGCCTGCCTTGGGTTTAGTCTTTAATGTAATTACTTGGTAACAGAAATAAAAGTGATTGGTGGCTTACCAATGTTTTCTTCACACCCATCTGTTTTCTTTTCTGCCTTTTAGTACTGGGGAAAGAATGCACTCTTTCATTAAATCTAGCACAACTCAAAGGTCACTTTTAAGTTGCATTTTGAAAAAGAAAATGTATAAAAAAACTAATCAAATACTCTTGGCCTAGTCACAGACAGGTCTAGGGACAAAATGTCTTAACTTTCTTTCTTGTTTGTCTTTTCAAGATACAGTCAATTTATTTATAAATGCTTTGTAATCCCAATCTCAACACCATTGCCTTTCACATTTCAGGAGATAATATTACATGCAGAAATATCTGTAGTTTTCAAGATGGTGACAGGAAGTCTGCTTTACAGTTACTTAATATTAAAGAGAAATTCTCTATATGGTCCAAAAGTGTTCCACCTAGGGATATCTTTTAAATGTCCCTCCTAGAATACAGTGGAGACCTTGTAAAACTGAACAACTTCTACATGTTGATGATCTTGAATGGAAAAAAGACTAGCTGGGGAAGTTATTTACATTTCCATATTTATTTCTTCCTCTAAGTTTTGCTAGTTATATCATCATTTGTATTTTAAAATCTCCTTATGTCTATCATGGAGGTTATCAAAAGGATGATTTCCAAAAACATTGAAAGTAGTGACAGTTTACTGATCATCTGGTGGTTAAGCTATCTGAACTACAGAATGACATCCACAGGATGGGACAAGACACCGAACAATTCTTTTTTCAACAAGAGGATATTGGCTGCCAAGTGTGTATCTGGATTTTTGTTTTGGAGTATGTCTTTAATTTAAATATCCTCTTCTGGCCAGTTCTTAATATATGCAAATAACAGCTGCTGAAAAGGCCATGCTGGACTGACTAACTAAAAGTATCTGCAGGAAAACCGTAGATTTTATCAATGAAAACTTGTGGATTTCTTCAGCTGGGTCAACTTCACATAGGGCCAGTCACATTCTTTTTGTGTGACTCAGCATTTGAATTCAGCCATTGACCAGGAGCATTTCTTGGTGGCTCTGACATATTTTGTCAGTCGAGGTATCCCCATGTAGTAACAGTTGTTGACTGGAATTAAGTACTATTTTCTTTCTCAGCTTGAGTGCTGTTTTTGAAGTATTTAACTGTGCTAAAAACTAGATAACATTTTTAAAAAGTTAACAGTGGAGATACAATTCAGGTTTTTTAAGAAGTTATTTTTATTGGTGTTTTGTGTCCCTCCATGTGTTCTTTGTTCCTCACTTCCCAAGTACTTCTGTGGTTTAGAAAGAAATAAAACACGAATGTTCCTACTCTGTTGCTTCCTTTTAAAATCTTAGTTTTTAACCGGTGTTTCACAGATAGTCTCTGATACCTGCCAGAATAGTTACTAATCAGAAAATGGATTGTGTAAATATCTGATTTAATGAAAACATATGTTATAACTGTAAGCCCCTGTGGCCTGCCAACCATAACATTATCCAGATCTTGCTCATGTGTTTGCATTATTTGTCAAATTCTTTGATAATAGTGTTCCTTCACTCAGAAAGACATGAAGAGCCCCCAAAACTGCTTTAAGTGGTAGCCAGCTGAAGCCAGACCTTGAGCTGATGAATATTCTAAAACCTGAAATGTACCAAGACTGTGACTGGCCACAAAAATGTGCTCCAAGTTTTTTCTCTTTGCATGCTGTCCTGGGAAGAGGTGCTGGGGATGTCATCTGAAGACTCATATAAGAAAAGACATTCTGTCTCTTTGTATCATAGTGAGAGCAATATATCTGTTCATAGCAACTCCAAGCTTTAAGAGCTTCTGCTCTTCAAGGTGAGTTGGAGAAGCTCATGAGAATAAGCGTTACAATAGAAATGCATGGTTGTTCAGCGTGTGTTTGGCCTGATCAATGAGGTTAATCGGTCCTGCTGACGCTTACAAATAAATAATTAGAAAATATTTTTATGTAATATAGGAATCTTCTAATGTAACATTTATCTTAGGTACACGTCTGACAAATCTGGGTGGCTTCTTATTACACAATTTTAACGTGTAGAATATTTGCAACTTCCTTCAATGTTTTCAAGGGCCTGTGTTAGGGCCCTTACATGGGCAAATAATACTTTTCACTTGTAAGGCTCTTTTTATTTAGGGTTCTCAAAACACTTTACAGTCTAGAAATAATTCCTCTAGATTTGATGTTGACTGGCGTTGCTTCTGGTAATTTTGTTTTAAAGCATATAGCATGTCAGCTCTGTGTCAATGCAAACTAAGAATTGTAGCATGAGTTCTGTACCATGGACCTTTTGCAGAAGGTTAGTTAGGTTATAGGAATAATATATCTTTTATTTTTTTTATGGAATAGAACCAACTGGTATATCGTCGTAGTACCAAAATATGTATGCACAGAAGTAGAAAATCCCTGCAGTTGATGGGGTATAGCTGTTATCTTTTTTCAGTGGAGTTCTGTTGTAACGATGACTATCAGGAAGAATGTTTGCAAAAAGGACTTGTGAAAGTGCTGTGCTTAAGCTTCAAAACTTGAGCTGAAACTCTTCCACTTGTTTCATCAGCATGCGCCCTGTTATATTCACTGTGGACCTTCTAAACCACTCCATCTGAATTATTTTCTGTCTAGCAGCAACTGCCCCAAAGAGGAGAGTGATTTGCTACTCTGGCACATGAAGATTAAAAAGCTTGCTCCAGCTACAAGTCTTAGGCTTTCTGACCCAACCTCCAGCACAGCAGAACAAAGCACAAGTACAAAGACATTTTGACGTCTGAGTGCATGTAGCTTCTATATTAAATTGAAGGTGGGTGGTAAAGTATTCTGATAGCCAAAGCAGAAGTAGCAGGGGTGAGAGAGTTGGGGGGAATGTTTCTTTGCAAAGCTGATGCTGTTTGTAAAAATAGTAACTTAGATCCAGCCTGTTTCCTCCTTAAACCTAGAGATTTGAACAAAATTGCTGCTAATCAAATACAGTAAAACAGCAGGGTTATCTTAGTTTATGAGGATTGTGAGTTTTGTTTCATTTGTCAGTACCTGAGGATAGTGCAAATAAGCGTGACAAGAGGATGAATATGACATTGTTGCATGTTTTAGGCAGATTAATTGCAAACTGGATCAGAAGAAAGAAATCTTATTTCATGTGGTTATCTTACACTACAGGGCTATTTCAGACAAGAACAATAAAGTGCAAGATTTTTGAATGATAGTTAGAAGTACGTGTCAGCAATCACTGTTCTGTCACTGGATTTACGATACTTTTTGTTGTTCTTTACACCAATGAAAGGACCAAATTATTCAATAAAACACTAGTACATATTCAGTTAATTGTATGTGTAAGAAAAAAAAAAAAAGAACCAAAAACCAAAACAAACCTAAGATATGACAAAATTCAGTGCTGGTTTACAGTAGAGTAAAAAATGCAGTCTGACCAGTTATTGAAGGTAGCTGAATTTCTGAATGTGACCAAAAACTTAAAAAGAATATTTTTAAAATATATAATATTTAATTAATTGTTTAAAAGCAATTTGAGAAACAGATAGGCTTCAAAGAAAGTGTAAATAAATAAACTCTGCTAAGGAAATCTGAAGGTATTAGTTTATAAGTGGAAATGGAGAGGAAGCATCCTGTCAGGGTTGGAAAGCAGTCAGTCTCCAGAACAGAGCAGAATTTGACCAAGAAATTCAAATATAGTTTCAGTTGTTGGTGCATGCATGGAAACAGAGCAGCAAATAACTTTTGGTTAGTCTTTTGGTGCTAAATTCAAATTGATGAATACTTACTCCTTTAAAGTCAGTGATGTGAGCCGGATGAGACAATGACATTTTTGATGATTTCTTTCCTTCTAACTAACCTAGGCTCTTGCAAGCTAATTTAAAGGGTGTGAATGTTTTTTGTTTGTGTATTTTGGATGCCCAAAAATGTAACATTTTGTGGTCCTTTATTCTACCTGCTTACCCCATTTTTTCCTTTCCATAGTATTTCATTTGAAAAATCATTAGTGGGAATGATTCCCAGCCAGGAGAGGTGTGGTAAACAGTTTTCTCAGACAGTATTCAGTCCCATAATATTGATTGTGATATACTGTATGGCTAGGTATATTGCAGTTGATCCTCCTTACTATAGGATAAGCACATTAAGCTTTCTGGTAAAGATGAGAGGTCTCTGTCTGTATCTGATGTTGTATGAACAGGCGAACATAACGTGGCGACTCATGTATAGGATCTTGTAATTCACCTCAGAGGTAACAGTGTTTTTCAATGCTGTCTCTTTACTTGCTGTTGAGAAGTTGTAGAAAATTATAATTCTGAGCAAATGGAGTGTCTGGGGAAACTATATTTGGAAATTTAAATTTTGAAATGAAATATCATGGTGAATTCCATATATTTACTTATAAATATAAAAATATAGTAACGTTTAAGCAGAAGAGGCAAAACCAAAAGCATGCTATCCTAACAATCCACTGCAGAGGTGACTGCTTCCTTAGTTGTTTTCACTTCTTCATAAAATATCCATCTTGGACAAGAAGACTTAACTTTATAGCCCTTTCTAGCTGTCATAAATTGAAAATAATGTTGCATTATTATTGTTTTTCATCTCTGCTATGTAAAAAAATACTAAAGCCTAAGATGCAAAGGATTTTCTTTAAGATAAAAAGAAACCTGACATTGCTGACTGTTCAGTAGCTACTGACAGGTTACTACCTTGACAAAGAATTATATTAATAAATGTGTTCAACTAAGAAACTCGATCTGAGACGGCACGCTGAAAGGATCTGTAGGAAGGGGGGATATGAACCAGGATTATCATCCAGAATTTGGAAGAGGAAAGAGAGGCCTAAAATGACCTGCCATACCTCTCAAAGGGAAGCTGCATCACTCAAGGGCTGATGCTCCAGCCTCCGTGCCACACTCTTCCGTGCTCCACCTGCCTGGGGTAAAGACAGGGCTTTTCACAGAACCAGTCAAAGCATGACAAACGCTCCTTCGGTTTAGGTAGCTCATGGGTCTGATGCCTCATGGACGATTTCTATTCTTGTGTTTCAACTAAGTCGTTCTGCATTCAGATGAACATTTGTGTAGACTGCTGTCATTCAGGATTTTAAAGGACACTACCTTTTTTTGACGGTTTGTTTTGGTAGCAACGGAGCATGGTTTTTTTTGGGACCTATTTTCAACAGCCTAAGGCTAGGAAGCTCAATTTTTCAACAAGATTGTTTACTGGAAAGAAAAGGCTACATGATCTTGGTGACAACTTGAAGACAGTTGTCTCAATAACTAGTGATAGGACTCTGTTACAGGCAGGACAATGCTAGCAAGAAGCAGCCCTTTATTTTTAACTGTGATGCTGTGATAGCAAGCTTGTAAAACCAGGATGGCACTAGAGAATAAAACGCATTAAAAGAATTACAAAGTCCAGTCTTGTGTGCTACACTCTCTCTCATGTTAGGAACTGGTTTTGAGAGTGCAAGAAATGTGACCTGTGTTTTAGACTAAATGACTTTTAGTAAGTTCTAGTCCTACTTTGGCCATCGAGACGTATGACAATCTCTCTAAGCTTTTGTTTACTCTTTTAAGCAAAGTTAAAAGCTTCATATGGGAGACCTGAAATGGACATTTGTTTAGTAAACATATATGAAACGCCTGAGAGGTGGTTCTGGAAAATGTTAGGCATTTTATTGCTGTTGCAGAGCTGTAAAGCAAACAATAGTTTCAGGTGTTGTGAAAACTTAAAGGTATTTAGATGTTTCTATTATCTAATTCAGGTTCATCAAAAATATTGACTAAAAATACACGTTGACATCAATTTTTATTAGTTTTTACCTAAATAAAATCCTAGCATCCAATAAAAATTTGGACATTTGGGTGTCTATTTTATTATTCAATATTTATTCCTAATCAATCTTGGCTGATTAGAAGCATAGCATCCTTAGCAAAGAAGACAGTCCTCTATAAAATGCTTTTGATAATAGGGGAGTCAAGAGTTAATGATATCATTTTATCTATTTCAGAACACCGATTACTTCAGCAGCCTGGTGAGACATTTGCCTGACCCAGGACTTCCCTGGTTTTCAATGTTTCTTTTCTTAAGAAAAATGTTGATTCAGTGATTGTAGTCTTGTATGCACTTTCTGGGAAGTTGCAGCCAAGCTGATTAGTATTACTGGCCTTCATATAGGAAGAATAAGATGGTTGTCGTAATTATTGATATTTCTCTTTGGTTACATGAATCCTTCTAATTCTTGTGCTGTTGTTGCCTTTCTCCATTCTTCTTCTCATTCTGTGTTGGGAGTCACTTTAGTGTGATGACCATACTGCCTGCTGTTATTTCAATACTTTTTTTTTTTTAAATTATTTTTTATTTATTTATTTATTTTGCTCTTCTGAAACATTGCTCATGGTGCCACCTGAGACTGTCTTTAATCTTTCATGACCAGTGACGATCCAGCTTCAGAGATGAGTAAAACAGTGATGTCAAATCAGTAGCACCACTGCGTTAGCCCAGTTATTTGCTCAAAAAATTCCAACACCTTAATTCCTTATTGGAGAGAAAAAAACCTGTGTGTGTAAATGGTATAGATCATCCATGTATAGTAATGAGAAGAGTTTTCTAAATTCTGTTGGAATTGCTGAATTGCTAAATTGCTGCGTGCATCATGCGGAGCACACAGTTTTAAAAAACATCACTGTACAACCCATGGTAAACTTCATCTCCTTTCACCGTAGCATTGCTGTAACTTTAGTCTGGCCTAAATGATTTTATTTCACTATTTACCTTTAGCAGCAGGTTACTGCTGCTTGTGCTGCAATACTGCTGCTTGTGCATACTGCTGTAGCATTACAAAGACTTGTGAATTAGTTTCTCCACCACATCAGTATCATCATATCTACTAAGCATGTGTAAGTTCAAGCTCTATAGTAGCATTAACAACACTACAGGAAATGAAAGGTCATGTGAAACTGAATATAGACAGCAGCATAATAGGGATTGGCAAAATAAAATAATTACCTGACATCTGATTTTGACACTATTTCAAAATTGATTAAGAGATCTTTAACCCTGAGATCCTGAAATTAATCCTGAGACTTTTAAAACAAAATTATACCCTCTCCCACACACTCAAAAAACCTCTTATGTAGGATTCTTTCCTTTAGATTTCTTTCTGAAATTATAATATAAATTCAGATCAATTTTCAAATTTGTGTTAAAAAGCGGGAAGGCTAAAAGCTTATACAGACACCTCAGAAAAATCATGTCGATTCCAGCAGCTGGAGGTTAAAGACAAACACAGGCCTGGAAAAAAGTAGGATATACAATGCTACCTTTTCAGATAACACAGTCATATTACTGACTTAGAAACATTAATATGTGGGTTCATTGACACATTTTATAGAATTTTCGCATTCAAATATCAGGTTAAAAAAAATAAAACTTACATGCCTAGTTTGTGTAAACGAGGAAGTGGTTTGTCTGGTTTTTTTTCACAGTAATGTGAGCTTAAATTAGAGCATATAAATAAAATTAAGCTTTTGGAAATCATAGCAATAAAGCTAGAATTCTGAAATTCAGAGTTAAAAATAGTGGTATCACAGTAATTAATTTTGTGTTTAACATCTCTTGAAATAATCATCTTTGCCTTTTACCCTTAGCTGAAATTTCTTAAGCACCTTATTTTCACAGGAAACTAAAATCCCATCAACTTCTAATAAGACTTAGGATATACAGTGCATTAGAAAATGAGACCAATGAAAAAATGACTTGACGGTTTTGAACATTTTTTTCCTCATGCCCTCCTGGGGATTAGATGAGGTTTGATTTAATTTGTGCATATATAATCAATGATATTTTGGGATATATAAATAGAGAGTAAAGTAAGCCTACTGGACATAATTACTGGTCTTGTGTCACTGAACTTCAGCTGCTTTATTTTTAGCCCTGAAAATAACCTTGCCAAGATCAGGAATTCTACACTGCAGCTGCTTTGTGGTTTTGTTTTTTTTTTTTTCCTCCTAGGTGAGAAAGCAGCTGCAGAATTGAAATGTTGCAAAGAAATTTACTTGTGCAAGTATTTTAGGAGATACTGGCATTCTTGCCAGCCACTGAGGCTCAGATAGACAAGCTCTTCTTACGCTGTTGAATACCAGAAGATTACCTGACTGCTGACGATCATTTTAGGTTATGGCAGGAGGAGATTAGCTCAAGTTTATAACAGCTCACATTTTCCATTTTTTCTCGGTTTTCAGAGTGGCATGGAAATTATATTTGTGAATCCCTGGGGACTCTCACATTGGTGTCAGTTTTCAGATTTTGCCAGATACATCTAAATGTGGACATAAAATGTAATGGAATGAAATTGAAAAAAAAATCTGTTTCTTGATTCTTTATTACTGAAGAGTTAAGAAAGCAATTCCTCAGGCTATTACACAAATCTTAAACTGGGAATAAATGTTAGGATGAAACCAGATTGCTTAAGATTCTTTTGCCTGTGCATCTCTGTAAAAAAAAAAAAAAAAAAAAAAAAAAAAGTATGAGAAACATAGCAGGCACGTGTGCTTTGACCATGTTTTGGAAAGGTTGTACCCCAGTAAGAATTTGGATAAAATGTTTATTTTAAGACCAATTTGATAACAGGAGCTAAGTGTATTATATGCATATGGTGCCAAAGAATCTTTCATCACCTCACTTACACATTCAGCAACTCTTTATCCACCTCAGTATTAACAGCTGGTGAGCAAAATATATTGAAAAAATAGAAAAATTAGATATTAGAAAATAGTCATTTTAAATTGGCAGTGTACAGGAATATGCTGAATTAAGCAAATAAGTTACCTAAAGTTATTTCTGTGCTACACTATATACAAAAACTGTGCATTAAAATGGAGCTGGTTACCCTCCTTGGAAAGTACTGTGTAAGTGGTTCATATTATCACTACATAATACAGGTACTTTCTCTAGCATTCTCATGGTATGTCTATGGATGCTAATGTTGTAAAGAACCTAGATAATGCTGCTGCCTATGAATTGAAGTGACAAAAAGCATTTCAAATATTCAATGTGAAGGTTGACTCAAACTTCATTTTTCCAATATTTGGAATCACTCAAAATAGAGAACTGGGTTTTTCCACATACTCCTGGTCTTAATGTTGAGCTGCATATAATATTGTCTGCTCCCAAACTTTGCTAAGTTTATCTTCAGATACTGGTGTAGTGGTTTTGATTCTTTCTCAGCAATTTTAAAGTATATCTGAAACTATAAAAGGAGAGAGCTTTCATCATTCTTTAAATTACCATTGGAATTTGTATTGAACTTAATTTAAGATACGTTGGAGAAGCTAGAGGGAAGGAAAAGGGTTTTTATAATTTCAGTGGTATTTCATCAGATTGCAGCTGGCCAAAATATTGGAGAAGTGTCTGGACTTCTCCAGTACGTGAAGCTAGAGGGAAGGAAAAGGGTTTTTATAATTTCAGTGGTATTTCATCAGATTCCAGCTGGCCAAAATATTGGAGAAGTGTCTGGACTTCTCCAGTACATATGGAAACTCAGAACAGATAAAGGAAATCTTTTACTGTACAGTAATCTCTTTAAAAGCACCAGAAAGTTGCGGAAACGGAGACAAAAGGTGCCAACAAGGTAATTACGTTATTATGCATGTATCTTTTCAGTGTCACTTGACAAAGAGAAATTTCTTATACACAATTTAAATAGTTCCCAATTGTTTTGAGGAATGGCCACATTCTACTTTTACAAAGATAAGGCTTCTGGTGCATAGGGGAAGTCAAGTGGGGAGGATCCTGGATGACCAATCTAGAGCAGGTTAGAACCTCTCTCCTATCCTTTCTTTTCCTTGCTCTGCCTTTCAGTCAAAACTTCCCTTTATCCCACTTGGAAAAGAAGGATCTTCTTGTAATCAACTTTCTTCCCTCAACCTCCCCAATATAGTCCTGCAATATTGATTGTAATTTAGTCCATGTATATGTATGTATCTTTCCTTTTTTACTTTGTAGTGTATTAAGCTGTGTAGTAGGTGAGTGATTGTTCCTGTACACTCTTACTGGGAAGTCTGGACTAATATTTGACAACTGTAGCTTGGAAATGTGTCTGAACTTGCTCATTTGTATTATACCTTAAAGGTGACTTATTGCATTTGATTTTTGAAAGGTGCTACAAGAAATGGTTTGGTAAATAATTGCTCATAGCAGGGTAATTAACAGAAGATACTTTTAAGTTCTACTAAATAGTGCTACTCCGATTCCAACTTAAAGATGCTGACTTTGTTTCTAAATTATGAAAGTATGCCCTTCAGTGCCTGTCTTAGTAGGAGGATATGTCAAATATTAAATCTGCATCAGTAGACAGGTGTGCATTATTTACAACTTTCTAGCTGTAAGAAACCTAATTAGCCAGTTAAATCCTTACAATATTTTGAAATGCGAAATGTGCCTGTTCTAAAATTTACATGATACTTTATATATTAAATAAAAAATTACCGATAGAATTATTGACATTATTATTACTTAAATTCTGTGTTTTACAGTTACAACACGATTAGACTGTTGTGCCAGTATGTAGTTGAATTTGTGAAAATTTGTTTTGATACTTGCAGAGCCCAAAGTGGTGACAGTGACTATAGTTCAGATTCCATTATATGTGGATTTTCAGTTACTCATAACTGAAATATTTATAAGCCTGGGTGATTTTTATGTTCCATTTTCTCCAAAGGTGAGCATTTTTTTTAAAATATTTTTTTTTTTTAAAAAGTTCAGTGACATGGAGATGTAAAGAATTTGAGGTATAAAGAGAGAAGGAATGCAGGGTACAGAATGAAAATCCTTTTTCTTAAGGGGAACACCTTTGGAAGTTCCAGAGTTGGTTTGGATTTGATTTACTACACACTAAAAATTACCATTCAAGCATCAGATCTTTGTGCTGGATTTAAAAAAGCATTTGTATGAATTCTTAGGTCATGGAGGACTTAACCTGAGTTTACATGCCTATGCTATTTTGTGAGCTTGCTACAAATTTGTGCTCCATCACCAACTGTATGTCAGTTTGCACCCTTCTTTGGGTGTTGGATAAGCCAGCTGGCTCTCCGAGGAATTCTGGTAAGAGGAATTAGCTTGAATTTGAACCTTATCTTGATGGGGGTCAGGATATAATGTAGTTGCCTTAAATCATATGGAACCGCACACACAAGCCTGCTCTTGGATTCAATAAAAGGACCGGATATAGATTCATCTTTAGGACTATTTACGTTTCTAAAAATTAACTTGCAGTTAAAACTGTATTCAGGAGAAGACTGGAATTATTATTGCTATTTAAAAATTGCATTTGTACGAAAACTTCACTTTGGATTCCCAACTCAATAGTCATCTGTACAAACAGGCAGTAACTACTCAATTCTCATTAATTTCAACAAAGGACAGGTTTTGTGGCAGTCAGTTATGGAGGTTTCAATTGCATTTTCCAGAAACCCTGTAAGTATGTAACCCTTACAATAAAGATGTTAGCTGCATGTGCATACTTTACCTGGTAAAAATTATCCAAGAGATATTATAAATTGAGGTAAGAGGCTTCTTCCTATGATCCTCGCTCTTTGCCACACAGTAAATGCCTGTATTCTATCTCCTCTAATGTGTCGGGCCAGGCATTCCTTTGACTTTTGGCCAAATATTTCAGAAGTGAGGTGTTGCAAAGTGAGCTTTTCTTATGAACCAGAAGAGCTTCAAAGTCTTGGAGAGTGCAATTTATGTTTTATTTTTTTGAAAATAAACAGAATAAAGAGTTCCCTATAAAAAATATTTTAAAGAAGATGTTAAAGTTTCACTTTTTATCTAAAAAAGGCTCTAGCATTTAATTGTGCAAGTAGGAAGAGCTATGTTAAAAATAGTATTTATTCTTAATGTTCTGCTTTTGTGTGTACTCAATTATAGTTTTTCAAATGCAACTTTTTCCCTGTAACTTTTCATTTAAACATGAAAGATCTTAGAATGTTCTACAATAGTTAGATTCAAGGTATTTACTAAATAACTTGGAGAGCATTGTAAAAAGCACAGTGAAGTCCTTTCACTTAAAATTACACCCATGTCTAAGTCTTCTCCACTTGAATGGCAGATTTATGTGATCTCCTGTGCAGAGATTCTTTTCTGACATGTGCTAATAATTTCTATGACATTTTTCAGAAATTCTAAATAAAACAGACTATAGCTGTCTTAGACTGAGTAGCAATGAGATTTTATCATATCTGTATTTGTTGCTTTAAATCAATGAATTCTTGGTTTGTTCTTAAGATCACGATCACAGGGACACTAGTAAGAAAAATTAGTAGTTACTTTCTTCTCTACACACTGTGTAAAGACATCACTGTTATCTGTCAGTAAGAAAAAAAAATTTAGTAGCAAATATTTACTTATTATATTATTATTAAATTTTATTTAAATACTTAAATATTTATTTAAATGCTAATATTAAATACTATTTAAGGTGTTAATAAAATAAAGTTTATGTGAAGTAGCTGGAAAGTGACTCAGTATTCAGATGATGTACAGTATTATTGGAGAAATAGTGTCCTATCATTTGTCCAAGATACATGAAATCAGTTGGTAGACAGATCAGTATTAAAATTTCAGGCAGGGAGCATTAATTTGGATATATACCTTTAATTTGTTCTTTTCCTCTTTTAATATTTTCAGTGTGTTACTATTTATGCAAGCTATACACACATTGAGTGAAGTGTAGAACTCCGGAAGTCCTCATTTGGAACTGACTTCAGTTTTCTTTACATTCAAACAGCTTTGTACTTTTTAGCCAGAAATAGAGAAAATTACAATATCTGCATGGAACTCTCAATTTTATAGAGTTTCCTGATATTCTTAAGACTTTAAGGTGTGCAATTGCTAGTTATAAATCTGCAACTTGGATTAAATCACTATTAGCATGAAGATAAGGGACACAGATCTTGATGGGATGAGAGAATTTAAGCATCTTAAAGTTTTTATATCTGAAAGTAATTTTAAGTGTCTAAAAGTTCTAACAATGGCCAAGTTTCTGGTGTATATTGTGCAATTTACTAGTGCTTATACTGAATATATGTACTGCTGTCTCAAGCTTTATGCTTGTTTTCCCATATCAATAATAGACGGAGCATAAAAGAACTTGGATCAAATTAGCATTTTTGTCTGTTTAAGCAGGTTTTTCATATAGCTTCACTATCAGGATTCTGCTTGTTTCATTTCCATAGTAAACTGTCTTTCTCATCACAGCTAGTTTTATTTAGTCGCTTTCAATCAGTCCCCCTCCTTATTTTATAAAGGCTTCTTGTTTTGTTTTAAATTATGATATTTCTCCTCATTATTTATATAACATTGCCATGATTGTGATGTAACTTTGTATAGGTACTCATTATACGCCGTTTTGAATACTTGCTTTGATTATTTCCAAAACTGGTGATTTTAATGCTGTATTTCCTATTATCCACTGGAGATGCTTTCAGCTAGGGCTGTTGCCTTCAGGATCTTGCCGTCTTGGCTATTCAGAAAAGCTAAGAATACTGAACACCGTACATCATCTTTAATATCAATTCTCTGCTCGTCAGTTCATTGTAGAACTGAGTCAAAAGTGTTATTATATCCGCTTATTCCAGTAAGTCCTTTGCATCTTCTTATTTAGCTGAGTTGGTGGCTCCACCTTCTCCTCCAGCTCTACAGTTTTTGTTCCTTGTTCTCTTCTGGGTATCTGAAAGTGGTCAAAGTTTCATAGCGGGAAAGGTGATTTTTAAAATCTGAGTGAATGTTGCTGTTTTGAGGCTTGCCAATGTGACGCCCACCTACAAGAAGGGCCAGAAGGTGGATCCAGGGAGCTACAGGCCTGTCAGCCTCACGTCAGTACCAGGGAAGGTTATGGAGCAGTTCATCTTGAGTACGCTCAACAGGCATGTGCAGGTCAACCAGGGGATCAGGCCCAGCCAGCATGGGCTCATGAAAGGCAGGTCCTGCTTGACCAACCTGATCTCCTTCTATGGCCTGGTGACCCGGCTGGTGGATGAAGGAAAGGCTGTGGATGTCACCTACCTGGACTTCAGTAAAGCCTTTGACACCGCCTTCCACAGCATTCTCCTAGGGAAGCTGGTGGCTTATGGGCTGGGCAGGTGTACTTTTTGCTGGGTAAAAAAACTGGCTGGCTGGCTGAGCCCCGAGAGTTGTGGTGAATGGAGTTAAATCCAGTTGGAGACCGGTCACAAATGGTGTTCCCCAGGGCTCTGTTTTGGGGCCAGTCTTGTTGAACATCTTTATCAATGATCTGGATGAGGGGATTGAGTGCGCCCTCAGTAAGCTTGCAGATGACACCAAACTGGGTGGGAGTGTTGATCTGCTGGAGGGTAGCATGGCCCCGCAGAGGGATCTGGACAGGCTGGATCAATGGGCCAAGGCCAATTGCATGAGGTTCAACAAGGCCAAGTGCTGGGTCCTGCACTTGGGTCACAACAACCCCATGCAACGCTACAGGCTTGGGGAAGAGTGGCTGGAAAGCTGCCTGGCGGAAAAGGACCTGGGGGTGCTGGTTGACAGCCAGCTGAACATGAGCCAGCAGTGTGCCCAGGTGGCCAAGAAGGCCAACAGCATCCTGGCTTGTATCAGGGCCAGCAGGAGCAGGGAGGTGATTGTCCCCCTGTACTCGGCACTGGTGAGGCTGCACCTCGAATACTGTGTCCAGTTTTGAGCCCCTCAATACAAGAACATCGAGGTGCTGGAGCGTGTTCAGAGAAGAGCAACGAAGCTGGTGAAGGGTCTGGAGCACAGGCCTTATGAGGAGCGGCTGAGGGAACTGGGGTTGTTTAGTCTGGAGAAGAGGAGGCTGAGGGGAGACCTTACTGCTCTCTACAACTACCTGAAAGGAGGTTGTAGTGAGGTGGGTGTTGGTCTCTTCTCCCAAGTAAGTAGCAATAGGACAAGAGGAAATGGGTTCAAGCTGCGCCAGGGGAGGTTTAGGTTGGAAATTAGGAAAAATTTCTTCACGGAAAGAGTAGTCAAGCATTGGAACAGGCTGCCCAGAGAGGTGGTGGAGTCACCATCCCTGGAGGTGTTCAAAAAGCATGTAGATGTGGCACTTTGGGACATGGTTTAGTGGGCATGGTGGTGTTGGGTTGATGGTTGGACTGGTGATCTTAGAGATCCTTTCCAACCTTAATGATTCCTAGTTTTACTTTCATTAAAAAATAATCCAGCCACCAAGCCAGGAAACATGAAATTAATTATTAGTCTACCCTTAATTGGTTTAGTGGTGGACTTGGTAGTGTTAGGTTAATGGTTGGACTTGATGATCTTGAAGATCTTTTCCAACCTAAATGATTCTATGATTCTATATTTTTATGTATATTTTATCTGTCTCTTATGTAATGTTGATTTGGTGTTTAAAGAATGTATGTAGGCTTGAAAACTAACAGCAACTTATACAATTGATTATAATTGTATGAATAATACTGCACAATTCATATACTTCTAGTGAAGCATAGATGCAGGGGCTGATAAGATTCATTTTAATGTGCTCACTAATAACTAAAAGCTGTATTCATGCAGCTGAAGGCTGATATGGACCCTGATAATTAATCTGCTACATATTCTTGCTGCATATTCTTCCATACCTTATTGCTAATGCTACCTTTAATAGTGCTGTAGTTTTTTCATTCTTTCAGTTAGCTAGCACACTTCTGGCTGATGGAGGTAGTTTTTGTACTGTAGGAAAAAGATCTAACCCATATGTTGTCACCTCAGCATCAGTTACGCTATAGTCGTTAGTATCCTAAACAACTGCCACAATAGTTTTTGCCATTGGACTTGCGCGCATGAAGAAAGCAGAGTCGCTTTTGAGTGGGGAGGTGTTTTAATATAAAGGTCTCATTAGGTAACTTTGTATGACTGTGTTCTGTTTGTACCCATCTGTATTTCAGCTCAAGACTCCTCCTTCCCTTTGAGGAATCCAAGCAAACCTGGCACTTCAGTATTTACCATTTCTGTCAGTATTGGTAAATATGTAAGTGCCCCTGATTTGGAAAGTGCAATATACTGTGTGCTTTATAGCTATGTTAGAAACAACAGAAATAGTTCTGTATAATTAGCTTTATATATAATGTGCATGAGGAAAAGAGAATAGTCGCCTTAGATACTAATCTTTCATGCCTGGTCCTTAAAGCTTACCCACAGTGTTACTGCTACAATAGCACTTGCTTTTTATCCTTTTCTTGCCTTTAGAGTTATGGGATGCTGTATCAAGGAAGTGCTTTTTCCCCTTTCTCTGTCAGGTCATCTTCATCTACTGTGGTCATGTTAGAAAGCCTTTGCTGTCTCAAAGGATAATTACTTCTTTTCTCTTTATTTCAAGGCCTTTATCCAACTCAGACTGGTAAATTACTACAAAGTGCTTGCTCAGAAAAAAACTGGAGTGATGTGATTTTATTAAATGGGGTTTGCAAAGGCTTCTGTAAAAGTGAGGAGTGATTTTCAGTCACTTCTTCTGGACCATATTCAAGTTCATGTCCCTGAGAGAGCTTAAAAGAGCTGCAAGCACTAATTGTTTGTTTAATGATTTGGCCACCTTTATAAAAACTGCAAAACTAAGTTTTTCATTACTGCTTTGGGTCATTGCTCTAAAACCTCTGTGTTAAACAGTTAATTGTAAATCTTAAGTCTTTATTTTTGATGGTACTTTCTGATATTTCCTAGTACTTTCACAGCCATCCACAATTTCCATTAAAACAATTATTATACTGGTGGCAATGCAAGCCAAGAACAAAACATAACTGATGGGTGATTGCAGTGATTAATTTTACAGTCTTGTTTTTGATTAAAAACATAGTGTTACACATAACGCTAGTAAATATTCAAACTGTTACCTACTCTAAATTGCAATTTTTTTAACATGTATCCCCAGGATTTCAACAGTGGAACATCTGTTTTATTTTGAGAAAAATATGATAAGCATCTGTTTGCATGGAACATGTGAATGAAACCAGACCACATTTGTTTGCAGTGTTATGAATTATCTGGTCTTACACTGTTTATGAATAAATCATGCAGGATGGATAGCACTGGTAACCACCACAGTATGTTTTATACTTGGTTTAAAACATAAATTTAGGTATTTGTGATTTTTCCTGTAGACACTCAAAAAATTTATGTATTAAATAAAGAAGCAGCCTGTTGCATTTCTAGGCCAGTATTTAAGCTCATGGATACCAGAAATTCTTTTAAGCCAAGCCATGCCTGCTGCTGTTAGTATGTATGAGAATATAGGGTGAGACTTAAAAACAAATTAAGAAAAAAAAAAAAAAAGATACCGTGATTCAGGAAAAAAATGCTGTAATATATTTTATTATTTGAGAAATAGTGTGCTCTCGTGTAACTAGATTGTGACATAATGTACACGTGGATAGAGTTCAGTTTGCATGTGTAGCCTGGAAGACACATCTTGCAAATCCTCATGCCTAGTTATGGTACTTACTGTCATGAATCCTTCATATGGATTCCAGAATAGTACATATTCAAGGGAGTGGGTGGATGTACGAACATTTTTGTGTTCAAAACAATGGGGAGATGCTCAGGCTTGAACAGGCTAGTAGTTTTTGTGCAAGTGTTTGTGAGTTGTGTCCACTTGTCCAACAGTAGGTGTACTAACATGTTTAAAGAATTCAGGCTGCATTTGATCATAGCTGTCAAACTAACAGGGTCTGTTGGTTCTGCAAGATGAAAAGATATTTTCTACAGGACAGTTTATGGGCTGATTTTATAGTTAGTACCCTTCCAGTGTCATATGGATGCTCTGGTATTGTTGCTCTGTCACTTCTGATATTCCTTGGAGCCAACACTGCTGGGCTCAGTGCTTTCAGGATACCTTTACAAAGGCAACCCAGTGAAGCCTTAAAATACCTTGTAAGAATATGTAAACCTTTTTAGTGCATATGTAGGCTGAAGTCCAACATGCATGAAGGAATCCAGCGGAGAAAGTAGATCAGGACTCTAGACCTAATACTAACCACTGGCTTTGTGAAATGTGGACATCAAGTTCAATGCTTAACCGTTAGCTTCACCCATCCAGCTACGAGGTGATTTAAGGCAACTGCTGCATCTCAGCGGTTAGTTACTGTCTTTCCTTTGATGTGTTGCATGTGACTTTGTGTGGATGACATGGTACATATTAAGATGTCAAACATTAGCACGAGTTTGGTGTGTTAGCATGAATGCTGGAATGCGTTTGGGATTGAGTGAAATCTCCTAACAATGTATGCACACCCTTAATCTTAGCCACTGATTTATCTCCCTAGCTGCTTGGCTAGAACTGGAGGTGGAACACATATGTCAATTAGGCAAGTGTGTCTATATTATGTATTAGTTAATTGAGTTTCTCTATCCAGCAGGAGTCATTTTTTCTGGCACGTTGAATCTTTCATCTTTCCCCTTGTACTTTGGGTATCTTTCTTGTTATGGTCCTGGCTTTGGGGCTTTTACCCACACACACACACACTTCTCATAGCTCATCTCCTCAGTCAATTCACCTTCAAAACAGACTGGGCAAAATCTAGTGCAATATTCTTCTAACACTGTAACTTGGATGCAGATTTCTTTATCCTGTCTTCCAGTGACGTGAAAATACATTGCTTTTTTGTACTCTGTTCCAGGTAGGCTGAAGTTAAAAAGGCAAGTGAAATAATTTATATGAACATTTAGGAGATGGGAAAAGAGGTTTGGAATGGAAAATTGGAAGGGGAAATACTGGGTAACTTGATATTATGTTCCCTGTTAGGTTTTTTAATCAGTTGAAACAAAGAGGGCCTTCCCCAATAACTCCAGCTGTTAAGCTGAATCCTTGCTGTAAAGGGCCAGTGGAGAATTCCTTTTGTGGAAACACTTGTTGATGTAAAGTGGCTGGGGTCAATGTTCAGGGCAGCAGGATCTTTCCCTCTTCTGCCACAGCTTTCTGATAGCAGGAGGAAGGGGGGTAAGGTAGAATTTTACTGTGCTCTGTCAGTTCACAATTGATTTAAGATTCCTAGAGGAAAATGTGCTAGAGAAACGCAGAAAATACTTTTCTGACAGCTTCTGCAGGAGCAGGATAAAAGCTCTCTGTGCTGCATCTTTCCTGTGCAGCAGCCCAGCTCAGTTGCTCAGAGGATCAAGCCAGCTGTTTTGAGATTCTTTCTTAGAAGTGGCTGTTTAGTTATAAAGAAGAGCTTAAAACTGTATCCATTTAGATAAATACATAATAATTAGTATAAAGTGTAAGTCTTCATAAAAGTATCAAGTATCTGTGATTTAAACTATGTTTTTCAAAATGTTCCTATGTATTTGTTGTCTGGGAATAGGGATAGGAGCAAACAAAGTAATCTACAAAAACAGTCCAGGCTTTTTTGTTTACTTGTGTGGACCACTTAATTTAGCTGGATATTTAAAAGTTTAGTATGATTTTATTACTTCTCTGTACTTACCATTTTGATAATAGTGTTGCTTTTTACCTAAGGTAACTACAGACTGGGGCGGGGACAGGTTGTATCGGGGCTGACAAAGCAGTTCCCTAACAGCGAACTTCAAAACATTTTAGTCAGACTCTTGAAAATCATAGTTTTAAATTCCTGAGAGTTAAAACCAGTGCACTTAGAGTTTCTTTTATTTGGTTACTGAGTCTTGAACTTTTGGGTTCGCAGTCCTAAAAAGTTTAGTCCTGAAGCATTTCTACTGAAAGTAAGTAATTCCTTGTTACCACATGACTCAAGAAGTTGAGGTTTAATGAGGAGCACTAAACTGAACAGGAATTGACAATATCAGAACTGCTTCCTTCCCAAAGGAACTCTGACGGGACAAAGTGCAGAGACTATGTCGCAGCAGGGAGGAATGATTATTGCCCATGGTTGAATATGGAATGGGATGGACTAATCATCAGCAAATCCCACTTTGCTAGAAGGGTCACATCTCTTCTCTGCCATGTTTTTTCATTGGTATTCCAAGTACTATTTTTTTGTCCTAATTCTTAGGAAAAAAAATAGATGTGTGGGGTAATTACATTTCCAGTACTTTAATTTAGGCCCCAAATCAAGTCCTGGAACAGAAAACTTCGCAACACATACATCTAGTCTTGGAAAAGTTATTTCATGAAAATCAAAGCTTTCAGTCAGCAGATCAAGTTTTTGACTCATGGTGCTTTGAAGTAGCAGAGGTGATGCCTCAAGTTCTTAAAGTGTGACTGTTAAAGCAATTGTAGAGCAGTGTTAACATGGTGAGAAAAAGATCTACTCTCACTCAGGCCAGTTCAGATGAATTGATAAGAATAAGGAAAATTCCAATAACAGTTTAATAATACAAATTGTTGTTGCACTAATGATCAGTATTTGTGATTTAGCCATCTATACTTTTTATGTTATAAATATAAAATATTTATAGTACATTATAATATATTGTAATGTTTTATAATATATATTTTAATATATATTTTTATAATACATAAAAGGAAAGTAACCCTGATTAAAAAAGGCCTTTTATTAATGGAATGTTTTTTCAATGAGGTTCTTGTTACTGATGCAAACGTGTGTTTAGATACAATTTGAGATTGAGAAAAAGAAATGCACACACCTTCTGTAATAGTTCTTGTCAGTAATGATGGTTTGTATTTTCAAAAGCTTCTTCTGTTGTTGTGATCGATGACATTTTTCTTTCCTCTTGGATCTGTTGCTGTAGCAGAGACGTTCATCTGAAGATGTTTGCTTAGTGCCCTGTGGGATGGTGGAATTTTGACACTGTAGGAGGTGTATTTTTCACTCTTTTCAGAGTCTACCTGTCTTCGTTCTTGCCATTTCTTTGGTTGTTTTTTGATGGGACCAGTTCACTTTCCCCTCTTGTGTAGGCATAACTCTCCTACCTGGTATGCACATAGAGAGGGAATGGAGTGATGACAAGAAGTCACGTGTTATTACAGTGCTGCTTAGCCTGATTTCTTGTTCTAATTCTTCCTTCCAGGAGTCTCTAGCAAATGTTCTCGAGTAGAATGGTCCAGGCAGAAAGTCTCCAGACAGAGGTTGTGAATGCTTGAAGGTGTTTATTCACATGTTGGACAGAGTGTCTGACAGCTCATGATATTGTTTGTGATGACTTAATTGCAGGTGTAAAAGCCCTTATCCATAAAGTCAATTAGCACCGTATTAATCATAGACTTTCAAGTGCAGAGGTGCTTAAGTCAACAGAGATGGTTATGGTTGGGTTGGTAGTTGGAGAGCATACGGAGCCCAGGCATTGCTTCCACCTCTCCAGCCTGTTCTGCTGTGCCCCAGAGCATCTGCAATAGGAGCTCAGAGGGTGCCAGGATCCCTGCCTCCAGCTCAGGGCAGAGCACAGGGGGCCAAGGAGGTGCCGAGAGCTACATGCTGTAGGTGACAGAGGAGATTAGTGTCCCAAATTGGGGATGTGTTGTAAGAAAGACGTGGAGGCAAGCTAGGTGGAGTTACGTGATACAGTTTTCATAGTGGGGATGTACCTGGAAAGTGAGAATGCAGGACTGTAGGAAGGGGCATGATTTTTGGTGGCAATTAAAGGACTGGAGAGGGGAGAATATGATTTGTTTAGGATGCACCAGCAGAGCAGAGGTGGGTTGGGATCCTGTTTTGAGCGGTACACAGTAAGATGCTGGAAAATGAAAGTGGAAGCCTATCACTTCCAGTAAATGCCTGGCCAAGACCCAGAAGCTGTCATTGCTCCAGCTTGTTACCTGTACTGCTGGCGGTGCCAGGATGAGTCGTGAGCTGTCTTCACTGCAATTTCACTTGCTTTCTAATCCAGACTTACACATCTTATTGTTAACCGAAGGTTCTTGTCTCATTATGGACAATTACATGTTTCTCAGCCAGACTTTGGCTGATTTTAGCAAGTAATGTGTGGGTTCAGCCTTTTCTCCCTTTTCTGCAGGCAAGCTACTGCCATACAGTCGAAACAAGGTGAGTGAGCTTCATATAGGCTTTGGCAGTCCCTTGCAAAATTGGGGGAAAAACGGGCGCTTCCTATAAAAATGCATATCAGAATGGGGGAGAATCCTGTATGATCAACCCTCCTACTTTTTTAAGATTATTGTGTCACTTC
This sequence comes from Pelecanus crispus, assembly GCF_030463565.1. NCBI lineage: Eukaryota > Metazoa > Chordata > Aves > Pelecaniformes > Pelecanidae > Pelecanus > Pelecanus crispus. The sequence continues at coordinate 26,529,572 of NC_134652.1, forward strand.
CAGAAAGGGTTGTTGTTCATGTCCAACACCCAGACCATATTCAGGATGTCTTTGAAACCTGAAGGCCAGGAAAGGGTTATAAGAAGATAATATGGATTTTATTGAGTTCTAGGTTAAGGTTCAGACTGCTAAAATAAATCTTAGGAGTCAAAGCGATATTATCTAATATTCAGTACTGTTTGCGTTTCCAGTACTATCAGTCTTGAGACTCCACTGTGTTTTTGTACTTACATGTAAACATTTAGATGAACATTAAGGAGCGTATTGATTTTCTGTACACAGAATGATTTATTGATACTTTTCTCAGATTTCATAATCTTCATTTGCTATTAGCTCCATTGATTTGTTTTCAGCAAAGAAACCCCCAAACAACAAAAAACAAACCAAACCATCCAAAACCTGAGGAAACTGAAGATGTTCTTCTTCCATGTAGTATAGCTGTATGCAGAAACATGTACTTGGAAATAATAGGAGCATAGATAGTTGTAAACCAACGTAGTGGGTTCTGAATATGAAACCACAGTCTCTGCTAGGTGCATTCTTGCAAAGAGTCGCCAGGAACATATGTTACTGTTTGTAACATTACCATAAGCTGCACTGGTGCTTTGCAATTTAATTGTTTGTATCTGAAGGAACATTTCATCTCCTTTGGGACTGAATGCTTAAAGGAGACTCATCTTAGTTTGGGGTTTTTTTTGTGTATGTAGGCAGGTTCACCTGCCTGTGCAGAGCTCTGTTAATGTCTGTGGGCTTTTGGGCAGGTTCTGCCCACCTCCCTTTCTGTAACAGCTTGCAGCAGCTTGTAGTGTATGTTCCGCCAGCTCAAGGCAGCTGCCTCAACTTCATGATGTATGTGAAAGTTTTAACTTCCCAACCTTGTTTCATCTTCACTTGAAGACTCCCTTTTAAAACATTTTCATTCTGCATTTAATCTTTAGTATATTGAATAAAGAACACAACTAGCTTGTTACCTAAGTCAGCACAGCAATGGCCCATTGTTTGTTACAGTGTCTTAGGATGATTTATTTATTTAACATATATTAAATTCAGCATTTCTGAACTTCCCATTTTGTATTTACTTGGCAGACAATATAATAAAAACATTTAAACACACTTTAAATTTCCTTTTGTTGCTCTCAGAACTTCATGAAGACGACAGCTAGTGGAGCTGCAAGCTTCAAAATGTTATGAAAGTTTTTAACCTCAGGTGCATGAGTTAACTCATCCACACTCACAGAATGCAATGAGTTCAGGGAGACGTAGAATTCAGCATGTACTTCACAGTTTTCAGAATTAAGCCTAAATTGTGTGCTGAAGTACTGTTTGTCCTTTAAAGGTAACACACTGGAGAACAGAGGTTCCACTGACTGTTAAGTTCCTGCAAGTCAATATTTTGTTCCTAATATTAAAAAGAGTATATGTGTTTTAATATTAGAACCAAAATAGTAGTAAAAAGCTCATTACTGTCTCTTGCAGGATGTACTGACTTCTCTTATATTGCATTGTGTGAGCAGGGGTAGCATGGAACTTAGTTAAGTGGAGCATTTTGCCCTTAGTACTGTATCATTCTGTCCCACAATACAAAACCTAATTAGTGCGTCCAAAGAAGCGTTAAATAGATTTCATGCTGTTTAATAAAGGCATTACGTGTTTTTTGTCTATTGCAAAACATTAGAGGGAATGTTCATAGTGCATGTTTCTGCTGCCTCTTTCACAATTAAGGTGCAGTTTTACATTGTATCTGCCTCAGGAAGGCTCAGTAACTTTTTTGCTCATCAAATCTTTCCTCTCATTGTTATGCTCTATTTGTTTTGGTGTTATTGCATAATGGTATTGAAATAGACTCTTAATGAACATCTTTGCTAGTCATTTCAAATTGGGGGGGACAGCTCTTAGCACTAGAATATATCAGGCTGTCGTGACTTGAGGTTCAGTAATTCTTTTTTGGTGCTGATCTTTAACTAGTAACCGAGAAGGAAGAGTTTACTTTGTGACATCTGTAGCCTGAACCTTTTCATTCTTGTGAGTTCTCATTAAAATGTGAGATTTCTTCCCGAGGGTCACCATTACTGTCAGGTTTACACAGCCCTAATGGTGATGTTTTGTTTCTGATTTCATTCCTTAGCTGGCCTTGTCTGGCCTAAAGTGTCTGAAGTGCAGACCTTCTAGACTATATATGCTGAAGTTCAAAAGGACTAAAATACCGCCTTAGGGAGGGGCAGAAAGGCTTCTTGAATTCTGCCAAATCTTGCCTTGTTGTACATGAACCTATAAAACTATCTAAGCAACTCATTAAGGAATATCTCATTGCATCTAGCTAATCTGTTGCCTGCCTGTTGACGTGGTCTCCATTTTTTTTTTTTTTTTTTTTTTTTTTTGGTTTTGTGGGGTTCTCGTTGGCTTCAGCTCAGTTTCTTCAGATGTGTTTTAAGTGATCTGGACTGGGGTTTTTATTAGGAGGTTTATATGAAAAGTACGTTACTCATCTAACGTTTTGCAAAACATTTCTAAGACCTTGCAAATTGTACTGAATTAATCTTCATAGCCTGTATTTTATCTAGCTTCATGGCAGTGTGAATTGATGTGAAAAGCATCAGTGATAGAGCTGTGAACTGACTGTAGAGCTTTGGTTTCCCCTAGCCCATTGTAGATATTTGATCAGGAGTTAGTGATACGTGAACATAACTATCATAGCTGCTTAGAGTATTTTGAGAACAGGTACTTAGAGTATTTTCAGAACAGGTACTTGCCAGCTGAATACTTGTCTGGAAAGCCGCTAAAACTGTACTATAGCACTTCAAGATCAAATGCTGTGGGAATTGTTCCATCATTATGCTTTCAGCTGTTGATGTAATATATAAATTTGTTCAGGTAGCATTTTTCTGCATCTTGTTCAACTAATCGGTGTAAAATAGGTCTGAATATTGCAACAGTCTTTGTTCATAGCTAGCACAACTTCTCATATTGGAGTCACCAGCTCCTTAAATGTATGTTGTTTCAGGAATACTGAAACAGCTAGCTGCTCCCAGAAACACTAAAAACATAATAAAGGGCAACATAAGAAAACACTTAACCAAGTCCAGAGACAACCTGTGTTCTGATTTTGTTACTTTGTGTGAGCCTACAAAACCACACAAGTAGGAGTGTGATCTGAAGGTCACCAAGTGCAGTGAATTTTCCAAATGTTATATAATTAAAGAAACACCTGTGCCCCAGCCAAATAACTTCATGCTGATCTGCTGTGAAAATGTTGTGCTTAATAACCCTAAAAATGTCTAATTTCTTACGCCCGGTGGAGGTTGCAAAATGAGCGGCACTATATAAAACATAAGAGACATTAGTTCAAGATGTCTTAAAGGGTCTCTTAAGATTGATATACTAATGTCCCAGTGTGTGTTTCTTAGTTTCTGCAATTATGTTTAGTAGACTTCAGATGGGACAAAATGGAATTTAAGAATGCCGGTGATTTATGAAGACTCAAATTTTACTCCTGAACTCCTGATGTTCTTAAGCCAACAGAGGTTCCAAAGAAGATCGCAGGTCACATAATCTTTCCTAAGGAGAAAGCAAAAAAATCCGTATTGCTTGATATTGGTCATGATATCAGTGTCCTCGTTTTGCACTAAAGAGTATGCTGTTGATATGACATCTGAATGTTACAGGTACATATCAGGAGGGAAGAAGATGGGTGCCAAAATTCAGAGTTTCTTGGAGGCATGTAAACTTTTCTATACGGAAGGAAGGATGACATTGTTAACATTTTAGGACTATGAAGAATCTGTAGAAAGTTCAAGGGAAATCCTGCATTAGTGAAATAAGATTCCAATGGGAATGGAATACATAGAAAAAGCAGGAAAAACAAGATAAGTGAAAAGGCAGGACTGATAAGCTGGATGGATATTTTTCTGTCTCTAAATTTTACATATGTATTTCTTTGAAACCTTCCCTAATGAGTGCCAAGCTACTGACTCCTAGGATGTGCCACCAAGCACATGAGGGCAGAGCAGTAAAAGGTATGGCGACAGTTCTTTATTATTATCTTTTCATCTCAAGGTGCACGTATCTATGCATGTTATACGTGTAGAGACTTATTTTGCTATTGCTGGCCACGTTCCAAATTTTAAAGCAGATTTGTAAGGATAAATTGGCAAAGGATACTTCTGACTTCACAACTGAGAAGTTTTGCCCATGACTGATAACAGCCCTAGTTGGAAGAGAAATGCAGATCTCTCTCTCTCCCTCCCCCAACCTAGAGCATGTCCCTTCTGTAAGTTCAGAAAACATTGTTAACTCTCTGCATAACTGTAAATGGCTAAATTATATGGACTAAGTAGTTTGTGGGAAGTCACTGACTGACTGATCTGGGCTAATTAACTGTTCTCATTTAGTCTCTGGTTGCTTTTGACAGTAACTGAAAACCACAGTGATTTAATGCTTGCTAAGTGGAATTTATTAAATGAGTAAAGGCTATAAGCCAGTGAGCACTACTGATATCCAAGTGTTCATATCTCTAAACCTGCACATCACCTGCTAAGAAAAAAAAAAAAAAAAAAAAAAAATCACCTTATGTCTGAAGAGTCAGGGGTTCAAATAGCTACAAAGACCAGTTTTACAGTAATTACTAGTTCCTAAAATGTATGGTATGGAATAAAGGCTCGTTGAGAGATAAATGGCGGTGGTAGTATTGAACTGGACAAGCAGAAACAAACAAACAAAAAGGAAGGTGGGTCCCAGATCCCTAGCAGCGAAGGTGCCCTTAAGATTCATTGATATTTTGTGTAGTAGTCATCACCCATCTGTATAGATCAGAAACAGAATGAGGACCTGTAGGATAGTCATTTACCAGAATTATGTTGAACTGTGGAGGTGAAGGCAGCATCTTTGCTTGGACCAGGAAACACATGTGTACACACTGCACCCCACAAAGTGCAGATGATTCATTTGTGAATTATTTATGCATTCAGTAATTACACAGGTAGCCTACTTCCACACAGTCTGAAGTTTCTAGTGGGCCCTTTTGAGTAGCTCTTGAGGAGCATGCCAAGGTATACATTCCTGAAGTTATGAAGGTAGGAATAACAGTGGCAAGGTCCGAGGGCACTGTCTGTTAGCCAAAGGTAAAGGCAGTAAAAGCTTTTTGGGTATCTAACAGCAAAAAAAGTTGCAGGAATCCAATGCTGCATATGCCATTAGCCGTATTATAATAGACAGCCCTTTAAGCTAGGAAAATTCACTATGTCCCCTACCCTCTTTGGACAATTTGCTAAATCCTCTGGTGTGCTGCTCTTCCAATGATCTGCTTCTCTGTATGTAAAGAAGACGGAGCATCACAGTCTGAACAACTGGCCCCTTTACCAGTTCTAAATTTTTCTCAAAATCTGTATCTTTACCAACCACCACTACCTGAATACTAACCTTTCTAGTTTTGAGTTATCTCAAATTTTGGTATTCTCACTCAAGATATTTTTTACTTTCACTATCATTTTGGTTTTATGCATTATGAGAATTTGATATCAGTGTGAATATTCCCTGCTTCAAATTCATAATGGTACAGATTGTGTTTACAGTTTATCTGTTGATTTACAATTCTTCCTTTTTAATGTTGAAACTCTTTGGCATAGCATGTTTGACTGTCTTCCTTATTTGAGTATGGAAATGTATGACTCTTCAACTCTCTACTGTTGTCATCATGTTCTTCCCTTTTTTTTTTTTTTTTTTTCCCCTTCTCCCCCCGCCCCAACCCCCAACTTGCTTCAGTATACATACAAAAGGTGTGAGATCATCAGGGACATCCATAGCGTGGATGTGTTATATCAATTTAGTACACACCTCATATGGCTTCCTTCTGTGGCCTCATCCTGAAATGAGGCCTCTTCTAGCCTGCTCTTCCTAATCAAGACATGAGATTTTTGTCCAAACCAGAGGGTAGTTTAGATCAGTTTGATACTTTCTTTTTGTATTCCCTTCTCTGACAGTTGATAGGCAACTGTGTCTTGCGCTGCATCTGGGTGATGCCACATCTGCTTCCTTCAATTTTGTGGTAATTTGTACCTACAAAAACTCAGGGTCCGATTGTGCAAGATGCTCTGTGACCATTGTAAAAGATTGCCACTTTTCCAGAGAAGTTAGAACCTAAACTGGCAAGACGTAGGAAGGATGCAGTAAACTAAGTGATTATATTGTTGCTCTGTTGATGTGGTGTAAAAGGGGATATTTTAAAAACCCAAATAGTGTTTGGATATTCAGCCACCATTGTATCTACCCTTGGTCCATCTGAAAACTCTTCTACCACTGACTTCTTAGGTGATAGAGGATAAAATGACTCACTGGGATTCTGCTCTCAATTTTATCTAGAAGATAGTTATTTTTACCTTTCCAGGAAGGGTCTTCTACTATCTTATCCCTCATGCTTATAAATCTATATATAAATATCAGCCAGGGAGAAACGTCTTCCTTCCACACAGGAGTGAATGACACAGCCACACTGATCTGAGCTGTTTTCAGGGCCGCATTGTGAAATCTGACAAATTAATTAAGTTGGATCATATGTGTACAGGCATGGTTGTATTAAAGCTATATAACTGGATGTGCCACAGGTTGAAAGTAGCTCATTAAAAACAGGTCTGTACTTTGCCTTAGATCCTCAGTGAATCAGGCCTTACAAGGTGAAGCATCAGCATTGATAAATAGAGTAGGTGATTACAGTTTATGCTCATTCTGAAGGAGTGTTGCATATTAGTTTAAGAAATCTTCATTACTCCAGAGAGTTAAATTCTTCCAAAGTTATGGTGCTTCGGAAGTTGTTTGTTTTACCTAGATTGATTTGCAGAGCAAAATGTTGGAATCTGTTTTGACATACTTTGAAAGCTAACTTTTTTTTTTTAAAGTGAAGCTTTGACTTTGACTTCTTTAACTAGATTACAATGCTAATTTAAGAAAGGTGAGATTTAGAGAAGACAATCTAGTTGAATGCAAATTGATTTATTTTGGAATTTTCACTCATGGAAGTTACCAATATTATTCATTATGTTCTCAGGTGGACTGCACACAGATCTTACGATATTTAAATCCTTTCTGAAACAGAGGTTTTGTCCTATACAGCCATAGTAAGTTGTTAATATAAAAAGTGCCAATAAATGGTGTTCAGGAATAGGGAATATATTTCTGGGTTTTGTAGGGTGAATAAAATGGTTTCTGTACTCCAAGTGCCTTCCTCCAGCAAAAATTTACATAATTTGTTAACAGCTCCAAAATTCTCCACCCCCTGCACCTTTTTTTTTTTCCCTTTTAGACACCTAAACAAGCAGGCTGATTCTCAAATATTAGATACTCAGCAGCTCCTAGTCAGTTTGGCCAAGTAATTGAAAGTTGCTGGACACCAAACCGCGGATTTAATAGCTTAGTTTTAAGCACTCAGTTTTGCAATGTTGCCTAACAGAGAATAAATACAATATTTGTAAATGAATAGTTGTTCAAAAACCAAACAGACTTTGAGTACATCAGGAATAATAGAAAGCTGAACACTTCAGCATAACGAAGACGGTGACTGGTTTTAGTGGTTGAGAGCGCTTAGGTCAAAGCAGTGTCTGCAAAACCACTGTTTCTGCTGTGGTTGGAACAGGAAGTGATTTTGTGATGTGTTATGCACCTTTACGTGATATCTCTGTGTGAATGCTGACTTTTTAATGGAGATCACTGTAATCTACTCCATGAGCCCTATTTAATGAAAACCACTATAATCCCAATACTGGTTCTTTTATACCTATTAAAGGAGTGGTTCTGGTTTTTGCACAGTGAATTCATGCATTTGACTTGTGTTCTACAATGTTCTGAAATGGACCTTGGATCCTGAGGTCTTGAAAGTTTTATTCAGAGTGTATTTCTTAGATGATGTACTTGCTGCTTGGAGGACAGATGTGATTTATGGCACCAGAGATTTTGGTCTATTGTAACATTCATGTAGGAAATAAAGGGCACTAGTAATAGTAACAGAAGGAAGAAAAGTACTGGGGAGGGAAATATCAGAAAAAGAGACATTTTCAAGGTCTGAGCACGGGGTTTATTATTTCAGTGCTAGATATTAGCAAGTATGTTTTCAAAATGATGCCAAAGTGTCTATTTAAGAAAGCGTTTATTAAAGAATGATGGATAATCAAACATCGGTGTGGCCTCATGCTTTGGCCTCAGATACTGTGTGCTGATGCATGAAAGCAAATCTTAGATGCTGGCATGTTTTTGAACCAAGCAAGAAAATATGGTTTGCCCTGCAAAAAAACCTTGATTTTCCCAATGTACAGAATCACAGGCAGGACTGATATGTGCACATATATGTTGCTGTTACAGAAGCCAGAATGTTGAAGCCATAAGGAAAACCATTTTTAATGCCCTATAAATTTGTAAAGATTGCTGTGTTTTCAATTCTATTATTAGTTTCTAATAATAGAAATTATGTATCTTAAGGATAGATAGATAATTAAAAATCTATATAATAAAATCATACACCATACTATTTTCATTTTTCTCTGGACATGACCATGTATTTTTGGCACACATTCGGTGATTTCTGTTTTAAGAATAACATGTTTATAAAAATTTGCTTTTCACATACTCTAATTGAGGTTAGTAGCTAAAAATTTTGACAGATGCTAATATGGTCTACATTTCCTCTAAGGGAGAGTTTCTGACTGTTTCTTTGCTTTTATTTATTAATTTGAAAAAGTATACTGCAGTAATCTTGCACATTTTGTAGTCTGTTTCAGACGATAGTGATAAGCTAGGGTTTTTTAGCCGACCAAATAAATTGATAAATACAGCTGATTCAGAGTGTTTACATAATCTTTCCAATGTCAACAGTCATTTAAATTATCCTAACTTTATACTGAATCTCCAAAATCCAATTACCAGCTAATAATAATTGTCAGTTTTACTCTAAACCTTTAATGATAGGTCACAAGGGATGTTGTACCAGAAGGATTAAATCGTTGTAGACTGTAGCTATGCCCAGCCTTAAATTACTAACCTCTTATCTCGTGGTAACAGAGCTACCATATGTTTTGTCGCCATTTTTGCTAAATAGAATAAATGTCACCAAAATTAATTTCGCCTTTCTTAAATTAGCTTCTTAGTGTGATTTCTCACTTCAGTCAAAATTTATTTCTTGAAGAATTTAATTTCCTTCTTAATCTATTTTATTTGAGAAAGTGGAGGAAGAACATTCAGGAACAAATGCCTTTTAAATCATTCTGTGGCTAATTTTGAAAGTTACCCTTCATTAATAATTGCTGACCCCTGCAGGACTGAGTTTTTTAAGTCACTGTATACTTAAAATCAAACTGGTTCTGCCTAGTTCATCCTGGCTGTATTCAAGGCGCTAAATGATAAAAGGGGGTAAATCCTGCTTGTAAGGAAATGTAGCGCTTAATCATGTGAATACAAGATTTCCCATGTGATGGATGATCCAAGGGAATGTTGTAATTAGATGGTTTGGTTTAGTTGTATTTATAAGGTTTTAATCATATTAAGGAGACATACAAGTGAAGGAAGATATACTTAATGTAAGGCATAGTATATAGCTGGAAGAAATGCTGCCTTGAAAAGAAGGCATTGAGAGTTGGCATTGTCATATGATATAGTGACAGCAGTTTCTATCTGAATTGCTGGCATCCTTAAAAATATTTCAAATGAAATGTGTATTTTAAAATTATTTAAAAAGACGTAGCTACTGGCTTTCTGTTACATTTCCCATTCTTTTGGTTTTGATAAGCTCACTCAAAAACTTTATAGAAAGTTACAATGTAATAGTTCTTTTAAAGAAAAGAAATTGAAAGGATGGGGCAATTGAAAAAGGGAGGATTCAAAAGATAAACCTTAAGTGACGGGCTCTGTCTGAAATCATCACTCAGCTGGTGTTAAGAACACAGTATAAGGCAAAATGGGGGGGTAATTTTTAATGCTCATAAATAAATACTATTTGAAAGTATTGAAGTCTAGAGGGAGTATATTGGCTGGAATAGTAAAATCTCTTAAATGCCTATGATTTCCTTTTGGAAGCATGTTCCTGTTTAAGAACCTATAGCAAAGAGAACAGGGATGACTAGAAAAAAAAGTAATTTCTTCTGTCAGCTGTACATGATTATCAAGGTTTTGTAAACTCAATTAGTAGAGAAGAATATATCCAAAATCTGATTAAATATTAGTGCCAGCAGGGCAGAAAATTAAACAGACCATATGCATTAATAAACTATTAAATGTTCTATCAACTTTGAACAGCTGTAGCAGTTGTAATCAGGGATTTCTTTGTGGCATCCTACAAATTCGTATAGGACTAGGAAGTCACTACTAGATTATTGCAGTGGGTGGAAAGTCAGAAGTGTCTGTCACTCTTCTGACTGTGGAGGGTATCTGTGTATAGGAAAATACTGCTTTTGTGTTTAGCAGAGCTGTCATCTGCACTTTTATTTGAGGTGCTGATATTTATCTGTATCATGGCACTGTACCTGTATCATATTTGTCTGTAAGATGGCTGAAATACAACCTTAGAGAAGAGCATTGGAAAATCATTAGAACCTATGCAGAAATATGGCTACTGTTACTACCTTGCCATTTCTAAAAATGAAAGCATAGCAGTCAGGTTGGTGAAATGGTAGGTTGCTTTGCAAACAGAATGATATTCTGAGGAATTGAGCTTTTAATTCTGTCATAGAAGATGGATGATACCCACTAGCCAAAATAAGTGAAAACAGAAATATGGATAGTCTCCAAAAGAACAGAATTAATTGTAACTACTTGAGTTAAAATAGGAAACCAAATATGACTGATAATTTCAGTGTTTTTGAGAAAGCATTATAGGGACTGTAAGTGGTGTGTTCATATTGGTAACCAATCCTGTGCGTGATGGGGAACGGCACCCAAAAAAAAGAAATAAGCTGGTGAAGAGTGAAGGACCTCGATGATCATGTGCTTCCCAAAACACAGCATAAGAACAAGCAGAATCCTCTCCCAGGTTCAGACCAGCAGCCCAACTGGCCCAATATTCTCTCTTTAAGTGTGGCCAGAAGCAGATGTCTGGAGAGGGAACTGAGCAAGTGTAAATGATACTTCCCCTTAGTACTCTTCCAGCATTTGACTTTTTTCAGCTAAGTTTGTTTACTAACCTGTAATGGATTTCCAGTCTCCCTTGGAGTTCATATAAGCTTCTATGCCCAGCAGCCTGTGTCAAGGAATTTCACAGGTTTACTACTTGTTGCGTAAAGAGCCATATCTTTCTGTTTGTTTTGAACCTGTTTCCCACTGCTTTTGCTTGATGAGCCCCAGCTCTTTAACTGGAAAAGACATTGGTCTATGGCTAAGACAGGGCTTTTTTACTGCTTGAGAATTCAAGCATGTGTCAGTGCTTATGGTTTGTGAACATTCACTGAGTTTTGCAAGGAGACGAGTAGCTGGCGTCACTCCTTTGATGTCTGCTTACATTGTTCTTATACAACTCATTTGCTTACAGTGGACCTTTTTTTTTCTGAAGCCTGATCAGCAAGCAAAAAATAGATGCTGTCTCACCTAACTGGAAGAGTTTTAGCCAGGGTACACACAGCTCTGTGGGATGAAGGGCAACAAAGCTGGTGAAGGGTCTAGAGCACAAGTCTTATGAGGAGCAGCTGAGGGAACTGGGGTTGTTTAGCCTGGAGAAAAAAAGGCTTAGGGGAGACCTTATCACACTCCACAACTACCTGAAAAGAGGTTGCAGTGAGGTGGGTGTCAGTCTCTTCTCCCAGCTGACAAGCAATAGGGCAAGAGGAAGTGGCCTCTAGTTGCTCCAGGGGAAGTTTAGGTTGGATATTAGGAAAAATTTCTTCGCTGAAAGGGTCATCAAGCATTGGAACAGGCTTCCCAGGGAAGTGGTCAAGTTGCCATCCCTGGAGGTATTTAAAAGATGTGTAGATGTGGCACTCAGGGACATGGTTTAGTGGTGGACTTGGCAGTGTTAGGTTAACAGTTGGATTCAGTGATCTTAAAGGTCTTTTCCAACCTAAATGATTCTATGAAATAAAGTTTCGGAATGGAACAGCAGGTTGAAGTTCTGACTTTCATTTACGCCTGAGAGCCAAGGTATAGCAAAGGTTTGCAAACAGTTCATGAAAACTAATAACATCTTTCTTACATGTTCTAAAACATACTCAAAAGAGCAATTTTCCAAAATATTTTTCTGGTCTAGCTTAGTGATACATTTTGATTTGTTAGAAAGTGCTTACTGTGCTCTCATGATTGCAAATAATCATACCAATTTGGGGAATGCTAAATGTTTTCTTCCAGATTCTAATTGTAACTGGATTTAGTTATAGTCACATTCAGGTAAAAATAATTTTTGTAAGATTTAAGTGCATATTTCTAACCTAGGAAATGTTCTGGATTGAGTTCTGTGGTATCATTTCTAAGAATAGCTTTTACAGTGACCATAACTAATCCTTATTACATTAGTCATCTATCCTTTGTTCCTTTTTAATCTTTCATTTGAGTTGTTTTTCTGTTCATCCTTATACAGGCTAGATTATAAAGGAAAAAGATTGTTCTGTTTTGGCCTTAAAAATCCAAGTGTAAGTATTTCTTTCTCTCATCTTTTCTCTTAGCAGGACTACAATTTACTGCACAGTGGCACAATCCCAAATGTCTGCACTGTGCAATGAACTCAAATTAGGATTAAAGATTGTCAATTTTATTCTGAAAAGCAATGCTAGGATAATATTGGCCATCTACCAAAGCTGTACAGGCTTGAAAAGTTTTGCTGAATGTGCACAGAACTCCATTCAAGCATGGGCAGTTCACACTGGCAAAGGTCAGCTCCCTTTCTCATTCTGTAAGGCCTCTAATTTTTCATCATTAGCGTCTTTAAAGATTGCTGTGGGGGTTTCGCAGGAGATAAGGGGTGAACACTGGTTTGTAGTATGATGGCACAAGGGCTGTTAAATATTTAGAGCTAGGTGTCAGGGAATACCTGAGGACTGAAGAGGGTGTGACGAATGCTGAAAAATTAGAGCATTACTTTCTTGCCTATAGAAAACTGGGCTTTTCACAGAATAAAGTATGTAAAGTCCACACTGGTGTGATCATATAAGTACATTTCTCTTTGGTTTGCTGTATGAATATATGCAACAAACATGGGAGTCATTCAGTTTGGGGGTGGGAAAGAAGGGAAATTAATTGTGCAGTAATAAGGAAATAAAATATGTGGTGGAACTAAGCAAACAGGACCAAAACCAAGTACTCAAGAATGAATGTTACATTGCATAATGTTATGTAATACACGTGTTGTAGCAAGTAGCAATAACTGACTCCTTACTGCAAGTTTGCTATTTTTCCTCCCCCCCATAGCTATAGTGTTATACTGTGTCAAGATGCCTTCTTACTTTTGGGTGGGAGTTATTTCATATCACACTGAGTTATGTTCTATTTGAGTTCCTGACCTTTTCGTGGCAAGGCTGTAATGGAAACCTTTCCTGCATTATCTTTTATAGTGATATGGCTATGCAAACATGGATATATCTCTCTAGTGAAGACACAGCCTGACAACAGATGGGATTTTTCTAAATCTAGGCACAACATCTCCTTAACAATATAAGCTAAATCTATGGTGTGATGGTCACCACAGAAACATCTGCACTGGTTTGCAATATTACAAATTATGGGCAAAGTCAGAAGGTTAAACTGGGTCACAGCTAAGCTGGAAGAGGTTAGCTTAGCTCACTGTTGAAGATTTTGCAAATTCGGTCAGCTGACTTTGTAGTGGAGCAGATGATGGGTCTTGCACAGGCTATTCCACTAGCTCAGATGTAATGGTAGTGACCCTCAGCAAAGGATGTCAAAAGCAGTTAGAAACTGAAATGGGGATTAGCATTTAGCATATAGGGATTAGCATACCTATTTAGGTACAGGCTTTTCTCTAGTGGCCATTTGTCATGGCTTGCAGGATTGATAGGTTCAGCAACAACACTACACTGTAAAATTCAATATTGTCCTGAATGTGGAACATCATCAAATGATCTGCTTCTGTGTGTTGTTTCTTATCCATGCCACGTGTGCAGGGATAGCTGTGAGCATTTTTAACACTAGGCCAAATCTGAAATATTGGAGGAAAGGGCTTGTAGGGGGTGTCTCTATTGAGCCACTCACCAAAGTTCACTAACAGCAGCAGCTAGCTCAAATCTTGGTATTTCAAGCCCATTGCCTTTATACATGGTGCTGTTCTAAGTATGTTGAAATCTGTTCAACTTCTGAAAGCGGTTCAGCTGCATTCAAATGGAACAGCACCAAAGCTAAAAGCTTTTCTTCACTGACAGTCTGACTAGTTTAGGTGCATGTCAAAACTGCTGCTGTTTCTGTAATAGCAGAGTAACCTGGGTCTCCCTTATAGTCTGCTGCAAGATGTAGCTATGCTTTCCCTTCACTCATTCCATTGGGCATCTTCTCTATTGTTGTTTCCTTTTATATGGTGCTTATGGCTTCTCCAGGAAAAGGAAATGTGAAAAGAAATACAGTCACATTTTTTGAGTCTGCACTTGTGCCATTAATCAGAATATATTTCCTTCTGACCCTGGGAACATTCCGGGTTATCCTGGGCCTTGGTGATTGCAGGTGATTCTTCACTCTCTCAAACTGCCTCCACATATCTCATTTCCAGACATAACAAAGGAAACATGATATTCATGGTACATTCCCTTTCTCCCTTTGAATGTAGGTGAGTAGGCTATGGACAAATCTTTGTTTCCTTCTCTGCTTGCTATTTCCAGCAGTGAAGTAAGCTGCTAACCTGAAAGGCAGAAGGACACGATGCAGCCCCACCCTAGCAAGCAATAAAAAGAAAGCTTCTCTGTGCCCCAGCCATTCCCTGCATGTGCTAATAAAATAGTTTCTACTGCCGTTAAATCATCCCAAGAGGAATCAGAGGAATAGAATTGTGCACTTACTCTTTGTAAGGCCCCATACCTCATGTAAATGGTTCCCCAGCCTTTAGCCACTTCCAGTGTGGTTTCAGTCCACCTGTAGTTCTGTCCAGAGCCAGATCAATTATGCTTAGTGTAGATGTGGATGTCTATTGTGTGAAAAATGAGAAACTATGTGACAGTAGACATCTCTTTCTTGCAGTGCTGAAAGTTTTTATTTGGCTTACAGAATTTTGAATAGAAGTTTAACAGGCTTGGGTTGGGTATGGTGTGTGTATAGCTTCACTGGATACAGTAATTAAACAGAATACTGGCTCACTGCTGAATTTGAAAAGACTTAGATAATATGACAGTGTCTTTTCAGTTCTTACGTAGAAGAGATTTACTATGCGTGTATTATAAACCTGTGATTTATAAACCTAATTGACTTCATTAGTCCCCAGGGGCTTCATTCTTGTTAGCCTGGAAATGCCTGTTAATTTTTTTTTTTTTTTTTAAATTATGACCTCATTAGAGTGAAAACATGGCTCCAGATCCTTGCCTTGTGTAAATCAGCCAAGTCTTGTGGCTAACCCCAGCTGAAGATCCAGGCTGTAAGTTGAAAGCCAGTCCTTTCCATTGCCTCTTCTAATCTCAAGGGCTGGGCCTAGTGTTAGAAACATCCTCATACTAACATAAAAGGGCATTTCAGTAACGTGCTTTGTGTGGCTTCTCCAGTTAATGCCGTAGTCTCTCAATGTGCCTAAGACTTAGGCAGACGCATGTATAAGATGTAATTCAGTAAGTTTCTTCAAAGGAGGAATTAGAGGTAGGATGTTTAAAAATAATATGCAGAAGTGATGAAGGCTGGGATTGCAAAAACTGTGAATGCCAATTGAGATTAGGTTTCTGTCTGTCCCTTTTTTTTTTTTTTTTTTTGAGTGATAAGAGGAGCTTCATCTTCATAGTTTTCTAAAGTACTGCAGTTAATCTGAAGAGAATCTCATAAAAGTTGCTCCAGGTAAAACAGAAAAATGGCTTTGCTAAAGTTGTCAAATTTGACTTAATGAGTGTCTTTTTTTTTTAATGCTCCATTATTCAAATTCAAAACTATCTTGAGATTATTGTTGGATTGTGGCAGTTGCACAAGTTGTTGAGGTCCGCTCTTCATAACAGGTTTCTTTTTCTTTCTCTATTTTAAGATATTGAAAAACCCTTCTACCTAACCTTTTACACTAAATCCCAAACAGTTTTATTTATAGTTGCCAGAAGTGAGTTCCTAATGTCATCTTAATTAGAAACATGTGGTGAAAAAAAGAGACAACTTTTAAGCTGACACTATTTTTGAGTTAAAATCTGGCATCCCCTTCCCACTGACAAGCCTGACAACTGCAGCAGCAATCACCTCATCAAATCTCTCCGTTGTGTCTCTCCTGGTTTTTGGCATCCTTCCTGTCTAAATTTTTATCAGATGAGTGCTTTTTTCTTGGCAAGTATTTTAAATACCTTCTTGTTTCTTTATCTCTGCACCGTCACCCTTTGCCCTTAATGTCATTTCTCACATGTAAGACTGTGGCAGAATTCGAAACAAATTAGTTAGGAACGTAGATTCAAAGACCAGTTTTTCCTCTTGGCTCACCAGTCTCTTCTCCCCCCGCTTTTTAAACATCAGCATGTCACAGATACCACAGGAACACTCCGTTTTTAAGATGCATTTTTGATGCTTTAAATCCTCAATGCTGCATCTACCTTCCTTCTGCTACAGCATGTCCTGTGATGCTTTTCTTTATCTTGCTGCTTCTCACCATTGAAAGGTTTTCAGCTGGTGATATCTGGATCTTTAATCCTGAGTTTTGGAAATACTCAGTAGGCTATGTCAGAATAAGAATCTTTAGGTCTAGATGCTTTAGACCACAGCCAAACTAGATATCCTTTCCACAGCTTTTCTCAAAGCTGGGCTGGAATTGACTTTCTTGCAAGAATTCTGGTATTTCCTCTTCTAGTTGCTGTTGATTGCAAAGTTGATTCTGAACCTTGAAGTTCAGATGAAACCAAGAAAAATGTTTTTTAGGAACGTTATTCAAATAATTTGTTTCTTCAAATAAATACATAAATATTGGATGACATTTGCAAGCTGAATTCATATGAATAAGGATAATTTTAGCACGTGTCCAAAGAAAATTCTTGTTCATCCTACAAGGCTTCAGTTATATGTCTTTGCTAAAGATTAGAGAAGTGCTGAATCTCAGCTGACATTTGTAAGTAAGTAAAGGAATAGAAAAGTAGAATTCTGGCTTCTGCTGTATATATTGTTGAAAAGGGATAAATAAGTTTTAAGGAAGCAGAATCCTATAGGCCTTTTATTTCTCAGTTGAGGTGTATGGTTTATCAGACTCTTAGAATTTATGGTTCAACACTCAGCCTAAGCTGAGACTGCTTGTTGTAGCTTAGATGGAAAAATAAAAGAAAGGGGGGGGAGCAAGAGAAAAATTAACACAGTTTTTGAGCCTTAAACAAATCTGTGATTCCCAAAGTAGTGTTTTACAGAGGCAACCTTATTTTGTGATAACCTGATTTAAGAATTTTTATAGTTAACCTATTAGCAAAATAGACTTTGACTACAAGGAAATTGACAAGTAATGTGGGCTTTTGGTCTGAGCCTTAGATTCAAATGTGCAGTCAGCAATGTAGATAAATGTCCTGTGTGAAAAATGTAATGCATGGACATAACGAGCAATCATTGCCCACATATACTATGGACAGGAATCTTTAGAGGAAAAAGCATTGTTGCTAGGACTTTATTCTATGTAGTACTAGAGAGATGTTAGAAATCTTTTTATCATTTAACTTTTGTGACCAAAGGACTATTAACTGCTTGCTAAACAATCTGACTGTGCAAGTCTTCATTAAGTTCCAGTTGCTGCCCCACCAGTTTTTTTTGTGAGACAGTTGTATTAATATGAAAAGCGAGATACAACTGCCTTGAAATGAGTTTTAACCCTGAATAGGTACAACAAAATTAGTGACAGTATAGACAGTTCTAATTGCTGATGTCAAGGATAGCCTCTGTGGGCAAGGGTAGTACAAGGGTCCACGTCCAGTAATTTCTGCCCAATAATGAGAGTTGGTACCAACGGTGGTTGTTGTGTCTGCAGAACTGAATCTATTTCTCATAGAAATGATATCAACATTGCAAAATTCTATTTAGAAGCTGCTGGACTGCCATTAGGTTTTAATGTAGTTATTTTTACATTACTAAACAGGCTGTATTTAAGCAATTGAATTCAGTAGTGAAAAGTGCTGGCTCCAATTCCCAACTATTTCTGTACTGTTAATTTGGTCCTTCTTATGTACAGTTGTTTAGGAAAAAATATTTCTCCTGTTTCAAAGGCTGCATTGAAATTAAAATTTTGATTGAAAAGAGGAAATTTATTTACCAAATTCCATTTTGTTTGATACTGGCATCTTCTTTCTGTAGGAATACAGGAAATAATAAATGTTTGTTGCTTGGGATGGGGTTTGTTTTGGGTTGTGCTCTGTTTTGAAATTAAATTTTTTAAAGATGCTGTGCTACAATAGAGATTAGGATTCTTTGCTTGCAAAAAGTAAAATGAGGTGTTCAAGTTGGGAAAAAAAAAAACGATATTCAAGTTATTCAGCTACTCTTGAAAAGGCCTTTTGAAGCAAAAATCTGTAAAATATAAGTTGCGCTGTTCTAAATGTAAATACTTTCAGAGGGCACAGTACATCATAACACCTCTTTGTAATTTGTGAATCTGTACTGCAGTGCTGTCATTTTATGGATGTTCTTGAAGTGTGCAAAATGCTGTCGAAGAATGTGTCTTTTGTGGACCCCAGGCTGTCAGTTTGTCCCCTCCACTGCATGGGAAAGGAGTGGAGGAGAGGCTAATTGTGCTTGAAGATGTAATCCATTCTATTGAAGAAAAGTATTCTCTCAGCGTATTATGTTTGTGACCTGTGTCATACTCGAAGGTTAAGTTTTTTCGAAATGTGAGCCTAAAATGAATTTTGCACGATCGTGTTTTCAAAAATAAATTAATATAGCAGCTCTCACTGAGAACGCTGTAAGCTGGTGAATGCTCAGTAAATGAAACCCCTCTTCAGGGTGCCATGAGCAGGCAATAAACTTCAAATGGTTTTGAATTTGAGTAATGGAGCATTAAGGAAACATACTAATTAAGGTAAATTTGGCAATTTTATTGGAGCCAGTTTTCTGATTTCTTTAGTCAATGAAGAGCAGTGTAAGCTGCTGGACACAGAGTATTTTGAGATGCTGGCTGCTTCTTTTCATTGCCTAATGGGAGTTAAGCTCTTCTGAATATCCACCACAGTTGTAGTGCTAAGTTCTTTTGAAAACATCAGCCGTAAATCCCAACTTAGGGAACTAATGAACTGGGCTCATTTTCCAGTGTTAGCACCAACCCCCTGTGAAGGCAGTAGAAGCAGCTAAGTATGCAGGGTTCATGTCTATAGATACACATCTAAACTCTAGGGGCAGATGTTTTGAAAGCAGCTAAGCGCTAGGCTTTACGGGCCAGATCAATGTGGTTCAAGCTTTTAAAAGGAAGAGAATCATGCATAAAATGCTGATCAGGTGCATAAGTGACTGCAAGTCTCTAGCTGTCTATGTTTTCATTACTGAAGTTGCCTAAGCACTTAATGCTCTGCTGCTGCACGTCAGCAGAGGCTGCCATTTTGGCTGCGCTGAGGCTTAGATGGCTGAGTCCTTCCATGGCCCCTTGTGATTTGCAAATTCTATGTCTGAGTGGGCAGCACACAATTCAGTGCAGATCACGGCGGTCACAGACACATTTACTCCAAAACACCAGGCAGAGGGGTAACAGCATGCTAGTCACTGGGTTGGAGAGTATTCTGAAGGTTTGGGAGCGAAACAAGATTTTCCTCTACCTCTCCAGTGCTATCTGACAATCTGTTTTCATCTTCCTCTCTCACACTGTGACCTCTGTTGAGAATCCTCTCTGTTGTGCTGGGGGTGGCAGTGCTCAGCGATGTGCCCAGTTGTCCTGATTTCAGCAAGTGCACCCAGGCTGCACCCCAACTGGGGGAATATGTTCCCCATGGAGCACCATGGGGCTCCAGCTTGTCCTGCCAGAGGCTGTGCAGTAGCTTCTTGCCCAGGTGGTCAGGGAAATGGAGCAGAGACTGGTTTCTTCCTAGTTTAGAGATGTGCGTGGGGACCAGCATTGCACTATACTGCAAAACAGAGTTTTAGCCTCTGGATGTCTATTTTTCTGTACAATCATGTTACAGGGATCTTAGGTGCTACCTGTTAAATCAAAAAGGTGCTCTTTGTTGCCAGTTTAATATCTTTGTGGGTTAGGCCTATGTGTGTGTTTTGTTTTGTTTTGTTTTTAATTTTTACTCAAGTACCTGAATTAGTTAAAAATAGGATTTAGGGATTCTTGTAAATTTAATCATAAAATACTTTAAATTCATTTGAAAATATCATCATATGAACATTCATAAGATTTTCTTTGACACTCGTGGTTATGGTATGCAGTTGTTGTAGTAAATCATGTTGCGAAAGAGTAATCAACCATTAAAATACATACAGTCCTGCTTCATAGTGTAGAGTCTTTCTATGGCTGCACCCCCAAAGGGTGATTCAGTCACCGCTTTGCATCCCAGTGCCATGTTGTTACTTAACAAGCGAAAGTGGTTTTGGATGCTTTGTATATGACAGCCAAGGCTTTAACTGACCTGTCCCATGGAAATGAAGATGAATGGTAACTCTCCAGTCTGCTACCAAATGTTATTCGTAGCTATTTTCCAGTCTTACATAGAACATGTGCTGCAAGGCAAAGGCCATGGCACAAATGGACTATCACCCTTCTTTTGAATTTCTAGCTCTATCGTTTTGAGACTCAATTTTGATGTTACTTAAAATAGCATGTAAATATGTAGAGAAGAGAAAGTTACAATCTTACGTGTTAATAGAAGAAAGTATTAGGAATTGAGATGCTGATTTATTAAAAGATCTTGTGGAACAGCAAACCAAAGCTCTTAAAGCTTCTGTTCAAAGGGAATACTCAATGCAAGGATTTAAGACCAAATACCCTTCTTCTTCAGTATAATGTAATGCTGATTTGTAGAATCGTTGCACAGAAAAAATATTATAACAATAATGTTGTTGGAAGAAGGTTAAGCACTTCTTTATGAAAAACCAACATTGCCCGAGCAGTCTTATTGCCGGCATTGTTCTCTTATTGCATTATAGCATGTGCAACATCCAGGTCACTGCCAGTGCAAACCAGACAAGCTTAAGCTGCGATGAGTGATACTGAAGGGGGGGCCGGGTAAGGGGGGCTGTGTGTGTGGATCTGGATTGTCTCAAACTCAGACCCCAAGCAGAGATCCAGCGCTGGCGAATACAGCGAGAGTCTGTGGGGAAACTCTGCAACTGAAGTCTGCAGGGAACAGGAAAGAGTAGTTCCAGATAGGCCACCTTGACAAAGGTATTAGGTGTAGCAGGACATGCTGGTGTTCTGAACACATTGACAGTTATGAGCTTTTTAAGCAAATGTTTCTCATTTCTTTTTTCTCTTTGTTAGTTAAGTTGGATTGGGTGGCTGGTGCTGAAACAATTTAATCCTTGTCTACAAAGCAATTTATTGCAAGTTATTGCATCCTATTGCAATTGATTGCTTTATTGTTGTTGGCGTGTTCTGTGCTTTTTCTCTTAGAAATTTCATTTTGCAAATGTAGTAATAATATTTTACATGTGTAGAGTGCCTTTCATCACAAAATACTTCACAAACTAGATAGAGTTTTTGCAGTCAGTGGTTTGAAAGGGACTTACGCTGGTTTCAGGACACATAACCATCTTTGCCCATGTAGTCCGGCCAGGCTGAAGCTTTATCATGCTATCTACTTTCTTGTAATCTATATTGTCACCTGAGTAATAAACAGCCAACTTCCATTCCTGGCTCAGATGCATTTACTGCCGTGACTCAAAAACTGAAGTACCTGATGGGTAGGAAAACAGTTTCAATTCTACTGGCTGCCACCCTATTTGCCCGATGGGCCACAAAACTAAGAAAAAAGAAAAGTGTAAAAAAGGAACTTGAGGCCTAAACAAATGTATTGTTAAGTCTTGTTGTTTTCTTTTTGTGTGTTGTTTTAGGTGGGTGTGATTTTAAAAAGTGTTACTGATGCAGATCCTGTGTTTATTTGACCACCTTCTGTTGGTTTTAAAATTTGCATTTGTCTTATATTTATTTTATTGTATGCTATGGCCTAAAGCTAAGACACTGTATTAATAAAGTTGACCAGCTAGAGGTAAGGGCACAAGATTCTGTGCTCTGTGGTAAGCTGGCCTTAAATTTGAGCAAATCCTTGGAAATTCTATGACATTCAGTGAAAGAACTGAATTAATTTAAACTGAACTGCATACAACCTTTTAAAAATTAAATCTGCTACATATATGGATAATACT
This sequence comes from Pelecanus crispus, assembly GCF_030463565.1. Taxonomy (NCBI): domain Eukaryota; kingdom Metazoa; phylum Chordata; class Aves; order Pelecaniformes; family Pelecanidae; genus Pelecanus; species Pelecanus crispus. The sequence goes on from NC_134652.1 coordinate 26,551,958, forward strand.
ACTCTTAAATATTCAGCCTCTGTTACTTACTTTAATTCAGTGGATTTTTTGCTGTCTTCACATAACTTCCATTTAAAAGGACAGGCTAATCTACTGGTTCAGACAAAAGGCTTAAGCTCAGCTGATCTGTGTTCTGTTTCCTTTTTATCATGTTCTTGCATTTTTTTCCCTCCGTCTGTAAAAAGGAAATGACAGCACTTCACTGCCTCATGACTGTGTAAGGATAAAGACATTGATTGTGAGATGTTCAAAATGATCGAGCCAAGTATGTAACTAGGCCAATTTATATAGAGAGATGCTTTCAAATTAGATGTTGGGGTATTTTGTCTTGGAGAAGTGTGGAGGAACAGATTAGCTATCTTGCTCAAAGTATTTAGGAGTGAAATGGTTAACAAAATATATATACAGGCAATGTTTAGGTTTCGGAGTTAACACCCTATTGAGATGATTGAAAATAGTTCACATCTTGCTGAACTGTCATTTTGAGCTGTCTGCCAATTTAAGAACATATTGCTGCCTCAGTTAACATATGGTTTGAGTTGATACAGTTTTCTGTGCAACCATGAGAGCTAGACACATCATTATATGAAAATGAAAACAAATGGCTGAGTCCTGAGCTCGCTGCTTTAGGCCCCCCGGTGTAAGCACGAGTTCAAAGCCACCTAGTCTTCCCATTTGGAGATTCCTGCAGCATGAGAGAGTCCGGGTGCGATGGTGAGCCGCAATAGCTCGCTCCTGTGCCACAGAGCTGTGGCACGCAGCCTGTAAGGGACGTTCCCAGGAAAGAAGTTTTACAGCCTGGGCACAATGGCAAATGATCCCCTGGGTAGCTGTACCTAATTTGTCAAGATTTAATTAGATCCTGGGATTGGTGAGCATCCCTTTGGGACTTGAACTCCTTTACTCTACCGCTGGTGTTGCACATGTGTTATACTGGGCACATTAAACAACTGAACCCCAAGCTCTTGCTGCATCTTAACTGTGTTGTACTGTAAGTTAACACTAGCAAATAGAAAAATAAAGGTGAAAGTTTCTAAGGAAACTCTTTCATGAGCACCACGAGGTAGCTGTTGATATCTGCAGAACTAAGGTTGAAAAATTTTCCACTCAATTTATAATGGTTCCATTCTAAGATACCTGCAACTGTTTTTTTTTTTTTTTCTTCCCCAATGTGATAGAAACTCCATGGTTGTGCTACAATTTGCTTTGCTTTTTTTAATTTAAGTTGCAGTTTTAGCACTGCATCTTTTTTCTACTTAGGCTAGGTAAATTTTGCAATATTTCCAACTCATTATCTAGGTGTTTTCATTGCTGAAGTTCCTGGTATGTCTCCTGTCGTAGTAGAAAATTAATTCACTACAAACAAATTATATTTAGATTATTTTAAAGGTCTAACTAAAGCGGACAAAACCAAAACAAAATAAAAAATTGAAGCTGAAATTTCATCTTTTCTTTGTGCAGTGGGGCAAGATGCAGACCAGAGTGACTCAGGTTATGTGTACAGCATAAAACTATCCAGATTTGGATAAATGGACTTTTTTCCTTGTACATATGGCTTTGTAACTGGCTCATTTCCCAACATTCTTTTTGACTCGACTTTTCGATTCAAAGGAATCCAAATATCTGACCAAAACTCATTTAATTTTCTCCTACCTATCAGAAGTAAGTGTTTGTGCAAAATGAAACCACAAAGCAACTCGGGTTTGCTTGTGAGATTGATGAACCATAATGAATCTTTCAATGAACTCAGTCTAAATTTCAAGCATGTAATAAAACACAAAAGCATATCCAAAAGTCACTTTGAGTATATCCTTGCATATCTGGTAATTTATTTTTAGGTCACTTATTTTGGGGCATTTACAAGCCAGTCAACTGACAGAGAAATGCTGCTTAGCAATGCCACCTTCAGATTGCCTATACACGTACTGGTACACAAATTGCAGAGGCGTGCACCAAATGGCAGATTTTTGGCTGATAAGGTAATGGCAGGGCAGCATTTACTACTTTGGAGCTACGCTGCTGGAGGATATAGGCCAAAATCTCTTGCTGCTCCACAGACCAGGTTGTTCAGATACACCGTTGCTTCCTGTGCATTCCTTGGACTTAATTAGAGCCTGCTGCTCCCCCCTGTGCCTTAGCAGAGAAAGTCCTGCAGTGGGATCACAACTCACTATGGTTGTAAAGTGGCCAGGCTGGACTGTGCAGGCACATTGAGCATGGCATCAGCCTCACATTACGAGCGTTACAATCAACAGGACAACGCATTCATGACACATGTTGTCATTCATACATATAATGTTTGCCTTTTCTAAATCTTTGCAGAAAATCTTTTATTTGGCCAAGTTGGCAAATCATCTCCCAGAGTTCCCGGGCCATGTTTCTGATTGCCATCTGTAGTTCCACAAACTTTCTGAAGCGACGTCCTTGTGTAGCTTACCGTATTGGTTCTTTTGCACCCATGCTATGGCTAGGATTATGCTGGATCTGGGTGCTCTCTCCAGGGTTCTCTTCACCCAGGTTGATATTTAACAGTGAGCTTATCACTGATGCTAGAAGCAAATTGTCTCATTCTTCCTCATTTTCAAATGTATGCATAAATCCACATTTTAAAATGGCAGCACAGTGACTTTTGCTGTTAGGTAGAGATCATTGCACCCTAAATGATGTTTAGGCCTATGTGGAATTTTCTCTGTTTGTTACAGGGTGCTTGTGTTCCTGTCTGCAACAGGGAACCCGTCAGATTTGTCTTATACGAGATCTTCATTTTTGGAATCTAGATTACTGCCATTAGGCTCAATGAGTCTAATGCCCTACCACTATGCGTTTACCTAGCACAGTGACACTACTTTATTTATAGGTAGCAAAGAGGGAAGAAACCAGGATGCATTTCATTGATCTTTCCATGTTCTAAATGTAAAATTCATGTGCATTTTTGTTTGCTTTATAGCTGTTCTCTTTCCTTTTCCTTATTTAATATGCACTTCATACTGTGCCAAGGGGTCAGTAGAGCAAATCAAGGAGCCAGATGGCTTACCTCTACCCTAAGGAAACATACCAATATTTAGCTGGGCATTTTACCAAATACAGGCAGGACTGGAATCCACAATAAACGTGAGAGTTGGTTAAAACTGCATCCTTTTCTTAGATTCACAGCTACATCCTCCTTGAGGCATGAGCTTTTTATACTTCACTGCCACTTTCTAGCTTTCTCCAAGTAACTGCATCTTAGAAGATATTAGAGGGGGGTGCAACTCATTTTATTTATGGCCTTTGCACAGAAACAAGTTTCAGTTATTTTAATCTGACTGAAATAAGAAACCATAATCCATGGATGAAAAGACAGTGGACAAACTCAGTTAAATCCTTAGTACCCTGAGGACGTATATTTTGTCCATTTCTGGTTTTTTATGTTCCCTTTTTTCTGCTGTTATTCCCAACTTTAACTTTTGAAAAGCCAAGCAGTTTAAGTGGCCGGGCCTGGGGAGCTTATTTGTATGCAGCACAAATTTCAGGATCTGTTCCCAAGCCTGTGCAGAGTGAAAAATGGCCTGCATTTTCTTGATAGCCCATGTGGTTGTAAAGAATAAATGGCTAATGAATTACAGATGAACATTGACGCAAATTAATCTTCCTGATGTCCCTGGGTTATATGGCAGCCATTTAAAAGTTTAATCAATACACTAAAGTTGAAAACATGCAGGCACTGCAGTTGTTTGGATGTAATAAACATCAGAGGGAAACGGGAGGCTTGTACCCAGTCCATGTATCATAATGACAGGTATTTATGTTTAATGGACTAAATATTTTTTATTGGAAGAGAGCAAATGTCAGCTTAACTTTGTAAGCCCCGCATTCAACTTTCCTTTGAGGTTGGTGAGAGACGGCTGACATGTCATTGAAAATGAAATGTAAAAAAACCAATTGAGACAAAGCGAGGATAAGGAGCTGTTTTGCCGACGAGATGTTGCTTTAATGCTCTGCAACTATTCATTAAATAAAATGTAAACTCTACCATTTCAAACATTGCAGTAAAACGGTTTACTAGGGCAGACTTTTAATGGTTATTAGGGAAAACAAGAGCCAACCGCTGCCAAATATTCTTTTCTGGGAAACATTTTATTTGAAAAGTCTTTTCCTGAGTTACAATTTCAGAAGATTTATAATTATGGAGCAGTCATCCCCCCCCTCCCCTTTTCCTTTTTTGAGACAAAGAAAAACAGAAAAATAACTTTCAGAATAACCATTTGATGGTCCTTTTTTTTTCCCTTTGAACAGAGTAATAGCTTTATATAAGCTTCCCAGAGGCTTGGATATTAATTGCACTTGAAGTCGATAAATTTTAGAGCCATGTGTGTCCAGGAATTACCCATCATTGCTATAAATGGGGAAGGAGACTATACAAGATGGCCAGATTCACCAGGCCCGCACAGTTGCTTGGCTATGTGAAAGACCTCATGAATTTATTTGCTTTAGATAAAGAAAAATATTGTCATATCATTTGGTCTTATAAGAAGACAAACTTCTTCCATGTTAAACAAAAAAACTCTAATAAATGGAAGAAAAACAGAAGATCGTGTTTTACCATCTTTGTGTAATCTGTTTTAGTATCCCATTTGTTGTCTGATCTTACCTGAATGGACCCTTGATGGTCTAGAGTGGTCTCATGAAGATTCTGGTAATGTATACTGTGGAACCACTGCGGAAAGGGAGGATGGTCCCAAGCCTATGGGGCACTGTTTGCTTCTTTGGTGATTGGTTGAACTGGTTCTCTCTCAACTTAATCATCTCCCTAACATACTCCATTCAGTTAAATAATTGCTCTTCATAACAGTGTAGTGAGTCATCTGGTAGAGGTTTGATGCCTGACTTCCTACTTCATGATCTCCGAGCGTATTGTGTTGGCTTTACCAAAAACCATTTAAGGTAGACAAGTGCATTGGGGGAGTGACAGAAATCTCATATTACTACAGAAGCACCTGATATGTCTAACTTCTGTTTGGCAGGCAGGCAATTTTATTTTATCAGCAATATCTATCTCAACATCTTGTTATGTGGCATCAGGTTCTACCTCAGATAAGGTGGCTACTAATATTGTGAATAAAGCCAGATTTGGCTAAATAATGTAGATTGATAGTGGCGTGTTTATAAGAGATCACATGCTGCTTCCTGATAATAAAATAATTGTTGAAGAAGCATCTGAAAATGTAAGTCTTGTCTGCTCCCTGGATGATGAACTATTTGCATTTTTGAGCAAGCCTGTAAATAAATGTGTTTACACCATGAGAAGTAAAAGAATGAAATGAGTACGTTAGCCAGACAGTCTGTGAAGGCTGAAGAACTCATAGTGCAGCCCAAGATTGAAATCGCATAAAAAGTCTTTTTTTTTTTTTTTTTTTTCCTGTCTTCTGCTGACCCTGTGTCACTTGTCCCAAACAGAGTAGCTTCCCAGTCTCAAGGACCCTGTATGGCCGAATCTGATGATGCTTCCAGACATGCTGCTTTCTCCTGATCTTACATCCTGCAGCATGGAGTGGGTTGTTCCTCCCATTGTGTGGCCACACTGCACTATGGCTAGGGTTTACCTGGAATGCAGTGCAAGGCAACTGAGCCATGACATACTGTTTTATGGCCATTAGAAGCAGTCTGTTGAGTAGTTCTGATGTGACTGGTGAAGGGGAAGGTTGGAGCCTTATTATTGTCATAATGAAGCATCAAAGACATATAAGCAGGGTTGCAGTGTCCTGCTGAATTAAGTTACAGTTTGGTTCAGTTTCAAAAATTGTCTTCTGTTTCATAAAGCTCAAAAGCAGTTTTCCAAAGCTGCTCAAAAGCACTAAGCTTTAGTGGCATGTGAAGTAAAACAGCAGCTAGCTACAGCAAAACATTAACAAGATTGCACCAGACAGAGGTGGTGCTAGTAGAAAATTGGAGGTAAAGAGTGGGTGACATTAGATTGCTTCTCTCTGTCAGGTGGAAAACTCTCTTTTCAGTAACTATTCACAACAAAATATGAAGTCCTCTGTAAAATGGTACGTTGGGGAGTGCAAGCTGCCACTATCCAGCACGCTACTCCCACAGCAGAAGACATAATAAGTTATTTTCTTGGTCAACCCATTATACTATTTGACTAAATTACTCCAAGGTAGATTTTTACAACAAGAAGCTTGAGTTTCAGACAAAGAAATCCCTTTTACCGTGGCTTCTGAATATTTTAATTCTGTAGAGAGGCTGCTGCTATGTATTATAGGCTTAATGGATAAAATACAGAAATAAAAAAAAAAAAAAAAATCTGCTGTGAAAGATTTCTTTTAAAGCAAAAAGCAGAAAATGTGAGAACTCCAAGACTTCACATTTGAAATGAGGTTCAACTTCATTGAGAGAAAGTGTCTAAGGATGTATGAAAAAATATTGTCAAATGACAGAATTATTAGTGATTAAACATGGCTTTCTGAGAGCACTTTTCTTTCAGTTCAAAGTTACGTGGGTGTATATATGTACTTAAGTACAGCAGCCTCACACAACTGTCTTGAAGATTTACCAGCCCAGACACACAAATCTACCTGCTCACCCTTTGCCTTAATAAGTGACGATGAAAAAATTTAATGGTGTTTTATCTGTCCATCAAAAAAATTGCCTCTGACTACTGGCTGGATAATGTTTTTCAAGGCTGATATGTACCGTGCATTTAAGTACATATTTGTGTTTCAGTTTTTTCCTACATAGTACCAGTGCGACAAAGATACACGGTATGTCTGTCATATATTCAAAATCTTTAAATAATGATACAAAACTATTAATCTAAAATAATTTTAATCTTAGTGAAAAAGAAGATAAGGAACCATGATTTGGCAAAGTACCTTTTTCTTTACTATGTTAATTTTGAATTCCTCAGGAATACGAATCTGATGATAAAGGGTGAATGCAGTTTGAGAATTATGCCAGTTGCAGCCTTCTTTGAACTGGGACCCACAGCCCTGACAGCTATTAAAAAATGAAGTAACTTTTGGTTCTGATTTTGTATAATGAGCATATGACAAAAAAAGGGGTTTACTTCTACATTATCCTGCAGGTGTAACTCTGCTGTCTGTCAGTTTATCCTGTATTTTATTTTGATGAAGAGAGAACATTAGGGAGAAAAAAAAAAAAATCTCTTCATCAAAAAGCTTAACAGGAAAGAAAAAAGTCTCAAGACAATGTCATGTATTGCTGGTTATTTGTGATGGTTAAAAGAATTATCTGAAAACAAAGAAGTCTTTCACAATGAATCTAAAACACAAAAGCTTTAATAACATTTACATCTGTGTATCATCCATGTCTCCAAATGCAAGTCATGAATAACACATAAACTAGAGCATATAGGGAACAGAAGTGCTAGCACATCATTTAAAATCCAACACACCCCATCGTCAGTGGAATCAAATACACAGCAGGAATGGTTCCAGTTGATAGACACACAATGAAGTCATTGAAAATGAAAACATATTAATTATGTTCCTAAAGGTTAAGATAGTAATGGCTGAATTCTCTAATCCTGGAATAATATTAAAGCCCCAAATCCATGCAGGAAAAGTGTGTAACGTTTCAAAAATTGTGGAAAATTTAGTTTTGCATTCACTTATTTCTGTCTCACCCATGACTGACTCCGCGGCATGGGGGGTAGCAAGGACAAGAGCAGGAAGTGCAAGACAAAGACAAAACCAGGGAGAATTATCAACAAAAAAAGATGTTCTTGGTCCAAACAAGCCACTTGCACTACATGAGCTAATTGTAAGAATAGACCATTTCTAAACTGCAGCTGTTATGTGCTTCAGCAAACCCTGCTGGGAGAACTGCTTTGTAGAACACCTCTGCTAACACAGACACACAGAGAGCCCTTTAACAGAGGAATTCAAAGCACAGTGTTTAAGGGAAACCTTTTCTGCTTCCAAATTTTCCTGAGCTTATTACACGATGGGATCCTAGCTTGTCACTCTGACATAGGTTTCCCTTAAATGTTTTCTATTTTCGTTATCTTTTTGCCTATGTTAAATCAAAACAGCGGAGGCTGAAGGCTCTGTGTGTGTGTGGTGGGAAATCAGTAAGGGGGGCTGGGGGGGAATGCTCAGGTTGTGTGATAGAAAATGATAGGTGTCAACAAAACCCACAAAACACCTAGCTTGGTCGTGGTCATTTTCTTTGTATGACAACATTTTTTTTTGCTTGTCCCTGGGGACTAGTAAGACCACTCATATGGCAGTTAATGTTACATGTATTCTTTCTCTGCTCTTCTGTTTTCTTCTCCCTCCCCCAAATCCTCATCCATGCATCTTTGATGCAAGACTATTGCACGTGGGTTCCTAACTATATTAACTCCGCTGTGTTGGTGTGCTGAGTGTCCCTGATCCTTTAACGTTTTTATGCTAAAATCCAAATCCTCCCAACAGCAAGGGGTTAATTGTCTGCTTTCAATGCACTTTCAAACTCTCAGCTCTTGGGAATGATGTTTCCATGCGGGTTGAATGTAATTACAAAATAATATAGGCACTCTGTCTTATTTTCAGTGAGTGATACTTCAGTCCTTGCTGTTGTTGCTGCATGTGTTTATACTGGGGCTTTTCCTTCAGTGTACTTGATGCAAGGTATTTGCAAATTTGAGCCTTTGGGCTTTAAATGTTGTGCTGCTTCTTCTGTTCCTTATTCACTACAGATTATGTATAATTGATGACCTGCATTTACAGACATGGGTGGTATACAGATGTAAATGTTATTATAGCTTTTATATTTTATGTTCTCTCTGAAAGATCATTTTGTCTTTGAATAATACTCCTGTTCAGATTTTGGGGGGTTTATCTCTAAAAGAGAATATGAAATGGATATTGCGCATCGTATATTTCTTAAAAGTAATTTGGAATTTTAGGGTATGGGATTGGTGGTGACTGATACACTGCCTGGATGAGATATATCCCTTTGAAAATAACAGCGCCAGTACATGCCTGCATCTGTCTAACCTCATAATTCACTTTCACATTGGGTTATGGATGTCTGCATTCAGTGAGTCTATCTTCCCTTTAGGTATTATTTCAGCCCTTTGAGATAATAAGGAAAGTTTAATTGCGTTGTTAATTGATTTTTTGCACAACATTATTACCTTGATTGATTGCAGAGTTGATGAAAATGTTAGACACAGGCAGTGTAAAGTATCAGCCCAGTAAGGAGTGGGAGCCTTGTGGAGAATAGATAACCTTGATGTTAAGAGCTATATCCTTCAGATATGTCTTCCCTTGACATATTGATGGCCCTTGAAAAGGGAAAAGCTGATTGTATGCAGAATGTAATCATTAAACCCACTTCAGCTGGCTGTTGATTAATTTGTTTTTTCCTGAAGGATCTAGTTAAAGAGAAGGCCTCACTAGTATCAACAGCAGCCATTTTCCAAGCTTCAGATTATTCTTAACCCTCTCCTAGAAGAAAGAAAAATGATACTGTCTTGGTTTAGACAGGCAAATTGTCTGAAAACATTCAGTCCAACTGCAATTTGGGGATTATAACACTCACTTTACCCCGTTAACTACTGCTTCCTCTATGACCTCTCCTCCCCCTGCCTTCAGTATTCAGCTTCGCCACAGCCACAGTGAGCAGAAAGTCACGTTTGATGTTTTCTGAGTAAGGCCAGTGTCTGTTCTCAGCAGAGATGCCAACAGGGATGTCAAGCTTGTTTTGCCCAAAGACTGAAATGCTTCAGTAGCATATAGCTGCTTCCCAGGAGCCTCTCTGAAAGGACCAGAGGGTTCACTGCACACACGTAAGTGGTTAAGATTTCCTTATCCCTGAGAAGATCTTTCTTGAATAATTTTTTGTTATTGCTTTTGAGATCTTGGAGGTCTTCAGTAGGGCAGTTGTGCTGTGCGTTGCTTCAGAGCAGCGGCTGCTGTGAGCACAAAGGATGCTGTGGAAGTCAGTGTGCCCAGTACCTTACTCCTTCAGGACAGAGAGTGCTCAGCGCTGCCCCAGGCTTAGCAGCAGCAGCTGCGTACCCTGCTGTTGGATAGGTTTAACCAAACGGTGACGATGTGACTAGCTTTCGCGCTGTGAATTCGTGTGATGGTCTAATCCTGGACTACCTGCTACCTTCAGAGCGCGCTCTGTTTTTATGGCGCCCACTCTGAGAGCGAAGGTGAGAGTATTACCTGTAAGAGCCATTGCAGCAAAGGTGAAGAGTATTACCTGTAAGAGCCGTCGCCCAAACAGCCTTCCTGTGGCAGATGAGGCTTCCTTGGCTGAAAAACATTCTCTGGATTGAGGGACAGCTTCTGTCTTAAGCATTTCTTCCATTTGTGTCAGCGAATGACCCAAGACATCTAAAATATTCATGCAGCTTTAACCAAGCAATTGAATGTCTCGGAAACAGGTTGTGGTGGAGGTTTTATCCTTCAGTTAACCATTTAAGGGGTATTTGGTAAAGTAGTAGGTAGCAGGTTATTGCTTCCTGTTTAGCTTGGTAGTCTCAAAGACAGTCGCTGTTAATTTGTGCTTGTGAGTGATACGGTGATCAGTGTTGCTTGATTGTTTGGCCAGATGTGTTTTATTAGGTCCAATGTGCACATTTGCCAGTTGGCTCCTTTTTAATATGGGGACATGTTAACTTACGACATAGTCAAGTCTGACAAATTTGAACCAGCCAAATAAGCGAGTAATATTTCAAGCTGTCAAAGCGGGTGAATACTGATTAACTGACACACTCCAAAAGCTCTCACCAATATCCGTGCTCCAGTGGAAAACGTTTACTAAGCATAATACTTGTTAGAAAGTCTTTGGTGCTTTGACTAAACTTTAATGACTCTGACCCTAATGGAGGCTGTTTAATGTGTGTATCTCGAACTATTTCTTAGCCCCCTATCTTTTATTTTTAGCAAAAGCTTCCATAAAGGCTAAAAGTGCACTTGTAAACTATGTTCTGCTGTCCACTGTGTTTTAACCTTCAGCCTCCCTTTCATTAGCATGTTTTTAAAAGGAGGCTGAGGAAGGGGGAAAAGAGTTGAGGATAGGAAGCAATGACAATGTTTTGGCATGCAGCACAGGAGGCAGTCAGTGTTTGGGAACTAGACTATGGCCAGTAAGTATTTAGCAATAGCAGATGGTGTTACATGTGATATAGTATAGAACAAAATTCTGCTAAGAGGCAAGCCCAGACTTAGTCCAGAGAAAGAGATATTTGCTGAACACTTTGGATGTTTGGATCCAGATGCACTTCTGATTTCATTTGGTGCTATATAGCAACAGAAGAGAGAAAGGAGCTCACCAGCAGTGTGGGGTCCGGATGTGTCTTACAAAGTGCCAAATGCCTTCAGCTTCCACTGGAAATCAAGGGAATCCAGGGCCTTGTAGTATCGGCTTCTTAAAAAACGCTTGGTTTTGTGTTAGGAAGAATCATAGCAATCCTATCATTATCAATTACTTAAATGTTTCCTTTGTTTCTGAGGAAGGGCTTATGGAAAGGAACAAGTAATGGCATGCAAAGAAGGTTCCCTTAACTGTATCATAATGTGACAGCAGCACTATTTCATTATGCTCTTTAATTTTATTTGAGAGACTTTCTTTCCCAGCTTTAAAAATAAAAAGCAACTTGTCTTTATTTCAGATGACTCTCTTGAGAAATTTCAAACCAATTGAGCCAGACTGAATTTTGTATGGCTTTTTTTTTTTTCTCCTAATGTGAACTCCTCCAGCAGGAACACATTTGAGATCCAAAAGCAAGTTTTACTCATGAGATGAGCCAAATTTATGTCTAAACTCTCCAGAAGGGCCCTGCTGCTCAAATTTTTTTCACATAAGAATTTGTAATTTTATTGGAATGCTTGCAGACTTTCCAAACAATTATTCCAAAAGTTTGCTTTCTGCCCCATAAATCATGGTACATTTGTTTAATTCTATCACAGTTACTAAAAGAGCTTACTTCCCTCTTTTTTTTTTTTTTTTTTTTTTTTTACTGCTAATGCGATTTGTGCGTGGTTAAAGTTTGCGAAGTACAATATAATTATACTCACTTTCTGTTTTCTTAATGACCCTGTCATTCTTTATGGTTTAACTCCATTGCTGATTAATGTAAGTATTATTAGTAGAATGTAGGCCAAAGTATGGAGCAGCCTACAGAAATGCCATTTTTGCATATGTTAGCCAAATTAACTGAAAGTCTTCTAAGTTAATATGGTGCGTGTACACTGAACAGCTGAACTTTAATATATGGTAGGGATGGGATTTTACAACCTCCCTTTTCCTCCACCATGCTGAATATATTAGAAGTGTCTCTTACATCACTTCAGTGATCATACTGTTGCATTATCAAAAAGTAATAGAAAGATAGTTAAAAACAGCGCTAGAAGTTATATTGTGGATGTGAGAGAATAACAGGTGCCACCCCAGCTGCAGTGGAAGCCGGTGGTGTAGACGAACGGTCACTCCCCCCCCACCCCCCCCCCCCCCCGCCCCCAACATTTTGAGCCTTTTGTTCAGACCACTACCCGGCGACATCCTTTTGTAGCCGTCTGTGTACACAAAGTGATGCTCGCCGAGATTAGTCCACCAGAAGTCAGGCTCCTGGGCGAAAGGCTGAAAGCAGAGGTTATATAAATACAGGCTTTGATCATGACAGAGCAAGAAATTGGCTGCAAAACTAACAAACAGTATTGCTTTAATTGTCGTATCGGAATATTTGGTTTGCTGGTGTGGTCCGCTTTTTAGACAACTGCATGCTGCCCTCTAGTGCCCATGCTCTCGGCCTGGAGCTGCCTGATGTGGGGGAAGCCGGGCAGATGCGTCTCTGCTGGCCGGGAGTGGCTTTTTGCCTGGTTACAAAAATTGTGAGTCCAGTTTGGGGTATTTTGGTCGTTAACAGAAAGCAATTAAGCTCTTGTGGCATTGGTTTAGAGGTGGAGGGTATTTAACAGATGTAACCTGACTTGCATCGGATATTTACAGTAATTTGTTCTGCTTTTACTCTACTACTTTTATTTAGACCATATATGTGAGAATGAGGCATATGAAGTATTTAAAAGATTAAAGGAACTGTGAACCCATACCTCCTTTCCTCCACCTCCTTCAAGGGTATTCAATATCTACAAATTTAAGCATCACTTCACCTGTAATATCTGGCACGCTGATGCTTTCTGTGCACTTGGGTTTTTTTGACTGCAGTACTTGGCTGACTATACAATTTATGTTTCTGAGTATTTAAAAAAATCTGCTTTAAAATTTCAACATATTTAACAAGAAATATTTCATCATAAAGTCAGCATTAATTCCACCCATGACATTACTTGAGAGTGCAAAAATGGTAAAGATGCACTGAAGAGACACAAGCATTCGGGTTTTTTGTTTGATGATTTTTGCTTCATTTTTGCTAAAGGCATCCTCTCCCCTCCCTTCCCCCCCTCATTTCTCTGATGATGGTTGCAATAAGCATGGAAAGATTCCAAAGAAATCCCAAGTGTGGGACCTTAAATTTTAACAATGATACCCAGAGGAGTACGGAACTGGTTAATGATTTAAAGTATTATGCCCTAAATGCTCCTATTTTAGCCAACAGTAGAGAATCTGTAGACAGCACATGCCCAGATCAAAGCTGATCATGTCAATGTCATTCAAGGATGGAGAGATACCCTCCTTTCCCCCTTCTCTCCCCCCTACCCTTTTTTTAAACAAAGTATGACATCTGAGGAACAGTGTGTTGATTGTTCCACTGCCAGGATACGCATAATGGAAACATTAGCTCCAAGATAACTTTTAATCTGTCAGCCTAATGGTTCCTTAATGTGTAGAGGGCTTTAAATGTATGTCAGCCAGGGCTGTATAAAGTAATATAGTTTGTGGCCTGAATGGATCTAGATGACTCCGCACCATGACACAATATGGTTTATTATTAAGTATCAGCTCATCAGCTTATTCCCACGGACTTGGACAAGCTTCTCAATTTTCCAGTAACAGATTATGTGAGAAAAAGCTGGCAGTGCATTTTTTTCCTTCCTCTTTTTTCTTCTATGTTTTCTTTTTTCTTTTTTTTTTTTCCCCCCTTCCAAATTACAAGTTTCATCTCCAGCTGCATTGGGAGCCTGACGTGTATTTACAGCAGGCTGCACTTTATCACACATCAGCTTGACTGCTAGTTTACACTGAACATTTATGCAGCTCCCTTGGCCCAGGATGCAAACTTCACATCTTTGTATTCCTATCACCTTCATTGCAAATTTTTCCAACATCCTCTCCCTGTTGACTGCTTTCCTTCCCCTCCCCTACTCTCACTTCCCCACATACTCCCCCTTTTTTCCCCCCCTTCCTACAAACAGGCCAGTGAGACTTGACATGTCACAGTACTTGTCTGTGCAGGATACTTGCAATAATTCAGTGTCTTAGTTTGCCTGCTCTGATTCCTCTCAGCTCCAGCTTAGGTGTACAATTCCAACACCATTGCTGTAGACTGGATACAGATTTGATCTTGTGCCTTTTGGTAATTTCTTTCAGTCTGACAGACCACTTTGTGCCCCATGCTGTAGGATGTCCAGAGGAAAATATTCTCACTTTTTGGCATCCCTGTGCAGGGAGCAGAGCAAAGAGGTAATTCATCTCCCCTGAATGTGAAGGTTACCTTTCTTTAGTGTTGTTACCCACAGAGGGAGGGGAGAATGAGGATCAGCAGTTTGCTACTGAAGGAACGTCCTCCTCCTCCAGCAACCCTGCAGTGGACTACATTCCCTAATCCATGGGGAGCTCTCTGGGAGTATTTGGGGACCACTCTGTGAGTATTGTGGCCCTGCTGTGGGAATTCTGTTTTAGCCACAGTGAGCTCTGTCCTCAGCCTTCTCAAGCACAACCTCATCCCTTCCTGCACAGATAGTTTTGGAGGAATTATGCATTATTTTTGCTTACATTTAGTGTTTCTGTTCTCTTAAAAAGAAATTAATTAGTTTGTAACATAAGGGAAGTTGATATTTGTGCATTTTTTATTTGGGCACTTGTGAGTATTTTATGATACCATTTTTGGAAATTTCTGTTTGGTTTTGGTTTATTGTTGTGATATTTCAGGTCTTTATAAGATAACCCTTCTACAGTATTCAGCTGTAGCACAACCAAAGGCATTCATGTCCTTATCTGTTGTATGCTCTTCTTTCTGTTGCTCCCTCTGCTCTGATTTAAGGAGTCCAGATCCTGTGTCTTGACTCCAACCTGTAGTCTGGCATTCTGGAAACTGCAGTTGCAACAAACAGATTTAATTGTAGTAGTCAGAGATCCCATCACGTTAGCAAGGGCAGCTGTAACTCTTCTGTTCTTTTCCTGTGTCACGCTGCAGTTTTTGAGCTCGAGCTTCTCCATACTGACAGTGGTTTGTTTGCTGGGGCAGGGTGAAAGTCTGAGTGGACCTCTCTGAGTTACATACTTGGCTGCTTTTGGGAGGACGTAGTGACCCAGGTGATCCTTTACACCTTTTCTTATCTTCCAAGTGATCTTCTCGGATTCCAGTGTCAGGGAATTCATAGGCTGGGTCGTATTCAATAGAAGCAATTGTTCTGTACCACCAAAAGTCAACATGAAGTACAAAGAATCTGCCTATAATTCCCTCCCTTCTTGTCCTGTAAGGTTATAGTTATAAATCTTTTATTCAGTTTGGTCCATTTTCAGAACATGGACCAACAACGTAATTCAACAAGCATTCTTTTCCACTTTTGGCTCTAACAGATCTCCAAAAGTAAAGGATTTCTTGTTTCTAATTGCTCAAACTATTGTTCTTGTTTATAAAAATACATTTCTACATCAACAACTATGAAAGGCCAGCTATAAATAAATAAATGTCTGCAAGTTAAAGCAGGTGAATGGACCTTAGAAGACTGACTTGGACAAACACTCAACATTTTTGGAAGAAAAAAAATTCCTTTTGTTTTTTGGTTTTTTTTTTTTTTTTTTTTTTTGCGTTAGTAAAGAATTTCCCTGATATTACAGCCACAAGGCCCAGTACAAAAGCGTACTACTCGGGTCCAAGTAGACCTTCTGTTCATTCTTTTTTTCCTATCACTGTTAGATATTTAACATCTCTCCTCCCCTCCCGCTTCCTCCCCGGCCCCCCACCCTTGCGTGCTGTGAAGCTTTGCATGGATCTGTGCTCCCCAAATGTCAAGCTGATTTGGCTAATGTCAGGCTAATGTTTTTGTGGTTTGGGGTTTGGTTTTTGGTGTTGGGTTTTTGTGATTTGTGGGGTTTTTTTGGTTTGGTGTTTTGTTTGTGTGTTTTGTTTTTAAATGATGGCTGTGAGAGTATATATAATTTAATTGGCCTGATTTAGCAGAAAAAAATAACCTACGTGCTACTGAAGGTGAGAGGATTAGGCTCCTAATTTCTTGAAAAATTCTAGTACTTCATTTCTCATAGAAAGTCAAGGTGGAATTGAAAATAAGAAGTTGTCAGCTAGACAACTCGATTAAGTTGTTAGAATTTCCATGAAGATAAATATAAAATGAAAAATTACTAAACTCCTGTACAAAAGGATTTTTTGTTTCAAACCAGCTTTACTTATCCATTAGATGAAAAGGCTTTTAAGAGTTTTAAATTAATTCAACTGATGGAGGTGTTTTGCCTAAGTCAGTAGCATTGTAGACTTGAAACTGTTTGTAGATAGGTATTTATTCTCCTCTAAATGTTGCAGGTAGGGAATTATTTTCCTTTAAAGGAAGTTTATATTAATATTTGAGGGAATTTTGCAACTTCTGTTCATTAATTGTAGAAAATGCCCAAGTGCCTGTGAAAAAAATGATAATGGTATTGATATTTCGTCCTGAAGGGTCTCAAAACAATTTACAGACTGGTAGTATAACCACACTGAAATGCACCCAGCTTCTTGGTGGAACATGGCAGCTGTTTAATAGCCCATAGCAAAACTATACAACAGCAGGTTGTGGAAAAAGAGATGAATACGGATCAAATACAAATCGGCAGTGGAGGATTTGGGTACTGTGCTCAAATTAAAGCTAGTCAAAGTGGAATTCCACTAGAATATTGAGTCTGTGTATAGAGTGCTACACTTGATCTGACCACAGCTCCTAGTATGAGGACCTGTGGTTAGCCCATGTGAAAGACAAGCAGAGGACTATATGCTGAAATGTAATCCCTGGTGTATACTGTAGACCAATGTGTTTGACAAACAAGTCTAATTGTGAATACTTTGCTGTTTGCACTTGCAGAGGGGCTTATTAAAAACATTTGATGTTAAAATGGGTGCCTGAGGGGGATCTTGGGCAGATGTGGCAATAGATTTTGATGGGGGTGGCAAAAGTTTTGGCTTGACTACTTAGTTTTGGTAATTACTTTTAAAAGAAAACAGAATGCTACTGGAGAAGGCTGCGTTGCTAACAGCTGCCCCAGCTGTGATGGCTGAGAGGTGTTTTTTTAGAAATGTAGAGCATTTATTTGCTAGGAAAAAAAGCGAACCAAGAAAGGCAACAAGATGCTACCAGACAATTATGGTTGTGTCACTGTTGGCCTGAGCTGGATTTTGACCTGTGACTGAGGCTGTATGATCTACAGGTCTAGCACATCCCATTGCAACTTCTTTTTGCCATTTTCCATACATGAAGATCTGCAACCTTTTTATGCTCCAGGAAAGCGTATGGAGGTCCAACTGCACCATAACCCTCTGCAACACGTGCCCAATTTAAAAGGAGCAAACATGACTTGAACAATTTTTCGTGTGCTTTACATGTATGTATTTATTTATTTGGATAATTGGGTTTTCCCTCAGCTAAGGAAAAGCTGGTGTTGCTGACATTACAATGTGTTTGTGAAAAAAGACTGATACCACAACACATGCAAGCAACTGCAAGGCCATTACTTACCAAGCATAATTAGAACATCCATTCCGAAGGGGGAAAACATTTAAAAGATAAAGAGTGAATTTAAAAATGATTCTTCCCAATGCACTTTTTTCATAATTATAGTTTTAACAGCTTGTGGTGATGGTAGAAGCAGCTACTTTAGAAAAATTAGAAGCCTCATTCAGGGAAGATGATCCCTCAAGAGACCTTGTGTTGTCATTTCTTAAGAACCACGAGCAGAAACCTCATTCAGGATGCTGTGTGTTGTTTTGATGTATAGGGCGTATACTTAGCTTATTATGGCCAATGCTGGATATTTTAATTAAAAAACAGCACAACAGCCACAGATGTATTGTTTCCCCCTTATTCCTCTCCTTGTCTGTGTGCAAAAACACAAGCATACTCCTGCCCCTGAACTGCAAGGAATATACCATAGCAGATAGGCAGGAGAGAAGCAGTAGCTTTCCTAAATTCATGTGTGACATATCTTAGCATCAAAATTCTCATTGCAGCACGCAAGCCTTTTGTAGTCCTCTGAGTTTTCTGCGGTTGCCAAAGAGAGAGGTGGGAAATGGAGAGGGAAACCAAACCAAAACAAAAAAAACCAACCAGCCACCGCATTTAATTTATGAGCAAGATTATTGTTTTACAAATAACCTTTGTGATAAGTAAAGTCTCATGGCAACATTTTCAACTGTGCTTTTATCAAGACTCTTGGAGCAGTGTGTGTAATATGCCTGGCAATCGAATCACAGCTGTGTGCCTGGGTAGGGAATCTCTGCGGAGACAACACTTCCTTAATTTAAACAATTGTAGGCTGCAGGAGTTCAAAAATTTCAGCTGACTTTAACTGTCACTAGCCCAAGCACCTTTATCCCCAGGCGAGCAGCAGCAGCTGGATTTCATTTCCTGCTGCCAGACTGTCCGACATCTTTGCTGAACATCCCGGGAACTGAGCGTCTTTACTTTAAGGATTTTATTCAAGGTGACAGCTCCTCACACTTTAGCGTTCAGATCACCTCAAGTAGCTGAGATATCAGTGAAAATGAGAGCACTTCTCCAGCAAACTCCAAATTTAGATTGACTGAGGTTATCCTTAGGCCCCTAGACCCAGCCTCCACGACAGCACAGGCCTGCCAGTAACTTTAAAACTACAGTGGAGTTTGTAATGATGTCTGGGGAGAAATATTCTGCTGGAGCAGTGGAGGATACTGTAAGCGATAGGAAATGATGTCAGATTTAGTTAGGGCTGGAGACAGTGTTAGAATATACTTGGCATAATATGGCACCGGTATCTCTGTCAGCATCTCTGTTTTCTGTCACCGCACACAATCCCGGGCCTGTCTGTAGTCCTGACAGTGTCTTTTCAGATCAGGTTATTGCCAACTTGGAGACTGGCTCAGCGCAGCACTATACGGCCCCCTTTGTTTGAAGTCTGCCCTTTTGTCATTAATGCACTTGATGTCTATTTAAATCTGACTGTGAATGCAGTATCTGTTTTCCTGTCAAGAGATCATTGACAATATTAATACCTCATGTCCTTGCCTCATTTTCTAAGCGCTGACACCTAGCTACAGTCTCCAGCATTCATCAAACAGCACTCTCTCACCAGCATCTCTATAAACAGTCTTGCTTCCAGTCCTTAAGAAATGCGGCAGACCTCAAACAAGACTTTTATCAATGCCAGTGAAAAAAAGAGTCTGAAGAATGCCATTAATAAACTGTTCGTATCCTTTACATTTAGAGCTCTAAATGGCCTGGTTACCAACCTAATGCCTGCTGCAGTTTGACTTGGAATATCGTCTGGTGGTGGGGGGGGGGGGGGGGGGGGGGAAGAAACCCACCAACCTTGCTTTTCATTAGATGCTTGTTTAGGAATCATACTATCATCCCTTGAATGTGGAAGCCGCTCCACTAGTGAAATTATTAAAATTATTGAAGAAGGCTCCATGGAGGAGGGGAAAAGGAATCAGGCACTGCACCATATAGTCTCCATTTGTGTTATCCTGAAGAGGCATGGGTTTTTCACAACAAATGACAGGCCTATCAATTTTTTTTTTTTTTTTCCATAGGAGCATGTTACTATCCTGATGTCTTAGAAGGAAAGAAGAGCATGGGTTAACATTAATCTTGCACAGCCCATGCCTTCCAAGGCTTTAGTTGCTTATCTGATGCACGTTACACTGGAAAAATAGATGCAGAATATACAAGCTTGCGTAATTAATTCATACTGCAGGTGAGCACAGTATTTGCTGTGTGAGTCGTGGAAAGCTGAAACAGCAGTGGATTGAGGATCTGCTCCTCCCCCATCTTTACCCTTTAAGTAAGGCAGTGTTTGTCTCCTTTGGGCCAGGTTATGTTTGCCTTTACGGGGGTGAGCTAGGTACTTCAGCGATTGCTGTGTTAAGACACCCCCAAGGTAGAGGAGACTCTCACCTTCCTTCCATGTATGGCAGATGACTTTAATTCGACTATATGTGCCTGGGGGCATAAAGAACAACTCTGCTAGTAAAATTTAGCATCTTTGAGGGTGTTCACAGGTGGGATGTGGCTGTGAACTTACGCTTTCACATACCACTTAGTACCACCAGAGGGGATGCTTTTGAATAAGGTAGTGAGATCTGCAGGTAGGTGTGTCTTACCCACAGCAGTTAAGGCTTCTTCAGGCGTCTTGCTGCCTGTACCCACTGAGAATAATGTGCCTTGTCTCCCAAAAGCAGAGTTCTGGCTAATTTTTGAAAGCATTCTCTATGTACCTATATTTAGCATAATTTGTAATTGCACCTTGCTCATGGGATGCTGTTTGAAGAGCTACTTTGGACATGTTTTTGCTAAATGTTTATTTGTATGTCTGGGAAAGACGCTGGAGTCTGGAGGGCTAACCATTAGGAAGTCCCAAATTCTAGCCTGTGTCTGTTGATGACTTGCATGTGGATTTCAGCCGGTCACCTCAGTTCTCTGCCGCTGCAAAGCAGGGATGGCTTTAGGTGCTTGCAGGATGACTTTGTGAAGGTTTGAAAGGGTTTTCCTGGATCCACATTAAACTGCAACTATTTGCTGCTTTTTTCTTTTTCATTCTAATCATCAGGAAAGCCCCGTAAACATGTAGCAGGGAGATTACAGAGAGTACAAAATGTAAATTCAACCCAGACTTTCTGGTTTTCAAAAGCAGGAGAGAGGTACTGTGATTTTAAAATATAGTGTATGATGTTTCAGTGTTATGTCGTTCCATTTTTGAAGACACTTGTGGATATATGTTTAACAGGATAGGCCATGCAGGTATTTGAACACATGTTTTCCCAGTGGATTCAAAACTGCTGATTGAAATGGTAATACTGAATATTTCAAATGCACAAATTTTGTTTTGCGGGACAAGGGAAAACCATTCCCTTCCCTCCTTCAAATGTCCCTACTTATGTGCTTTATTTGCGTATTATGCCACTGCTGTCCTGATTGTAATTAATTTCCTTTTTATTGTAGGCATTTTGGGAAAATGCCGCTACATTTACTATGGAAAACATTCCGAGGGCAACAGATTCATCCGAGACGACCAGCTATAGAACACAGCATTGTTTCATGCCTCTTCAGTCCCTCTACATAAGAAGCACAAATTGCATCTAAATTTTAAGCATATAACTAAAGTCCTCTAGTGCCTTCTGCTGACTTTGCCAAGCCTGTCAAGATCATCCTTCTATCTTAGTCTGAGTAGTCACATAGAGATTGACATGATTGCCTTTAAGCAGGTCCCATCCACCAGCGTGACAGACAGCTGCAGCCGAGCACCCAGCCTGACAGGAGGAGCACTGTGATGGATTGCCTGGTCCAATTGCTGCTTGGAGAGGAGCAGGGGTCACACCTGGGGCTCAGTGAGCATGCTCCATCGGCCGGCGCCTTAGCAAAAGCAGCGCGTTTATCTCCAGCTTGCCTGTTGAGCAAAAGTGGCCGGCGATATCAAAGTGTTTATAAAAGAGAGAGGCTATAATTTCAGATGAAAAACCCCTTATCTGTTCTTATTTTTTTCCCTGTGAATTAAGTGCTTGTGTTTTTATCATCTCGTACATGCTTACACAAGTCCTTTCACAGTGTTTTTTTTTTCTGTTTGGTGTCCTCCTTCCCTCCCAAATGAGCCTAGATGGTTTATTTTTATTTCCAACAGGGGAAAAAAATATATCCTGAAAATATTTCAGCCATGCAAAGTACTATCAATTTGTATATTTATTCATATGCAAAGGAAAAGGATTTAAGCAGTTTTGCAGACAAACAAAGTTTGCTAATTCTTAAATTACATCTCAACATTTACTAACTCTGACCTTCAGAAAAGCGATCATTTTTTAATGCTGTAGAATAGTGGCACAGCTCAACTTGGAAGCAGCCCTCAGTTGTCATATTGACAGTGTGTATTATTCCTTGTTTATTGCACAAGATATTTTTAATTTGTACAGAGGTTACATTGAGAACTAAATGCTTAACTTTGGAAAGAAAAAAGTGCTTAAAAAGAGTGATATAAAATAAAATTGCCACCAGATGGATATGATTATTCAGAGGAGAAAAAAAAGTCAATAAAAGTAACTGATGGAATTAACATAATTAACAGCTTTACTAATATGTTCTAGAGAAGAGTTCTGATTAATCCCTTTTGATGTCTACGTAAGAAAGGCTATTGTCAAAATTTCAGTGGAAAAAATGAAAATGCATGGCATATTTCCTGCTTTCCTGAAAAACAGGTTGGACACATTTAGAATCACAAACTTGTTACTGTGAAAAATATCCCAGTACTTCATACATGTATTGCATTGAGTGCTACTAGATACAGCGGGATAGGCCAAAGAATACGCAAAATTTCTGACCTCTGGACTGTTCTAAACCTATGCATATTGGTCCCAGTTGAGAGCCATCACTCTCTAGCTGTTCTTGGCTCGTTTGAAATTACTTGGTGGTCTATTTGCTTTCCTGATTGAAAAAATGTCTTTTTTTTTTTTTTTTTTTTTTTTTTTTTTTTTTTTTTTTTTTTTTTGAAGTTGCCTACTTATGGGGGGGCTATTATCAGCTAGTGTTGCAGGTGGAAGTGAACTGGATATTGAAGCCAATTGTGAAATCAGGTTTGACCGATGAAAAGGATGAGACGCTGGCAGGGTGACAAAGGAAAGTTTGCTGCTGCTGCTGAACGTTTTAGGCCTTATTCAGTAAATGGAAGCCTTCACTCACTCTGAAAGTCTATAATAAATCTTTAACAGATACTTAAAATTAGTGATGAACATCGAATGATCCAGCTCACACCACCTGTGGCTCAAACTGAGCTCTGAGCTGTTTGCCATACAAATTGGTGTCTGGAAAGCGTGTTTTGGCCACTTGTAACGCCTCTGCTAATGTCATTTGTGGCTACAAATGAAATGCCAGTTCACATTAGAAGTCCTAGGAGACTAGGAGATACTAGATAAAGGAAAACTACATGCCTCTTTTTTAAAATCAAAAATATAATTAGAAATATTTAGGGCACTTGTCTCTCTTGGTTATCAAAATAACAACAATCCTAGTTTGTTTGTATCACATTGTCTGTTTTGAAGCCTCTGCACATTTTGGCCATGGCATATTACAAGGACCAGGGTTCTGAATAGGGGTGTTTAGAATAACCTAATGTCACTTTCAGTCTGGTTGCATGTATGTTCTTGTCTTTATAAAAGGCCTTAACCCTGCCTCAAACAATAAACAGCACTTGCAAACTGACCACATGATTTTTCCATCTTTATTTTGCTTGTTTACTTTTCCTAATGTCAAAACCATTTGTATCATTTTCAGGAGTGTTTTCTTACGAGCAAAGCTTTGGAGGCAAAAATATTTTTGGAATTAGATGTGATCAAAGTCTCTTCCATTTTGGTTTTGGTTTTCACTTGGGGGATTATGTACCTACAGTTAAATATGGTAAAGCCCTAATTAAAATTTGCTCAAAGGGAATTCACACTAAGTGTCACTGATTCTGGAAAATCAAAAGGATAATCTATGAGTAGTTATTTTATATTACTAGCATGTATTAGGATATTATTTAAAAACAAGCATGGATGTTTATTACTGCTTATGCTAACAATTTTTTTTTTAATATGTGGAGCATTTTCTTTTCAGATGTCTTCTGCTGAAGTTCTGTTTTAAGAAACGGCAAACTTTTCAAACCTGGGGCTGCTATCTACTCTTCATTCTTTCCTCAGTGGGAACAGTGCCTGAATTTCTTAACTGAACTGAGTATCATTTAGGATGAAAGTTGCACTAAAGTAATCTAAGAAGAGATTCCACTCTCTCTCCTTTACTCCCCCTTCTCCATACATGCCACATCTTTCCTTCTCAAGATGAACTAGGGTATTAAAAATAAAGGATATGTCTACAAAGCTATAAGGATTTTAAAATGAGTATCTTTCCAAGGAACCACTGCATTCTTAGTTCTTTGTGTTGTGGCTTTTGGGAGACACCACATCTTCACAAATGAAGACTAGGAGGCTAATGGTTTCAATAGGAGCTGCCTGTAGTAGCTGTGCTGAGTGCATTCCTAACTTTAAGTACCGAAAATGTTAATTCCTAACCTTTTAATTAAGAACAAGAAAAAAATCCGAACTACAAAATTGAAGTGAAATTTTAAAGATAAATGACCTTCAGTGAAAATCCTACTGTTATGGATACACAGACCTAACTTTAGAGCAAACTGGCTCTAATTGCATGTGTTGCATGCATAAATGATTTATGGGATTGACGGAAGTGTGTTACTACTGAAACCACTTTTTTCTCCTTTGTTAGGGCCGAGTCTCACAATACTTATTCTAGTATTTGCTTTACCCAAACCGCTAGTCCCTTTGCAGTCAGTGTTATTATCCGTGAGAGTTAGGGTTACTAGTACTGGAAGGCGGGTATGCAGCTCCCTTTTTAATATATTTGGTTCTCTGAGCAGAACATTACATGATTGCTGAATGTTCAATTCTCACATCTTCCTTGCAAATGAAAAATCACTGTATGTTGGTCTTACGTTGTTCTCATTGAAGTCAGAAGAAAGAAACAAACCTGTGCGTGCTTTTGAAAATTCTTTCTGTAAATTATAAGGTTCACTTGCTGCCAGTGGATATATTAATATTTCTTATTCCTGCCAACAATATGAGTATGTTGGGAAACATTTACCCCCAGCAGAACCTTGCTAGATGCAGCCTTTGTGGTGAGGTTCTGAATCAGCCCATTTTATACTGACTCAGACTGAGTCTTACCACATATTTCTTCTTTATGTGGTGTGATAGTTGGCACATGAGTCTCTGCTTGCCCAGTTTGGGAAAGTTTATTCTCTTACTCTGTGTACAACTGTCTGTCTTTCTGCTTTGTTAAATGGTTGGCATATGTGAAAGAAAGATGAAATTCGGTTTCCCAGAGGTGTAACTACATAGCCAAGATTGAGGCTGTATGTTTGGCACTTAGATTTCTAAGTATCCATTTGCAGGGTCAGTCTGGGGAATCTGACAGTGAATCAGGTGATACAAAGTCAGGGGTCTTGCTAGCTGTTGCCCTCTGTTCCTAAAGAGCTCTAGCTGTGTCCTTTGCTGCTTCAATTGCCATGTCATTGCTCTGCAAGCAAGTGATGGCACGAAATAGGTAAGTGCTCTCCTTTTGTTTTTAAAGTGAAATTTTCTGCTTCACTGCTTGTAGTATAACAATTGAAATGCATAGTTTGCTGCCTCAGTGTTTTT
The DNA here is from genome assembly GCF_030463565.1 of Pelecanus crispus. Taxonomy (NCBI): domain Eukaryota; kingdom Metazoa; phylum Chordata; class Aves; order Pelecaniformes; family Pelecanidae; genus Pelecanus; species Pelecanus crispus. The sequence goes on from NC_134652.1 coordinate 26,577,501, forward strand.
ATATGTACACCTGGTAACTGTTACATCTCACTGACTAGTCTTTTTCTGCTGTTCAGTTAAAATCTGTTTTCTGCATTCCTTTCTACTTCTAGTAACGGGAATAAACCAAAACAAACAAGATACAATTGTGAGAAAACAACCATCTAAAGATGCTGCTGTGGGACCATGCCTATGCTAACAACTCTGTGTGACAGGTGAGCATAGTTACGCACAAACATGTCTAAATGGCTTGAAGGACTGAGATGTCTTATGCCTTCTGGTTTGGAGCCTTCTTGGAGTTAGCCTGTGACTGTGAACAACTGATACAGCCTTTGATTTCCTTATGCCACTCTAGCAGTGTTAGGTGGCTAGAGAATGTTGTCTTACCTACAGTTAATGCTCATTTTAGTTATAATATTATCCAAATAACCTACCAAGATCTTGGATTATATGAGAGTTAGGCTGAAGAAAAATGGCTTCTTCCAATAATTTATAACTTGTTCTTAAGAAGTCTTAAGAGTGTTTTCTTTGGCGTTTGTTATGTGAGAATGTTCAGGATATACCCAGCACTCCTACTTCATCAAAGCTAGTTGAACTAGTATATTTTCCGTATGTGGTACTAAAGCAGCTGAATCTTTCTGAAAGTTACCTTTTAGGTTAGGTGACTCTGATGGACTTGCCTCTAGTGGTGTTGTCAACCTGAAGCTGACCCTTTCTTAGAGTTGCTGACAATTAGATTAAGGTTTCAGATCAGGATTTTCACAAGCCTTCAAGGAGCAGCTATTTGTAAGGACAAGCTAAGTCATGGTCATGGCACATTCACAAAATATCATCATCATCTCAGCATCCTCAGCATTTTAAGGGAATAGCATCTTGGAAAATATGTTTAGTTCTAGGTTAGTTGTGTTCATAGGTTTTAATATAAAATATATTCTACGTTAGCACATTACATGCAGTGTTTGAGCTGTGAGAGCGAGTTCCTAAACATGTTCAAAACATCCTCCCAGAACAAGTTTAAAATCTCTTGCAAATATTTTGCATTCTGATTGAAAGTTTTGCTGCTAATTCAAAAACAAAACTGTAAAGTCAAGGGTTTTTTAAACCTAATTATATCTTAATCCAGAAGTTTTTTAACAGATCATCTCACTTCTAATCCACAATTCCATAGATCCTCTTAGAACAGAAATAAATCCTTATGGTATTATAGTTTTTAATAAATTATATAGAAAGGAATCTGAATGTCAGTATTATATGTAAGTTTTAATTCAGTATTATATTTGGAAGTAAAGAGTAGCTTCACAGGATCTCTTCAGATCATTCTCTGGAGAAAAGCAGTGGCAGAAGAGTGCAGCGTAAGAAATTCTGCATTACTTTTACATTTGAATGGGGAAAATCAAATAAAGAATACCAAGGTAACTAAGATTGATATTGATGGCATAATTTTTATCTGTAATTTCCCTCCTATCTCTGAATTAACACTATTTTTTGCAATTGAATATTTAACATTCAGTATAGAGAAAACAAAGGAAGGTTTCTGAAGACAATCTTCTTATTCATTTTATAGGCTTCTCTGATTTTATAAGACCTTTGAAACAATGTGTGCACTCAATTATCTAGCATTCAGTGTATCTACCAAGTAAGCAGACAGTTGTGGACTTTAGGGAATTTTCAAACACACGTGTGCTGTTCAACCTTAGTAATTTTCTTTTACCTAGGAATTGTTTTCAGAAATTCCCATATAATGAAATTTCTGTTTAAGTTGATAGCTGCAAATGAGGGCACAGTTGCTTCATTTCCTTTTGACAATAAGCCAAATTCATCCCTGGTGGAACTCCATTGATTTAACTCTACTTGAGCTAAGCTACACTGGGGATGAATTTGGCCCAGCTTGAGATTTTTTTTATGCATCTTTTCTTTAATTTCCTTTAGCTTAGTAGTCGATTTAGGGCTGGTCAGAGGATTACAGTGCAGGAGAGGGGAAAAGCAAAACTTCTCTGCTCAAGAGTCATTTCCTTTTTAATACCCTACTGGTTTAACCATGACTTGTAATGTGTTTCAGGTAGCCAAATTTCAACATCAATTTTGGAAGAAAGTTCACTATACTTTGAGTCTCCTTCCTTGGCTACTTCCCAAACCACCAAATCACCACCTACTGTACAATGCACATATTATAAAAGGCAATGGAAATGTCAGTGCACGGGGAAATGATTTGGATAAACTGCAGTTGCCAGCTGGTGCCTGATATGGTTACCTTGAGCTCCACTGATTACACACCTCTTTGGCCGTTACTTCAGATGATGGTGGAGCTGCAAGTTCTCAACATCTGGAATGCCTAGCATACCTCCCCCCAGCTACTGCTTGCTCTACTTGGGTTTCTGAGAGTCTTGGGTGGTTTCTGTCCATGCCGTGCTCGTGCCAGTCTTTTTTTTTTTTGTCTTTTTTTTTTTCTTTTTTTTTTTTTTCTTTTTTATGGTTTTTGGTTATTGTGGGTTCACACCCAATAAGTTTCAAGTTTGAGCGAAAGCTGAAAGCATCATTCAGCCAAAACCACTACCGAGCTATATGTGGTTTTCATCTGAAACTCTAAATCAGCTATGTTCACTGAGGGGTTAGCAAACCTGGCCTGAATGTCAAACCTCTAGCAACTCTCCCAAATCAGGCTAGTTCTGGGTTTCATTATGAAAGGTTTGCACAGCTCTAGCTAAGCCCTCATTTTCCACTTTCAGATAAATGCTTTTTCAGCTGTATTTATGAGGCTTAAGAGTAAAAAAAACCTACCAGCTGTTACTGTTAATCACAAGTTTATATCATAAGCACATTCTGAGTCTTATCCTCTTTCCATTCATGTCAGTGGCAAAGCTTTCAACATCAATGGCAGTAGGAGCAAATATCACAAAACATAGGAATACACACCCAGTTTAAAAGGAGAAAATAGAGGTCTGCCTTAAATCAACAAAGCCAGGAATAGGGTGCTGTACCTTTGAATGTTTTGCTCTATTTGTACATTCACTTTTGCACCAAGAAGTACTTACTGGCAATATAGAAGCAAGCACAAGTTTCAGCTTCATGCTGGAATGGTTTGCATTTTCTTATGGGGCATCAAAATACACATTGAAGCAGGGCCTTTGACATAAGGAATTAAAATATGTGATACAAAAAACTGAGTGTCTATCACCCATGCTAAGGAAGAAGCCCAGATTCATTAGTTCTGAAGCAGCTGCTGGCTGATAAATTTCTGTTATCTATCAAAATGGAAATTAATACTATTTTACAAAATTTTAAACTATTCCAAAAGTAATTATATTTAAGCATTTAGTGAGGTCTGATGGGCTTGGTTTGTGTTTTTTCTCAAATCAAAACATGAAGAATTTAGTCTATAAGGCATTCTGCTACATTTGCCATTTGAATTTTGAGGCTTAGCAGTTCCCATTTTACCTAACTGGAAAGCCAGCTTCACTGAAATTTTTGAGATCTGAACAAACGCTCTAGACCTGCAGACTGCTAATGTTTTACAGGCAGGTAGAAAAGTAGATTTCAGGACTATGAGACAGGTTGGGCGGTTTCAGTTTGTGCCTATGCCAGTGGTTTACTTTTAAACGTTACTAAAATAAAAATATATGTCCTAGTTCATGCAGAATGTTACCTTTTATGAGAAGTCTCATCTCCTTCTGGGAGGCCACCTCTCTTCACCCCAACAGAGAAGAAAGGTAGTGTCATGAAAGGCTTGGGAATCTTGTTTATCCTTACCTAACCATCACTGTGTAGTTGAGATTAATAAATATATTCTAGCCCTGCCTACCTTTCTCTCTGCTACTCACTAATTATACAGAATACTAAAGGAATTTCTTGACTGTGTGCAGTGATAGTTCTGGTTATTTGTTTGGTATTAACTTTTTCATGTAGCCTTCAGTGCAGCAAAGAAAAGGTGACTGCAGAAGCATTCATTTTTAAAGTAACTTACCTGGACTTCAATAGAAGTTAATGAATTCTTATGTTTAGAATTACGGTCTTTCACCTAGCAATGAAATAAACGGTGAAGCAGTGTCTCGGAGGAAACCAAAAAAACCTGGGGGCCCTGAATGTCAGGATTGAATACATGGTGTGTTGGGTACCAGGCAAAGACTGGCTGCAGTACTGAGGACTGGAATGCTCATCCATCCAGAGGGAGAGTGGCTGCATTTTACTTGAAGGTTTGGCAATGCCCTCTGCAATGTCTCAGGTTACCATCTGCTAAATGAGCATCTTCCATCTGAGCCCAGCTTTCTCCACAGTCAGATGTAAATAGGCAGAATGCTTCCCCTAAAAAGCAATCCATCTCTCTAGGATCCTTCTAGGACTAGCAAGGAAATGGGTATATATGATATATTTTAAAAAAACAAGATTAAACTACACATTTGCATGTATGTGCAAGCTCATATGCCATCATTGCATTTCTCTTTTTTTTTTTTTTAATAAGTTTAACCAGGAGCCCAAATAATTATTTTAAGATGATAAAATTTTTTAAAGTCCAACTGCTAGTCAAATCCAGCTGAAACATGGCCAGTTGAAATGGGAAAAGAGAGCCCCAGAGTGAAATTACACAGTGTTTAACTGTGTGAAACATGTCTGGCTCCCCATATACAGTCACAAATAACTCTAGGAGAATCTGAAGAACTCAGGCTGCCCAGAGAAAAGGAAGAAAAATGACTATTTATTACATCAATTAAACCCTAAGGGAAAATGTCATAACCAAGGAGTCTAAAGTTTTAGGCTTTTTTTTTTTTTTTTTAATTTTGAGAGACAAAGAAATCCCAATCTGATCTTAAAAATGACATGTATTTATTTTAAATGAATGATAATGATACAAGACTGCTCTTCTCTTTTTCTGAATTGTGTTTTCAACTCCTGGAGTCCCGCCCTGAGACCCCTTAGTGTCCATTAGCAGTTCCATTTTCTACCCTTAAACTATGTATTCTTATCGAAATGTTAATTCTTCCAAGCCTTGAAAAAAACACCCTGGTACACTGTGTCTTTTATATGCCAAATTATTCCACTTTAATGGAAAAAGAACAGAAATGTTAAGGAATTCATTTGTATCTGAGTTGTGCACATCAATCTTCTAAGGCAGCACATAACAAAGGTCAGAAATAGCCTAGTGCTCTGTTTTGTGTAGCGCATCATTCTATGAGAAAATGTGCCCAAGTTCCTCCTAAAACATTGTTTTCAAGCATGGTTACTACTGAATATATTTCTAAATGACAAGGCTTATTTGTCTGTATTTTGATATGTTTAGGAGAAACTCAGGCTGACAGTTAGAGGAGGCAGGAAGAGGGAACCACAACAAGTTCCACCCAAACACAAAATGTCATCTCTTCCCTAGCTAGGATACAGAAGCATCCTGATGAAAAAAAGAGCAGACATTTAAAAGTTTCTGACATGTGTCACAGATGCAGCCATTGAGCCACTGTTCCTGATGTAGCTCGAAATGACAGCATCCAAGCCATTGGAACTGGCTGCGGGACATTCAAAGTTTGGTGTGTGTCGCATTTAATCCTTGTCATGTCACATCTAGAGAATAAAAAAGACAAATGGACACAGGCAGTAGCGATAGTTCAAAAAACTTAAAATAAAGCTTCCCAGTCTAATTGATATTATCAAGCTGTGCTAACATTTACCAGCCACCAAGTAGACAGACAGGAGGTCAGCACCCTTTTTTTCTGCAATTTTCCCCCAAGTCAGAAGGATAAGTCTTTCAAGCTTTCTCCAAGGGTGACCCAAATACATGAACTGTTTACTCAGAAATAGCATTGACTTGACAAAAGTAGTCCTTTATAATCAAAACATATAAAGACAAAAAGGCTTCAACCACTGATGAAGCTACTTGTTGTGCATGGCCCCTGTTATTTATTTACACTAGCTTGGGCTCCAGCCCATAATGATGATTATTGTACCAAAGAGTTGGTAATTTATTGATTGTACTACCTCTGGATATTTTACAACCTTCATTTCTGATTATACCCTTGTAAAGTTGAGGTGCAGGCAGCATAAAATAACATTCATGTTAAGTTGGCATTTCTCTCAAGAAGTGTGTCTTTTAATGCTGGCCCAAAAAATTTCTGTAAAGAAAACTGATTGTCTGCAATGGTTCAAGATCTGCACACAGATCACTTGAATCTAGAGCTTCCCATCTAGGTTTCCAGAGAATTTATGGTCAGCAGCCCATTAGCTTGTCATTGATTGCAGGGGATGAGTGCCTGCTCCTCATCTAACTTCCAGTTTAACATAGGAGATACTTTTCCATTTAGCAGGCTGGGAGGTGAATACAGAGGATTCAGTTTTAGCATTTTCCAAATACAATCAGACTCTGATAATGTGAATCCTCCGGCAAGTTGAAGTTGAAAAAACCCGTATCTTTTGTATTAAAAAGTCAATGGTACCTACAGGCTATTGGACTGGTTTCTACTTAAATCTTTTGGCTATGGAGGCATAGTGATAAATCAAGCATGGGTTTAACAGTACTTCCTTCTGTATGTTAAAACAGACGTAAGAGATCCACAACATTATAGACATTGTACTGGTGGAAGGGAAGGTTCAATGAAGAAATGTGTCTGATATCACATTTGTTGTGCAGTTTTATTAGAGGATTGGCAAATATATTTGTTACCACCTATCTATCTATCACATTCTGGGGAAGGAATGTTGTATTTTTTTGTTGTCTGAAGTTCAAAAATATTTTTAAAGCAGTCTTTTTTCCTCTTTATTTTTACATCCAACAGCAGAGCCAAAAGCTTGAAAACATTGTAAAAAATATGTATTGTTATATTTGTATCCTAGGTGAGAAATATGAAAACAATATATCCCAAAAGACCCTTTTTTTCCTCTCTCATAAAACATAGCTTTAGGAGAAGTCAAGTTAGCATGCTAGCTTAGACCCGAACTCTAAATGTTTTGAAGTTCTTCCTTTGACAACCTTAATACTAGCTACACTGACATTCAAACTTGGTTGACTTGGTTGCCCTCTGGAATAAAAGGATGCTCAGAATTGGACTTCTCCATTTCACCTGATTTCTTATGCCTTGGAGGGTATGTTCATGAGGTATTTGCCTGGTGAACCTCTTCCTATATCTACATTAGAGAATGGTGAGGCTTATAGTTCAGTGGGGAGGTTGCAGCAGGCACCGGTGTTGCTGAGGAGCAGAGCAGGTAGCTGCTGGCTTGCCCACAGAGACTCTCTGTGTAGGGCAGATAGCCCCCCTCAGCACCACTGAAGATGGAAACAGGTTAGCTTGAAGGTCTGTCCTTTCTGCATGTGACAGGTAAATTGGGGCTCCCATGGAACATTGGGCTCGCCTCCAAATTTCTCCTCCTGGAGGATCTGCAGTCAAGGCCTGCAGGGATACTAGAGCAAAACCCAGGTAATACATCTTTCTTAATGGCGCCTCACAGAGGAAGTAAGCCTTGGTCATGTTTCACCTGGGTCTAACAGCATAAATGTAAATCGGGCCTGTTCTGTAACAAGTCAAGTTGCATCTTGAGAGGCAAACCATATCCCTTTGTCCCCATTTACAGTGGCACAAGGTAGCTTCATTGCTGGCAGAGAATAACATTTGAAATTGCTTTGCTGAGGCTGTGTACCATTTCTGTGTCATGGAGACTGATGCGCAAAAGACTTGGAATGGGAGAGTGTGGTGTAAGCTGAGATGGTAGATACTTTGCTCTTTTTGGCGACACTGTAAAATCCTCCTGCTAAGCTGCTCAGATTGTGGAAATGTGGCTGCACATCTCCCTTCTCCAACAAAAGCTTTTGTATGTATTATGTTCCTACACACGGTAAAGTTAAAAAGCAACAACAGAAAATTAAACTAGTAAGAAAGGTGTAGAGGGGAATAGACGTAGGCAATGCCTTATTCTTTTACAGTAAAGACAATGATGAACAGTATAAAAGGACATAGTGAGTGGAAAAATATTTTTTAAACAGTTTTTCTAATATTGGTTGCTGTAGTTGGTGATCATTATAAATAATGTATGAGTGTTTAATGAGCTTTGGTAGTAAATGTGTTCCACAGGGCAGAGGTAAGGTTGTGGCAGAAAGCCTGTTCCTAAGTTTCTTTCTTCATTGTGCATAATCTTTCTGTTGAAGACAGGACGTGGTTATTCTTTCCCTCTATCATACATGAGCTATCATGTCAAAGAAACCAAACTAAAGTGCAGGAGAGAAACTCTTCATTCAAATTATCATGTTGGATTCCATCCACTCATTTTTGTGTCATTGCAGGACCTGTTTGCACACTTGATAACAACATAAGTTCATTATTTCTCTCTGCAACAGAAACTCAGTCTTCTTTCTGCCAGATAATTCCAGAGGATTTATGTAAGCTAGGGATTTCCCATTTGCCTTAATGGGAGTTACCCCGCACTGTACAATAGATTGGTGGCACAGCAAAGGAAGATAAGTCAAAAGACCCCTAGAGAGCAATGTTGATTTTAAATATTTCTCTTCTACTGTAATAACTTCCATAGCATCCTATGCATTATGAAATGCCTGATTGAGTTAATTTGCTGCATTGTAAAATAAAGCCATAATTATCATTATTAAGTGTAATTAACTGTACATCTGATCACTGTGAATAATAGAAAAAGACAAATATAGCATGAAAACACTTTAATATCATAATTACTCGTCTGTTTGTATTGTCCTTGTTAAATATGCATATGCTAAATAATTTGATTTAATGTATTGAGCTATGTTGCTCTTTGCTTATCCTATCCTGATTACAAAGACCCCATCTTTTCTAGGAACATTTTAGCTCATGGCCTTTTTTAATGGCAACCTGTAGGAAGGAATGAAAACAAACAACCCTGTGAAGTTTGCTGGGGTAACTCCATAGTGTAATTTCCTAGACTTGTACTTTCCAAGTAAAATTTTTGTTAATGACTTTATGTATTTGATCTGTAGAGTCAAGACTTTCAATGGCAAGCTTAGTTCAACAGAGATTCAGCTGGAAAACAGTCTTCGCTAGGGAAGAGGAAGGAAAATAATCTTGTGCTATGCAGCAATAAGTCACAACATTGTCAACCAGGTTCTATAGGTTAATAGAGCAGCCTTAACTGCAGGTCCAGGGTGGAGTTACTAGTTTTACTGGTCTGTTGAGGACCCTTGATACTAGTGCTCTTTGTCTGGCTAGTGAAAAGAAGTAGAGTTCCAAAGTTTTTGTGGCCTTCAAAATGTCAATCCTAGGAAAAGCTTTCCCCTTTAAGCCTCATAAGTTAAGATGGGCCAAAGCTTGAAAGATTTCCTAAAACTAGATAAAATGGACTGGATCTTTTCTTCTTTTGGGAGTTAAGCATTTTTGTCTGCATTGATTAAAGAGTCTAAATTCAATGAGATTGTTTGGGAAACGAGCTAATTAATGAGAAGAGATTTCAGGATTTGGCACTTTTGTAGGAATGTCACAGACCTAATGGGATTATTGACCAGGGGAAGAGGTTGCAGGACCTCACCATAGGCAGTTTATGTAAAAGAATCCATTTAACTTGCCTCTGAAATGAAACCACTGTAATGATTTCTGAGATCTGCCCCTTGTTGTGGTCAGGTGCCATCTCTTTTTCTGCAGTACTGTTATAGCAGCATTATTTGTAGTATTTTCTGCTTAACTCTGTGTGTCACTGATTCCCAGAAGCATCAAATTTCCAGTTTCTCTTGAGACCTAGTAGTCATTCAGCTGAGGTTTGGGGTGCTTTGTGATGGTTTATTTCTATAACAGTCACTCCTGTAAGGGAAAGTAGCGGTTACAAAAAGGTTTCAGTGAGGAGCATCTGGAGGGGCACTAGTGGGAAATTTGCCAACGAATGGGTAAGCAACTTACTGTGGTGCTGGACTTTTCCCTCTACTCTCTCACAGAGGTTGGTTACCTTTTTTAATATAATAAAGAATGAAATGGTTAAATACATCACAGTTTTGCCAATAATAGGTGTTGGTGTATAAGTCTAACTGGCAGTCAGACTACCCAGGTTATTGATTTTACTGTCTAATGGCTGAAAGAGATGTTATCTTGATTAATTATAAGTCAAAAACAAATGCATCTTGCTTCTGTTATATCTCCTGGCATTTGCTTTCTTTTTTCCCTCCCTCGCCAATGTTGTTGTACATGTACCTTTAAAATGTTTTAATCTAAAAAGCTATCAAGGTCAGCAGTATACAAGCCCTAGTGACTTTATTTCAGCTGTCAATGAGTCCTTAAAGCATACACTGATTTTGGTGGTGGAAGGTACTCTTTTAAAGCGTAAGGCTATTCATTTAACCTCAACAAATGAAAATCCAGTAGGCCATTATTCTTAGTGCTCTTGAAGTAACTTATCATGTCATTATGCTATTGGGCAGAAATGCTGACATGCTATCTGAGTATTACTTTATATATTTACTGATGGTTTTACAGGAAAACATATTTTTCTCATTTGGAGTATTTAGTGTTCTGCAAAGGTGTTTAGTGCTTAATGTGAATAAGCTTTATAAAGACTGCTGCAACAATGAAACACAAAAAAGTGGACAATTTTCTATCAGCTACTCTGAATTATGATCAGTAAGATGATAGAAAAAATTATAGATCATAGGGGAAAAAACGTCTAGGGTTAGTCAGCAATAGCAAAACCTGTAGAGTTATATCATATTAATAATCACTTTCTGGTGGTTTACATGCTCTCAGAATGCCAAGTGCTAAGGGAAAAAAAAGGAATCTTGCTGCATTTATAAACAGTTTACATCTCTTAGAGTTTACTACAGGCACATGAGTAGTTGTTTGTTTTTACTGTAGTTTTATTTGTGTATAATATGAGCATGATCTAGAACTAAAATTACCTTACAAAGTATACAGACATATAATATATTGCACATGCTGTTGTGAATCAAAGTGAAATTGCCATGTTTGCATTTCATAACTGTAGAAGAGATCCTTGTTGACACAACTGGTCTGATTCTGAAAATTGTATAAAAATACCAGGGACACATTTCATACCCTTTCAGAGTCTTGGGAACCCCATAAATGCAGTAGCTTTCTGCTCATGATAGTGTGTAATTTGTAATAGAAAAACACAAAGCACTGACACACTTTGCTGCATCATCTACTGAGCAGATGGTTTACATGACTCCCTTTCTTCTTACTTTCTCCACAATATTTTAGCATACTGTTAATCTGTGTATCAGATTCTCGATTCTCTCCTCTAAGTCTGTTGTCATGAAAGATGGTGTCTAAAGAAAGATGGCCTACAGCACTGCACAATTTATAGGTGTGGAGTGGTTTAAGTAGCCAATTTGTAAAGCTTCAGACTCTAATTTATGTGCTGTTTTTCCCGTGGACTTTACTTAGAAAAAGTGTAAAATGCACAAGACTTCTACTCATCTACAACCCCCACTTTGCTTGGCAACTTGGTGTTCGCAAAAAAAGACCCAGGAGCCTGTTCAGTCCAAGCAAGGAACTACAAGTATTTTCTGAAATAAGGACGTAAAAGGACAGGATGTAAATCAAGGCAGCCCTGTGGTCATTTTAATTGGCATTCTTACCATTTATGCAGGTCCATGCAACTTTTTACTGTGCTGATGAATAAAATGAGAAGTTACCACAGCAACTGCAATGTGCATGGCCATTTTTGACTACAGGCCTGCTGAAATATTGACCTCAGTTTTATTTAGTTGAAATTCGCAGTACAATTTCAGTAAATTTAGTGCTGCTGATAGCTGTCAGATTGAGTGCATTGGATAGCGGGTTTAGGTAGTGGTAAGATTAGCTATCTTGCGTTGTACTGCCACCAGCATCCCTTGTCTCTGATCTGAAAGAGCTTCGTCTAGGCAGGGGTATAATTCAGTATTTGTTTTTTATTTGGAGACTACCTGGGCGGCGGGTGCCTGCTAGTACCAGTTGTAGTGCTGAACCCTGTTCTGTAAAAACTGGACTGAAATTCACTCTATGTCAGCTGTACATAGTACGTATGTGGTATGTATATGGTTGTTTCCATCCAGAAGAGACACTGACTCCTTGCCCTGTTACCAGCCACCACATCCATTTCAAATTCTTCGACAGACAAGGAACTGAACTAGAGGGCAAATTAATAGATACTGATGAGTGCATACCTAGGTCAGCGTTGTGATCATCATCTTTTTTTATTACTCTGGCCTCTATATGAATAGGACCCAAATCTGTTAAGAACTGACAGATTCTGTCACAGTGTAGGTGTTCCATGGTCTAATCTTTAAAAAAAAAAAAAGAAACAAAACAAAAAAAAATCCCAGAGATGCATAAAACCCTTATGGTTACAAATAAAATATTGTATATGTATATTTATATATGTATATGTATTAAAAAAATACTAAAAAAAGGAAAAGAGCAACTGGCTTTTGGTTAGGTGGTGCATAACAGTTTACACCAGCTCACATTATGGAACAACGACACAGGCGCCCTGAACAAGAAAGCATCCAGGGCACCAGGCTGTTTAATGTGATCCTGAGCTCCAATGGAGGTGAGAGTGTCATGTTGACCAGGTCCTTTCTTTTCCTCTGGCGTTTCCCCTCATTTCCAGGATGTCTTCCCCCTCGCAGCAGTACTCCCAATTTCCTTGCTCCGAATGAACATTTTTTTTCTGGGCAATGTCACCCTCCATTTGTGGAATAAAGGGAAATAAAAGCTGTAAAATATTGATTCTGGAAGTTTACATGAGGGAAATACAAAGTCTTTCTTCTGAGCCTTGGAATGGCTGTCAGAGGCCTGCCTCAGCTGTTAAGAAGGGCCCAGCTAATGCAGTCAGGTTTGCTCCGTCTGCCATGGCTTTGAGTGACAGCTATGGCCCAGTGCACATCCACTGAAAACTAGCATCAGGGAATGACATACAGTTTGATAACATAAGATGCTTAGGTTTTTTGGCTCAAGTGAGATGTTCAGAGCTAATAGCCCTGTGAGCAGAGTTTCAGCTGTGATCTGTACCTTGAGATATCGGTTGTGTCTGGCTCAGGAAAGAGGGGAAAGAATGAAAGCTTATTTCTAGAAAGGTTTCCGATGAGCAGCATTTGTCATTGAAGGGGAAGATGGGTATAATTAGCTTGTCAGTCTAGTTTGGGCTGAGCTGGCTTTCTGTGGTAAGAAAGATGGACTAACTGCCAGAAGAGCTGACAGGCAGTCGATAATGCAGCAATTAATGTCATAAATAATTCTGGAACCAATTATATCAAAATGGACTCCAAGCTTTAAAAAGGAACAGAATTCCCTTATTCTTCCTGCTAACAGCAAGAAGCAGCTTTCATTTTTCTCTGTAATTACTTTTCATTGTATATAGCAATAAAGTAGGGCTTTTCTGTCCATATTTAAAACTTGTCTTTCTTGCCTTCCCCCGCCTCCTAAACACTCTTTACCCCATAGGACAAGGCTGTTACAGCAGATCTTCACTGAGGTGAATGTATAATCTTTTCACATGGCTGTTACATGATAATTTCTGCTGCACCTAAATGACTAAGAGCCAAGTTTTCTCAAATGTCATGGGCAATGACAGCAGAAAGCACCAAACAATGGCATTTGGAAATAAAGACATTTGTGAAATAAATTGATTTGTCTTATTATTTTAAAGGTTGCTCTGACTTGCTTACACTGAACTTATTGATTTTTTTTCCTCCCCTCTCCCTGTACAGTTGCAGCTACGGACTCTGAGCCAAGCTATTCCTTTTATGCTGCAAACACAATTCAGAACAGCCCTGAGAGTTAACGGGCATTCCCTTACAAAAGACACCGAGTTCCAAACACTCTCTAGAGTGATAGTCTCCTTAGCTGTTTCTCCGTGTGCTGTAATACATATGTAGATAACACAAAGCCTGTACTGGCAAAACCCCCACAGTACTGCTTTTGCTAATGGTCTTTTCTGTAGTCTCGTCTGCTGTTTTTTTAAAAAAATGGACTGTAGAAGTAGTAAATTACTGTAGCATTCGTTCACAGCTTTGTTCAGAGCCTGACAAACGTTTCCAACTTTTCAACTATGGTGGCATTTACTCCTGGGAGGTTGGGGAAAACAGTTCATGAAGTTCCCACTGTTTTAAAACCAGAAACATCTGTTGGTGTCACATGCAGTTTGTTGGCTGGGTCCAGGAGTAAAGAAATCCTGCAGCTGATCAGCTCTCTCCTTAGCAGTAGGTGTCAGTATGGTGAGTGGTAATTACAACAGAGAGTTTTAGAGGACACAAAATAATTAGGCCAGCTAACAAAAACATAAACACTGACATTTACCATACTTAAAACCAGAAACATGTCTGCTGTGTCTGTACATTTTTTCAGACCGTGACAATAGAGCCGTAACTAGTTTAATCAAGCTTTCACGGAACAAAGGCTTTCAGATTTTGGATATATAGCTCACTGTTTTAGCAGGAGGAATGGCAGAAAGAGCGAGAGCGATCTGTGGTGTGCAAAGCCCAGGCGTGCAGTGGTGCAGAGCTGGGTTCCCTTCCAAGCCCTGCTGCAGGGATGCTGCTGAGTGACTGCCGGGAAATCGGCATGTCTGTCATCACGGCTTCCTCACGCCAGAGGGACAGGGAACGCTCACCTTGCAAAGGCAGTGTGCATATTAATGCATTTAAGGTCTTTTTAAGCACTTGGAGATCGTCTGTAGGAAAGGGTGATGGAAATTCAGTATTATTGAGGGGAAAGACCATCTGTTTCACATCTCATTAAGAACTATATCCTGTTTCTGCTCTGCAGCCCAGCAAGGCCTGAAAACAAGGACCTGTGTTTAAACAATACTACCTCAGTTAAACTACAGTGTATATAAATTAAACTCAGTTTTGGTCCACATGACCCACCTTTTACAGCTCACAGGAGTTGCTACAGAAGGTAGTGGTAAGATTTTGGCAGAATCTTTGCGGATCAGCTCCATAGCCCTTCAGTGGTCTTGCTGTCATCATTTTCTTTGCTATGCTTCTGCATTTCTAGCAAAAATACTTCACTGTCCTCATGCCTCACATCATTCAGTGCACCATTTCTCTTCCATAGAAAGGATGTTTCAATGCTTTCCTTGTATTCATAAGAATGATTTCAAGCATAAAGGTAAAATCAGTTTGATCGAGTCTGGAAAGAGTGGTCTAGCAGGTAGTATCGCTATTTTGTCTGCAGAACTCCTATTGACTTCCATTCTGGGGAAATTCAGTTCCATCGTGAAGTGGACTTTATAAACAAGCCAAGTGATTTAGCATGAAATGTCAAATTAAATGAGCTTAATTTACCCACCATTATCTGCAGTGCTACCCTGATAATTCAGCTTTTCTGTTCTAACTGCCAATATCATTGATGCTACTGTAGGAAACTTATGGCTAAGTGAGCAATTACTATGCTTGAAACAAGTAACAGATTTCTGGTTCGTCAGGAAGGTGAGTTGTCAAAGGGCAATTAATATTACCTAAGGCTTCTAGTATCATCACTTGTACTTCTAACAAAAATACAGAAGGAGTTTTTATTTTATTCTTAAATAGTTTTAAATAATCATTTTTATTAGGTATATTTTAATGATTCCGAAAGAACGAAGTGAAAATCCTATGAGATATTTCGTAGTCCTGAAAAGCAAATACAGGGTAAACTAATGATACTACTTACTTAGATATTGCTGCTCCTTTATCCTCTAAATGCCTGCAAATAGCTCTTTGTGGAGGTGAATTGCAGAATCCAATGACTTTAGCACCTTGGTTTAGCTCAAGATGGGAGATATTATCTAATTTTATTCTGTGTGTGTCAGGGTGTCATGTGTTTTTATCTGTTGCTTGAAGTTGCACACTAAAATTCCAAGCTCTTATGGCTATTTACTACCAAGACCATTGAAATTGTACATACTTATTATAACTTAGTGAATTTGGGCTGATAATACAATAATGACCGGGTTTTCATCATGAACTAGCATGAGCATCCTTTTGGATTGACCTTGGGGTATTCAAAAATACAGCGCCCTATGTGTGAAACACAAATGAAGCAGCTGCGGTGCTAGTGGAGTAACACAACACTTAGAAAGAGGAAGGTGGGAAGGGGCAAGAATTCAGCTTCAGTAGGTAGATGAAAGAGGCTCACAGACATCAATATAATTGATGTGATTTTCAGTTACTTTTTTTTTAATGGCTGACTGATTTACATAATCACATAAATTTTTAAACATACTCCTCCTCTTCCCTTTAGGTCTAATTAGCTGCCATTCATATCAGAGTTGGGTTTCCTCTGACTTTTACCTCAGACCCTCTTTTGCTGCATCACTGTTTGCATTTCTTAGATCTAGCTTGTCAGAAAGGCCCGGCATGTCCAAACAATGACAGATTTTTCTGAAGCTCAGTTCTATGTCATGCAGCTAATTAAGAAGCCAAGTTGATGGTGGGCAGAGGATGGAGGGGAAGGGGGGCAGGGAGAGCATAGATGAAAAAAAGTCTTACTAGTTCAGCAGATCTAGATCTTTGAAACCTGGTTGTACATATCACAGGCAGTGATTCCAAGGGTTTGAAAACCTGGCCTTCATTAGGTATTGAAGTTGTAACTGAGGAACTAATATTGTTCTCTTCGGAGCACGAGCTTGGAGGGCAGTGACTTTTCAGGTGAGTTTGTACAGTACTGTTTCTGAAGGGATTTTTCTGAATGACTTTAATAGAAACAGTAAATAATACAGCATGAGCGCACAGGATATGAGTTTCACCCTAGCACTTTTGTTATTGAGAGGAGTGTTTTATCTTCTACGGTGTCTCCAGCAGCCAGACTAACATACATTTAGTTTTAAAGCATCTATCATACTTCAGTGCTTGGGTAGATAGGCGTGCTTAAAAATGTTTTGGTTCTTGGTATGTATTTTCCTTACTTTTCTGAATCTTTCTAGATCAGTTCTTGAAATTGCAGGAAGTGGATCAAGTTAAAAAGGGAATACAGAACAGGTTAATTGAGAGTACGCTAGTTACTCATAATAGCAAAACCTAGTACGCACCATACTGTGAGCAGGTTCATGAACCTATCTTTGGCTAAAAAGAGGAGGAAAATAAGTCTTGCTGAAGAAAAAGAAAATTGAGGTAGGTGTGTATAGAGCTGTCTACTGCAGCATGTAGGGACAGTTGTCTACCAAAGTACCAGACTGTACCAGCTAGGTTATGGGGGATGACGCTAGCACTTCTGTTGATGCTGGTGGTGTAGGCTCTGTGGAGAGCTGAAGGATTCATATTATTAAATGCTGCAATTTGGGGTTTTTTACACATTTCTTGAGTAAAGAGGATGGACGTCTGAGTCTTATTACAAGATCACACATTCTTACCAAAACTCTGCTCTTGGACTTAATTTTAGGTTTGTAACAGCTTTGACTTTCTTGGTTGTTGAAGAAAAGCTTAAAAATTAACCAGTCCTGTGCCCCTCCACAAGATCCCTTCTAATGCTGCTACGGAAGTTATACGTTTTTAACATTTTGATTTTTGCAGAGGAGTAACTCACCACAACTTGAATTCTTGAAATCAGCAGTTCTGCATTCCTCTGGATGAGAAACAATGTCAGCTTGGATGAAAGATGAAAAAGATGTGGTCTTAGGGAAATCTTAACTCTGCTTATGGCAGAGGAATCTGCTACTCTGAGGCAAGACCCAAGCATGAGTCTTCACTGGGACTCGGAGAGCTGACACCTTCCAGAGCTGAAAAAAAAAAAAGACAGTTAGCACAGTCAAAAGGTATACAAAGAAGTGCAAGAGAGTGATGCTGAAACTGTCCTTTCTCATTAAAAGTAGAATCTGTTGATAATATAGTGCTAGGTACCTTTCAGGAGATGTAACGCTTGCATGCTGTTCTTCTAAATGGAAGAATAGTAAAGTCACTAAAGGAATTAGGGCACACTGAGAACACAATGATGTTATCTCATCCAGTTCCTCTTCAGAGTGGAGGGCAGAAGGGTGTTAAGTTACTACGCAGAGTATTTAAACATTTTCCTTTCAGGGACTTTTGCAGGATTAATGCAGATATCCAGTAATAAATTTGAATTTCACCCGTGTTTTCTCCTGAGGTGCCTTTTTTTTCTTGGCAGACTCCAGGTGAGGTTAATTGCTCCTGATTCAACATTAGCAGGATTAAGTTTTCTCTCCTCCTGCTGATGGGGTTCTCTTTCTTTCCTTTGGTTAATGTGTCAAACACCAATCCACCTCCGTCTCCCCTTACCCTCCCCAGTAACTAACTGTGTTGAAATACATAAGACAATGAGAGAATACACTGTATAATCAAGAATGAAAAATAATATCATCTACCACAGTAAATCATAGCCAAACAACACAGTTATAATAGAAATACCTTTCCTATGTCTGATCCACTAACACATACTTAGTCAGATAACAAACAACTTATTCTTGGAGAGAGTGCCCTGGATTTGATTTATCTCTGAGTGTAAGTAAATATGAAAAGGCTGCCAAATCTGCCTATATAAATCTCAGCTATCTCAAAATGTCATGTATGGGGGAAGTGAAAAATTAAGAAGGTGTTTCTGTCCTAATAGGGTATGGAGGCAAAAGGTTCTGCTTTTAATTCTTCTTAGGGATGCTATTTCTCTGGTTGATACCTGGGAAGAATTAAAGCAGAGCTGGAAAAAATACATATATATATATTGTGCCAAATTCTGGTCTTATTTTTGCTGATGTAAATCTGGAGTAGGTCCACTAAAGACTCTGGAATTAGTCTGGCTTTGTCCCAGTGTAGCTGACAGCAAACTGAGAGCCTTTCAAATTAAATGATGGTTAAATCTCAGCGTTGTTAAGATTTTTCATTTTAGTTATAGTGGCCATTGTTTGTTTGAACAAAAAGAAATCATCTGAAGATACTTACATACTGCTGCACAAGTGAGAATAGAAAGAAGACTGGGCCAATGTGAAAATCAAGGGTAAGAAAATCGTTTCCGTAACCATTGTTTGCATATGTGTGTTCTTGTCTGGCAACACCACACCACACCACACTTAAGGGTCCATTTAGACAGCAAAGAAAGAGGAGGCATGCAGGGCTGGATTATGCCACTTTAACTCAATTATTATTTAGTGTCGTAATCATGGCATAAATCCTGCCAGTTTGTGAATTCTCACTGGTGGGCTTTATATTTCTCTCACTTAATTCAGTGGACATCACGGGAGTTACTCTTGACTTGTACCAGGGTGGTGAACGTTAGAATTAGGCCCTCTGTCTCCTGCATGGGTTGGTGAACTGGCTGCTCTGCGTGACAAAGTGTGTCAATTAGCTTGAAGTACTTGCTGAGCCTCAGTCCATCAGGGATTCAAAGGTAGTTTGTTACCTCCGAGGTGGGGGGTTTTAGTTAAATGTGTCATCCTACTCAAATTCATTAGATGAAAAGTGAGTATCATCTTACGTTACATAAGTTCAGCTGGAATGTCTACAATGTCAGCAGTATGGGAGAAGAAAACATGTGTTGAATACATCTAGTGTGTCTTGGGTCTCTGAAGGTCACTCCACTAAAGTAATATATAGTGCTAGTGCTAGTGGCTCAAGGTCAAGTCAGCTTGCTTTTCATAATGCATAAACCTGAAGCTTGCTCAGACACCAATCATCTGACCTAAACCTTGGAACAAATATTTTACTAAGTAAATCAGTGAGCATGCTGGCATTTCTATTAACCTTCAATGCACTGGTGACAGAAAATGAATAATGATAAATAATAACTCAGGCCTGTAAATCATGCTTAGCATCAGAGGCCAAAAAAAAAAAAAAAGGCAAAAAAAAAACCAAAACCAAAACCAACCCAGAAAAAGAAAGAAAAAAGAAAAAGGTCTGATGTACAAGCATCTGCTAAGCTGGATGAGCCTGTAGGGAGAAACCCACAACAAAGGGAAACGTGCTCTCTCCTTCCCACAGCAGTTCCCTGGACTTCAAAGTTGGGGGTGGGGTGGAGGGGGCTTTGCAGAGACTGGTGAAGGAAACACTTGAAAGTGAAAAGCTGAATGTACACAAACTGCAGGGAGTCAGAGTAAGAAGTGCTCCGTTACACGAGGTGGTAGGATTGTTTGGCAAGCCTTGAAATGGATGAACTCTTTTCTTGTCCTCCTTTCCAACTGCCTGGCCATCAGCGGCTGTCTGGTGGTAAATGGAAGATAACAGGCCTACAGCAATTTACCAGGATTGAGGAGCTGCTTGTTTTTCTTCCCCACTACTCTTTCATTTCCTTTTCTTCTGTTTTTCCTTTCAGTTGTTTAGCTATTGGTTAGGGTCAACTTAGCCACACAATGGCCTTAAAAAAAATTAAGGCCATAAAGTAGGAAGAAGTGAAACACATTTAGCTACATCTCTTACCCTGTGATACCTTCAAATGCTTCAGATTCATTCAGAAGTGCTCTGTTTCTCATATACTTTGGATTTTTAGTCAGTCTAATTTTAGACAATACAAATCTAAACATTAAGTTATTATAGTTTGTTACAAGGAGGGTTTTTCTTAGCCATGTTTAAATCATTTGCACTTCACAAATTTGCTCAGAATCCTTTTTTTCTTTTTTTCTTCTGAACCTTGTTTGATAAAAAAAAAATAAGAAGTGCTAATGAATCAGTGGTTCAGAC
The DNA here is from genome assembly GCF_030463565.1 of Pelecanus crispus. NCBI lineage: Eukaryota > Metazoa > Chordata > Aves > Pelecaniformes > Pelecanidae > Pelecanus > Pelecanus crispus. Next base: position 26,598,022 of record NC_134652.1, read on the forward strand.
TACATGTTGTGTTGAGTTCACCTCCCTAGCTGGGAATGTGTTTGTAATGGATTGTCAGGTTGGAGATCCTGAGCACCCTTTGTGCCCCTGCTACAAGAAGGTAACGCAGCGTGCGGCACATCAGATTGCTGCTGCCAAAAAACACACTGGACTCGCATTGAGCAGTCTTGTCCTTTCACAAAAGGGTGTGCTGTGACCCTGGGATAGGGACAAATATAGGGAGCAGAAGTGTAGACTGATGTTTGCTTTCTGCAGGATCACAACAGGAGGTGTACTCAGCACCTGTCGTGGGCTGATAACGAAAAATGTAACCAACAGTTGTGGATAGGCACAGTTTGTTACTATGCTTTAGTCTGTTGTGGAATCACAAAACAAGCAAACCAACCAAATCTAACCCAGATACATGAAGAAGAGTGAAGTCTAATTCCTGAGAGGAGAGGATAAACAGAGTTAGGGGCTTGAGTTCATGTGTGTAATTCATTTTTTGTCAGAACTGGATGTAGAGCAGGGTTTGAACTTTTCAAAGAGTAAAGGTATTCTTTGCCTTCACAGGACTTCAGCCTGAAATGCAAGCAAGAGCCAGCCATGACGTTCAGATTTGTATCCAGGTCAGACTCCCGACGCATCTTTGTCAGAAAAATCCCAGATGTTTGAATCTAGCATTCTTTTTGACCATTTCTCTCTTTTGACCAAAATAAAGATAAATTTATTGTTCACCAGCTGGACTTGTGTTACTTCCAATGATTGTGTATAAATGATATTCCCAATTGGATTACAGTAACGTGATAACACCACTTACAATACAGTCACCATCTGACATTATAAACAAAAAAATCAGTGAGTGTACACTGCTCTAGAAGTGTTTTATATGTGTATGTAAAATTCTATCTTGGATACAGCTCCTATTCATTTGGGTTCTTTTCCCTCCACATGTAATTGTTTGTATGAAACTCATCCCTGCATCTGACCTCCAGAAGGCTCCCTGCTCAAAAAAATTAATAATAAATTAATAAATCTTGTTGCAATCTTGATGCAGGAAGTCCAAATTAACTTCTGTTGTACCTATTGCATTCTTCAAACTAAAATGTACTTCTTGATTCAGTGCTTTCTGAGTAAACTAAAGGTATGTGCGAATACACACACTTCTAAGTGATTCTTGACTAGAATCTACTCTAGTAGAGAGTATTAGGGTGAGTTCTTTGCACTTTGAAGTCTCTTCTCTCTCTTTAGCTACCAGCCAATTCTCAGTTAAGGTCTGATGTTTAATGAATTGTGTGAACTGTTGACTTTGTGTATGGAAACTGTTAACAAGTCAACAAAAGGAGTGAACTGCTTTACCAATATCTAGGACTAAACATAATCAAAGCCAAAATCTATGGAAGACACAAGATATTTTAATGGTGTAATTAGAAAGACTGAACGACAGTCTTAAGATATTAGACCACCAAGGGGAATCCAGCATTTTTACCATGTCACATGATCACAAATAGAAGCCTTTTTAACTGAGTCAGTAGGTCTCATCTGTCTTTCCTGTTATGGTTTAGGTATGGTGCAATTGTGTGTTTGCCCTTTTGTCACTAATGCTGTAAAATATTCCCCATGTTGAGTGGAGAACTGCAGTATCGGGCCCCTAAGATGTGTACCTGATTTGCTGTATCACATGCTATATCTGTATCAAAGGAAATGCAAAACTACCTAAGCCTAATCTGGATAATTGGTGAACCATTTTATTCTCCTGTTCAAGGATAACATGGACAGTGTACCTTGCTTCTGCACACCAGCTTTCATTTCAGATTGGCTGCTCTTGATCTCCATTGGCAGTAGGTATCTGTTCCCATCACTCTTTCCCAGCCTCCAAACATACTTCCTTGTAACTTTGCCTATACTTTCTTGTGCATGCCTCCTATGATAGTAACCTTCATAATAGCATATTACTTTTCAGACTGAAGTCTAAAACGATATATACACCATGATGTGAGTAAATCTGTCTTAGTGAAAATGTATTAAGTAGCTCTATTTACTATCTCCTTCTGGAAACCTTCTTTCCTGTCAAATATTGCTAATCATATAGATACCAGTTGCCAGAGGTAACTACTGCTATCAGCATTTAAAATGTTTTATCTCTACAGCATCTCTTTCGTAACTGAGCTGCTGCTGAGTGAATGGCAAAAGTTGCTGTTTACAGTATTTGTTGTATCATCTGTTTGTTCCTGAGAGAAACTCTATTTACCAACACAGATGAGATAATAACGTAGCCTAATTTCACATATGTGTGAAAAAATCATTCAGTCATTGACAGATTTGTTTGCTAGAAGTATTTTTAGATGTCTTATTTTAATTTTCTTTCACCTGCATAGGTGATAATGCATGGAGAAAACAATGAACGTGGTTATGTCAGTTTGCTTTGTTTGCTTTTGTTCCTAACTATTTTGTTATCACAACATATTATAGGCCACCTGTTTTTTTGTAGATCAGTTTCTGGATGTCTGGAAATTTTGCGTTGTAGCACTGAGACATGCTAAAAGACACCACTACCACCTCAGGTTATGGACAGAAGCCAGGAAAGGTCACAGCAAAGGAAAGCAGTCACACACTAAATGACGGCATATTCACCAATGAGGATGGACATCAGCAGTAGTGACTGGAAGATGACTCCTGGCACGATGGAATAGGTAAAACACTTTGTAGATAAGAACATATGCTATACAGCTCCAGCTACACACAGAGGGAAAGCAAGCTGCGCCAGGTCGTGAGCATGCCACATGTGAAAAGCCTTTGTATGACTGAAGTGAAATTCGTTTTGAAGCAGGTGTGATAGGGATCCTATTGGCTATTTATAACATAGTAGGTTACTCAGTTTATCTCCATTGGCATACCTAAACCCTTGCTTGATTCTCATTACTCATATGCTATGGAATACAAGAGAAAGTATGGAAAGCCCAGTATTTCTGTCATTGCCAAAGTACCGGGTGTTTAAAACCAATTTGGAAAGGGGCCTTAACATATGAAAATTAAGTGAAAAAGAATGCTATAAACCAGCCTCCTCATGCCAAACTCTAAGCAAGTAAAATGAGGAATAGTCGATTTCTAAACTTTGGCTAAAGACTTTGTTTTATTAAAGGTATGTTCCATGAAAAATGTCACAACCTCAGAAAAAGACATCAGCAGATTATTCCACTAAAATGGATGTGTGGACACTACTTCCAAAAGAAAACTTATTATCCTGAGAAATTATGTAGAGTTAGCTGCTGCATTAATATACATACATTTCGTAGATCTCTTTAGGAAAAATTAGCTTTATCCCAAAGGGATGATCACTAAACATAATTTGTTCTGTCCTTTGCTACATCCTGACTTGCCCTTGAGAAGGCATTGCCTATTAAGCAAAAGTAAGCTTAGCTTGTATATGTTAGGTGTCTGATGTTGACCATTCCCAGTAAAACACTGACAAATTAATTTTCAAGTCTCAACATTCTGTATCAGGATTTGTAATATAAACGTTAGCATCTCAATCCTCATTTTTTTCTCAACAGAATAGAAATAATTTAACCAAGACTGAATAAGCTCTGAAAAAGCAAAATAAAACAGGTTGTGAATAAGAGTTTGTGTTATTTTCTTTGTACTTAATTTAGCTACCTTATGCCTCTTTCCTGAGGTTGTTCACTGCTTTGGGGTATTTTTTTTCTTTTATTTTGTGCATGGAATGAACTATGGCTGACAATAATAATGAATTAATAGATCATTAACAATAAATAGATTTATATTTGTTTAATAGTAATACTACCTAAAATCCATAGAGATTTTTTTGCCTATTAGTTCATTTCAGTTGATGAAAAGAAATTAATAGAAATCACCTGATTTTTATAAATGAAGAAACTAAAATACAAAGAGTTCAAGTGGTTTGCCCAAGGTTTCACAGCACATCCATACTAGAACCATAAGTTATTCTTTCTTTTAGCTGCAAACTATAATGAAGAAATGAAGATATTGTAAAAGGTTCCCGGTTTACTTAGCTGGGAAGTACTTAGCCTGATATCAGTGGTACATTTTTCTTTCTGACCCAGCTGTTGTCAGTCCTATGCATTTAGTCAAAAATGAAAAAAAAAAAAAAAACCCTGAAAAAACCCCACAAGAATCCAAGTTGAAATAATCGTGCACAAATGAGCATTCTTACCTTCTTTTAAATTTTTGAGGAAATTGCCCCTAACCAGCTGTAGGCAGTTAAGGGGGAAAAAAAATCCTTAGTATTTACTAACCAGTTTGCAATGGGACTCCCTTAATTTAAAAATTATGGTCTGTAGTTAAGATCTGGTGTGTATCTTTAGCCATTCAGATTTCTATTGAAAGGAAGGATGGTGTGCTGAGCAGAGTTTTTTGGGCACGTGGTGATTACTTACCCACCTTTATCGAAATCTTAATACAAAGCTTTAAAATGTCATTTAACTGTAAGCACGAACATAGCGGGCTAGGGTGAGAGGCTGGAGCATGTATGGGTAAGCTTGCATGCATACATACGACAGCCATAGAGGTAGTTGTGATTTGGTAGTGGACCTATCCACAGTTATGTGTTCCTCATCACATAATTGGGGACCTAAGTTTTACTGAGCATTGCTAATGGGGGAGAAAAAAACTGGTCCTTTACATCTAGCCATCCCTTTTCCCAGTAAATTTGCCCTAGTGTGTGTACACGTGTGTAATGAAAAAGAAAGTTCTAGTTAGAGTAGGGCACAGCATCTTATGTCTTCTCATGAAAATAATGTTATCTATGGAAAACTGTCTAATAACTCACCATTTTCATCTCTATAAGCAGACCTGCTTGCCAGTTCTGAGTTCATAGAATGAGCCTGAAGATTTTGCTGGAAATACATTTTGAGTTGGGAGAGTAGCGAAAAAAAACCCGCATCAAACTGTTCAAAACCCAATACGCTTACAAGAATACAATACAAGGAATACAAATATTTCTTTCATAAGTGAGACGTTACAACTGGTTGGGGTACATCTACCTCATGATTAGATATTGACAAAAAGCATTATTTCATAACTGATATCCGTGCATATCTCTCTTTAAAGAATTCAGTAGTAGTGATGTTTGGATAATAATTGTTGTGCATAGCATCTGTCTCTGCATCCCAAAAAATGGATTTTTCCAAATATGAGAATCATGGACTGGGTTTAATATTAGGACAGAAGATAAAATAAGTGTCTTGTGGCATTGTGTCTACCTAGCTTACATGTTTGAAAATTCCCAGGGTAATAATATACATTTTATCTTCTAGAACATGCACTCTCTGAACTCTCAAAATAATATGTCAGGTACCCAAGCCTCAATAGGCCCTGATCCAACTGAATGCTAGCTGGAATTTTCTAAAAGTACTTTCATTAAAATTAAACAGTGGCTTCTTCTTTTGTATTGATGGGTCTACAGCTGATAGCCCTGAAATTCCTGTCACAAATAAATGATTGGCCCTTCAACTATTTCACATGTCCTTACAGACAGGCAAATGTGATGTATGACATCCACAGACATCTCAATGAACATAATCATGATATCACAATAGATCATGTTACACTAGTATATGTTCAGGTCACGTAATTTACCATCGTTGGTGTGAGGACTAACAGGGCTAAATTATACGGATGCTGCATAGAACAGTTTGGGTGCATTATGCTGATGCTTTGGACTTTAAAATGTTAATATTGCAAATGAAAGGTACACTTTGTGTACCATAAATCTAAGTGTCTATTCTTCCTGTGTGCTCAATAAATACACTTCTCATCAACTTTTAATTATGCTGTTTGCATTATTCTGTCCTGAAGAGGATAACACTCTGTAAATCATCCACTTCTAATGTACACTGCAGCATAAGTTTAGTTAATTAAACCATATATTTTATTAGTACTTGCACTTCCATCTTGTAAAACTGTTGGGAAAAAAATAATATAGAGAGGTTTTTATTTATTGTGGCTGAATTTAAGATGGCATTAGAAAAGTTTAACAGGGTTAGGTGTGCACATTGCTGTTGCCTGATAGCTTACTTATGAATATCCAGTCTCAAAAACTTAGTGTCTACCTACTGCTACAAGAGTGGGAAACTTCTCGAACAAGTTGACTTTTCCACAGAACCACTTCAGTGTATTTAATGGTTGGTATTATCAGAACTGAATCAGGTATATGCTCATCCATTTACATAAGTTGCTATGTTAATTCACCAAAAAGAGATTTCTCATGTAATGAAATTCACTGTTAGTGGAATTAGGAGATCCTTTCTGTTCTTTTAACCTCTGAGTTTCCACTTTTTTATTAGACCCAGTGCCACCTCCTGTTTTTAAAAGCTCAGTTTTCAGAGCAGAGCCATTTTATGGTTCAGTGTAGGTGCTGGTACAGTGGGGAGTCATTCCTGTTTGAGGATCCCAGGAGATGCCATGATACATATGAAAAATAGTAATAAAATATCGTGTGACAGTGTAACTTCACCAGAAGTGTAAACACTTGCCATAGCACCTATTGCTCTTTGAGGATTAAAACCAGCTTTGGGTAGAGTCCCTAGTATTTTCTGTTCAGATGTTAAAAAAAAAAAATCTTTTGAACCTCTAGGTACAAGTGCCCAGGGAGAAGATTTGATTTCAGAAGGCTGTTTCTGGTTGACATAAAGACACTATCATGCTGCCAAAGATGATTCTGAACTAAATCCCCTGAATGACTTAGCACTTACCTCCCTGGTTTGAATGTCTAAATAAAAATTTTCCAGAGGGATTTTATCTGCAGAATGGTTTGAAATTAAATGTATATTCAGGATTCTCTTCCTTGAAGCCAAGGAACTTTGCTCCACCTACAGAGTCTCCAGTTATATAGTGTGCTCAGTTGGAAGCACACCACTGCTGAATAAAAGGGAGAGAGTTACATTTTGCTCTCTAGATGCTCTTTTCCTTATCTCAGAAGGGTGTTAGGAAAAGAAATCTCAGCAAGATGGCAACTTCCTAACATCAAATTGCAGTAATTTTAATTGCAAGGAAAAAAAATATATTTCAAAATGACCTCCCAAAAACCAGCAAACTCAAGAGTACAGTGTTAAAGAAACTAGTTAGTGTGGTATACAAGTCACATGCTTAGGATCGAGCTTACGGACTCTTTTCTCACTCTTTATTTGAGGCTGTCCTTTCACATGATTTCAGGATTGTTGACTGTATAAAAAATAAGATATAGAAGTTAAAATGCTATCCTTTTCTTATGAGTAAGAAGGAAAGGACTGGGCAATTTTCAGCCCTGTGTAATGAAGACTAAGGAATCAAGAGTGAGCAATTGCTTAAAATATGCTTATTTTGAGTGCTCCCGTCCTGCAGACTGAGGCAGTAGAGATATGTCTGTTGTATAAATATAACATCACAGTCTTGTTAATAGAGTCCTCTTACCTCTGGCTGAAATTGCTAGTTCTTGGCTCAGACGTGATTTAATTAAAAATCCTAATTTACCTGCACTTGAATTTGATAAGGACTTTGGTATTAAGCTCTTCGTCTATGTTTCTTTGCTACTGTCTGTATTGTCTTGCAGGATGGTTCAAATTAAGAATTTAGCCAAATGAAAGAGGCTCCTTTTCCACTCATAATTCTACAAGCCCATGCCCTAAAAAAAGAAGGAGCAACTTTGGCAAAATAAGTGTGAGTTGAGGAGGCTTATTCCTTGGTATTACTTCATACTTGATACTGTCTTTTTCAGTCAGTCTTTGCTTCTTTCTGTATGTTTGACTTCCATACACAGAAAAGGGGCTGGGTATTAGTGTAAGGTATACTAGGACAGGGAGCCTTTTCTGTGCATTTTATTCTCTTTTGACACAACTGCCTCAACATGCTTTGTTACACGGTAAGTCATGGCCTGGCACCGTTGGTTAAAACACAGTAACATTAGCTGGTTTCTTCCATGTTTGTTTGATTTTTGCGCAAATATACACATTTTTAGTTCATATGCTGGCATGAAAGCACAAGGACATAAAAGGAAAGGCAAAACTATGGTTGTTAGCCAGCAAAAGCACTTAGAACACTGGTGAGATTTAGGGAGGCTTTAAAGTGCTTATAAGGAACTGCAACTCCTTGGCAGGATGTGCATTTGGTTGAGTCTAAAACAGCATAGGAAGGTTCTTTAGTTAAGAACAACAAAAGCTTCTTTTTCTCTTAACAACTGCTGAGGCAGTTAAGAACCCCGTATTCTATTTATACCCCTCGGGGTGCCTGTGTTTTATTGATGGAGTGGACTCTTCTCTAACCCCAGCGTACACTGCGCTGTGGCTAACATCGGCCTGGCCTGGAGCTCTGAATCAGCACGCCTGACTTTAAACACAAACAGCAATGCCGCAGCTTGCTGCAGACTGTGACATTTACTCACAGTATTATCACAAGCCAGAGAGGGTCACAGGAGGGGGAAACTGCTCTTTCTTTTGACTGCGGGGAGGCGGGCGCTGTGCCCCCTGAGGCAGCCGTTGCCTCTGTAATGGCTGCCAGCTGACCGGGGCTGCGCAGTGATATTCTCCAGTCGCAGAGCACCTACAGCTTTGATTTTGTGCGCGTAGGGTCGGCGAGTTGGGGTCTATGATCCTGTCGTGGGCTGGAGTAAGCTGACGTTCGGAAACGAGTCTCTGCAAAGCGGCTCCGCTTCCCCTCTCTCTCATCAAATTTTACAAGCCTCCATTCCATCTTCAGGGGTGTTTTAAATATGTTCTAAATGTATTTTCCTTCTACAGACTGGAACTAATTGAAATGCTTCAAGAAAAGTGATTTCTTTCATGAAGCGGCTGGGATGTCTCGAAATGTCAGAGTTTCCCTCTGAGTGAGGACAGTTGGCAACATCTGCTGGGGCCATGCTCGCGCCATGTTGAGGGCTCGGTGAGCCCCACAGATCACCACAGGCAGGGAGCGTCAGGCTCCACTCTGAGTGCAGGTGCTCAGGGTTACAACTTGAGCACCGCGATTTTCTCTCCATCTGTCCTACACACACATGTGAGCACATTCGTTATTTGTATCAGCAGAGCTGGGATTTGGGGAGCTGGGGAAAGTGAGACTGAGGAGTTAAATCCTAACGGGGATTGCAGGGCCTCAGCTGGAGAATCTCCACAAGCTTGGAGCAATCAAATGCAGCTGAGGCCAATTTAAGACAAAACAACAACAACAAAAAAATCTGCCTGTTCTCATGGCAGGGGGAAATGGGGATTTGTAGCGCTGTTCTCAGAACAATAGCTCTAATGGTATAAAAAGCAAGCTCGGAAGTTACTGCCTTTTAAGCACATTAAGGTATGTGGGGAGTAGGATGTCTGTGCGTGCAAGTGTGTGTGTGTGAGTGAGTAAAAGCTGGGTATTTGTTTGAATAAGAAATCCAGAAATAAACATGTAACTTCAGAGGAGTTTTTCATTGTTTAATCAGAGTGCCATCTGATATTTCTTACAGTGGTTATTTTCTGGCCCTGCCATAAAACCTGAGGACGGGAGAAAAAGAACATCTGTCCTTTCCCCCCCCCCCCAAAATATGTAGTTTCTCTGACCAATGAAAGCTCTCTTGTTTTATACTAGGTTTGTTCGGGATGTTGAAATTCAGATTTTTTTTTTTTTTAATTTACTATTTAGATTTCCTGTAAAATTTTGCAAGTATCGCAGAATTGCATTTAGTAGCTTTCTTATGAACAGTTACTGTATTTAGGATTTGAGCTTTGGTAGGCTGAAATCAGACATGTAAATCAATGGGTGTACATTTTTTTTTTTTTTTCTTCTGTTAAGTATATCTACCAGAACTAGCATATTGATATCAATATTTATGGCTAAGTGCCTTTTAATCCTGAGTGCTATAGTTATTTAAAGTTTGCCATTTCTGCTTGGACTAATGTCAATAGACTGATTTGTTAGATTTATCTAAAGAGTGTAGTAAATCTTAACACTAAATTTTAACTGGTCCTTTCAGCAGTTTGAAAAAAGTTTCAACCTTTTTTTGTGGGGGAGGGACTTGGGTTTTTTACATTTGCTTCACTTTTTCTCTGCTTCCAGGTAGGATAAGATAAGTCTCAAGTGATTATATTACCAATTGTATCACACCATCTTACACTATCTTAAAATGCCCTGCATATATCTGGTGTCATTGTAGAAGAGAGTTCAAATTTGAATACCATGATAATTGTACTCAACAGAAATCTACGTTCCTCATAAAATTACAATTTGCATTCTATCTTTTTCTTTTTTTTTTTTTGAGGAAAACCTCATGCTATATTCATTTAAAGCTTCCTGAAGCTTTGTTTTTCCTTAGAAGATGTCCTAGATTTTATTCTTTAATGTTGCTCCTGATTTATTGAATGTCCATGTTTCCCTGGATAGTACCATCTTTTGAGTTATACATCATCTGAGTGACTCATTCCAATGATGTATTGCATTAATACATCATCAAAGCGCCTTGCTCTGCTGTTGCACTAATGATATGTTAGTATAATACATCATCAGACTGAACTGCACTGATGATGTATTACTTAGATGGTGATGGCATTCTGTGAAGAAAAGGTTGAGGAGCAGGTTCAATACAGTCACAGGAGAAAAATTAGTCAATACAGAGTATAACAGTTTCTCTGGTAGTGATGCTGATGCTAAATTAGCACCATAGCCCCTGATCTGTACCCTTGCAAGAAACACTGAGACATGCATTATCCCCGAAAGAGGAATGAATTCAGAACACTCAGCTAAAGGATTTTACAGAAGAGAGGAGAGGTGTAACTATACATATCACTGGAAAGCTAAAGGTTATACATATAGCTATAATTACTGGCTATGGAGAGATCGAATGAATCAAACAGGACCAAAGTCTACATATGTTCAGAAGCTACCTCTCTGTTGGAGAATGCGACACACAAGAAGATAGAGTCATAAGGGCTATAAATATGCCATCTGAATTAAAATAGCTGCCATTTAGAAACCTCTAACAGGAATATTAAAATATTCTGAGGCATCTAGGAAGGCTATGGCCACAGTATTTTTTTTTTTTAAACTTTTAATTATATACTTGTTTTAGTCATGCCATGTCAGAATAACAGGCATAAATGTCACTGCCTCAGTGCTGTGTACTGTCTCGTGAGCTCCATGTGCACTCAGTAATATACAGAATTTCCAAGTTACGTGTGAACAGCTGATATACATGGAAATTAAAAAGCGTTAAAATTTTTGGTCTTCAAGTTGCTTAAAATTGTCTTCGTCAGAGACTAGAAGGAGAAAATGTGTATGTGTGGCTGGAAATCTTCCTCCAAAGTCGGACTGTGTTATGCTGTTCTCTTTCTAAAAGTGACATTTTATGTAAATCACACTTTCTTTTTTACATGTACATATCTATCTCTTCAGGTTGTGGAGGGTTTTTGTTGGGTTTTGGGGGTTTTTTAATACAAAATTTCATGCTCTCCTTATTCTTTTTGTTTAATTAGGAATAATAAGTTATTGCCTTTCTCACTGCTGTGGTTGTCCAACTTCAGAGACAGCAGTTCCTTTTTTCCTAATTCTGGTAGTGTTAGAGGGTTCCCACGATGATCCCTGAAGAAGGTGCTGGAGCAGCTACTTTCTGAGTTCGCTTTCCAGACAAGTGAGGGTGAAAATAGTGTTAAAATGAAAGTTGTCAGGGTTGTAGAGAACAGAGAGAAGGTATTATACCTGGATTTATTTATTTAATGCAAGGGACAGGCTGTGACATACTTTTCTAAATGAGAACAAAAGATAATACAGGCACAGAAAGGGTTGTGGCATTGTGTTCACGTCCCCGCAGACCTTGCTTTCCCCTCTTCTTCATTCTGCTAACTCCTAGTTCCCTCCTTATTTTTTTTTCCGTTTCCTTCATTTTTTTCCAGCTGCTTTGCAGCTAATGCCGCTTGGGCTTTCTGCCCCACCATTCTCTGTGCCCTGTTTCCCACCCCAAGCAGAGCCTGGATGGGCATTTCTCTGTGAATTGAGAGAGCATACAGGGCCTGTAGGTAAGAGCAACCTTCGCATGAGGCTCTGTGCACAGCATGGTGCTGCTCTCCTTGTCTCAGAACCGTACTTTGGCTGGGCTGGCGATACGTTCAACTCCCGGGCTGGGTAACTTTCAGCTCTGAAACTGGGGGAGAAATTTCCTTTGTAATCATGGATACCCCTCTATCATCATACAAGTGATTCCCACACTTGCCATCGCCCTCATAGTCTCCTTGATGCCAGACCAAAAAGAAATAAAGCGGCTAGCGCTGCTTTTGGCTATCCAAGTAGCTTTGAAGAGTGGTAACACAGTGAGGGTGGACAAGCATGCCATTGAGGTGCACAGCAGTGTGTGGCCATGCCTCCTGACAGCGTGAAGGGGAAAACTCTTGCCTGTCTCGGCAGTCTCCTTACAAAACTATTTGAGGACTCCTATTGGCTGGTTCACATTGTGTAATATAAGCTTCCAAATCAGCCCTTCTTTCTTCCATTTCTCTCCTGATGATCTGTCTTCTACAACTTGAAGAAAGACAGGGTGAGAGTAGCTTAAGATACTCTTTTGTTGTCTCTCTGTTTTTTTTTTTTTTCCTTTTATTCTCCCCTTCCTTTCCTTCTATCCCATTTGTTTCCCACTTCTGCTCCAGCTCTTTCTTTGTATAGGTGATTGCTTTAAACTTGAATTATGTGGTCAAGATATGTTTTAGATATGAGTTAGCTTTTAAAATAAACCATATTGTACCAGTTCTTAAAAAGCCAGAATACTCTGTGGCAATATTCCCAAGATATTTATCAATGCAGCAAGTCATTGTTTCTCATTACTTTCAAATATTGCTAGACTCTGCTTTCAGGGACTGAAATCACCATTTCAGGCTTTTATTTGGAAATGAATGCTTCAGAGCTACTCAATATTTCTATCACTACTGCAGGTATTTTCAGAACAGCTCTCTGTTCTGATCCTTTATAGTCTCTTCATAAGAAACAGAAAAGATTAAAAAAAAAAAAAAAAAGGGAATTAATGAACTTATTTTGTGTCCGCAGATTTTTGATGTTACTGTTAGACAAAATATGTGATGGTGTTCCATAAAATGCAGCAGAAGCACCCTGAAATATTTTTAAAATTAAGTTTTCAGTAATATTTTCAGCACTCAGATTTAGTATCTGATTTGCCATGTTCCGTTTGTGGAGTTGCACTCAAGTCAGATGATATTGCAAACACCGAGGCTCATTTAGGAAAACTGCAGATGCCATGAAAAGTAATGAGGTTCCCATTAGATAGGTATAAAATATTATGAACCTTTTTCCTGAACCTATTTGCTTGACTTTGTATCTTAATTAGTGGTACTGTATTTTAATAATATAAGAACTGGAACATACCCTTTGAGTCTGGACAAACTAAGCCTTAGTTTTTAATGCAGCTCATACATATGTGTTTTGTATCATCTAAGACAATCTGCCATAACACAAGACAAAACAAGATGTTCTATTTTTTTATAAAGAAAGCTTGCTTTCTTTAAGATAGAAACTGCCAATTGCAGAAATACACACATTGTTCATAATTTATAAACAATAAACACTCCTTTTGGCAGGCTGCCTTGCAGTTCCTTTTCTGCTCAAGGTCTAAACTGTGAATGAGAAATGATGTGAGAGTTACAAATGGTATGGCTAAAGGACCTGGCAGGGTTTGAAGGGATATTGGTGCCAGTCCAAATCCATGTTAGACTCCATTAGGATAGGCCAGTTCAAAGACGTAATACAACTTACTGGAAGTGACTATATCAATGAAATGTAAAGTGAAATGGATAGTAGTCTTACTGCCATGTGGTAATGACAGAACATCATCTGAGGCTTTTCTCATTCCTGCCTTTAATATCATTGTGGAGATGCAGATAGGCAGTTACTCGTGCACCTGGATTTCAAATGGTTCAAACCTCAGTTAGCTTTATGTTTATAAGGGAGATGTTGCATAAAATGAACCTTTTGGGGGAAAGATGGGGGGGGGGGTTAGGCATCAGACACGCCATATCTGGCAAACTGTCGGACACTCATTGCTTTGAACCTGCAATTGGTCCTTCTGAAGCAATCTGCTTTCCTTCTTCAGCCTCCTCTGCCCTGGTTTACTTGTGGCTGTAGCTTGGGATTGTCTCTGGTGCTGTTTCCTTCCTCTCCTTGCCTTGCCTGCACAAAGGGGATACCCTGTTTTAAATGGGTACTCCAATCTGCCTTATGCCATGTGAACATCACACTCAGGCTTTTGATATGAATAGTGGGCTGGTTTTCCTGTGCCAGGAATCCCAACACTTATTTCTTCTCACTCCTTGGGGGGTGGGCAGGTGCTAACCATTCAGGCTTTTCTATTTGGCTTTATCCATGTAGAACGTAGTCAGATTTGGGGGGGGAGGACCTCCTTTCAAAAATGTTTATACTTCTGTCAAGTGGTCAGCATGTCACACTGCTCTCATAGCCTTCCTGCACCTGAATACTTGCATGGCTGCACTGTTAGAGGTCTGCTATAACAAGAACCAATGCTCTCAAATTTTTCTGAGATGGTTGGGTTTAAGTGGACTCTAGCATTTTCTTGCCTACTCTGAGAGTTTTCCTAGGTATATTTTCTATAGCCTATTGCTACACTATAGCAGTATATTTGCTTGATCTGGTTTTCTGACACTGCACAAGACATGTTCATCTCCTCAGAGAGCATACTTACAGTTTACTGAAGTTCATATATTTAGGGAATGCTTTTTAAGTGTTGACTTTAAGTGAACTGAGAGTCTGAACATTGTTTTTGTTCATTTGCAATTTACCGTCTCTGTGCAGAATCAGGACATCTTTCAGATGCAGTGTCTGCTACTCTCCCATTTCTGTAACCTAATCTCCTCTTCCTGTATAATTTATATACTGGAATTGTAATTCTCCATTGATTCAAAATCAAAAACCCCATTGGTTTTTGTCATTCTGCTGTTTCAGAAATGGTTTGTTACATTGACTGAACGCCTGAGCTGAAGCTCACTGAAGTCAGTGGAAGTCTTTGGGCTGACTCTTAACAAGCACTGGATCAAATTATAAAATGCAACTCCTTCTACTAAAAAAACAACAGCAAAACTTTTCAGATCATTGGTAGATGAGTGCTGTAGGGAGAAGACCAAATTCGTGCGTACATATGCATTTTCCCTCAGGAACGTTCCCCTAGAATTGTGGACAGCAGTATAATAAATCAATTATCTGATTAAAAGCAAAATAATTAATATACAATTATGACAGATGCCAGGCCCATTAATATGTAAATATTCTAAACTACCTGACAAATTGCACATATGCAAGAAGAAATCTTTAAATATGAACATCCCGCTGTGTTTGCTGAACATAAGGGCAGGAAGTTTCTAATTTGGTTGGGGAAAATAGCAACATGTATTTCAAAATAATTTTGTTTTCGTTTATCAAATACACATTCCCAAGAGTGAACAATGAGCTGTGATGTGTATAAATAAATAAAGTCTTTATGTATCTCAGCACTCCAAAACTTAAAATGTTTACTTAAAATTGGCAGAACTAATATAAATCTGAGAGTTATTCAAGCTATGATAACGTAAAAAAAACCCCCATATATACTTGTTCAGTTAAGAAGCTGCAGTTCTTCACCAAGCTAACTAGTTTCACTAATTAATTAGCAACCTGGGTTAATTGGTATCCCCCCATCAATCACTAATTTTTTCATTTATTGATCACTTTGTTTAATTGTTAATTCATCTCATATTAACCACCTATAACCAGATTTATACATTAACTACTTTTAAGGTAACCTACACAAATTAATTTCTTTTCTGAGTTAATTATTAGTAATTCCCTTGGTAACAATTCACTAGCTTAATTATTTTCTACCTTACAATCATTATCTAGTCTTCAGTTAATAATTGTGTAAACTCTTTTCTCTGTTAATTTTTAACTAGACATCCCTTATTAACCATTAAATAACCCCATCACTAACATGTCTGTTCCAAACCTCAGTTTACCTATGTCTGGGCTACTCTCATTGCCACGTAGCAGTAAATTTACTCTGCATTTGACACCTTTGTTAAATGTAACAGGCGAATGTCTGAGCTGGACTAAATAATGTCTCCTTTACTGATAACTATTCCACTGTCAGAATGAAAGCACTACTCAGGAATGAGTGATATTCTGGTTTTGGACAAAACATGGACATAGTGATTTCTGTGACACTTCTTGGCTCTTTTTTTTTCAGGATGTCTAAGAATGAAGCCTTCCCCCAGCTTTGCCATAGTTGCAAAGGAGACTTCAGACCTGTGGCTATTAAGTCCAAAAGGAGGGTTTTTTTCAGTCAGAGAAAACTTGCTTAAGAAAGTATGGCAAGACGGATGAATAGGAGGAGCATTGAGAAATCTCCAGGGAAAAAGAGTTTAATGACAACTCTTCCATTGAGATTTTTTTGCAACATAGCAGAGAACAGGGTAACTCTCATGAGTAATTAAATCCCTTTTTCTCCTAATTTAACAAATTTCATGATTGTATGGCTGGAGACCCATCCTGCTTAGAGACATACTGGTGATGATTGGGGGTTGGGCTAGATGACCTCTAAAGGTGCCTTCCAACCCAAAGCATTCTATGATTTCTTCATCTGCACACTATGGATCTCACATAAACAGGTATAACTAGAATGGGTTAGAGATTCTCTATTAAAATATTTCTCTAAGAATACAGAATCTTCTCTAAGAAAGTAGCTATAAAAATGTAGCTTTTACATTGTAGAAGATATACGCCATAGCAAAAAGCAGTACAGGTGTCCACAGAGAGAAAATAAATGCTAGGTACTACCTGTGAGGTACTTAATCTTGTGAAGCAATCAGTTGGGCTGGTGCAATATAAAATGCTTTGCTACTTTTAAATGGCTGTATTTTTCTTTAATAATTTTCCACCTCAAACACTTTGCCTATGTTTGCTTCTAATTTCTTGTGGAAAAGAATGTTGCAATTACATTTTCTGTAAAGGGATAGATGCTATGAAGGGTTGAATGTTTTTCATCTAACTCCACGCACAGATTCAGACTGTTACTGGGAATATAGCTTAAATGTTTCCAGATATTAATATGATATTTTGAAATCCATTATTTAACATTTTACTTGAGACCTTTTAATCAAGCTTTTCAAAATGGTAAGTTACTCCATGGAATGCAAGTAGAGGTTTAGCTGAGAAGAAAGCAAGAAGAACGTAAGTCTGAGACATTCCAACACCGTATTTCGGTTTCATAATTGGTCTACCTGACAAAATTGATGCATTTTGAATTTTCTTTTGGAGAGGTGGGCAGTTGAAAATAAAAGTTAAGAAGTTGACTTCTTACCAGTGACATTGCAGGGTCATTGAGGTTTCACAACACTGTTGTTTATATTAAAGTTGTTATTTTTTTTAATTTTTTTTTACCAAAAGAGTATGCTTCAAATGGGGTAAACATGAGTTCCTAAAATAAGAAGAAAATTACTAAGATACTTGCCTTTGGAGCTGGTGACTGATATGAGAAGACAGAATGCAGCAGAGAGTAAACTGAAGCATGTTATTTGTTAAACACAACTGCTTGAAAATTTACTATTTTAAATTTTTATCAATATTTTCATATTACATCTGCTGAATTTTTGTAGAAAAACATAAGGGTTTCTATTGGTTGCTAGCAATTTAATCTATTTATACATGTATTTTTGTATATATAGAAATATTAAAAAGTAAAAACACATCTATATACATTAGAGGGAGATGGAGATGCATTTTCTTTTCCTCCACAAAACTGAAAACAGAAATGTCTCCATAGTGTTTATAGCCATTTTGATATCAAAAGCAACTGTTGTAAAATTTAAGAAATCTGATTTTGACCACAGCTTTCTTGTTTCTTTGGGAAAGTAGAGTAGAAGCACGATGTGTGTGTCATGATGGATGTTCAGAGCAGAATATGTTTTTAAGGTTTCACACTTTGAATGAATTTAAGTATAATAGGCTTTTAGACTTCTCAGTGATTGGCTTTGTAAAGCCGCGATTGAATTCGTTGGTTCAGGTTTACATTTTAAATCATGATGTGGACCTGATTTCATCCTTTTTGATAGTGCTTAGTGTAATAAGGAATACCTTGTTTCAGTCAGTAAAATGACACCAGTAAAAAGAAATGAAAAGGTAAGTCTCAGACATAATATATCCCAGTTAACAAAAAAAGAAAAGGAAACACCAGGTATAAAAAATCATTTTCTAGAGGAGCAAATTAATTTGTTAAAAAGAAATTGCACTCCAAGTTAGAGATGTTGTTTTATTGGTATCAATTTGTTGAGCTTCTATACATAGAGACCAAAAACCTTTTCTCAATGTGCAAGGCAGAATCTCTGGTCTTAGACTGAGAGTGATTGTGTGGCAGTAATTTGTATAGTAAAGGGGTGACAGCAGATAGCAATTTCCTTGCCCTTTATATTTTCTGTATGAGAGTTCAGAGTGGGTGTCTGGGTAAATGAGAAAGAGAATCGTTAGCAGTTCCTAACACAGAAATGAATTAAAACTCTTTGTATAAAGAATTGGGAGAACTGTCTGCTTGCTCCAGTTAAACAAATACGATGATTATATTGTACTTTATTTACTTTTGATTATGAAAGCCTTTTCCTAAATTATCCAGGTAAAGTTTTTCAAAAGGGCCTAAGTGATTGAATGTAAAGTACTGCTGCATAACCTAAATACTTCAAAAAAATCCTGTGTGATTTTTATTACTTAATAGAGCACCATTTTGCAGTGTATTAAGGTGCTAAATGTTGTTATATATAGCAATTTGACAGTCTTATCTGGTGCTGGCCTTTGATTCCTTAACAACTGGCTGATCTAAATGTGAAGCATGGTATATACCTTCAACATCCAGCAGCAGTCCCATTCGTATCATCTGGGTGTTTGTTACATAGATCTTTTAAATGTTCAGGAGAGAAATCCCTATATGCCTACATATTAACTATGACTTCAGCTCGGCATCAGAGATATCTCTCAGCAGTGAAGAAAAACTATTACAGAAGCTCTAAAACCATGCATGTGATTAAGTGCAGCTCTAATGACTATGCAAGAAATTACTTTCACGGGCTTAAAGACACTTCCTTTTGAAGGTAAAACAAACCATGAAATTAGATGATAACAGGGTTGAGATTAATATGTTTAATCCCTTTCAGGCAAAGCTCTGGATGAATTACAGTCAGAAGAAAACTGTCTTAAGATAACCAATATAACTAGCAGAATATTAAAAAAAAAAAAAAAAAAAAAAAATCATGAGGGACTAAGGAGCTAGCATAAAAGGGGGGAAAAAAAGCCCTAAACAATCAGAAGCTAATGAAATTACTTTAGAAATATAGCCTTCAGTTATGAAGATAAATCCATAAGCAGCCCTATGGGCAAAAAGGAGCTACTTAAAGATTTTTGAAAAGGGAAATAAAAACAGAGAAAGTGAATAAACAGATGAAAATCCGAAGAGGGACCTGAATTCCTTCTGTGGCCAAATGCATCAAAGGGCAGACTAAAAACAAGTTATTAAAAGTAAAACTAGTTTGGTAGGTACAAAGTAAATACTTCGTTGCATTCATTCTTCTGTTATTTGCAAGTAGTCTGCAAGCAGCTCCTTCAATCTTTTACCATGCAATTGTTTTAAAGTAGTGTTTTGATTTTCTAGTGAGCCCAGTTTTTCTTAAACTCTTGTTCTAAATTTTTGTGACATGTTTTTGATGTTGTCAAATTATCTGACTCCATGGAAAAAGCTTAGCACTTGGACAAGAAGTCTGTACTGGATCTGCACATGTCATGAAAGGAAATGCTATGAAACTCTGTTCAAGGGGAATAGGACCTATTCATTGCTCAGGTCAGCATTTCTTGTTACTAGCTTTGCCTAGTTGATATTTTGGGACTAACTTGCTGTACCTACTGCTTCTTTACAACGCAGACTTATTTGCCACTGTTTCACTATCTTTCCTCTGGTAATGAATCTCCCCATGCCATCCTAAGATGTCATGCTTTGCACTCAAGTCTATGGCATTTCCAAGCAAACGAATCTCATCGCAGTTTTGGTGCCATAGGCTGAGTCCCCATAGCATGTTGTTCTTTCTTTACAGATTCTTTTCCCTTACATGATGTAAGGCGTAAAACAGTTTCCCCAATATGTATTGGAAAATATAGCCTTAATGTATTGGTCTTGCTCTCCAAGTTCAAGGAGATAGACAAAGTAGCATTTTAGTATTGCCACAGGCAAGGATTATGGCTAAAATGAGGAATTAGGCCTATCTAAATTTGTGTTATTCATAGCTTTCTAAATTATGTTTGTTTCTGCTAACAGGTTTCTCTAGTATGCTATTGCACTAGATTATGGAAGGTATATAACCATCTGCAGTTAAAATATCTAGTAACATTTTCAGTTCTTTATTTTAGTGCTATCTGCCAGGCTTTATACATATTTTAGGAACCAATAATTTGTTTATCTCACTATTTATTGTTTCATTTAATAGTTGAAAAAAGAAATATCGTATCAGCCAAATCGAAGTCAATTAATTTCTGAGGCTACAGTATCATGAGAATTTAGTACTGAACATTGTTCTTACTGGTAATACCGAACTACCATTATTGATACCATTACTGACTGCAGAATGCTTTTCATGAAAATTAAGATATTCCCATTATGACTTTTGAGTGCTTGATTTCCCATCTGATATAGCTGAAAAGCAGAACTTACATGATATGTGCCCGTAAAAATAATAAAGATTATAAAAATAATTCTGGACTATATTTCTCACAGTCCTTTGATTTCAAGGAACAATAAGAGAAGTATTATTTACTTTGTTACGAAGGAAGTTTATAGGAATAATAACAAGATGAGAAATTATTATTTATGTGTATTACATGTAGATTTCTCTTGGCTATACATTGAAGCAGGCTCAGAATTATACTTTTTTTCATATTTGGTTTGTCTAAACTGTTACAGCTACAATGGAATAAAGAACACTGAACTTTGGTGTAACTGATGTCGTATTTCCTTGTTAATCAGCTGCATCTGGAGTAGAGGACTTTTATGAAACTGAGTACATACAGCTGTTGTTAGCAAGTCTGAAAGTATTCAGCTTTTAAAATGTATCACTTCAGTAAAAGAAAGAGAGGTAGGGATCAATTAAGCTAGAAAGCTTTTGTATGTCAAGTCATGGTCAGATAGGTGAAATAAAATGTCTGGCACCAGTGGCTAGACGTGAAAGTCTGAAAGAAAAGCCATTATATCTGATTATTCTGATTGAAGTTTGTTGCAAACCAAAGTGTAGAAAAATATATTTTTGTATTAAGTTGAATTATTTTGATAATTAGGCCGTTATTTACTTTTCTTTTTGGGCATGTGTGAGAAAACTGATTAGACAAACACTGTTGATGATTGCTTAAAGATTTTAAAAAGGTTCAAGTCAAAACTAAACTTAGAGATCGGTCTACATTATATATGGCCATAAGCTGCATTTATTAAAGACTGCTGACACTACATTTTGTTATTATGAGATACGGAAGTAGAAGAGAAAATATGTTCCACTTTGGCTTGCAAGTCTGAGAGACAGACTTGAGCTAAAAGGTGTTGTTAGTTAATCCAGTTGTAAATGGGTATCTGATCTTTTGGGCTTAGGAGTTCAAGACAGACAGCATCAGGCACTCTTGCTACACCATTCCTTCGTGTACCTTTGGGTTCAGTGACCAATATTTTTTTTAGTAAGATCAAAGCAATACTGAAATGGCTGGGTAGCATGAAGTTATATAAATTTCCCAAAAATATTTTCTTGGGGAAAAAAAAAAACTTGTTCATTGAAATTAAAATATGTTTGTATTTTATTCTTTGTAAGGTAGAACTCTGATTTACTACTTTATAGAAGTGGCAGTTTTCTAGATGCAACTCTTAAAAATGACCCAACTAAAATGTTCCTGGATTTTTTTCCTTACAATATAGAAAACTGTGAATAATTTTATTAGAATGAAAGGATTTTAAAAATATAAATTCTTCTCACATACTTTACTCCAAACTTTTTTCTTGTTTTCTTTTTTTTTTTTTTTAGGGGGGAAAAAAAAAAAATCTGTCTAACCTGAAACAGATCGTTTTGTCTGTATGGGATCTTGGGTACATTTGATTAGCACTACACTGTCAAGTCTTTAGGGTCAGGGCAGATTGTATTAGAAGCATGACAAGTAGTTAATGAATTTGCATTGACTAATCCATACAAAGCTAAAGATTTTTCTGTCAGGATTAATGTCCAAAAAGAGTAGGACACACTATTTGATACATTATCTTACACTGAATCATACTGTTATTGGATGTAAGATTAAGGAACTATGTTATTTTGTCTCCTTCCATAGATATACAACTGGTTTTTGCTATGACACTGATGTGTAGTCATTGCATTAAGAATTCATTTAATCATCAGTAATGTCCTGTTGTAATTCCTCTATATATGGTATGTGTACTTGCAGTAACTGGATAAGTACAGAGTCTTGCAAACATTCACTTTATAGTAGTTCCTGCTGTGTAGCCATTCAGAATGCAGCATGGAGTCAGAGGTGCGTGTTCCAAATTTTGATCTTTACCTTCAGTTTGAACTGAACTGTCAGAAGACCTGGTGATGAAACATACTTTAAGCGTTCAGATGCTGTCTAGATATATTGTGGATCAAAAGGGTTGCTGTTTCTTAAAAAATTAGTGGCCTAAGTGAATTAATACTCAGTGGATCCTGTGATATTTCAGGAGGCAGAATCTGGTGAAAAGAATTGCTGGAATGCTATTTCCAGGGAAATTAGGCATGCTTGTTTTGTCAACATGGTAAGAAGAGATAGGGTAAGCCCTTGATTCTGAAGAAGAGAAAGGGATTAAGAAAGATGTCTTATCAAGTTTTGAATAAAATAAGAAAGGAAAGATGTATTATCAAGTTTTGAATAAAATTCCAGAGACTATGCAAAATATGCAAGTGAAGAACTGTAGCATCCTTCTCATAAGGGGTGTCCATTTAAATGCCGATAAATTACAGTCCACAACGACAGCAATAAATGCATGAAGGGAGCACAAGAGGGGAGAAACAGGACAAGATAGTCTCTTTGAACAGCTTTTTATTTTTAAAAGGTGATTGTTTTGTTTAGGACTCAACCACATAAGTGGTTGTCAAACTGAGGCACTCATCAGATCTAATGCTGCACCTTTAAATAGTGCCATTTGTGCTAGTTAGGTTTCTAAGAGAACAGTGGAAGTCATGAATTTGCATTGAATAGGGTTATTTTTAAAATGTCATGCAAATTCTTAGTTAACAACTTCAGTAGATCCAGTTGTCTGTGTTATATATAGGAATGTATATGTAAACAAAGCAAAATTCCCAAGCAATGAAACAAGTGATTACTGTGTTCAAAATATGTTCAAATTAAATTTCAAGGCAAAATACATTTCTTAACAAGGAAACAGGTGATTTGGTTGGTTTTTGGTTAAATTTAGAAGGTAAGAGCTTGACTATTCTTTAAGAATATTTCTTAAGGAAAAACTTGAATTATATAGATTATAAGACACCCTAGTATTCAGAATCAAGGGTTTGGGTTTATGATAGTTAAATGAAAAAGTTAGTTCAGTTCTCAGTAATGGTCAAAAAGAATAGAATATTAAAATTTACTAGGGAAAAATCAGAAAGCAAACTGGGAAATTACAATGCTGCTGTACAAATCCAAGGTATGCCTGCATTTTTAGCACTATGAGCACCGCTGACTTTTCCAATTTAAAAAAGATGAAGTAGAATTAGAGAAACTTCAGAAAAAAAGCACAGTCAACACGGACAATGTAAGGGATGGAACAATTTCCATGTGAGCTAAAAGCTAAACTGAGTGGGAATTTTCAATCTGGAATGAGCGAAATGAAAAGGTGTGCAGAGAGAAGAATATGAAAAAAGCTTGTCAAATTCTTCCAGACATAGAAAGATGAGTAATTATTCACTCTGCCTTCCAGTTTGAAACCAAAGGTGCATCAAGTGAAAGTATGGGTATAAACAAAAATTGTTTCTATTCACAAAGCAAACTTAAGCTGCAGCGTTTCTTTGCCACAGGCCATCGTGTCTGCTTCAACTACATATGGCTTTTATAAACCACCTGATAGCAAGAAAAGAAAGTTCTTCAAATGCTGTGAAGTCCAAAGATGACGCCTCTAGCTCAGGAATTTGTTGAAGGTTGGAGGAATGTGATGGAAAGATGTTTATGTGCTTTGCATTATTTTGTAAGGACTGGTAGTAGATGGGAGTTGATTATGAGTCCAGTGCTCTCTCCCTCTGACATGCAGAAGAGTAGGTTCAGATCCTATGAAGGAATACCTATAATGAAGTCCTCTTATTTTGTCATGTTTTCCCCTTTTAGGAGATAGCTACATCTTTTAGTTCAACTAGTTAAGTTGTTCTTTGGGAGGTGTTTTGTTGTCTAAGGCCTGAGTCTAGTTTGCTGCATATATGAAGTCATTGCACAGGAAATGTCTGTCAACATCTAAAAAGCTTCAGTAGGCTCAGTGCTGCTTAAATGTATCCAGAAGAATAATATGATAATATAGAGGCTAAAAATTAGTTCATGAATAATATTGGCCCATAAGAGCCATGGAAGGTTGTAAATTAATATCTAGGGCACATCCTTCAAAAGTGGAGAATGCTAAATGTGATTTACCTTGCTAGTAAAGCTGTTGGCTGTGTAGATTACATTCATCATTATCACTTATTACAGCCCTCTCAAGATGAATGTCACATGCTGAGACCAACCGTTTGGTTCCTGAGGTGAATATGATCATATACTTGTCATAAATAGTACTCATTCATGTCTCAAGCCTTCTTATTTTTTATCAACTCGCTGCTGTAAATACCAGTTGCCTACTTCCGTACCACATGGTACATCATGGTGCATTTAAGTATTGTATTTAAGTGCTTTCACAGCTGCTGCAGCTTTTTTATCTGTGTACAGATCTCTGTAACTTAGATAAATCAAATGGTAACTATTTCTTCAGAGAGAACTTCACCACTCCCATCGCTCAAGAGCCTCCTTAGGCTCTATTATACCTGTCTGCTCCTCAGTTTCCCATTCGAGACCATGCAATTTGTCCAAGCTAAATGTTGTCTCTCTTTATACTTTTTAAACATTAGAGAGTTGGGGTTTTTTGTTTCTCCCAATTGCATGTATACTTTGTGAAATCATTGTTTGCACACCTCTTTCTTCTTCTGTTTTGCCTTTGACTTTTTGAGTTTGGTGGGTTTGATATTTAATTAAAATAATATTGTTTGCAAATCTGAAATGTCAGCTATTACAGTGTACTAGTTTAAAACTTACTTAAAATGATTTTACAGGTTAATGTTTGGGGGGAGTGCAAGGAGAATGAACTTTATGTATGGAATTTAGAAGAGCTATCATTTAGTTTCATGGGATAGAATCATAGAATCATTTAGGTTGGAAAAGACCTTTAAGATCATCCAGTCCAACCATTAACCTACACTACCACGTCCACACTAAAACAATCAAGGGTAGACTAGACTAAACCATGTCCCCAAGTGCCACATCTACCTGTTTTTTGAACACTTCCAGGGATGGTGACTCCA
This sequence comes from Pelecanus crispus, assembly GCF_030463565.1. NCBI lineage: Eukaryota > Metazoa > Chordata > Aves > Pelecaniformes > Pelecanidae > Pelecanus > Pelecanus crispus. The sequence goes on from NC_134652.1 coordinate 26,623,596, forward strand.
CCACCTCTCTGGGCAGCCTGTTCCAATTCTTGACCACCCTTTCCATAAAGAAATTTTTCCTAATATCCAACCTAAACCTCCCCTGGTGCAGCTTGAGCCCATTTCCTCTCATCCTATCGCTAACTACTTGGGAGAAGAGACCAACACCCACCTCACTACAGCCTCCTTTCAGGGAGTTGTAGAGAGCGATAAGGTCTCCCTTCAGCCTCCTCTTCTCCAGGCTAAACAATCCCAGTTCCCTCAGCCGCTCCTCATAAGGCCTGTGCTCCAGACCCTTCACTAGCCTTGTTGCCCTATTCTGAACATGCTCCAGCACCTCAATGTCTTCTTTCTTGTATTGAGGGGCCCAAAACTGGACACAGTATTCGAGGTGCGGCCTCACCAGCGCCGAGTACAGGGGCACAGTCACCTCCCTGCTCCTGCTGGCCACACTATTCCTGATACAGGCCAGGGTCCTGTTGGCCGCCTTGGCCACCTGGGCACACTGCTGGCTTATGTTCAGCTGGCTGTCAACCAGCACCCCCAGGTCCTTTTCGGCCAGATATTCAGAAATCTTGGGTATTCTTCCTTTGCCAGGATGCCCTTCCTAAGATTCTGTAGCTATTTCTTTACACAAATTTTTCTATTCTTGTCAAAAAGTGTTGTGTTGCATCAGAGCACTACATAAATCTCTGTAGTAGCTAACTATCTTTTGAACATATTTGATTTCCAGCTACATAATAGCTGTGCTTGGTGAATAATCACTTAAGTGGGAGATCGTATTCATACTTTAGTCTAGTGTGGTATGGCATCCTGCATACTGGGACACAGGGAGAATGAATTCAGGAGCATTATATGATTGTGCCCTGTCGTGTGCCACACAGTGGTACTAGTGATGAAGGCTGTAGTTCCCCTGGCCTCGCCTGTTGCCTCCACAGCTGCCCTGTTAAATGCTCTCTGTAGTTCAAACCATGTTTACTTTGTGTCAGTCAATGTCTGTTATGTGGTGCAGACTGTTTATGATTTTGTATTAATAAACACGTGAAAAGACTCCTAATGCTTTCCTGTATGTAAAGCGTTATCACATGCTTTAAGGACAAATATGCATTCACACTGCTTATATTGTTGTTTATGGTTTTTTTCCTCTAGTTAATCAAGCAGCAAGAAAACAGGGAATTCTGTGTTAGAAACTAAAAATGCAGCTGAAAATCTCTTTTGGCACGTTACTTCTCACCACCAGGTATGGTGCCGTGGAAGGGAAGAGTCCAGCTTGCTTCACAGCTCTTGTCTGCAGTTGCCTTACTTCTCAAAGTAATCAATAGCTGCTTAGCCCCACAGATCAATGGTTATAACACAGTTGTAAACATAGGGACAGATGACTGCGGACATCTTAAGTTCTTATTAGGTCTAATTTGAATAGGGCAAGGCAATGCAATTCTCCTCAAAACTGCATTTGTTCTCTAGTTTCAGCAGTTGCAATCACTTGTTAGCTGGCGCATCAGTATGAGCCATGGTAAAACTGTAGCAATGCAGAATGCAATCAGCTGGGGTTCAGTAAATAAAAAGCCCTACATTATCACGTCTTGTGGCTTTGCAGGTTGCTTTGTCATTAGGAAAAACATCTTTACTAGGAAGGTAATGCAGTGCTGGAACAGATGACCAACAGAGCCTGGAGAATCTGTTTGAGGGCTTTTAGCAATTGCCTAGACAAAGCTACAGCTGACCTAATCTACTATTTGCAATAGTCTGCTTTGCAAAGAAGCATGGGCAGTTCTTATGGAAGCAGTGAAGTTCATCAACACAAAAACATGAGAAACCTCCCTAAAATCTTTCACTGCTGTTCTGCCTTACTAGTTGCACACTGTGGCAGATTAGTGCTATAGAGGTTTAGGTGTGTTGTACACCAGAGGAAACTAAAACCTTGTCATAACATGTAATGAGTTAAAAAATTATTCATTACTGCAGAGTTACTCTGTGTTGCAGAGTTCTTATGAAGTTGCGTGCTTGCATAGTAGCCCTCTGGGTGGTTTTGCGAAAGTGTGCATTTGACAAGGGTGACATGTGAAAAGAGGCATGCAGGAAAAAGTTACAAGGTCCTTTAAAAGGTAATATTTGAGGTTTTTTTTCTATTTTCAAACATATACCAAATAAATATTCTCATCTTGTTAAAGAATAACTGATACTGTTGTGGTCGGTACAATACCGATCTCTTAAAACTTTTGCATTATAAATGTCTGTGCACTTGTGGAAGCACATGCACACAGACACTACATGTGTTAAATGTACTGGAACATTTTCTGTCAAGATTCCCACCAGAAGAAAAGCATTAGAGCTACCATTGAATGAGAGGCTGGTCTGGATAACCTCCAGAGATCTCTTCCAACCGACGTTTCTAAAATCAGTCTCTGGGTCACTCTTCAGGAAGAGCTGAATACTGTCAGACTAGAATTGATTTAAGACTGTCTTAAGGTCAGAGGCAGACAATTCTATAGGCATTTTGAACCATTCAAGTGCATTTACAAGGAACAGTTTACACGCTAAGAGTTCTTGTCTTTCCTAGGGATTTATTTAGCTAATGGGTCTCCACGCTTGCATCCAAGTGGCACTGATGAAGCAAGTATGTGGCGCTCCACATTTTTGAAACTTGCTTTGAAGTTATGTAAGGACTTTAGGGTAGTCACTACTGTCTATGTTTGCATAGTCCATGATTAGTGTCTCCCAGCACTGTTATTTTGCAAATGAAAGAATCCTGCATTTACACATGTACAGAATCTTTGCAAAGCAATCTCTGTAATGCTGTGACTAAGGATCCAGGAAAAAAAAAAAAAGAGAGAGAGAATTATATCTTCATGGCATGACAGACAATAAAGCTACTGAGGATCAAACTCAAGAAATTTGCTTGATACAAATGGGAATGGTGAAGGAATAATTCTTTTTTTTTTTTTTTTTTAATTATGGGTTGCCAGGCTGTTTTCATAGTTCAGTGAAGCTCTTATTTTGCAACTAAATAGCATCATTGTCAGTACTAGTTCATTAATATCACCAAAGAGTGGGCTAATTTCTGTTGGCTCAAACTCCTCTTAGTCAGAAGGATTTAAAACAAAAATGGTCTTGATTTTTTTTGTATTTCACTTTGCTTCTAAAGAGTTTTATTTCTAGTATTCATATAATGACTTACTGAGGACCTTTGAATATACCATACATTCACTAGCTGTGGTATGCAATGTTGCATGGTAGAGAGAATGCACACAAAGTTATTGGTAGAAAATAATTATGTGTATTTCACCACTTGGCATCAAACTAGTGAATCTAGCAAAAACTCCATTGTAGATCTTATTAGATTTTAGATACATCATGGGTTATGTTTAAGAGAATAGAAGAGGGTTTCATAACAGTGCTGCAAGAGGAAGCTGTGTTATTAGAAGGACAAGAAATTTTAAAGTGAGTGTTTATTTGTGTGGGCTTGCAGCATTATTTTACTGTCTAAAGCTAGGGTTTTTTTTCAGAGGTAACTGATTGTGCTTGCTTACACTATGTTTTAATAGTGTGCCCTTTCCTCTCCTTGCACATTGTGAAAATATGGTATTGCTAATCTAGGCTGAGATTTTTCTGCTGTGTATAACTTGCCATACTTAATGAGAATGAACCAATGCAAAAGAAAGCTTTTAATTGTGTGCTCCTTTCCTGATGAGATTTCAGTTCCAGAAGTGTATCAAAGTCAGAATCCCAAATGCTTAAATTTACTGCCTCTCACTTTATGTACTCTTTCATCATATAACTATAAAAAGAAGATTCAATTTTCTTTTGATTAGACTCAGGTTTTTAAATGGTAATTGACTCGGGGGGAAGTTTGTAGGGATATGTATAGAATTAAGGCAAACCAAGAAAAAAGTGAAAAGGTTTATTTTCTAGTGTTACTGATATGTATGTGAATTTATACTTTCACATACAAACATGGTGAACTTGTAACTCAGATTGGTTGTTCTGGTACTGTCTGAATAGTGATTCAAAATGGGAATGCATTTCTCTTGGTCCATCGAGGGAGTTTGCTGCTGCTCTTCATAAGTTCACACAAACTGCCAAAGCCAATGTCTGCCTTGCCTTCCTTATGTCTAATGCACTTTTCTATAAACTCTGGGGATTACACCAAGGTTTTATAACTTGCAGCATGGCATAGCAAGGAAGGCAGGCAAAGGGAGAAAAAAAGATATTAAAACTTCTTACTAGGACACCAGGACCATTGCTCATCATCAGAGCTGTCCTTGTGAAATGGTGATCCTTCTAGCAGCCCTTGGAAAGTCATACTTTGCCACTAAATGGAAAACAACAATTATGCTCTGATGGATGTTCAAGATTACAGTATTTCTTATTCTCAATTTTTAGTTTCAAATAAATGTCTCCCTTGTTTCCTGCTGTCTTACTGCTCCGAAAAAGTACATTCACATGAGTGAAGAAGTCCTTATGAATGCTCCCAGATTTGCTAGACTCTCTGTTTGTATCTGTTTGTGTTATGTCTTTTTTTTTTTTACTATCAAGTGAAGTCAATATTTCATTTACATCTCTTTCCTCTGAAACCCCAATCTCCTTCATGCTCTCAATTTTAGAATCAGGGTGGGGTTTTCCAGCTTGCTTATTTACCTGTGAACAAACTCCTTTGTCTTATCTTGCTGGTTTTTCCTTTTGAAAGTTTAGTCCTGCTTGTAACTCGCAATTGATACCTCTGCTCTTGTTGCATGACTAAAACCTTCCTGGAAAAAGTAAGATCTCTATGATACTTTCCGTATAGAGACCAACTGCTACAGCTCCTGCTACACACCCACATTTTTCTATTCTGTAGCTCATCCTGTTCCTCTGACATTTCTCTGCCTAGAACTTACTGACTGCTCAAGGAAAAAAATTGTCAAGATGTAGACATCTGAATACCTTAGGTTTAGTTTTCAGGTCCTGCATATATTTTTGAGGGACTAGACTAAAATCATAGATGGGTATAGGCTGTGTGCTATAGTTATTTATTAATCTTTAGGTGCCTGCTTCCTAGACTGGTATTGACAGCCTTAAGTGAGATCTCTAAATTCTGCATTGAATGCATGGGAAATGTTAGGAATCTCATTGTGGCACCTATAGCAGATACCCCACTGAGTGGGAACACAAGGGTATGGGAAATTCAGAAGAGAGGAGCACCTGACTTACATGGAGATATGCATCTCCATAAGGAATATGCATATCTTCAAAAAGATATGCATATCTCCACAAGAAATGTAGAGTCTTAAATCCTTTCTGGATTATAGAGGAAAAACATGCCTTTAAAATTATATGCATCCCAAATGGGGGAGATATAGTTTCAAATCTACTCTTTCTACCTCCACAGATCTTACTGGTTCCTTGCCAGAATCTCCCAGTCCTTAGTCCTGCAGAGGATTTTCTAGCCTGTATGTATCCTCCTGGCCTTAAGAATACACCACCCATTTTTGCATAAAAGAATTACAGATTCATTGGTGCACTCGGTGAATGTGATCCTTCAGCCCTGAGTCTTAAAGTTCACATGTGGCAGAAGGTGTAAGGTCTCAGTTCCAGCCTCTCTGCAGGGACTATCCTGTACAGTGGCCAGGTGAAGTTTTTCTTTGCTGACTGTTATGAGAAGTATTCAGTTGCGAAAAACTGCAAAGAAAACCATGGATGGAAACCTTGAAAGTTCTCTTCTAATTAATTTGTTAAACTATTTAATTCCACAAACCAAAGAAATTGTGATACAAACTATGACTGTAAAAATGCATTCTTTCCATCAAGGAGATCCCCTTTGTAGGTACGATCTACAGAGCAATTGAGCTATCAGATTTTGTGTTTTAAATATTCACTGGGTTCAGATGAATTGGCTGTAGCTGCAGTGGTGGTAGTTTGCAATTCCTCTGTGTGCATTTATAAATCATAGTATATTGAAAACAATATGCTTACACCATATTTGAAACTTTGTCCTGTTTTTTTTTTTTTTTATTATTATTATAGTTTAATGGCCTCTGTTAACATCTCATGATAGACGTTTAAACCAGGATCAAAAAATACGTAATGACATAGAATTAGGATCATTGAGAGCAGGGCATGGTTTTAAAATGTCAATGCTTATTCAGAATGAGTTTAGAGCACCATGCAGAACTGATTACAGGACAGGAAAGATTAGTAGGATTTGCGGGTCTGAAGTGTTGCAGTAATGTGACAGGAAATAAGTACAAGTTAATATGAACTCTACCGATTTCCATCAAGCAGGTGGTAATTTTTCAGTATTATGGCAACCTTTTATGAGTCTGGATTTGATGGTGGTGATTTCCTTTTTATTCACTGGTTTTACACCAGTACAGCCAGGTTAGTTTCAATGGAGTATCTCCTGACTTATGTTACTGAAAGACAGAAGGTTCATCTCTTATGCAAAATAAATTTCACACACTATTTTTCACTTTCCTGTTATTGCTGTTTATTCCATGTGGCATGTTGTCTCTTTGAGTAATTCTCCTTCTTTTGTCCTTACCCATGTATTTATTGATAGGTGCCTCATTTGTTCAGAGGCACTGGGAAAATAGCTAGAAGACTTCTATTCCTAAAAGATCCTTCAGTTTCCCTTTCCCACAAACAGTTAAAAACAGAAGCAAAGAATGAGTAAGAATAAAATGTTAAAAATGTTAAAAAAGATATACAGATAGATCTCTATTATGGTGTCGCAATATTTCCAAGATAAAGGAGCTGTTAGATCCACATCAGACCATGATTCTTTTTGAGTAGTCTGTCTGCTGCCATGAGATCATGTATTGAGAGTTCTTTTAATGCAGATTTTGTAAAAGTCTGTGTTGCTACCCAGTTTTCTATTTCTTCTTGCCTAGTAAGCAGCATCCATTTTCTCCTTGTATTGCAAATCCCTTTTGCTTACTTTTTTGACTTCGTGCCTTTATCAAAATCAGCACAGCTTTTAATGTAACTAGTAAGCCTGTCATTAGGGAGTTGATGGAAGCCTTCCTCAAACTGTAAATAAATTATACTTTATGTACAGCCATTATCATCTTTCTCTAGGGGTTTCAATGGCTCCAAGCTTTTGTGGTATAGACCATATCCCTTTAGGCAAGATATCCCTTCAGGATGTTTCCCTTCAGGCATGATATGCTGGCTGTAGTCATTACAATATTTCTTTGATTATTCTCTAAATTACCCCTCATTACTGTACATTTTCTTTGCTTTTCTCATTATGGATGTAAACATTGAGTGTCTGTTTTGTTTTCAGTCACTCATCCATTCAACTTTTTAAAATACAGCTTCTTTCTCTGATTTTTGATGGATTAAAAAAAAAAAACACAACATGTTTCTAGCCATGTATGTTAAATTTAAAAATACAGGGAAATCAGAATATGGTTTGTTATTTAATTTAGTGTGCTTAAGTCACTAATTAACCACAATAATGTATTAAAAGGCATCTTCATGGCTCTGTTGGGAAGTATTATGAAAGAGGCCTTGCTCTACATCTTGATTATCAACTGATCTGGGCTCTGTCAAAGCTATAATAAGAGAAGTGAATTCCAGAGGCGAAGGGCTTTTGCTGAGAATTTCCTGTCAACATCCCCTGACATTTATGTTTAGGGACTCAAGTGTTGCAGCTGACCTTAGCTGTCGTGGTGGAACACAAGGGGAGAAGTAGGTTAGTTAATTACAGTCATTCAAAACCTTGCCAATGCTTAACAAGTTCTGTTATAATTCCCATTGGGTTATATGATTTCATGGACATGAATGCTATTGTCCGTTGCATCACATCCTATGGGAGCATATGAGGACTTATTATGGAGAGTAAAATTTGTATGACAACATCTTAAGCTGACATATTCAGAAAGTTCTTAGGACCTTAATGACTTTATTTTTAGTTCTTTTTAATATAAGAGTTATGCCCATAGTACACACACGTACAGATACAATACGTTTCTGTCAGCACCAGTTTGTCATTTCTCCACTGTTTTTAACAGAACTCTTGAAAGTTCACAGAAATTTGAGTCTCCATTTAAAAAGCTGTTCTTTCTTCAATGCCTGTAATAGTCCAAAGACCATTTATGAGTGTCAAGTGTTCCTCTTGTCATCATTTTTCATAAGCTCATAGGTTAATCTTCATTTCCAGCAATCTTTTCACTTACTGTCCGCATACAATGTAGCTTATATTCTGTTTCCACAGAAGACATTACCTTTGTATTTGAATTTGTGCTCCAAGAACTTAAGAAACCAGATTCTCGGGTAAAGTTCCTCTTCCTTTGGAGGACTTCAGCTTTTATAAAATTCATGAGAACTACCATTTTCCTGTGAAGCAGAATTAATAAATTAGTTGCTCCTGTACATTCCCCCTGCCAGTGCTTGATAGTGTTGAAATTTCTCAGGAGCATTAGCCATATTTTCAGGAAGAAACCTGGCACCATGTGTAATTTCAACATTATTGTTCTAATGCTGACTGAGTCCCACTTAGGATGTCAGGCCATGCAGCTCATAATATTTTAATAATAACAGCTAATTATTGAAATATTTCCTTCTTTATTGTTGCATGGACAGTCAGTAAGCAGCAGTGGTGGTCATGAAAACAGAGTCCAAATTAATCCACAAAATAGTACCACAGTTCTCCGTGAACCATTTCAATAGCTGATGGAGTTTTTCCTCTAAGCAAAACCGGAAGCTGCGAAGGATGAAGATATACTTTTATCATCATCGGAGATTTCTATGTGCTATCCCTTTATTTTTTGTTTATTAGTTTATATTACCTTTATGTGGCTAAATCCAGGATGTTGTCAGACTAAATTATGTCATACTAAGAATGTCAGAATAGATCAGGTATGACTTTTTCACCCTCTTTCAGTGAAACAATAAATCTTTCCTTTTGAAACTTAACGTATATTCTGCTAGGACAAAGGAGATGTTTTCTTTAATCCTTATGATTCTTAAAGAGCAATTTTTGGGGTGTCTGAAGTGGCTACATGTAGCACCTTACTACCTTTTATTAGACACTGTGTAGTTAGTATGTCATTTAGCTTGAATATCAAGTTCAAGAGAGCCTTCAGTCTCGGTTTGCCTGCTGCTATCACTACCATATTGAGGAAGTTTTGTTTGCCTCATGGACACATACTTGATAAGAACATAAGGTCACTTACCATAAACTGGTTCTTTGAGGTGTTGCAGTACGTAAGCTCTTCAGTTCTGCCCCCATTGTGAGCCTTTGAGAGTTGCAGTAGCAAGGAGCTCTGAATTGAGACAGAACTGTGAGTAAAGAATAGTAAAGTAAAGGCTCATGATGCCTTCCTGTGGAACCTATTAGGTTTAAGCAAATGTATAGTTCTGAAGAACACTGTTAGTTTTAAAACCAGCCTTTCTCCCAGTCAGGCCTTTTGCTCTCTTTGAGTCGCAATTTTCATGGAATTTGCAAGAACATTTATGAGGCTGTCAAACTTAATTTATGGGGCCAAAAAATTCAAATGTTGCTACTGGGGGACTGAGATCTTGCTCACAGGAGAAACCTGCCTTGTGGGATGTGCTTAATGATTACAACACCTCGAAGAGCCTGCAGTGGCAATATAAGATAAACAGGGTTTGGTTTTTTTTTTTTTCTTTATTCTGTAGAAACCCTGATAAGCTATGGCCTTTCCTTCTAGTTTTTCTGACTAGCCATCTCTCTATCTCTTGTAGTCCTGAGCATAGTTTAATTTCAGTTCCTGAAGGCTTTTGAATCTGTGGCAGTGCTTCAGGATCAATGTGGCTTTGCTGCAAGTAGAAGATGCTTGGTCCTAGCTTTAGCTTGATATTCACGGATTATTTTGCTAACAGTTTTAGGCTACTTCTTTGTCTTGTTAGTATGCTCTTTTTTGCATGCCTCCTAAAAGGATATTCTACAACTAAAAAAAACTGGAAGTTGCTTTGAAAAAACATTTGCTACTTGTTGCTAAAATCTATTTGCTTTAATAATAGAAGACCCTACTAAAAGGGATTATTAAATGTTTACACACACATACACATTTATACATGTGTGTATAAAGAAAAGTATTGTTTAGAGAAGTTGTTCAAGGTACAAACTGACATGTTTGAAATAGGAGTCTAGATTTGGGGTTTCTGAAGCAAAAATATCCTCGAAATTATTTTTGCTGCGAGTATTTAAACTTCCAAAGCCAGTTCAAGATTTTAAAGAAAGCATACGTTAATATAATCAAATTCTGCCTTCACAATTAAGCACGTTTGCTTTACACTGAACAACTAATTCTAGATTTAGGCAACAGAGGTCTGAGATTTTAGTCTCCATGACCTTTGTTTTTGGTAAGGTAGGATGTCACCCTTAAAGTATCAGTTGTGGCTTTGGAGGAATTATGTACTACAGATTTTTTAATATTTTTATTATTGTTGTTGTTTTTTAAATAGCAGCACTGCTTGAACAAGAACTTTAAATAGGCATATGTAAAGCATTATGCCAAGAGACACATTGTTCACAAGATTCTTCTCCAATAGGCATTCTTTAAAGCTTTCTTTGTTTTTTAGTTTCTGTTTAGTCTACGATGGGATAGTTTAGTAATAATTGCAACCTTTATTTATACACAAATGTCAGGAAAGGTATATTTCTTATCTCACTCATTCTTATAATTGGTGAGGGCATGATTTGAATTAAAATTAAAATATTGTCTCCTGATAGAGACAGTAATTGTCATCACTGATGATTACGAACTACCCAGAAGAGTTCCTGCCTCACAATCAGGAAATGACTCAAATTTGATGTTATCTATGCTTGTTAGAAACCTGAAAGAAATGCCTCTTCTTTATTGTCTTTCAAGGTCTGTGTGGTATCACAAATTTCTGTCTTTCTGTTAATTGTTAATGGGAAAACATTACTTAATTTTAAGAAAATCAGCTTTGCTTTTTCAGCTGGAATTTTAGTTTGTTTGCCTTCCCCCCCCCCCCCCCCCCCCTTTTAGAATGGTCTGCCATCATGTCAGCTTTAATTTGCATGTAGAAATAGATCATTTTACCTCATTATTTTTTGGCTAACTTGAAGTGGAGTTTCAATCATCATATAAAATGAGAGAGCTTTTAGTCACGTTTCAGAATTAATATATAAAATCCTGTCTTTCCCCAATGTTCTTTCTCATGCATGCATGTACTGTCAGATTAGAAAGTAATTCAAGATTAGTGAAACATGGTCAGGTTGATTAACAACCAACAATTAAATCATTCCCCAGTGAAAGACCTTAATACTTTTTAATTCTTGCTATTGGGTTGTATAGATCTAGTACCTATTATACAGGCTGCCACCAGGGACATAGGGAATAGTGTTACCTGTACTTTGTCAAACTCCAGCAGAGGATACTGGAACACCATAGACAGTATATCTGTAAAAGTCTATGATTCTATCCAGAGAATCCTTTATGCAAAGCATTTATGTAAAATATATCAAAATAATAATATATGATTATCCATCTCAATGGAAATTTCATGCTACAATGGTAAATTTGTACTCGAATAACAAAGTTTACTTTGCCTGAAAGCAAACTGCACAGGCTTATGATGTGCATGTCCTTCACCCAATTGTGTAAAATAATGAACACTGATATGAACCTTTTGTGCAACATAAACTAATCAAGGCAAGAGTGCAATTGTCAACTGGTGTAGAGAAAAACCCATCATAAAACCTAATGTTGAAAGAATTAAAATAATAAAAAAATAAATAATAAAATAATTAAAATAATATATGATACACCACTAATAAATTGTTTATAGCACAGAATGAGAATTTCAGAAGGAAATCTAAGAGTCTGTGTATTTTCTGTCTAAGGCTTGCTCTCACTGCAAATGTGACTGGGAATTCACTCTTAAAATGTTGTCTTTTCCTATTTGCAGTTGTGTGAATGAGCAACTGTTTAAAGTTTTCACTGCCCGTTGACTAAAACCAGAATCAGGCACTGAAATATTTAAATGTATTCTGTACTTTCTAACTTGTGCAGTTACAGTTCCAAGCCTGCTAGATTTGAGATATAGCAATAAAAGTCCTCTGTCACATGCAGCACAGCCAGTATTGTGGCAGCACTGCAAACTTTTCCTGTCTGATCTGTCAACCTCTGGAGGGCATGATGCTCAGCAGCTGATGAAGTGCTCTATGCTGAAACCAAAATTATGGGTTCTAATGAACCTCAGAAATGCTGCTGTCTTTGAAATGTGACTCCCTGTCCAGTGAGAAGTGGGCTGTTTTCACAATATTGAACAGCCACTGGATGATAATGACCTTCAATAGCTACAGCTTGGGGCTAGATTTGAGTCTGATACTAAGAGGTGAAAAGCTTTCAAACTCGGTACCAATCCCTTGAGCTATTTAGTCCTTCCAATGACTTATTTCTTGGTAAACATAAATCCCCTTTGTCCTCATCATGCTTGTTACTCTCCAGCAGGTTTTGTACAGGCTTTGTATCATATCTATATGGTAGATTTTCTGTAGATTTGAACCCTACTCTATTCTCATTCACATAATCTGAAAAAAAAAAAATAGCACTCTTGGAATGAGGATTTATTTCGAAGTCCACCAACATCAATTAACTCTAGCTTTGCTGGATTTTGAGGCTTCAGTGAAAAGAATTTCAGCAGCTGCATATTTCTTCATCCTTTTCCTCAGTGCAATCCACAGCTCAATGGTGCGGTAACTATTTCTCAGAAATCTAACTGGTTAAAGTCAACTCAACTCTGTTGCCAATGTTGTGGGTGAAAGTACATCTTTAAAGCAATATGTGCACGAGTGGAATAAAGAAAGATAATATCTCAGTTTTACTAACAGCTCAGATTTTCTTTTTAACATAAGATCAAACATTCTGCCCAGGATTCTTCTTTCCTCCTCACAACTTCTGTCTTCCTCTTGATTGAGTAGGTCAGTAATGTAAACTGATGAGAAACATGATGTAGACATGAAGACTTTCATCAAGCTCATCAGTTTAGAATGGCCTCAGGTGAAAAGCATGTAAACCTACATGCTTATACATGTTTGCTTTATATTGAGTATTTGTTAAACATTTTCATGATAGTTATAAAATAGTAAGGTGCATACTGTGCCCTTGTATTTTTGGGATACATACTGTGACACTATGTATTCACACTAAAAGCTACAGCCCTAAAGCATCTTTAAAGTAATGTTCATATTGAATATATCCTTTCCTTACCTGGAGTAGCACCCCAATGTGTAGGCTGGCAAGTGTAGAATAGTTTTTTCCTTTGAATGTTTCCTTCACATTTTTTTTAGAACCACTGGCTGATTATTACTGTATTAAGACCATACTTTGTCTCTGCATGTTTACTTACCTAAAATAGTGTCCTCTTACAAATAGATTCATTCAGATCCATTCAAACTTAGCTTGGATTGGAATACATATTTACATTGTACTTGATTATAAAGACTCTAGTAGATTGCAAGCATTATCAAACTAAGAATATAAACCATAAAACCTTGTGTGCCTTTGTTGTTCTACTTTAATTCTGTTAATCGCTCTAGGTAAAGATTAGCTGCTGTTGTCAATTTAATTCAGCTTCAAACAAAGCAACAAGGTCAATTTTTTTTTTTTTTTTTTTTTTTTTTTTAAGCAAACAGGATTGAGTTGTCATGTAGTTCTAATAGGCAGCACAGGGAATCATTAGTCCACCTCAGCTCCCTGACTGATGGGCATTTCACTTCAGTCATCTGACTGAGCACTAGTGGCCCAGTACTATTGACACCATGTCAGAGCTGAGAGAAGATGCCTTAATCGTCTCAGACACTCTCTGCATTGATTTGACAAGTTGCTGTAATGACCTTCTTGTTTTTCTGAAGGATTACTGTTTACCCAGGGAGGTGCTGCTGAGAGCATGTACTGCATTGTCATGGAAACTATTATTGTGGCATCTTGATCCCATTAATGCTGTGGTGTGTGACACTGATATAAGACACTGAATATTTCAATGAAGCACATTCCACCTCAATAACACTGATTGCTGACCATTCATTAGGCTTACGTAATTTGCAGCTAGTCCTGTGTAGGTTGGCCAACAGGAATTAAAGGGATGCTGGCTGCTTAGGACACTTTCCTGCCTTGTTTGGGTATTTTATGAAGCCCAGGTAGCTTCTTTACTTTAAAGGAAGAATGTGCCACTGTTTATTTTGTTTGTTTTCTTTTCTAATTTTTGCTCTTTGACTTAGGTAGCTTGCCAGTAATTTAAGGTGCTCCTGGTTGAAGAGAAAAATAAGAAAATCAAGATGGGAAGAAAAAAGTCCTCATACATGAGACATGTATATCCATCAAGGAAAAACAGTATTTTGGGGAGAAGAGGGTTACGTGATGAATGGAACTTTTTCTGGATCGTGTTGAAAGTATAGCAGCCTATAACTATTTTTTTTTTTTCTCTGTTTCCTTGTATCTTTAACATAATGGCAAGGGAAAATGTATCTCACACCTTATGACTCTAAATTCTCCTTTGTTCAGTTCAAGCGTATTTTTCTCAGCCATTTCCTTCTTGCACTTGGTATATGAGTGTGTGATCTTTACTATCTCTAGATATTACTTTCTTAGTACACCACATTTGGGAACAGGCTGAAACAAGCATGGTTCCACCAGTGATTTAGGCAAAAAAGAGTGAAAAAGAGCCACTGATATGAAGTAAATAATTCTAACAGGTTAGTCTGTAAGACATGATAGCCGATTTCTTGGAAAAGGCAGTATAGCAGGCTCTTTTGCAGGCTAGATCTAATGATTAAGCTGCAACAGAAGTGGTTGTTCTGACAAATTTGAGCAATTTCCTGTACATCGATTTTTGATGAGAAGAAAAGAAAATCCCCAAAGTTTTTTACGTGAAGAATCATCTTTCATACATGGCTTAGTAATTGGGAAATATTGTTTGAAAACATGTCGATAGAAGATGAGCTCTTAGCTAGTGGCCATGAGCTGCGAAAGAAAGAATGATGCTATAGAAGTAGCACTTTAGGAAAAGGGGTTTTTATTTGAAAATTAAGAATTATTTCAGTTTTATTCTTTACTCTTCATCTTACATGTTGCAAGGCTACCCAGGCTTAGAACCTGTTATATCTTAAGATATCTGAGTGAATGAGATGTTGCAATCAGTGCCTAGCTGCAGTAACACCTACTATTTCTCTCCATTCAATCCAATATGCAATCATCCAGTCATCAGCTAATAGTTTGGGTTATTGACAGATGTGTCTTATTGACTTCCTTGTTTAACCTAATGAATAATGAAATGCCTTTCACAATATTTGAGAAAGTACTGAGTAGTATTTCCCGCACCATGCAATCAATTTTCATCCGATCACACAGACATTAATATTTCTGCTTTGATTCCAAGTTTTCTTGGCAAGATATTGTCACACAGTTTCTTAGCACTTCATTGCATGGTACAGTGTACTGAATGCTCTTTGTGGCTTTGTCCTTTGAGAAAGATGTGCAAAAATCAGTTTTTGAAAGACTTATTTCTTAGAACACAAGCTAGGAAGGTTTTCCAATAACG
The DNA here is from genome assembly GCF_030463565.1 of Pelecanus crispus. NCBI lineage: Eukaryota > Metazoa > Chordata > Aves > Pelecaniformes > Pelecanidae > Pelecanus > Pelecanus crispus. The sequence continues at coordinate 26,639,091 of NC_134652.1, forward strand.
TAATCTGGAACCAAAAATACAAACATCTAAGGTTTTTCCCCATTGATTAATTATTTCAAATGCTGTACTAAGGTCAAAGGTGGTTATGATTACATTTTCCTTTCTATGGAGAGGAATAAATCTTTCACAAGTATAGAATATCCCCAGATCTTTTGAGAAGAGCTATCCTTGAAAGGCAGAGTATGTGTTCTTGTATTCACATTTATAGTTATTTTTTGGTGGCCTCTGGGGTCATTCTTAACGTGGGAAATGTTCTCTTCATGTTAAGAAAATCCTTTGGTTTAGGGTCTGCTCTTTACTTGAGCCAGGCTAAGTTTATAAAATGAGTTCTGGCTTAGAAAATATTTGTCAGGTTCAGATTCTGAGCTCTTGTCTGCTTGGAACTTCCTAGTCCTCCATTGCGACAATGAAAATTCTGGGTAGCAGTAGTTTAGCATTACTTTGCAAATGCATCTTGCAGTGAGTAAGCTCTGGAACTCGTCAGGTTCTGAGACTGTAAGGAAGCACTGTCTTCATTGCTTGACTTTCACAGGTGCAGAAGTGTGCTTGGTTCCATTAGACAGAAGAAATTATCTGATTGGGACAAAAAATGGTTCCTTTATCTTCTGCATTCAGCCCAATATACGGGCAGTTGCTTGTTACATAAACCAGGAAACAGAATCCAAGAATTCTTCCTTCCCTGATCCAAATGAACCTGCCATTCTCTTATGCCACGCACACTTGCTTAGTAAAAATACAGCCTTAGGTTGTCAACATTAAATAAGCAGGCATAAATAAATATAATTAGTAGTATCCCATATTTTAAAATTCTTTAGGGGTTAATCTTATGCATTTAGAAATGTATTTATGCGTGAGATATATACACATTTCATGTACTAAATAAAATATGTTTCTATACGGTGAAGTCAGACAGGAAAAGACAAGAATATGTGCTATGTTGAAGTAGATTATACGGAGTTCAGTTAAATAAATACTAAAATTACAGACTGCAGAAGAGATTCACTGTAAAACTGCTAGTAGACAGTATGTTGTCTGCTCTATCCATATTGCATTACCTGCAATTCAAATGAAAGACTGAGTAAATATAGGATTATTGTATCACTTTAAATTGAAACATATTTCAAAGTGAAAGCTCAGCATAAGTGAAGAATACCTATATGGCATCAGAATGTTGATTTAGCCAAGAGGGATACTGCATGCAGCCAAAATAGCACTTAATGACATTGAAATTAGCACTGTAATCAGCTTCCCCCCACCCCCCAAGACATACGCTTGAATGAGACCCTTAAGGCTAAAATAGAATATTTAGGCTTAAATTTTTTTGCTTGCCTATCTACTAAAATTTGCCTTGGTCTTGTTCAGGAGCTGAAGTGGATGTGTTTACATTTGGAAGAAGCTTTTCCTGAATGCTAATCTTGTGAGACTTCAACAAAAGTAAAGGCATTTTTGAGGCCTTTTCTCTCTGCCTGCACCTAACATGCTATTTAACCACTCAGTGTGTTTGTGTTTCATTTTAATAAAGATGCAAGATCTAACAGACACTTATCAATCTTTTTGATGCCGTCCTTTCACAATTGCTATTCAAGTGCTAAGCATTCAATATCATCCTAAGAGGCTCCTCCCTAATCAAATCAAGTTCTTAGGTGTTACATGCAAAAAGTCAAAACCTTTGTGTGCCAATTTTTTCCCTAGAATGTTGGCCTTTTGTCTTTTTAAGAAAAACTTTATCATTTTCAGTGATGCCTCTTTATTCTGTTTGTTTTTTTCTATGATCAGTACATGCAGGTTTTGGTGACTTATGTAGAATAGTTGTATTTAGAGACGAATTTTAAAATCCGCATCGGAAAATCAATAAAACTGCATTCTACATCTTTAAAGCCTGCCTCAGACTTTTCCTGCTAGGCTTAAATGGTGATCCTCGTTAGAGCTTGATATTCAGAGAGGCAAGGAAAGGGGGTATCTTTCTGATTTAAACCAGCCAGTAGAGTTGTTAACAGGCTGGTCCTGGACCTTTTTTGAGGTGGCATGTTTCTGCTCTAGTAAGTTAAAGGACTTTGTCATATTCTAAACCCAGTTTAACAAACTAATGAATAAGTTACCTTGCTTTACTCATTGAGTCTCTTCCTGGAGAGCTGGTTGCTACATTCGAATAGGATACGTGGATTTGGAACCGCCAGATTTCTGCTGCAATTTTAAAACCAATAGTTGTATAACTAGTGTTGTATGGAAAGATTAGGTCATGACAGCTAAGCACTAACCTTTTAGGACTCCATACTTGATAACTTATGTCCAAAAGCTAACAACTGAAACTTCAGGGTGGGTCTGCTGAGAAGAGTCAAGGTCTGGGAAAATAGCAAGATGAAGTCATCCACTAAGCTTCCTTATCCTATTGTGGTATTTCTGTCCTTCATACAATCTTGCTGTTACTACAGTTTAGAATTATATAAACAAAGCACTGGTGAAACATTTGATATTATTAGGTACAAAGTGTGAACTCTATGGCCAGGCTGACAAAAAGATAACTTGACAATACATGCAAAGACAAACTGCAAGTAGACCAGCTGCTGCCTTGCATCTGAATGAGTCTGGAAGATGCGAAAGATGATTCTTCCTACAATGAAGCTGTGAACCTGTCTTGACTGAGCATGAATTGCAAATCTTTTTTTTTTTTTCCCCAAATGTACAAAAAGTTTGTGTGTTTAAAAAAAAGCCAATTTTTTTTTGAAGCATGAGTCAGCTCTTGTATTGATTGTGTGTTTCACTTGCCATGTCTCAGCTGTCATAAAGGTCTGCTCTACCTTAGAATAGTCTTAGAAGACTGTTGTTATGCCATGTATTCATGGAGCTGTTTCATCTCCCCTGATGCCCTTTTATAGTGTCATCAGCCATATGATGTGCCAGTTTTTGTGCCACTATAAAACTGGTGAGAATGGAAAATAGGCCACTAGATACTGTTTGTGATGAGATATATTAGATCATATCTGCAGTCAGACTGTTAGAGGCTAGGTTTATACAATTAAAACCAGATTGGACAAAGAACTTGTAAATATAGAATGATGAATAAGTTTTTACTGGCATGACAGTGGGCTACTTAGTGTAATTTCAGTGGCCATTTGAGATGATTATTTTTGTCTGTAATATGTAATTGCAACGGGCCAGAATATTCAACATGAAGCCACAGAAAAGGTGTTCTGGTTTTGGCTGGAATAGAGTTAATTTTCTTCCCAGCAGCTGGCATAGTGCTGTGTTTTGGATTTAGTAGGAGAAGAATGTTGATAACACACTGATGTTTTTGTTGTTGCTAAGTAGTGCTTACACCAGTCAAGGACTTTTCAGCTTCCCATGCTCTGCCAGGTGCACAAGAAACTGGGAGGGGGCACAGCCAGAATAGTTGATCCAAACTGACCAAAGGGCTATTCCATACCATATGACATCATGCTCAGTATAGAAACTGGGGGGGGTTGGCCGGGGAACAGCGATTGCTGCTCGGGAACTGTCTGGGTATCGGTCGGCGGGTGGTGAGCAATTGCATTGTGCATCACTTGCTTTGTAGATTATTATTATTATTACTATTACTATTATTATTATTAATGTTATTATTATTATTATTATTATTGTAATTACTATTTTACTTTATTTCCATTATTAAACTGTTCTTATCTCAACCCAGGAGTTTTTCTCACTCTTACTCCTCCGATTTTCTCCCCGATCCCATCGGGGTAGGGGGAGTGAGCGAGCAGCTGCGTGGTGCTTGGTTGCTGGCTGGGGCTAAACCACGATAAGGCAATAGAAGTTTTCCAAAATAAATACCTCCTGCAATATGCCAGAATTTGCATTAACTGCAATGACTCATCCCAATTTGAACAGCTGCTTGTTGCTGGCCCACCACTGTAATAACTTTTTCAGGTGAGACTTCAATAGTCACTAGAATTCTGGTTTCTCCCGATGAGAATATACATGCTTGCTGGAGCAGGTACCTCTACATTTTCAAGCAGAAGGTCCAATTGCCAGTCTGGTAGCATTGAAAGATTCCTTATACCAAGATTAAAATTTTTAGCAATATTTCACCATATATGAGATATAAAGATCCTTCCAGCTGCATATTGTGCAATTTGATTGGTTCTGAATTTTCTATTATGATGTTTCCTCTTGTTTCTCATAGCAGAGTACCAAATATTCTCAAACTGAAGTCTGATTAGTTTTCATTTTGCTGTTTGCAATCAAGTATCCTGTAGCTATCCAACTTTTCCAAGCTAAATAGCTATGAATTTTGCCAGTATTCAATAGATGTATGTTCCATCATGCTTCTCAAAATCTCTATTTCCCTTTTGTGGATCTTTTCAATTCCACACTATTGTACTTCTGATGAGGCAAAAACCTACAATACTTCATACAAGGGCATCCTATTGTGCAGCACAAAGAAGCCTCAGCTCTTCCAAATAATTTGTTTAGGCTTTTATTATTATTATTCTATATTAATTGCACTTCATTTAGTAGTCACAGAAAGTAAGAATTTCCCAAAGACATTTCTGTTGAAGGCAATTGAGAAAGTATAAATCTGTTAGCAGTTAGGTGGAACTCCTGGAGAGTAAGAATACAAGCAATTATTCCTCTGAATATTTCATTGAAAATGTAACTTTTCTGGCACACTTAAAGCATTTGTTTAGCTAAGGGGAGTTGGACAGTGAGTTGGGTTTTTTTGTTTGTTTGGTTGTTTTTTTAAAGGAGATCATATAAATAAATTATTGTTTGTGGCTCTACCAGACCCGTCATAATTAATACTGCCGTGGGAAATCATTTTAGGCAGCCATAGGGAACAGACCTAGGTCTCCCTGTGTCTTTTGGCAACATATAGTATCATTGCATAGCAATGCATAGCAATAAAAAATTATTACTTTACAGAGCTTTATTTTTTTTTATTTTTGCTTCTTCAAATCATGCTCTTGTTTGTTCCCCAAGTTTTTTGATTCCTTTAGTACACTTGATATTTTCCCTTAGTTGCATTTTCCCCTTATATAAATGGATAGCACAAGCTGTATTTAATTGCAAAAGCTTATATAGAACTTTGCATCCAGAATCTGGACTTTAGTTCAGTTCATACCTTTATGACACTGCTCCTCAAGGTACTTTTTCTTTCAGCAAGACACATCATGCACTCTTTAGTCTTTTCCTGCATTTGGTTATTTAAGCCTAAGCTATGACCATGCCAACACGTGTCCAGAAAGTAAACAGGAGTGTGTTCATGAAACAGCAGTTGTGTTGTGGTAGTTGCCAGCATACATGGTAGGTGTGATGTAGCTCAGGGCCCTGGGTGATGGGGGCAGGTGACAATATATTTGGGATTTAGCAGAACATCCACAGCTGTATCTGTGGCTACAAAGTACGGAAGCCCATGTGCTTCCTCACATTAAGATAACTCTTTTATATATGTTACGTTTGCTTCTTCAAAGCAGGAGGCCTGAAAGTATTCTTGGTAGAATATCCTTTCAGGTTGCCACGGGTCTGCTGTAACTCCTTTTGAAACCAAGAGTTGGTAGAATTCTTGTGGCAGCATTCCTGGCTTGACTTTCCTCTCTCGTTTCAGTGTGAACAACTAATAGCCACATCAAACTCAAGATTAAGTCTGGATTGTTTCAATCTCTATTTGTGTTACTACCTTTGCTTGCATGCTTTTGAGAAATGGCACAATTTTCAATGTCTTCTTATTCCACCCTTTTGCAAGATTCCTTGTAAGGTTATTAAAACATGTTCTATATATGGTGAGGATTGTGGGTGTTCTTTTTCCTTTAGTAATATGTCTAAATAACACTATTTGATTTATTAATTTAAATGTCTCATTACTACTTTGACCTGTTCCCTTTGCAACTTTTCCATTTTGTTTTTGTTGCTGTGCTTGCTATTGAATTGCCTGGTCTTTATAAGTTAGTAGAGCTTTGAGCAACAGAGTATGGTTTTCTGCTCTCTCTTTCAAAGTCTCTTTTTGACAATATTTTCAATACCTTTTAGTATTCTAAATTTCGTAAGAGCAAACTCACTTAGATTAACTACTTGTAGTTTTACTAACACTTTTTGGCAGCACTTTGAATTTTTTTGTGGCGAGAGAATATGTTTGGTGACTTCTTTGGCTATGTCTATGTACCGCCTAATCTAGAGAACAGACATTTGCTTATTGTTTTGTGATGAGCTTTTCACATCTTCTATTGGGATGTAGCAGCCTTTAGAATTTTTCTGTGTATTCTACCACAGAGCAGAGTGGTACACCTGTCAGCAAGGAAAGGAAAAGAGCCTTTGCTGACACTGTGGCTTGCAGTTCATCGCCTTGTGTCACGGAAAATGTTATTTATTGATTGTGCTGACAGTGGCAGTAAACAGAGCTAAGTCTGTTTTACATCGCTGATGAGAAAGTGTATCTCATAACTCTCGATGCGCTCTCTGACTTCAAATCACTTCTCCTTATCCCCTTCCCCCTTTAAACCAAACACATGTTTTTCTATTTCATTATATGAATTAATACAGAGAGGAAATATGAGAAGTCATTTTTATTGCATATTTTTTCGACATGCAAGTCGTCTTTGACTTGTTAGTAAAAACTAACAACTATAAATTCCATTTCATCTGTGAACCCTGTTATAGATTGCATTATTCACTCAACTGACTGTAACAGTTAAGACGATTACCATCTGTGATCTAAATATATGTTTATATTGGAATGCGGAAAGTTTTTCATTATTAATGCCTTCTTATAAATCCAACTCTCATTTGGACGACAATCAGTTCGCTTTATGACAAACAGAGTGTGTTCCAGTTCTTGCTTGTGTTTGATCATTATGTGCAAGTTGCAGACACATTTAAAATGTCTTTGAATAAGGCATACAGGTATGCATTAATCTTGCATTTCCCTAGGTAGATCATGTGTCCATGATAGATGTAAAATCATACACTGAAATATTCATGGCAAGTTTATGTAAAGGACTGTGAAATATTGTATTTTAATCAAGAGGGGAAAAAAAAAAACATTTACTTTGCAGTAGTTGGAGTAACAGTTCATGAACGTGATTTCTCAAAGCTGTGGAGAACCCATTGTCATTTCTTTAAGCAAATACTCAGTCAAACAGCATTCTTGGAGGTTCTTTGATACAAAAAGACCAACAAGTGGTCTCTAGTCTCAGTCTTGTTTCATCTGTACTTTCAACCAATTTACAAATGCATCTTCAAGGCTAGATAGATTTTATGGTACTATAATTTCAATTTCTGGGTGTCTGCCATGCTAACATATTGATTCATTTAAAAAAAGTCAGGCAGAGCTAGTATGATTTACAGGACATTTCCTGGTCCTTTTTTTCTGATACCTTTGCAGTATTGTAGAAAAATAAAGAGACTGGGAAGCTGCATATTTCTTACAGTGGTTGGAAGTCTCTCCAGCTGGCAATAGGTGGAGCCAATGGTGTTATGATGCCCTACCAACATCTCTGAAGCTCTCCGTGTGAGAAAGGTGACATGGGAAGAAAGAAGGTGCACTGATGGGATCATCATGCTCATGCCTGCATATTCCTTTTGGAGCAAAAGCATCTAATAAATGTAAGGTGAGTCCTTGAAGGTCCTAAGCTGTACTGGATCTTGATATTGCACTTTCATTACTTCTGGTAGTTTGTTTCTGCTGTAAGTAATAGATCCATTCTTTATCATTCTTCCCTAAAAGATTTGCCAGTTCTTTCTTTATTACAACTCCTGTAATTGCTCATGTTTAGAAAGATGCTGTAATTTAGGTTCACTACTGTGTTCTGTGGTGAGAAAACCCACTGCCCCTTTCCCTCTAATGAATGCCAGAATTATCACAAAGATGTGCCCCATTAATAAAATATATAGAACAATTAAATGAAACTGCTGATTTGTTCTCATGGGAGGTATCTGGTAGAAACGGCAATCTCGTAGGCAATAGCACTATGTTTTGACACCTGAAGCTAATCACCTGTAGCTACTTGTAGCGTTTTTGAATCCTATGAATTTATACCCTTTGTTTTCAAGCAAACATAATAATTGTAATTCTAAAGTGTGAGTGCCTGATTATTTCTTTGCATTCTCTGAGGCCGTAAAATAACTTACGCTGCCAACTTTCAATGAAGTGTAGTGGGCCTGACTAATATTGGGTTCACTTAAGAGGTAGAAGTGGAAGAGTCCAAGTGAAAGTTTCTGCCTGTGAAAAGATATGTTGATTTGATATCTCAATTTCAATAAAAGTAACGTCTTGAAAACAATAGGCTTTTAAAAGTTTTACCAAAATTGCTGCAGTCATGGTGGATGGGGTAATCTATTCCTCTGTGATGATGACTCTATCACTGGTTGAGAAATATTAAAGGCACATAAAGCTGAGTCTGCCATATAGCCGGAACAGTAAAGTCAGCACAAGTCCTGAGACATCCAGTTCACTGCAGCCTTGCCAGCTCTGCTCCAAAAACAGTACGGAAAGAAATCCTTGCTGCCATGGTAATTCCAGTCCTGAGCAGGTAAGTCTGTTCAGCATAGCCTTACTTAACTGTTCAGATCCCCAAGCTGCTAGGAACCTATAACTACGCTCTTCATGAGCTTAAAACTAATAATCCACAAAATCAATTTGTTCTCTCAAGAAGACATCTTGAGATGAAAAGCTGAAATTCAGCTTGCTTAGAGTTATTAAACCACATACGGTGCTTTCTAGAACAGCCAATGGACAGAATAGTCCAGGGTGGGATTTTCAAAAGTGCTTAAGGCATTTAGGAGCATAACTGTCACTAAAAGTCTATGGGATTTATGCTCTTACACGCCTCTGGCACTTGATTAAAAAAATTGAATTTCAGCAGATAGTACTCTGGACTGTTACTGGGACTTAAGTTCTGTTGATTCAGCTATGACCTGCTGTTGTGGACCTGCTGTTTCAGCTCTCTCTGTGACTCTCATCCTATATTGGCCTATTTAGGCAGGCATTTTCAGTGACCTCTGGAGTTATATCATGCAACCTAATGCTCATATCTCCCTGCATCTTTGTTTTGAAGAGATCGGCTTTGGATTGCAGTTTCATAAAATAAAGACTATGTCTTAGAATAGGTTTATGATGGGCATAGCATAGACCTGGGTTTTGATTGTGGCATCATAATAAAGCTACAATTCAAACAATATTGCCTTTCTTCATGAGATTAAGTTGCTTTTATTACTCTGTGAATGTGAAAACTTTTCTTTTATGGAATCATTTCAATCGCTGCTAACAATTTTTTTTTTATCCTAACATATTTTTTGCTTTGAGTCCCATTACCATACTGAGAATGCTCTATGGATTCAGTCAGCTTCCTGTGCTGCTTTGAGAATACACTTAATCTTGAAGTAGAGATATATTAAGACACTTGTTTGCATGTTTCATTCATCCACACTCCCTGGTCTTTGCCTGTGCATTTTAAACCCCAAAGCCTTCAGTGTAAGGGTTCTCTCCCTCTGCCATGTTTACGCAGTATCTAGTGCAATAGCCACTATTCCTATCTAATTTCTGCAGTAATCTGAGAAGATGAACATGGGTCTTTTTTTTGTAAGCGTATTGTTCAAACTAACAAGTAAATACTTTGGGGCATTGTTTCCATCACTGCATAGCAGTTTCAACAGTCAGCAGATGATCAACATGTGTATGACGTAATATACTCATCACATCAATTTTAGAAGACCTAACCAGGGACAAGAGGTTGTCACCTGTTTTAGAACATTAACTGAGAACTCCTTTGTGGAATAATTAACCTAATATAACACAAATATTGGCTGAGAAACTAAAACATGGAGGGGGAAAAACCACCAAAACACAGAACCAATCTTTGTCAATTCATATACTTCCTTAATAGAAATCTGTCAAGGGGAACAGCTATGATGCACATGTTACATGCTCAGTTTCCTTTGTCCAGATCTTTCAGGAAACAGGGAAAATATTTGTGCATAATTTCAGCATATTAAGATAAGGAGTAGGTTTTATTTCTTCTCAGAATAGCAAGAGATGTCATTACTTCACACAGATCCTAAGCATCCAGAAATTGTCTGAAGCCCTGCTACATCTGATATTTTGGGGCATAGCTATGTCTTGCACTTAAAAGCAGAAGAGTTGCATATGCAAAGTTTTTGCAAGAGGCTCAGAACTCTAGCGTATTGTTCTTCTTCAGAAGCACCCAGCCTTAAGTTAAAAGCAGTTCTATAAACAGGAGCATGAACAGAAGATTAAATATTTGAGCCTCCTTGTTAATGGCAACTTTTGATTAAGCTTTTCCTTGAGGTTGGCACCTACAAGATCAATTTTGTTTACTTCTGAAGAAATTTAAAAGGGATATATAAAGTGAGCCAGCAACATCAATGACATTATTAGGAGAAGCCTGCTGGAACTGATCATTAGCAAAGAGGAATTCTGCAATCTCTCTTTTTGTAGAACCTTTCTTAAACAAAGGAGACAAAGCAAACCAATCTCTCAACATTTAGATGAGTCATTGTGTCGCTGTCATCCTTTTAAAAAAAGGGAAGTTGAAAGTATTGAGGCGCAGAAGATCTACATTTACTGATTCCTTTTTCAAAAAACATAAAGACTATATTTTTCAAGGACTTAGAAGTTAACTTCATTTTCAAGTCAATGACTTGCTATCAAATCATCAAGATACTCTGTTGTATATTATCTTCTGTTTATGGCTTTTGTGTGGTTGAGCATAAGTCAATTTCCCCCCACCCCTGATTTTCTTTACTGGCAAGGACAACAGAAAGGGTGTTTATGTTTGTTTGTTTACATTCAAATTATATATCATATCATGAAGGATATATAGCCAAGCACAGAGCACACACTTTAGTGTATAAACTGTACCATTGCACTGTATATGCCTTGAACATCACTTGCTGACATTACTTTCCATTTTTTAAAAAATGTGTACTTTTATTTTGTGTTGACAGTTCTTTTCACAGTCCATTTTTTAAGAGTTCTAACACAGCTTCAGGTCTGCCTATAGATTATTGTTATTGATGTTACAGCTTTGCTGATCAGAAACAGTTTGTTAGTTTTTTCCCACCAATTAACTTTTTTCAAAACTCAGGAAAGATAAATACAGTAATTACATGTAATACTTAGGAAACCTTGTATAATGAAGCAAGAATTTTAAGATTAATAAATAGCTGAATGTGAGCCTGATAGCCTGCTTAATTAATCACTAAACTGTGGAACCACTGCAATTCATATGTCAATCCAGGCTCTTTTATGGAAGTGATTTGAATCAATTGCTAATGAAATTGAGAAATTTAGAAGCAGCTTTCTGACTTTCAAGTGACAGGGCTCATATTTAACTCAAGAAATGTGACAGTTAATGACAACATAAAAGTACTGTGAATTATTTGCCAGATCATGTAAAAATTACAGCGTCAGCCTATTGAAAGAGCTCGTAGCTGATCAGTGTGAAAATAAACAGTCATAATGACATATTTAGAAATCTATGATGCTGCTTTAAATATAAGAGATTCTGCCTGAAATAAACCAAGGATATAATCCTACAAGTATAACAATAATATATCAAGAATTCTCCTACTTTGCCACATAGACAAATTTATTCTTGTTACTGTTAAAACTGTAATCCCTTTGAAATTATAATTTTCTTTATTAAATCAATTACTTTAAACTGCCAAAGCAGTTTCATGGCTAATTCTTCTTTTTTAATGTAATTAATGTGCTTACTCTTACTCAGTTACTGGAATTTAAACGATTCTGCTGTTGAATTTGTTTCCTTAACTTTGCACTTCCAGCCACACTTTAATTAATTAAAACTTCATCCAGATATAATGAGACAGTTATTGTGTCTTAATGAAATATCAGTGGAAAGTGCACTAATCAATAATTAATTTAATTAAGGTGTATATGAGACAATATTGCTATATAATTAACTGAAAACCATGTAAGTAACACATGCATATTTAAATTTTCATTAATAAGTTTGTTAGGAATTTTAGATCATACTGTTTTATAGATTTACATGAGATGCATAAAATTAAAGTGTTTGTCAAAGAGATTCTAAAATACACATTAAATGTAGTCCTGAATCATTTTGACAGTCATGTAGCAAATTTAGGCAATTGAAGCCACACTAAGAATGAGAGTGTGCCTTCTTGGAAATGAGATAAAAATCTACAGAAGATTTCTTTTAACCTTTGAGAGTCAGATATGTAAAAAAACCCTATGAGATGAAGTTACATGTGAGCAAACATATCCTATACTTGAAAAATGTGCCTTAGAAAAGATTATGAATAATGGAAGTATTTTTGCAATTCCACAGCTAAAGCTGGATCGTCCTACTAACATGCTGTTCAGGCTTGTTAAGGACTATGTTCTATTAATATTGATGAAATTATCTCATTTGCTCATTGTGAATGATTTTTTAATGAGAATTTACCAATGAATCTGATGTTTGAAGGTGCTGCTAATTTGATACATTTGTTAAACTTTTAAATTCCAAATGAATAATACTCTTCATGTTTCCTCTATGTTCAAAATTCATTACAGTTTGTGTTATTAATGATCATTTGATCTAATAGTGACTATTATTAGCAAGGTATTTCAAAATCATAAAGTTTTATAATTAAGATAATATCTTCCTTGAATATTCTAATCATATTCTAACTACCAGATGTTGAGCACAAAAGCTTGACTTTATGGATGAATTTTAAAATTGGGGTACAAATCTGACTCTCAGACTGAGTCTCTAAGTCCAAACCTCATTATTGTATATTAATAATTGCTAATGAAGAGTTTTACAAGGTTAAGTAATTGTCATGAAGAATAGTGGTGTTTTTCGTAATGGAGTCTGTGACCATAGTTAGAAGATGGAAGATTGAGAGGTTCATGATGATGAATGCCTTCTACAAAGTGCAGCCCCTATTTTGTAATGATGTCAAAATTTTAAGTTGAGTTAATGTGCACATTTTTCCTCTCTTTAGGTGGGGCACATTGATAGCTGTTCTGTTGTTTATCAGGAGACCGTCAGCAATCTTCAGCATGCAGTCCTCCTCAAGCATAAATGAGAATGATTGGGTTTTTGGTTTTTTTTTCAGACTTTTATGCAAAAATGTGTGGCAGGAAGGAATCTAGTCAGTTCAGGCTGGTGGTGGTTGGTTCAGGCTATATATTCTTTAAAGAAAGGTGGATGGGGAAGGCCAGTGTTTCCTACTGAAACAGATTACAGATGTCAGTGCATTCTATCTGTCATTTCACGGGGAGGGAGCATTTCTGAGTGGGAGTAGGTAATATGTACTGTAAGATGTCTCACATTTTCGTTGCTTTGCTTTTACAATTTGTGCAAATTGTGTTAGCTCGCAAGGCTACTGCACAAGCAAAGGTCTTGACAGTTGCTGAAATTTTCAGTGGACTTTTTTTCTTCTACTGTATTCAAATATCTCCAAATTTGCTTCTTTGTTGGTTGGATTTTTCTTTTTTTTTTGTTAGAAGTTAAATACTGTAGCCCAGTAAATATCGTGTTGGCATTGCTTGTTACAGACCACAGGCTTTGGGTTAAGCTTGCAACAGAGACCTTGGGACTCATTGGGACCTCTCTGGACTTGTTTTTGCCTGCTTGGAGAATTGTTTTAGCTTGTAACACCTCATCTAACAATTGGGTGATTATTTTTCTGATTTGTTTTATATTTGGCCTAGCACAACGCAATTGTGGTTTAACTCATATTATTGTATATATTTTTGTAATTGATAGAGAGCAATAGCAGGTAATTATTCTATGTAAGATAAACCACCTGTGACCCTAGAATAAAATGCAGCAGGAAGGAATCTTCACTCAAAAGGTGAGTCTTCACCAGGAGACTGAGCATACCAGGAAAGTACAGGTACTGGCCTGGAATGGTGCCAGGGCTGTGAGTAACTTACCAGGTAGTTGTTGTCAAAGGAATGCACCTTTGGGAGAGTGCAACCAATTTTAGGGCTAAGAAAGGGAACAAAGAACTACATAATTGAGACTCTTTCTATATATGTAGTAAATTCAGATGTAACGTGAAATTTCTAGCTAGTGAAGAAAGTATGAAAATATTTTAGGTAAAAAACCCCACCTCCAGGTCAATCTTCGAATGAGGAGGAAAAAACCATCAATATCAATGTCGTGCCCCTCACAGCAAAGAGAAAAAAGAAACACCTACCATCAACATCTTACTTCTGTTGAAGAAGCTGGTAACATCAAAATCTTGCTGTAATACACCCTGCTGACATAAATCCTCAACTTCAGGATCTGGAAGAGTAAGTATGATAGCAGAGAAAGGGGTAGATACGGGGAGTGTGTATAATAATTTCAACTGTATTATCAGTATTAAGATTTATTCTGTAATACTGTCCTTTATTTTCTCTCTTTTTTCATATCCTTTTCTGTAATATTTAGACTTGAGCTAACAGTAATTCTTTAATTACACTGTTATTATTTTAGTTACACTAACTATTAATTCTTGGCTTTATACGCAAAGCAAACTGCCTTTTTGCCCATAACAAGATTTTTGAGTGAAACAACTGAAAAAAAGGACTGTATCATTGATAAAATAAAAATTCTCCTGAATGTCGGTGATGTCTCCTACAAGATGGAATCTGCATGTGTTGTGCCTCACCCAGACTCTCCAAATTTCCATGAGGCTTCATGGCAACAGAAGTGGAAATAAATTTATGCTTACACAGACCCAAGACTAAGAATTTTGGCTCAGTTCCATGAGCTGTAAAACTTCAATTTAGATCTATTTAAGCCAAATCTAATGATTTTATTGTAAATTTCAAGGGTTGTTTTGGGTTTTTTTTTGTTTTGTTTTGGGTTTGGTTTTTTTGTTTGTTTTTTGTTTGTTTGTTTTTTTCATTTTGGATCATAAACACTTGCAGGGCTTTTGATTAAAAAGGTCATGTTTCAATGGAAAATTGCATTTCAGGGGAGTTATTTCAATAAAATCCTTTTTTTTTTTTTTTTTTTGCTTATTTAAAATAATTGCAGAAAATACCCCACTCAGTTCTACTAACAGTATAACATTCTTATATAAAACTAAACCAGACTACAACATACACAACTAACATACAAGTCCATATCAAATGAACTGAAATAGATTTTAAAGACATATTTGGAGATAACTTAAGTAGTTCTCCCAAGAATTAGCTCAATCCTGCTTTGTAAGAAAAGCATGCCACAGCATGTTAAATTTACTGTATCACAGTAAAATGATTTTTTAAAAATAATTTCTATCTATACAGAATAAAGGTGATATTTATTTTCATGCCTTATGGATCATATCTTTTGCCTCAGGAAGAGCTGCAAGCATATGGTAAGAAATAAAAAATTTTGACATCACGGGAGTGTAAAATGAAATTTTAATGATACCTGTTTGGTATTATGAAATAAGTGCATGCCACTCCTGTGCCATTTATTGTACAGGTGAGGTACTTTTTTTGGCTGAGTTCAGGTTTCACCTGTAAGAAGGGAGAGTTTTCAAAAGTTAATTTACCTTTTTCTGAAAGAGGTGGTTAAGATGTAGGGAGAATTAATTGTCCTCAGTAGCTTTCTTTATAGCTCAGTTTTGGAGGGAGACTTGACAACTAGCTTACAGTTGCTGGCTAATTTTAAATGTCTTACATTAGGTGAGATTAATTTTCACCTATATTGCTTGCATATTCAGTATATGGTTGGAAGTAATTTAAGTTAATAACAGCTGGGATTTTTTTTTTTTTAAGTTATTTCATGTTGATACAGTAGCTTGAACAATAGCTTTAAAAACTACTCACCTTACTTCTCTGACCAACTGCTGTGAATCAGTACACCCATTAATTATGTGATTATTTTTTTTATATATTTAGCAATGCAGTTCTTTGGATTGGAGTCGTAAGGCAATATTCTATATAAGCATTGATTAATAAGCGTTATAATATTTCAACGGGATGCTATTTACATAGAGATGTCATATAACCACATGCTTATACTGTTAAAAAATGTATAGGCCTTCATTTTTAAACCTAGTAAGAGGAAAGATTGCAAGATTTCTATTTCAAAAAGGTGTATATTAATTATACATTATTTATACAGTATAGCTTATTTTAAAAAAAACAGCTGAGCAATTTCTCCCCCAACTCCTCTCCACTTTGTTAAATCACAAGTTTCAAACACTGTTCGGTACTTTTCCAGCAAGCTTTTAATCACAATAGATAAGACTGATTGCTAAATATGTTTTTAGAATCTCAGAATCCTACTCAGCTTTTAAGTTAGAAGACAATAGTCCTCCCTGAACCTTTTTTTTTAAAGTGGGAAGTAATAATGGAAAGTGCAGCATTGTGGAGATTGTAACTTCACAGCTGAAATTGAAGAACTGACCCAGAGAGCTGCACCTGGCTCGTTTTTTGGCCTCTGTTCATTCTCATGTCAGCTCCTGTAAAGTGTGAGTGTGATCTCATGGCGTGGGACCATGAAGATTCCATCCAAAACTGAAGGCTCTCTCCTGCTGGCAGGTCTGCTGAGTGACTGAGCCCCCAGCCACAGCCATCTCCTGGCAAATGCCGAGACTCTGGTAAGCTCCCACCTGGGGGGGGGGGGGGGGGGGGGGGGGGGGGGGGGGGGCGGCGCGGTTGGGGTGGAAATCTTCCTAGGGAATTGCACCCCCAACTTGTAGAGTCCAAATAGCCTAGATCCAGGGTTGTCCTTGATATCAAATACTTGCTGCATTTTAAGAATGTAGGTCTCCTGCTCAGCTCTGTTAAACTCCCAACTTGTCTGTTTGCAGGTCTGCATTCAGTTGCAATTGCATCTGTTTTACATACAGGTTGATTTTCCACTTGAAATACAGAAGGTTTCCCCTGCAATGTGTCTCAAGATGCTACAAATACTGCCTTGGTATTGGGAAAAAAAAAAAAAAAGGTCTTCCTATCACTACAGAGGCAGCAAACTTTGAGCACTCATGGCTCGACAACATTCCTCAGTGAGAGAAGGAACTCAGATGTCACCTGAAATTCATCTAATAGTAATTTCAGGACTTTGCCTGAGCTGAATACTTAATGTGACTGTCACCTTCTCAAAATCACATTTAGCACAGAGAAAAGGATGAATACGTGTGACTTCATTACTCCAGAAAAATTAACACATTCAAAGAGAATTGGGCAGTTCCTTTTGGAAGCAGGAACATGGCAGATAGAGGCAAGCTACCTCCTCGCAGAATCCCCAAATGCAAAGTATGGTTCTGCCTGTTTTGGTACCCATGGGTTAGCATTCTTTAACCACTGAGCATAGAGGCTTGTTCCATTCTGTTCTTGTGAATTCTTCCACCAGCACACTTAAGCCCCACTTTTTGGAGCCCTTGGCTGTTACAGCCTGCCAGTTATTAAAAGAAAAGAAAAAATCCCGACAAACAAACAAACAAAAAAACAAACAAAAAACCTGCAGAGGTCTCATTTCCTCTGTCAGGAGCTTAATGGAACCACCAAACCCATTTTGTGCAAAACACTGGTTTATCCATAGTTGAAACTTCACTAATAGTAGTATCTCAAGAACCACATTAAAAAAAAAAAAATGTTACTCTTTTGCTAGGGAAATAACCCCCACAAGTTGTAACAGTAAATTGCTTGAAGTAGATATAAGGGAATAGTGTTGGCTTCAGTTGAATGTGAAATAGTAATACAGTATATGCCACACACAAAAATTTATTTTATAGCAGTAAAAATAAAACCAAAGAAAACTCTTCCCCCTCTGGTAAGAATACAAAAATATGTAATATATCATGCATTTTTTCCTCCATGTGTTTTGCTGTAGATCTCAGGGTTTTATGCAGACTCTTTACTTTGGGATCTAGTGTTGGGATAATATCTGTGGAGGCAAACTTTTTTCCATTCTTTCATTGCTGATGCTGGGCATGAAAACCTAACACTAGCATAACTTTGCTTCCATACCAAAGTAAACTAAATTTATTCTCTGAGATAAAACAAGGCAGCAAATCCAGGGCATCTTATTTTCATGCCTTGTAGCAACTGGAGTGACATACTGCTCTTGTTGACCCATGTCAGAAAAGACAGGCTTTTGCACCAGTCATGAGATCTGCTTGCATTTACTTGTTTCTCATGAAGCTCATATGGTATAACTCAAACACTACAGAAATAGTGAGTGGTAGATGGTGTTTCTTGTTCTTGCTGCCAAAGCAGCATTCCTGTTCATTTCCTTTTTCAGGGCTTGATGGTCCACTTAGGCTCTCTTTCTAAACTTGTCCTCCTTTTGCTTCTCACCCCAGGAAGGGACTCCTCCTCCTCAAAGTATCATGTAGAAATGTGAAAAAAATGTTCAAGGGGGATGAAAACATTACAAATTGTTCTCCTAATGTCACAGATTCTATTATTTTTGTCTCTTTATATGATAAATATTTTCTGGTAAAGAACTGTAACGTACTATATCATACATAGAGCCTCATGAGACGTTGGTAAAGTTAACTTTTTTAATGCTTATTGACAAAACACAAAAGGGCCTTCCTAATCAGGCCAGCCCATTTGGTTAATACAAATAGACAAATGTATTTTTGTAGCTCTAGCCCATGGCAGCGTGATGTGGCTAGCTCTGCCCAGACTCCCCATTTAAAGTCCTAGTTCATATTACATACTAGGCAGTTCTGAGAAGACAGGCATATTTCCTTTCCTGGTGCCAAAGCAATGTATCTCAGCTGCTCTCTTATGATGCTGTTTATAGTGAAGGTAGTACCAAATATAAATTACTGCACAGAAACAATTTAACTATAAGGGCTTTGGGGAAAAAAAAGAAAAAAAAAATCTTAAATTTTCTTACTTTTCAAGCCTAAGGATGGTGACATGACATTAGTCCAATTTGCTGGGTATAAAACTAAATTAAATCAATGCTTGAAGCTTTCCTTGAGTATGCCTCGAATTCAGTTCATCTACCATTATTGAAGAGTATCACATTTAAGTCTTAATAATTCTTTACACTAGAGTGCTATTAATGTCATCATTATTATTATACTTCCCTATCTTCAATATATTATAGCTGTTAGAATTCAAGTACAAAAATCAATGGGAAATTTGCATTTGATATAAAATATTCTAATCTATCACAATTAATTTCCTTCCCTGAATTATGTTAATTATCCTCTTCCCCACCTGGGAAGAAACCCCTATTGCATTCTTGACTGGATTTAGATCTAAAGCTGGTTCCCTGAAGTGCAAACGTTTGATAAAAATTCCATACTTATTCTCTCTTTTCTTCTGTCTTTTGTACACACAGCACAGTGAGAAATACTAAAAGAAAGGTTTGGTTTGACCAACAGGTTTTGAATACAGAAGACATCTGGTCTTCCTTTCAATAAAGAAAAAAAAATGCTCCCTCAGTTCTTGCCCATGGGCAATTAGGTTGTACGTGTGCAATTTCAAGATTAAAAGCAGCACTGAAAACCCACTCATGATTGACTGCTCAACAGTTTAAATACATCTAAAGAAATATATTTGACATGCAGTTTTCTTTCAGTTGTTTCAAAAATTAACTTATCTCCTTCTCTTCCTAGCTTGAGGAGAACTTCTCATTCCTGAAAGTCCTATAAACTCTTCTTTATTGAGAAATTATTTTAGATAAATGTTCAGTTATAGTTTGGGGACTTATACTCCTGTCTGAAAAATTATATGTTTGATTTATCATGAGGACAATTCCTTTAATCTGTTGGCAATGGACGTCATACCAATCACTGTTGGCTTTTCCAGACCTTTCCCCAAAAGTTAGACTAACAGAGTTTGCATCAGTTACCACCATTTGCACTTTTTTATATGTCTTCATTACCTCTATTTTTTTACTTTACCCTGTGCATTTTGCTTAAGGAATCCCTCTTTCCGCCCTGTTCCTCACATCTGACTGATGCTGTGGTCATTTCAGTTTAAAACATGCTTCCGAATTCACTGAAATCTTTATGGCCAACACTTTTTTCTCCCCTCCAATTTAGCTCACACAGATGAATCTCATAGTGCATGGTCATGAACCATAACCAGTCTGGGACCTTGAAAGAGGTATATGTACCAAAGCAAAGTGACCAATTGAAAAAAAACAGTTCAGTGCCGGGTCTGTAAGAATGGGACTTTAGGCTAAAGATGTAGGCTGTTATATATCTGCCTCTTTGCCCACTTTTAACAGCTTATTTACATGTTTATAAGGTTACCACCACCAACAGAAAAGAATTATTAATGCTGACATCTTCTCAAATGCTAAGTTTCTTCTGAATTGACAGCCAGGAAATGTACATTATTTAATATTTTTTCCCACTGGCTTGCAGTTAGTATATGAAAACTTTCTAGTGTAATTTGTTAGTTCCCCTTTGTACACTGGGTCTGGGGAAATTTTATTAAAAAACTGGTGAAATGTCACCATACCTCTTACTTTAGAATTTGATTTGCAATTTGATTGAGGTTATGAAGGCAAAATGCAGGACAATGTGGCTCTTTTGATTGCAGCCAAAAGATATGAGGAAAAATCTAGTTCTTTAAACATGTAGTTTTACTAGAATGTGTTTTCTTGATATTTTTGCTTTTGTTCAGAGGCTAGTTAACACAGGAACTGTTTTGGCAAGGAAGATTCTGCTACGTTCAAAGTGGCCCGGTGGTATAGTATATAAATAGTTAGGTCATTGATTACAGCGATTATGTAGTTTTGTTCACTCCTCTGACCTCATTTAGTATTTTTTTCCTTAGCAAATAGGATATAACTACTGAATAATTAATCTTCCTTTGGAATTCCTAGCAATTACATTTTTGAACAAGGGAAATTATTGCTAGTAACCTACAGGGAACAGATAGAAATTCCTGTGTACTTAACGTATACTTTTGTACTTAAAAAGCAATGTATTAGACCAATAACAAAAAGACTTTCTATTAGTGGTTTTCTATGGCTTTCTATTAAGTGGTTTTCTGTGGGTATCCTTGCATGTATCTGAAGTTCATTAAAATAAAAGACTTTTCTGGTGACAGCTCGATACAGTTCAAACAAACACTGCTGGGGTGAGTAAATGATATAAGGAGTAGAGATTTCATCCTTGTTTGAATAAGTTTGAAAAAGAGGTTTTGGGACTCTGCTCTCTCTTGAGCAGAAGAGCCTCAGCCTCACTTACACGCAGTGCAATGGTGTTTGCCCAGAACTCCACGTTTGTGTTTGCAGCACACTTAGCATGCTCGGGGTTATCCTTTGAGTGTTCAAATGGCAATAGACTATATTCAAACAGTACTCAGGAATAGCATAACAAATGTGTAAGGTAAGCTGTGAAATATGAAAGTGATGGTGTTTCCAACTGTTTTGATAAGGAGATTCAACTTCAAAAATACAGTAAAGGGCTGTGAACAAGAGAAAAGGAACTCCAAGCCACAGCACACTAGCAGCACTAGTACTGACTCATTCTTATGCAATTCTGAACCATTTTTTTAAAAGATTTTACTGGCTGAAACAGACCTCATAGACACGAAACTGGTTTGATAGTGAGGCTTAGTAGATTTACTGCATGTAGTCATATGGTTGTGGTAGCTCAGAACTGGCTTCGTAATCATACCCACAGTAGCAGCCCTGGTGAGGAAGATGTTCATCAGAGCTGGATTTCAGCTGACTTATTGCTCACTTTGAAAGATATTCACTAGATGTATGAGTGGAAAATTGCAGCAGTTAGGGCTTTTGCAATATAGAATTTAAGACTTCAACTATATTTGCAATTCATGTTTCAAAGCATACAACTGCTGCTAACAAATGAGCTGTGGTTTATTTTTACATATTCATACTTTCAATCATCTTTTTACTTTTGGGTGGAAATGAAAGATACCTGTGATTCTTTATTCCCAGGGGCATCAGAGTTGTGAGAGAATGTGGTAACACTGAGGGAAGTGACCAAAGACGTATTTTAATCCAAAAATAGGAGCATGAGTCTGGAGAGAGTCATGAACCACATTTGCATTTGTGATGGAAAAGTACCTCTAGAGATATCGTACTCTGTCCCTGTTTCTTCTGTTGATACATAGTACATGTGGCAAAGGGCAATGCAGTTGCATTGGTGCTGGTACATCACAGCACAGTAGCAATTTCTTAGGCAGGTGCAATGCAAATATTAATCAGCAAGATGATGGGGAAGACATGTTATTCTGGTCTAAAACCAGTGTTAATGGTCCCTTGTTTATGGAAGCAAGTTAATTTACAATCAGTTTCTAGATGTGTATAATGTATGTATCATAAAAGATGTGGAAAATTTCTGTCTGCTGCCCAAAAGTTTAAAAAGAACTAGCCAAGACCTCTGCAGAGTAAAGGTTGTTTTTCGATAGGTTTTGAAAGTTTGCAGAAGTTCCAGAGATCTAGAAGAATGCTCGTCATTAGAAAGGGTGAAACATACTGTCAGCCCCAACACTGATCCTGGGCAAAATAAGGTTTCTGTTGACATAGGACTTGATTAAATCAAAAGATTGTAGTGCAGATCAACAGCTTTTTATGAAAACCACTAAGAACCAAAGGGGTAATGTCTGTAAGAGGAATATTGAATGAGAAGACAGGCAAAATCTTCTCTGGATACAAATACAGCTGCTTCTGGAATATATGTCTGAACTTGATGTCAGTTAAGAAGAAAATAGAAAAACTGGGGAAGGTAAAAAGAAACACTAGACAAACAATTAAAGGATTAGAAAATTTGCTTTATAGTAAAAGAGTCCATTTAGCTTACAGGAACATGGCTAAAAGACTGTGATGTCATCTGCAAGTATATCCACAGGTAACAAGTTTGGTAGGAGTTGCAACGTTGCTGACTTCCTTAGAACTTCAATGCTGATCAGAAGAGATTTTCCTATGCAGACTAACTGCACAAGTATAATGAGACTCACTGAATACAAATTTTGACTGTATTTTTTTTTTTTTTTTTAATTTAATAGTGGTTATTCAGACTGCAATGGATTTTTCATAGTGAAAAATCTTCTCCCAAATGTCCTACTTCAGTCAAAAATTAGTTTAGGGAAGTGTCAGAGAAGGGTCTGCAGTCAATGTGGGAATCAGGTGACATCATCAGTATTCAGAAGATGCAGAGGTGTAAGGAAACTGAAACTGGCAATATGCACTGGCTCAGTTTGGAATTGCTATTGCTGTCATCTAAACCCAGAATGAAACCGCTTGTGCTTTGGGATTCTTCTTCCCTTCTCATGACCTCATCATCCCACATTACTTGGATAGCTGATAAGTTGTTTCCTGAGTTTTCCACTAGATTTTGTTGTGTACAATACATCTATATATTAATTGTCTCAGACACTCAGGCAGCAAAAGTTTGAAGTGTGTCTCTGTTTCCATACTACATACATGTGAACCAAACTCTGTGCGATAGATCATGCTCAATGCCTGTGCTTGGTTGTCCAAGCAGCTGCTGTTTTTGAATTGCCAATCTTATCTTGAAGAAACATGTCTTGTTCAGTTCAGAACCAGGTAGCTTATCTCACCTCTGAGACTGCACATCAACCTGAGGTCTGAAGTGAAATGACTTCAGCGCTATCAGATCAATTTGCTGTGAGAAGCCCACATCACAATACCAGCACACATAATTCAGCTGTCTTTGGCAGTTTGCTCAGGGGAGAGCTAGGCCTACGTTTGCAGGAGCACTGAATTATTTCTTCTCTCTGGAGACAGAGAGTCAGAAAAGATCCCTTCAGGTCAGGGTTGAGGACTCAAAAAGAAGCCAGCAATGAGGCAGCTAAATTTTACTTCAGCGTGCTGGGCATTCAACACTTTTCAAAGCTAAAACAGTGAAGGTCAAGAGGCTAATCTTCTCAAGAACAAATCATCATAGAAACTAATGTGACACATCCAAAGGTTGCATGTGGTTTCCTGACTATCCTACTTAATAATTGCTTTCTCTTAAATTAGAGTCCTTTTCTTTCTTGGCAAAGAGCATTATTCTATGAGTATCCAGAGATGTGGTTGATCAGCTCAAAAGAGTTTTGTTTTGATTTTCCTTTTTAGATACAAATGTATTGCCCTTCACAAACTTATTTCATGATAAAGACATGCTCAACTACTTTTGACATTTAGCATGCATGTAGCAATACAGGGAATAAGTTGTTTTCCTTTATTACTGACAATCAAGTTTTACTTTCCTTTCTGTAGCAATAAAAAGTAGCTTTAGCAGTACATCTGTCAAAATATTTACTTTCTAGGCCACCAAATTTGATGTCAGTATCTGCTTAGTATTTTAATTTCTATGTTATCAATATGAGAGGAAAGCAGATGACAGTAAGACAGTACATTATGCATCTCACAAGTTACAATAAAATAACAATTTTAATTTGTGGCACATCTTGGGGTCTCTTCTTAAATGTGTGTGAGTAATAAGTCAGATTGACAGTGATCTTAATGCTTACAGGACTGATGTATCAAAGTGCTATGTTTCTTTAAGGTAAATGCTGGAGTTAGTGCAGCACTTTTTGATGACTACTTTTAATCTGAATCTGTTTGGTAGGTATTGACATTTGTCAGGTGGATTGGTTTTTTTGTTGTTTTTAACCCCAGGTGCCATGAGTTGCTCTCAGACCATAGATAGGCACATAAAAAGGCCCTCAGAATTGCTAATAGTTATCACTCTGTTAGTCAAGCTTTGCAGAGAGACTAAGGACTGAACAGGTTCAGAGAAACTTCACATTTTTCTGTCTCCCTCCTTTTTCTAGGTAAGTCTGAAAAGGCTGGTGAAGGGGAAGTTGTTCGGTAGGTTAGCTAAAACTCATTCGCTCACACCATTGTCTCTACCCGCTGCTGTGAACAAGACAAGAACCACTGTTTGCACTGGGGCATGCTTAGTATTTTTCTGCAGCTTTAAATGTGATTAACATATGGGGTATGTCTATACGGGATGGGGGAGGAAGGATTAAAAAAAAAAAAAAAATCACAGATTTTTCAAATGCCAGAGAGATGTTGTATGAAGGAAGCATTATGGATGAGAGATGGTTAGAATTATTTTGCTAAGCCCCCACCCGCCTCGTGCCCCTGCTCTTGTCATCAGCTCTGAGGCAGGGAATATCTATTCTCCTTTCACTTACCCACATTCTCTCTGACACCTTTCACTTACCCACATACATTGTGTTCCCCATGGAGTTTTTCATCTTGTTGTAAAAATGACACTTTCAGGGATATGACTGTAGAGGATGAAATGTTGATTACCTAGCATTAATCATTTCTGGAAATACCAGTCTCTAAAGATGCTAGTTCTCTGGTGTGCATATAATATGCATGGAGAGGGACAGACTGATAGGGTGTGTGGGAATGTGTGGGGCAGGGGAGGAAGGAACAGTACATATTTACTCTTGGCCATTTTGGCATTGATTTATCCATTTGTGGTCACATTTAAAAAATATTGTTGACTTCCCAGTCCAGTTAATTAATTAAAGGAGTCCTTCTCATTTGGTGGTGCTCTCCACTGGTTTCATTAATAATAATGAAATTTCCCCTTGTGCCTTTATTATCTGTTTGAAAGCACATCTGCAGGGAAGGCTTTATACCATCAGTCCAGAATCCCACTTCCTTCTCAGCTGCTTCTCTCCATATTGATGGCATACAGGATAAACAGAACAAGTTAATTTGTAATCTTAGGTAGAAAATGATAGCTGCACTGTTTCTGTCATTGAGCACTCTGCCAGTTTAAACAGCTGATTAGTCAGCTTCTGTGGAATCGATCTGAATCAGTTCCACCTGCGTGCACCCACCAGGAGCCACTTTATTGTAAATCAATCATTCTGAAAACATCTCACAAAGGGGCTGGTCCTCACTAACAAGCCATCAATTTAAACTGTCTGTCTGGAGCACTCTAGAAATTAGAAGTGCAACAAACATTTATTCTAAAATTATGGAGAAGTTGTTACTTTTTTTAAACCATAGCTTGTAAATATTTGGTGCTGGTGGTAATTTTCTTACTTTTTCTTTTTTTGTTGTTGTTGTTATTCATATGCATCAGGTCACTTTTCAGACATCCCAAAAGTGTGTGTGCTTTCTCATAGGAAAAAAACAATAGGTTGAGAATTTTAACAACAATGGATGGAATGGATGGCCTTTATTACTAGAAGGCAACATTAACAGTAACTCAGAGACTTTATATCCTGCCCTTGTGCCCCTTGGGTGTTAAGATCGATCCCCAGAGTCAGAGAAGTTCTCCTTATTCTTTGGCATGATGAATTGCTAAATTTTGCCTGTGCAGAGAGTGGGTCTTCCAGCTGGCAGTGGTTGGAGAAGCTGCCCCAGGGGAGAGATACAGATATATGGCTTGGTCTCCAAACTCTTCCTTTAAGACACTTCATACTACCCTAAATAAAAAAGAGTGGAGAAGGTATATTCTACCTTTTTTTTTTTTTTTTTTATTGGCCTGTCTAGGCTTTTCACTTCTGTCAACAAAAAAGCTGTGAGAATCATGTTTTCAGGTTGAGTGCATTGTTTAGAATCTCTGGAGTCTTATTCAGCTTGAGAAAAAAATATGGCAGCACTTAGTTTGCAAGGTGTAGGGCAAAATACTGTGTACAGAGTTATGCTGTGTAATTACAAGTTGCCACATGATTGCATTGTCAACACTGTGTCTGATTACAAGGTAATTGCTTAGTTACTAGTTTTGATGCAAAGCCTCTCAGAGACTTGCATATTAAACAAGTGCCCCACTCTTGGAAATACAGTCAAAATAAAAGTTAAATGAGACATCATGTGATTGTATGGAAACTGATTTTACACTCAGATGATGCTGGGCCTGATCTATCTCTGATTAACCTCAGCTGAAATCCTTTCATTTATCCTCTCATTTATTGTAGGATACTTTGGTGCGATATCATCCAATAGTGTAGAGTATTCACAGCAAGTTTGGAGCTTCAGCTTTTCTCTCTTGCAGGGTTTGAATGTGAGGGGGTTTCATATATTTAATATGGCTGTACATCTTGCTGTCTTCCAGCCCACACATGTGACTTCTGCAGTTAGTCTCTCTAACCAGCCTTACTTGTTTTTTAAAAAGTGATAAATATGAACAAGGCAACATCAGCTGTTAATCCACATTACCTTTTGACTTTTTGACTATATAGATATCCCACCAAAATGTACCATGTTACTGTTAAAAAGTGGGGTGCCAGGAATTTGGGTGACATGTGCCTTACATGTACTTCGCTAGCACCCATTTACGTGTCAATCAGCTGTCACTGAGGGGACAGGCTATGCCTCTACATTAAAGCTGGAGAACATGGCAATGCTTCCTTCCCCTTCTGGAGCACAAATCCTGCCTTGCCCACTGGTCTCATGGAGGTGGGGAAGCCTCTTCCTTCTCTGTTGCAGAAATTCCCTTCAGCAATCTGTTAGGAAGGGAGATGAGTGAAAAGTAGTGCAGCTGCCTTCCCCCAGCCTTGTCTCCCTCTGTTTTTTAGGCCACAGAGGGTAAAACATTAAAAAAATGCGGTAATCATGTCCTTAGGTGTTGCACTCAAGATGCTCTCTAAACTGTGGCAGGATTGATAGTACTTAAATTTGGAAGCTGTGCCAGAGCTCATTGATTTCTAATCCAAGCCATCAAACAACAGAAACTACTTTGGCAGATAAATGAGCTGTTTCTGGGCTGACAGAGGGCAAGATCTGTGTGGGATCCTCTTTCCTGTATAGAAGTTCCCATGCAACTTCTGTGGTGTTAGGGCTTTCTCACCTTTCTTCAAAGGAACTTCATCTGTCTTTCTGGGCTGGCTTCTTTTAAATGAGACTCCTGCTCCTCAGCTGACTTCCAATGCTATTTTCAGATAGAGCTGGTCCAGCTGTTTGCTGAGTCTGTAAAGGTGCTCTGTTTAAATGACTTCCTCTAGTATGACAAGCTTGTGCTACACGAGCAAGATGACCACTGTTTGGTCTTATCAGTCAACTCACATTTTCACACAAGTAATATCTTTGTCAGTGATGGCCATGAGTTCTATTTAATTCATTTTGTACTATCTGATCATCAACAAAATCCCTGAGCTCATTTGTCATCATGGTATTTATAACAATGGGTTTTGAGTGGAGCATGAGTACCAGATAGAAACTGTGCAAGAATGGTTAAGGTTCCCTGGAAGGGGAATGATTTCAATCCAGAGATGAAAAAATAGAAAAAAAAATATTTTACACCTGGTTAGGAAAATAATTTATTTCTATATGTGTATGATTTACTGTCTGCCCACTCCCTTCACAGAATTATGCTGTATATCCTTACCCCAGTTCCATGGACTACCGTCAGGGTGTGGCTCTTTACTTCTACCTAGTCCTCCTGTGGCTGCTGAAACTTGTAAAAATCACCATTAGAAGCAAATTGCCCATGAGCCAGCAAACTATGGATGCAGTCAATGTATGTCTCCATGACCATAGTAGTGGATTTTGCCATCTTGGAATCATGAAAATCTGGATATTCCACCAGCACTGCCCAGAAGACAGTCTGTATTATCCAGTGAAGTAAATACACTTACAGAAAATGCAAGTTAAATCATATATGCACCGTAATGATTTTAAATTTTAAAAAAAAAACAAACCCCCAAAAACTTGCAAATAATAGAAACTTCTAATTACCAGAAGGATGACATTTCTTTAAATACCTGATTATGCTACCCTGATTCTTTGTGAACATGTCTGAGAATTAAAATTAATAGTTTGACTGCATGCTAAAAATTGTAACTTAACTATAGAGGCACTGATGTTCTGGCTCCCAAGATGATATGCTATAGATACCTGGTCTGTGATTAGGGCTCCCAGGACCTACAACAATAGAAATAATAACACATTATTACCTATGACAAAGTTGTTTTTTTCACCTCACAAAAGTAATTCTGCCAATAATCTTCCCAAATTCTGAGCTTTTTCTCTCTGATACAGTTGCCTACTATCTGACACAGAGTTGTGTACTGTCTGTGCAGTAGGATATGGCTTTAATTACCTATTTGTTTTATTACTGCTATTTTAATATCACAGTCCTGATGATTTTACAGTGTGTACTCACTTGATAATGCATATGGAATGCCTCACCACAGACACTTGAAGATCATCATGAAAGCTGTCCCTTGGAGACATCGGGAAGAAGGAGATGTTACAAAGCAAGGACTTATCTGCTTGTAGTGATTCCAGGGTAAAGGAAATGGGAAAAAAGGTAGTCTGGAACAGTTAATGCAGCTCAAACTCAGTACAACAGAAACATATGCAAAACAATTTTAAGCAGTGAAATTCTGATTCTGAAAGTACAGTACAGGTTAAAGAAAGCTAAGCTATGTCCATAAGCACAGGTTTAATAAGGTGATAGCATAAGCTAGTGGAAACGCTGATACATTAATGAAACACTGACACAGACTAGGTTGGCCAGCTCTGGTATCCTACAGGTCTTCTTACAAGATGAGAATGTATTAATGGGCTGTTATTGGTAGTGCTGCAAATTATCTTTGGCACGTTGCATGAGTTATGTAGTGACTGCTGGGTGCTTATAAGGATCTTTTTTCTCTTTGTACTCTTTATAAAAAGGCAAATGCTTAAATGAACAGTGCATTTCAGTATCTCTTTCCTGAGTTATTTTTGGCTAATTACGACTTCTTTTCTCTGTGTTCTTTATTTGCTGGTGTTGAGTGCTTTGCACTACTTTGTAGCTGTTACTATACCTTTTTACTGTCTTGCTGCTAGTTATCAAGAATCTTATGCATTGATATTATTGGACTGAATGCTCAGAGGGTACAACAAGAGGGTACAAATATAATTTTTTTTATTAATGACAGCAATTTCTAGAATGTTTAACTGGAAGATGAAGATGAGGAAAAGTGCAAACATGGCTACTTTTAGATTGTTTTATTTCATTATCACAGGACGCTGAATTCGCATAAACTACAGTTGTAATGTCTACATTAAACTGATACTGAATTGTAAATGCAGCAATCAAAAATACAATGAAAATTACAACTACTATGTGGTGAAAAAGTATTTTAATAGAAAGATTTGTCATTAGCTTATTGAGGGACATTGTTGATATCTGTAGGCATCCAGCTCATTGTAGCTACTTCTGAAACTTTGATTTGCAAAATCTCTCTGGAGACTCTGGTCTGACCCTAGTGGCTGTCTTACTGGCTGTGTTTCAGGTGAAATGGGACAACTGAATGCAGTGTAATATGCAAAGCCATCTATCTTCCCTTCCCCAGCAAATAGTTGATGCATTATGGATTTCTTTCATGCTTTTGATCAGGAAACAAGTAAGGAGGTGACTAGCAAAGACAGAATAATGTGTGTGATAGGACAATGTGGTTTTATGGAGCATAACAAGTTGCATTTTTGGGGGGATCCTGGTATGCAAGATCACACTGCAGGATGTGTATGCTGGCAGTCTGCGAGACTGTGCAGATCTCTCTTGAGATGTCATAGTTCCCTGGCATGAGGTGTTGACTTTCCTAATATAAAGCAAAGCCCTGGGCACATCTGCCATTCCAATAGCTGCCAGAGTCTGGAAGAACTGCATTAACCAAAATAAAAAAGCTCAAAAGTGCAAGGAGTTGCATTGCAGGTACAGTGAAAGTTATTAGCATGATGATAGCCTGTGCACAAGGGACCAAAGGGCTGAAAAGGGAAAACAGCTCCATCTGGTCTTGCCAAAAGGAACCAAAGTAGAAAATCAAAATTTCTTACTGTATTTAGTACACAAGGTGTACGTTCCCTTGGTTGGCTTGCTTAGATTTCCAGTATAAAAAAGGCGCTTTAGTAAAACAGTGAAAAACTGCCATAATTTCAATCCATACTTATCCTCCATATTTTTTCCTAGTCCATCAGTGGTTAGAACACTTTCTGTTGCAGGTCACCCACACTCTAACTGCATATGTAGTATAGCATTGAAAGTGGCTCCATTATATGCCATTTGGGGCTTCATATTTATTATCTTGCAGCATTAATTGTGCTCAGTTTGCAAGCAAAATAAACTATATTTACTTTAAATGCCAATTCTGCAAATTTGACTTGGGAACTGGGAATAACAGTTTCTTTTTGGAACTGTATTTTGACCCTGGCAATAAAAGTTGAGAATTGGCAGAAATCTCCATAGCTCAGTTGAAGCAATTCTCTGGTCCAAAGTCTAAACAGAGAACATATTTCAAAATAGTATGGATTATGTGTGAACTAAAAAGAATTGTGCTCCAGTCACTATGGTATTTCAGAGCCAGTTGAGCTACAATAATAAAAAGTGCTAAAATGTATTTGTATCAGTAAAGTGAGCAGATCTAATTTAGGATACATGTGCAAGAAGAGATAAGCAAATTCTGTTCTGTTACTTTGGTTTAAGTCTTTTATTATTGCATTGATTTAAATTGAATTTCCGTGGACTTATGCCAGTGTAACTGCGATCATGTTCAAGTCTGTGAAATAAAACTCAGCATTGACGTGCACGATGTTCTAAATTACTCGATTATTTATGTCTTTCTGATCAACCAACACTTGATGAACTTCTTATCAATGCTATTCACATCCTGACACGTTTTGACCCAGACTACTGTCTAGCATATGTAGCCATTTATTCCAGGCTGTATTTTACCAAATGTGACTTCAAGTGGGCCACTTCAACCTCCTTTTTGCACTGTACTCTAACAGTGTTGTGTGGTTTAACAGAATTTGGACTGAAGACTGAAGGGCAGCAAGAATTAAAGAAGACAGGATTAAGATGATAGGATAAGGAATAAGATAAAAAGACTGTGAAATCTGTTTAATTTTAAAAAGTCATGAAATGTTATCTTTAGAAGCTCTTCTGTCATAACCTTTGCTTGTATTAGAAATCTGAAAGTAGTACTTATCTCTGATGGAGACCTTCATTGAAGCACTTTGATTTGCTTATTTGAGAAGCTTTTGTTTTGTCTTGGGTCTCAGCCAGTAGTTTTTTGGATGAGATGGACAGCTTACTGAATTAAAAAGCAAAGAAACAGAACTGCTCTTGGGAAACTTTGTATTTCTGTTATTTACTGATATGATATTATTATTGGACTAAATGCAGAGCTGTGTGTAAAGAATAACAACTCTCTGCTTAGGCATCCAGTCCAACATAACACTCTACAAAAGACTACTCTATTAATTACAAAATATATTGGTCTCACCAGCAAGAGCAACATGACCGATCAATCCTCCTCCACAAAGAAAAATCAGACAGTCTAAAATGTTAGTATGACAACAAAGTATAGTTTGGGACCTAAGAAGTGCAGTGAAAATAACAACAAAAATCCCCATTTATGGGGCACTTTATCAAACAAACATCTCAAGGCACCACACAATAAAAACATAAGAAAATGAAATCAAACAGAGCTGTGGGCTTGATTGAAGGGAAATCATTGATCCTTATTCCTAAAAGCATAATTAAAAAAACACCTTCATCTCTTGAGATGTAGCACAAAAGGTAGAAATCTGCTTCAGAGGCCTAGTACTAATATCCTGGAGACAATTTCTTTTCTTGCTGATTCTAGATTTGTTCTGGCATGGCACAGAATAGGGTGCCTGAAACAGTAGATTGAAACTGATTTAGAGAGTATGGTTATCACCTTCTAGTCCAAAAGGTTATTAATGATTGTAGAAGTAATGTCTTAAATTTGACAAATAGTGCAAGAGTTTAGCTCAGATAATTTCTTTAGTTATTTTCTCTCCTTTTTTTGATGTGCCGCCTTCTGTCTTTGCTTCAGATTCATGCAGGTGGTTCTACTATAGGACTGTACCAAGTCACAAAGCAGTTTTTTCCTTTTTCCTGCTCTCCCGGTCCCAAGTTCCTTTCTGTTGATACTGGATTTCTGTCCTGCATCCAGCTGCATGATGCAATTACTTCTGTAAACCCAAGTACAACCCTTTTTGTTCATTCTTCAAATGCAAGAGTAGGCACCCCAGAGACTGTGTCAGTTTTCCTCTTGGCAGATATGCTAGATGAAGAGACTTAAATATAGAAAATGTCATCACTAATGACTCATTCTACTGCCCACCAGCATATGAGTTGGGAGGGAAAAAGTTCAATTAGTCATTCTTGTAAATTTCTTATAATTTAGACTGAATAACATATTAGTTCAACGGGGCTTTCAAAGGCAAAGAAAATATTAATATATGGAAAGCAGCGGTTTGTTGATGCTTTATGTTTCAATATCATAAGCAAATTTCATTAGCTAAAAAACGTAAAGCAAAAATGTACACAAAGTTTTTATGCAGTCATTTGCTGAATAGAAAGGAAAATAATATATAGTTACTAGGCTGGTAAACTTCTTCAGCCAGGCTCTAAGTAGGTATATGTAACATTTGAAAACACTTTATACGGAATGTAGTTTTCCCCTTCAAATACCAATTCCTATCATTTGATAGAGAGACATGTCTTCAAAAATTATTTACCGTAATACTTTGGGCTAAGACGTGCAATAAAATTCTATCAGTGATGATTCTAATTTAAGCAGTTCTTGCTGCCCAGTAGAGGTGATTCTTTCCAGAACACTTAAAAGAACACTACACAGTTGTGCATTTTGGAAAGTAAAAGCTGTTATCAGCAGGTTTTTTTTCTTGGGTTTCTTTGGTTGGGCATTTGGTGTTTTGAAGGGATCTGGTGGATTTTTGGGGGAGGGTGATGTTTGGGTTTTGGGGCTATTTTGTTGTTGTTGTTGTTGTTCCTTAAA
Organism: Pelecanus crispus; assembly: GCF_030463565.1. NCBI lineage: Eukaryota > Metazoa > Chordata > Aves > Pelecaniformes > Pelecanidae > Pelecanus > Pelecanus crispus. The sequence continues at coordinate 26,672,728 of NC_134652.1, forward strand.
AACCTTTAAGGATTTTTTTTTCATCAAGGGGAATTTTCCTGACAAAATCTTGACTTTTGAAGCCACAGCTACTCAGATATGCTGGCTGTTTATGTTTACATTTATGGATACCTCTTCATAAATCTAATGGCATAATAATAATGAGGATTGTGACATAATAAGTATAATAACTGTAATTTCTTTAGTCTTAATTTTCAGTGAGTTGTGGTTTTAAAGTTGAAAGTTTTGCAAGTAAGGTAACAGCAATCTACCACCAATAGTGTTATGAGACATTAATGCTATCGGAGGACTCCCATGGGTTCCCTACTGTAATTGCTAGAAAGTATACACCAACATCTATTGTGAGAAAGTGCCCTGACTGGAGTTCATTGTAGTTATTCTGTTATTCGGAGCGTGAAGTCATGAATAATGAGTCTTCACTGAATACAGAATATGATTGTGGGTTTTTTTCTTTTTTTTCCCATTTCTAAATGTGTAATTCTTTGCACTGGTTTTACTGGTTCCATTGATGAGGAAATACTTGAGCTATAAGGTCCTGAAAAGTGTGTCAGAACCAATAATTGATACTTCTTCTGAGTGTAAGCTAATATTTATTTTATTGCCACTGATGCTTGTTGTCTAGCAGGAGCAGTTCTGTATTTAGACAGAAAGCAAATACAATTTCTGGACATCTACGTCTGTCTCATTCATGCATTTAGACAGTGTGGACACTGACTCACCAGGAGCTGACACAGTGGGAGCTCCAACCATATCCTCTATCCATGGTTCAGAATTCTGCAAGAGATATGCTGTAAGGAAAAGATCTAGAATGAAGCTCTGATGACTAGTATCTCCAGAATGGCAGTAGGAACAGTTATAGGGCTTCCTGCAACAGCAAATTGATACTAGTGAGAAAATAGACACCAACAGCTGAATTCATTCAAGTTTTTTTAAAATTTTACAAGATAAGTATATGGAGTGCCTTGGCAATGACCCCAGAGAACATCCAGCTTCCCTTCAGGCAACCAAGAGCATGTTTTCCTGACAGGTAGCAACTGCTGAAAAGGAAATCAAAGCTTTCTTGGCTCAAAGCCTGTGCTTCGTGAACTTCAGCACCATGAAACACAAAGAATGGGCCAGACAAAATTGGCAGGACACTGAGTCCAGAGACTGCCACGGACTTTGTGCTAGATTTTATGGGTCCTGGTCACACAAAATCAACTAAACCAAAACTGAATCAAGTGCTTCCTGAGGCTGAAGGTCAGCAGATGTGGCTTTACATCTCATCTGTGATACCAGTGCAGCTGGAGAAGCCTGTATGCTAACCAACTGCTACAAGCTTCCTCTGTACCCATCCCTCAGATGTAGCATGGGTTGACAACCTATGACCACCAACCTTTCAAACGTTTCAGATGGCTGTCTCAACCCTGAACTGATTGACAAAGCAGCTGTGGGAGTCTCTGCCAGTTCTCTAACAAAAAAAAAAAAAAAAGCAACCCTCATTTCCATGCTCAGTGGGATGTCTATGTCAGCTATCAGGTGCAATGAATAAGCAATAAGCTCAACAGAACTCTCCATCAATATCCCTTTCCTCAGGTTCAGCACTCATTGACATTTCTTCCATGTTTGCTTGAACAATCTGTTACCTTCAGTCGTCTTTATTTGTAGAATTGACGCCGAGTGAACAAAGACACCTGTAAAGTCATCACCATTGACGAGTTTCATCAAACTGATCAGTCCAAACTGCATTAACTCGTGTGAATTCTGTCTGAGCAGCACAGTTCAATCCTAGAAACTGTTCACAGAAGACAGATTACAATCCAGGCAAACAGTGCTTATGCCAGGTGGCAGTCTACAAAAAAGCTGGTGATCTGTGCAAGTAGTGCATTCTTCTGTTCAGCAGTGTAAAGCAAACATTCATACAGAAAATCCTGTAAATAGGTTTGACTTCTCGAACTTTGAAACTAAATTTCATTTCTGTAGATATTAAATAGAGGCACTTGCAAAAGAGCAAATCTGTTGTAGTAGAGGTAATGAGTAAACATGGGGGGTTTTCGTCATCAAGAGAGTTTAATCTCTATGCTACTAATTTTTTAAAAAACTTAATATTTTACTCAAAACATATTGTAAAATACTAATGCTTGTGGCTTCAGACAAGTTTGTAATAAGCTTCTGTAAAAAAGTGGTTGAATTTTATCTAATCTGAAGTTAATGGAAACCAGAAAGAGAGAGATTCCTGAATGTATTTTGCAGCTGTTGCAAACGTTCATTGAATTCATTAAACATTCATTTAACATTCATTAAATACCCTTGCTCGACTATTAGTCACCATCAAGAAGAACTATGTTGACTGTGTGTACTGATAGTTGGAAATTTTAGGTCTAGATAGATTATAGAGATTACAGTAGGTTTTTCCTTACTTTTCTGATCCAAATACACTGATAGGAACAAACTTCTATTAACTTCAGTAACCTGTTAAAGGAAATTGCATTTCAGGTCTCTGGGACCATTTTCCAGTTCTGCATCACTGCAAAAATTTCATGGAGGTTTGTTTAGTCTAACTGATAGGGTATACACAGAAGAGTAGCAAGTGTAATAAGAAGGGGTGCTCTCAGGTTCTTGCTAGGGTAGAATGATCATGAAGGAGCAGATCCTCGTGCACCTGATGTCTTCCTTGGCTTAGCAACATTGGATCCAAAATACTGACAAGCAACAGCCTGCCTGCATAGGCATAAGGTATCAGCAATTTCAGAGATGATAATTTGCTTTTTTCTAATTTGCACTGGAAAAAAGCAATGCTTCACTGAAGAAAATCTTATATAATAAAATTCAGTTTGACAAAATTCAGCTTGGGGCAGAACCCCTACTCTAAACTTTCAGTCCTACTTTACATTCTTTTCTTATATGTCTCCAATTAATATACCTTCTTGTGGTTCCCAGGTTATCAGTCACCTTGCAGGAGCATAAAGAAAAAAGACCATTTTTGCCCCATTGGGTTTGATGGAGTTGTGCAAACATGCAGTGTTTCTTTTTGCAGTCATTCATATCCAGCCATGGTAGTCATACTGATCTGATCAGTTGGAGAAAACATAAAAAATTTTCTCTCCCTCCAGAAACAAAAAAAATTAACAGGTCTAATATTGTTCATATTCAGTGATGACATTGTCAGAGACATTTTTGGTTTGGGCTTGAAATAGAGCTGCAATGGCTTAATCACAGGTCCTCTCCATAATGACAGCTTAAATATGAAAGAGTCCAAGGATGCTCTGCCCCAAAAGAGGGAGCTGTCAGAGGTACAGTTTGAGAAATCTACATTTCAATAATCCTCTGCTTTGAAAGGTAGAGGTCCTTTAATAACTGATTTTAATTAAAAAAAGACTTCTACTTATAACTTTATTAATGTTCTCTTTTAACACACCTCCTTTTGCAGCATAAGATCTTTTTAATGACAGTGAAACATATATGCAATGTTTATGATCTGATTTAATGCCATTTTTAAATGAGAAAGTTATTAAAACATGAATCATGTTGCAGCTAATAAAAAATGAGAGGAATCACAGGAGCAAAGGCTCAGTCAGAAAGCTGTGGCTCTTTAATGCAGAAATATTTATTGTGTGATGGTATTAAATGAATCACAGGGACTAAGCTTTTAGTTCTTTACCAAGGCCTGCATGGGAGGAATGAGATTCAGACTCAATGCATACGATACATGGGACTCTGCATTTGCATTTGAGTCTTACGTAAAACCTGTGTCTCAAAAAACTTCAAGGAATTGAATACAATTCAACAAACTGACTACAAAGCAATGAGTGAGTTGCAAATTAGTACATTGCCATTTGCTTGTACAGTTGATAGAACATTTAAAGAGAGGATATCTAAGCAGTAGGTGCTGTGGAACATGGCATACCTGTGAGAGCAGTCACCCCTAGTGTGGGTTTGCAAGCTGTGGGGACAGACTCCAGGGCATGTGGGTAGAGCAAGAAGGAGAGAGGAATAAGAAGCTGAAGTAGCTAAGAGTCCTTTGAACTAACTCTCATCATTTTTGTAGCAGTAGGTGTTACCATTGGCACCAGTATAGAACAACCAATAAGGAAAAAGAAGGAGGTGTGTGCACCAAGAGGGAAAAGACCTTTTTTTTTTTTTTTTTTTTTTTTTTTTTTTATGCATAGGTCCATCAAAACCTGGCAGCCTGCAGTGATGGGAAAGACACATAATATGATAAAGCTTGGTAACCGGTATGTATGATTGAACAAACCAATGAAGAGATATCATTTGAAAGCTTTACAGCTTGGAAAGCTGTTAGCAAGCTGGTGTCCCCTTCATCATTTTTAATTTTACTTTTACTGCCCTTCATTTGCTTTGACGGGTTGATGTTGCCATGGTGCAGTTGAAATTCTCATAAAAGTGCTGTTACCCTTTCAAGATGGCTATTTTTTCCTAGGGTTTATACCACATTTTATAGTTATGTCAGAAGGTTTACTTGGTTTATGAATTCTCCAAGCTCTGAGACTGCTCTAAAAACTCTGGGTTGCAGTTCAGCTTTTGCCTTTTAATTTGTGAGATTTAACAACCACTATATGAGTGTGTTATATTCTTACATAATTAGAAAACTTATTTTAAATGTATTCTTTTGTTAATAAGGGTAAATAAAATTTCAGCTTGTCCCCCACCTCTTTGATCACTAGATTCTTTAACAAAAAAAAAAAAAAAAAAAAAGAGGCTTTTGTTTTCTGACTAAAGCTATGTGGTTCCTTTTTATACAAACCCGCAACTTCTAAATGATTTATCTCGTGTAAGAAAATAATTTTAAAAGGTCTTTCTACTCCTTATGAAATACCATACCCAGTGTTCATAGAGATACTCTTATGCTTGTAGTGGAAGTTGATTCATGTCAGATGTGAATTGGTCCCATGGCGCTTTTGCAATTGCAATTAATTTCCCCTTTGCTTGCTCTGTAGCAATTCAGGTTAAGGATCTATGGAGTGAAACTCTTGTCAATGGTGTTGTGAGTTAAAGTTTGTGCAAGATGTTTTTTAAAATGAACGTACACATTTTGATAAACCTGAAAGCCTGTTAGTCTTTAAGAACTGTACTACATGACCCCTACTCAGTGTGAACAACAGACTGACTTCACAACTTGAGTGGAACTTCGGAGTGGGAGAGGATGGAGTGAAGTATGACTCAGTATGAGAAAGGATTTCAGATTTACATTAAAGTCTAGAAAAATTGTTCAGAAAAGATAAGCCCTTTAAGGGCAGCTGGTGATATTTGTTCATTAATTACCATTTCTGTTATTGTTTTGGAAGAAAAAGTGAATTTAATAAGTGCACTGTAGCTGGCTTTCATAGCAATACTGGTGCTAAGGGAAGGAAGGAAAATTTCAGACACAATTCTATTGAATTGGTATTTATTGCTTTCAGCAGAATTAGAAGCAAAAAATAGAAGCTCTGATTTTGCTGTCTCTTCCAAAAAGGCTGTAAGGCTCTGGGAAAGATTTTAAGTGGTGTCATTAAAGACAGCACAAACTAATCCAGAGATGAAAGTAAGTTGCACCTGGACATAACTTTTGAATAATCAAAATTTTCAACCTGCTTAGACCTAGTTTGGTCCAATTTCTGGCACTAACATAAAATTAAATGAGCAAAAAATGTATAAATGTCAAATAAGAGTCAACAAGCAAACAGAATAAGACCCAGAATTAGCATCTTACTCCTACAGGTAGTATCAGATACATCTGTTCTTGTGAATAAGTACCTTGCTGGAACAACGTGTTGAAGAGCAACAATTAGGCATAATTTCATGATGCTTTGGGGAAAAACTAAATAAAATCTCAGCTATCTACACCTCTGGAGACCTACACTGTATAATGTGTAGTTCAGCTCTAAGAGGAACAGCTATTAGTGCCTTTCACAGCTTTGCTTTTATTTCCTTCCATTTACTTATTTTACACTGTAGTGTACTGACCAGTACTGTCATATATATATCGTATTTGTGCATAGCACAAGGACTGTTTCCTCACATATGACTGAGTTATATCCTCTAAGCAATAGAAGAACTCAGGTAGTTTTTCTGGATTTATTATGCACTGAATTAGTTTCCCCAAAATTTGAATGATATATTTAAAACTTTGGAATTTAGAAGGAAGCTTCTCTTTGAAAAACAGAGGATTTGAAAATTGCATCTAGGTGTATGAGTCATCCAGCTACAGATTTGATGAGGTCATCTGAATAAGGAACTTATATTTGCTCCCATTTGCACTTGTAGTTTAGGGAGGAGTGAAAGGAAAGTGAAAAACAAATATTCATTCTTGATTCAAAGGTATTATTACAGCATGAAGTGTCTTTTTTCTTCCTAAGTTAATAGGTTTGTTCCCATCACCCTTGCCAGAGTCCCATGCAGCTCTATATTGTTATTTTATTTTAGCTGAAAGACAGTTTAAATGTCATTGTAATCATGATCTGTCCTTAAAACCATGTCATTTTGTTTTGGTCTCTTGTTAAATACTTTCCTCCTTAATTGTGTTTTCATTCAACCAGAAGACTTATAATGGCAACCACAGCACAGCTGAAAAACAATTCATTGTATCAGTCACAGACTCTCATAATGGAGCACCTTAATAAGAGCAAGTTCTGTACTTCTTGAAGGCACAAGATAAATTAGGTTCATAGTCCATTATTTGAACAAGGATATCTGACTTATGGCAAATCTATCTGAAAGAGTATTGTAGAATTGTATTTTATCTTTAAGAAATGTGTTTTCTAAAAGTAAGATATTTACTTCTGTTGCAGTAAAGGATTTAAACAGAAGAATTTCTCTCTAATGTTTGTTGAATCATACTAGAATGATGAGGTAGAACAGAGCCATACATCAAACAACCAATGTGAAAAACTTAGTGTTGTATTTTATTTCAGGAGGGAAGGCTGAGCACAGAATGCCCGATGGTTTTGCCAAGAGCACACTCTCTCTTCCTTATTTACCAAGCTATATATACAATGAAAAAGGTGACAGCACTCTCAAATTTTTTCTACTGCTGAAATTTACAGATGTGCACATTTACTTTTTCTTTTGCAAAGAACATCAGAATGGCAGTGCTGGAGACTGCATTTCTCTAGCTCTGTAGAACAGCTATAATGTAAAGAGAAGCAAGGCAGGTGTTCAATTTTTTTGTTTGTTTGTTTGTTTGGGTTTTTTTTTTCTTTCTGTAGATGCCCTATCAGTTTGTCCTCTGTAAAGTAGAGAGCTGAGAATGGGTGAAAAAAGAACTCTGACTTTCTTCCCGAGCCTGTTTTTTGGGGCTTTTCCTTGCTGTGTAGTAGCAACTAACAAGTACCACAGGTCGTATTTACTTGGGTGGCCGTTTTCTGATGAGCAGTCTTCTACCTTAGAGCATTGAACTGACCCTAAGAACTCATTTTTTGGGTGCCAGTCAGGTATCATCAGACAACCACTGGGTTTTAGTATGACCTGGAAGGGATTCAGACTTACAGTTTAACATCTGAGAAATGCTATAATGCACTGAAATTTCCTGTACAAGTTCCTTTGCTTTTGGCTCAAACAACACAAATTCAATGATCTTATGTAAACACTTGCTCCTAACCTTTACCAGAAGTGTCAAGAGGTCAGCCAATCCTTTCTTGCTATTTCTTGATCCATGCCTAGGATACAGATAAGATTTGAAGCAATCAGTTACTCTTTATACAAAGTTTCTTAAGTTATAAATGGAAAGGAGGCTTACTGTGATTTTTGATCCTGTCTTAACAACCCCTTCATTCAACTGCCTCAGCATCCTTGGTTGGTATTTTCAACTCCTACTCCTGGAGCAGGGCTATTTCACTTAGAATAGATGAGATGTCGGGTAAAAAAATGTGTTTATTCTAAGGATGTAGGTCTCCATTCTTGCCATATTATCTACTACTGTGATTCTGTGTACAATTTTACTTTCTAGATACTGAGCCAATGAAATGTGCTCGGTCACTCACAGTCTCCTTGGTCCTAGTGAGAAGGCATTCTGTAGACTGACTGCCAAGTCAGTGAGGTAAAGAGGAGACTTAGGAACAAAAGCAAGGCGAGTCAGTAAACCCTGGCTGCAAATGGGTCTACTAGAAGTAGGGTTTCATAACCATCACATTGTTAACAGGAGTTCAGTTCAGCAGTGCAGTTTCTCCCTGTCGTGGATACAGAGTGCCTACCTAACCAGGTGGAGATAATGGACTACATACGTCCTTCCAGTAAAGCAGCTTTGATTCAGAGTAGCAGATACATGATGTTGTAGGCATTTACAGTGATTATTGGAAAATCTACAATAGAAATTATATATGTGGAAGCAGGGAGCAGGAAGACTGAGAAAAGCTGTACAGCTGCTTCTCCCAGCTGTTAAACCTCCAAAGCTATTGGGTGCCTTTCTCCTCTTTCTCTCTTGAATAAGGAAACAAAGTTCAGCTCTTTCCTAAATACTCAGCCAGATGCTGTGCTGCTATCACACCTGCAACGTTGTGCTCTGTTTCCTTTGAGTTGCAGACACAGACTTCTGGCCTGCAGATCTGTAAGTAAAATTAGGAGGGCTGTGCATCTATGTATAATTATTGCTGTTGTTGCAAAACTTCTGACATTTAAAACTTAAGTTTATGGAGCAACTTTCGGAACAGGCTTCCTGAGCTGTGATAATAATTAACTCCTTCCCTTCTTGAGGTTTTTGATTTGAATGTGGCACTCCTCCCTCTAGTATTCCTCTATGCTTTGAATGCCTCCCGGATCAATCTGTCTGTCTTCTATGCGCTTTCCACTGGTTCAGGATGGCAATAACTAGCTAACACGTCTTCTGAGTATTGATGCTTCAATACATGGGACTCTTCTGTAATGTAGACTTGAGGCAAGTTCATCTTTCTGGCTTCTAAAAATATGGTTTTACCATCCAAGATTTCAGCTGAAGTTCTGGACTGTCCTATGTCCTGGGGAGATAGACACATCTTAGTCTGTACAAACTAAAATAAACATTAGATTTAGGGTGAAAAATGGCTTTCTGAACAGATGAAAGAGATTTTGATGCCTGTTGCATTGCAGCATGAGGAACAAACAGGTCTAAAATGAACATGGCCTTAGATACATCATGATCTGCAGTTACAAGGAGTTTTTCTGTAAGGTACATGACAAATTTCATGGAGAACCCTCTTAAATATGACAGTAAAGACAGTTTCCAAGATGCAAGACAGATCTCCATAAAGATTACAGCCTAATGTCTAGCACTTTGAGACATTTCAGTAGGAGTACTACTTTTATTAGACTTTCATTATTAAGTTTACTCATGGTGATAGACGCTTTCCGCGATGTGGAAATGTTACCACAACTTCTTACAATTTTGAGTATTTATTATTACTTTTTGAGTAACCCCTTTCTCAGAAGGGACTAAGAGGCCTGTTGTTTTAGCACATTTGTATATTGACAAGTTTAGTGGATGTGTGATGTGGTTGACATGACATTACTTCTGCAACTGAGTATTTTACAATACTAAAACTTCTACTGGCATCCAATATCAATAATACAATTCAACACAGAAGAAAATATATGGTATCATGATGGGAATAGAAGTAATATTATTGCTGGAAAAAATGTTCTCTGTGAAAAAAGTCACTAGTGTTGATTTTCCTTCAAAAACTTAACAAACAAAGCATTATATTTGCCATATTGATGATATAGACCTTATCTTATGCTTTAATAGCACCCTGTTGACCTCAGTCATATTAATTACATGTCTCTGTATCATAAATGGCAAGATTAGGATCACAGCAACAGTTGAACAGAGGGTCAGCTCTGCTAGGTCTAACCTTTTTTATGTGCACATGGATGCTAATGTAGTGGGCCTCTGATCTGGAGGTTTATACACTGGAAATAACAATACTAGATAGACAGTGTTTGCTTGTTTGCCTACAACACTTCTCTGGGTTGGGCCAGTACTTCTTTGGGTTGGGACAGTGATAGAGATTTTTGGGATGATCAGTGTTCAGAGGTACCAATGGGTTTTTTGCATGATTTTGCCAGGCTGCTCTAAAGAAGGATAGGTTAGTACAAACAGTAAATACAAGGAAATTGTCCTGTTTCATTTCTGAATCCAAAGCTGCTACATTTCTGAATCCTGGGATAGTAATTTTGTTCTCAGCTTTTCCTCTCCAGCCTCTATTGTGAAGTGCCCATGCCTGGTTTTATATCCAAGGCTTCCTAAGACTGGAGTTTGGTGATCCTGGGAGTGTGTTTCTGGTGAAGATTTTTTCTTGAAGGAAATTTATCATGAATAGCTGGGTGGATTCTGGTGCAGCTGAAGTGTCTGATACCAAGGCAAATGACATTGCTTGAAAATGATGGCCATGAAATGGAAGTACATTGCAAATCACTCAGCTGCAGAGTCGTGGAATAAGAGCACTGCAGAGCTGATGTATGGACTGATGTTGCCATTTAATGTGGTTTCCCAGCAAACCTTTCATAAAATTCATGACTGTAGCTGACCTCTGTTACTGTGTTCCTCTTAGAGGGGGAAAAAAAAAAAGGCTATAACCCAGCTCTCTATGGCAGTGCATTGAAAAGTGATGTGTGATGTGAAGCAAGGTGAGGGGAATCATGTTCACTTCACCACAGACACTAGAGGTGAGCCTGTAGTCAAACAGTTGATTAAATGTCACAGCACATTCGACAGTCTTCCAGGCTGACAAGGTTCTATTCGGACCAGCTTCAAACTAGGAGACTGATTCAAATCACATTTTCTACCAGCTTTACTCCATTGCCAGTGTGGCTTTACACCTATGAAAGTAAAAGCAGAATTGCCCATCAGCTGCCAGCAGGAAACACACGGCTTCTTTACGTTATTATTACAACAAAATACAAGACAAGACACGACACTGCATATGTTATTTTGCTCTTGTATTAGATATAGCCATTTGGCTTCTGGTTTATGTGTAGCTGTGAGTGCTGATGTTTCCTGAAATCAGCAATTCTGTCCTGGCCTAGAAAGTCTTGGCTTCTTGTGTAAAAACCAGTGTACTGTTTTTCACTTCCACTATAGCTTACAGTCAAGAACAGTTACTGATGTTGTATGTTAAGTTAATGAATGCCACAGCAAGCTGAATCTGAGGCAAAAGGACTGGCTGGCATGGTCATGTCTGAGCCACCTTCAGAGAGAGCAGAAAGCAGTGCAGATCGGGGAAAATGTAATAGCTAGAGGTGCTCAGGTACCATGAAAATGCAAAAAGAGGCAAAGAGTATCTAGTCAGACAGATAGCATATTTAAAAGGGAGGCAGAACAGCTGCTGAAGAAGCACTTGTTTCCCTCCTTCCTCTGCGTAAAATGGTAAATCAAAATCCGTCTCTGATTCCTACTTCCATGTGTTTCAACTTCGCACCCTCCTCAGAGTACCTCTTTAAATTATGAGAGATGAGAAGGCATAGTCTTTCATATGTAAGATGATTCCCATTTTTTGGGAAATGGAAGATTAACAGCTACCAGTGCATCCCTTTGTCACTATCACCAACCAAAATAATTTAGCCCTTCCATTGCCTCGGATCAAATTAATAAACAAATGTGTGCATAATGTTTTTGTCCGTGTGTGAATGTCTACCCACCTGTTGAAAATGGTTTGTGAATACAAATTGAGGTTACTATGTGTCTCCTAATCGCTTGTGTGATCTTGATACCCACACTATCTATCAGTAGAGCATGCCACATTGTATTTGCTTCTCTAGGAGGGTGATGTATTAGTCCTTAAAGGTCTGTGGCACAGTTGAGAGCAATTGCTTTCTTCTCCCTAACTCCACTTTGTCTCTCCAGTGCATGTGTGTGTGTGCATGTGTGTATAATAAGGGAGGTAAGGCAGGAAGAAGTTGTAGAAAAGAGCATGTTTCCTTAGAGGAAAGGAATATCTCTTGTTCTAGTTCAGTGATGATGAGTTAATGGTGCAGGGTTTGCCTATTGAACAATGTGCCTAAACTTTTTTCAGATTAGCTACCAAAACTCTTCTCCCCAGTAATGATTTGGTACTATGCAGTGGCAACTGCAAGTCAGAGCTTCCACAGTTCCATCCCATTTTTAGCCCAAACAAGCTGTATGTGTAGTAATACAGCGCAATAGTGTAAAAAAATTTACAATATAATTAATTTTTTTTATTCTAGTTCTCTCTGGGCTATATAGTCCCTGCCTGTTGTTTTATTTACTCCATAGCTATTCTCGTTTTGTAGCTATTTCCTTTAGCTTGTAGCTCTTAGGTCAGTCTAAGGACAAGATGTTCCTTCCAGAGATGAGTTGTGAACAGTAACAAGTAGGCTGTGTAAATGCTTCTTTTCATCTCTGTCATTCTGAAAACCTAGCTTGGGAGAAAACAAAGTCTCCTTCAGCTCAGAATTTAGGTCCTAAATTCAGATTTTGAGGTTGACATTTTTCCTTTGATGCCTCTGAGCAATTATAACAGAATAGTTGCAAGGTGATCCAAGAGCCGTGCCCATGTAAGTTATAATTCTCCAGGCTAAGACTGGTTTTTGTAGCTGCTAAAAGATATGGGACAGAATTTTTTTTTTTTTTGCAAGATTTTTTTTTTCAATAATTTCATGTCATTGTTTCTGTTTTTAAAATAATGTCTTGATTCATAAACAATGTTACAGACCTTGCATCATGCTAGAATCATCTGTTCTTTGCTAGGACATTAATACAAGTGTAATAATTATGGCTACTGTTCTAAATATTTGATCCATCAGAGGGCAGAGGATTTTAACATCCAGCCATTGATTAATAGAAATGGAAAGAGTAGTAGCACCACACTCAGTTCCTCTTTCCCTTTCTTCTTCTGGACAAATTAAATGTGCTGGTGGTGCTAAATGCCTTCATTCATAAGAGAGTACAATAAAGATTAGTCTTTAATTATTTCTGGCATATGTCCTTTAAATTCAAAGCCTGTAAATCGCAATGGGCAAAGGGTAATATGTCTTAACAGGTTACACCTCCCAAAGGATTTGTTGATTGACATCAAAATTGTTTCCCCTCCCTCTCTTCTGACTGACAGAATGGCAGGTGTGAAGTGATGGCAGTGTGCTGTAATAACGTGTCAAAAGACCTTAAATCAAGACTAATGTGGCTTCAATGATAAGCTCCCAAACGTTTGTATGGCAGAAAATGGAACTGTAGGGCAGATTCATCTTGGGACTATTATATCTTTGCGCTTTCTAAAAGCACTTTTTAGTTAGGATCCTTGGATGATTACGGGGCAGAGGTTTTAGAAGTATTTCTTCTTACAAAGTCATTGTGAGGAGAAAAACACTTCTATGCTTACTACTGTGAAGCAAAGAACTTAGATCTAGTGGGTTTTTTGCACAGTGATCTTTTAATATAAATGTAATCCAGAACCTGAAATAGATAAAAACATACTTGCTTCAGCAGCTACTGATGGTCACTCCTTTGAACCAAACTCAACATTTAATGCTTGAAGAAACAGTAGAAAGGCAGTGAGCATAAATAAGGGTGAATACACAGGGAGTTTCATGTAAGCCACCTCTGATGTGCAGTTTGTGAAGAATTTCCTGACCTACGTGGAATCCTGACTCAGTCGAAAGGATGGTGGATCAGTAAAACTCCATTTTATTCTAAAAGAGTGGGTCTTTGCATGCATAAATATAAAAAATTGAACAAAATAGCACAGAAGCTGCTGAAGTCCAGTCAAATGGCGATACAAAAAACCCCAGAGACTCTGTATAAGGAGTCCAGCAGTGGTCTGAATTCTGCCCTAAGGGGCAAGCAGATGTTCTCTGACCTTCCCAAAGTTTCAGATCAGGGCCTTATTCCTCAGTTTCTGTATTTGAGGGTACTTGAGCGAGTACTTGAGAGTACCAAATGCAAATTTGTGTGTACAAAACTCAAAATGCTTTAACACATTGTTACAATGTCTCTTAAGACAAGAGGTTTTGCATTTGTTATACAAGTTTAACCAGAATGTTATAAATTTTAATGAGGAAAAAATGGCAGTCTTGTTGATTATTTCTCTTCTTTGGAAAGCAATTTTTGTGCATTAAAACTGTAGGGCATTTTAAGATAATCATTATCCAGAGAACTTCATGCTGAAAATTTGTAGAAACCTGCAATTGGATTTTTGGCATTGTCTATATAAGTAAAAGACTTTCTGTATTAAAAAAATGCATATATATACATTATTTATATACATAAACAAACAGGAAAATCGTTTTATGATAGGTACAAGGCATGGGTGTGCGAGGACAGAGATTTTTCCCTTTAAGTTTACTACTCAGCATTTACAAAGGATGCTAACGATGACTGGAAAGCCACCATTGTTTCACACAGTGTGATAGCTGATATTGGAATGTGCTGGCCAGCACAATCCAGTTGGAACTGAATGAATGTTATAGTAATACCACGTCAGTGTGGGGAGCTTATGAAAGTTAAATTAGAAACTCTGAGTATGAACACCAAACAAGCAAATTATTGCTTTGGCTTCAGACAACATTCACTATGGGTAAGAGATGAACCATGTTGGCAGGGGAGGTGGGTGAAACTTCCAATAACTCCTCACGTGCCATTTCTGACCTGTAAGAAAACAGAGGTTTTAGGTTATCAGGGCTCTCTAAATAAACTAAACTGAAGATAAAACAATTTAAGACCTTTACTGAATGCTTTTATGTGTGGCCTCGTGTTTCAGGCTCAATCTGCCTGGTGAGAATTAACTAGAACAAGATGCACAGGAGGGCAGGCCTTCATGGATAATTCCAAGGAATTTTTTACTTCCTTGGAGACAGCATTGTTCAGGGGTGTTTCCCAGCAGGTCTGCATGGAAATCTTTTATTTAGTTCTCAGCGATATGACAACAGATACAGGAAAGAAGGACTTGTATGATAGTACTGCATTCTGGGTCAGAAAAAACCCTTGCCACCCTGTGGTTTCTTGAAAGGCCCAGAAAAGACCTCTGTTGCAACTCCAGCTGCCTGCTTTGGTACTTATTCCTGATGAAAACAGGTATGGAAAAATTAGGATAGAAGGTAAGCCAACTCAGGGAAAAAAAATGAAATAAAGAAAGTAACAAAACAAAAGGAAAGCCAAGACAGTGTCTTTACATTAAAATTGGAGGTCAGTTTAAGAAAAAAAATTACCCCCCAAAATTCTTGCTGACTGACAGCAAAGTAATGGTCATGACAATTTTGAAGAAACAGCTCTACCCACCTTTCAGAGCACAACTGGGAGCTATTTCTGACAGAGGGGAGTCTATGCATAGAAAGAGAAAAGACCCAATTCCATACAGTAACATGAGTGACACTGGACTTCTGGGAGGGGGAGGAAAGGCTCTGTGGCCGTGGACATAAATTAACAGAAAAAAGCATAAATTAAGCACAAGCAGAATGAAAAATTAAGACTTTGTAAAAATTATTGCATAAATAAGTTGGCTTGAAAGTATGAGTATTCAACAAAAACCCTCCTTAATATGTTCTAGTGCTTCCTCAGTACTACAACTGACAACTGGTCTAGAAAGCAAAGAAAGTGTTACCTTAACAAAGAACTATATTGTGTCACTAGTGCTGAAGAAGATACATGGAAACATCTATTTATTTGAAGAAATAAATTGTTTGCAAAGACTGAGAATGAAACAGGTCTTCATACAGTGCAAAGCCATATCTGGCAAGACACAATATAGTACTAATGAATACTGCCAGGCTGACTGCTCCATTTGGATCATCCATCCACAGTTTATCTCCAGTTTTCATATAGCTGTGTTTTAGAGGGGAGGGTGAGCCCTAAGCTTGCAGTCACTCTTTACCTCCCCAGCTTCCCAGCCGCAGACTTCACATGTATATAATCCCTATTTCTTAAAAAAAAAACCAACCCCAAACCCACCACAATTCCCTCCTCCTTATCCCAAAGCAAGGCCTAAGAAGTGAGCTGCCATTGCGCCCTTCCTCCCTCCCTCCTCTGCAATGACCCTGTACTAAACTCGCACTCTGAGCTTCATAATTTCGGCTGCTTGCATACAATGGTCCCTAACTTAGGTAACTTCTACTGAAAGTGACTTTAACAGTCCCAGACTCTAACAGGATCCCAGTCCCTGCTCCAGAGGCCTACAACTAACTTTTCACTCTGTGTTGCTAGTTCCTGTTTTATCTCTTCTATATCAAGAGATTGAATTTCCTTTCTGTTTGACAGTCTGTGTGAAATGACATACTAATTTCATTTTATATATATATACACACACATGCATATATATATATGTCCTAGTGGACATATATGTGGTCCACCTCTTTCTGGTTTACTCAGCAATCAGAAAACAAGTAGTGAATGCCACTTGAAATTTGTTTCCATTGCTGAAGAGGGCAAGAGGAACTGGAGGGGTGTCAATCTTTCTGCTGTCTCCTACCTATCACAACTTTAAGATAAATAATTAAAAAGAAAAAAGCCAACAAAGCAACAAAACACTGGATAGTCACTGCGGTTTGCAGTGCACTGTGTTTAAATGTACGCCTCTTTGTACCTCTGTAATACAAATTCCCCACCCCACAACCCAGTTTCATGGAAGCATTATGGTCCCTGGCCTATAATCATGGTCTAGGAGCACAATCTGATTCACAGTACTGATTTTCAAGTTAGGCTGCTCAAATATGCCTACAATCAATAAATGACAAGGCCACCAGCACACAAAGCAAAGCACACTAACATACAGTCAGTAATTTTACATACACTATTCAAATGGCAGTACGCTACTAATGGCTGTGGAAGAATATTTCCTTTTCACCGTCCAAACGCTTAAACTGAAAAATGCGCTTTGAAAACTTTTTTCCTTTCAATTCCTTTTCTTTTCTTTATTTATCTTTTTGACTAAGTCCTCCTTACCATGTTTGGTAATATGCAATAATAGCTGTCCTGGTTTCGGCTGGGATAGAGTTAATTTTCTTCCTAACAGCAGGCATAGTGCTGTGTTTTGGATTTAGTAGGAGAAGAATGTTGATAACAGGCTGATGTTTGTAGTTGTTGCTGAGTACTGCTTATGCCAGTCAAGGACTTTTTCAGCTTCCCATGCTCTGCCAGGCGCACAAGAAACTGGGAGGGGGCACAGCCAGAATAGTTGATCCAAACTGACCAAAGGGCTATTCCATACCATATGACGTCATGCTCAGTATATAAACTGGGGGGGGTTGGCCGGGGAGCAGCGATCGCTGCTCGGGAACTGTCTGGGTATCGGTCGGCGGGTGGTGAGCAATTGCATTGTGCATCACTTGCTTCGTGTATCATTATTATTATTATCATTATTATACTGTTACTATTAACATTACTATTTTACTTTATTTCAATTATTAAACTGTTCTTATCTCAGCCCAGGAGTGTTTCTCACTCTTACTCCTCCAATTCTCTCCCCCATCCCATCGGGGTAGGGGGAGTGAGCGAGCGGCTGCGTGGTGCTTAGTTGCTGGCTGGGGCTAAACCACGACAGTCCTTTTTGGCGCCCAACGTGGGGCTTGAGATAACAACAGATTAATCAGAGTGTATTAAGGAGTCTGTTAACAGTTGCCGATCACGATATTAGTTCTTCTGATCTGCACCATGTTCTTTTTTTTGCAGCACGCGTTAAAGCTTGCTGTCAGTTTGTGTAGTGTGCTATGCTCTGCAGTGATTCATGATCTTTTGCTTGGGAGGCTCCTTATCAAAACCCTGACCTTGAGCATTCTTTGGTATTTGGGTTTCATACAGAAGTCACTACTGTACTTCGGGTACTACCTCATAGAGAGAGTTAGCAATTATACTTCTTACTCTGAGAGGCTTGTTGTGGAGGAAATACAGAATGGCACCTTTGCTGCTTTCTTCTATGATGTTTCCTCCTTCATTACAACAACTTTCCTGTATCTTGAACACCCCTGGGCAGTTAAGATACTTCTATTGATAATTCTTGGGAATGTTGTTTCCATTTTGATAAAGGTCAGTAAGCAGTTTAAAAATACCATCCAGAGATCTACCCCAAGGCTGGATAGTTATGAGTGGCAGGGTGTGTGGGATCGTATGCGCAAGTACCTAGGGCAGTGGGGACCTCCAGTGTTTTGGAACTTCACCCCTGAACAAGTGCAGAATCCTGAAGAATTAGTAAAGTATTTGGAAGAAGTATGTTGTCACCCTGGTAGCTCCAGAGAGACACAAATCATTGCAACATGCTGGGGACTGGCCCATGCCTATCGAGCCGTGGTCAACGCTAATCAGTACCCTCAAAAGAAAGAGAAGGTCTCTGGACCTGATAACAAAACAACAAGCACTGTGGCTACTCAAACCCCCACTACAGGCCCTGCGGCTACTCCAACCCCCACTACAGGCCTTGCAGCTACTCAAACCCCTGCCCCAGGCACTGTGGCTACTCCAGCCACAGCCATGAGCACTGCGGCTACTCAAACCCCAGTGACAGACACTGTGGCTAAACCAGAGAACCAACCTGCGCCGGTATCAGTTGCCCCTATACAGAAGAAAAAATACACGAGGAAATCAGTTCGTTTAGTAAGGGATGAAGATGAACCAGGGCCATCACGAGAACCAGAGGAGGAAGAACCCATAAATGAGATGGTGACCACCCGATCCCTATCCCTGAGTGAGCTGCGAGATATGCGAAAAGATTTTGGTCGTCATCCAGGCGAGCACATCATCACCTGGCTGCTCCGATGCTGGGATAACGGGGCCAGTAGCCTGGATTTAGAGGGTAGGGAAGCCAAGCAGCTGGGATCCCTTTCCAGGGAAGGGGGCATTGACAAAGCAACTGGAAAAGGGGCAAAACCGCTCAGCCTCTGGAGGCGACTTCTGTCAAGCGTGAAGGAAAGGTATCCCTTCAAGGAGGATGTTTTATACCGCCCAAGCAAATGGACCACCGTAGAGAAAGGTATCCAGTACCTGAGGGAATTAGGCGTGCTGGAGGTGATTTACAGTGACCTGAATGATGAGCGGTTAACCAAAGACCCAGATGAAGTCAGGTGCACACAATCCATGTGGCGGAAGGTGGTACGGAGCGCACCAGCATCGTATTCCAACTCGTTGGCAATACTAGCCTGGAAAGACGACGAGGCACCAACGGTGGATGAAGTGGCTAGACAACTCCGGGACTACGAAGAAAAGCTCTCTTCCTCCCTACGGGCCTGTGTCTCGGCTGTGGAAAAACTGTCTGAAAAAATATGCCAAGAGTTCCAACAACTCAGAGAGGATCTGTCCTACTCCCCACCTGCACGGACCAGTGTCTCAGCCATTAGGAGTCAACGTCCCTATGCTCAAGAGAGAGGATATAGAGGATACACACCACGGGGCACCCTGTGGTTTTACCTGCGTGATTATGGAGAGGACATGAGAAAGTGGGATGGAAAACCCACCTCAACCTTAGAGGCACGGGTGCGTGAATTGCAAGGAAAAACTATTAGAAAAGGCGGTTCTCCCAGGAAAATTGCAGCTCCAGTTTCCAGTGAGCAGTTCCCGAGACAGAGTAAGAGGGCTAATTTTACTTCCGACCTTGATCAGGGAACTTTTGATTCACATTTACAGGAAGTGAACAGCGAATACTGTGACCAGTGTTAGAGGGGCCCTGCCTCCAGCCAGGTGGAGGAAAGGGACAACCGGGTTTACTGGACTGTGTGGATTCGATGGCCTGGAACGTCAGACCCACAGGAGTATAAGGCTCTAGTGGACACTGGTGCACAGTGCACGCTAATGCCATCAAACTATAGAGGGGCAGAACCCATTTGTATTTCTGGAGTGACAGGGAGATCCCAACAGCTCACTGTACTGGAAGCTGAAGTGAGCCTAACTGGGAATGAGTGGCAAAAGCACCCCATTGTGACTGGCCCAGATGCTCCGTGCATCCTTGGCATAGACTACCTCAGGAGAGGGTATTTCAAGGACCCAAAAGGGTACCGGTGGGCTTTTGGTATAGCTGCTTTGGAGGCAGAGGAAATTAAACAGTTGTCCACCTTGCCCGGTCTCTCAGAGGACCCTTCAATTGTAGGGTTGCTGAAGGTTGAGGAACAACAGGTGCCGATTGCTACCACAACTGTGCACAGGCGGCAATATCGCACCAACCGAGACTCCCTGATTCCCATCCATAACCTGATTCGTCGACTGGAGAGCCAGGGAGTGATCAGCAAGACTCGCTCACCCTTTAACAGTCCCATATGGCCAGTGCAAAAGTCTAATGGGGAGTGGAGACTAACAGTGGACTATCGTGGCCTGAACGAAGTTACACCGCCGCTGAGTGCTGCCGTGCCAGACATGCTAGAACTTCAATATGAACTGGAGTCAAAGGCAGCTAAGTGGTATGCCACAATTGATATTGCTAATGCATTTTTCTCCATCCCTTTGGCAGCAGAGTGCAGACCCCAGTTTGCTTTTACCTGGAGGGGTGTTCAGTACACCTGGAACCGACTGCCCCAGGGGTGGAAGCACAGCCCCACCATTTGCCATGGACTGATCCAGACAGCACTGGAACAGGGTGAAGCTCCAGAACATCTGCAGTACATTGATGACATCATTGTGTGGGGCAATACAGCAGAAGAAGTTTTTGAGAAGGGAAAGAAAATAGTCCAAATCCTTCTGAAGGCTGGTTTTGCCATAAAACAGAGTAAGGTCAAGGGGCCTGCACAGGAGATCCAGTTTTTAGGAATAAAATGGCAAGATGGACGTCGTCAGATCCCAATGGATGTGATCAACAAAATAACAGCTATGTCCCCACCAACTAGCAAAAAGGAAACACAAGCTTTCTTAGGCGTTGTGGGGTTTTGGAGAATGCATATTCCAAATTACAGCCAGATCGTAAGCCCTCTCTATCAAGTGACCCGGAAGAAGAACGAATTCAAATGGGGCCCTGAGCAACAACAAGCCTTTGAACAAATTAAACGTGAGATAGTTCATGCAGTAGCCCTTGGGCCAGTCCGGGCAGGGCAGGATATTAAAAATGTGCTCTACACTGCAGCCGGGGAGAATGGCCCTACCTGGAGCCTCTGGCAGAAAGCACCAGGGGAGACTCGAGGTCGACCCCTAGGGTTTTGGAGTCGGGGATACAGAGGATCCGAAGCCCGCTACACTCCAACTGAGAAAGAGATACTGGCAGCATATGAAGGGGTTCGAGCTGCTTCAGAAGTGGTTGGTACTGAAGCACAGCTCCTGCTGGCACCCCGACTGCCGGTGTTGGGCTGGATGTTCAAAGGGAGGGTCCCCTCTACACATCATGCAACTGATGCTACATGGAGTAAGTGGGTTGCATTGATCACACAACGGGCTCGAATAGGAAACCCCAGTCGCCCAGGAATCCTGGAAGTGATCATGGACTGGCCAGAAGGAAAAAACATTAGAATATCACCAGAGGAGGAGGTGACACGTGCTGAAGAGGCCCCACTGTATAATAAATTGCCAGAAAATGAAAAGCAATATGCCCTGTTCACTGATGGGTCCTGTCGTCTCGTGGGAAAGCATCGGAGGTGGAAAGCTGCTGTATGGAGTCCTATACGACAAGTCGCAGAAACTGCTGAAGGAGAAGGGGAGTCGAGTCAGTTTGCAGAGGTGAAAGCCATCCAGCTGGCTTTAGATATTGCTGAAAGAGAAAAGTGGCCAGTCCTTTATCTCTATACTGACTCATGGATGGTGGCAAATGCCCTGTGGGGGTGGCTGCAGCAATGGAAGCAGAGCAACTGGCAGCGCAGAGGCAAACCAATCTGGGCTGCCGCATTGTGGCAAGATATTGCTGCCCGGGTAGAGAACCTGGTTGTAAAAGTTCGTCATGTAGATGCTCATGTACCTAAGAGTCGGGCCACTGAAGAACATCAAAACAACCAGCAAGTAGATCAGGCTGCTAAGATTGAAGTGGCTCAGGTGGATTTGGACTGGCAACATAAGGGTGAATTATTTATAGCTCGGTGGGCCCATGATGCCTCAGGCCATCAAGGAAGGGATGCAACGTATAAATGGGCTCGTGATCGAGGGGTGGACTTAACTATGGACAGTATTGCACAGGTTATTCATGAGTGTGAAACATGCGCTGCAATCAAGCAAGCCAAGCAGTTCAAGCCCCTTGGGTATAGTGAACGATGGCTAAAATATAAATATGGGGAGGCCTGGCAGATTGATTACATCACGCTCCCACAGACCCGCCAAGGCAAGCGCTATGTGCTCACCATGGTGGAAGCAACCACTGGATGGCTGGAAACATATCCCGTGCCCCATGCCACCGCCCGGAACACCATCCTGGGCCTTGAAAAGCAAGTCCTGTGGCGACATGGCACCCCAGAAAGAATTGAGTCAGACAACGGGACTCATTTCCGAAACAACCTCATAGACACCTGGGCCAAAGAGCACGGCATTGAGTGGGTATATCACATCCCTTACCATGCACCAGCCTCCGGGAAAATTGAGCGATACAATGGATTGTTAAAGACTACCCTGAGAGCAATGGGTGGTGGGACGTTTAAACATTGGGATACGCATTTAGCAAAAGCCACCTGGTTAGTCAACACCAGGGGATCTGCCAATCGAGCTGGCCCTGCCCAATCAAAACTTTTACGTACTGTAGAAGGAGATAAAGTTCCTGTAGTGCACATGAAAAATATGCTGGGGAAGACAGTCTGGGTTACTTCCCCCTCTGGCAAAGGCAAACCCATTCGTGGGATTGCTTTTGCTCAAGGACCTGGGTGCACTTGGTGGGTGATGCGAAAGGATGGGGAAGCCCAATGTGTACCTCAAGGGAATCTGATTTTGGGTGAAAATAGCCAATGAACTGAATTGTATAATATTAATTGCTTTATAATACTGTATGTTATCTCTTAACTATATGTTATCTCTTAACTGCATGTTAATATAATAATATAGTAGGTTAATATTAAGTATATAATACTATATATTATGATTGCTATATGCCGCATCAATGGTATTGCAGTAAGAATTGCCCAGCCTAAGGAAAATGAACTTTGATGAAACCATGTTGGAATGAGAACTGACTTCAGCATGCAACAGTCCAACACTGCACACCACCTGTCCTGCTCTGAAAGACTGTGATGACAGATGGAACCCAAAGTCATGGGCTAAATGAACTCAATGGACATTTTAGAGGGATGGGCCATAGACGAAGGGAATGATATCTGTGTGTATATCAAGATAGGGAAAGGGGTGGTGATTAATTGGAACACATTGGAAAGGGGAGGGCCTGTGCATGACGTAGATGGTATAGAATAAGGGGTGGATACTGTCCTGGTTTCGGCTGGGATAGAGTTAATTTTCTTCCTAACAGCAGGCATAGTGCTGTGTTTTGGATTTAGTAGGAGAAGAATGTTGATAACAGGCTGATGTTTGTAGTTGTTGCTGAGTACTGCTTATGCCAGTCAAGGACTTTTTCAGCTTCCCATGCTCTGCCAGGCGCACAAGAAACTGGGAGGGGGCACAGCCAGAATAGTTGATCCAAACTGACCAAAGGGCTATTCCATACCATATGACGTCATGCTCAGTATATAAACTGGGGGGGGTTGGCCGGGGAGCAGCGATCGCTGCTCGGGAACTGTCTGGGTATCGGTCGGCGGGTGGTGAGCAATTGCATTGTGCATCACTTGCTTCGTGTATCATTATTATTATTATCATTATTATACTGTTACTATTAACATTACTATTTTACTTTATTTCAATTATTAAACTGTTCTTATCTCAGCCCAGGAGTGTTTCTCACTCTTACTCCTCCAATTCTCTCCCCCATCCCATCGGGGTAGGGGGAGTGAGCGAGCGGCTGCGTGGTGCTTAGTTGCTGGCTGGGGCTAAACCACGACATTAGCTATAATTAGCAAATAGCAAGAATAGCAATAATAATTGAAAAAAAAAATCTGTTAAAAATTATTGCCCTTTCTTTTTTCCCAGAGAAGCTTTTTTTCTTTTTTTTCTTTTTCTTTTTCTTTTTTTTTTTTTTTTTGTGAGGGGTGGAGCTGGTTATTTTGTTTGATTGTCTATTTTTTATATAAAACACTGTGAAAACATTCACTATGGTGAAGTCTCAACCCTCCACCCAAGCAGCCATTTCAGGAAATGTTTCCATTGGAAAAGTTGGTAAAATATGACAATATTTCTAAACCTCATTTTTCCTCTGAAGCATTACTTAACCCTCAGGCAATAAATTTAATCACTGAAGTGAGAAATGGACCCTTTTAGTAAGGCTTTTAACTACACATCTTAATGAAACCTAAACAAATGGTGTCCCTGCCACTATGTTAGTTGCATGTGTGTTTATGTATACTATGAAAGCAAAATAAATATTTTTCATACTTAGAGATTTATTGTTCTATGGTAATTTCTAAACAGCACTGGAATATAAACAGACAATTCTTTCTTTTTAAGAACTGCAGTTTGCCGGCTTTCTTCTTTACGTGACTAATGACCACCACAAGGGGCTTCACAGCAGCTTGGTTTGTTACTAGATCCAGAAAATATGTGGTTTTGCCTACGAGGACAGTGTGTGCATTTTAAGGTACGTTTATCTTTATTTGACTTGTTTATTTGTCTGTTTGTTTGTTTCTTTAAAGACAAGTCACATCTCTGACCTCTGACACCGGCTAACCCATGCTGTAGGCTGTGGGAATAGAATTTTCCTACATCCAGGCGTTCATTTTGCATTAGATAAATCCCTGCATGCTACTCTTGTCCCTCCTCCTTTCTAATTCTAGTGAATTTTGTGCTTTATAAAATCAAGCTGTTTCAAATATGAATAAATCTGTATGTCAAACCCACCCTCTTCCCCACAAATACAAATCTGAATATGAATGTCAACCTGTGCACATGCCTAGTTTCTGTATGAGAGCATTCTGCCTATCTGGAGAAGTGATTTGACTTCTCTGTATTGCATTAGACCACTGTCATTAACGACAGAAGTGTCATTTTGATGTGATCTGTGAGGCAGTAGAAGCTTTGAAGTTGAAAGATAGAATAGACATGGATAAATTGTGCTCTGAGTATGCTGCTATTGCACCATTATTGCTGGCAATTATTTCACCAAGTGACACATCTGATAAAAAGTCACCCGCCTTGCTATGGGAAGAAACCACAGTTCGCTGAAGCACACGGTAGATCTGTCGATTTTAGAGCCTGACAAAAAGCTCATTAGTTTTGGCCTGATCATTCTGCACCAATCTTGAACTCTGTTGCATTGTTCTCCCCTCCCCGCTCCCCCGCCTTGATTTTTCTGTTGGTTTCCTTTTCTGAGATAGCACTTTTGCTTCTCTGTTTTAATGTTTGACCATTTGCGCTCTCTTTTCCATACCGCTTTCTCCAACACACCCCTTCCTAATGATGGAATGCCTCCCCCTTCTTTCACCCCTTCCTTAACTGTCTTGAGCAATGTTTATTTCTTTGTTGGTCTCATAAAGTGGAGTTTTTACAACTTTTTTTTTAATCTGCAGAGCATGTAAAATCTAACTTGTCCAAATAGATAGCAGCAGATTTCAGGTAATTAAATTTCAAGTTAAACATGGAACACGGATTTGTTCCTTCAGCTATGCCCCATGGGCTAAGTTCTTAAGTGGATACATATTGTGGGGGTTCACCTGAGTAAAGACTTCAAATAAGGGGAAGCATGTAGAGATACTGCCAAAATTCCCATGGGAATTTATTTATATTGATTCCTTGGATGATGATATGTCTGTGATGGAGAAAAGGGAACAGGACCACGCAGGCAGGAATATTTTAAATAAACTGTGTGATCAAGAAAAAGGTAAATGAAACTACATTCTTAAGTGTGTAGGGTAACAGGGCAAGATAAAAGGCCATAATTTATCATCAGATGTTTTTATCTGACTAGCAAAAAAAAAAAAAAAAGCCAGTGGATGTATAGCAAGAGAACAATTATATTTTTAGCAGAGGAACCGTATGTACACTAGAAAGGAGTTCCTTGTCACATTAAAGGATTCCGGGCAAATCTCTCTCAAGCACAAGTTTTGAGAAACAGAGGCATGGAAAGTATGGAGGTATCATAGGTTTTAGAAGTTCTTCCTATTTCTAAGGTGAAGAACAACTTTGTTATGACACAAGCTCATGTTCTGTGCTTCAATTATATTTTCCTGAATAGGTGAGCCGTAAAAGAAGGTGGCCTCAAGCCACTCACCTTATGAAAAGGTCTTACATCACAGTATATCAGAACTGGTCTTCCATAAAGGGGTCACAGAGTATGTGGCATAGATTCATTCCACCTAAACTCAAGTGTCTCAGATACCCAGTTACATTAGGCTCCCTTCATAGACAATCAGGACTGATAATCATCTTCAAGCGGCAGTTTATGTTAAATAACTGCTGTTTGCTGGGATGAGCATGGGCCACACGCATACTAAGCATGCTAAAGGTATGATGAAATGAGACAATGGTAGAGTCCATGGAAAGCAACCACAGCTTTGGAGCATGCTCTGTGAGACTTGAACACAGCAATAGGTCACTGTCCAACAGCATAAGCTTTACCAGGATTGTGCTACTCAGTCTGGAGGATTCAAATCTTCAAAGTCTTATGGACAGTATTATTTTTGCTCTAAATTAATGGTCTCAGTCTAATCCTTATAATTATGTCTTCACAGCATTTATAGCCAAGGGACAGGTGATTTAACTGGCTGGAGAGTTTCAGTCCCACCAGGAACAGGCCTCTAGGTCAGAGGTGTATTAATGAGGGAACGGCTGGAGGTTGATGAGCTGATCCTGCAGCTTCCAACAGCACTGAATTGATTACAAGGGACTCTATAGAAAAAAACTTTCAGCTAATAACTATGCAAATCATACTGCAGGTACAGCTATATCACAACTGCAAGGACTTTTGTTGTCTATTTTGGAGGGATGCAGGGTGGTTGTATCAAAGCCCAGGCCACATATAAACTCTCCAGCGGTCACTGTGTAGCACATCACAATGTTTGAAAGGGATAATAGGAATAAAGTTTACATCCATTTCTTCCAGGACTCATATCCTGTGCCAGCTGAGGTGGAAAAGAACCCGTTTTGTAGAGGGCTTCTCTGATCACTATTCTTTAGGTGTATCCTAGTGGTAGGAAGTATTAAAACTACCACATGTAACTAAGCTACATATAGGGAATAAAACTAAGCATGGTCTGCTGCTAGTACTTGGTACTATTTGCATTAGAGAAGCATGCTGTAGTTGGGCATGTCATACCCCAACCTTTTTCATTCTGAAAGGGATCTTCAGATGTATCTTGGGTATTTCTAACAAAGGTGGATGAAACGCATAGTTATAGATTTTCAAATTGTTTATACAGTTTTGATTTGTTAGTTGCAAGCAAAGGGTGTAAGGCTGATAATTGACTTGAACAAAGAATGTAAACTAGAAAGGGCAATAATCCTTTATTTAGAGCTTCTCCTGTACCTGACAAGCAGTTGGTTTCATCGTGGGCAGAGCAATGCTTTTCAGTGAGATTCGAGATGTCAAAGAAGCATTGCAAAGTCCAGCCTGCTGATTTCCCTACAAAACTCCCTGCAGTCATTCAAGCACACAGTAACAGAACTATTTCTTGAAAGCCCAGCTACAACAAATCGAATCAAATGGCTGCAAGGAGTTTCATTGCTTGATGCTATGATCTTCCCTGCAAATTCTTTGGACAGAGTCCAGGTATGAGAAAGCATCTGCAGAACCTAAAGTGATGAAGTAATGTATCTTAGCAGAAACTGATCCAACATTGCAGGGAAAGATGAATGCTGAAGCAATCAGTGAATTTAAAGGGGTTTCTTTGTCACATGTGCCATCTATGCAAATGACTGAGTTACCCAGCTACCCAAACCTCTACTCAGCTCCAAATCACCTCTTATTAAACCTCTCCAGCTTCACTGTCAGATGGAATTGTCTACACACCTAAGAATGTCGTCGTCTTCTCCTTCCAGGTTTCCCAGTCAGTCCATGAGTTTTTAATTAATTTGATAATTTTAATAACCTGCTTAGATTTGATTCTGTAAAATGCTGTTTCTCAAGAAGTAATTAATCAGCATAGGAGACTGTATGGTAGCCTAACATGAAGACTTTTTGGGTTTCCGTAAATTCCACCGTCTTACACATTTTTATTATTTCTCCATTGCAGCTGTGCCCATACATAGGATGATGAAAGCATGGGAGTTTGCATTATCTGAGTAGAATATTGCAGAAGAAGAAATGAAGTTTGTGCATTACGAAAAGACAGAACAGAGATGGCTGATCATGTGCAGTGGGGAGACAGGAAATGAATTTTATGGCACACTTCATAAAGTCTATCATAAGGAAAAGTTACCTTCGAAATGATCTCTTCCTCAGTGGGAAAATATTATATATGTGCAAATCATGGCCTTTCTTGGCTTTAACTGGTATCACCAATGTTATCTTTGAAGTAAAAGAACCAGTCCTGTTTCAATCAATTCCAAACGTTAAATCACTATGGTATTGGCTTTTAAAAAAGCTTTACATTCAGGCTGTAGTTCTGGGGTGGAGGGCTACCTAATTCAGCCTGCACACATGGATTATACACCCTACATGTAAAGTCTTTGGTCCATGATAAAACCAATATTTACTGATTTGTTTTGCACTGTACCTTGAGATAAATGCTTTTCAAAATATATATTGTATTGTATCTTATGTCTAACTAGAAGAGTTTACTGGATAACACTTGAATGAGTGCACTGAAAAAAATAGATATGTTTACAGTTTCTCAACAATCAGAAGTTTCAAATACAATATATTATATTACAAGTCTTTACTGTGGTTCGATTTGCAAACCTCTGTGGAGAGTCTAAGAAGACAAAGATGTTGGAAATAAGAATTCCTTCTTCCAAGCAGGAAAAGACAGTGGAAACTGAATAAAGGAAAAAAAAAAAAAAAAAAAAAAGTGCTCTGGAGTGTTCATCTCTCTGCAACACATCCACTGGGACACTTTGAACTCACTCTCCCACTGCCTATAAGATCTTTTTGACAGAGACTGAAAGCATCCTGTCACTGGACACTAGTATCTACTTGCTGGAAATAAATGAGAAAGTGAAAACAGGCAAACTGCACACAGAGGTGGATGAAAATTTTTGCATAATGGATGTTCTGAAAAGAAGTTGTAATATATATGTGTTTTCAGGCTGGGAGCTGGGGGGGGAGGAGTGTTTTTTAAAGACGTCAGTCAAGTACATATACCCAAAAATCATAGGACCTAGCTTTGCTGCAGAAACACTACATACTTCCAGTCCTCATGGATACATAATTAAAGGATTTCCTGACTTAACCAAGACTGCACAAAATCTTTGCTGAGGAAATCTGCCTATGTTATTTCCCATTTTGTTATTTTTGGATATTGTTTAGTTATTTGCCCCTGTTCTTCTTTCCCTATTTTTCTTTCACAGCTAGAGTTTATTAGATACATAATGCCTATTTGGAAGGCTTAGGTCTTTGTGCTAGCTTACGAAACAGCCAGGCACAGTGAACTCACTTGCTGTATAAAAGAGTAAAGATCACACAGAACCATTACAGAAAACAAAGAAGGTACGCTTATTAGTTTAGAGGAATTGACTTAATAAAGGCCAGTGTATGGCAGTGCAGTTGCATTTTTAAGAATAAACACTGACACCAGAAATGGAGTTCCTCCTTAGAAGGAAGCTATGAGACAGATAAGTGACGGAGGATAGACATGAGGCTATCATTTTCTCTATTTTCTCCTTTTGGTCCCTTGATGGGAATAGTAACAGGTTTCAATGCCCTGGTCAGTCATTGTTCTTGAACAGGATGAGGAGGGAGGGAAGACCCAGGCTCAAAACCTGCATAGCTTTGTCAAATACTCACCATGAATGCACAACTCCTTTTCTGCTGATACACTGCAAGGATTTTCTCACTTGATTTCACTCACTCACATTTGTAATCTAGCCATCTCCTTAGGATGCAATTACATGGTAAAGTCTCTCTGGTAGCAAATCCAGGCTAAGCAGGTGCAGGTCCCAGCCATGCAGCCTTTCCCCAGCCTCTCCTGATGTGGTTATACATGTGAGAGCCAGCAAACAGCGAGCCAGGTAGCAAGCAGGCCCAGCAAAGGGCGCTGGATGAGAATCCATGCTGTTGATTTGGGCTTCCATCCTTCCACCCGGCCTATATTCTGAGCAAGATGCATATCGGTAAGTGGCTCACATCTCAGCTTGCTTAGGACAATTCTGAGGACACGGTGGGTTTGGGTTTTTTTGGGTTTTTTTTTTTTTTTTTTCCCCCCTTCTGGCCATGAGTAACTTAGCTCTTGCACTGTAGGGCAACAGAGATCCCACTGAATATCAGTAGCAGCATTCGCTTGTGTCCTTTGTCTGCCTGGCACACAGCTTTTGAGGCAATAACATGTCAAGCTTGCTGAGGCTTGCAGAGGCTATTCAGATGTTTTATTGCAAGTTACATCACAGCTTTTATATACATGTAGAAAAGAATAAGGTGGCAGGAGCTGTTGAAACATCTTCCATTTCAATGGCAAGCTACATTACTTCTATCTTCCTTCTCATCCCTTTTTTTCTTTTTTTAACCTTTTCACGTCATAGAGGTTTTTAGAGTGGCTTCATATTCCTGTTTGGAATAGGACCTCCTTGCAGCCAAATACTGTGGCACTAGACACTCAAGTCCCTCACACTCAACAGTTAAGCTGCTTCTGCCTTCTCAGGTTAGTCTTCGAATATAAGTGTAGGACTTGGTAGTCTGGCTCTGGATTACATGATAGCAGCATGCCAAAGGGCAGGTCACCGTTAAGGTCCTCGCAATTATCTAGATGAACCAGCTATGCTGCTAAACAGAGGCTCACTCACTGTATGCTTCCCCTGCCCCAGCTTTCTTTTCAAAGGGGAAAAAATTCTCTAGTCACGTTACAGGGGTGCTAAACAGCAATTTATTTAAAAGATACAGATATTTATTTTAGATATGTCTATGTACATATAGACAGACATATATGCGTGTGTGTCTGTAAAAAAACAGTACTGCCTTTTAGGCCAGAATGACTCATGTTTACATAAAAGCAGAGTACAGGTTCCAATGCCCTCTACCAAATGTTTTGTTACAAAAACCTCAGTGCTGTGAGCCCTATAATGTGTTACAGAGGAAGACTGTCCTCATGATAAGGCTTAACAGCATGACTAAAAGAGGGAACGTGTTGGCTTTAGGTGACTCTAGGAGGTAAACTGCAGCCTACAGTGCAGGTGGTGGGCTATCTGTCACCTGCTATAATGCCCAATAACATATTTTACATTATCATTATTATTGTTGTTGTTATATCTTTGTATTTAAAGAAATTTTAGCGATGTTCTCTATACTTAGACCTCAAAACTGCAGGATTAAATTGATTTATGACTTTTTCGAAGAAGTTATGAAGCACATAGCCATAGCTAGGCCATGCAAGTCAATATTGATTACAAGCAGGGGGTTTACATCTGTACTACCAACCCATCCGACACATACTTATTCCTCTAACAGGGTAGCACATATCAATGCTACAGCCTACTATCTGCTTCTGCTGCTCGACAAACATCCCACCACCAAACAAAACAAAATAAATCCACACCCCTACAAAAATGCTCAAAAAGCTGGATTTTGGCTACTGGAGTGCTTATAAACACATTTCTCTTCTCACCTCAAGAAGGTTTTTTGTTCTTTCTTTATTTATTTGTTTAAAATACTATATGTCAGTCCATTCTACTTGTGTTCAGATAATTGGGAAAATGAACTGAGTCTACAAATCTGGTTTTTCAATTCACGTTGTTCCCCTAGTGTGTATCATACAGGCCACCTGGTGTCACTGCACTGTGCCACACTCTGGTTTAGTGCTGTTTAGCAAGCAGTACTGTAATGGCATGACGTGCCATCAGCTAATCCCCACAGCTGCAGTGCCACGCATGATGAAAGTGGAGGTTAAAGGCCATAAACCTGGCACACATGCTGCCCACACCTGTTCAGTTGTCATGTTTAGCAAATACTGTCCAACCACAATCTGGAGACAAGATTCACATTTTTTTTCTTTTTTAGGTGTTAACCACGGCTAAAGATTGTTAATGTTCAGGGAGAGAGAGACAATCAAATATTAGCCCTCATTGTTTTGCCTTTAAACTGTAAGATCTAGGAAGGAAGCAGAGTTCTTCCATGGTCTCAGGAAAAAAAAAAACAGTGTTGGTAACTTTTTGAAAGCAGTGTATCATGTCACAAAATTTTTCATCCCTACCTCTGTCATTAACTGAGTATTAGTTCACCTTTGCTGGCAAAACTTGTGAGCTTGCAAAGGTGAAAGCTGGGATGGCTGTAATGCACAATAACTGTTAATTGGTTAAGGACTCAATATGATCTTTGATTGCCTTTCTCATAATACTTACTTAGAAATAAGCCTGAATGTCCTCTACCTTTGAAGTGAGAGAAAATTTACAGTCTTTCCTAAAACAGAGGTGGTTTGTTTTTTTTTTTTTTCTTCTAGGGGCTGCAGGTGGGGCAGAGGGTGGGTTTGTGGTAAGGGAGGGGAGACCAGAAAGAGGCTCATTTTTTTGTGTATGTGGGGGTTTTTTTTTGTATTGTTATGGAAGGTTATGGCAAATGCTTGACGTTGCCTTTGGGCTGTGAGACAAAGGTTTGTTTCACAGTTTCCCTGCCCCTCAATAGCAGTCCTTCAATGCCCAAAGCTATGCTTATGAAATCACCTCCCTAGCTTGAACCATATATTTGCAATTAAAATAAATAACAAAATTTATATTTATTGTCACATACAGCAAAAGACAATTGCATCCTAATTAAAGTATTGCGAAAGAGAGTAGCAGGACTGCCTCATAGTCCAGAAAAGGTGTGAGCAGCCTGTTCATTCACTGCAAACACTTGCTGACTCAGACTACTATATCATTTCAGGGGAACTGCATAGGGTGCTGCTCAATCTAGCCTTTGTACCAATGAGTAACAGGGCTGTGGATACACAACAAAACAGCTTCTTACCTTAGATATTCTATTGCCAGGTTTGATTTAAGTGGTTTTGCCAGCAAGTAGGTAGTGGCATATATGCATAAATATAAATATACACATCCAAATGCACACACATATATCCATGGACAGCCATGTATGGATAAATACCTCTTTTGTGATATGGATCCTGGTGCAGGGAACAGACACCTGATTAAAGCTGTGAAGAATTGTCTTCTCATCTTAAAATGGGTGCCTGTTCATGGTCACTTATATGTCTGTCCCTCACTTCCTTGTTATCATTTTCCTTCAGTAATAAGAAGTCCAGCTTACTAGTTAGTGCCTGACACCACGAAGGGATGAGGTCAAGGAGTAATGTCTAAAGTAGACCATGCAGATTTACTAACATAGATTAGTCTTTTCATTGAACTGTTCTAGACAGACATCACAGTTTTTATGGTACATAAACTCCCTTCCTAGTGAGAGTATTTAAGGATGGTTTTGACAGGTGTTCTCAATGAGGGCTAGATTAGTTTGCTTCACTGATGATGGTGCTGAGCCAGTTTGTTACACAGTTCTCCATAGCCCTGCACAAATACTGTTGTGTATTGGGTTTTTTTGGTTTGGTGTTTTTTCCCCCTGAAACACTCTAGCTGCTTAGAAAACACCAGTGTAGTCATTTTATACCAGGTTATTTATGTTATTTACCTCTAAGTTGGGACCAAATTAACTATTTGTACTTTTTTGGGTTTTTTGATGCTTAACTGAGTCTTTTGCAGTGCTCTGCTCTTCTTCTTTCCTCTCCATGATTCAGAATCAAACAATGTGGTTTGATATATTGTGGTATATATATTGATATACTGTGGTTGATTACAAATCACTGTGGTGATGCTGGTGCACAGAAGATTAATGATGTCAACTTTAATGACAAGGTTATTTTAAAAACAGCACCATGCCAGCCACATGCACACAATCTTACAGACTCCTAAAGGAGACTAATTTTTTTTCTTAAACTTGAAAACATACAGTGGCATGTAGGATTATACCTAGTTCCTGCACTGCAATAGAAGAAGCATGGTCCAAATCTTGCAATTTACTTTTAAATTTACTCATCATG
The DNA here is from genome assembly GCF_030463565.1 of Pelecanus crispus. Lineage (NCBI taxonomy): Eukaryota > Metazoa > Chordata > Aves > Pelecaniformes > Pelecanidae > Pelecanus > Pelecanus crispus. The sequence continues at coordinate 26,706,712 of NC_134652.1, forward strand.
AGAGATCAGAAAATCTTTGGACTGCTTTGCAAAATTATCAGTCCATCATAACCTGACCTATCAGAGCTAAAGGTGCCATAAGATGCTCCGTTCAACTATGTAAAGTACCTAAATTATGCCAGATTATAGATGTATTTGACTACATAGCTGGTGTTAGGGTAGTGTTTGTTGTTACTGCAGAATTATTGACTTACAGCCCTCACAGCATCCTCCATGGCAGCTGTTATTAATTATTATTAGGAAGGGGTTGGTTCTGGAGAGTGAGCAAGAGAGAAAGACAGCTGGGTTAGTCTTAGTTCAAAGTATTAATAGCACTGGTTTCGTGAATAAGGTATTATTCATGACTTGGTGATACATGTTGCATAACTTTATGGGACACAGCCTGTCTGAAAGAGAAAAAAGAAAACACAGCAATCTCTCCTTCTTTTAGAACACAAATACATAAATTTTAATCTGAGAAAAATACAAAATGAAACCATGTACAAGTTATGTACAAACCCTTTTTACAGGACAATATATTTATCACTGGATATTACATATGACAAAGTCAGGTAGATCATCTCTGAGCACCAGCATTTGTTCTCTCTCACCAACCCATAATGGTAAAAAGTAAAATGATGAAGTCATACTCCTTTTTCTTGATGAACTTTTGAATTATGATAGCTGGTTCTCAGTGTACCCTCCATGCTCACTCCCAAATTAAAACTAAATAGACATGTGTAGCTATCAAAATATATTGTATATATGTGTTTACGCTTGTGTGTTTTTTTTCTGAAGGAAGAAAAAAATCAGCCTTGAACTCTACAGAGGTGCAAAAGTTAAAGTATCAACTTTTTTTTTTTTTTTTTTTTTTTTTTTCCTGGACACAGGTTATTTGCATTGGCTAAGCATGTGTGTCCCAAGCTATACTATGGCAGAAGCGGCATTTTTTTTTTAAACTACTATGTAAGGAAAACTTGGGATAACTTCTGCTGACCTTTTTTTGGTGGTTCCTGTTAGTTATTGTCTAGTCAACACAGTGCTCATATGACAAATTTTTGGTTTCTGAAAAAAATCTATGTTTTCTATTACATGTATTCAACTGCCTATATGTTGTGTTGTTTTGGTTTGTTTTTTTGTTATGACAAGCTCCTCTAAAATGCACTGACTGAAGCAGTAAGAAGCTTTCTCTCAACCTCACTAAGGGTCTAATTAGATGCAGCTTTACTGTCTTTAGCTTCTTAGATTAGACCCAAAGTGATAAAATGTGTTTTATATTTTGTATTTTCTTCCTTCCCCCACCTCTCCTCATTTTGATATTTAACAGTAACACACCATTATGTAAAACAGATACATTTGACCAGCAGTCCTATCTATTAACTTCAGTGGAATTTCTTTAGTTATAGCAACTACTGCACATTATAAACTCTACAGTTTCAATGTGGCTGCGTGTTCCGTAGCAGACAATATCTGTGCAGAATAGGTATATTATTTATATAAATATAGCTTTGATAAATGCTGGGGTAGAATTGTCTATACTATAGGCCTATGTACCAGTCTAGGCAGTGGCCACAGCTGAACAGCAACTCCATTCCTTTCGTTATTTCAGATGGGGGCTGTACCCACACCTACCTCGGTGGTATTCCTCAGTACAAAAGTACTACAAATATTACGGCTGCTAACTGAATGCTAGGAGACCTGGTGTGCATATATAATGAATTTTTAAAAAACTGTATCCTCTAAGCATGAGATTGTTCAAACACCTTTAGAAATAAATAAATTTAAAAAAAAAAATTAAAAAAGTGCAGTTCAAATATTGGGGATATTGGTGGTTCAGATGGCAGGGAGAGGAAATCAAAATAAGGAATATAAAGCACTCTCCTTTACTCTGAATTTTTCTATGAATCTACCATTGACTTTGACAGATATTCCCAGGCCAAACCACTGTAACACAGGGAAAGGATTTCTGTTTTCACTTTGTCTTGTTCATTGACTTTCACACACTTGGTTATTTTGTTTAAGCACATTTAAAACTAGCAATGAAAGGTGAGACACACTTCTTTTGGTGTTAAAGAAATTCACAATGATAACAGCTTTAAAAATATATATATATACACCTTCCTGCACACACCCCCTGGCCTCAATTGTGCTCATTTCAAATACACTGGGATCCAGAAGCCCCTATGAACCTGCTTGATAAAACCACTTAAGTGCTGGCTCTGTGTTTAACTGTGAGCCCATGTGAGTCAGCTAGAACAGGGCAGTTGCTGACATGTTTATGGATTTGCTGGTGAATGACCAAGCAGTGAAAAACATGCATAATTACCCCTTTGTAAATTATTGCTTTTTTTTGTGTCATGCATCCCATTATTGCAGTAGTTGTTAGCTGTAGTTTACACACATACCCACCACCCCCCAACAAAAAACAGTTCTCTCGGCATGAGAACACACTATTATACCTTCTTGTCCTACTCTTTGAAGAGTTAAAGAAATGCAAATCTTCCTTACACTGGCCAAAAACCCCAACAACAACAACCACTTCGCCCACCACCCAACAGCTTATAATGAAAGGCTACAGACAATACTTTCGCAGTGCCTCTTGAACCTTACATGCAAACTACTGTTTCCTCTTTTTCCACATTTGGCTGAGGCCAATTAAGTCTTTTCACATCTATGCCACCTGAGTCATTGGGTGGCCTTTTTCTTTAAAATTCAAAAATAAGGGGAAAAAAATATCTTTAGTATGGCTAAACCTGGCTTCATGTACAGTCCCAGTTGCTACAATAGCCTGTAAGCTCCTGAAGACTCATCAAACCTTTCAAGACAACTGTGTGGCTTAATAAGGATACATGGGCTCCTCATTATCCTGAAGATCATGGCCTTCACCTTGCATAAGCAGCACTGGTTTTCCCATCAAAGATGAATTCGAAATAGCCACATGCTTACATTTGCTTGAGGACTTGGATGTGTCATGTCCCTCTCACCCTGCTTTCTCTGTCCCTGTGCTCCTGGCTTTCGGGCTAGCAGGACTTGCAGGGTCCCTTTGTGTTATAGGTGGAATAAAGACATTGTCCATGAACCTGTAGTACTGAATAACTGCTCATGCCCCGGATCAAGGGGTTTGTACTGTCCACCACATGTACTTCCTACTCTTTGGTCATCTGGTGATTTGAAAGAAGCGCTGTTAAAAGGGCGGTGACAATTTCAGAGTTTTTGAAAAGTACAAGGAAATATTTGCATCTTTTTTCCCCCCTATTAATAAATATATTGTATACTTTTCACCTTACAAGCAATGGTAAGACAGTCACATTGAGGACTTAAAAATTGCCTTTAGACTCTGGATGGTTGGACTAATGATCTTAGAGATCCTTTCCAACCTTAGTGATTCCTAGTTTTTACTTTCATTAAAAAATAATCCAGCCACCAAGCCAGGAAACATGAAATTATGACTCTACCCTTAACTGGTTCAGTGGTGGACTTGGTAGTGTTAGGTTAAGGGTTGGACTGGATGATCTTAAAGGTCTTTTCCAACCTAAACGATTCTATGAGTCTATGAATATCTTCTTTTCTTCACAGCTTAACTTTTGCTGTGCTTTGCACTTGTCACCCAAACAACATGCCAGCAGAGGACAGTTTTATCCTTTCACCTTAGTGCTCACAGGCTTCAGAGGACAAATTAAAAAAAAATAGCCATGAGACAGCAGACTTTCGGGCAATGTGGAAGCATGCTTCTGCATGGGTGTGAGGAGGGGCGAGGAGCACACGCCTGCTTCAGTGGTGAGAGAGATTTCTGCAGTGTCCTGTCAGCACACAGCTAATATAACTAACAGGAAGGGCTGCTTTTTGGTCAAACCGGGAGGAAAGAGTAGGTACAATCCTGCCATGTGCTAGCCTGTAAGTCACATTTTTTTTTCTTTGTGCCTTTCTTCACCCCACCCCCCCCCCCAAATAATAATGACCACCTTCTTGTGATGACAAATACATCTACACCCCCATATCTATATGTGTGTATATACACACACATATGTGTGTGGACATGCATATATGAAAACTTTCTCTCTCTCTCTCTCTCTCTCTCAAGCCAATACGTGCATTACCAAAAAAAAAAAAAAAAAAAAAAAAAAGTTTAGCCTGTATTAATTGTGCATGCAATCAGTGAAAAAGCTGAAATTCCTCCCCCTCCATTGTCTTTTGAGAAAGGAGTAAGAATTACTAATAAAGATCAAAAACTTATTTCTACATCAGTCATCATGTGATCTGCCAGCTGTCACTTAGGCCACTTTGCAGCCACTTGCCTTGATGTAAGCTCATATATTCAAATATTGGTGCTGGCCCTGTAGTCTTTAATGGCTGAATGTCAAAGATATAGCCAACAGGTTTTTCTACATGTTCCTCCATCTAATTGCCAGATGTCAGTTCTGCATCTTTGATCATCAAAAAGAGGAGTAAGAAAAGATTATTGATTGCTCTTAGCGTTTCTACAAATGGGAAATGCAAATCCATAACTATACCTGTTTGTCTCACTTGCTCTCTACAGGTGTCGTTCTGTCTATCTGTTGTTACACGTGGAACTACCTGTGCTGGGAGAGATCGTGTGTGTTTTCAGATCTTGTCCTTTCTTTACGTACAGTTGGCAGCATGATATTTTTGGGTGTGACAGTTCAACTGGACAGACACACACAAACCTTAGCTATATAAGTGTTGTATTTGATTCATTAGTATGTTTTATCCAGCAAATACTCACTTCTGAAGAAGGACACTCAGAAATGGCACTGCATTTGATAAGATACAATGTTCTATGCCTTAAACTCTTGTCTTCTAAGGAAAAAAAAAAAAAAAAATCAAATGTACTTGGTGAAGTCAAACACAAATTTCAAAAGTTCTCCTGTATTCAGGACCAGCTTTTTTCACTCCGGTTATACTATGAATGCAGTTCATAAATGAAAAAGGAGCACTGACTTCAAAGTGAAGGCTTAACATGACCCAACGTAGAAACTGGATGTAGATTATAACGTCTCACTAGCTGAAGCAGCATAGCTTGGAAGAACTCACCAGAAGCATCTTCTGTTTTGGGGACTGTGAAATGTGTTAAACATGGTCTAAATAATAATGAAAAACTGCTTAAATTGCTTTGTAACTTTGTAGGAGAGTGAAATATTTTAAACAATCCAATTTTACAGATATTGTATTAACAATTCTTGCTATTGTCTTTAAATAGCTATTCTACAAAATGTAGCAACAAAGTAGTCACAGTCCAAGAAGTCACTCCAGAATAAAGCCTATTAGGTGTTAGTATGGTTATATTTGTACTGCAGCCAGTGGACAAACATTAAAGCTGAGATAGTTTAGCTTAAATGTTGGAGTATACAGTGGACATCATCATTTTTCACAATAAAGTCATCTGCTTTGTATTTGTTTGATTCACTGATATTTCTCTAATGATAAAAGTACCACAGTGTGTTTTATTGTGGTGTTTACAGTTCTGCAAAATTACAAAGCCTAAAGTTAACTTGCACAATGAAAATCTGCCTTTCCTGATGACTGGGTCCTATGTTTTTGTTTTAATCCTTTTTTTTTTTTTCTTTTCTTTTTTTTTTTTTTTTCTCCCCTTCACACAATTGTGTCAGATGTTGCTAATTTGAGATAGAGAGAGTTACTAAATCAGTTAGAACATCAAATGCTTGGGTGGCTAGATACTGCAGCACAGATATGAAACATCACATTTTTTTGTCTGATGGCTATAAAGCTTGTTGGCAATTTTGTGAAACTGCTGACACAAAAGGCACCCATCAAAGGCCTTTTGTAAGTTATCATAATAAGTACATTCATTACTTTGATTTGGTTATTACTCTACTTTTATGTGTGGTGCCCCAGAAAAGTGAAAATAAATTAAAGAGAAGAAAACCCAAATGCCTGGTGCAGGAATTAACAGAGAACAGCATGTTGTGAGATTATAGGGCTGAGTTTTTAGCCTGATCTGACCTCACAAAAAGTGTGAACTCACGAAATTCAGTGTGCCTTTTACCAAGGTATGAGCTATCACCAAAGTGCAAAGATCTGGAGCTAAAGCTCGATACATATCAGGAAGAATTTGAACCAAATAAGCAGGAGTGATGCAAGGCTATCAATCAGCACTTTTGAAGTAAGGAACTAAAAAAGTGTGCTAGATGTGAAGGCTTATAACTTATGATTTCATGCACTCTGGATTAAAGCAATGTAATACATGGCAAAAGAAGAGGAATTGCCAAGCTTGCCTTCCTGGAATTAGCAGCTGCTGATGCTAATGGGACGCAGAGTGGAATTGCCAGATTTGCCATTTATAGCAAGTGCTGCCTCTGAGCCCCTTATCTACGTGGCACTTGGTTTAGGGTAGTGATGCTCACGATGCTAGTCCCGCAGAAAGTTATTGAGGATGCTGGGCGCGTGTGTGTGTTTAGTGGGGGGGGGAGGGGGCACCGTGTGTGTGTGTGGAGGGGGTGGTTGGACCTTACTATAACTGGTAATTAAGATGATCTGTATAAGGTAATGAAACAAAAAAATATTTCTGAAGAATGTTACATGTACAAAAATATGACTTTCAACTTTGAAAATAAATAAGTTCAGTTTATTAAGAGCTGGTGTCAATGCTGAACAAAATACACATCCTCCCGTAAAGAAACATTTTGGTGAACTGTTCTTTTTTTTTTTTTTTTTTTTGATTTACTAAAATACAAGTTGGACCTTTTTTTCTTTTTTGTAAATATATCATTTGTCTCCCTTAATTACATGTCCTTATAACTGTGACCATCATTCTCCTTTAAGCCAAAGACTGAGGTTTGTGGGTTTGGTGTGGTTTTTTTTTGTTTTAAATTCTTAGGAGTCTGGCCACATATGCAGGTTTTTTAAGGGAAAATACTTGACAATGAAAAGAAAAGAAAAATATATTTTTTTCTAATAAATAAAAATAATTTAAAACGCTAGAGGCTATACATGACTAGTTCTGATTATGTTCATTTATAAATGAAATAGTTTCCAAAATACATGGAAGCAATATTAAAGGCAGACAAACAAAGATCTGTCTACTTTATTTTCCCATTAAGCTTGCCCTTCTTAACTTCTCCATCAGTGGTTCAGCATGTAAGAGGAATAAATGTCACATCACCATTCATGAAGTTTGTCAGGCTTTAAAAAAATAGTTCTGGCCTCGAAGGAGTCAACATTCATCTTCAACTTCTCTGATTGGTGGTATCAAGCTGCTTGTCGATTTATATTGATTGATCTGATTGACCATGTGAGTGCTCATGGGCTTGATTTGAATGTTTCTCGGATAGGCATTATCCGGCTCATCTGTAAACCATTTCTTTTCTGCTAAGGAGCAAAATGGGTAGAGACAGAATAAGGAGGGAGAAATGAAAGTTTTAGTTAGTGAAGCACATACATATACACATAAACACAAAAAAAAAAAAAAAAAAAAAGAAGAGGGGGAGCAGTCTGTAAAGTTTATAGAGAAAAGGCAATCAATAGAAGGTGACTTTGACTAGCTACTAATACACTAAGTACAGTGCATTAGATTAATACCTCTGAAAGTACTTTTCATGAACGGAGGATGACGTTTGCAGATTTGATAGTAGAAGCTAAAGAAAACTGTCAATATGCTAGTCTGCTTGTTGAGTGTAAGAGCCCTTTTTTTTTTTTGTGCTCAGGTGATACCCTCTGATTCATTTATTGAAAAAAATAATACAAATAAAAGGCTAAACTGAGAAGCCAGGGAGAGCAGGTGGGATAAGGGTAATGCAGAAAAGAGCATGTGAGTCCACATACAGAGGCGTACCATAAAGAGCCAGAGGCTTCTCTGAAATATTTCAGCCTCAGCGTAGTCACTACTGCTGGCTCAGAAATCATGCAGGAGAATGTAAAGAAGAACTTTCTGCATTTGGTGCTAGAATAAATAGGGTTTGCATTCATGCTGCCAGATGGCTGCGTTCCTGCACAGGCTGGCCATTATATTGCTACTTAGCAACCTGGCTGCTTGGGTGCTGCCGAACTTTCCAGTTTGGGAAGGAGTATGGAACATACCTGATGCTGCAGATGACTGTAGTAGGGGCTCAAGTTAATCCTGAATGGATTGGTAGTGATACATGACAGCAAGGCAAAGGCAGCAAGGACTTAAAAGGAAGCTTAGAGGGGAAGCTCGTCCTTTTATATCTTTGGGCAGTGTCTGTTTTCATGATCATAGGAAGAATTGTATGGTACTGATTTAGGGTGGGCTGGGAGCAATGCAGGAGGGAGTGAGGATGCTGAGAGGCTGCAGCATTGCAGCCATTCCTTAGCTGCTTATGATTGTAACCACCATATCGCACTGTTCACACACAGACATGGACAAAAACTTCTTAAAATTCACAAAAGAAAAAAAAAAACCCAGCAAAATACTTTTCTTAAGACTTTTTCTGAAAGCAATTACTGCTGTAATTTCTTAATTACAGGTATGCAACTTTACAAGATAGCTCTATTCAAAGATTTTGAAACTCCTGGTCTTAGAGTGGCTTATGGCCATTAGGTGCTTATGCTTTGACAGCATTTTTGAGCAGGGGTCTCCATTCCTGCACTCCTTCACCAAATTCCAGAGGTGGGTGTGCAGAGCAGTGGGCACAAACGGTTCTGGGGATGGGCTTCTGCAACTGGGGCGCATCAGAGCTGCTCTCTTACATGTATGCACTACCTCTCATTCCAATGGGGAACTCAAAATGCTTCAGAAGCTTTAGTGTCTCGCTTGCATAATACAAACTGCCATTTTTGCTTACCACTGAAATGCTGCTGCATCTGGGCTGGAATCGGGGCAGGAGTGGAAGGAGTGCTCATTTAAAATAAATAAATTAATTAAAATAAGAAAGGCAAAATCCACCTCGGAAAGTCAAGGATTGAGCACAAAAGCTCAGGATGTGAAGCAGAGAATAGAAATTAGAAGACCAGGAAGAATAAAGGACAAATATCTGGACATAAATGCATAAAAATAAGCAACTAGCTTCCAAGTTAGGGCCTCTAAAGAAGTGGATTGATTTCCAGAATTACTGGACTTCTCAGTCACTTGCATGAATATGAAATTTAAACACTTATACTTGATATGGATTTAAAGCATCTACATGCAACACCCCCACCCTCCCCAACAACAAACCCCAAACTCAAGAGGATTTAATCCACTTTTTTTTTCCCCCAGATATATTTGTCACCTGTGTTCATGCTTTTTTAAAAAATTAAATTGAAAAAAAGGAATTGTATTAATCATTAGTGGCTTATTACTGAAGGTAAACAGAACTATCGTGTTGTTTTTCTTATAATTTTCTAAAATGTATTTTACTTCTTTTCAAAATGTCTTACTCATTTGTGAACAGGGTAAATAGTTCCCTGTCCCCTTAAAGTTGCCTGAGTCTGAACAATGTTCAATTTCCCATCTCCCCCCCTCTCTCTCTTTTACCTATTATAATTAAGTTCCCTTTGATTTGAACAGATTGGACGATAGGAATTCATAATGTTACATCCTGCACACTGAAGCTAACTGATTAAGTGCTTTAAATTATTCTTCCTGACAGAATGATAAAGTTACAATCTGTTCAGAGATGATCTACAGCTTGCCAGACTCCTACCGCTTCTTTCTACATTCATTTATCTTTTTGTCAAGCAGTTAAAAAAAAAAAAAGCCTCAATTCCATAGATCTTTTAAAGTCATCAGAACATCTGAATTATTAATGAGACTTTAAGGGAATGGTTCCTGATGGGGGCTGGTTTAAGAAAGGTTGTAGGAAAAAAAAAATCTGGGAATGTGTACACATCAAAATAATTTCAGCTCCATTTAAAAAACCATTTAGTTCAAGTGTGACATATGAACCATTATGCATTTGTGGAAACCAATTTTATGTGATCTACGATTAAACTAACCTTTCAGAGAGGTGTAAAGTGTGATGGTTATCATGTTTTAAAAGCCTTGCAAGATCACATAAACAATTTCAAACTAACAGTTTTCTAATGGTTTGTGTTTAAAGCGATTTTGAGGCAAGTTAAGCACTGTGAACTTTTATCTCTACCTTCTTTTTTAACATATGGTGCACAAACTTTCCTTACAAAGAGAACTTGGTGCAAGTTAATTCAATCTCATAGCAAGAAGTGTGCGAGTGCTAAGGATCAGGGATGAACTGCACTGTGTTCCTCAGCAGCCAGGGTAAAGCACTTCCACCTCCCCTGCTCTCCCTGGAATTTTCAAAACAAGGCAATTATTCATATGTTAATCTTTACCATAAGACTCATATCCAGGGAGCTGATCTTTAAAAATACACCATCAAGTGTCTTTTTGCCTTTACCTGGCAAGTAATAAATACAGGAAATAAATAATAAGTGCAGAAACTGGTAGATTCTAATTTCTTTTGCCGTTTAAATTTCTTTTTGCCAGCACTGAAACCAAGATCCAGGCATTATCATCTCCAGCATCAAACACTTGGACCCAGCTTTATACCTTTCCTGTTCCTTCTCTGCTGTTACAATTGTCTTTGACCACATAATGATGAATCGCTTGCGAAAGTCCATTGACCTCTATACTTACCTTTGAAATGTGAACTTGACACTCCTCGTCTTTACTCTTGGCCACTAAGATATTCTGCTCCCAGTTACTAAATGTCCTTCTTGAATCCCTTACCCACATTTCAATCTTTTTTGTTATGCTCACAGTCTGACTTTGATATGTCTTCCAAAGTCTTAGCACAGATTTTTATGTATCTTAAACAAACTACTTACTCTTTCCTTTAAGTCAGTCCAGAAAACCCTTTTTTAGGTGTTTATATATTGTTATATTCACCAAGGTTTTTTTAATTCTCAGTCATGTTCAGTCTGTTTCTCTCCCTTTTGGCATATGCATATTGATCCTTACCATATGTGTTCCTATGTTACAGTGAGAACAGGCATAGTTTTCTATTTTACTTTTAAGAGCTGTTCAAGAGAGTCCCTCATCTTCCTACACTATTTGATGGGTTTGTTTTTAACCTGAGAGATGTTGGAACAGCTAACTTCATGTATCAGAAAGCAGAAAACATTTACTTTCCTCTCAAACCCCTGTGTTTGCAATGGGCTATCAGCATCCCAGTGTGTCCACGAAGGTTCTAAAGGCTTCATGCTCTTATTACAAATAAATAAAAATTAACATCTTGTGTAAGACTGTTCCCTGCAGCATAAAAAGATATAAATAATTAAAGTAAAATGATCAAAATACAGATTTCTTCAACTTGTGTATGACTCTAGCAATTCTCTCCAACAGATTGATTGTTCTGGTGCTCTAAAATTTCTGTCATTAATTCTGGACTGAGTAATCACATTTGAATAGATGTCACTGTGAAACACCCTCTCTTCTAAGCAGAGGCAAAGAAAGTACTAGCTAAACATGACACAAAGATTTAGTAGATCTGTATTCTCACCATAATCCCAGGTTACCTTACAATTGTTTTAAAAGCATTTTTTTTCTTTCATGACACTTGCAGTTTCAAATGAGTCTGTACGCATGTGTGTGCCTCCCCCTCTCCACATAGGCAGCTTGTTTATAGCTAAGCTGAAAATTCTCCCATGCAATTTCTTCCTGTATGAGAAAAAAGTAACGAAAGTTTCTCCACCCACCTGCTCAGCAATTCTTTGTTTGGCAGATGAATATTTTACATGTAGCATGCAGTAAGTAATTTGCAGGGAGAGAGAGAAGAAACTATTCTTACTTTCTGTGAAGGTCTTTATTTTGCTTCAAGGCAACTGAAGTTTTGGGACAAAAATGCTATTCTGGACTTGCTCTTGTTGATTTTTTTTTTTATTTTTTAAACCAGCAATATTCTTACTTTTGACTATGGGAATTTCACTGGAAAATGCCTGACTCTGACAGTTTAGGCCAGTGGGAACCCATGCCCAGAACCTGCAGGCTTGCTAGATGTGATTTTGTGTCAACACTCAGATCAACAAAGTTACTAACAACCTAGTTTTCTTTGTTGAAACCTTGCTGGGACTGATATAAGTGGCAGGACCTCCATTTAAAGTCTAAAATGTCAGCTCTTGACATTGGTGCTGCTTTTCCACTAACCAGGGTAGTTACTAGGAATGTCTGACTTGGGACAGGTTTCTGAACAAACGGGAGAATTCCTGTTACTTTTCAATATAAAAAATTTTGACAACATAACGTAGTTGATTTAAACATTCCTCTACTTGCAATGACCAACCTCCCAATTTCATTAGTATATTCTTATCAGAAAATCTTCATCACTGTAATAAATCATTTGATCAATTTGACTATAGTTAGCAGTTAAAATCGCATGTGGTATAACTAAAAGTCAAAACTTTAGGACAGAAGACAGAGGAGAGTTAGACTTCAATATGATCTGAAGAATTCAGATTTGCATCCATATTAGATATTCCTCTCCTGTTCCTCACAAAGTAGCCAAGTTGCTTCTTTAATGTACACTGTTTATATTTTTTCTATTTGAGCTGCACAGTTATACAAATACTATTCTTTTGGATAAAATCATTATGTAGTATGTGACAAGTGGCTTCATACTAACACCCTTCCTTCCTCTGCTAAATGGAAAACAGATAAAACATTAATGGAAAAGCATTTTGGTGTCAAAGCCATTAACATTCTTCCAAAATGCATAACTGCTCTCAACTATCTTCAGTCAATATTGCCAACATAAAAAGATGCTCATGAACATACACAGGGGACAGGGGAGTAGGGAGGGGAAGGGAGGAAAGGAATTGGAATGAGGAATGGGAAATCAAAGTAATGTCTGCACCAGGGTAGGCATCTTCATTGAGCAGGAACCTGGGTGTTTACAAAAGGACACGTGCAATTAGAAAGGCAAGCAGATGAGAGGATAAAGAAAATAAAACAGGATTGAGCAACAGCAGCAGCAGCAGCAGCAGCCAGTTTTACTTCTGGTTTGGAGGGAAAAAAAAGACAAAAGAAAACCAACAAAACAACCAACCAAACAAACAAACCAATAACTGAATAAAGTTTGTAACTATTTTTTTTTTAATTTCACAAGTTTTCACAAGGACAAAGTTATAGAAGGAAACCCACAGCAGTTGCTAGGTCATGCAGAACCATTAATTGTCATACCTTGGCCCATTCTATTCATCCTTGTTGCACTTTAGAAAAAGAAGTAAGCTATGTAAGTTTTACAATGCGTTTAAACTGTCATATTTCCTGTTGAGCACTTTAACTGGCACATCCTTGTAGTAATAAATATTTTTAGGGCAAAACATGGTAACTTTCTTTGCAAAAAGAAACACATTAATTTATCTTTATGATGATGAGCAACTGTAATAGACTTATTTGTAGGGGAGCATCCATAATTTGCAGTGTATTTCACTGATAGGACTTACAGCTGCATTTGAATGCACGCACACATATATACTGTATTCCAATCATTATGCTTAACACTGCATAGTGGTACTCTCTGTAGTCCATTTACACGGTTCGAGGTTTTGTCAGTAAAAGTGCTTGGCTTCATTGTCAATTCACACAGCAAGCAAATCTTCAAAATTATCATGCTTGGGGAAGGGGAAGGTAGAAAACAACACTAACCATAAAAGCACCTTGTCTGGGTTGGCAGTTACAACGCTAGTCACTCCCGCATCCAAATACTTCTTTTCTGTCTGCATGCTTTCTTGCTGGGTAGCCAGGGAAGGTGGTATGTGGTTTTGGCCTCCCTACCCTGGGAAACTCTTCATATCGCCTAGAACTAGTTCTATATTTCAAAAGATTGGCATTGAAATTAAAAAAACAAGCTTGAAGTATCATTTCTATAGCTGTCTACGATAGGTTCCTTTCCACTACTTCATTTAATTCCCTGCCATAATTTTTGTTTGGCTAGGTGTGTCATTGGGGAGAACCTACAAGAACCAAACTCTGGCAAGTGCCTGGAACATGATGCCTCAGCACAGTGAACATTTCCACCCCAGCCCTCTTGTTCTGCTCATTAGCTGTCTAGGGTATGGCACCTTTTCTTCCCAAATGGGAGAGACCTTAAAGGCACTCAGTTGTCTTCCCCTGTATTCCTGTGTACTGGCATGCACCTGTGGAAAAGAACCAGCTAGAACATGGAGCAGGATTTCTGGAGGATCTTCGCATATTAGGACTCTTGTTGGAAGATATATGCCACAACTCTAACTTGGAAAAGTTAAACTACCATCTGGGGAAAGGAACAAAGTCCCCCGAGATCTGATACTTAAGCATAGAAAAATGCTTGCTCTTTTCTGAACATTATTTATTCTGTACATAAGGTGACTAATTCACCTTTTAAAGACGTAAAAGTCCCAGGAAGGCAGTTTTTAATGACTTGCATCCAATATTTATGATACATATGGCTTTTTATCCCAAATGTCAAAAGTGAAAGAAAATATAGCTATTCATGTGGCAGTATAAATAGGCAGAATAATAATTTAATATGCAATTAGACTCTTTCTAAACTTAAATTAAACCATTGCAGTTTTACAACTCCATGCCCAGACAATTTCAGTGTTAAAGGGAAAAGACACTACCTCCAAAAGGTTAGTATTTTAGAGAAAGTCCTTAAACAAGCAGAAAAGTCCCTGATGTTGCTTTGGTATAAAGCAGGTGCGTAGCAATAATCTATACAAAGAGTGTAAGGCCTATACAATATAAGCTTTGAGAGTGAAAAATCAGTAGGGATTTTTTTTTTTTTCCTCCAATCGGTTAGTTTTATAAGCTTCAAATAAATGTAGCAACTCCTGTAAATATGAATATAAAAAACCTACAGCAACATACATCAACACTTCTGCACTAAATGACTTACTTTGTGTAACTCTGACATCAAGAGCAAGTGTTCATGTTAAATATACTCTATTTTCTGATATGTAGAGTAACTGCAGTGAGTTATTTATGTTTTCAGTGTGCCTATGGGTTTAGAAATTTTTTTCTCCCCTAGCGTCATAAATAACTTTTGGTCCGTCTGCTTTGTTGCTGTTGTGCTTAAGGGTTTTATGGTGGTGAAATTAAAATGACAATCACATGCACACTGTCATACATATGCAAAATATGTGTACAAAAAGGGAGAACTCCATGGGAAAACAGGGAACACTACTGCTGGAAACATTAACTGGGGAGAATGGGTGGTGAATGCAGGTTTCACACACAGTGGGAGCAGGTACACATATCAAAGTCTATCTTCCTGCACATACTTCTGTTTTTCCCGGGAATCCCTGGTCTTGGTGCGGTTCGGTCGGTTTGCTGTTGATGGGATGGAGTGAACTGATGAGCTCTTCTTGCTGGAAGAATAGGAGGAATGGGAGGAATGAGAAAGACTGGCCCGGGACTGGCCAGCGTTGTGGTCAAATTGCATCAAACAGAAGATCAAGTCTGTCGGCACAAGCTCAAATTCATATGGTGGGTTTGTGATAACATAACTGGAAAGAAAGGAAGAAAGAAAGAAAGAAAGAAAGAGAAAGCAGGTTTAGATTTGTACTAAAAATTTATTTGAGAGTTGTTATCTCATGAACATTTACCCAGCTTTCTGCATTTCTGTTTCCTTCAGTGTGTACCTAATTTTATCTCACATAATACCTGTTATGATTTAGGACCTTCTTATGTCAGATATCACTTTTTGTAGGTTTCCTGTTACATGGACATACTGTCTGAGTAGGATGTTCTTCAAGTGAATCGTGTCATGATTTTTCAGAGAAGACACCATACAAATCACCCTCCCTTCTCTAGCTGCACCGTAATGCAATGACTAGCAAACAGATTTACATATTGACAAAACCCAGTAACGTACCCACCAGCAACGGTGTTTAAAAGAATGGCTGAAAAGCAGGGAGAGGAGGATTTTAGGTGCAGTTATATTTAAATTTGTATTTACTATACATTTATTAAATATTTAAATACTGTCAATAGGGCAAGGGAAATAATTATTTGTTTGGATTGTGACTGTACATAAAACAAGTTAAGGAAAATATATCAGCAAATTTGCAGTAAGTTTAATTTTGTTCATACATTCCACATGTATGTACATGGCCTCAAAGAGCATTTATAAAGAGAAATCTGCCCATCCAAGAGTCCAGCATTAAGTATACATCCCAGGCCTGAAATAAAAACTCTATCAATTTCCAGAATTCCCACCTTCAGCTAACCCCCTTTCAGGGTAAGAAGGGCTTATAGACCCTGCTGCTAAATTTTTTCATGCATATGAAAAACATATTTGAGCAAGGCAATAGGCATTTTCTGTCCAAGCAAGAAATGAGTAAAAATTGATCGCGAAGCTCACAACTTCTTTTCAAATTAATTCAGTGCTCGTAAGAAATCTGGCTTAGCTGCCTCAGGGACAGAAGTCACTTATTAATCCAACAAATAATCCCAAGTATAGCAAGTACAGTGTAAATCTAAACTGAAAATCATTTTTTCTACCCAATTTGCCCAAATCCTTACAGAAGAAACAGCTTTGGTGAGCTGCAGGTTGTTTATTGCTATGTTCACCCAATAATGATGCTTTTTGTAGAGAATGAAACAGTAACAGATGGTAGATTTGTGATAGTTCTGGTATGGGTCTGTGTGTGTATTTCTAGTAGGCACTTAATTAAGACGCATTTCAAGTAAGCTGCTAAATGGCCTTCCGTTTGCAAAGGTGGAAATGTGTCTGCTCTATTTAAAGCACTAAGGTCAGCCTTGGTGCTACTGAAGTAAAAATGCAGCTTACCAAGAGAAGGGTTTCCATTTACTGGAAGAAATGATGATTAGATACAGACAGTACCAATGGGAAACCCACAGGAGTATTTTTTGAGCATTCAAAAAAAGGAAAGTCTAGCTACTATAATCTAAATTATTATCCAGTAACTTACAGCTGATTGATATAAGCAAACTAAAGTCCTTTCCTTGTATGCAAGCACTGGATCATCATAAATCAAACAAGACAAAGATATGTTCTGAAAATTTACTTTTAAAATTTTTCATTAAAATTAGCTGAAAACTTATGCTATGATATCCAGCCTATGATTTAAACTCAGCTAAAGAGTCATCATGAAGTCCTCAAAGAGTTCACTTCTGTGGCAAAGTTATGCAAAAAAATGGAGAAAGCTCTTTTTTTAGATTTATTACAGGCACGGGGATCTTCCTTGCCTAGAAGACTGAAGAACAGTGAAGCAGAGATGTTCTAAAAAACTGGACTTACCGTTTAGTGCATTGGCTGGGAGTACTTAGATGTGCATCCCTTAATCGATAAATTCCAAAGCAAAGCATATTGTATGTTTTCAGTGCTTTACAAAATAGATCGCCATAACAACCTCCATCCTAGGAGAAAGAAAAGACAGAGGAAAAAAAAAAAAAAAAGACCAGCACATGTTTTCCCTTTCTTTTCTCTGTTAACACAATGTCAGGGAACAGGATTTTCAGTATCAGCCTGTACAAAAAGGACAATGTATAGACAGTCTGTTGTTTGTCACAAATGAGAATCTTTTACCCAAGGAAATGAATAATCTAAATGTTTTATTTCAAATAAGTAATTACGTAAAGCGGTCATTATTTTGGAGAGCCTTGGTCCATGGAATGATGGTAAATTGGGAAGAGTGAGTGATTTGCTTTAAGCTGGAAATACAAATTTTGGTACCAAACAATGCATATTCTACAAATTATATTAATTGTGGTATTAAAATTGTCGGTATTCTTGACCCTTTCTTGGCAGTAGCCACACTGTCATTTAGACAAATAAATTCACTGGGGAGCACAACAACAATTAGAGTTCTGAGGGGTTAAAAGGGTAATAAAATATCTCCCACTTTAAAATAATGATGAAATATATGCCATTTTTCATAAAGAACATAAAATGTTTTGATTAGCAAAAAAAAGTTTAGATTTGATAATTTGTATATCTAAAATATTGATTCCTAAGTGATGATGAGTGTTAATGCATTCTACCTTCGCTAGTGTAGTGCAACTTGGTCTCTGGGGAAATAGCATTTGAAGGATTGTTTTATTTGTGAAAATGTTACACCGCATGCCCAAGTGTTTTGATGAGCTGTTAGTCTCAGCTATGAGTGGACTTCTACATGAACTGAAAGGCTGTTTACTTCTATCTGTGCACTCTCATCAACTTTAAACTGGGATTCCCTGTCATTTCTGTGAAGGTCGTCACTCCATTCTTTTTGAACAGAGCCGGTGAATACAAGGTTATTTTAAGAAATATCAAATCCTACATCATCATCGAAGTGAAGCAGGTGCTTTGGAATTTGCCTCACGATTACAAGATTTGGTCCAGAAAACATTTCTAGATACTTCTTTATCCAAATACACCATTTTTTAAAGATGGTTTGCTTATTTGGTTTTGGGATTTTTTGGGTTTCTTTACTTCACTCTTAGGATAGTGGAGTCAAAATGTCAGAAAATTAGGATTTTGTAAGAATTTTAGTTCATCCAGAAACAGCAGAAAACAAACCTTATAGCTTTGTTTTCAAGCTAATAAGCATATTTTAAGCAAGAACTGGAAGCTCCGTGGAAAGACTGAATAAGCTTATCAAACCCCAACAAAGGTATAGATATTCCTCTTGTTTACAATGGATTATTGTTAGAATGGTAATATCATCCAAGTCAGCTCATCCATCTCTTTAGCTAGCAACTAATAAGAACCACAGGATTTTCTGTATGAAATATCCAGGCAAAGAGTCTGGGAAGTCATATAGCTTCTTAAAAAGGGTAAGAGCAAACCTGGCACCCTGTGCTGTAAATTGTCAAATGATCCAAAAGCCCTATTAAATTAAATAATAGAAAGTATGGGCTAATTAGGATAGATTTTTAATTCAGTCTGAGAGAAAATTACTAGATCGCACACCAGCCTTGGTCCTACATTTCCCTCATGATCTTACCCCTAGGTCTGCAAACGGCCCATCATACAAAGCCAACTGAGCAACTCGACACCTGTCCCTGTTTGCAAGTGTCTGGGGCGTGCTGTAACCTCCTCTCAATGCATTTTCCTCAGCAATCAGTGCTTCCAGCTCTGGTGTGGCTCCTCCTGTTACCAATGTCCGTATCAGTGTGAGGATATTGTCATTGAAGTATGTCTGCAGAGATAAAAGAAAGCTCTTTAAGCAAACACCATTAAAGTCACAACTGAAGACATCCAAATTACAACTTTTCTGGGTTTCTGCTGTTTAAAGTTCTTGGCTGTCTCTTCAAATAATTTTATATAGAAAGTGAAAAGACAGCAGCCTCCAATTACTCTATTTTCTTCTATCCCATTAGGCTTCTATACTAGATCCTTTCTTTTAAACACCAATTCAGGCTGATTTTTATTAAAGTACAAAAATTTGAATGATTTATGTTTCCTATAATTGGTGTTAGTAGTGATGCAATGACTGCTTTCCTTCTCGTTGCCTTCATGTCTAATAATGGGCTTTAGGACATGTAATTGTAAAATTCAGACCACATTTAAAGCTTACACAGGCTAGATTGCCTTTTTACTCTTGTCACCAATTCGTTGGGGAGCTGCCTTTGTGCTGCAAATGTCATTACTTATTACTGTGGCTGGACTCTAGCAGTCTAACTGATGTATTGTACTAAACATCTTATTACGAGACTTGACAGTGTTCAGACATAAGCATGTATCAATTAAACATCTTGAGTTCATTCCAGATAAATGTATGATGAGTTTGGGATCCTGGTGGTCCTTTTAAAAAACTCTAGGGTATAGGGTAAGTGTGGTTTATTAGGGAAGATTTACTCCACACTGACATTTTGCCAGCATCTGTAGCATTGCTGGTCTGTCAGGCAAACAATGGGTATTTTAAATATTAATTTAATGCCAGATGAATGACTTTCAAGTTCACTTAAAAGTATACTGGTATAGTTCAGAGATACTCAGTTAAATATCTGCAATGTAATGTACTGGGCAAAAAATAATGTTGAGCAAGAAAAGGAGACACCATCATTTACAATGTCACTAATGTCTGTGTTTTCAGAAGCTTTGCAAGTGTAGGGGACATACAAGAAGAAAATGAGCTCACGGTAGAGTGCACAGGATTGACCATTACTGGATTTGTGGATTCCATTACTAGATTTGTGACTTTTGCTGAACTTTGGACTTGGAACAAATGTCTGTAATCCAACCAAGTAAAAATGAATACTGGATTCTCAAACAGTGCTTGCTGTCCAAAGAAAATACTTTTAAAATAATACTTTTCAATGAAATTCATTGCTCTATCCATATAACATAATTGTATTTAATACCTGGGTAAACTGAGGTACAGGCTGAAATATTTTATTCTAAGATCAAAAAGCAGAACTGGCTTCCTATCTATGTTACTTTGATATTTTTTCTTTGTATAATGAAACTTCAGTTTTATTGTTCATTTGAGATGACAGATAAAACAGGAGCAAATGAATTCTACGTGGCAATGTTTTTCACTGTTACATTGAAGTTTCGTAACTTCAAGCTCCTCTGCTTATTTACATAGACATATATGCCATTCACCTGTTGACTAAATTAAAATGAGAGGAACATATTGTTATTGTTATACATGCCCTAAAGCATCTCATCAGCTCCAATTATTTTAAATTAGCCTAGGTAAGGCACTACGTATTTTAAATACAAAATGTACTGTAAAGAGTTGTCTGACATTAGCAGAGCTTTACGAAGATTCAGTTAGTCTAAAACAGCTAATCTCAAATCAGCTCTTACATATGTGGATACAGGGTGTAACAATTCAAGTCTAATACTTAAACCTTTCTTAACATATAGAAAAATCAATGTGACCCCTTGCAGGAATGTAAGTCTGGCGTGATTACATGATGTTTAATAGGAATTGCCATGGTGAGAGAGAGAAGACATTCAGGCATGATTGTTTATTCTTCAATTACTTCTTCCTTAACGTCCCTGAGGTGAGAATCCGAGTTGCCCTCTTTGGCAACTCTTCCCACTGTGCTATACTTTTACAACATGGAAGTACTCAAAACAAAAAAATGGGCATTAAGTTTAGTCTCTTCTCTTAGCCTTTGTCAGTGTATACTATACACCACTCAGAACTAAAATAATTAGCACAATTCCTTTGCTTCTGCAGTTAGGCAGCAATGTTACTTGTCACCAGTTTCATGGATATAATTGTGCCAGATCTAGAGGCTGGAGGCACTGCAATTGTAGAAGCTGGAAAAGCCCTTTCAGTAAAACTGTGCTTCAACATATTCTATATGGCACTTTAAGCACACATCTTCACAAAAGCATACCATTTGCTGCAATAGTATCTTTTCTCATGCCTTTCCCACTCTTTTATTCAGTATTTTTGATTCCTTTTTCTTCTCTAAGTAGTGATATTTAGTATAATTAAAAAAATGCTATTCTCAGTGTTACATCTATAAATCAAGATAGAAGAACATGAAACAAAAGTAAAGCACATCTTTACTGGTAGATTTTTCAAGTCTGGTTTACAGTAAGGCCAACTATGGTAAGAAATGTTCATCTGCTCTAAGACTGACGGATGCTGGTTTGTGTAAAATAGCCTGTTTTTATAGACTGCTGACTTGCAGTGACTGGTAATACATGCAAAAGTCTAAAATTGTACTAATAATTTTATTACTCTTTAGGAGGTATCATTAGACCAGCCTTCACTTGTTTCCAATTCCTTCTCTCTCTTTATTCTGTAATTCAAATTATACCAACTATAGCCAGAATCCAAGATTTAAACACATATACTCTTAGCTCATCTGAATTTTGTACTGTGCAAGTGCACAATTACCCCTTATCATAAATTCAGCTGTAGCTCACTAGAGCATGATCTACTAAGAAATTATACTGTGGCCATATCGTTCATTTTACTACAGATCTCATACTAAACCGAGAAATGAAAGCAGTAGTAAAATAATGTATCAAGTCAGGCACCTGTCACAAATTCATTAATACAAATAAAATAAAATAAAATACCCCCGAACCCCAGTGCAATTAAGGCATAATGGGCCAAATTCTGACTTATGTCATGTGCCAGCCAGGAATAACTCTGGGAGCCGTACACCACTATGAAACTGATGTAAATGAGAAAAGAATCAGGTCTATTGTCGATGGAACAAAATGCTGTCACCAGAGAAAGGCCTCCCGCTGCTAGACAAATGTTAAGGCAATGCTAAGACACTTATTAGCAAAGGAGGCAACATTTATCTTGGAACAATGGCTTAATTTGGGTTTCACACCATGACTGATGTGGATGTCACCATTTTTTCAGATGGATGAGTGCAGCCAAATGATGGGTTTTGGTTTTTTGCCATCAAAGAATGAAAAGATTCCAACTTTCGAGACGGACTGCTCTGGCATTGCAACCGATCAGAAAATGCCCAACCATAAGGAAGAAAGGATGGATGAGTAGGAAGCTGGAACTTGTCACCTTCCACTAAATAGGGTTGCTTCCTCCTGTACTAATATACTTAAGACTCCTCAGGAAAAACCCATCTGTCCATGCTTTCGATTGTCATGAAAATCAGACTCCTCTTATTACCTCTTGCCAGTTTGGGACTGGAGGACACTGAAAAGCTGAACTAGTTGATATCCATTTCCTTTGGAATAATAATACACTGAAATTAATTTGAGAGTGATCTTCTACTTGCTCTGTGGGAGGGTACGTGGCCTGGATATGCCAGTACTTATAAGAAACTGATCTACAGAATGGCTTTGGAAAGGTGCTGCTGTACTTAAAGTAACAAGACACTTTCCAGTGATGGCAGTGAATCCCTTTTGTGGAGTGTAAAATCATAACTGAAGAAATACTTGTTTGCTGCTGCCATTAACTGAACCCCACACTGGACGTCTGTATGACACAAATATAATTGGCATCTGGAATCAGAATATGAAATAGGTGTAGTCCAAATACAAAAAAAAAAAAAAAAAAAAAGGAAATGCATCATAGACACTGAAACTGGGTGAATAGCAAGGAAATTCTGACAAAGATATCTGAGCTAGCAGTGCCACCTAGCCTATGCTCCGGAACTGTAGTGCAGCTCTTTCAAATGTTTCAGGGATGCTTTCCCGTTTGTTCAATCATTTTTTAAAGTATAATTACTAGAGTGCTTATGTTTTGCAGTTAATGCTGTCAAGCCTTTTAAACTAATTGGTCTTTTACAGAAAATTTAACTGAAAATTAGCACATCTTTTAATAACATTGCTTTAACTTTAATAGCACTTTGCCTTTCATTTATAATTACTCTAAAATTGTCATTTTCCAAGTCATATCTGCCATTTTTTGTGTTTGCTAGTGTTTTTTTATGGATTTCTTTTAAGAAGACTCCTCCTCCACTGCATGCAGTTTTTAACATTGCTTTCAAACAAATATCTTCACTTGCTTTTCTTTTTCAGTTGGAGGAATTCTGTTGAATGAATATTATATATCCAAACCTGAGGAACAACTGAGTTAACATTGGCAACTTATACCAATAACAAAAGGGCCTTTGAGACAGAATCAACAGCAGAAAATAAATAAGAGCATTTCACAGTTCAAAAATCTATTGATTCTCAAAATATTGTCCAACTTTAGAGAAGTTTGGGACACTTTAGGTTACAAGATGCTGCCTGCTAGTCCCTTGAACAGACTTGCACAAAAAATAAGACTGTGAGTATCCCTGAGGGAGAACTCTTGAGTAAAGGATATACTGAAAAGTTATTTTTTAACTGTTTTAACTTTTGTCTTCCATTCTGTGCTTTCATTTATATGAAGAAAAAGTAGAATTTAGTATTGTAGAACAAAAATCAAGACCTAAAGTTCTAGCACAAGGACATAAATTGTAGGATACTGAATGTTGAAGGGTATAATCTCTTTCTGGAGATCCCTGCCTCTGACAGCACTACTCCGACAGTATATCAAGTCTATTGTCAGCGGTATGTATGGGAGGGATGCCAACCTGCCAGAACTTCAGTGGTTCTCATAGCTTCAGCGCCAAAAAGAATAACAGAGAAGCTTTGGCTCTCAGGCCAACTGTTCAAACCTTTGAAGGTACTGTGTGTTGATAAAACTGGTTTCCTTGCACACACAGGATTTTCTGGAATAAATAATTCAATAGGACCCAGAAAAGGAAAAAGTACTTCTCCTCAAAAATTTGCTTCTCTCAACCTATCCTATGTCTTGTAACTTTTGTATAGCTGAAGATAATATTTTTATAAAACATCTACACTATCTAAAAGATGCTTTCAATCCCATGTTTTTTAGTCCCATTCAATTTGATGATGAGAATGTGCTTTGCTTTTCAGGAGCGGCGCCACCTTGAGACTGACAGACTACATATATTCTTTCCCTGGGTTTGCATATGTTACGACAAAACAAATATTAATATATCATTCAAGTCTCTGATGGCAGTAGATGTCTCTTCAAAGACATAATAATGATTAGCTGGTGCGATTTAACAATAGCCACTGCCACACTTAAAACATGAACCATGCCTACAGTCTTCACACAGAGTACAATAATGCACTTTAACCGAAGCCTGGAGAGACCACTGTTACCAACTCATCAAAAAGACAATGCAGTTTTTGAGCTCGTTATTGCCTTCTGAGCAATGATCTTCGAACTACCACACTGTGAATCATAGGCTTGTGGAATATATTGCCTTTGCTGCAGAGGACAAACTGTGTGTAGATAGCCTGCAGATAGCATTTTGAACAGTAAACTTCATTAAGCCTTTTATCTTTGAAATAAGAAAATAACAGACAATTTCAAATTTAAAATATCTAATACTGTCATCTTATAGGAAATAACGCTAAACTGGCAGAACGCAATGATCTTCAGCATTCAGATTTGAATCAGAAAGTGACAACACATTTTCTAATCTGTGATTCATGTGTAGGGTTTAGTCCACTGTTTCTATATTAATAAAATTATATAAAAGAAAAAAATAATTTCACACTGGTTAATACTGTTGAATTATTGTTATTCATGATCTGAATACTTTAGCAAATTATATTAAATATATAGTACCTCTTTTTCTATATGCATACATCTATATATGTACGTTTCAGATTACCTGCAGGTCAGAAAGAATACTGTACGTGTCGGTATTATTCTACTTTCTGTTTTACCGCACCTGTTTTATTACAAAACCCCACTACTGTGATTCATTCTTAATGGAGCGGTTCATGTATCGTACATTTGTATTGTAGACCATATAAGGAATTTGCATTCCAGATATATCAACAGAGATCGTAAGTTGGATTTTTTCTATAAAAATTAAGTAATAAAAAACCCTGAATCACTAAGTGGATCAAATAATGAACTATATCCTTGTCTCAAACTGAGCTGGCACAGGCCAGCATGGTGTGAATTATTTCCTTCTAACAGAATTCCTGTGCAATTAATAGGATGAAAGCATGACTGTAGATCTCACAATTTAGTAAGGATTTGGGGTTCAGTTTGCTGGTACTGGCTTGAAGTTAGGCAGAATAAATAGAAGCAAGTGTACTCTAGAAAAAAGAAAAAAAAAAGAGATAATATAGTGCAAGTAGATTTGTTTGTGAGAAACACTCTTTCCTTGGAGAAGTGAAAGGAGAATACATCCTTCCCATGAGAATACAGATAGTAAAGGGAGAACATCTCACACATCTTACACTTTCTGAAGGGTCAGGAAGAATTGTACTTTTCCAACTCTTTACTAGGCCTTTGAGGAATAAAAGAGAAAATAACGCTGCCACTGATCAGCAAAGTGGTGAAAGAAAAGACAGGATGGTGAACAATTGTAACTGACTCAATCCTTGGCTTGTCTTCTTGATTAGTATTTTTTCTAAGTTAGAATCTTCTACTCTTGTTATCACATTTACTTCTCTGGCTTTAGGCTGCACTGTCCCTGGCATATAATATGACCACTTAGCTGTGAAAGTGTTTGAAAAAAGACCCTGTTGAAGAAAGGAATTGCAGAAATGGAGGGTCATGCTGCCAAAACCTAAAAGTTAATAAAAGCTGGCAAGAACTAAAAATATTGCGAGGATTACATGAGTTCCAAGTAAAAATTTCTGAAGAGTCACATCCCATATATGTCTTATTGCCTCACTATTACCTACATGATATACCTTTGCACAAGAAAGCAATGGTGCCCACAACATTTTGCTCTCTTTTTGTGGTGATGCCAGTGGCAAGCAGAAGAATTAACCCTACTTTTTCCACGATTCTGGAAGTGCCCTAGTGAACGATTCATTCAGGTATACTGATTTAGATAATAATGTGAGTAGATAAATGGCCCTCAGTATAACAATTTGGAACCTACATGTTAAATTATTCCTATTTATAACGTGAAAATGCTAAATATTTTATTCATAGAGATTTTAATTAGAGAAGGTACAGAGTTTAAGTGCGCTTGCTTAGGCTTTCTGAATTTGTCATGTCTGCAAAATATGGCCCATAACCTTCAAAAAAAGTATTTTCTGAGTTTATTGCAAACTCCTAGGTGGCATTAGAATAAAATTTTATCAGTGTAGACTGATAAAATTATTATATTAATATAATAATTTTCATCTGTGGATGGAACATAGGAGGAATATAGCAGGGCATAAAAATATGAAATACAGATACATAAAGACAAAATACAAATAAAATATCAAATAATAAAGATCACTGTGAATTTTTCTTAAAAATAAAAAGCTTCATTCTGAATTTAGGTGAAAGTCAGACTTGGATCCTTTAAGGAAATCTGTTTGCTCGTTTCTAATATTACATGGAGTTTACAACAACAACAGATGATTCCCAGCACCATGGAACTTTATTCCATGGGGAGCTCAGGAAGCCTATGCTTAGATTTTAAAAAGGCTTTATCCTTGCTACATCTAGCACAGCTTAAGGTCCCTCTGAAAGAAGTGCAGCTCACACAGAGCAAGACTGGTCTGAAAACCTAGCCAATATGAAGCAAGGGAGGATGAAAAGGAATATGACCCAAGGCATTTGCTTCAAAAGTACGCTATGGCTGCAAACCAAAAACCCTAATGTAGACATAACCAAAGGCCACCATCTGTAGTTTCTGGCATGCACTTATGTTTTCATTCACAAGACAACTCATGTGAAAAAGAGATGATGACCTCTCTTCACACAAGTAGAGTTCACTTGATGTGTACAATGGCTTTCGTATAGTTCTGTAGGTATCCCCCAGCACTCATACTCAGAGCATTTTTCACAGCTACAGGAAATTAAAAGCTTAAAACACAGTTGATGCTGTCTGACATGAATGGTGAGCATAGGGACCGACACACTGAATTTGGGTCTAGGTTTCAGGAGGGAGGTACAACACTTTTTGAAAACTGTTATCCTTAAAGCTGGACATGAGACTCTGCTTTTAGAATTGTGGTCTCACAGTAGTCTTAGATATCTCAGTTGGTTTAAAGTCTCTGTGTCCAACTACAAAATAACCTAAAGGCTCTGAAATTCTCTTGACATCTAAGAGAAAAGAGTCTTCTCCTGACTACCTGTGGAAAAGGGACTACGCTTCCATACTCTTTTACAACAAGTCTGATGGAAAAGAATGAAAAAGGTTTTGTTTGCTTACTGCGCTCATGAGAGAGTCCAGCACGCTGACGGCAAATGCGGTTCCACATGCAAAGGGCTGCGTGAGATACAGTTCTGTGTCTGGATCGTCATCATCATCTTGGTCCAAGAACTGAACATTTGAATCATTTACTGAAAATAATAATAATAATAATAATAACAACAATAACAATAATAGTAATAATAATAAATAATCATAAGGTGCTTCTGGGTCACCAGGATGTGACCTTACACATTACACAGTCAGAAAGAAAAAGAAACAGCATATGTCTGGAAACACAGACTTGTGTCTTTGACGTCACTGAAAATGAAATCAAGATGGATGTGAAAATGTGCATTTAAAAATCTGTTGCTCATTATTTTGCTCGTAAGGGGTGACTCTCTTGCTCTTGAGAGGTGACTATCCCTTTGCCGTAAAAGTAGCTTCACGGCACCAGCTGCCTGCACTCAAAACGAGATACATGATGCTCTTTTATATATTGAGACAATCTTGGTATTGGTCAGGTACAGTGGCTAAGGCTGTATGCGTGTACAGTGAAATGTTATCACAAGACACCAAGCCAGAACCCCTTTGTAAAATAAAGGCTGTCCATAAAACTCTGATATAGCCCACAGGCATCTGTTAGATGTGCTGCTGTGATTCTTACTGGAGTGGTGTTAATGCACTTACAGCTCAAAAGAGGATAAATTGTCGCTTTAACATGCGTCTGTCTGAATGAATGAACAATACTCCAGCTATTCTCTTGCAGCACTGCCTTTTGTTCAAATATTTGTCTCCATAACTTCACTTCCTTAGCCACAAATTCTATATTAGCCAGTGTGAAAAAAGAATCTACATCAGGCTGTTTTAAAGAAAAAGACCAAATAAAGCAATATTTGTCATTTAGACTTTCTCAGGCATTTCATTGTCACAGTTAAGTTCTCTGCCTCCACCTCATTCTACTAAAAATAGTTGTTTCCTTGAGATCAGTGTATCAAGTGAATCATATTTCATGAAATAATTCATTTCCATATTAGTCCTCCTCAGGCATGAAAGCAAAGGCTGCTTAGTTATGCCATGGAAATACCCTTGAACTTACTAAATGACAAATTAATTCCAGTTCCCATGCAAGGAAGGGAAATTAAAAACTTTTTCAGCATTTGAAAGTGCACACATTGACCATGTCCCTATCCCCCATGTGAACGCATCTTCTGAGCCAACCCAGGGAGCTTTGAAACCAACATGAGAGCTGCTGTTAACTTGATTGGGTCTTGGCTCTGGATTTCTTAGGTTAGAAAGACTTCTGCCTGCTATTCTGATCTTCCTTCCTATATAGTTTCATTTTCCACCCACTCCTTTTCCAACCCGTATACTCTACTGTGCTTGTCATGCTTAGCTTACAAAACATGAATAACTATAGATAAAGCCTCACAATAGCTGTCTAAAAGAGATGAGAATTGTTATCTTTTTTTTAGAGCCCTGCTGAGCCAGTACTTGGCCATCATCATACAGTAAGTCAGGACCTGAGCTGAGGTAGGATTTAAAATTCTGGCCTTCCTACTCTTTGGTGTAACCATGAAAACATAACACCTCAGCGTTGTAAACGGAGAAGGATTCTGCCCTGGGAGTCAGAAGAATTTCATCCTAGCAAACACTAATATCCACAATACTCCTTTCTTTGCACAATGGCTATCAATTTATTCTCCAGATTCTTGAGCAAAATAGTATTTGAAAGCCTGACATATCATTTCAAAATGTACTTTCTGAAGAGCCTGTGCTTTCGTTTAATTTTCTAGTTGAGAGCAGGAACTATTGACAATAGCATTCTTTTTTCACTTACATTTGGCAGACTAATACCTGACTTTGACACCAGCTTGCTAGCTGTGTGTGGTGTCAGTTTCCAAGGTACTACAAATCTAACGTGAATTCTGCAAGTGTGGTTTTATCCTCAATATCTTCATCTTCCTGATACAAGTTAGCATGCTAGGATTTCTGTGAAAGTTCTCGGGGCTAGGTGAGGTAGGCTTGAATGCGTGGTGCTGCGCCATAGGACATGCTCATCAAACACTGCTCGCAAAAGCTGCCGAGAGCTCTCTTTATTGAGAGGGAGCAATGCAGAAGCTTGGCTGCTTTTTTACAGCTTCAAAACCTGAGCTTCTGAGAAAAGGCCTACTCCCCAAAATAAACAAACAAATAACTTAAGGGAAAGAATGATGCTGGGGTTTCTTTTCTGGTATGTTTTACTTCTTCTTTGACTTCCTGTGAGAACTGCTAAGGCATGTCCACCAAATTGACAATAGGCTGAAATAACAAAAAGAGAAAGAGAGAAAGAAAGAGAGAAAAGGAGAGAAAAACTGGGGGGTGGTGGGGGGTGGGGGTGGTGTAGGGCCCGGGAGGTGGGGACCCAGGCCAAAGAAAATGAATTGGTGAGAAGGTGCTATGAAAACAGCCGGCAGGTCAGACGAGTGTGATCAAAGGTTTACTGATGCTGCGTGAAAAAAAAATCATTAAGAAAGGCCAGAACAAGACAGTCAATTTCAACCAGAACCACAAATAAAACACATTCAAAGCAGTGCCATGAGGGTAGCCCCTCTGATACAGCCAGTTAAATAAAGAAAAAGCTGATGACAGTAAGAACAACAACAACAGAAAATAAGACAGTGATGTGAAGGAAAAAGGCACTTCTTACCCAGTTCAGTTATCATTAGAATGTGGGTTCCACTGTTTTTTTCCTGACTGATTGAAACCAAAGGCAGAAGTTTGCCAGGCTTAGCTAATAAGTAAAGTATTTAGGGGGAAAAGAAAGTACAGAAAGAGAATAAAGTAAGGGAAAAAGACAGGTAAGGCTCTAAAAAATAAAATTGAAAAGGAAAATAAAAGGACAAAGGACCACAAATCAAGTTTGTATTTGCCATGAAAAAAACAGAACAGCTTCTGCACTTCACATCACACCACTTGACAACATAAATACCCACAGCTAGAGTGGAAATCAGAGCCTGGTTACCTACCATCATTGTATTCTCAGGAGTAAAATGTCTCATACTATTATACAGAGTTTGGTTACACATGATTAAACAGTTCTGGACCATGAAGAAATAAACAAATGGCCTCTTACTATTGATTAAATGCACAGGAAATGTCTGCTTATTCTTACTGTGTTTTTTTTCTTTTCTAACCTTAGCCCAAAGACCCCTGCTTATTTGTTACACTATGTAAAAAGCATCTTGTCTGATAGAGTGTTTATTTAAGAAAATGGAGAAAACCCAAAGGAAAGAAATATATTTCAGTTATTCAAATAAAGTGAAACAACTGTTACTAATCTTTCTTTAGAGAGAGTAATTCAAAACAGTTATCAGAAGAGAAAACATAACAGTATAGGTAATTTTCCTGAGACTGCATAACAAGGGAAGTGGGTAAAAGATATGGGAATGTACATGAAAGGATAAATAGTAGCTTTTCTTACCTAGCTCTGTTATAATAGGGATGTTTGCTCCTGTTGTAATGGAGGGTTGACGTAACAGGCCATGGACTGGACTGTTGTCTGGAGATGACCTATCCATCCCAGGGGGCGTAAAGCCTAAAAGAAAAAAAGAGAAAGTTTACACAGGACAAACTATATAAAAAAAAATCCCCACCAACAGGGAATTCCCTCTCTCTAATTCTTTTTTTCCCCCAGAAAAGTATGGTAAAAAATTTGTCATTTTAAAAAAAAAGGACTTCAATTTCAACAGTTATTTCTTAGAAGCATAATTCTTCACAAATAGGCAGGTCATTTCTACTGTAAGATATTTGGTAGCTGATGGAGACACTGAAATTTGTTTTGCTATCCTAGGTAGCCTTTGCATCAAAACACGCAAAATGGAAAGAGTAATGCTTACTTAAACATAAATAAAAACATAAAGACTTCAGTGTTAGAGAGGTTTAATTTTGTCCTATTAGTATTTCAAATAATCCTGAAACACACACCCTTTCCTTAGACCTCAATTAACATTTTAAAGCGTATTGTTTGTAAACAGTAGTACAACCAGGAGGAACAAATTGCTTCCATTACCAGGTTTTAGGTTTGATCAACATGCAGGATTTAAAATTTTCTAACTGTTACCAGGAACAATACAATCCACACGAAGGCTTTTTCTTCTCAGGTGTACGACTCATAATGTGTATTTTTGTGAGCATATAATTGTAATTATAGGAATACTGGAATTGAAGGGCCCATTCTAACAGAAAAAAAAAATAGGATGGAAGGAAAAAGACACAGGTTTTCAAATGGTATGTAAGAGGAATGCTTGAAAAGAAACTAGAAAGAGTTTTATACCCTTGGGGTTGTAAAGGAAACAGAGGTGGGAGAGGAAACATATTGGCAGGCACTCAAAGAAAAAAAAAGATCTGGAGAGCAGCAAGGTTCACCTCTAAAAAAGATTGTGTTTTCAGCCTGATTCTCTACACAGTTTGAAATGGAGCTCTTGACACTGAACATTTTTTAATCTTTTTTTTTTTTTTTTTTTTTTTTTTAAATATCCAGGCAAAGCCTTTTGGAGTTTGATTGTGAGTACTGAAAAATAGGCAGTTATACAAAAGCCCATGCAACAGTTGGACTGGAAATTCGCAGCTGAGACTAATGCATTGAATCTCCCTTCTCCATTAAAGCTGCAGAAAGCATGGGAATGTTCATTTAATGTCATTATTGCAGAAGTGATGGTGAAGCCAGAGTTTGACTTTAGGGTTTCACATAGACCAACGTCAAGGTCAGCATTTTTAAGCAAATATTTGTCTGCTAGGAATAGGATTGAGCCAAGCTCACTTTAAAACATGCATTTCTGAGAAAAATCTCTCTTCCCCCCCCCACATGTTATGCCTGAGTTCTTTGACTTCACACCTGACATCTAGGGACAGACTTTTGATCCTCTGTCATTACTGGTCTGAACGAGTTTTGAATTCTCCACATACCGATTCAAAATTAATCACAGCCAAGTTAATTCCTGACATAACTTCATTATCTTCTTGAGGTGTGGAAACTGTTTCACTGCGTTAAATTCATTGATACATTCATCTGCTACTGAATTCAGGAGATCATATGATATTATCTACGTTACCTTTTTTCAGTCTGGGGATTAATTTACAGACCAGGAAATCTGTAAACTAAACTGTAGTAGTTAATGTGTGGTACTGGGTTTATATAGTCCTTCTGAGGGATTTATGGTTCTTTTCCAGTGACAATTACCATCATTCTGAAACTG
Source organism: Pelecanus crispus (assembly GCF_030463565.1). Taxonomy (NCBI): domain Eukaryota; kingdom Metazoa; phylum Chordata; class Aves; order Pelecaniformes; family Pelecanidae; genus Pelecanus; species Pelecanus crispus. Next base: position 26,739,397 of record NC_134652.1, read on the forward strand.
TCCCTAAACAAGATAAACTATAAGAACCACTAGATCTGGACATCTTGATTTAATGGGATTTAAATTTTTATTTAATATTCAGTTCATTTCTCCCTATGTTTTGTCTATATCACATATAGAATATATAGGTAATAAAACTAGAATCACTGAGAAGAGAGACTTACTTTGCCCTCCAGAAGGTACCGGTATGAATTTCATTCTCACTATCACATGAACATTAGATACAGCATGAGGATTGTAAGGACAGGATAAATAAAAAGGGAGTGAAAAGTCTGTGAATAAATTCCTTAGGAGAAAAAGATGTGGATGTGGTATCTTCAACAGGCTTGCAAGACAAAAACATTGCTATAGGCAAACCTAAGACAGCAAAGCAATTCTATTTAATATTACCAGTGCATAGAAAATCTTTAGAAAGCAGATTTCTTCGAGAGAATCAGAAATGTTGGCAATGTTAACAGTCGGTCACTTAATACTACTCGTTTTGCTGAAACTAATTCAATAAGACCAGCATGGTGACAGTGAGTTGCATTCCCAACTGGTATCGGTTTGCAGATGTTTCCTTATGTCTGGCACTGTGACTGATAGCTGTATTGGCTCTTTGAATGCTTACTTCTGCATGGCAGAGCCTAGGATTTCTCAGACTCACAAAGTGAGTCTGACGTAGTTCCTTCAGGCACCACCTCATGAGTTAGAGGTAACCCTGACGCTCTCACAACAGCAGGAAAATTGAAGTGGGCCTCCAAAGGGAGGGAATGCTGAGGACAGGTGGGTATTAGTGTGACACCTCCTTCTGTAGCAGGCTCCAGTGTTTAAGTTTTGCATTCTGTTACGCTACAGGAAAGGCAAGATACAGCTTTTGTCATATTACATTAAAGGAAGCTCAAGTAGCTGTAGATTCCTTGAACAGTTAAAGTGGCAGGCCCAGTTGGGTCCTCTGCAGAACTGCAGGTCAAAATGGCAACAGCAAGACTTTTTACACTCACTTACCTGAAAGCAGAGAAAACTAATCTTGTTCCCATGCACCCTAGGGGTTGTGCTGCTGGGAGCATCCCTAAAGGCCCTGGTTCTCCCTTTTTCCTGAAGGCTTTTCTCTCCCCATCTCAGGATGCACTGCCTAAAACATCAGTCAGGCTCTTCAGATGGTTAGAGCACACGGTATTTCCCTAACAGCTAAAAACAAATTGAAGAAAGTTGGCGTAACTGCGTCTAAATGTGTAAGTCCTTCTTGCCCTCCCTCTACTGCAATATGCACACACAGAGAGGCATGCACATGCACACTCTCCATTGAAGGCTGTTTGTAGCCACCTCTCTAACCCTTCAAATATTTGTCTTCTTAGGATGGTGTTAGAAGATTGAAGTAAATGTGTCATTTCTGTTAGACACAGACTGTCAGGAGCTCTGTAATTGCACACTGCACACATAGTGCATTCAGTCTGAAATGCAGGAAGCATGTTAAAGGGATTTTGTTTTCTCCTTGAATGAAAAATAGAGTAATGCCTTAATATTTTTCGTCCTATGGTCTTGGAAGATGTGAGAAATATCTGCTATCTTAATCTAATTTCCTTGCCTGTGCTTAATTCACACACTTCTAAAAATCTACTTTTTAAAAATATTAAAGTCTTGGAATATTTTCAGGAAAGGAAAATTGGAGTACTTGGGGATTTTGCGTGCCTATGTCTGGAGTCACAAGGCACCATACACCTTCAGGCCACATTCCTGCTCCCGTCACAACATAAGTTCTATAGATAGGCTTTCTATTTTTTTTTCTCCAGAAGAGAGGGGGGAAAAAAAGTGTAGGAAAACTAACCTGCTTTATCAGAACTTTCATTTAAAGGCATGAAAAACTACAAGTGACAGCTGTGCAGATTCAGTGAATGTGACATTTCTGAATTTCTTCAACTTGACAAGTAAACACCTTAAATCGGTAATGCTATATGCATAATACATGACCTATATTTTGACATCCATCATCAAATGCTGACTTGAGAAAATACAGGTTTGTACGTCAAGGAATAGCACCCATAAAGCAGGGAGAAATTCAGGTCACAGGGTATTAGGAAACCTCTATTTCATTACGGAAGCTGAAACAAGCTAAGGCATCAGATTTAAGATCCATTTTCAGCTGTGAAAAGATTCAATTCCTCTGCACAGAGCATTCATTTAGAAATGACATGCTTTCCTCACAGCCGCTTTTCATTTTTCTTTTCATATTCCATTTTCTCCTTCAGTCCCCAAACCTTGTTCCATTAACGCTCATAAAAATCGTAAAACAGGGCTGATAGTTGTGATCTTCTTATAACCACAGTGTCTCCTTGTTCAACAAACAACTGAGGGAGCTGTGGCTACAATTGCTTAACAGGATCAACTTCTAGAGCAAAATTCACATGGCCTGTGCAAGCTTGAGCACAGTCCCCGAGTAAGGAAATAGAGTAACAGTGGGGGATTTCTGGAGAAGGGAATTCTCTTTCCCAACAGTTAGGAGGTAAGGTGCAGCACAATCATATCTGTTCCTGCAGCCACTGCATCCAATACTAAACTGCTGTACTGGGTGAGTGATTGCCTTTGCATCATTTGCATTTTGGGGTTTTTGTGGTTTGTTTTGTTTGGGCTTTTTTTCCTCTTCACTCAGTAAACTGTTTTTACTCAACTTTTGCCCTTCTGTTTCTCCCCCCCATCCCACTGGGAGGGAAGTGAGCGAAAGACTGGGTAGGGGCTTAGTTGCCAGCCAGGGTCAACCCACCACTGTTGGCTATAGTGATAAGCACCACCACATCAAACTGAGGAAATGGCTTGGACTTCAACAGGAGGCAGCAAGCCCCTGTCCTCTCTGAAACAAGATGCCGCCAAACAGTGGAGTAAATATATTGTGTCTCTGAGAGGAACACAGGCTCTGGGTTCCTCACGTGCTCAAAATCAGTGAGGACTGGCAGTCGGGAGTCACTGCTTTCCTCCCTCTTTGAGAGGCAGGGACTCCCGCGCCTTAACTCAGCTACCTGCTCTGAAGGAGTCTGAGCCTCCTGCAGTTCTCTACAGAAAGCAGCTGGTTCAACGTCTTGATTCTGTGCAAATAAATATTTCCCAGCTCCCTCTGGGATACTGCTGCTCACAAAAGTAGGTGAAACAACCAAACAATTGTGTTAGAGGCAAGATCCTCCCCCTTTAAGATGTTCTCATCTTTGTGGAAGGAGAACTTTGGGGAAACTTCCTCTCCACGAGGAGGCAAGCTCTTTTTCCCAAGACTTACTGGGGATTTCCCAAGACTTACTGAGCTGTCCTGCCCAGAGCTCAGCAGGGCCAGTTGCCTACGAGCCCTCCTCGTCTCTTACAAAATCCCACCTGCAAAGCGATGAGCTGTACTGGGCTTCTGTGAGACCCATGCCTCCTGAGCCAGGCTGACCCATGGTCCTCTCAGGAACTCAGAGGGACACTAACTGTGTCAGCAGTAACATGCAGGTATTCTGGGAGCCACAGTGGCACTGTGATGAAGTTCAAAATTAAGGAATGCTGGCATGGCTTAACAGTGACTTCTGCCCACTGAAAGCACCAGCAATATAGTTTGCCCTGCTTATGTGTTGTTTGGAGCAACTGGCCTGGTGGCCAAGTGATCTGCTGATTGTGCTGGCCATAAACTGCTGGGTTTTGTTCCCGTGCAGTTCACTTGACTGAGTAATGTCCCATAAAATGCAGAAAGGTTTGCTCTACATAGCAGCAAATATATCCTTTTAGTTTGCTGAGGGGCCAGTAAAGATTTACTGGGGTTTTAATGTAGAAACAAATTTGGCTCTTGGATGTGCACTGCTTCTTTTCCATTGACTTCACTGAGACCCAGATGGGCATATTCTCAAACCGGATTTTTATGTTACATTTATAAAATATCTTCTGCTCTAAAGGATCGTAATGGATCCTTTATGATCCTCTTCCCCTTTCCCCCCGCCCCTTTCCTCTTTGCCTCCCTTCCCTTTCAAAGATGTATGTTTTACTAAACTGGAACTCTATGCAGGCAGAATGCAGTTTCCCAAACTGAAAATCCACTTGGCAGACCTAAAGGTTGTGGCCTTGTCATTAAAGTGCCATGTAAATTGATAGTGCCCTTTAAATAATGCTATTCTAGGGAAAGGTACCATGGGATTCACTGGGTAATGTATGCACTAAAGTCCTAAAAAATATAATTTTAAAAGCATACATAGTATTAACTGGCTCTGGCTCATCTAAGGAACATGAAACAACAATCACATTTTGAGCATATATGAATAACACACAGGTGGTGAACGGCCGAACACAACCCTGACAAGATATCATGCAGGAATATGGGGTAAGGATTTTCATTAAGTAGAGCCAGACAAAAAGAAATAATTCTCTTACAAAAGGACCTCACAGCTATATCCCTTTGCTACTGTTTGCTGACAATGTCCATTAATATTCCAGTGAATTCAATTGAATGACAGACTATACCTGTTACTCTCCAAAGTACAGCCACTTGGGTACACCTGGAAAGTTCAGCAGCAGTCATGCAGCTAAAGAGCTGCTGACATTCATGGAAATCTGTTACAGCCATTCAATTTAGAAACAATTCTAGCTTCAATGTCCTATGTGGTTTGAGACAGAGAGTTGTAGTTTGGCCTCAGAACCTGGAAATCCTAAATTTTGGGTTCAGTTCTGACTTTTACTGTAATTTGTGCCTGAAGATCTAATAATCTCTTGTAGATTATCTCTAAAGCTCTGGAAAAGGAGCAGATTGTGGGAGAGCAGATGTGACTGCATAAACTCCCAGCTCTCTCAGAGACTGTAGCACCTTCAGAGATGCTCTGGGCCCAAACATAGGCCAAGCTAAACCTACAGAGAGTGGAGGGTGAAGAAGGATAGCTTTCTCAATTGCAACAACCCTCCAATGCTTTGGGACTGCAACAACCCCTGAAGCACTGAACACTGAGAAACACTGTTACAGGGAACAAGCTGCCATCTTCCTCCCAAGAAAGTGCTGCTCTTTAACATCTGTTCGTTCCCATGCTGTTGAATTACAGAAAGCTATAGTGAAAGTGTCCAAATCAAAGCTCTAATGAAAGCACAGTGGGATCAATGCTAATTTCCACTGCCAAAAGTGTGAGAACTGTTCCTGGGTGGGTTAGTGGTCCCGCGCGCTGAAAGTGTAAAGGATTTATAGCTCTACTGGTTCTTGTGCTGTTCTAGCAATGCAGGATTAAGCTGTAAAAACAAAGATCAAGAGAAGGATTGGAGTTTCATCATCTTGAGGTCTAGCATTGAATGATACCACACTGTTTCCATTTTCAACTGTGAGCAGTATAATATGTTAGAAATAGCATTATATTTTAAGCATAGTGCAGAATCATGTATTACTTAGAGTGTTAATTCACAGGTACTTGTACGAGTCTTTTCCCAGTTGAAGCATCATTTTGAGTTTCACTATCAAACACACACAAAAAAATCAAGATGAAGTCCATGTGAAACCGCCTGTTTGTTTTGTTTTGTTTTGTTGGGTTTTTTTCTCCACAAAACCTCATGTAGTAATTACCCAAACCATAGCTTTGCTAAGGTTCATCCATCACAAGCTTACACAACCCAAAGCTACCAAAACAAATGGGCTTTCTTTACTAATGTTTTGCAGAACATAGCTTTGATGTTGTCTCCTTGCTGTTTTGCTAACTTTAAGTGAGATGATATGTAGTTACTAGACATAGCACTTCCCTATGTCTGCTAGAATGGAAACTTTATTACTCTATACAGTAAATATTCCTGGCCAGTATTAGTCTGACAAGAATCCACTCTCAGTGGAATCGAGAACAACTTTACAGAATTTATTTTTATATTTAGGAAGGGGAAAACAAAATTTAATTTCCCTTTTTTGAGTCATCAGCCTTATTTTTTCAATGCTATAGCAATTTTGTAAAGCTATAAGCAAGTTTGTGCCTAGGTTGCTGATTTCTTTGGCCTGACATATCCTATTTGGTTTTGTTTGGGGTTTTTTTTTTTTTTTTCCCCAGCCAAAAAAGCCAACGTTGAACTAGAAGTCCTGTTATGCAACGCAGCCATCTTGTTTTATACGCATCTATCTTGGGAACATAAAATGTACTGCAGGAGTACATCAGTGACATCTTATTCGGTCTCTAGAGCATAAGCAAACAATTCTGAAAGTGTAAAACTTAGGAAACAAATTTCTTATTTTTTAAAGCACTGTATGGCACAGAGAAGAGTAAATCACAGAAACCTATGAGGGTCATGAAGACAGGCATGATGGTTACAGCCAAGCAAACCAGGATAATTGCTTGGGGCTTTTAGGCTACCAAGAAAGGAAATTAAGTATTAAACTGAGATACTCTGTAAGGTTCTCCATTGTGCAACAAGAAGAAGGGACGGGCCATCAGGAGTTTACTGTCTGATAGTTAGCACCATCTTGTAGCTGTCTTTAAGCTTCTATTTGCTAAGCCATCTCCAGAAACAGGAATGATTGGGCAATTCTCTAATTGAAAACACCTAGGACAACACACAGTAAAATACAAAGGACTTCTAGAATTCAGAGGACAACAGTTTCCAAACTACTTCACGCTTACCCTATTGCTTGGGATGTGTTCGCATTAATTTTATGCTATGTTTTGACAAACTGGTCAGAGAATATTTTAACTCCTTCCAATATACCATGTGCTTTGGATTTGTTAAATTCTTGTTTTGTTTTGCTACTGTAATGTCATCTTTGGTTTTCCATCTACTTTTCCCCCCTTTCTCTGTTGTCATGAACCTGCTTTTCCAAAGCCTACTCCTGTCAGGAAATAATTTAGTTCTCTCACATTGTTCTTCTAGCGGAAATTTATCTCTTGGTGGCAAGTGACTATTCATACTTTCTGGTGGATTGCACTTCTAGGTATAGCACCTACTCCTAATACTACTGTCCAGGTGCTAGAGAGTAGTTTGGCTACTTCTCACAGACTTTTATTTTCTTTGCTCTTTCTTATTTTGTTCAGAAAGCACCACTAAATCTATACAAATATTTGGAAAGAGAGAGAAGAAATAGTAACATGTGTTCATTCAGCAATTATTATGGAATACACTTTAATTCATAATAACATCAGAAATTATAATTCCTGTGGTTTTTAGCCACTTTTATTACAAACTTAATTTTTGAATTGTTCCTACTCTCCATTTACCATTTAATAGTCTTCTACAGTAGGTACTTCTAGGGCACAAAGTTGGTAGCATCTAAGTGTAGCACAGGTTTGCAGCTAAAAGAATTTAGTACAAAATTATGTCAAATTCTTTTTAATTAAATCATTAATCAACCTTGCATATTTAGACCTCAGGCAAAAATAAATAAATATGCTGAATAAAACTTATCAAATAAATTAAGCTATACTATCTAGTTCAGAGAGACAGGTATTCAATAACTAGAAATAAAATAGAAAGCTCACCGTTAAAAATGATATATTGACATGTTAGGCGAGACTCTACATTATGTCATTATATCGTACATTATATCAAATAAAGTCAATTTTTCCTTAGTGAAAAAGGAAGAGCAAAGCCAGATGTTATAGCAAGCAATCAATAAAAATATTTTGATAAATAAAAGCAACAATGCTGTCCAACACATGATTGGCAACTACTGAAACATAAATTAAACAAATTTCCCATTGCTGCTTATGGGAAAATTATGCAGATTAGAATTTGATTAGGTTTATACCATGAGACTCAATTTGGACTTTTAATCTATTAAGCTCCAATAAATGAGGCATCTGAATAGCTCCCCTGAGCAGCAACAGTAATAACCACAGCAGTCATTTTTTGCAATATGTATTCCGACAATTTCTTTAGCAGATGATTCCATGTCTTTAAGTACAATTACTTTGTAACTTCTACAAAAATTTCAGGTGTATACAGTGAGGAAATGGATCCATACAAAACACTTAAACAGACATTTTGTGATAATCAACATCTGTCACGCTGTTCTAGCAATATTGTTTTTCCATCAACTTCGTCGACTTCATGGTCTGTGTGGGCTAAATAGTGCCAGCAGACTTGTAAATTACTCAAGCTGGAACTGAGCTGGAAACCTATGGTAAAATGTCGTTAAGTTCTCTATAGGCTGGGTCAAAACTAAAATCCCACATTCAAGGCTGTCTTGGGGATCAAAGATTTAACTGTGAAGGCTAAAGCCTCATTTTATCAAAGAAATCTGAACTGGATTCCCAGAGCTGAGCTCTGAGACAGGCTGGATTCAGGTCAAGACCACCTCTTATTTATCTGGCAGGTATGCTCCATAGGCCTCCTGCACATTTCCTGCCGTCTAATCTATTTGCAAGTATCCAAAAGCTCTTCTCCCATCCTACTTCATATTGTAAAAAAGCAACTCTTGGCAAAGCCTGCCAACTAGAGAGCATATTGTGCCAATGCCCAGTCCTGCCAGGTTTCACCGAATCCTGTCACAACTTTTTAGTGGACAGGTTGCCATAAGAGCACGTAGTCAAGTGACAGCATGCAGGTGATTCCCGAAGATTAAATCTGTAATTTAAAAACTTCAGGGCTTCATTAAATGCTCAGAGTAAAGGAATGTGGATTTTGTGTTCATGTGTGAATATATTTTTTTAAAGAGAGGCTTAACAGAGACATTCCTTCTGGCATTCATGCTTTCAGCATACCACTACAAAGATTCTCCACAAGCCAAAATTTTTTACCAGAACTCCAAATTGAACACAATAAATAGGGGCAAAAAAATCAGTGTTATGCTCTTTGTCACTCAAATACTGCTTTCTGTAACACACACAACTTCAGAGTAGCATGTCGGTTAAAGACTTCTTAGTAGATATCATATATGAAAATGAATATCAAGTTGTTTTGAACTGTGCCAGTCTGCATAACACTAACTCAAGCATCTTTTCCACAGAAAGCCCAATAAATCACTCGCACACAGGTGCAGCTACCACCAATGATAATAACTTAAGGAATATTTGTACGTTTCTTTAAACAAAACCCTCCTGACCCAAACAGGTACCTTACTACATCCCTGCTGCAGTTTAATCTGAGCCTTGCAAATAACTTACGGTGCCCAATTTGAAATGGGAATAAGGGAACACCATCTGAAGGCCTGGAGTATATTTTCAAAACATGCACATCATCCCATCAGCACAATTATTTGCACCTCAGAATTATCAGTATTACTGGCCAGTATGAAAACCATCCCTGCCATGCACAATGAAGTAATAGGAAGGTAAGTACCTCCAGAAAGTAATTCCATTAAAAGAAATGTCACCCTTCTGATACTGAAGTTCACAGGAATGGCTAGCACATCAAACCAGCGTTGTACTCTGTTCAGCTCATAGTACTATCCCTGTTTCGTATGTCACATACACGTTATGCCACATTCTGTTCTGGTTTCAATATAGGTCTGCCAAATACTAAAATCGGTTAATTTGTTGCAATTACTCTTGACTGACTGGAAATATACAATGAAAATTTCCTTTTCTTTCTACTCTTCTTTTTTTCACATAAAAAAAAAAATCTAAATAGAATTTGCAGTTATGGAATCAGGATGAATCTGAAGCAGCTCTCTAACTCATATTCTTCAATGATGTACCAGTTGCAATATATTAGCTACTAATAATATCTAAGGTTGCGTAGACACAACTGCCTGAAGAACAGCAATGATACTACTGGCAGTACCCAATCTGTAAGGTTTGGGAACATCTGCTTCAGTCGGTACAGGATCCAGAATCAAGAAGCAAGAAAGCAACTTATACCTCTGATGGCCATTCTGTGGGGAAGAATATCCAAAGCATACAGTCATCAGTGTAAATAAACAGGTACTTTGGTCAAATGTATCAAGAAAAAAGGAAAAGTACACACAAAACCAGTGAGGTACTGCCTACTCTTAAGAAAAAATGAACTTTCCATTGCTAAGTTTGCACTATTTTGGCTCACAATTTTTCCCCTCTTCAGTCAATATTAACCTTAGAAAAGGAAGTAACTCATTATCATGATAGAATGACTCATTTTATTAGAATTTTTTACTAAAATCTTTAAGGATTTTGCCTGCCTTGCATAGTTCAGATGCCTTTTTATGTTTAAAGAAGTAGCAGCAGAAGTGTCTCTGCACCAGCTCCCTATTTATTTTATTCATATGGGATCCAAAAGCCATTACGCCAGCAAGCAAGCTGGTAAAGACAATGACAACAGTAAAATGTAATGTGGTATTCTTTAAGTAGTGAAAATTAAGTGGCAGCCATAAAATATATGCCATGGTATCCAGTGCACAGTACAGTCACACTGAAAACTTCCAGTAAGCAGGGTGGTTTTTTTTTTTTAGTTTTCAGCATTATATTGACTATTTACTGTCATTCATGCATCTAAATACTAGTGTTGGATTTAAAAGTGGCATAACATCTATAAACACTTAAACAACACATTAAGTTTCCTATCCATTATTATTTACTGGAGAGTTAAATGGGTTGATAAAAAATAAAACGTTTACTTCCTTGTTTGAATTTCATTAGTACCAATATCAGTGGAAAGAGCTGTCCTTTCAAATAGGGGTTTTGAATATTTGAGAGTATTCTGTCTATTTCTCATTATTTGATAGGATTCTAAGAATAAATATTCAAGTTGCAATGTGGATTTTTGTAGGTAGTGAGGTATTTTAAGAAGTCTGAATCTGTCATTTTGGGCAGGGCCAATCTGAAATATGAATCTTCAGATGAATTTGAAGGCATGTTTACATTCGACACAGCAAAGCACATTGCCATAAAATTAAAAAAATCAAGATACATTCCAAATTTTAAGAAGCAGCCTCTTTATCTATCTAATTCAGTCTACAGCTGTCTCACTCAAAATGGAAGATATGTCCACAGAGAGTTTACATTGCCACTCAAAAACCAAAGATTTAATTGAAGAGTTAATAATAAGCAAATTCTCAAATGTTGAGAAACGTAGGAGATACAAAGGTAAGGTTGCACTTCTCGAGCAAGTAAGCGGAATCACTTCCCTCTCTTGCAAGAAGAGTATTTTGAAATGTGCATCACAAGATACTTTGCATGAGCTCTTCCACGCCTTTTTCTCCTGACAGACTTCCGATTGCTTATCAAAGGGTAGCTCCTGCTTTGACTCACATGAGGGAAGTCTGATGAAGAAACAAGTCAAGAGAGTACTAGTCTTGGAGGAAAAGGTCAGGAAGGCACTGCTGTCCCCTGCCTCCCTTCACTGATCAGCAAGGGAGAGCAGAGAGATCTTCAATCCCCAGTCCATTGTCTCATGAACACCTGGAAGGAAACACTCTAGGTCCTTTCCACACTGTTAGCTATCAACTTGGTCTCTACTGTTTGACAAGAAAAAAGATGAGGACGTTTCTTCCCTTTCATGAATTTTAGGTCTCACACTAGAGTCATCAACAATTAATAACGAAATTTAAAACCAAAAAGCCTGCAATTTTTATTAGTTTTTAGTAAAATGACTGTAGGTGCTAGACACTAAATATTAACAAGAGGAGTTGAGAATGGAAACATTACTTTACATACCATATGTCTGGCTAAGAAAATGTTGTAACTAAGACTTGAAATCTGTGTTTAAAAAATCCATGAATGTCATACTTCAAGGAATCCTCTTCCATGATTTTGTGGCAAAATCCCTTTTTTATGAACTCTAAAGAAGATCTGGTAGCAAGGGGCAGGCAATTAAATCAACTAGGATATAATAGAGTATCTGAGATTTATCTGCTTGCTTCGGCACATTTATTGAACTGGGAATAGCAAGGATGCTAAATTGGAGTTATATGGAAAAATCTTTTTCATATTTGTTCTCTAAGAAAGAGTTGACCAAAATGTTATTTTAAGCAGCTTGTCAAACACTGATTTCAAGCCAGGCTAGATTAGATAAATCAGTTCAATAAGGATTTTTTTTATAAAGCTGAAATTTATTTCTGAAAAGTTTGAAGTTACTGTTCTAGGAAGACAACTTCTTCATACATGAAAAGGTAGAATGGGAACAATTCACAAATTATTGAGGATTTAACAACAGATATAATTTCTAAAATACACAGCTTAATATGCTAAACAAAATGGTTCAAGTACCTTTTCTGAATTTAATTTTCGTTACAGCATAAACCGTTTTTAAGCAAGCTCACACTTGTGACTAATGGAACATTTGTCTTAAGAATATCTCCTACAACTGTAGCATTATTAATCCTACCCGTCTGTCCTCAAACAAACAAGAAACAATTCAACCAATGTTTTCTCAGCCTCCCCCCATGACACTGTCTGATTTCAGTGAAATATCTCTTCTTTGTTTCTAGAGGAGGAGTTATTTAAAAAATGTCTGGCTATCTTTGCCCTCAGTTGGAGACTCATTCTAAGTCACAAAACAAGCAGACTGACATGAACTTAGCAGAAACAGGAAATCCTACAAGGACATCCAATCACATTATAATCCTGCCCATGCATTTAAGCAAAAACTCTGTAAAGTCAAACTTAGAGAAAATATATATGCTGTTACACTGTACAGATACTTTGCCTCTCATTACTAACCCGTAATCATGATCTTGTATTAGTATGAAGAGTATTTGACATTTAAAGTTGAATACAAAATTTAAACCAGCAACCAAACCTCAACTCAACACAAAAGTTCCAATCTCAATTATACTTTCATAGGATCTACTTTAAAGCTCTAAGGAAAGTTTGCAAATCATCAGGTACTCCTATGACATTACAGAAATTTCATACAATCTTAACCTTGTATCCAAATAAGTCAGTCAGAAAATTCCCAGTAACCATAATTTTATTGGGGTGTGTTGAATAAAAATAAATCACAATAACTAGTCAAGAACAAAGTTTGTCCTTATTCCTTCAATAAAAATTCCTACCATATCATTTTCAAAAGTTATAGATTTACTTTTTTAGGTTTGGCTTGTTCAGATGTTAAAAAGATGCAAAAATACATTATTAGGAGCACAACAGTACTGATTCTCAAATGAAGGCAGTGACCCAGTTCAGCCTGTATATCCAACTCTGTGGATGCTGAAAGGTTTGGAAGGTTCTTGATAACCAGAAGCTACCAAGTTTTTAGAAACTGTCTCTTATGGAAAGTCTGGGCTGCCTCAAATTTAACTGTGTCAAACTTAAAAATCAACAGGTTTGCCTTGATAAAAGAATGCCTGCTGTTTTGTAAGTTTTACCCTAAAGCTGTCAAAGTTCTGCTACTCACTAGCAGACTCCGCTCTTCTACAATGGATATCACAGACTAGGATTTAACTGGAAAGAACAGAGAACAAAAAACTGGCTTTCCCCTGTAACGTTATTAGACTGGTAGAATCTGCTGGATACCGATGCTTTGTATCTGCCACACTAAAGCAAAACCAGCGACATTGATCTCTGAATTCATGTATGTCCTTTAAAAAAAACAACCACCTTTATGCATATAAATAACCATTTAATAAACAAACAATACGTATTGAAGCAAAGAAAGATACCAGAATTACGCTCACGAGGCTGCCTGCTATGGTATATAACTTTCAAACTATCTTGTAATCCTGCAATATATTATCTATATGTTCCATTTTCTTGAAGTTATCTTCATAATCAAGATGCTATCACAAGTATCGTGGGCATTGGAACTATTTTTAATTTTCATTTAAAGAGCAATTAAAGAAAGACAATGGATACACAAGATAATAAAGTAAGTGATTAGCAGCATGCAAATGACATAGGCTTAATGATAATACCCTCTTCTATTCTCCAAAGGGCCTGTCAAGAGAAACCCTTCCTACATGTGGTTGTGCAGCTAATGTGCCTCAGCCTACAATTACAGCATTGCTGACACCATTAACCACTGAAACAACATCACTTCATGAAATCCTTGTTGTCTCATTAAAATGCAAAGGGTCAGGTAATTTACCAGCATTGTGTGTCTACTTTTGTTGTGGGTAATTAGCAAGCATTACCAAGCATGGACTCCTACTGGGAAATAGTGAAACTGTGAAATATGAAGAAGAACTTTTTTTTTTTTTTTTTAATTTGATGGGAATTTGAAAGATTCACAATTATAACCTCAACACACCTTTGTATTCAAGGGGCCAAGAAATGCAGACCTTTTATACATTTAATGTCAGAATATTTTGTGGTTGGTTATTTTAGAAACTAAACTTCAAATTTTAAAAAATTTTACTCTTGTATAATTGGATCTAGATATGTATCTCCTTCTGCAATTAAGATCTTTTAAACAATACAGAGACAAAGAAGCAAAACACCTTACAGTTTCTTAAAGACTTAAAAACCAAATAGTTTCTCCAAAAAGACATTTTTTAAAGATAAAACACGGAGATTGGTATATTACATTCCAATAGCCATGTTTCCTTTCTTCTTGCTAATTGAAGCTCCATATCATCATTTAAAGCAACCTTGGTAACATTCACTATTGGCTCACATCTTGTCAGGGAGCAGAATGGTCTCTCATTCTTTAAATGGAAGTTTTGGAACATAAAACACATTCCAATAAAAGTGAACAGAAAATTATGAATTCATTAAACTACTTTGGTATCTTGTGCTATATATAATATTTATATTCCAACTACTGTAAAATATGCTTTAATATCTTTAGGCAACTATAAGGACTTAAATATTTATAAAATGGCTAAAGATAAAGTATAGCTCTCTTATTCCTACATACAGATGATGTAAGGCATGCAATCAAAGACAATAACACTTTCAACCCATTTGTCATCTTAAAGGAGCCTTTCAACTTCAGATCCCTTGTGTGCAATCTACATAAGAGTTGTTGCCTACATAGGCAACTCCAGAGGAGTTTGCTCCTTAAAAACTACCAAGAGTGCTATACTTCACATAAAACAGGGTTTTCTGAAAATGGAGACAAAACTATAAATTTGCAGGCAAAACAGCTCCAAGTGGGGCTTCAAAATACTGCTGTATTTATCTCTGGGACATCTGGGAACAGGAAGCATTTTGATTTAATATTTCATAACATAGAGGCAATTGCTTCCTTGCCTGGTGTATAATTAATGCTCATAAAAAGAGTGGGGTTTTTTTATTCCTCAGCATCCGAAATGCACAAAGTAGTATACCTTCATAATAGGGGGTTTGCTTTCAAGATGTTGAACAGCAAATAATAATAAAATAGAGTCACCATGAATTTATAACAGTCTTGGGATGGGTAAATATATTTGTAGCTTAAGTGTGAAACCACGTGCTTGATGTACTGTACTATCTACCTCCTTTGGCCATTTTCATCTTTCTCTAGCTGAAGCAGAAGGTGTCTTGAAAGCAGAGGAGACAGAGGCAATTGTGAAAACTTGAAGGTATTTGGGCTAGGACCCTGCAGCATTTCTCAAATACAGGGAAATTGTGTCAAAGAAACATATCTCTCCAGCCATTCCCTGACACATTTTTAGTTTATAAGCAACAGAATTGAAAAACCTCTTTTCTTAATAGTTTTTCTCTCTTCCTAGGAAAACTTTGAGAGGGACAGGAAATTGTTCTCCACGTGTGTAAGTTCCGGCAGCTAATGTTAGCATCCAGCTGCAAGGAAAATACAAGAAATGCAAAAGGTGTTGGGTGGGAACTTCTATTTGAAGGGTTTCTTGTGAAGGCTGGAAGGCTAGCAAGGTCCTGTTTGACAGAAGGGAATGATTCCTGACATAGATGGCTTCTATAGCACAGGAAACAAAGTTAAGTGAACAGCCTCTCTCCCACCCAGCCTCTTTAGTTTATTTAAGTCCCAATCTTGCAAAGACTTGCACATAATCTAACTTCACACAGGTGGATAGTTTCACTGAAGTCAGAGAGATTTATTAACCTGTACAACATTGAGCACATAACTTAAGTTTTGGAACAAGCAAGGCATCAGATTGTAAACTTGCCAGGGCAAAGGCCATATTTTATTCTTGTATATATCAGGACTATGACAACAAGCTCTTAATCCCATCTAGAGCTCCAGTGTGCTACCATAAAATAAATAACAGCTATCAGCTGATCCATCTGGTTCAGCAGGATAAGAAATTATGTGCATGTTGCAAAAAGGTAGTACTGAGTTATTTATCACAGTGACCTAATCTTCAAAAATTGGATTTTTTTTGTGAGCAAACAGTGATGTGGGACATGTGCTGGGAAGTTAGGATACCCTTATCTCATTTGTCAGTTATTAACCTCATTACTTAGGATGGTCAGCCTTTGATTTGAAAAATAATACTGAAACTGAACTACAACAAACATTTCAAAATTCCGTTAGTTAAACAATAACCAACCAAGTAGAAAATTTTGTTAATTGGATTATTATTTTGTCATTTACAGCAACTGATGCTAGCAAAAATACAAGAAGCATTCAGAAACACACAGCATAAAAACATCCTTAATCAGGTGTAATCCCTACACTAAACTATCAATCCTGACAAAGCAGTAACCCTGAAGTCAATGAAAAATACTTGCCATTTTCACAAATGTGACTGGTAGGAATGATATTGTCTAGGATAAAATTTTTCAAAACATCTATACGATTTAGGAAATTATGAGCGATTTGTAAGTATAAAAAGCATTCTGCAGCCTAAATTACATTGATTTGCAAAGACACATGAATCTAAACATTTAAAAGATTAAAGTTAGTGTCATAGCTCACTTTGACACTTAAAAAAATTACCCAAATCTTTCACTTTT
Source organism: Pelecanus crispus (assembly GCF_030463565.1). Lineage (NCBI taxonomy): Eukaryota > Metazoa > Chordata > Aves > Pelecaniformes > Pelecanidae > Pelecanus > Pelecanus crispus. Next base: position 26,756,046 of record NC_134652.1, read on the forward strand.
TGCCAGCATTATTCACTTATTTATTTTTAATATTACATCTACATTTAATATTCCACATTTACTTACATGCTTTCCTAAGGAGGTTAGGTAACTCCTTAAACTCTGAAAATATTTAGCTGGCTTAAGTAGAGTTTGATTTTCTGTATTTGAAAGCAAGGCTTTTTATTTCTACATTTTCATGTAATATAACAAATTAAACATAGGAAACGGTGCTGGAGTTACCGCAGAATATTGAATTCCATAACAAGCTAAAAAGTAACAGCATCTATGGTTATCAAACCCTATATTCTGAAATATTCACTTCAAAAACTTATCTTATGGCTATAAAATAAGAGAAATAAGATTCAACATTCACAAAAAACCTTCCTTAAGGAATAAAACTATTGTTTTGAACTTATAACAAACATCTCTAGCACTACAATACAGTTATCTCTGAAAGTGACACAAAACCTTTGCTAAGCAAGCATTTGAGACAGTACTTATCCTTTGCCCTTGTTTAAGAACTTTCTCTCATTTCCAATCCTGATAATACTATTGTTGTTCTCTCTCTTTTGCTAACATTTCAGAGATAAAACGACGAGGAATTATTAACTGGTAGAGGTGAAAAAGAATATATTACCTGCAAACACAATGCAATGTAGATCTCAAATTTAACAGGAAATTTCTTACAGCAGATTGCAAGACTAAGTCCATCAAAAATTGCAATAATTTAAGAATTAATATACAGATTGTGAAATAAATCTAATGAAATTCAGTGGGTAACTGGTTTTGTCCTTTCAATCGAAGTTTAAGCCAGCTCCAACAAAAAATGATGATGAAGCCACAAGGGACTTTTAAAGGAACTGGATCAAATGGAACTAAACTTGTACAAGGTTATTTTAGCTTGTGTAATCTGTTACACTTGAAAGTCAGTGTGTAAAATTCTGAGTATGTTTACTTGATTTTATAGGATTTTCCCCAGAAGAATCCTGCCATGATGTATGGGATGTATTACCCAGGAGTTTGTCCCCTCTTTATTTTTTTCTCTTTATTCTTTCTCGTTGGAGGATCTATTACAAGAACTGTAAATGGAGGCCTTAAAAAGATCTCTCATGTGTTGAAATAGTGTTCCTAGGGAAAATTCTCATAAGTTGAAGTCATTCAGAAAACAGCTGCAATTGTTACTATGCTGAAATACATCTACCCTGCTGTACTGTGATCTGTCTTGTAAGGTCCATAGAAAAAATGTTACTATACAGCCTCCCCTTTCTGTACTTTAGACCTGCTTGGAGCCATAAGATCGCTTTTCTTTATTGTTTAGTAAGTGTTTTTTAATGAAATGTACTGCTCTTATTATATAGGACTCAAAATACGATCTAAATCACTATCCAATAAAAGAAAATTATTGAGTTGGATATCTAAAGTTACTACCCAGAGGCTACTCTGGTACAGTATTTATAAATTTCTAAACAGTTAAGTATAATTGTCTTTCTGGTTTTTGGGAAGAAAGCCAAATAGCAGTTTTACTTACAGCTAAAGAAAAATATTTTGTGTTGGGCCCTGTTCATCTGGTGGGTAAAACAAGTAAAATTCCCACAATGTAAGACTCTGAAAGAAAATATAAGAAACATGAAAAACTAAATGGGAACAGTCAATAGATGCTACTTGAAGAAGAAAGGATGGAAAGGTCACCAGAATGAGGGAAAGGAGAACTACTGGAGCTTTCCCAACATAACTGCCAAGGCAGACCCCATCCCAGACTCAGTCTTCCTGGGTGTGTTGGAAAAAAGTTATGGTTAGGGAGCACAAATGCTTAACATGGATCTAATATTCATTTGTCTTCTCTCCAAAATGCTTCTTGATAAAATAATCTCACTTTGTATTTGAGGGGACAGAATGAGAATCAGGAAGGATCAAGGGACAATAAAAACAAATCTCCAGTACCCGAGGGTGACTTCTTTTCTCCACCACAAACATACCTCTTTACAAACCTTTCTAGGAAGACAACCAGTCAACATCTATAAGAGGAACTGCAAAATAAAAATAGGACTTCCGTTGTCACAAATCAGACATCTGAGTTTATGAGTCATTTTGTGAAGAGGTGGGCCAAGCTCCGACTATACAGCATTTTGTATCGCAGAAGCTGAGATATCTTAATGAAAGTGATAGTTTGCTGCAGCTTCAGTGGGATACACTTTGGCCTTTCGGTCCTTGGAACTTAGGTCTCCCAAAGGCAACAAACTGCTTGATTTCCAAAAGCTCATTTTCAGGACATTAGAGTCTGCACCTCTAACCTCTAGCAAGCCTACGGAGTTGTCCAGTCAGCTTTGAAACATTCAGTGCAGACAGCCACGAGAATGCTTTCCACATGAGAGCTTTCAACAACACAGGTACAGTCTGAAAGAGTTTCTTGTTCTTTTCAAGTAGAATTACACATTTTATGGAAAGGAGACTAGCAAATCCTTCCAGAACAGTTAGTAAACTTTTCCTTCTAAGGAAGGCATCTTGTTTTCATTCACAGTTCTGTGTAGTCACGCATTTGGTCATATGTTGCTAGACAGCTGCTAACGAACATAGATTTGACAACTTAGATACTTTACTGTCCTCCGCTCTGGCTACTCCAGGGTCCTTTGTAGCTCCGGCCCAGAATATTTTTTTTCTGTGCCTTGGAACTGCGAGCTATTTTTTTTCTTCTTCAGGAGGTCAAGGCAGAGCACTCTGGTTGGTTAAGATGCAATTCTGGCAGGATCAGTTAGGACTCAAGGCAGGCAGACCAGAGGACAAAAGTGTTGTTGCACTACTTATAGAAGGTCCAGATAATTAATGATACGCAGTCCAAAAGCCTGGGAATATTTTAACACTATAAGGAGACACTAGCAAGTCTTTGTTCCTGCATGAGAACTGCTGTATGCATATTCAGTTTGTCTTGAACTAGTAATGAGAAAATCCTTTGTTGATATAAACCTGATTAATTCAGTAGACTTTCTTTCAGCAGTTAACTTAATCCATTGGGAATTGGTGGCCCTATTGTTACAGAAATTTCCCTATCAGGAAGCCTTGCTGTCATACGTCCACCCTCCTGTTCCTTCTACAAGGCCTTTACTCTCATATTACATCTGGGTTCAGTTGTTGGTGCAGTGCTACATCCCTGGTTGGAAAGGGCATGTTTGGATGGATACAGAAGGTTGGCTAGTGATGAATGTTTATATGCCTAGGACTGGAAGTGACTTTGGTGTTAAAGTAGGTGATGAGGGTGAGGCTCTGGGGAAAAGGGAATGAAATCCCCAAATTCGTGGGTTATTTTTCTGCTGCCAACTTAGGAGTTATAGCTATGGCCCTGTACTTCAGCACTGGACAATGATTATGGCTTATCTGATGGTTAAATAAATTTGCATCCTGCTTTTTATGGCGTACTTCTTGTACTGGTGTCATTGTTTGTCTGACGCTGGAGTGAAATAATCACAGATAGAAACTGGAAAGATCCTTGTGCATTCAATAACCTAGCAATTAAATGACTGTAATTTTTTTATTTTTCAGAGACATAAACATAAATTAGATATCAGGTTTTCATATGAGATTCCTCTGCTTAGTGACTATAGAATTATACTAGCTTATTACTTAGAATAGCAAGGGCAAGATTACATTGTTAATTCCTTCAACAAAAATCTCACAGCTTAGGCCATACGTTTCTCAGGCAGTTCACACATCTTATTTTGTTTCTTCTCTTTTCAGCACTCTGTCACAGGTCAACCAACATTCTTCCACACTCCCAGATTTTCTAATGTCAGTGTTTCCCATGATCAGTAATAGGAGCCACATAAAAGAACAGCACAGGACACTTTTTCAAGGGATGGTGTTGGTGAGCAATATCTTAATTCAAAACCATACATTCAAATCTAGAAAAATTCAGATTGGCAATACTTAAGGTTTGTACCAGGTAATGTGTTAAGGATAAGTAAGTATGTCAAATAATACACAAATGTTAAAGCAAAAGTAAAATGACAACTCGCTCTGTAAATGAAGGTAATTAATTGCCAGTAAGGAGCTGTGAGGTGGTTCTAGTATGCTGCTTGTTGACCAGCAAAAGTTGAATCACCTGGTTTATATAACTGTCATGATAGTTGTGTCCACCGTACGTTAAAGCTGCATTTCATAGACAAAAATGTCACATTGGATATTACTTCCAGTAAAGTTTGTGCTATCTATTGATCTAATTGCTTCTGACAGTCTAACCATTGTACTCAAGGTCTTTCAAGAAAATTTACTGCACCAAAAGCAATGCAACCAATTCAGGAGTTGTGGATACCATAAGCAGAGAATTTACTGGGAAGATAATTATTTTGTGAAGCAACTGGTTTTTGAAGAACCCTTCCCTAGCCAGTGCTCCCAACTAAAATAGGCTGCTGGTTACCTGCCCTATGTTATGCTCTGTTTCCCCAGAAAAGCTACAGAAAGACTCACCTTTTTTTTTTTTTTTTACATGCAGACTGATATTTACCTGAAGAAATGTCCAAAATTTCTAAGTATGTGCCAACCTGTTGTGCCTCTTCTTCTCTGCATCAGTGACATTGAATAGGGCTGAAGGGATTTGGACCATGGCCCCAGTATACACTTCCTAACCTATAGGGGCTATGCTGTAGCAGCAACCTGGATATCATAGAATCATACAGCAGTTCAGGCTGGAAGGGACATCAGAGGGTTTCTAGTCTGACCTCCTGCTCAAAGCAGGGTCAGCTATGAGGTCAGACCAGGTTCTTCAGGGCTTCACGCAGTCAGGTCTTGAATACCTCCAAGGATGGAGTGTAAAAAATGACAAGTTTTCATGTGGTGCACAGGACTGTTACATTGCTAGGTTCTTCCATCCTTATTCAGGGATAGCCTAAGATCCAGTGTACTCCCAGAGGTAAAATACAACAGTGAAGTGTTGGAAATATCACTAACCTCTGGGCAAAGGCAAACCTTTTTTGATGATTTTAATTACATGTATGATAGTACATGATGAGACCCACCAAGGAATAGCCAATAGCCTGGTAGTGAAAGTACATATTTGGTTTTGAGATACAAAATTTCAAATCCCAGGTCTAAATCAGCAAAACAAGGAACCTCCATGCTGTGGTGGTGCAGCCCCCTGGGCCATGCTGAGACCCCAGGATAAGCCCTATTGTGCTGTTATCTTGGTCACAAATGCAGTGACATGGCGTCAGGCAGTCTCTGTTCGCACCTGGGCCACCTGCTGCCTGAATGGTACATCAGGACCACCCCAAGATCTCAGGATAAGCCCTACTGTGCTGTTATCTTGGTCATAAGTGCCGCCACTTGGGTGTCAGACACTCTCTGTCCACACCTGGGCCACCTGCTGCCTGTATTGCGTACCTGAACGACTCAGCACAAATTGTGGCCAGAATGTAAAATACTGACCAAAGTCAATCACCTCGAGATGCTATAAATAGCAATCCAAACGGGAGACCTTTTGAGGCTTTCCGGGACCACAGCGGGCTGTGTGACCCAGTATCTGTCCCTAAGCTGGGACACCTCTCAGGGTAGGTTTTGTGAGGATTGAAGGATTGTCCATTGACGATTTCACGAGGACTCAAAGGCCTGATTTTGCTAGGTTCGCCAACTGTCTGTTGATGAATGCCAGCACATAAAACTGAGTAATTCATGAAACTCACGAAAAGGGAAATTTTAATCACAGGTTAACCTTGGGGTGGGGTGGGGGGTGTGCAATTTGACTCAGAATTGTTTGTCTGTCTGTGTGTACGTGGTTTGATTTAGAGCTGTTTGTCGGTCTGTCTGTGTGTGATTTGATTTAAACCCCATCTGTGTGTGCAACCATGCTGCAAGTTTCAGGTGACCCTTGCCATTCTCAAATCTTTAACTAAGTTGCTATTTTGATTGTAACAAATTCCATTGAATTGCTGTTTTAAATTGGCTGATGCTTAAGTGCTCTTAAGAATTATACAACCTAATTCTGTGATCTATCTCGAAAATATTAATAAATCTTAAATTGCTGCTAAACCAAAGCCGTGTAGAAAAAAACATATTCGCAACACATGCCTGTCTTCCACTTCTGCAATGAGTTTCTTAATCATGACTATAAATTACCATAGTGTGACCAAGTCAGTCTCACAAATTTTTAAGGAAAGAAGTCCAAAATATTTGGGGTTTTATTGCTTCCAGGCCACAGGTTTGAAACTTCAAACACCCATGGGATAGAAAAAACACTTCCTTCCTCTTCTCTAAATCTACTTGTTATCCAGAGAACTATCCAACTGCACTTTGAAAATTTCAAACTTTTAGTTTCCTGGTACAACTTAATTCCACTATTACATTCAATAGTTTTATTGCTGATTCTAAGAAAGAATTTTCCACATTCAAAAAGTTCCCGTACTCAAGAAGTTGCACCGCTGCCTCTGATTTTTGGCTTGTAATTCCCATTTCCTGATTAGAGTGCAAAGAGGAAAAACTGAACTTAATCTTAGTTCTCACAGTCCTTGAGGGAAAAATATTTCTAGGTCAGGCTCACGGGGAAATTGCAGACCAAAGCACTATCCTTTCTACACCTACATTTATAGCAGGGCTAGATCCCGAGGGAATATTTACTGCAGCACTTAATAGGTTTATCAAAGGTAGGACTTCAGCTGCATAAGCTGCAAGACCCTTCAGGGATGGGAAGATGATTGTTTTTACACTGATGGTCTTTGCCAGGGTGCTTATGACTGCTTTGCAACTGCTTTGCACAGGCACTGTTGGTGTAAAATAGTCTTTGGCTACCTATGAATCAGTCCCCTACTCTCAGCAAAGACTGAAGGATTTTCTTCAATGTCCTTAAATGGGATGAGTACATGTCAAACCATGGGAAGAAATCGGCTTTGAGTTAATTCTAAGTGGCTTTTCGAGCAAGAAGGCACAGGAACTGTAAAGACAATTTAAAATTCTTGTTCTTTTTACTTTACTTTTTGGCTTGTATTACTCAGCTTTTTTTCTCTGCGGCTGCAACGTGCTTTACATAAAAAAGAAATCTTGTTAGACAGAGGCTTCAGGTATTCCGAAGTGAGTATGACTTAGCTTTGGCTATATAACAGCAACTGCCCTGGTAAGAAAGCCACAGAGCAGGGCAGGGTGAGAAATGAATGATTTAATATATTTTTTTAGGAAAATTTTAATATGAGAAAAAATGCCAGTTCCATGTTCATTCATTTTTACTCTGCAAGATGTGCTTTCTGATGTAGCAGAGAAACTACATGACTGTCCCTTTAAAAGCCATCATACCAATCAGCAGGTTTAACTGTCAAGCAAGCTGATGTAGGGCTCTTTGAATTACTGAGTGAGGGATATTCTTCCTGCCAGGTCCTGTCCCCTGTAGGCACTGCAGAGAAGTATTATAGGGCAGTCCTTACCTTGGGAATTAGCCTGCAAGACCCCAATGCTGTCATCAAACTGCATAGATTTGATGTTGAGTGACGCCAAGATGCATTCCTTGTCCTGCAGCGAAGCATCATCAATATTATTCTGATTGGCTGACAGGATAACGCACATGTCGCAGAGGTTGATGTTGACAGCCCTTAAATCAGCCCGACTTAATGGCGTACCCTTCGGCACAGAGAAAAAAAAAGGGGGGGGGAGGGGCAGGAGGGGCAGGAGAGGAAAAAAAAGAGAAACAAATTAAAGATTGAGAAGGAGCTTTGGGAAATTATTTAACAAGTATCTTTTTTATACTCTGACATTAAGCTGGTCTAACTATGTGCCAGGGAATAGGAGATGTGTGCTAATCTAAAGGGTAGTTGGTGCTGATGGCAGCATTTTAGGTTCAGTCTCAATACTCAGTCAAGCTATTACTAACAAACAAGAAACAGGAATAATGCCAGCATTCTACATCTCATCGGTGACTTGAAATTGTCTTGATTTAAGTTGCTATAATGTGGCAACCTCTGGCTCTCTAAATATAACAAGGGGTGTGTTTTAAATGTCTATTTATCTACTACCAAGTCACAATGGTCTTGGGCAAAAGAATAGCAATTTAAACAGGAAAGAATTATGTCCCCTACACATTTGAAATGCAATCAGGACAAAGCTATTTTTTTTCTACCTGAAGCAATACACAAAAAAGGTTAATCCTTTTCATTGCATGTTTTTGGTGCTTCTAGAAGCAAAACACACCGATCTTCAAAGTTGTGTGATTAAACCATTTGAAACAGAAACAAGACTTCATCTTAATGGACACAATTCATGCAACATTCCCTGCTTCCACAATTCTCAGAGAATGCAATAATTAAAATGAAATGTTGCGGTAGTCTGTGGGTTTTTTTTATAGTTAACACAAACAAGACACGACACTTAACCCATTATGTTTAGTTTAACGATAACACTTGCCTTTCACATCCAACAGTCCACATCTCTAGTTACAGAATATTAAATCTATGTCACAGGGGCTGCAACGTCCAGGAAAAAAAAAAGATTTTTTTACGGAAACTAGATTCTGCTCTGCTGCCTCACATGGTTTGGTACCCAAAGACCCTAATGATGATGAGGAGACTAAGCTGTCCCCTTGTCACACAGTGACTTTCATAAACCTGAGTCAAGACCCTACTCTTCCATCTCCTGATCGCTCATGGTGAACGTCTCCTGAACTCCACTGAGCATATTCAATGCAAAAGTGAATTTAAAATGCACAAAGTGAAGGCAGAGCTCAATTATTATTCAGTGGTTGCCACCTAGTTTCAGATACCAGCCTCACTATTCCACGTTACTTTCAATAATTTGAGGCATGAAACCTTGTGGAAAACAGTATATATCGAGCAGATATGATTTAGTTATAAAGTACTCATAAGTTAGGATATGATTATTCCTGCCACCTTAATTGTGCCCTTTGTGTCTGTACTGAGCACCAAGTGAAGCAGGATTCCTGTGGGGAAAAATAATATGCAATCATGTAATTAATTAAAGGCTTACTCCTAATGATTTTATGCAAAGGGACAGAATTAAGGCTGCCCAAGGATATTTAAAATTGGCATTTGCCTACTTTTTAAGAGTTTACTCAGCAGCTTAAATGCCTCTTTTAATACAGACTTTAAGTGAAATCTCCACTTTTTTTAAAAACCAGAACAAATGTTTTCATATTCAGCTGTAACTACATCCCCATCAGATATCAGCAGCAAGTTGTACCTCATGAACCAAAGCACAGAGAAGTAGGAAATGCGTTTGAGTAGCCTCCCTTTAACACATGAATCCTACCAGTATGATCTCAGAAACTTTAGTAAACTTTTAAATGAGTATAATTAGATCAGAATAATGCTGATGTGTGGTCTTCAACACCCTTGATTACTGTGTAAGATACAATTCCTTTACATATTCTGTATTTGTAAAGGTGCATTAACTAACTATTTAAGCTGTTTAACTTGAAATTAGTCCAAAACTACTCTAAATTTGGATGCAAAGTGATTGGGGAATGTAAAGGTGGTGTACATTTTCTTAATGCCTCTTCAGAATTCAGAATTGAAACTTTACAAATACACATTAGAATAATGGATACACATTATATACCGTATAGTTTGGAAGTAGTAGCTGGATTCTATTCTGCTTCACAGCTCCACAGTATTATTACTTTAATTCTGATTCCTCAGTCTTTAGCCTTCACAGTGACTGGAATTAAAAGGGACTGGCAGGAAGAGGAGGATATTAACTGACCAAATCTGATATTGACACCATTTTTGTGACAGCAGAGAATCTTGTGACACCATCTGTTGGATCAGTTTACAGAAAAAAGCCAAGGGCTAACACTAAAACTGCATTTACAGTAACAAAGACCTACAGCCTGAATTAATCAGAAGTGAAGGCAGTCTTTCCATTCTATAGTTATTTTCCCAATTATTCACTTTAGGTTACATCCATCATTGATTTATTTATTTTTAACTGCCGAAATGTAATTATTAAGAACTGGTAAATTCATAATTTTTCATTCTGATAAAAACATACAAACTAACTTTACTCTATAACGTACAGAGCATTCTCTTTTGTACTTACACTGTGGGCTTGTTTCCCTCCTGCCTACATCTTTGTGGGTCATTTATAGCTATGACCACCTAAGATCACTAGCCTAGAGGGCTTCATTTGTTTGTCCTGGAGCTCATGGTTCTCCGTTTTGGGCGCATGAGTGAATGATAATGATATATAGGAGAAAAAGGACCTCTGAATCGTGGTTTTAGTGGTTGTCCCTACCAAAAACAATAGGACCTTTTAATCGATTTCAAAAGGGTCAGGGTTTTGCCATACTTCCACACATGAGTATGGCAGGACTCTGAATGGAAATGCTAGGGCAATGTTCCTTATAAAGTAAGCCAGCCTACAGGAAGTTTTTATTAATATAGATAGATATTATGTACATAGAGTAACAATATTTTTTCCAAAGTTTTTGTGCATATAAATACATAAATAATGTCATAAATAACTACTATCATTCTGTCAGGGAAATCACAACATCAGAACTGGCTACATGCAGTGCACTACAGTGAATGTTCGATATATAACACAGCTAATACATTTGATGGCAGCTGAAATTCATCCGACGAGGATGACGAGGAACTGAACACTGCGGCAAATATCTTCTAATAAGGTCTCACAGGGCTCTGTTTTCATAGACACAGTAAAGGGAAAAATCTAAGTCCTCAGGCCTATAAGTAGACAAAAGTAAAAAAGCCTAAGATCAAAGTCAATATGAATCTGTCCGGTTGGTGTCCTAAATAACAAAGTATCAATAATATGGCTTTGGACTTACAGGCAAGATTGAAACCTTGGGGAAGTTATGCAGTGTCTCCCATTCCCTTCTCAGGTATTCAAGTGAACCCACGAACACAATGTGCTTGAGTTCATGGTAGTGAAAGTTGCTGGCTCGTAATGGCATCACTAAATTTCTTAATCCAATCAAAGCAGATTTAACATCCCCAAATATGCAAACGACTACATGCCCACTTAAAACTGTCATCGCTGCTTCACTTCGAGTCTAAAAAAAAAAAACAAAACAAAAAGACAAAGGAGAAATCAAACAAAGGGAAGCTTAAATCATATATTGAGTTTTAAACCAGGAAAAACACAACTGTCAATATTGTTCATGCACAAAGAAGCGGTTTGATAGTAGCTGTTCATTTTACCCTTGTTTATCCTTCATTAAACATGTTGAGCAGAAGAAAATTTCGTTCTTGTTTGCAAATCCTTCAGTGTTTGGGAAGATGTTGTACTGGACCGCATTCTGGTCCCATATATGTTTCTACACATGTGGATTAAGACTCTGGTTACAAAGCACTATGAGTTTAGCTAAGAACAGAATTTGACCTACTATGCATTTAGCCATTAGAAGGGTTATAGAAAAGAGATACAAACCCATGCCTTAGCTGATGAATCACTAGTGGGTTTTTTCAGGACCAATGTGAAAAGGAAAATGTGAGTGCCCAATGATCTTAGTAGGGCTTTTCGGTAGTACACATATCTTGTGGATTGACCGTATTCTCTTAGAGTCAAAGTTCTTATTTTAGGACAAGCTGCTACTACCCTGAGAAGCAATCAAAGAACGCTCTACCCTGTTCTGCTTTACCGTGGATGCCCACCATACTCCACAGAGCTTCTCTCAGCAAGAAAAAACTAGTGTGCAAGATCGTGACTAGTACTAACTTTTCAGGCCCACTGGATCTCCTGGGTTGTTGAATAGATAGAAGGAAAAGTCTCATGGAGAACATTTGAATGATGTTCAGAATTATCTTCTTGTCTCAGTGACAAGAATAAATTTTTGCACTAATTTAATCAGTGGTAATGTCTGTTGAGCAGGCAACTCAAACACCAAGATGATTAAAGTCAGCCATTAGGAAAAAATGACCTTCATTTCTGGAGCCGGTCTTTACTGCACTCCATCAAGTAGCTGTGGATCCACTGAATCATATTGCGAAGAAGTTGTACACTCAGTACCATTACATAGAAGTTTTGCCAACGAATAAAACTAAGACAATGGTGAACTGCAAAATTTTCCCCTCACTTACCCAGACTATACGTCCTTTTTCTATATTATGGAAGCATGACAATGTGCAATACAGATTGGAATATGCAGCAGAGGTGTTCACTATGTAAGAAGCATGGGAACTCTAATTAGAACTTTTCTCGTTAGTTAAAAAATACACGAGCTTTCAATTTCTCTGGGGAAATTACACTGATTTTCATACAACTCTACCAAGGGGGTGGTCTTGGCCCTTCAAACAACAGAAGACATGAGCAAATGCTCAAGTGAAGCATGTAAAGTTGTCCCATGCCTCTGCCCATGGTTCTTGAATACTCAGACTTTACAAGACAGAGACAAAGTCTTGAAAGAAATTATTTTAAAAATGTCACTCTATAGTCATTGATCTGTATGTAGCCACTTACATTTGACTGTATGTCAAAACCAGTCCTTATTACCTGATACTGCTGGAACCTTGCAGAGCCAAAACAGACCTTGGGCAGAAAAATGAATCCTTTTCTGATTGAGGCATCATCAAGTATCAATTAGAAGACAACGTGGGAAATCTTCAAATTACATACTAATTTGTACTTGTGTTGTCTCTAAGGACAGTGTTAAATTTGCATGGATATGAATGCAGACATAAATTGCGGACTGTGAGTCTGAAAAGGTGCAGGGAAGCAGGTTTCTGGCAGTGTCTTTATTGGTGATGATGCATGAAGCAGAAAGAACCTGGCCAGACTTACAGATTCGCAGGCTAGTAGGGGGAAAAACTGACATGGCATCACCAAGAGATGATAAATGAGGCACTCCACAGTGCCATTTTCAGAGAAACACTTTTCAAAGTGGGACAACAGGTAAAGGTTGTCTGCTAAAAAGTGTTTAGAGCATGAAGGCAGATTTCTATCTCTGTCTATTACAAAGTATTGTACAGCAGGGCTGCCCCTCCTTGCCTGTTGCATATAAATGCGTATTATTTAAAGCTGTTCAGCCAAACTCCAACTCACAGCTCAGTCTCTAGAATTTGGAATTTACTTGCTTGACTGTTTAAACACCGATATTGCAATTCCAGGCAATGTCATGGTTATTACAGAAACCCCTAAGGAGAAGTGGAGACAAGCTTTTAACCCCCGATTGCTAGAATAAACTGGGGCTGTCACCATCATTGGCTATACCACACCACAGTGCAGGAAAATCTAAGAGAGCAGGCTCAGGAAAAGCTTTATGAAGTGCGACAAAGTGAAGATCCACCAGGGAGTTCATTTCAAATATCATCGGTTTTGCGTATGAGATCTGGAGTTAGTTACTTGTTACTCTTAGGTATGAGTACATGAACACAAGTGGCACAAACTTTCACCGAGCAAAATAGACTGTGATAGGCCTTCTAATTATTTTTAATGACTTGAGTCATTTTGATGGTTTCCTGGTTTCCCCAGTTAAACAAACATATACTCAGGCTCACTGAAACATGCTAGAAAGGCAGAGTAGTAGTACTACTTACTCCGGCCTATCTGGGCATCTTGAAATGTTGGAAATTGAGAAAGAAGTTCTAAGAAAGCAAAATTCACATAAATAAATAAGAGACAGTGCAAAGCAATGCTTGCCTGTATTAGAATCATTACTGCCTTGTGTAAAGAGAGAAACAGGGTATGTAAACATTTAAATATATCCAATCTTAATTCTCTAAAGATTTAAACTCAATATGCAAATTTCAGCTTATGAAAAAGAAATCCTCTATTTTGGACCAATTTTGATTGTTGCACTTGGCATACAGATTTATATAATCATAATTCTTTAACCAAAATGCTAGCTTTGATTTCACCACGCCGTGCTTCTGATTTCAATATGCTGGATTTAAAGTAGAGATTAATTTATTAATCCATTAGACATCAGTTCTGTGGTTCAGATAACCTCTTTTCAAACACAACTTATCATCAATACCTACCAAAATGACCTTTTCAATGTCCTTGGCTGGACACCAATGAAACATCCCTGTAGAGTCATATTTTTTCACATTGGCATCCATATTGTCAATCTGCTCGTTGCCAGGAATTAACAAGGGGTCATGCCTGGGGAAAAACAAGTTGAGGACAACATAAGTGGAAAATATTATGAATTATGGATGGAAAGATATCCCAAGAGCTGTGTACAAAGAGGGATAAAAGTAAAAAAAAATGAAATGTATTTACACTTTAACATGCTTTCACTGCGGGCACTTTTAAACAAAAGCTGAAAAGAAAAAAAAGTTAGTTTTTAAATTTTGGGTGCAGTTTCAAAGATTTTCTATACTTTTTCTACACCAATAACCACTTAATTTTAAACTGGGCTTTCTGACACCACCACATCCATAAAAGTTTTTTTCTTTCCAGTCCCACCCCTCCAAAATAAATATTGGAGTTGCTATTAGCATCTGCAATGAAGTAGAAGGGATAGGAACAGAGCCCCATGCTGACTGACTGGCATAAGTATGGAAAGCCAATTACTTGCTTTTACCACATACAACTTCTGACGTGATGCTCTTCGCAGTAAAAGCTTTAACAGGCTGCACTTTAAATATTTTAGCAATTTGCCCAATCATATTTTGCTTTCCCAAACTGAAGCCTTTTAAAGATTCAACAGTATGTCATTTTAGAGCAGACTGACTAACAAATGCCCACATCTGGAATACATGATTTTAATACCAAACAACAATGTCCATTTTCTCGGACAACTCTGCCTGTGATAACCTTCTAAGTGTTTTTGCAGCAAGATTTCAAAGGACAAGGCTTCTCAAAGGAGAAGTAAATAAAAGACATTTTCATAAACTTGCTTTCCAGCAAGACAGTTACATCTAAGCACGGATACATACAGTTCTTTAAGTTATATGCTAAAATCAAACATTAAGCTAAGTACTAAGTGACTCCAACACTCTCAGATGCTAGTGAAGATCCCTAAGTGGTTGCATTATACAACAGCATTAGAAGGACAGTGTTTACAAGGCATAGGGTAAACTGACCCTAAAATCTTAAAGTCAAGGACAGAACAGAGCTTTGTCTGGCAAAACTAGTCTTTACTTAAGGTTTTTGTCATGAATGTTTGAAATATCCCGATACAGAATTGTAACATTTCAAAGAAAATATTCGCAATTAGGAATATGGTAAGTACTCTGAGACAGGTAGCCAAATTTTAAAGCAGTTTGCCCTTTGAAGCCTGTTAAAGAAATGCCCATATTGGCTGAATGCTCAAAACTGGAAAGTTTACTGCTTTTAAAGGATATGAGCCAGCAGACTGTGGTAAGAACCTCTCTTCTGCATTGCCGACTAAAGCAGACTTTGAACACTGTGTATGATATAGGTTAATTTATCCTGAATACAGTACAATAATTTACCATGCTTAAAACAGTTATGCTCGCATGCCTAAGTAGGGTATAATCTCTAATTCTGTCAGGGTGATTAATTTGCGTAATTTTATAGCCACTGATTATATATCCATTGAAATCAATGGAAAATTTGCATTCATTTCACTCAAAACGGGTCAACTCCATAGAAAGTGGCTTAAAAGAACTTGAGAAATTATTAATACAATGTTCCATTTAAACCAGAATCTTTTCATATTTTAAGAAAAAGCAATGCACTACATGGCAAAGGCATAAGTCAGACTCATCTGGAAAAAGAAACACTGTGTTTTCCAAGTTTTTTTACATTCACTCAACAGAGATACAGTTCAGTGCATTTCACTATCAACCCACTGGCAGCAGAGGAGTCTCTAGGGGACTACCTGGAGTCTCTGACACTACTCCAGGTTTAGTACTGAAAGGCCTTGTAAGTGTGCTCCCTCTTTTGTGGGAAGCAGAGGTGACTTCTTGGTGCAAAAGCTGTACCAAAGGGTTTTGTTGTGGGTCGTTTGGTTTTGGTTTTGTTTTGGTTTGGTTTGGTTTTTTAATTTCTACAAAAATACCTAGACTCTGCATTCTCACATCCCATTAATCAGCGAGCTGCAGCCATGGTAGTTTTGGCTGAGAGCTAACTGTGATGCTGTTCATAGGGCATTCCTTGCTGCTCATAATTGCATGTAGCACAATAAGGTCTGCAAGCATGGATACAATTCCATTTGAAGGTTGTGCTAATGTTCACACAACATTTAGTGGCACTCTGTCCTAGCTATTTTTTCTGATGCAATGTGTTAGCTATGTGTTTAAAAATAAGAAATTTTGCCAAAAGGTTAGGAATCTTCAGGAGCTTCCACTGAAAAAAGTTTTTCTTTCTGTTTTGGTTTTTTCTCCCCTAAACTTTCACAGGACATTTCCCTACCAGCCTTTTGTAGCACAGCACTGAAATGAAAGCAAAGTTCACTGATCAAATCGCCTCCTTTTTCTTTCAGAAATTAGATGCATATAGGAAGGAATTTTCCTTTTCCCTTTCACTTCATCAGAGAAACTATAATAAATCAAATTGTAAAAAATGCCACATTCTAATTTTCTAATCAGTGTTTCTTTTCTGCTCTGAGATTTAAAACTAAATAGAGCATCTGAAGTTTTCACACAAATGAGTATTTAACAATACTCTAATCCCAGTCACAGAGATGTTACAAACTGAAAGGAATCTTATAACAAAGCAGGTAATAACAGATATCTGACATCAAATTATGGTCAACTGCCTTGAAGTCTGAGGCAATTTTGTGTGTGTGTGCTTAAAGCCTAGTGTAGTTCTCTTTTGCGTAAGGGCCTTGAATCCTAAAGGGGAATATTCGAAGTAGCTTGTGCCAAAGATTTATTAGAATCTTATCTCAATACTATATTTTCTAGTTATCTTAGGTTTAAACCGAAGTGTGCTACAGAAGGGGTGAAGATTATGAATCATCAGATATAACTCTCTACTGAAGTTTTAGGTAACAAATTGTGATTTTTAATTTCTTTTTTTTTTTTTTTTAAATCAATACATGCACTTATTTGCAATATGATAAACTGTTTGGATCCTCTGATTCATTGCTTGGAGTACAGCAAGTGGGAGCCTTAAAAGAAGCAAACAGGATGGGTCACACAACAAGAAAGTATGTTAATAGATACTATTGTACTACTTTTACTCTAGGAGAATGGATTATTGTCTGAGAAGGAAACCGTGATAAGACTAGCCACACTTTGTGTTTCAGAATCTGTGGCTTGTTACACATAAGTGTGTTTATTAAATTGAAATCTTCTGGGCTAAGATATTATTTTAATCTCTCATTAATCAATGATTTTTCATTCTCAGTAAAGCAATCCCTGAAAATATCTATGGAGGTTGAAAACTGTTTACTACCAAGGTCCAAATTTGTCCTCAGATGTTAGAAGATACGCTGGCTTATGCACTTAAAAACTGAATTGATCTTTGGAGGTGTTTGTTTTTTTTTTAAACCCATGGTCATTTTATGAAGTAATACAGTAATAAAATAGTATCACTACTTTGGACATATACACTCTTGTTAATCTGATGATCTAAACCTGTTTTGCAAATACTAGAAATTAATTAAGACAGACACACAGAGGCCAAGGCTGTCAAATCTGCCTAAGGGGTTTGGACACCCTCTTCCCATTAAAATTCCTATTACACAAAGCTTTACAGTTGTTGCCCTTGCAGCCAAATCATGGACTGCATGGTTCTAGAGCCTCTCTGTCCCGCTCACCCTTGAAGATGGCCCTGTCAAGCCATGCTTGAATCACATTGGCAGGTTACTGTGGAAATGCTTGTATTAGCGCTGCAGCTAGTATGTTCTCTAGGGCTGTAAAGTCATCTGCCTGAAAAATTCAAATTATGTGAAGAAAACCACCTTCTACCAATTAAAATCCATAGCGTTTGTTTTAAGTGAGATGGCTTTTATGGCTTGCAATGACCGAAGAATTTGGTCATTCCAGCTAGGAAAAGGCAGGCATGTATAGCATGCATGGGAGAAAAGGAGCAAAAGTTCATTTTCCCTTACCCATAACCCCAGTTTAAAAATAGCTTCTCTGGTTCTTATGGCAGATATTACATACGCATGACTTAAAACAAAGAGCAAAATACCATCTTTTCAAGGTTTTGAAAAGCATATAATGCCACTTATGATCAATTAAACTTGAAAATGACACTAAATGTCATGCTACAGCTGCAACCCCAAAAAGCCTGCCTGGAGGACAACAGCCTAAAGCAAAACCATAAATCCCACTTCCAGCAAACCTATTGCGAGAAAGTCAACATTACATTTTAAAGAGCGCTGTTTACTAGCACACATTTATAACTACTGCAAACTTATTTACTTGGAGTTTCCGAGTCTGGAACTTCTGAGTAATGACTGCGGATGGACAGAACTGAAAAGACCATTTGGGGCCAAATAGCTGCCTCATTAAATGACTATTGTTTAGCATATCCTTTGATTCTGTCAACTTTGTCTTAACCCTCTTGCTATCATTCATATGCAATTTTGAGCGTTAAAGCAATATACCCTCATTGCTCTGCAGTGGAACCGCTCCATACATTGAGCACTGGGAATGAGAATACTATATGACCAGTAGAGACCCTGGTATTGTTTGAAAATAAACTGTAATCTGTTAGTCTTTGCACATCAGTAAAACAATGTCTTGGCTACTTTTTATTCTGCCCTACAAAAAATTCCCCTTATATAAAATCAATGGCAAAGCACCCCTGGGAACAACACATTCGTCTTTAACCTTGTGTTTGTTAAAGTCTACAATTATGCCTTTCTCAGGTAGATATACTATATCTGGATTGTGCCCACAAAAAGATGTTTAGCAGTCTACTGTTTGAGATTCAGGGTATTGAAACTCACCTTGTGTGTGGGCCAGGAATTTTGAGTTTTCCTACCTGACTTTGGATGTGGATGTGTGTTTGCGAGTGTATGCACACACATACTTAATTTTAGGATGAAGGAGTGGGTTTGTTGAAGGTAAGATAGGAACTGAAGACACACTAGAGAATGTCTCATGCCTTTGAAATTTCTCCTACAACTACCCTAACAAATTGTGGCAATTAACATGCTGTTAGTGTTAGATGTATGCAGCCAGTACAGGTGCTAATAATTGAAAAAGCATTTAGAGCTTTTACACCCTGGCTGAATATTTCATGATGTGCTGCATGTTTCACTATTTACTCAGTGGGCCTCTGTCACTTCAATCTTCTCTGACTGCTTTGACTGGTGCTATAAAGCTCAACCAAGATAGAGTGACGGCTTGTCACAGGCAAACTCCACTGACTCCGGCAGCTCGCTGGGACTAGCTGTGAAGGTTGTCACGATATTCTGATGGAATTCAGCAAATGTTTTGTGACTAATACACCCAACATTTGTCGGCTACCATTAGCCATTCCCTGTGACCCTCTGCAGTCTGTGTGGATGGCATTAAGTTGTAATGAGAATTTGTTGCCTATGTGTGTTACACTAATGACACTCTCTTACTGATCTTTCCTTTCCCAGGTTAATCAGCAATGAAATTTGTAAGGATTCAGTGCCCAGATACACGGGGCTTTAGAGAAGAAAACCCAGTGTGACAAGAGAAAGAAAACCTGCAGTTTGCTGTTAAAAGCTTTCACTGTCATATTCAGAAGGCCTTCTAATATTGGCCACAGTCTCACACTGTCTGACTTTTTCCCTAAATCTACAAAGAATATATCTAATCCAGTGGTTGGTACTTAGTGCCCTGTGCATGCTTATGGGCTGAATTACACTGCTAAGAATACTAACAATTCTCCTTCCTTCCCTCTCTACCCAGATGTTGCTGAAGTTTTTTTTATCTTCACAAGCCTTACTGAAGAGTTCACGTTAATTTATTAAGACTACTAAGGACACTGATATAGAGCTGTTTACTGTAAGAATCTTGCTCATTAAAGTATCTTGGCACCTCAGGACATGTTCAGAATATGCTTCTGAAGAATGAATCCTCTCACACAGAAAAGTAACAAAATAGTTAAATTTGAGACTTTTATATGAGCAATTTAATGAGGGGAGACAAGGCGCACAGCCAATGTATCTTCTGATTTTAATATTTCCCATTTCTATCTACTCGAGCTGCGGAACTAGCAATCTTTGAGGGGCAGGAGAACGTACCTGAAAAAATAATTTTTCGTTTGTAAAAAAAAAAAAAAACCACAGTTAAGTGGCATCATAAAATATAGGAGTGGGTTTTGTGACTTAAATGAAGTGTGCAGCCTTTATACCTTATGATAAAAGCTACCACTTTTGCAAGTCAAAATTTATAAGAATACGTTATTTTCTTTAAACCCAGTTTAAAGCTAAAGAGTTTCTTCTTTCCATTGCCTTGATCTGAATGGATCTTCTGTTACCCTGAACTTTATAAAAAAGCCTGTTGATTTTTTGTGCTGGAAAAGTCTCCCTTTCCTTCCTGACACTGCACTCTCATCTCAAAAACGCTTGTGCAAGATTTCACAGTACTCTGTTCTTATTCCCATGGTTTATAGCACAACTACCAATGGTAGCAACAGTCAGAGGGCTAACATATGCTACCTGCTATCATTCAAACCTTTTCATTCTATAACCTTGTTAAAAACGGGTCTAAGATAACATAGTGATTACTGAGCTACTCCTGTTGCTCATGTTGGTTGCAGTGAACTTGTAAAACAGAATCAGGAAGTGAAATGTGCTATTAAATACCTGCTGTGTTGCAGCTTAGTTATCATTGCATATTAGCACTGCATAAAGTTAGCCTTGTAAATCCCTAACAAAGGATGTAAATTTTAGAGTACGCGATGGAAATCACCACGGCTGAGGGACATACATATAACCAATTATTATGGTTAATCAGTGAGCTTTCACCTCTTCAAACCTTACCTTCATGCCTGATTTAGGGGAGTCACAGAAAATTATCAGATTGAACTTATTTTCACCAGTTTTTGCTTGAGAAATGTTCCCCTCTAGACCTCTCATCACTTTTTGGGGTTCCTATGAGAAAGCTCATAGTTTCAGTTCCTGGAAGGGCAGCACTACAATGGCAGGGGCAATACAAATTCATCCTGAGTGACACTAGCAGAAATGTGTGTGTACATCTGAGTGTATGTTGCTGGGCGGGGGGATGAGGAGATAAATGTGCACAGCCATTGCTCATATACTTAGAATATTATATCCAACTTCAGGAAAAAAGACAGGAGGTTTCCCCCTCAACTTCATATAAATAATCTCATTAGTTTTCCAGAAACGTATGCCAAAAAGCTCACTTTTTTCCGTGTCACTTAGCTGGGTCTTGACAGTCTCTGAGCAAGTTTTATGGTTTGGTTGGGAATTATTTTAGATTCTTGATCAGGAAAAATCCTCAGGCTTATGAAATTCTCCTTGGCAACACACTGAAAACCCAGCATCCTCTGATGCCTCTGATTCTTATGTGATCAGGGACACTAATGATAATGACCCTTTGCTGAGTATGCTACTTGTCTAGAGGCCTATGTCAACTACACCACTACATTCAGAGTGGACAGGGACAAACTATTTGTTTGCTCTTCAGGCCCCTTGGGCCCTGTCATATGCTATTTGTTCTTGCATTAAGAGGTAGTTTGACTCAGCTGGGCTGACATTTCCTTCAAGTCAGTGTATTCCACTCATGCAGTAGCAGCTACCAAAGCATTAAGTGAGGACCTGAGCCGCAGCAACAATCCTTTTAAGTGGCTTTTTTGATTCGTATCCAGGGCTTTTCACATTTTTACTGGTCATTCTAGAATCCAAAATGACACCTTTTTTTAAAAACTAGCTTTGCTATTTGATATTTGGGCGCCTCCTCATATTTAACGTGGCTATTCATCAATAACATGCATCAAAACCTGGGACTGTGAGATGATGAACAGGTGACTTGGTATCACTGCATGACACCAGAGGCATCAAGTAGTTCTACTTTTCTTCATCTCATGAAGTAGGAGACCTGATATGTGATTACTCTGCTACTCACAGCTTTCCTTCCTTTTCCTTCCACTTCCTATTTTAATTTTACTTTTTATTGTAATAGGATTTCCTTGTGTTCACATCTCCACAGGAGAAGTATCTGATGTTCCTGTTGGACTTTAAGTTATTTTTAAATAATACCCATGTTCTTGTGGGTTTAATGGGACAGAATTCTGTTGATGTAAACCAGATAGAAATAACCATGATGGTGCAGAGTATTTTTCTAGTTAATTTGCATTTATAGCTATAGTTGGAATTTGAAGAAATTGTTTCTGGTTGATTAGAATCTTCCAGTATTGCATCAGTGTGACTCTGCTCATGCCATTTCATGTGATGCAGTATTCAGTTAGAACAGTGACTTTCTAAATGGGAATCTAGACCATTTGTGATGTATACAAAGAACATTTGTATGCCTACCATCTATTTATTTCAGTTAGTAATTTACTGGAATTTAGAGACAATAACATCAGAAAGATGACATTGAAAAGATGTCTTCAATCTATCTATCTGGATCATATTTGGTAATACAGCTTTCTACTGATGTGTGAGTAAATCTCAAAAATTCCCACTTTCTGACCAGGTCTAAATAAGCACCTGTCAGACCTCTTGTCATAATGTCCCAGGGAATGCCTATGATATAGCTTCTGTCCTCTGTTCTACTCCAGTGACAGCAGAAGTCATAAAGCTTTATCTCATGGCATAATACCCTCTTCCCTGATTTGCCCCAGCCACTGTGGAAATCTAAAATCCGTGCAGCACTTTCAATGTTTGCCTAACTGTAGGGCTGCTCAGAAAGGGGTACTAAAGTCACAAATGTGATCACAATTCATAAATGAACTTTTCACATATTCCTCCTTTACACGCTCCAGATTTCTTGTCCTCCAGGTCCCCTCTAGAACCAGGACCATAGCTGAGGAAAAGTCTGCAAAGTAGCCAGCTGTTTCTGTGGGAGGGACAGGGGTGAAACTGGCTTTGAAAAGGAGCTTTTAAAGTGAATTTAAGAAAAATATTGCAAAGATAAATATCAGCTGCAGACACGACAGTGCTTTAGCTGATTTACCTGTTGTGTACTTTTAGCTGACATACCCTAAAGATTTCTGGGCAGGAAAGCAAGTACCTGTCACTTTAGGTAATTTACGAGGATACAAACCAGCAGATAATACAGCCCACCTTTGTTTATCAGAAAGGAGAAAAGCCTTTGGCCGTTACAGGCAAAGCTTAACAGAGTTCTCTTCTGATTCGATCCACTTTCTCTTATTTAGCACCTTGAATGTGAGTTAAGCCAGTGTAGATAAAGGGTGAGACAAAGAGATGGTTGGGTCTGGGGAGAGGCTGAGGGTGCCGACACAGGGCTGGTGAATAAATTTAGCAGCAAGGGAGAAGAGGAAGAAAACAATGTCTGGATTTGGAAGCCTGGCAAGTTCTCCACTCGCTGCTCTATCTGTATTTAGCAATTCTGATGTGCTACTGAGCAGACAGCTCAGGCTCAGGACGACTACTCTCCCTCAGTCCCTCTTCAGCAGGCAATGAAAGCAAGCTCCACTTTGAAAATCTTCCCCCATCATGCAAACTGACACAGGCATGCTTTTCAAAAACCCACAGCCAATCTGTTGATCATTACTTATTTACAAAGGCCTTCGGGCAGAAAGTCCTGTAAAAACCATACTTGATACGGTATACACTAGCTTTTTCTGCTTGTGGAAAAAAGTACCCCTAAGGCTACCTCAAACCATCACTTTCTATTGCACATAAAATGTACCGTGTAACACTAAAGTATTTAATATATATGGTATAATATATCTACAGGAAAGGCATTTGTGTAGAAGTATGTTACCCTGTATTTGGTAATTTGATGTTTTGCTGAAGGCTATGACTTGAAAAAGCCTGCACCTAGTACAGAGGACCTGTCATCTCAGTACCCAAGAGCCAATAGAATAAAGAAGTACCCTTAAGCAGCAAAACTTTGACACAGCTTTGAAGCATATGAAAACAGTATAACTCCCCAGAATTATTATTACTCAAGATCAAAGAAATGAGGCATACTTTACATAGCAAACAGGGACAGTGTGCTCAACTCCAAATGTTTCAGCTATTTCTCTCTCTCTCCCTCTCTTTCTTTTTATTTCTACTTCCCCAAAATCAGGGGGTGGGGGGGAATCTCCCACATGTTTAGAACTTTAAGTGGTTAAAACTATTAGTACCAGACAAGAAGACTGTCCAAAGGTAAGTAAATTGAAAATTATGCTAGCATGACAACTGGCACCATAAAAATGAGAAGCTTGCCAGTATGTTCATTTTATTCTTCCTCATAAACTGTAAACAAGCATGTAAATCAGTGTCATATGGGCAAGGCTGAGCTAACAGGAAGGCAGAGAACTTTTAATGATACATTTAACAGAAATAGATGGTCAATTGGAAAAAACAGCCACAGCTGGGTGCATTTTCCTCTGTGAATCAATCTCACTTTTGGTTCTGTAGTCTAAACAGAGATGAAGACAACTTGTAGAAGTTACGTCCTTGAATATGCCCTATATTGCAGTAACAGTAAACGAATACGGGTGCTTCTGTAACTGGCCAAAGAAAATTTCCAGTCTATGGACTAAAATACAAAGAAGAATAGAATACCTAGCTGTATCCAGAATTGTTAAAGGAACAAAATCATTGCCAACAATAAAAGTCATGAATTATTTTAGATATAGAGAGAACTATATATTCATATTAGTTTTTTTCACTTAACCTCTGTGACTGCGGAGCAGTTACTGTTACACATGCACCCAAACTGGATGAATGTGTCTGTTTATATATGTAAGTAAGCTTACATTTTTCTGAAGATATATGCAGTGGAAAATGTCTGCTATGATATTTAGTTCTGGAACAATTATGGACTGAGGTTCTAGCCTGGCTACTTCAGATATGCAAAACCAGAGCAGGAATGGCCTCCTTGTAGAAAACTCCACGTCCGCTATCTGATTCTGTTCTGACTGACTTGAGCAGGCAAAAGGTGAAGTACAGCGAAACAGAAAGCAAATGCCATATTTTTTTAATAGATTCCACTTTCATGTTGCAGTTCTAGTTTTAACAAATCTCTTAGAGGTAATTTGTCCTATGGAAGGAAACTACATAGTTATACAAAGGCGCACCGGTGTAAAATAATGTACACATAGCAACAGGGGAAAAATATCACTAACAAGATGATGTTTTCATCACCCACTTTTAGAGTATATACTACCCTCTCAAAAATCCCTGTATTTCATAATTAATGTGCTTTTAGCCTGAGTAAAACTGCATTAGTTTTGAACTTTGCTTTGGCAAGTACATAGATTATTAGACTTTTTTATCAGTCTAAATCAATTAACCGAAATTTGATTTCAATCGACAGGATAAAAGGAAGGTAATATTCAGGTTCATTTTTGATTGTGATGATACATCTCACATATGGCCTTAAGTACAGAAAACAGTACTCAGAGGGAATCCAACAAAAAGAGAATTGCCTGAGGCAAACTAACCACATGAGTTCCCCTGATTGGTTAGTGCTATCATTAGTGCCACTGCTGTTTAAGAACTACACACGGACAGGACAGGGTGACAGCTAAGACTTTAAAGCCTATGTATTTTTCAAACAGCTTTTCAAACTGTTTTTCATGACAGAATTTTTTTCAGCTCTATCATTAACTGCTGACAAGCTGACAGAATAAATACTTCAGCCTTTCAGAAACCATCTAACAATCTTTTTTTCCACCCCCTCCCCTTATTTTTGATGTGGGGGGAGGAGAAGAGGAAGGAAGGAAGAAAGGATATGAAGATATGAGTTTCTTACAGTCTTACCTCATCAGTTTGGGTGAGGAGTTGGGTGAATTTCGCATGCCTCCGTTTCGCTGCTTTTTTTTGGGTGATAGTGTCGACGGCTGCTCATCTTCAACTGGAAATATAAGGAACTCATGAGATTAAGTACTGCTCTAAGTGCAATATGAAATACAAGTGAAGTAGCAAAGAACACACACTCTATGTCCATTCACGCACTGATACTTCATTGCTAACATAGGCCCAACAGTAATAAAAATCAAATACATGTTAGTCAAAGAGGTTGGTTTGAAGGAGAAGCAGGGAAGAATACCAGGGTTTTGAACACAGGCGTTCAAATTGGTTTCATACTTCAAAAACAAAGAGGGGGGAACCACATTCGGGTTATTCTTAGAGTTATTTTCAGTTAATCTGCGCTACAGAAAAGTAGAATTAGTGCTCTGCTATATTCCCAGAAAGATGAAGTACTATTTGCAATACCAACATAACAGCTGCCAGCCTGCTTTTGCTAATGAACTAGACACCAGTTGGTTCTTGCTCCTCACATGCCAAACAACAGAGTCTTCATGAAGAGATGTAAAATATTCAATGCCTTGACGTTCAATGATTCAGTTAGTCGGGAATGTGAATGCAGCCTGCCATTGTGCACAGATCTCCAGCACAAGTCAGACCTCATCGCTCTACCCTTCTCACAAAAGGGAGTTTTAACAGGAGTAAACAGAATGAGGTTGAATGGAAGTGGGGAGACAATACCTGTATAACAGAGGATGCATGTGTTATGCAATCTTTTAATGAGGATGAGGTGTGTTGTCAACGACAGATCAATTTCCAGATGTAAAATCACTTACGGTTTTGCCAATCATAAACTACTCTTGGATAATCTATGTCACAAGACGTATTGCTTAAACAAGTGCAGCTTCCTAATAACTCATCTATAAGCATGA
The DNA here is from genome assembly GCF_030463565.1 of Pelecanus crispus. Classification (NCBI taxonomy): domain Eukaryota; kingdom Metazoa; phylum Chordata; class Aves; order Pelecaniformes; family Pelecanidae; genus Pelecanus; species Pelecanus crispus. The sequence continues at coordinate 26,782,641 of NC_134652.1, forward strand.
ACCATCATCTTTACTCTTTCAAGACTGCTACTGCACTTGATAATCTGCGCATAAGGTTTACATGTGCTATCAAAGGGAGTTATCTTATGCCCACTTTCTCAAATTCACACTAATGCTGAATTATTCTAATATAAAGAAGGAAAAAATACACTTTTTTTTTCCATCCTATTGTTAACTGAAAAATGAACTAGAAGATAATATAACTGATGCCTAGGAAGCTGTTACTTTAAAGCTAAAAGGAAAGAGATTAGTAGTAGTAGTAGTAGTAGCTATATTAAAATACACATTAGCAGTGCACAAGCAGAGGCTGGGAAAAAACTTCTATTTGCAATGAGCTACGTAGGAACAACAACAAAACCTGGATTATGTCATGTGCCCTAGACTTATCTGTGAAGAAATTAAGCAATATCCTTCTGCTATAACCCCCTTCTGACACTATTTTATTACAGACTGCACTCTAGCCTGCCACGTCTGTCTGTTTGCCCAAGTCTGCTGTGGAACTTCATTTTGCCTTGGTCAAGACTGAAGGACTGGGCCCTGAAAAGACAGATGTGCTGTCTTTTTAAATGACCTGGCATCAACTAACACATCAAGGGAATCAAAACAAAAGAAAGCACTGCAAAAGAAAAACCAAAACAAAAAAGCTAACCCCAAAATAAATGCCCCAAAGAGTGGTGTAAAAGTTAATACTTAGATCAGAGAAATGACTGTCTAATAATGATTTATTTCACTGACTTAACTTTCTTTTCTTCTTGGGCAGCATCCCCAAAGACAAAGCCATTTCCTTATCCTTTGACTTTTCTTTTTTCCCAAGTCAGAGTCCTATAGTGGAAATGCTTATTGATGATTATTCAAGTACCATTCTTTCTTTGGCTGAGAGATAAATAAGCCCATAGAAAAATCTCAAAAATGTACAAATTGAAATTTTCTTTCTGTGACAGTTTGTTCTGATTAAGCTAGATCACTTCAGTATTTAGTTATTTGTAACATTAAGTGAATACACACAGAACTATTTTATTAGTAATATCTTTCTATTTCTGATTATAACAAAGTTCAAGTATTTGTGCATTTCAGAACACCCTCTGCAAATCACTCTCTTGGAAATGGCCTGGTCTTGTTTTAAACTTGTCTATCAGAAAGTTATTTGCATGCTATTCCACACAAACAATAGGTTGCTTTTAAGATATACACTGCGCTCTCTTGTTCTTTATAGGATATAAATATTCAGTTCCAATCTGATGAATCCACCACTTAAAAGATAAAGGAACAAGAACCATACAAAATGTTCCTTCCAGAAACCAGCCATAACTGACATGTTTTGCTCTCTTGGTAGTAAAAATTCTAAATTTCACTTAATCTAATCTGCTACATGTTTGTCAAGAGATTTAGTATTGCACCGTAAATAAAGTGTATTGTTATACTATTTTAACAGTTAAGGAAGATATATAGCCATCAGGACCACATGCAAAATCTTACATTAACACAAGTCAACTGTAGATCATATTATAGCCAGAAATATTTCTATGAACAATAGAAAACACTATTAAAAAAAGAATACTTTTCCAAGTTTTCAGCTAGCTAATAAGACTTCTGCCTGATCTTTTCAAATACTGAAAGTTAGTACAATAAGGATCTTTTGTACTACATGGTCCAACATTTGTGTTCTCCAGTGCTGCCAGGTGATGCTACCCTGCCATCCAAATAAAAACCAGTCTTACTATTAATCATCCAGAATAACCATTTCTAGAACTAGATTTCAAGCAGTCTGCAGTTATTTTTTGGTACTGCATCTACAATAAATAAGATCCCTCTTTTGATATGTGCCTTGTCATATTCAGACTATGCTATTGTCACCAATTGCCTGGGAAGTCCAAGGTTAATGTGGCTCACTAGTTAATACCTGTTAGCAAAGCCTTCTGAGGGATCTCAATTTGTTGCTAAAGCAATGCCTTGCTTAAGCAAGGAAGCCATTTATTCTCATTGCAGCAATGAAAGGTGATCTATCTTAATCATATCACATCCAAACAAGATTTTGTTTTTCAATGTATGTAAAATTTACAGAGCATCTGCAGTTTAGAAATGCAGCTCCATCAGAATGGGGGAAGGGAATCCATGAAGCTGAAATATGTGAATGGTATATAATGGACACCATTACCTATGGCTTGGGTCCCAAAAGTGTTGCAATGGTAACTCAAAAGTGGCTTCTTAGTAGTAAGTAGGATATAAAACGTATTTAATTATTACCCTTCAGATACTCTTATCAATTTCCTGCATATTTAAAGAAATAGATCTAGCAAAATTTTTAGTAAAGCCATAAAATATCATTTAGTTTCATGGTTCCTGTGTCTGTCTTAATTTAAAAGGGAGTCTTAAATTTGCTTGTTCTTATGAAAGACAACGATATTTGAATAATGGGCTGTGATATATGACAACTCAACTCAGATGTATGTTTGACCTAGTGCTTTTGTTAATGAGAATGTGTCCCAATTTTTAGTATTTTTGATGTCTTTAAGCTACAGGATTCATATTAAAATACAGTCATATTATATTATGCAGACTTTCTTTACCAGCTTTCATGGAAACTGCAAATAAGTTCAAGAATTGGACACAGAATTTTATACAATCGGAAATCAATCCAGCCTCTGAGTTCTAATAAGATTCAAGAGCTTGTTTGCATATCCCTAAGTATAACACTTAATGTACTGTTGTAATAACGCAGTGCTCACTTGTCTAATAGGCAGAGAATCTAACAGTTTTGCAGTTCAGGAAGACTCGGTGCTAGAAAAATGTCAGGCAAGTCTAATGAGGCTTCAGATGCTCCAGTTTATGCTGGAGTTTAATTTAAAGTTACACTGATGTTTTAACATGTTTGCTTATTCTTGAGTAAAGAGGATTCATTATTTCAATGACATAACCTCCAGACAATGTTCCATGAATTGATTTAAGATGTGCTGGTAATTCTAACAGCCGTAATGTGGAGCTGAACATCTGTAACAACATATTACTTGACTTTTATCCACATTTCATTTTTTAAGCAAAATAAAGGGAATGTCTTTCAGAAACAGCGGACAAGTTCGTAACTTTTTTCTTTGCTATTTTGTTACTATTTTTTAAATAAATCTGTCTCCTTCACTGCCTCTCCCAGGTCACTAGCAGAACAGTTTACAGACACTGATTTTAGACCCCAAAAAGAGCAGGAATTTGAAATAACATCTGTTACCAAACATCACACGAACTGGAATACCTGGTAAATTCATTCTGCCTAGCATGTAAATGCTTCAGAGCAAATAAACCATATGAAAGGTAAAGCACAAACCACCCAGAAACATTAGTTGACTAGCTATCTTGATTAACTTATTAATCACCACATCTGGAGAAACCCACATCTGTAAGCACTTAACAGAGCATTAGTAATGTCATAGTCACGTTGAAAACAGACTGCAAAACCATGCACAAACCAATCTGTATTGCCTTATACATCCAACTACGGGGCTACCTACGGAGATCTTGGTTCAACCCAGGCTTTTGGGAGTGGTAGCGGTATTTTACAGGCAAGCTGAGTGCCCTTTGCAATCTACAGTACGTAGATTTTCCTTGTTCAACAGAACTCAATAAGTTAAGGTGCAGCAGCGAGGGGTTGTTGGGTAGGAAGAGGCTCCCTTTACGGTTATTAACAAGTGGAACAGGTTCCGGGATTCCTTCAGTGGACTTGGCACCAACCAATGCATTAGTAGTTGCATTCTTGAATTGATATGAACATTTTGGGTAACTTGATTTAGCTGCATTCTTTACTTCTAAATAATAAGAAAAAATTTAAATTAATGTCTTTGTATTAAAAATTATTTCAAACCACAGGATGAATCAATTTTGATATTATGTGGAATTACAGAATTTAAAGCTTAAAGTATCAGTTTCTACAGCTGAAATAAAGGTTTATACCTGCAGCTTTCTTAAGTTTCTTTCTAAAAATGGCTTTTTATAAAAGAATACTTATAAAAGGATTATTCCACAATATTATCATCTTCAAGCAATAATCCCATCCTAGGGTAAGTGTGTCTGAAGCAACGCTTATTTCCCACATGTTGATAAAGGCTTTGAGATTTGCTAGCTGTGGAAGATGTTTATTCCTTTGAATCTACTGAAAATGACAGGGGAGGTAGAGCACTCTGCTGCTATTAAAATAAATAAGGAATAATAGAAAAAAAGTAAGGTCAACACTTCAGAATTGTGCAAGCATACTTATGGAATTAAACTGATGTTTCAGAACCTTCAAAAAAGTTGTGGGTATTCAGAAGTGCTGAATACTTTAAATTTCCAGAGGTCATACATAGCGCCTCTGAATAGAAAGCTACTAAATTGAATTTCCTAAATATGAATTTAGCTTGAAACTGTGATTCTTAGTCTTACATTTCTAATATATCACAGCTAATTAAACAAAAAACCCATATTATGCCATCCTCTGTAAAAGACAATAATAAAATGTTTTTCTGGTAAAAATATGCATTAATGATGTTCTTCTAATGCTTGTTTCATTCTGAATGAGTATATTATAGAGAAGTAGGCATATTACTGAGCCACTAAGTTCTTACATTCTGTTATCTATTATTAGGTGAGGAGGTTAGCTAGGGAGTAGTTTACGGACTGAAAATCTTGCAGCATCATTTCCATATGTTTCAATCGCCTCAAAGTTTCCAAGGAGAACGTTGAGTAGACAGTAGCTCAAAATCGTTTGAGGAGATTGGCATGTTTTTTGGTATCTTTGTCTAGTTTACCATCAGCTAGAAGCACTATTCTGGTAATGTGAAAGATACGTAAATAGCATCCACATGCTTGCCATTTGTGTTCAAGCACAAAATCTGTCTCTCTCACAAAAAAGGTGATTATATGTGAATTACAAGAGTCATCTGAATGCACTTCTAAACAAGGTTCAAATATTTCGTGACAAAGTATCCATTCCCATTCAATGATCTCTGAATTCATAGCTTGCTACTACTTCTGACTGAGGTGGATAGAAAAATCAGTGAGAACAAAACTAGAGTCTAATTCACAAGGTTAGTCTGCTCTTTTCTAATGGTAGTAACATTTAAAGGAATATGATAGTAATGTATACTCATGAGAGTTCCCATAGATTTTAAATCATTGGAGGGTAGCATATATCTTTGATTAGCAAAACCACCACAAAAAATGTTGTGTATCATATTGGATACACTATTAGAAAATTATCAATCTTACCTCAGAGTTACTGGATTTTTGTCAAATCTTGTACTTCTATCTTTGATATTCCTTGAGTGAAACAATTTTCAGATAATAACATGTATCTGCAGAGACCTATCTCCCTACACAAGTCACTGGTCAAGCATATATTTGAACTCTTTGAAATGCATCAATTCGGTTCTATTTTTAAACTACAGACAGTAATATTGGAAATAATCTTTATAAATCTACATGCCTGCATCAAAATATCTTCACATACAATGGAAGATGCCCAAAATCTATTAACAATGCTTATCCACCCTCCAATCAAGCTGTTTAAGAAACATCATAATCTTTTTACAGTCTTTTCTGGCATTCAATAAGTGATGGTTGCAGATACCAGACCTGACTATTAAGCACTAAACTTCCATAACAATGGGTGCCTTATGGCATATTCCATGCAGACATAAGCAAGCTTTCCCCAAATTTTGTGCTTGCAGTAGCACAGCATGAGCCAGAACTAAAAGACCTTGTCTTTTGGTATGGCTTAATAGCTTAGGCTTGGCATCATGTTTACTAGCAAACATTTTCTCGTTCAGCATGAAGGCAGACTGAGCTGCTTAGAACATATCCTCCTTCCCCTTATTTCCAACAGTGTGGATATGCTACTAACACTGAAAAGCAAAACATTAAACAATGGGGACCACAGAGTTGCCCTTTTTTTGTCAAAGTATTCCAGATTTAAAAGTTCTAACTACCAGTTTCATCCCATGACCTCTAACTTCCTGCCTCCGACAAGAGCTCAGCTGCTTCAGATGAAAATGGAAGAAGCCCCACAGTGGATGACTATGAAATACCTTGTTAATAAGACAAGTTTCTTTCTGACTCCAACAGTTCATGGGTCACGTCTTTTTACTCAATCTTGAAAAGCAAAGATTAGAGTATAATATCTGAATAGCCCATCTTTGGTAGAGATAATTATTTCTTTCTCCATTCCTCTAATACAAGTATATATTTTTACCCTAGAAGAGTAAAACTGGTTATTTTTAGTCTAAATAGCCTGTCAGGTTGTACGTGCATACTGTGCCACAGACACAAGCATGTCAGGATACACGTGGAACTACATGTGCAAGCACAGAGGCGCAATTTTGAATGCAAGGTATTACTGTGCTTTCAGATTAAGCAGTATTGTACAACTAGGCAGAAATATAGGCCAACACAGTCACTTCTGCAGATACACACTATAATGTGCAGAACCTAAAACACTTACGTTTTTTATAGCATCCTGTTGTTCAGCAAAAGCAGTTTCTTTTCATTAATAATTTCTTAAAAAACTGATTAAGTGCTTGCACCACTATGTGGGCTGATTTCCATAGAAAACATAGCTGGGAAATAAGATTGCTGTTAGTTATATGTAACTAAATACATCCTTACATACTGTCACTGCCTCACTAGCTTTGGCAACCCAACTGTATGGATTGGGGTAATTTGTTGTACCACTGTGCAATGTTAAACCACAACCTCCAAATCCACGAGGGTTCTCTTCCAAGTATGTGATGAGTTTAGCACTAGCGAGCTATTTTCTACTCCTAGTTAGCTTAGTTTCTCTTCAGCTGACATATGCCTTTATTTTCAGTGCAAATGGTCACAGGACAAGTGTGCTGCCCGCATTGTTTATTCTGCCAAAGTTCATTAGAACTATTCAGGACACTTGTCATGTATCCATAAGGCATTATTATTGTTAGCTGAGAATAGAGATACTTACTGGTCATTTTGAGAGTAAATTTTGAATAGCTTTTTGAGAATGGCAAACAATAAGGAAGTGGATAAGAATAGAGTAAGAGTAAGAAATTGTATGTTTTCTGTAGTATTTCCTAATTGCACCCTGGGTGAACACTACCTGCTTTTGGTAAATGCGGTACAGAACTTGCCCAAGAAACCTGTCAACATTAGACAGATAAAAAATAATGTCTATAAAATGTGAGATATTAATGCAATTTATGTAAAGGTATTTTGAAGCTGCATACATTCCTATTCCTCAGCCTCCACCCTCAAGAACTCCCTTTCAAGCTCAATGAATATACACTTGCTTACAGACTGCATTAGGGAATCATGCTTGTTTCTATTTCTATACGTTTTATTTATTATAATGAAGATAATTTGAAATGCAATCTGCAACTCCCTGAACATTTTTAAAACAACCAATGTAGTTAATCTAATGCCTATGGCAATCTCTATTTATTCTTTGTGAGCATACACTTGCCATAACTTAAAACTGGGCTGAGCTTTAATTTAAATGTAACAAGGCAGAATACCAGTACAGTGCTTTCAACAAAATGGCTGAAACTGGCTTCAGCATGATTTGCCTGGAAGGGAAGATGAAAATCTGTTTTAAAGGATAAAAAATACCCTGACCAAAACCAGACATTCTAAACAACCACCACCGATACCCACTGCTCCTTTCCTCCCCCATCTCTATCAGCTGCTAGGCTTTCAGCACCGTTTTTCACCAGACACTAGCACAGTGTTTTCCTTCATAGTCAGCCATCAGCCAGAGCTGTCATTTGCAGATACTTCATTTTTGTTTCAGTCTAATTCATACTGCACCCCCTTAATCTCTATAGTGAGTAATGCCATGTCACTGTGCAGATATGCCAGATCCAGCACTAGAAGTATAGAGAGTGTTTTTAACAGTTAAACTATCGTGCTTTGAAAAAATATTTTATTTCTCCCCCCAACTTAACTGTTCTCTTTCTCCTAAGCATCATCCCAGCTGACCTTCAAAGGAGCAATCACTGTTCTCCAATCTGGCATGTCTTCCATAAAGCTCAGCTTTCACGTGGTGGGTGAAGACAAGCTGCAGCTCTGTATTACTAAATGCAAATAATCAATATGTTGATTGAGCTTTTGGCTACCAGAGTTGTTTCGATGGGAGTGACAGTGAGCATGACTTCCCTCTTTCAATGACAAGCCTGTTTAGACTTTGCTACCTACTACTTTGTGAATCAGGCAACTGAAAATACCCACAGCAATTCCTCCAAACTGTCAGCTATTGCTGTGATTCCACCCAGCACCCCCTGTACAAGACAACAGATTAACCATTAGGCTAGATATGTTGAAAATATACAGCTTCAACCTTTCCCCAGCTAGCTCAGAGCGATGTATAGATGATTATTTCAACCGTCAGCTGCCGCATAGACTTAAACCCCTGCACAATAACTCCTGGATTCATCTGCCCCTTGTCAAACTTGCACAGCTTTAGTTTGAGTATACGTAGTGTGGCAGTTTCACTGCGGATCTAGAATAATCCAGACGGCTGCTGTCTCTTTGTTAACAGGAAGCTAAACTGATGAGTTTGTAATGCATTTCTTATCAAAGGTAGTCTCAGAAAAGAAAATGTGCCCAATCAGTTGGGCTTGGAATTTAGCATAGTGATGAAATATGGTTTAATCAGAACATTTGTTATTTGTTGGGGAAAAAATATTATTCATCTCCTTTAATAATCACCTTATGCCAATGAACTATCTATTTTACAAATTTATAATTATTACTTGATTTTTTGGTGGTAACAGATGTAATGAAATCATTGACTAGAAACTACAATGCAATGGTGCTTGATGAGATATGAGAATGTTAATTTTAGAAACTGCAGAGCAGTGTTTGCCTGGTGTCTGAAATGGTAATTCAAATGAAACAGGATTGCTGTTTTGGTTTCTATGTGTATTACAAACTCAGGGAAATGCATTTCATTGCTTTTTTTTTTATACAAAGAGAAACAGATATGCTGCGTATCTCTACATAGTAGTACCATTAGAAAAGCAGGTGAGGCTCACTGGCTTTTAGTTGCAGTGTGCACCATCTGAAGCAGATAAGAAAACATCAAGATCCGAGAATGTCAAGAATGCATCATCTCAGAACATTTTACAAATACTGAATGGTGCTTACATAAGACATTCTCTTTGAAAGAGTGCAGCCCAAGAAAGATCTTTTTATCTTTTTTTTTTCCTCTCTTTTTGTCCCAGGCTTGCACCTTTGGCTAAAGACAAATAAAATCGAGTGACAAATGCATTGCTCTACTTTATTTTTTTCTATTGGCTTCCAATGCTTAAAATCTGTATTAATAATACACAGTCTTTCAGTCTTAATTCTCCTCACTCATAAAGGATTGAAGCTCAGCTACAGATATATTCCTCACCTTTGCTTTTCCCTGAATGCTGCAAAAAGACAGTTAATAGAAAATGTGAAGTGTTGCTAGGCTGGATCCTGTTATGTTTTCTAGATGGCTGTTCTGATATTCTGTGAAACCATGATAAACTTTAAGTTCCTGAGCTTTTAGGGTTACACACGTATATAGAATGAAAGATAGACTGCAAATGTGTTTGGAAACCCAGCAGAGTTTTAACTTGACTCTTTTGGTGAAAAAAGTCCAGGGTATGGTTTTACACTACTTTGATTCATTTTTAGGGGTAGAGCAATGCCCTAAGCTTACTGTAAAACTTTGATTTTTTTTCTTTGCTCCTCCAGTTTAATTCAAGAGCATAATTATTACAAATGCTTTCCAGAGACACCAGTTCCTATCCCTTCTCTATTACCACAACTTCAGCAAGCAAAGAAGTGGTTTAAGGCTGTTCAAATTGTGGTTCATCTAAAGTGCATTGAAGTCAGAGAAAACACATTGACTTCGGTGGACTTTAGATCAGGAGCTGTTCATATTTCGTGCTTCAGGGTGCAAACTGATGAAATGGGGCAGGAAGAAAGCCTTTCCCATATATACAGCATTTCACAATTGGCTTGGGCAATTTAGAGAAGAAAGGCTTCAGATTTTATGGACCTGGTTTCTTGTTCCTATACAGAAGTATATACACAACATAACTCTATTTGTACGTAACAACCATCTTCCATTTCCCCTGACAAATGTGCACAGCAGAAAAAAGCTACTTTGTTTAATTCTTAATCAAATCCTAATTTATACTTAGACTAAGTCATAGGTCCATTGAACTTTAAACATATTTTCTGAATCAGAATTTAGTATTCCCTCATACATTTTTCTTGATTTTTAGTCTCCATTCTCCATTGCCTTCTCAATTTATGATTGTAATTGTTTATTTTAGTCATTATATTGTTATTGGAAAACTGTCAAATGAAAAGTTAAAAAAAAAGCATCAGTGGACTTTTTTCCCCCTGTCCATTTAACTGTCCAGTTGACTTCTCCACATGTTGCACCCATACAGAATACTATTTTGGTAAAGTTTATTTTGTGAGTGAAGAAAGGGAGATGTGTCTAAATTCTAGAACTTAAAACAGAACATGGTCTGTGTTCAGGGGGGTCTGTTCTCCAGACAAACATCAAAGTGAAGGGAAATGACTTTGTCTTTTGAGAGTGCACTTTGGAGAATAAGAGAGCTCAAAATCTCTCATCAGCTATGGCGAGTGTAAATATTCTCTGAGTTAAATTTTAAATTCTGTTATTTCATTATGACAAGCTGTTCTGCTCTCTGAACACTGAGGAAGAGCAACAGCAAAATGTTGCTTCTCTGTGTCAGAAAAGAGCTGTTCAGCCCCTGTGTGTCCTACTGTGTCACAAGAAGCTATGAACTCCAATTTTAGAGCTCCAGCTGCTGTGTCTGGCAGAAGCAAAGTACAAAAGAATTGCTCAAAGCCACGTTAACTTTTTAATAGACTACCTGATGATCCCATGGCTACAAACAGAAGACTGGGAACCTCTTGACTGGGAATTTAGTTCTACCGTTGATCTGTTACACAGCCTTGGGTTGCTTACTTCCAGTCTATTCCCTTTTAACAGAGTTACTTACAGCTCTTGCTAAGACTCAAGTGACCAACTTATCTGAAACTGTGGCTGATAATCACTAATTTTCTCAGATCTACCAAGTACAAGATGGTGAGGTTGCTATTGCTGTTTGGAAATACATTGGGAATACATTCTGTAAAAACCTGCCACATGCATACATGATAAGAGTTTTGGGGTTTTTTAATTAGATATGAAGGTGTATCACTTTAACATCAAATAACTGTAACATCTTTTTTACTTCTATGTTTCCTTTTTCTTTCCTTAAAAAAATACAGTGTTGATTAAAGGACACCGATTTCCTAATGAGTTCCCCAAGGCATGACACATAAAGCCAAAAGGCATGTCTTTGGGGGATTCTTTAAGAGTAGCATCACACAGCAAACTATTATTTCTACATGCATAGTTCTAAATTCAGTACATTGTCGCTTGTCCCAATACACAGGAATCCAAAGTGTATTGTCCTTTGTCCTATTGCCTCAGAGAGGATTTTCACACCAGCTGTAAGGGACATGGCTGGAGAAGTTGCAGCACTAGTGAGGGTAGACTGTAGTTAGGTAGTTCTGTCAAACGGTACAAGGAGTATGTTCTGTTTTCACAATGTAAAGGAAGTTTCCCTTTTGTGACTAAATACACTCACAATCTGATCAGCCACTGCTAAAACCAGCAAAGTTCTCTATGTGGACAAAAAATAAGCTCCTATTAAAAAAAAAATTACAATAAAAATTTGAAAGGCCACTCACCATTGTGCCTATGAACAGTTTGCTGTCTACACTCTCTCAGGTCCATTAAGTTCAGTGGGGAAATATACAATGCCTAGAAGTAACTACGGGAAAAAGTAAGCACAGGAGCCCTTGGTGACTGGTCTGCTCCTTGGGATTAGAAATCTTGTATTACTGCATAGATTGTGTTCCTCAGGAAGAGAGAATATTTCAGTGGATAGGAAAGGGATACTTATATGCCGACTTCTTTGGAGCAGGACTCCACAAATTTCAGCTAGGCCTTGCTGCAACTGTTTCCTTCCTGAGAACATTGGGAAGTGCAGATTTCATCCTGCAGAAATCTAATTAGAATTATTACTTTGTTTTTCAGTTCAAAGTGCCAATTTATCTCAACATCTTAAAAATACACATTTCCACTGTAATTCCAACCTGCCTATCTTGAAATTTTAAACTGAAATAACCTTTCCTCTATCCTGCTTATGACAAGTTTAAAAATAAATTTGTGATGAAGGCGTTTTCATTAACACATTTCCTGAAGAAGACATACTAGGTCCCCATGCCCATTTCCCTGCCAGTATAGCATTACTGAGTAAAGAAGAGATTTTCACAAACTTCTTAAAAATCTAGAGGACTGTATTCTTAACTTCTAAGATTTATTTTTAAATTCTTCCTCTGCTTCCCAGTGAGCTGTCTTACTTCTGAAACAGACAATTTAGAGGACTTTGCACAGTTTGCTTTTTTTACTAGGTGGTTAATATGCCACCAATAAATTGGATTTTTTTTTTTTTTTACTTTTTAAACATCACTACCATTGAATTTCTTTTCCCTTTTGGCTGTTGTTTACCCTTGTACAAAAGGGTGTAGAAGTGTCTGTGCCTCTGAACAAGAAGAATTGAAATCTTGACATTTAACTCTGGCTTTCTTATCGTCATCCACATCAGTGGAAAACCTTCCATCTATTAAATGTAAATAGGATCAGGCTCAGTGATCCCCAATACTCTTTCAGATTCAGCTGTAATTTTCCTCTGGGATGGAGGTCTTCACATGACTGTTACCTGTGAGGACATAATATAATTTTCATATGTAAACTAAGTATAAATGCTGTGCATGTTTACATACACACTGGTTTTATATACAAGTGCTTACACTGTATATACCTATTTGGAAACAGTTCTATGCAATTAAAACGAGCCATCTGAAATATTTTGTTTAAAATAAAATTGTTTCCTCACAAAAGCAATACATAAAAAAGTTCTTGGCGGCTTTTCAGTTGCTACTTATTTCTAAGACAGCACCACCACCTGCTGGTTACATGGAGTTTCAAGCCCCGGTGCTGTTTTTCTATCTTCAAATCTATGCGTAAGTATAGAACAGTATTTCTCAGCTGCTATTATACACAGAAATGTTATTGCCAGAAGACATTTTTTTAGCACAACATTGGTTGCAGTTTAACAATACCCTATCACCTGAAGTACCGCTTTCATAAAAGCGGGGAATGTTAATTGTTGACAAACCAATTCTCTTATGCAAAGTACTGTAAGTCACAGGGTAAACATCCAAATTAATCAAATAGATCAGTATATCTTTTTTTCTAAGTGCTCTCTACTTTAGTGAGTTCTACAATGTACTCCATTCTTGTAAAGCTGTTTTTCTCTGAACAAATGTATCCAAAAAACCAATATCACCTGGCAAATGTATTAATATAAAAAACAACCAAGATATAAATAACTAAGATTAAATCTATAAAGTAATAGCAAAAATAGCGATAGCAAAAATAGAGATGGAATATAATTCATTGCTATGGAAAATTAGGGAAGTATAGCACATAATTTCTAGGTAAACAATGGCAAAACAAAGGAAGTAAAACAACACAACATTCATCATCATAAAAAAAAAAAAAAAAAAAGAAATGGAAATGTGATGTCTACCTCTGACTGTATCTGCAAAAGAACCCGCGAAAGAATTAATACCCACATCTCTGCCAAAGCATACAGCAGCTTGCTGAAATCAATTGCTATGTGGAAGCAAGGGCTGGCAATTTCGTAAGAGTGGAAAATAAAGCATAAGCTAAGAAATCCAGTGGCGATAACTAGTAATGTTACTTACAACAGTGTTTTGATCTCTAACAGAAAGAGTACTCAAAAGGATGGATGTATTTAGCAAAGATCATATTTTTCAAATAAAACCTAAACATACAAAACATACAAAATAAAAAAGGACTGTTATAAATTCCCTCTGATTATTTCTCTAATACTCAAAAATACTGCACTGATATCACTGAAATGCATGCAGAAGTTATGGTTGAACTATTCAGAATTATTGTAAGAGGGAAATGCATGCCATCTTACATTCACCTCATGTAAGACAAACTGTAACTGTATAAAAGTATGCAGACCAAAACTGAGAAAGAAAGCAAATAATAGTGAATCTACCAAACTAAACTGATAGCCAGCTTTAAAAAGAAAAAAAAAAATGTTTTGTCCTTTTATCTTTCACTTTGTTACTAAAGCTACACAGAGATGTCAAGCTTGCTTAGTTCATGACAAGGATCAGGCAGATCACTCAAAGAGATCACAACCCATGACGAGGAACAGCTTTAGAAAGAAAACTTCATCAAAGGTAAATGCATTGTGCTATGTACTTCTGGTTTCATTAACTAAACCCTGATGAGAATATGGACATTAGCAGAGAAAGTGAAGGTAGCCTAACAGCAGCGCCCTCACTGTTAGTACACAATGCACTGAAACAAGAGGAGAGGGAAGAAGGCAATGGAGAATTTTTGGAGGATTGTCAAAGTGTTGAACTAGCCACTCAGGTTGCTTAGCTATGTCCTGCAGAACGCTTGGTGTGCTCAGTGTTATACCAGGGAAATAATTTATGCTCTGTAAGTATAAAAGTAAATACAGATGATGTTCATTTTCAAAGCAGGTAGCATGATAAGAAGGAAAGAAGACTGATCAAAAAAGAAAAAAAAGAAAGAAAATTCTGCAGGAAACCATTGAACTGCCAGTATTTCTGTTATAATTATCACACCAATTTCACAATAAAGTCCACAATCACCTGCAGGAGGAGGAACTCTCTCCAACAAAGAGAAAATTGACATATAAGATTTCCTAAGATTTACGGGTCAGTTACTACCCTGAATGTAACTATATCAACCACAAATGCCACAGGATGTCAATATATTTGGAAATAGTGTTGCTGCCAGATGTTTTGAGAGTCAGATACCAAAAGCATCCAGAAATCCAGTGCTCAGGGGACACTGACAGCTGCCAAGAAAGTCATCTTCCAAAAGCGAATTGCTTGGAGCTCTACCTCTGAGGATTTTATTTTGTCCTGCTTGAGGAGAAAGCAGAGGGCAGACAAAAGACTCATATGCTAAAGGCACATTAAAAACAAATGCATATTTTGACATATTTTATATTTCTCATGGGCAGAACTCAAGGATACTGCTGAGGAAATCTGTGGGACCCAAGGGACAACTTCAGGATATTTCTTGAGGAGTATGTGGGGCTTGAGTATTGAGGCTGAATATATGAACCTGAAGATACAATTCTTGCATTCCCTCAAGCTACAATTCAAGATGCAAAACAAGAGCTCATCTATTTATTTAGCAGGAGAAATGCCAGTAAAACTGCAGATAAATGAGATGCAGAATTCAAAGATTCAATCAGCCAATCCAAAGAGCATTAAAGCTTGATTAGCTAATAGATATGATAACACTAGAGATCCTGAATCCAAAACCAGAGTATGCATCGTCATTCAAGTAGGAGACAGTATTTTCAGGAATTATTCAGAAAAGAAAGAAAGAAAAAAAAGTAGTTCCACAGACCATGCTATAATAAAAAAGAACATGTGGTGGTGATCACAGGGGAGATCTGAAACAAAAATTAAAATAATTCCATGCTTGAAAAGAGGCAAATTTAGGTGTAGGAAGTTTTAAGAATGGCAGAATTATACAATAATGGTATATGGAAGTGCCCAGATCAGGCACAGAATTCATACTACATAAATCAACATGCAGAAGGATCTGGTGCCAATGGGTTAAAAGAATGTCGGTTCCTGCTCTTGCAGAATTTCAGACTGATGTAATATCAGACAAATCTAGATTGCGCAATCACAGATCCTCAGCTTGAGCCTTCCCTGTCGCTGCAAATTGTATGTTCATTTACCTCTCTTCCAAATGTAACCAAAGGCTTTTGATGAGTCATATAAGTCTCCAAAGTGTAAGATGCCTGTAAGCTGGATTCCTTGTATGGAAGGATCCTCTCAAATAGCTAGGATTACATTACTGATTCCACTCTCTGCAGATCCTTGCATTACGATTATCACCACAGAATCTGTGCTGAGACTGACATCTGTCCAAGTCTACTGTTCTCTCACCTTCTCTCTTTTGTCTGAATAAAGAAATTAATAAGGTATATCTTGTTACCCAGGGCAGTGGGAATCTTGACCAGAAACAATCAAAATACACACAATGAAATACTTTATATATATATATATATACACACACATATATATATACATACACATTTCTCCTTGGACAATTGTTCTATGGAACACAAGCTCTTGGTGCAAAAAATTCAGCTTTTAAGAACTATGGAAAAATTTAGACCTTTACCAAATGAAGACTAGTTTATTTTTCAGCAGATTTTTTGTGCATAAACTGAAACAAAAAATACATTTTCATGTCTCAATTGACACAAAAATATAATTTAGCAACAATTAAAATTTAATTTGAATAGTACTCTGAAAATGTGTAACCTCAAACAATAGGATAAATATTTTTGTGTGGAACATCAAAAGCAGTTCTTAGCATCCAAGAGTTAGTAAAATATATTTTCCTATTTTGTTGCTTGCCCTGACACTGTAAAACTTATTGGCTTTGCTCAGAACCAAGTAAAAAAGGAGTATTTCATGTCAAAACCAAGAGAAGATGCAAGAATGTCTATGAGTCCAGTTCCATTATTAGTGAGAAATATTAGCATGTCATCTGAAAATTTGGGAAATGTTTCCCATATGTTGTAAAGGACACTATGTAGTGGAAGCCAGAAAAGTACAGCCTGTTCTTTTCAGCGGTGCATCTCACTTCTTTTCACCCTTCTGCTGCCTCATCATGTGAATTATATTCATTTTCACAACCTGTGATTCTAAATAAATACTGTATCACTTCCTTGCTGCCACCCATCTTGTGACTGAGTGATCACAGAGAACCTGACAGTCCTTGCATGTTTTGGTAGATCAGGAATAATTCTAACAGAGGTAAAGAATGAATAAAAAAATCACTCAACAAATGCCTGTTAATGAAACATGCTATCAGTTTGTGACTGTGGATTTTACCTCGTGTTGCTCATAGAATCATAGAACAGTTTGGGTTAGACGGGACCTTTAAGGGTCATCTAGTCCAGCCCCCCCTGCAATGGGCAGGGACATCTTCAACTACATCAGGTTGCTCAGAGCCCCGTCCAACCTGACCTCGAACGTTTCCAGGGATGGGTCATCTACCACCTCTCCGGGCAACCTGAAGCAGTGTTTCACCACCCTCACTGTAAAAAATTTCTTCCTTATATCTAGTTGAAATCTATTCTCTTTTAGTTTAAAACCATTACCCCTCATCCTATTGCAACAGGCCCTACTAAAAGGTTTGTCCCCATCTTTCTTATAAGCCCCCCTTAAATACTGAAAGGCTGCAATTAAGGTCTCCCTGGAGCCTTTTCTTCTCCAGGCTGAACAACACCAACTCTCTCAGCCTTTCTTCACAGGAGAGGTGCTCCAGCCCTCTGACCATTTTTGTGGCCCTCCTTATGGAACAGGAATAAGCATCATCTCTACATTAGGCTCAAAAAATTGTTTTTATTCTTTGCTGGAAGAATCTTAGTTCTATTAGCTGATGAAACTTTATCAGCTAGGCAAATGTTTATCTTGACTTCTAAGTTGTTCATGTGTCACAACTTCTATTTTTACTAAAAGTCCAAGCAATATATCCCATATGGGATCATGTAAGTACTATAGAAGAGGCTCTAATTGTAGAATAAACCATCTAGATTGGTAGATGGTACACCTGCTAGTCCATTCTGACAAGAATTTGCTCAAGAACAGAACCTCCGTATCTTGTTGCCAGTCTTCCTCCATAGCATAGCTATGGTGATGTAAAATCTCTCTCCATATTGTAGTGCCGTGTCAGACAACACATACAACCACTGAGTTAGAGAGTGAAGATAATACCATCAAGAACATGGGAATGGGGAAAGCAACTTGCTTAGTGCAAGCAAAATCTTTTATGCAAGAACGAACAAAGGAAATTGCATGACAAAGATCAAAGACACTATAATGATTTTTTTGGATTTCCTTCAGCAGTTCTTCACAGTAAACAAGGACTGCATTCCAATTAAAGTTCAGAAACAGCTAAAAACTGCAGATGATTTTAAATTTTTTTTTTTTTCCAGAAATCTAAAAAGAGATTCTTCCCTGCTGATGCAAATAAACAGAAGGTATTCATGCCCTCTTAGATAGTATCCCATTTCAAAACCTCCCTAAATTAGACAGCAGCAAGGCAGTTCTGGTAATTTACCCATTCCTCCTTTCTGTCATGTACCCCATTTCCTCTTCCTCTCGTCCTTGCCGTGTATCTATGACCTCCTTCAGCAAAGATCAGAAGACATGAAAATTGGCCTCTGTAGGGCAATTACTATGTCAAAAGGACACCCAGGCTTATATTCAGTATTTCAAAATCTAAGGATTTCAAAGCACTTCTTAGCACAAAATGTAATATAATATATTGAGAATACAATATTCTCAGTCTCTGTGTGGAAAAGGAACTAGTAGTCATGCAGTAAGACAGTGGCGCAGTCAAGATTAGGATCTTTGCCTTGTGCCATTTGCCTAGGTAGAATTTCCAGTCAAACTAAAATGTCCACATGAATTTTCAACCAGATGACACTGGCCACTTCTTACACAGTAATAATGCTTTTTCCACCCTTCCTTTTCAGAGTAATTGTACGGTGCTAACAAGATCTTATCAGTATCATGTGTGTGTGAGGTAGCACACGGTATGTTTGCTAAAGTCATTGATAAAAAGTGAATTACAGCATTACAGCATTCAGCAATATACAAAACATCACAAGGAAAACTATATCATTGTATTATAAAAAGGTATGCTAACAGAAGCTCGTAAATAGTCTCAAACAGTTAAAGTACGACAACTGAACTTCAACCTATTTTAAAGTATACTGTCAACATATTTAAGAAATTACATACTAAAAAAAATACAGCTATGATTTCTTAAAAAGACTTAAAAATTTTCCTCTTCTCAAATCCCTCCTGTCTACTACAAGCTCAATCAAAGCAATGATACAGGATGGGTGCTTGTTTTGTGGCACTTCAAGAACCACATATAGAGTTCTGTGACAACAATCTCCTCTTTTCATGTAGCACATAAAAAAAATTCATGAGGTTATGTATCCTGGCATATACAAATACCTGGAAAGGTTCTAGGTACTCAGTAGAGAATATGATGACCCAGAAAAAAATGTCTTTCATGTTGCTTCTGCCCTCCAGGGCTGGACCACTCTGCTGGATCACTCTGCTGGATCTACACTGAACTTGATAAAATCTGAAGATCTCTGGACTCATTGGACTCTCCTAGCTTAGATAAGCATTAGGTTGGTTCTCTCGTAGGTTGGTTCTCTCTGGCTCCAGTTCTAAAAGTATGAATTGCGTAGTATGTACATTAGTGGCCACACTACAGCTAATATGACTACTTGCATGATTAAAGGTATGCATATGTTAAATATGCTGGGGGCCTTAATGGAATAATCAGAGAATGGAAACACTGTACTTGATTTTTTCCTTCTTTCTCTCATTTTTACATCAAAAAGCACCAAAAGCAATAACACTCCCATATATAATGCAAGCCAAGCACATTTTAACTTGGTTTGGATGGCTTTTATTCTAGTTGTTTTTTATAGTAAACTGCATTCCACTTTACATGTTGATACTATATTGTGGCCTGTTGTATATTTCAATAAGCACCTCCTTCTATACATTACAATAACTTCAGATCACATGAAATTTAGAAGATTAGGCCAGAGGACTTCTTTTTCTATTAATCTGAGGGACAATATTCCACATCAGTGAACATATTTTTCCCTGAACTATAAAAGGAGCCAAGCAATAAGGATATGAAAAGAAAAAAATACAAGAGTACAAGAACTACAGGCTTTACAAATGAACTGTTCGTTTTAGTTTGGAAGCAATTTGAAAAGAACACAAATTACACGTCAAAGTGTGTCTGTGATTAGCATGAGCTGATAGCTTTCTGCTGTTATTGGTTCAATATTAATTTGAGACCTTGCCCAATAACATCAACACAAATTAGCTAAGACTCAAAATGGCAATCAACTTGGGGGACCTATCCTGAAAAGTGGTACTAACAACTTCCCAGCATCAATGAGCTTCTCAATCCTGCAGCTGTTTTTAAAAGCTTCCTCCCAAAGGCACATTTAGAACTAAATTAAATGCAACTTTGACTTAATTAACGTTTTAAATGATAATGAATACAATGTAGATTCATAGAAGGCATTTACATTGTGTTATAAAACTGATAAAAATTTAATAACTCTTTGTTAATAACTTATGTCTCTCCAGACCCATAAAGCCTAAGGCAGTCGGTGCTGTAGTCTAGGGTCTAATCTAGGTTCCTAATGCAGGTGGAATAAGGAGGCAGGAGACTGACTTGACACTTGACATTTGCTCTAAGCCTGCTCTGGATCAAGCCACTGCTTGCTCATAAGTACTTTATTTCATATAGTAAAGGTCAGAATTTGGGCTCAAGGCAGGGCTATGACAGAAATGCTCAAGCTGAAACTGAGCCAGCTCTGGCATCTGTCGCTTGAAATAGCTCGGAAACAGTAGAGAAGGAGAGCTAACCGGCTAGCATCTGTCCCACACCAAGGAGGTAACAGGAAGAATCTGCTGCCTGGTGGTAAGAAACTGTCATGGTGAGTTTCATGACAACCAGCCACACTCAGGAACTAAAAATGCAAACATAATTTCCATGTCACCTTGCATAAGACCCTCTGCTAAATTCACTCCACAGGATGCAGACAGCATCTTTTCTAGCTTGTCCCCATCAACGCAAGCCACTCACTAGTCTCTTCCCTGTGACCCTGGTAAGAATCACTACTCAATGTAAAGGCCTAAAGGAATTAAATGCAGACTTCTTGATCTCTCCCTCCCCCACCTTCCCAATTCTTCAAAAGATTTGCTGCTAAACTTAGCAGTGCCACCATCCCATGGTGATGCAAGAGTTAATCTCCTTGTTACAAACATCACGAATTGGGCAGAGCACCAGCTTACTGGTATACACTGCATCACAAAACTCATCTGAAAAGGCGTGTGCTTCATTAGTTATATTTTCCGGTCTTGAGTAACAAGTTAGATTGTCTCACTTTTACCATTCTACTGTCTGAAAAGGAACAGCTTGGTTTGGGGGATTGTTTTGGTTTTTTTTCTACTCTTGCATTTCTACATCTCAGTGTTCATCTATATTCTTGTATTATATCCAAAAGAAAGTTAAATAATTTAGCAGCACTCCGGTTCTATTAAAATGCAGAACAATAAAAGGGATTAATTTTTGAGTGTTGAAGTCAAACTACATACTTGAAGTCACCTATTGTAAAATACCTATTGTTTCAAGTTACCTTCCCCCCCCTCTGTAATTAATGTCATCTATTCAGTGTTTGAAAAGGAAATATAAAAGTCCCAGTGCATTCATTCACATGAAAAAATGATGGAATAGATACTTGGAGTCTCAGGATGGCATATACCAGCCCACTCTGATCACAGCTTCTATCCCTGTGTTAGCCGTGCAGAAAAACATACAGTTGCATCAAGGAGAAGATCACCTGGTAGTCTGCACATCAAGAGTGAGAGAAAGGCAGACAAATCAAAGCGTTGGTTCAGTGAAACCACTGTTCCAGCAAGCAGTTCTGGAATGCTGGTTAAGACTGTGATTGCACACATTGAGTCAATTCATCCCATCTTCTTTAGTGGAAACACCTGCATGCATATTTGTACGATTGCTACAAGGAGAAGGTGATGGAAAGAAAGTAGCTTAGGCAGAAACACAAATATAAACTAAGCTTGAAAATGGAAAAGCAATTAGGAGATTTTCATTCTCAGAAAAGCAGATCTCATGGTGTCTGGCTTCTGATTTGCCAGTACCACAGGCTATTGAGCTAGCCACAAATATGGCAAATCTCTAGCATGTACAAGCATTGACTTCATGTCAGTGGCTACACCGTAAGAACCTGTATAAAATAGCACAGGAATCTCCCACATTGTTATTTTCTTTTTCAGTTGTTCCATTGTCTGGTTTTATATGCTTCGAAACCCCATTGGCCAGTTTCGGTAACAGCAGCTTTCTTGACAGCATTTCATTCTGAGAAGGTGGCTAGGGAAGGTAAGTTGGTTTTCTTCATTACCCAGTAGCAAAACAGACTACAGTAAGATGCATATGTCTGACTTTTTTCCAGCTGTATTGGACTTGTATCTTAACTGAGTTATCTAAAATAATATTTTCTCTGCAAAATTGAACACTGTAAGATATACACTTTTTTACATTATTTTCAGTATTTTGGAAGGGGACACATACAGTCTCGTAGAGGTATTTGGAGGAAACATCATAGCCATGTCAATTCTCAGAAACACAACCCTGAATACAGGGGAACTGATGTAACTGAAGTAAAAATCTGTCACCCTAAAAGAAAGAACAATATTTGGAACTAGGTTTACATAAATCAGTCTATTACCCACAGCATGGTACACAGGCTTATGATTTATATTCTCTGTAGCTTTGAATTAACAGGAATTTATTTGGCACTGTGTCTCATTCTAATGTCCCATTTTCATTAATCTCATTAAAAAAACCCACAGGCTACACAAGATAATGCTATATCATTCTCTAGTATATAGAGGTGGGGTCATTCCATGGAAGTGAGCTGTAAAAACATAACAATCTGATTATAATCACTTGCTTATGACGTTATGATGCCATCCCTGAGGGGCAACATCTGTCTTTCCTTTCCAAGCAGACCTGATTGCTTATTCACTCCTCCAATTTCTTCTTCCTCAAAACATTAAAGGTATGCTATTGGCTTTTTGCACAGGACAAAGATGAGACAGTGTGACCACACAGGGATCAGTGCGTTATATTAAAGAGAAAGGTGTTTATGCAGCATATGTAAAACCAAGAATTTCAGAGCAAATGAGTCTCCATCCCTCCTGTGGCTACAGTAGAATTCCCACAGCTCAGAAAACGTGTGTAGTGGGAGAGAGCTGTGGTAGTACCCCACCTTTTCCTCTGCAGAGTATTATAAATATAATGTAAATGGGATCATAGCTATAGCTGGTTGAGAATCTCAAAGTCTCTAGCCACCACAAGGTGGTATATGTATCCCATAAAAGGGAAACCATTGCTGCTAAAGGGTGAAAAGAGAATTCTAGTACTGAAAGTTGTCCTTTGACAGGGCACAAATAGGTCCTTCTTCACCTTAACCCATCCATAAAAACAAGTATTTCTTGTTTTGGCTACTTCAGCAGGACTAGAGAAGTAGTAGGTTAGTTTTGTTCTGTAGAAAGCAGTGGATATGGTGCTTGCATTCTAGGAGAAATAAAGACTTACGCTGTCTTTTCAGCCAGTAATTTAGGAATCTGGGATTTAACAGTCAACTCACATAGAAAAGTCCAAACACAGTTATACAACCAATGAGTTTTAGATACACTGACCAATATGTGTGTGTGTGTGTGTGTTATGTATGCATTTTTCTCTCTGGCTAAATCAGTAAGTGACATGTCATTTCAACTCTCATTGTGGAAGTTGTTTTTTTAAGTTGTACAGACACACAGGCAGGGTCTACACTGCCCTAAGTAGCACAGGTCAATGAAGCAGCTAGGGTGTTCCTTGATCTAACTTGCTAAACCACATTGCCAGACAGCTTCTGCACAGTGTACCAACCTTGGTTCAACAGCCATACTTACTCAAGCTACCCAAAATGTTCGTCTAATCTTGCAGAACGCAATTTTAGTTCCTTTGAGAAAGACTCAGAAGCTAAACTGTCTGTTCAGCATAACCCACGTGATGGCACTAGAAGACCAGACAGAATATATGGTTCTAAACTGGGCTTGGCACACAGGTAGGTACATGCTTTGGCTACTTTCAAAAGTTAAGCTTTCTCCAGCTTGTCTTAGTATGGTCTTTCTTTCCAAATAGGAAAGCAAGCTAGGAGTTTGGGCTGAACCCTGAATTCAAAATATAGTGATAATAAGTCTTGTCTTTTGTCTCTGGAGATCCCCGATATTCACCAAAGTCAAAGTCTTCACATAAAGCTTCTCAGAGCTATCAGAGCATGCCAAAGCACGTTTTCTCACAAGCCGAATTAGATATGCCTGGGCCTAGTATCAAGAATGTCCTTGGAAGTTTAGATTCCCATGGCAGTGGGCACAGTGACAAGTTTAGAAAAGGTTTCCTTTTGGAACATGAACTTTTGATGTTCCTGAGAAGCAGCAGCCATATGGTGATACAGAAACACAGAAATTAAATGGTTCAGGTTAAGATTCTGTCTGTATCAATTAATCATTTGGATGGTACTCCCCAAGATCTGGCACAGACCTAAGCAGAAACATCACACTTATTAGTAACATAATTTCATTGTATAAACCAGTCCATGTTTTTCAGCAGCTAAGTGCCCCTCTTCACTCTAATTCACTTGAGTCTCCAGTACGAAAAGTGCTTGGACCATTTGACTGCTGTTCATATAACAATCTACCAAAAGCAGCTAAACCTGAAAAAATGTAGACACATACACACACAAAAAATAAAATCCTATTTCCTTACATTTAGAAAGATCATATCCATTTTTTCCACACAGCTGCCTATAAACTCAAAAGCTATTTTAATGTAATTATATTTAATCAAATTATGATTTTCATTTGCTGCAAGTACAGGCAACAATATAATAACACAGAAACTGATTCACAGTGGAACATATACAAGTGTCACTTTCTCTACATATTATACAATTAGTACACTAAATCCTGTGTACATCATTGAATATGTAAATTGATATCTTCTACTTGAAATCAGATTCTTACAAACAGCTTTAGTTCTTACAAAAACTACTCATTGTTTCAAGAAATTTCATACAATGGTCTGTGATTTTATTTACTTTGAAAAAAAACCCTGCTCTTATAACCAAAAGTAAAAAAAAAAAAAAAAAAAAAAAAAAGAAAAAAAAAAGAAAAAAGAAAAAAAGAAAGAAATACATTAAGCAATTGTAGAAGCAAACCAACCCAACTGGGGCACCACGACCAAAGCAAGCCCTGTAATAGTATAATGACCTTTAATGAGTGTCTGGGGAAACAATACAGTCCTAGCATAAAAGACAAAGGGCAAAACCCATCATGGCTCCACTGACACTAATTCAAAATGATTTTCAGAACAACTAAAGAATGTAAGAGAGGTAATCTGATCCACCAATCTGACCTCACTTTGATTCTGGGGCCCTGCTGCTGCCATTTCTAATTGTTAAACACTCTACATTTCACATCTGCTCATATTTAATGAAAAGCTGACTCTCACCGCCATTCTTTGAGTTAACTAGCTCTGTCAAGATGGGCATCATACGACCCCTGTACGCTGCAAAGAAAATACACTGATTTCTATTGAAGCCTTGCCAGTGAAACACTGCATGTGTATATATATATATTTTAATTGGAAAAGAAAGGCTTATGCTGCTTTGCAAAGAGCATGAATTGGTATTGATTTTTGTACTTACTATTAACAGTCAAAGATGACTAGTCTCACAAGGGCAAGAGTGAGATCTCTTTTGATTTGATGGAGTGATGAAGAGGGGAACAGGCCCTTGAAAGATAGGATGCTAAAAATCCTCAAAGATGTCAATATCACTTATCCTTCAAAATACAACATAGATCTAACGTGTTTCCCAACAGTATTGTTTTTGGTGGCAATAATACCATTATTGTGGAGGTTCTTGGCTCAGCAGGCAACACAATCAAAAATGTTTACTTTAGCTGCCTCTGCAGAGTCTTAAGTGAACTTGAAAGCTACGGTAAACCTACAAATTACGGTTTTTCTTTCCCTGCCAAACAGTGCTAATGGCAGAAATTTTACCCATTTGTAGGGGACATACTCATTTAGCCTGGTGTGGTTGCTGTTAACACCAGTGCCGGGACCCAACCACATATTCTCTGTACTAGTCTGTATTAATGCAAACTATACCAGGCACTGTGTTACTGAGGCTGTTAGGCTGTGTAAGTAACACTGCCTGCAGTAATTCTCAATCCAGGAAGGTTTCTTGTTCACTTTTCTTAACAAAATATATTTTGCTATGTTTTACTCTGATAAAGGTCTCTTTAAAGGATAAAAACTCCTGTAACTTAGAATACGACTTAAAACTCGGAACCATCTCCCCAGAGGTGATGATGCATGAGTTGCAACCAGGTAGATAAAAAAGACATTCAGAGTGCATTCAGACACATATACAGAGAGAAGATTTCTGGCAAAATCTCTAAGAAATCCTATGAGAATCAGTTTACTTGACAGAGTCATCAGAAAAAAATGCTAATAAAAATCATAGTATTGTTATATACTCTACATTTGTGACTGGAAAAATAGTTCAAACGTCAAAATAGTTAAAGCAAAGTCATTCACCACTTAGACTACATAGTGCAATACACATATGGTATCAAAAGGCAACCAGATGCATAATCTATGAACTACATTATACTCTTAGTAGTGGAAGACATTTTTATCTGTGATGACTTGTAATGTTAGGCGGACATGCTTCCTGATCAAAACTCCTAATGTTCCTTATAGATGTATCTGAAAAATTTTATAGGGGTTTTTTGCCATTCAGGTAGGGAAAGGAAAACAGTTCCTGTCCCAAGACATCGTTTTGCCTGTTATGAATGTCTAAAGAGGATAAGAAAACAAAGAAAAAAAAAAATCATCATTTTATTTAACAATCTTCCTCAATTGTTGACATCACACTGATAAAGGAAGCTGTGGAATCCCTACTGCTTGCCCAAAGAATTAATGGCTATGCAGAATTGTTCTAACTTCTCTGTCTTCTCCCTCTCAACTCTGATCTTTAAAAAGAGATTTTAG
Source organism: Pelecanus crispus (assembly GCF_030463565.1). Lineage (NCBI taxonomy): Eukaryota > Metazoa > Chordata > Aves > Pelecaniformes > Pelecanidae > Pelecanus > Pelecanus crispus. Next base: position 26,809,549 of record NC_134652.1, read on the forward strand.
AACATATTCCAGAATGGTACCATCCTATGGAACAGATTCTACAATTAATTTAAAAAATTTTGCATCAGGAAGTTTGCATCAGGCTAGCCCTTCTGAAAAGGCACTACAAAAAGTACAACCATTTTTATTACGATTTCTACGGTTTCAGTATTAGATGTAAGGTCCTGCCTTATTGAGAATGAAGGGTTACAAACAAAACTAAAGATAATGGTAGCAGTATAGAATAGAATTCCAGCTACTACAGTTCAGCTACTAAGTTGTATCCTGTGTATTTATTCACTGCCTATTGTACGCTGCTCTAGTGCCAGCACTGTTAAAGCTGTCCACTTAGCACCAGTCATAGGTTTAGACACAGGCCTGTACCTCCACTGAAGCACTTATTGTTAATTAATGACAATTTATATCGTATGAATTAAAAAAGATGTCACCAAACCGCACTACTAAGGTCCTGCATGCTATTGCAAGAGCATGCTTCATAAAGAGTATACGAAGCAAAATAATGAATTACACTTTTCGTATTAAAAGTAAATTAAAAGAGAAATATAAATACAGAGCTGTATTAAAATTTGGGTTTGACTTTTTAAAAAAGCATCAGCCCAGTAAAACTCACAGAACTACAATGTACGACACAAGACGGGGATGATACCACAGACACCACAGACATGGAACAGCATGTGTTGGTGTTAAAACTTACAGGCACGTAAACTGGTGGAGCAATCATTAACAGAGACAGAAGAAAGTGGGAAGGCTCTCTCAAGGGTGTCCATGTTACTATGTACACTGCCTGACATGCAAGAGCAGTCACGCTCAGAGCGTCCGCAATCAAAACAACATGCCAGTTTCATTCTCTTGTAGATGGACATCTTGGCTATAACCATGTGTTGGATGGGAGGAGAGGAAGAGCAGCAGGTTAATGGCAAGGTTATATATATAACAAGGCAGCTGGAAGGTAATTTAAGGGATTTAATACAGGCCTTAGTTTATGTTAACAGTCTTGACCCAGGAAAAAAAATGAAATGAGATTATTGATAACACTTTGGCTGTACATTAAAAGTAGGGCAAAAGATAAATTGCTCTTTATTTCTGTTCAGTCTTATAGGGTGACCGCAGACATGGGGAAGAATTACTGTTTACAGTCAAGTGTTTGGATCAAAAAAGAACATAGTAAAAGCAGAGAATCCTAAGAATATATTGTTCCCTTGGCACAATTAATACTACTGGGCTAAAAAGAAAAGAAAAACCCAAAGTTGCTAATCCATTAGATATTTTTGGCCTATCTTGCGTCCTGTAAAAATCAAAGACTTTTATATATCTCTATATATATGTATGTATACACACACAAAAACACACATACACATATATTCTTACATACACACACTCACACACACATATACATTATACACATACATACATATATATACATATATATAAATTTTTTTTTAAACATATGCTAATTATTTCTCTGTATTCAACTGTGCCAGGGAACTCCTTTATTGCAATAAATTACACATTACTAAAGAGTTACAAGATGTTCATAAAATTTTCTGAAAAATTTACTTTGTTTACATTATATCTTCAGGAATTCAAATTAACTCTTGACAGAATACCAGAATTTGCCCATATAAGAGACACAACTAATAATGGTAAATATGCTTGACATTAAAATCAGTTCACAAATAAGGCATCACCAAAAGCACACAGAGCATTGGTCCATTGAAACATGCTGAACCAATCATTGGCATGTTTCCCGCTCTGGATTCAAAGGTAGATCGAGAACCAAATAACCAAATGAATGTAGAATTAGGGGCTAATTCCAAAAGGAGTGCCATGTTAGAACAGAACATTTATATCCTTCAGTCATGGAAATGTCCTTGTTATATATTTCTAGAAATATACAGCATCCTATTTTAGAAATGCAAGTTTAATTACCATTCGTGCAGTTTTGTCTGTTACCTGAATCACAGGTATGTTTAAGTCTGAAGAAATGCAAAGGCCACTTAGATTGTTTCACATGTTGCACTGAACCAACACTTTTGGTAATGGTTTAGATTGAACTGACTCATTTATACTGAAAACAAAACAGAACACTGACAGGCAAAAACAAAACCTTAAAAGCAAATGCAGAAAAAAGGTAATGTTTCTCTGGCCTGTACCTTCAGTTTAGGATGTCTTTTTTGCATTATGGTAATGACATTAAATTTAAAATCATTTCTCTTATTTTTTTTCCAGTTCCTTAGTGCCACAGTCACCAGGGAAGAGGGATTGAAATCGCTCAAATGGGTCAAGTCCTGTTCTAAGGCCTTGATGACTTGCCATACAGTATACTTGTCAAGCAAGGGTAACATTATGATTGTGGAAAACAGGCATTGAGGGAGATGAATGAGTGATCTCTTCAGCAGCGACTCCATTCCTCTAAAACTTTGCTCACATGACTAACGTCATGTTCTTTTAGCATCCTAGTAGAGTTATCTTACAGCTGTTCAGAAAGTCATCATGCAGCATCAGGCTTGTTCATTGCATGGTACATCATTCCTCAGAGCTTGGCTTTTAGTAAGAAGGTTTCCACTGCAGCTTTTGATGCATACACATTCAAACTGCACAGAAAATTCAAAACAGCATTTGTTTCCCCATGGTTTCCCTCTGTCTAACTCTTCCCAACACGTTCTTTAAAATTGAAAAGTTGGGCAGAAAAAGAAAAGTGAAATATGTTACCAAAAATGTGGAAGTCTTTCCACTATGCCTATTTTATTATTTTCACTTTAAGGAAATGAAAGAAAAATAAAGGGCATTTGTGAGACACACTAACAGTAGGTGAGGTAAAAGGCAGGCCCATTTTGTTTTAATTATAGCTGTTTTGAAGGACTTTTTCTAATCAAATGCTGTAGCAAAACACACTGCTCAGAAATTCTCAACTGCTACGTCATTGGTTAGCAACAGTCCCTGGTTTTCATTTACTTGTAGCCGTATCTTGTCAACAGTCAATAATAGGATAGGACACATTTATGAAAATTAAAAGAAATCATCCTTAAGGGCAAAGAGGGTTGGGAAGGAAAACTTTTTGTACCATTTTCATCAGACTTAAGTCAATGAAGTGGGAAATTTAAGCCCTCCTGTTCAATAGGGGAAGGACTCCATGGCGCTTCGCAAAAGCAATGCCCTTTCAGGGACTGTTTTTAACTATTATTATCAGTTGTTCTGGAGATCATGCATCATTTTAATATTTCACATCATTAACATGCAGGAAACAGGCTTGGACCTGGAAATATAAGTAGCAGAAAGGACTTGCTATAAGGGTTTCAACCAGTATATAAGCAACTGCATATCAGAGCAATACATTTTGGAAAGAAAACATGCTGTTACTCTTCATTCCTTTTATACAGTCATTGTAACATTCATACCAAATACAATACTCATTTTCTTTTAAATAAAACAAAACATGGAATATTAGTAGGGATGACTAGTGACAAGATCAAAGACAAGACAGAAATGATTTTAAATGGTTCAGCCACACACATACCATTTCCTATAAAACTTCCATAAACATTAACAAAAAATGGGAATCATCAGAGAGACAGGGGGACCTTAAGAACAGCCTCTGGGTGGGTGTTAAATTCATTTGACACCTGTAGCACCTGCATAAGAATCAACTCATTTCTATTCATAGAAATGTTATGGATGTTGAATAGAACTGTTATTTGCAACTAGTGAAAATGTAAGTTGGGACATAAAGGAAATTACTTCCCTATTTTTAGTTGAATAATAAATGGACAAAAAGGAAGAACAGATCCTTCTACTTAGTATGATGACAATCCCACAGCATTTGTAAAATGAATTAGTAAAAATATCAGGGGAAGTTATCTTGGACACGGGAAACAGACTAGTTAAATAATTTACTAACAAAACAAGGCATATGTGAACTAGTCATTTTCTGATTTGTTAAGAGCAAAAGGAAAGCAAAATGTCTCTGAATTAATTATAAAGTAAATAAATACTTAAAAAAACTTCTTTTGTTGCAATTTTTCTCAGGAGCCAATAACCTTCCATTCTAATAAGGAAGGAATGTGCCTTCGATGTCTAGGTTTCTAGCAGTGCCTTGCTTTCTGATGAGAAACTCAAAAAGACCAGTCAAAATTTCTAGATTGTCTGGATCTGAGGTGTTACTTAGAGTTCACAAACAGTAATGGGGAATATTTCCAGCTGCAAAAATAAGCAAAGGAAACTGCAGTTTATTCTCTACCTAAAACGTTCCTTTGAACAGCTCCTTTTTTTAAAAGCAAGCAGAACATAGTATCCCCCTTCATCTTTGCTGGTTTTTAACCATACAGTCTACCGAATCCTCGTAGGGCACTCATCACTACAGGTTTCCTTGTGACCTCAGCGGTGACAAAAAGTAGATCTAGGAGGACATCTAGTGGTACTTTGTGAGATAACAGCTGGTTAAGAAGACGATGGACCGGAGGTTTCTTGACCAGCAAATGGTAAAAAAGGGTCCCACTACACTTAAGAATTGAAATGCATACAGTGTCATTTTAATTCATCAAGTTCTCATGATCCACAGCATGGGTAAAATAAAAGCAGCATTAAAGGACGACCAGACTGATTTGATCGCCTTTTAGCAATGCTGGTTAGCGTCATGAGACTGAAATATTGAAAGGACTTCCCCCAGCACAACTTCAGTTTCCGGAAAAATACAGCAGCATATCTTAAACTGTTTGTGGGAATTTATTTTCTCTTAACACAACAGGCAAAGCTATCTCGCCATTATTTAATTTTTACAGAACAACTTCAAGACCACCAAGTCAGCTTGTTCACTACCTTGCAATTTTTGCAATCAAAGGCAACTGGTTAGTTGTTTGCTACAATTCACACAGTGCTATTCTTTATCAAAACTGTAGAAACAGCAGGTGACCTGAGTGGACAATTTGCCCTATTTTAGTAGCTATAAGAATGACTCACAGGTTTTGAAGCAATGGCACATTTATAGACCAATTCATTTTAATTTTCCAATCTGATCATGACCTTTCCTTCATTACCTTAAAGAAGACTCTCAGCCAGTGTACTCTCAAAGCTAACTGCATTTCTGAACAAACTGAAGCTATTGGGGAAATGGAAAAAAACAAGTCAAAGCTACATGACCTTTTCTATTTTAATACTGTCTTAGCATGAAGAGCTCTTCTGTTTATTTATTGCTATTTAAACTAATTTCTCTGGTCCAGAAAGGCCTCAACATAGGAACATATTTAAAATAAATACATTGCTTGAAATAAATCCAAATTACTTCCAGTATTTTGCCTCAAAGTCAATAGGATTCTTCATTTTATTCATAGAAATTAGTTTCTTTCTGGTTTATTATTAAGTATTGATTCTTATCATGCTGACCTGTTTCACAATCTGCTTTTCTGTGCTGCCCCATCTTTTTGCTGTGTCATTCTATTGGCTGAAAATACACCTTTGGAGAAATTTCTGTTCTCTGTTTGAATGCTTTCTACCACAACAGGATTTCAACCCTTTAGTGCACTTTGCAGGCACCACAATAAGATAAATAGTAAATAATGATAATCATAATGAAGGCCATCGCAATTCCAAGGTGACTAGCACTGTATCATGCAACTCCAGGAGTGTCAACTTTTCCTTGATTCTTTGCAAGATCCTATGGTGTGTACAATTGGGGGGGGGGGGGGGGGGGGGAATATCAATCCTGATTAAGTCCTGAAGTGTTATCACACAATAAATTCAGAATATCTGGTGAAATGTTGAAAAAGTCTCATAGCCTCACTTACTTAGAATAGCTGCAGTTATACAGTAAGGTTAGCAGCCTCAATCTGGTACAGTAATGCCTCACTGCAGCTATGAAATATTTGATCTCTCTTGCTGTTTGAAAGAACAAGCCCACATAATCCCAACACTGCCCTATACCAGGACATTTCTTTGCAGTGCTTCTATTTCTAAGCAGCAAATTCTTTCCATGTCCCAAATGCTGTGTTTATTTAAATTATCACAACTGTACACACTAAAAGTGGCTGATGAGAGCCTTCATATGTTTTGTACACTTTAAAGAGGTATGACTTAGATTGACATGAAGTGGTCTATAAAGTTTGTACTCTCTCTATATAATATAGTAAGACTTCACAGCTTAGATCCTGAAAAGTCAGTGTGGCTCTACTCATGTAATTAATTTCAAAACAAGCAAGCTGGGGAAAATAATCACTGTAGCTTGTTTCCTGTTGAAGATATCTGTAGGTCTATACGTTAAAAGTTAGCACACATTGAATTCATTGTCTGGCTTTACCCCCATCTCCTCATTTTTTTTTGCTAGTGGGGAGAAAGGAGTTAGATAAGGACAGTAAAAGGCTGCTGTGCTGCTCCCTGTGTCAGCTATGAAATGGAGAAGACAAAGTACAAAAAAATTGAACACAGGCAGGTCTGACAATGAATTGTACTTAACCAGGCAAACAGTGCTATAGTGGTAATTACCCCAGCCTAACCAATATCCCTGAAAAATCATGAGATATCTCTAGAATAATTTCAAAAAAATGCCATTGCCAAGATCTCATCTGCAAATAGGGATAAAAAATAAGGTTGTGGAAAAAAAAGGGACAAAAAGGTGCAAGAGGGGAAAACTGCTGTATTTTCTTCAACGTCACCCTAATCTCCGTGGGTGTAAACGATGAGAAACTCGTGGGTATGACGTCACTGCTACATGCAACATAAATAAAGAAAAGAACCAAAATACTGAACAAAAATACTCTCTGCTAGAGAAAGACAGGTTGGACCGCACTCTGGGCTACAGGGAACCCATTTTTACTCACAATAGATCACTATCAGTGTGCAGTTAAATTATAGTAGGGGCCGTGTTCCAAGGCAGCAAGAGGAAAAATAAATCAAAAGTTTGTCAATTGTCATAGATTACAAGAAATTCCTTCAAACACATCAATGTACACATGATATGTCCCCTCTGGGGTTCAACCCCACCGTTCACAGCAAGCACTGTCACTGGAAAAAATATATAGAGAATTAGACCATAGCTGTTGCACAAAATGAAAGAAACAGGAGGAGCAGGTCATCCAGTTTAGAGATTTCATCCCAACGTGGCTGCATTTTATATAAATGTATACATGTATATAGCCCCTTGCTGCAAAAACTACAGTTAAGTGGAATAGGAAAGAGATTGAAAACATTAAGAAAAAAATATTAACAATCTGTGAATAAAATTTCCACACCAGCATTTCTCTGGACAATGTGACATCAACATTCATATGTTTTTCAGGGAGCGGGATGGATAAGGAGAAAGGGATAGCAAAGAAACTGCAAGACGAAAGCGAGGTTACTTTAATTATCCCTGGCCTGGTGGAAACGTACTGATCTGCCCTGAATTATTAATATTAGGCCTAACAGGTTTGGACAACTGGCTATGTAGGTCAGACTCACGTTTAGACCCCAACAATACCACAAGCTAATGTTCAGACAGTATCTAAATTGATGAGCAACCTCAGATGCATTATTTAAATAATATGATTTTCAAGTGTCACAGGAAGCTGCATTAATTAATGCCACCATAATTAAGTTTTCCATGTAAAGATAATATTTCACATTTAATTCACCTGAATGTGTCAATATTTTTACATACAACCTTTCATTTCATCTTACATATTTTCTGCATTCAACTGCCTCTAATTGCTATGTTATTTGCTAATTAAAATACATATTCATCATATAGGACTACCTATACACATGTGTGACTATTTGAAATAGTGTCTTTGAAAATCAGATTGACAGATTAGCTGTTGACAGATCAGTTGACAGTTTCTTAATTCAAGAGGGAAAAGTTTTCTTAATTTATGCTTTGTTTTGGTTAGGCTGCATTTTTAAGAGCAATGATTTGTGTAGCTTACAGATGGATAACATAGTTAAGATTTTCAAAAGTGATTAGTGATTTGAAAGCTAAAGCTAAGATTTTACTGAATCACAGACTGCACTAAAGACTTACCTTTAAAAAAAATCAGGTCCCACAAAAGGGATCTCAAGATTGTCATCAGAATTTGAGAGACCAAAAATCACTAATTACTGTTGAAATTTTTCATTTAAATTTCTCGCTGATTGACAGAACTTTAAAAGCAAAGCAATTGTATTATTCCTAATAGTTGTGAGCATGCTCCTAAGTGGAAGCTGTTCTCAGTTGTACTGAGAGCTGCCAGCTATCATGGTATCTGTGACCATATGTGTGTGTGTCTGTAGGAAAGGAGAGGGGAGACGGCAAATGGTGGGAGAGGGGAGACAATGAAAGGGAAATTTAAGATTTTACTGACTGACCATTTTTTTTTTTTCCACCTGACTCAGAGGATTCCCTCCTTAGTGTTCAGTGCTCACTGCAGCAGCTCTGACAGCCGCCTCCTTCAGCCTCACTAACCCTATCATTTTGTTTCTTCATCTGTCCAACACCCTTTCATTTATTGGACTGATATGTGTGACCATGCCATTTGGAACATTTCCTAGTGCTATACACAGAAGTTGTCACTCTCACCTCTCCATGGCCCTACTGCTGGTAATATATCCATTGTGTTGGCTGGGTCACAGGATACTCTGTTTTCTCCCTGGTTTCCTAGCACTGAGCAGGTTACACTTATTTTCATTCATGTATAATAAAGGGCTCTTGCCCTTTATACTGTGAACTCCTGATTGCTATCTTCTAACAGATTTCAATGAAAAGTGTAGATCTCACATTAAAATGATAGATCTTTGGGAATTCTTTTTTTGTTTTTTTTTTTAATCAGCACATGTGTGAAAAGCATATACTATGTGAAGGAGGAGCAGAGAAGAAAATACAAGTTTGCTTTTCTGACAGAATGAGATAAAATTAAACAGGTAACATATTTCTCTTTAACTGCTGGGCAATTTGGAAAAAAAAATTGGTTTGAGAGTTACAGGCACCCTGAGGCATCTGTAACTGGCTTTACCAGAACTTACTCAGCAACCTCATTGGCTTTGGCAGCAGTTCAAAGGTCACATTCTCACATGGATAAACTGTTCTTGAACAATTCTTTTCCAATATGTTAGGCAATGCATACATTCCTTCCACATCAGGCATGCTTTCCATGTGCTTTGCTCTCCTTGTGGCTACTGGGAGGATAAACACCATTTTCTGTCAGTGTTTCAGCTGCTTTCTCTCAATTACACTACTTTGTTCCACAGTCCTGGTTTTTTGGTTTTGTTTTTTTGGGTGGGTCTTTTTTTTTTTTTTTTTTTTTTGGCGGGGAGAGGAGTTCCTTTAAAAACTCTAGTGATGTATTTTTTCTTTGTAAAATAATCTTCAAGAATTCATCAATTTCAGGCACCTCTTAAAGGCAGAGAAGGTTTAGTTTAGGCTTTCTTCCATCCTCTAAGACAGTGCAGTGATAACACTATGACTGGATCTATAAAAAAGAGGTTTTTTTCCTTTTTAAAAGTGATGGTAAAATAGACATGATTAAACTCTTCTGAGATCTTTCAATTTACCTAATCAGTACTTTTGAACTGAATGATCTTTTTCATGGTGGAATACCCTAGAATGTATATAAATATTCAGATATCCATTGAGAAATGGATCCCTAAATCCTTTTGATATTAGTATTACAAATACGCATGGGTCAAACACATCTTTGGCCAAAATGTGGTTGTGTGAGTTCCTGCAAAAAGTTCTTTCAAAGTATATATAGATAAAATGCTAATTTCTATATATTTATTCAAATACAGATGCAAAGTCTGATCTCAATTCCAAAACTCAATTATTTCTTTATGCAAAATTTTCCAAACAATTTAAAAAGCAGACTTAACAACTTAACTAAACCAAATATTACCATTACAGCTATGGAATCTTCTAAAAGGATATACATAAGAGGCACTAATATTTAGTTTCTTCCAGACAATCCCTTCCTCCAGTAAAACTGGTTGTTTATTTAAATAATGATTTATTTCAATAGTTACATGATGCAATCTCATTCCCCAGTTTCTTCTTCTACATAATCATGTTCAGCAAGATAGACAAAAGTTCTTTGCTTTACAGAAAACTATTGAAATTCCTGGATTTCTGCATGGTAAGAGCAGAACTTCACTGATCACTCATTCTTAACTCAGAAACCTCCACAATTAGATCTAGCTTGATTTAATTTTTCAGGTTTTGTTAGCTTTGGACCCTAATGGACTTTTTAATGAAGAAACAGGTGTGAGTGGTGTGAAATGTAATAAGAATATATGGACTTCAGAAATGCAAATGGCACTTACTACGTTGTTGTGCATTTATTTCTTAGCTTTTCTGTACCACTGTGTCAAACATGTAAATGCATGTACAGATAGATATTCTTCAAGGCTGAACAGTTCATGAAAAGGAGAGGAAGGGAGCGATAGCAATATTACTTACGCCGTTTGCAGCCACATTTTTTTATCCTTTTGGGATCCGTGATGTCATCATGACAGGCCTTGCAGTAAAAAAATGCCCTAGAGAGACAGAATGGAAAAACTGACACATTTCTTAATCCATACAAATGAAATTAGGCCCACATTTCTTCTTGTTGCAGTGCCAAATTAATGAAACATGCCAGCACTAATTTCCTTTAATCTTTGAAAAGGTTTAGACATTTAAAGTAGGAAATATTTGCTGCAAGACCATTAATTTCAAACATAAGACTCCAAATTAGTGTTTCTTTTAATATACTTTTATTTGAAAAGTAATTGGGAGAAGGGATGATAATTATGACATAGTGTATCAGTTCATTTGTCTTTCATCTTAGAAAAAAGAGCATCCAATGAATTTTGTCACAAAAATATATATAACATGAACTCTCTGTTCTTATTGGATATACCAGCTACTTTTTTTTGGGGGGGGGGAAAGACTGTCTAGCAATTTTTCAACCTGGTCACAAGTAGGATTTAATTTTGGGTACAATGAGAGATTGCAATGAGAATGTGACAATAACATCAGATATGCTATTTACAAAAAACAAACAAACAAACAAAAAACCTCAACCAAGACCAGAAAGGGAAAATCCTATCCAAACAAGTTCCTAAAGGAACATATAAATGAAAGAACTTAAATACTCTTGATTCAGACTATTTTTTTGTCTTTTATATTGGAACAGAGCAGAACCATTTTGGTTTTGAACAGACAAAAGCCAAAATTTCAATCAAAAATAGGCCATTGACCAGGTGAACCATCTATGTTTCCATTTATTGCTTTGGGTTATGAACTTCTACTCTTGTATCAAATGGCTCACCACTAGGTGAAACACAAAGAGAACTAAGGAAGTGAGAAAGGGTAAACATTTGACTTTTATATAAGATTAAAACAAAATTCAAAGTTAATAAATATGCATCAGACTGCCCACAGGAGAGTTTAAGCATGCCTGTCAAGTCAATATGTCACATAAGGCTGCTGTGACACATTTCATGAAGATCACACAGCTGGCCTCTAGCTGGACAGTTACAGTTTCCCAGGATTCTTGCTGGCATAACAAATTAAACATATTTTTCAACCTGCTGAAATTTCCCTGTAGTTATCCATATTCAGGATATGTCAGCTCCATGCCTATCTTCCCAACCCTCTCTCGTTACATACTTCTCAACACAAATCGGCAGTAAGAACCAAAGGCGCTACTTTGCAACCAGCCATGGATTTTGCTGACAGTATCGTTCCTAGATTTAGGATGGCTGGATTGCTACCACAGGATGGAGGTCACTGGAACAGAACAATTTACAGTCCAAAATATAAAAAGAAAGATGAACAATATTAATACATAGCCTCTGACAACTCAGCTAGGATGTGTTAGGTTAAAATGGTTGGCCTGGATGATCTTAATGGTCTTTTCCAACCTAAACGATTCTATGATTCTATGATGATCACTACTAATTCTTTTTAGGTTAATTAGACAGTGTCCACCAGAGGCGGAACTATATTAAAGGAAATGTTCAGAAATATAAACTAGATAAATTTGTAACTATTTGAAGTAGGTATCTAAGTTATTTTACACCTCTGAATAATGGCCCAGGTAAAGCGGCCCATCAGGAGAAAGGTAGCAGGTCTAGCATATGAGATATGGACCAGAGAATACAAATTTAAATTTGCAGTAAGACCTTACTGAATGTTGTTAACATTTCTAAAATCAAGATAGCATGCAAGCTACTGATGGAAGATATAAGTCCTAAATGTAGCAGACTTAATTTCGCTAAGAAACTTCCAGGAAGATTACTCTTTCAGAGTGTGAAATTGTCTTCCGTCCTGGTTTCAGCTGGGATAGAGTTAATTTTCTTCCTAGTAGCTGGCATAGTGCTGTGTTTTGGATTTAGTAGGAGAATAATGTTGATAACATGCTGATGTTTCTAGTTTGCTAAGTAGCGCTGACACCAGTCAAGGACTTTTCAGCTTCCCATGCTCTGCCAGGTGCACAAGAAACTGGGAGAGGGCACAATGAGAACAGTTGACCCAAACTGCCCAAAGGGCTATTCCATACCATATAGCATCATGCTCAGTATACAGACTGAGGGGGTTGGCCGGGGAGCAGCGATCGCTGCTCGGGAACTGGCTGGGTATCGGTCAGCGGGTGGTGAGCAATTGCATTGTGCATCACTTGTTTTGTATATTATTATTATTATTATTATTATTATTATTATTGTTGTTGTTGTTGTTGTTGTTGTTGTTGTTGTTATTATTATTATTGTTATCATTACTATTTTACTTTATTTCAATTATTAAACTGTTCTTATCTCAACCCAGGAGTGTTTCTCACTCTTACTCCTCCAATTCTCTCCCCCATCCCATCTGGGTAGGGGGAGTGAGCGAGCGGCTGCATGGTGCTTAGTTGCTGGCTGGGGCTAAACCACGACATCTTCCGATTTCCAAGAAGCAAAATGTAAAATGAAAAAGCTTTCTCTGAGCATTTGTATACTTTGCTGCAGAAAGTTTCTGGTCTTCAAAATATTCACCTTCCATTAAAAAGAAAACAAACTGCCTCCAAGGAAATGAGAATAAAATATTTTTCAAACCATGAGTCAATGTCAAGACATAAGCAAGAAGGGGAAAACCATCTTCAATTTTTACAATTTCTTCCCAAACCAGCTGTAATACCCTGTATCAAACAACAATCCACTATCACAAATACTCCCTCACAAAACTTCATGACACGAATTGGACATAGGTCATTTCTACAGATCATGTTTCTGAAGTCCACTGCAGGACAGATGTCCTGAAAAGTACCTTCAATCCTATGTGCAAAGTCAAGAGCAAATGCGTGAAGTGATTGCTGTAATAAAATTACGCTTCTACATAATTGGGTTGAATTAAGTGGATTTAAATCATGTGGATTTCTGATGTCAGTATTAACATGTAAATGGATAAAGAATAATAAAGATGCAATTCATATAGTTTGTATTATATTTAAACACTCAACATTTTACTTGAAGCTATTTACCTAGGTATAATTGTTTCAAGGTATAATTGTTTCTAATGTGAAACTATTGTTCTAAAAACACACAAGTAGTTCTAGCAAGAAGAGTAATTGAACATCACATGTTATATTTCATTGTGAAATATATATTTGATAAATATCACTAGCTTTAACTTAAAAGAGCTGAAATTTCTCTATTAGCATGTAACTAAAAAAACCCCAGAATAATTTAATTTGAATTTCAGGTATATAACATGTTTAATTTTGCTTTATTAAAAAATCCTTTTTTTCCCCTTCAAACGACTTCAATTTTAGAATGTTTTTCTGACTCTGATTCATAGCTCAAAAGGGTGAAATCAACACTTTACATAATTAGTTTTGTTATGTGAAACACATCTGATAATCATTTGCTTTGCACAGAACAGCTAAGAAATGTGGTGATGGAAGCAGCATGTTTCTAAACAAAGCCTTCTGCAAAAAGCAAGGCAGAATTGGAAATTTTGTTTCAGCGTGCTATTAGATAAAACGTGCTAGATGAATAATGTGTAAATTTTGTTTAAACACATTAAAAACAGTCAACTTCTCCCTGTTAAAATTGCTATGCCAGGAAATTTTTACTTACAGTCTGAAATAATTTCATAGGAGAGTGTAAAACACCTTAAAAATGGAAAAAAGCTAGGATCTCAGTAAAGGAATGTGAAGACAGTTCTGTACATTCAAACGGAGAAAAGCACCAGAAAGGAAAAGAGCTATACGCTGAAAGACAGCGTACCTGAGGCAATGCTGGATGCAAATACCCCAAAGATGGTGCTAGAAATACAAGAGGAAAGGAGCACCGCTGTGCTATTCTGTATGCTTCACCTAGCTAAAAAAAATCTTAGCTGTTTCAACGAAAATAGGATTCAAGTTGTCAGTGATTTCACTGTTTTGATGTTTTGACTTTAAATATTCATGGCAAACATGCATTGCTAAAATAATACTTTCACTGTAATTTAATCATAGAAAGTTTAGGACTTAGTAAAGGTTATCACCTGAATATTTCATCACTCTAAGTATAGGATTTAATTAAAATATCTACCTCATGGAGAACATCAAGTAAAAATCAGCTTCTTGATAGCATAACTTACAACAAAAATACAAATTATGAGGAAGCACTCAGCTGCAAAGATTCCTTTTTTTTTTTCCATCTTACAGACATTGAATAATTATTTGTTGTAAAAATTATTGTCTCACATTGCTCTTTTATTCCTTCCAAGTATATAAAAAATCCTAACAAACAAGAGTACACCTGTTTGGTCCTAAACACAATACCATAAAACTCCGTTTCATTCAACCCAAATCTAATTCAGCCAAGTACAATGAACCAGTGAAGTTGTCTACAATGATTGGGATATACTGCACTGTTGTAGTTTGATTTATTATTATGAGGCCACAGAGTATGTAGTTCCAGTAAAGAAAAATGACAAGAACATAAATATTATTCTGCTAATGCAATTACTGAATGAATACAGTAGCTTGCTCACATCAAGTATTTGCTAGAGCCTATGTAAATAAGAACTGCTCTAAACCTGAAACTTGGATAAAACTGTAATCCCTGTCCTCTCTCAAAGTAATTCCACTGAGACAAATTAATTACAGAGAAATCAGATAAAAATATTTTACATTTTCTAGCAGGACTCAGGAAAAATGCCTCTTCATTTCTTTTCACTTCTGCTGTAAAATTATTTCATTTCCTTCATTTTTAAGACTGTAGTTAAGAAAATGGCATGCACACATGGTTGATTCACTAGAGTACCAGCTCAATTCCCCCTGAGAATCTTTAAACAGTTAATAAGGAAAATTAGGTGAGGCATTTACATGTAAAGAAAAAACAGAAATTAAATACTATATGTTTAAATTTAAAGATAAAAATATATGAATTACCTTTTTACTTCTTTGGCATCACTTGCAATGAAGAATCCTAAAGTACCTTCTTGAATCTTGACATGGTTTCCAGGATTGATTAATATACTGCTCAGTGAAACGAGAACAAAAACAACAAAACCATAAGTTTAAATTACGTTTAACTGAATGTTCCAAAATAGCTTTATTTGGTTCTGTTATAGGGGACCCACTAGTTAGGAAAGGCTGCAAGGAAATTTTAAGCCATTCTTCCTTGAAATTTCCAATCAAGTAACAGTTTCACATGCTTTTTACAAAAACTTAAGTTTGAGACAGTCACATGCCTCTGCCTATAATCACATCATTTAAGTGTTTACATCTGTTTTCTTATGTTTTGGCATTAAATATAGACTATATGGAATAACAAAGCCTCTCAGAAACATGATGTGTGAAGCTGAGCATTTCAGCTTTCTTGCTCTGTCATGCAAAGTGGTGAAAAATTCACAATATGGTGAAAAGGGAAGAACAAGCAACCACCACTCAATAACAGTACAAAATATCATTTATGAATCTAAACCCTTTGATGAAAATTTTTGCCAATTTCTGGTGAAATAGAATGTTAATGGGACCCCTATCTGGACATATAGTATTATTGTTTAAAATAATAAATACACACATACACTCAAGGGGAATGGTACAAGACAACCAGTCACGATAGCTGAAAAAACATAAAATGAATAGAAAATTTTTAAAACACTGCTATGCAGCCATGGAAGAACAAAAATAACCCAACCACACTGACAGTATAGCCTCAGCTAAACTTGATGAATGAAATTATAAACTGCTATCAAGAAGTAAGGTACTCCATGTGTCTCTACAAAATATCTTTTTTATTGTCATAATAATTTAACATGAGATTTTAGGTAAGGCAATTTGCAAAGCGCCAAGCTAAATATGAATATACAGAGATAGATGTAAATATATTCTCTAATAAGTTTTATTAATGTGTAATACAACTAAGCTTTTGACCTGCTAAAACTTAATACAGCTTGTCAAAATTTTTCACTTTTTTGTCTTTTATTAAAGCTTAGCCTTTGTAAGTAAAAATGTAGTAATGGCACACATATGCAGTTTACAGTAAATAAAGACTACCAGCAATTTAAATGCTTGTGGATTTAGCAAAAATTGATTTTGTGGTAGTGTATATATATACAAAAATAAACAAAACACATTTCTGAACAGACATACATTACTAAAATTTGAAGGCCAAAAATCTTCATTATTTTTGGGAGGGAAAATGGGTCTCAGCAGATCTCTTATTCAAGATGTTATTTATTATCTACACATTAGTAATAAATTAGTGTGACAAAAAATATACCTGAAAGCTGTGTAATGAGCACATTGTTTTGTGTGATTACACATGCCCACAAGGCCCTATGAAAAGAATATGCAGGCTGCAAAATAAAGTCCTCACGAGTTAAGAGTTAAAAGGTTGGTCATGCAGCCATAATTCAGACATTATGTAGACATTATGATACAATTCTTAATTTAATATCCACAAACTACTGTTTTCTCACAATCTGGAACTTCATTCAGTGGTGCTTTACTGCCATTACTGCAGGCTTCATGTAGTTTATCTTTCTTTAAAATCAGCATCATATTTTTCTTATGTGTTTTTCTGCAGTGTTTATCACTATAGCATGCAAAAGATTCACAAATACATAATTTATTTTACAAGAAGAATGAAGATATAGTATTATCCCATTTTACAGATGAGAGATTAAGTCACTATGAGATATAGTAGCTATTAATTTGGGATGCCTACAGGTCATTTTTTGTAAGTATTTAGCATTGCACAGTTCCATATACGCCTTCTAGGGACTTCTGCTGTAAGAATGCTCAGCATTTCCAAAAGCCCAGCCTCCGGTTCCCAAAATAATAAACACTTGATCAGAAGACATCTGTAAAAGGTTTGGTTTAAATTATTAGCTCACTCTCACACAAATATTCTGTGGCAGAGGCTGGAACAGAAATTAAATCTCAAAGAAAGCATTTACCCAGATATCCTTCCTTTTCCTTCATTCACAGTTTCAAGCTTTGCAACAAAAAGGAGAGGAGAACTACAGAAAATGGAAGTCATCACCACAGAAAGCAGGTTCATCTCCACAGCGCACTTCAGTCGAATTGCAAAAAATGAAATGTGATGGTGTAAATAACGCCTACATTATGCACACAGATAAACGGGATGAATTACAGTTGCACAGCTAAGCTTCACATCTGGTATTTCTTTTGTTAGTGTATTGGGCTTAATGGTTGTGCTTGCAACCAAAGCATTTACCTTACAAAGTTTTAAAATGCAATTTCATGTTTTAAAATGGAATAAAACAGACAGGAGAAAAAAACAAAACCAAAAACCAGACCCACAAGAATTTCTTCATATGAAACCAGTCACTCAAGTCACAAACAGGTTGGAAAATTTAGACTCCCTGCACAACCTTTTCATAGAATCATAGAATCGTTTAGGTTGGAAAAGACCTTTAAGATCATCCAGTCCAACCATTAACCTACACTACCAAGTCTACTCTAAGCCAATCAAGGGTAGACTAGACTAAACCATGTCCCAAAGTGCCACATCTGCCCATTTTTTGAACGCTTCCAGGGATGGTGACTCCACCACCTCTCTGGGCAGTCTGTTCCAATTCTTGACCACCCTTTCCGTAAAGAAATTTTTCCTAATTTCCAACCTAAACCTCCCCTGGCGCAGCTTAAGCCCATTTCCTCTTGTCCTACCACTAACTACATGGGAGAAGAGACCAACACCCACCTCACTACAACCTCCTTTCAGGGAGTTGTAGAGAGCGATGAGGTCTCCCCTCAGCCTCCTCTTCTCCAGGCTAAACAACCCCAACCTTTTGTCACTTGAGCCAGCAGCACACTTACTAGCTGTTACAGAGATACCTTCACAGGCCACCACTAGGGGAGATGAGGCATACACTACCAGTACACTCACAAAAAAAAGTTGAGAATGGCCTATTTTAAGCCTGCGGGCCTATGTGAGCCCAGATAAGTCACTTCTCAAGAACCAGGAGAGAATCTTTCTGGCACTAACACTCCAAAGTCTTTCTGCCGAAACTTTCTATCCTGTCCATAACTGCATCCATGTTTCAGTCTCCACCTTTCCTCTTCCCTGTCTGCCAATCCCTAATCTGCCATTACGCTGAGAATTTAGCTGTTAAACTGAAAAATCTTCTACAGATGCTAGTCTCATTTATTTCTACTATACTATTCCTTCTAAAATATGCAAAAACTTGTAATATGGTTAGGGTTGGTTATTTTTCTTAGGTACAAATTGGTACTGCTCTGTCAGAAAAATACTTTTTTTGTCCTTAATCACAGAAGTATTACAGCTTTTCAGTGAAAACAGATGAACACACTTCTTCACATAGACCCACCTTTTTTTTTTCCCTCATCCCATTCTTGGAGATAGATAAACCACACCCAAACAGTAAAAAATCCTACCAAAAGCTCAACAGCCCGAACTCCACAAGCTGAGGTAACCACTAGATATGTAAATGTTCACCCCCCCTCACAGAACTTAAAATTTGACAAAGTAATAAGCAAATGAAGCATTTCTTTTAAGAGGTAGTGAACATAATCTTAAATTGGAAGTAACTGGCTTCATTTAGGGTGTAATGAATTGTAAGCAAGATTTTGTATCTCAAGATTTTCTGAGACACGTGAAATCAATTCAGATGGGTCAGTGTATAGACTTTATTTTTGTCACATCTTATACTTCATTCACATATACTTATTTTCACAAATACAATGTATTTATAGTCACAAAATATATATGTGATTGCAGTTAATGCAGTATGACCCCAGCAGCAAAATATTCTGTTGGGAATAAAAATTAATTTGCCCCATCACTGCTATTGGCAAAGAATTACAGCAAAGGCTCATAAAGCTTTGGGTTTATATACACACTGATATTTAACCAGAGCAAAATCATGAGCAATTTCTACAGAGTCTATATGGATTTATTAAATATGCTGCTTATCAAAGCAGCAATTGATTTATTTCTTATGAGATCTGCAGTGTCATTAGCTAAAGTTATGCTTTAATAAGCACTCACTCTAATACGTACAGCAAGGGAAATATTTTGAATTAAAAAAAATAGAATATAGGGAACAAAGAGGACAGAGAAAAATAAAACAGGCTTATGAGCATACCAAGAAGAATGCATCCATCAGTTATTTACAGATGCATGTATCTGTTTAAGCAGCTCATGAAAATATGCACATATATATCCCCACAGTTGAGAAGATAAGTACATGGCAAAGTAAATTGGAGTTTTAAGAGAGAAATCTTCAGCTAATGCCTCATTTTTTATGTATCCCCAAGGCTGCGGACTTTTGCAGGTATAGGAAGATGTAGGAAAAGCGAAAAAAGGACAGAAACTCATTACGTTTAATGGCAATATATATAGCTAATCCATATGCATTCTGTGCCACGCATGGGAAAAAATGCTGTTGAAAATGACATCCCTGATTTTTCCAAATATATGTTTTTATCATAAAATATAATTTGGGGTTCTTATCTCCTAAATCAGTTCAAGAAATCAAGCAAGGAATGCCAAATACTTTAAAAGCTTCTAAATTCTTGATTAAATCTTATAATTTAGTAACATTTCTAGTTTAAGTTACCTCAGAAACTAATCAAGTAATAGCAAGCTCAAAAAACTTTTAGTCATAATTTCCTTAACAATTCCAGTTCCAGAAGTGCACTCCTCAGGACAAAGCTTTTCATGACTGGGGTTACATGTCACTGCAAAAAAAAAGGTTATCTTTTGACTTGCTTTCTCCTTCACACATGAACATTTAAAACACATGGCAAATACAGCCATGTAAATTGAATATGTGTAAATTAAATGTGATCTAATGTGTTTAAAGGAAATTTAATATACTTCACCAGCATGAACTTAGGAGAAGCCAGTTCCATTACTCCATGATAATACAACAATTTATAAGCCACTTGTGGAACAGAATATGCAGTTTGGAAACCTCTGCTTTACACTTATCTGGCATCTAGAAAAAGTTAGTCCTCCATTTGCTAAACAAGAATCACTTGGTGACTAGAGGCAAGATCACGCATCTAAGAGCAATGAAAACGTCACACATCAAAAATGCAGAAATCACACTTGAATTCAGTTGTACTCTCAGGAATCACAGAATGAATCATAGAATGGCTTGGGTTGGAAGGGACCTTTAAAGATCATCTAGTTCCAACCCCCCTGTCATGGTAAGGGATGTTTTTCACTAGAACAGATTGCTCAAAGCCCCACCCAACCTGACATTGAACACTTAAAGCTCAGGAAAGAATGAGGAACCATAGTATCTACACAGTTGAAACTGAGGTCCCAGACTGACTGAAATATAAGCAGGTGAAGCACAAATGGGAATTAGTGCACATTTGAGATGCACAGTTTAAAGAAAAATAAAAAATTCAAATGTGGTCAGAAAAATTCTAGATGAACACTTATGGATCTTTTTACATAGATTGTTCAATGAAAGGTTAAGATTGGACATGATGACTTTTTCATGTCAATGGAGAATAGATAACTGCTAGTAACTCTGACTATGTTAATTTTGATCAGTTTACTCACTTGTTGGATTATATCTTTCTGATGTTTTAAGTATACATGCTACCTTCAGTAAAATACAGATACATGTAAATATCTGTTCATCCATTCTTATTTACCTAAAACTACCCCAGAACATGAGCATTACTAAATACCTTTTTGGTAGTGCAGGGATGATTGGCTGCACAATACAACAACGTTGTGACCTAGATAAAGAATGCCATAGTATGTCTTCCCTTAAAGCATTAAAAGTGAGCTAAGGTTTTGATTACTGATTGCAGGTCTTCCATGTTTTGCTGAACTAAAAGATATTTGATGGAGAACCTGATAGCTGCAGGTTTGAACTGTAGGACAATTTGTTAACTGACACTGGCGCAGGACTAATTCCCTCCAACTACTTATTTTATTCATTTCTGCTGCTGGGTGATTGTATTTTGTCTCCTGCTTTCAAATATCATACATGCTGGACTCAAATTATGATTCTTGGGTTGAAACAGCATTAGAAAGTTTGACGGCTGATACCTTTCCATGTTATTAGAATATATAAAATATTACTTATAGTAAAGTTTCAGTATACAAAAATTTCAGTAGATGAAAAAGATTTCCTGTAGCGTT
This sequence comes from Pelecanus crispus, assembly GCF_030463565.1. NCBI lineage: Eukaryota > Metazoa > Chordata > Aves > Pelecaniformes > Pelecanidae > Pelecanus > Pelecanus crispus. Next base: position 26,831,095 of record NC_134652.1, read on the forward strand.
CTATAATATTCAGCTATCTTCTACGTGAACCACATGGAAAAAACAACCAATCAGCTTTAGAATCTGAACCATTGTTACACTGTATGTATTTATTGGTAGGCCACTTGCTAAGTGGCATGGCTCCACATTTTGCTTTGCACGGCTTGAAACTGAGTAGGCTTCCATTACTACTGAAGTTGTAAATGGACATAGCTTTGAACTCTTAATCTAGGCATAGCATTTATACAGTAGGTGACTCTCAGATTTGTGTAACTGTCAGTCTTTGAGGAAAAAATGAGGGATCTTATTAGAATGGAAGACATGCAGTAAAGGTCTTAAAACTGAGCTGACAAAGGCACGTGGAGATGCCCAGCAAGTACAGCACAGAAAATAGGCAAGGGTAACAACATTTTAGCAGCACTATAGGAAGACTAAAAACTGGAAGACATAGGTAAGGCCAATCAGTAGAGATGTACACTGGAAGAGTTCTTTTAAGAATTTTCCTTGTCAGCAGCCTCAGTTATATACTATTCTTGTTTGTTCTTACTTTCAAAGTTACATTTTAGACAGCACTAAAGGTGGGATTCATCTCATCTTTCTTAGAATGGAAGCTGCTTTCAAGAACTGTCTCTCTCTTCCCTTGCAATCATGGACTAAGTCTGGATAACTAAGAGGAGATTAGACATCTAATGTTTAGATTGATAAAGTTAGGTGAGATGAATCCCATTATCAGTGACCAATTGAACAGTTCATCCCTGCATGAAGAAAACTTGTCTGATGCAGTAGCACTCCCTTTTTTCCGCCCCCCTCACATTTATGGCTACCCTTGTAACTGCCATCATTGTCTAAAAAAAAGGAAAGATCAATTGTTGAATTAAATTAAACACAAAACGGCAAAATTTTGACTAAACAAATGACAAAAGCTGTAACAACTCTGTTTTAAACCTTGTGGTAGATGTACTGTACCATTCCCCATGTGACTGAAACAGTAGCAATATCATCTAGTAATCAGGAAGATATAATACTGTTTAAGTACTATTAATACATTATCTAAAACAAGACTATGTGGTATTACTGATTATAGCTACCACATTTTTAAATAGATCCAGCTATTATTCTTGATTGTTTCATGCCATGCCCAGATGAAATGCACAACTATTAGCACAATGGCATTTTAAAATGTGCCATATCATTCACTCAACTATAGAATTAGAATTACAAAATCAGTTTGAGATAATATTTTTTGTTCCAAGGTACGTTTTGAAGTGGAGTGCGAGGGTAGGTGCACAAATCCCTCAGTGGGAGTTGCGTGCATACCAGCTTCACACTGATTGTAACTCATAAGTATTGCTTCTTTCTTCTGGGCTTTATCACTGATGTTAATTCAGATCCATATTGCTCTACACAGAAAAATCCAGTAAGACACTAAGAAGAATACAAGGCAAAAGACACAGTGCACATTACATGCTACCGTATATTAAAGCTTAATTACTACAAGCATATAAAAGGTTGCTCCCAGGAGTTAAGTTTTTTACAACAGCAACTACTAAGTCATGGTCTACAGGATGTGCATAAGGTATTTCATTGGGGCATAGTCCAAACTAGTTCAACGGTGCTGGTGAATTCAACACACTTTGAAACAATTAAATTATTCCTTCTGGTTCCAGAAGCGGTTGATTATCAGTACAATGAAGCAGCACAATATACTTTATTCTGGGAGCAAGCAACTTCACTTGGTACAACAATTCTTCATATTGCTCATCATGCCAGCGTCAACATGCCTTCACCACAAGATAATATATACTTAAAAGCAAGAAGCGAAGTAGAGGTGCAACAACTGCAGATCCTTGAAGATGCTAAGTGTTGCAGTAACTTCTCTGCAGTTGGATCATAGCAATAATGCCAAACTGACAGGAAGCCACCTCTCTTTTCACACATCTACTCAGAAACCACAGGAGAATAAGACTAAAATTTAAATAAATAAAACAGATACAACACACGCAACAGAACAGATATGGAAAATAAAGTTTGGGGAGTATGATGAGAAAGGAAATTGAAATGTCTGGACAATGAGAATGGGTCTCCAAAGAGCACCACAGACAGTCTGGCAGACTGCTATAAGCAATCAGAAAAACAAAGCTGGGAGAGGAGAGAGAGGTGAGGAGAGGAGAGTATATGGAAAGGCATGCCTTATTTACTTCATCCAAACTAATAGCAGCAAGACAGAATGTAGACTAGAGAAGGGCCCATAGCATGGTATACCAAAAGAAAATGCAAAACATGCCATCCCAAAGTAAAACCAAAACTGAGAAAAATATATTTGGTAACATCTTCATACATGAGCTTAATAAATGTCATTAAAATGAATGTGACATATAGTACAAACTATCCATGACACTTTCACTGGAACAGTACAATAGTTTTAATGAGTACTGTATTACGCATAACTGGGCTCAAAACAGGACCAGCAATGCAAAGAATCAGGTGTTTTGTTGTTATTAATGGAAGGTGAGACTGCAAGAGAACACGAACCACTGTACTGTAAGATGTGTTTTGAAGGAAGACTCTGGGGAAAGAGGGACATCAATGAAGGTGACAATATGGAGACAATATGGCAGCACAAAGGCTGGTAAAGACGAAATATACATCGTCATGATACAGTACAAATGAAAAAAGAGGAGGGGAGATGTTAACAGTAAAGTCTGCTTTTCAAAGGCAACAATCTGATACACCAATGACTCCACAAGGGGGGAGGGGGGAAGCCTAAAAAACTTATACAGTTTTATTTTGTACTTCCTGCAAAGAAGTTAGTGCGCGAGTCACAAGAACCAATGGAGAGACAAAATGCTTATTCTCTCTCCTCTTTGAGATTGGGGGTTCATATATAAATATACACACAGATATATATATATACACACACACATAGACAGATGAATATATATATATGTATATATGTGTGTGTATATACAGAGAAAGATAGACAAAGATGTTATCTTCCTGTGTTCTTGGCAAGGAATTAGTCCTGAAGTTAGAAGGAGTGGAGGTAGGATTGAGGTTGGAAGGAAAGGTAACGAAGAGGGCATACCGCTTTCGGCTTCTGCAAACGACAAGAAAAAAATTGCAAATCAAACACTTGGATAAGAAATCAACTGACACCAAAGCAAAAGCAAAAAAACCCTTTATTTAAAAAGTCTTCAAGGCTCAAAGGTTTTTCTGCTGAGAATGAGAACAGGTATATGAATAGACAAAGAGAAAATTTAACAAGAGGCGTAAACACGGGGTGCAGGAGGGAAGAATCCTGGTTAGGCTTTCCTTCTTGCTTACTCATGTGGAAAAAAAAAAGGCAGGGGGGGAAGGCAAAAATATCTCTAAAAGGGATTTCAGATGAGGAGTTTGAATGTCTGCATTCTGAACTAATATTTTTTACTATCTATTCAGCAAGCTCTGCTGGGACATTTTCAGGTTGATATTCTCCATGTTTCTTTAACATTTTTCCTATGGAAGAAACAAAACCTCTTTACAAATGAACTAGGAAAGACCATTTTCTAAGCTAAAGTATTTGGCCTTCATCAGGCACACAAAAACTTACTTAAGAAGTGCTTCCTGCTCTTAATAACTAATTATAATATTCCCAGATACTAATTAGAGATGAAGGAATGGCTAACTCATATTGTGACCTGTAACTACTGAAGTGCAGACCTTAGTAGCTGGTCAGAAACCCACTAAATTCAGTCATGCTTTGTAAACTTGGAGGTTTCTTTGATAACTGAGCAGTAATTAAAACATTAGTAAATATATAAATGTAAAGGTAAAAAAAAAAAATCTAATCATGGCTATTTTAATTAATCTTTAAGATACTTTGATGAGAAACAGCTGCCTAAAAAGATAAACATACTCTAAGTACTTTACGCATTATTTGAAAAGGAGTGTGTATTTATCATATCTATGACTACCTTACCTATATTTAGGCCTAAATACTCTTAAATTCTGCTTTTAAGCAATCTTGTAAAATCATAAATTATTTATAATTAACAATCTAATACTGTCAAAACTTGTTAACAAGGTGTGCTTACTGTTTTGTGTAGCTTTATTAGGAATCAGGGAAAAAGGAGAAAAAAAAACAACTGCAAGCAGGAAGCTCAGCTATTGCTAACATGTACATTAATATTAGCTTGGATAGAGTTCTGATGATTTATAATTACTATTTATCTCAAATTCTCTATGGTAGAGTTAAGACAATTTGGCCGTAAATCAGAAAGCTTTAGAAAACCAGCATCTAGGAGACTGTCTGGGGGGGAAAAAAAGGGGATAGGTAAGTAAGTATTTATGCCATTTTACATGTAATGAAGACATTAACAAAGTCAATGAAAATTCTGCTATCAACTTAAAATAGTACTAGGATTTATCCTTAACACTGAGGCGCAAAATTAGAGAGGGGATTAGGAAATCTAGAATGCCCTCACATTACCACTTTTGAGATCTGCACACACTTCTGTATTCACTTTGTGTTGCTTTAGCTCTGAGTGCAAAGTGATGAAGGCAGATGAATCTAACAAAAGGAAACTTCCTAAGTAAAAAATCAGATACATAATTTACTTATATAGGTATTCTATTATGACTAGTAACAAAAATTAAACTGGTGGGAGTAAGATGTTCTCATCCCTTAGGCAGAAAGAATGCTTTGAAAATTTCCTCTGCTCCTGAAAATACTGGTCCTAAACCTGTCTTAGCTATGGTGCGAAATACTAGCTCTTAATAAAAGGGTGCCACCTAGATAATATTCTAAATTTTTATTTATATCTATCATTGTTGCCTTAAATTGTAAACTATGTAAAACCTCTCAATAGTTTTACAAAACATGAATCTAAACTATAATCATAAAATAGATCAGCACATATCTACTGTTGGTCACTCCCATAAAGAGTGAAAGCTAAAAGGGTGCCATAATCAGTTCCCCCCTCACCTTTATGAAGAATTACCAATGAAGAACTTAAGATATGAAGGAGAATAAAACATTTCCAAAGTCAACATCAACAACCATAACTGGCAAATGATAAATTTATCTTGTTCAAAGACAGCTTGCACTTGTAAACCATGTTATTCTAATTTTAATCTTAATTCCCCATCTTTTAATTTAAGAAGATGCAAGGAAATGCAAGTATACCTAAGAAGAGAGAAACTGAAGTTTTGTTCCATTACCTTTCTGCTTATACTAAAAGGCTCCAGCTCAGAAAACCACAAATATGTACTTAACATATTTGGGTTGAAGAGCACAGGAACAAGTAGAACAGTAAAGATAATCCTGCAGGTAGCTCTGTGATTCATTGAACAGTGACTATAAAATTATCACTGGTTAATAAAGTCAGCAGATATTACTGTGGGTCAGGGTTATAAGAAAATGTGAATATCTACCTTACGTGCTCTCCTCTTGTTACATATGTATTCACAAAATTCAGCTGTTAACATCTCTTTGTTAGTATTGTTTCCTGCAATTTTTAGTCTCTTTTTTCTACCAAATTAATTTATTGTGAACTGTTACCTGCATGGCTTTAAGTAAGAAGGAATATATGATTGTATCACATTGTGTTACTTTTTGTGGGATCCTCTGCATCACCTTGTGATTAACAACTCAATCCAACTCCCACTGAAGTTAGTGCAAAGAATGATATGGAAGCCATGAATTATCTGTTATTACTGAAAAAGACTGTAATATTAGCACTTACATAAGTAAATGACAACTGAAGTAATGACAACCTAAAGTTGGGCAATAATTCTTAGGAGAATCAACAGAAACCAAATATTTTCTAACATTGGAAATACAAAATCTGGTAAATAGTTCCACTGCTGTTACTATCGTATTTTTCTTTTTTCTAGGAAAAGATTAAACTGTTCAGAAACAAAAGAATAATAAATCATTTGCTTTAGATTAGCTAATGTGGAATGAGATCATTCAATGGAAAAGTATTTAAGAGCCCATGGAAGCTGGAAACATTAAAAAACCCCTGATATTTAAAAAAAAAAGAAAAGAAAAGGATTTCTTAATCAGCATAGTGCAGAGAAAAATAATATCCAATAGCACATACACCACTTCACATACCACTTTATAACATAGGAAAGAATCAAGCAAAACCAACTATAGGGCATGGAAATACTCTTATAAACAGTTGTAACATTGCATTTTCCATGTCAAATGCCCCACATAGGTTTTAGAGATATTTTTAATACAGAAAAATGACAACATGTAATAATAAACATTAAAATAAACTTTCAAAACCTCAGAAATTGTTGCATGAGCTCAAATGACAGAAATCATAGAATAGAATCATAGAATCATAGAATTGTTTAGGTTGGAAAAGACCTTTAAGATCATCCAGTCCAACCATTAACCTAACATTACCAAGTCCACACTAAACCAAATGGTTCTCCTGTGACGAGAAACAATTGCCCTCAAAAGTTTTAGGTAATTAGTGGCCAAAAATAAGATGAACTAATATGTATCATTCCAGATTTACTACAGTAGTACAGAATATAATTTTTGACAGAGGAAAATAAAATTCAGCTTAGAGTCAGTATTGTCAGACTTGTATTACATGCCCCGCCATATGTTGCAGAGCACATTTATAACATTTTTGTGATACAAAAATGAATGTGGAAAAGCACTGATGGACAAGTTGGTAGAAGACTGACTCCAGTGTTCACTCAGATTTTTATGAATTTTTGTACAAAAAAAATCCCTGCAAGAAACACTTCTTTTCCTGTTTGTGAATCTGTACTACTACTAATGATTTTTTTTTCTTTTTGGTTGAGGAAAGGACTCAGCCAGTTAGTAATTTCAAGGCTAAATTAATCTTTTCCAGTTTCATGATGTTATTCATATATGCAAGTTTTGTCAGAACAGATACCATACAAAACTATGTTAATCCTACATTTCTGTTTATCCTGTATCCTATCTAAATTGGTTCTTCCAAACTCATTTAAATTATATTAATATTTTGAGAATACACATAGCCATAATCAGTTCTGGTATCACATCTGTTTTCCACTTTCTCATTTTCAGTAAAATAAGTTTGACCTCCAATTAAAACTAATAGACTATGAATAAAAACATTGTAAGTTTTTGTTTAAGTAAAAATGAATTGCACTTCTGGAGATGGAACATGTGTATCACTGTCCCCCCACCTTCTACTAAATGTTCTGACTTAAATTGATTTTAGGGAAGAAGAATAGGGCAGAAATAAAAGCCTTTCAGTGCTATGTGAAGTGGTGTAATGTGATGGCATGCTAATTATACTCTGAAATATTTCAAAAATATAAGAACAGCTACGTTCATTCGGAAAAAAAAAAAGCACGCAAAATTCTTAACAGTGCATTCCAGAACGTCAAAATCTGTAGGCATTGGACATACCTGCTTTCTCGTTTTTCCGACTTGTATTCTATGGCTATCATTAAGAGCTTTAGTTTCGCAAACACCAGTCTGCAGGAAGAGAGGAGTCCAAGAGTCAGTCATTTTTCACAACCAAAATCACATATGTAGAGATGGCTGCAGGGTACATATTTTCTTTGAGAACTTACACTAAGATCTTCTCCCATTTTTTTCAGTTAGGTATACACAGAACATATGTTAAGGTCTTTCTATTTTGAAGATAATTAACACATATTTCCTAAAAATATTAACTGACAAGTTGAGAACAGTAGCATAAGCACCAACACTACATTACTAAATCTACTTAAGCAATAGTAACAAAGGTCATGATACACAACATAAAATTGCATTTGGCTAGAGTTGTGGATGTCTTGAGTAAATTTTTCAAATCTTTGCTGGAATTCAGCCACCTATTGAGTGTAGTGTGCATTCCCTATGTATGTGCTGAACTAAAATGAGAGTACACTATTAATAAAGTTGATATTTGCCAGCTACTGTCACAGAGAAACAGCATGATTGGAAGCAATTTCTGACCAGCGTATGGAAAGTACAGTCTGATACTGTAATACACATATTTTCAGTTGTAAAAGTCTGTGCAAGTGGCTATTAAAACAACTCAAAGGTGATAGTCATAAACTTGCAGAACTGTGAGTTAGCACACTATTTGCTTCAAGCTAATACGTTCTCTGAGAATAAACAAAGAAACCAACCATTTAATAACTAGAAACCATTTTCCAATTTTGTCATTGAAGTGTATGCATATTCAATACTCACTTCCTGTTCTATGAATTTGACACAAATTATTCCAGGGCTCACCTTTCAGTTAGATGGCCGCCATCTTTTGTATCATACACTAACTTTTCCAGTGCTCAGTGCTTCTCTACAAACTTCCTTACTTCAGTGTTATTAATATTTTTGCATTTATTTCAAGAATATTTATTTTCTTTAAGCAAATTTAGGCAATATTCTGCATACTCTGCATCAGTCACATACTTAGCAGAAAACAAGGAATTGGCTGGTGAACTGATAATATTCCATTTCTATAATGTTTCAGAAATCACTGTGAACAGTTAATTTCTGCTATTACTTCAGGATAAGAGACTAATTACAGAAAAGCATGGATATAGGGGTTCTGACAATGCTGAGGCAATGTGCTGCATATCATATAGGGATATACACAACAGAATGTACTTTGTATCAAGTTTTGCCATGTAATACTTGAGTATATTTTTTCTTCAAAAATTTTCTTTTTACAGGATTGTAGAAGTACCTCTGTGGTCTCCTTGTCTGGGGACGCAGGTGATATCTCAGTATTGGGAAGTAACATGGAAAGACAGATAGGGGCAAGATTCATTTAACTTTCTTTCAAAATCAATTAAAACTCTTATTCTACCCCCAGAACTCCAGCCAATGTCAGAAATGGACAGACAAAATCCTGATAGTTACTGAATACTTTATTAGCTCATCACCTCCCACAACATTAACAGGTTAATGAAGCCTGACTATCAAAAAAAAGAAAAAGAAAATAATCAATTTTCAAACATATTAATACTAGAGTACCCTATGTGTTGTATTAAGACTATTACATTTCTGTTTTTAAAAAGATGATATAATAACATTAATGAACCGCAAATGTCAAGAGTTCTAAATCTATTTTTTTATTTTGACCACCTACATTCCTTAGGAAACACAGTTAACTTCTCTTCCTCGGTTTTCTAGTATTTGATAATGTGTCTATATCTTCCTAAAAAGAAAAAAAAAACCCAACAAACACAACATAGAGATAAGCACAATGCTACCCTAACAGCTGGCATCACTATCTCATTCGTATTTATAGATTTACTAAAAATATTAAGTGGTGAAATAAAAAGGTTTACATGCATTTGGCTATGCAATTAAACATCAGGATTAATAAGTCTCACTACTTAACTGTATTGTGCAAATGCAGTTTGATATGATTAAAATGAGAAAGATCTTATACCTGATTTTTTTCCCCAGATACATAAAGAACCTTGTAATAAGAAGTTAGAACACTTTGTATCTCCAATTACTATGTAGAAGTCCACAAAAATTGTCAATGACAGTACATAAGGCATTAATTTCTATTTTATTTTCAACTGTCAGCATCATCTGCTAACTACTGATGAACACAGATGGTCATGAACAAAGGGTCTTAAGAATTGGAATCTGACTGTTTCTATCTACCCAGAGAAAAATAAATCGGTTTTGACATTAAATTGTCCTTTACTGGTAAGACTATCATTGGCATAAATTAACCATAGATACCTGCTGTATTATTTGCATGTGAAAGTACTGGGATATTTAGAATTTAAAGAAATTATCATTCTTCTTTCTGAGCAGCAAAACATGAAGATATAACCTTGATTAGTTCTTAATTATTTAATTTTGTACCAAACATTAAAAAAAGGATTTAATTAGAAAATCTACTGGAAGGAAGTTTTGTCTTTTCAAACAGATTTTTTATTGAAATCTGGTACACCATAAATCATTCAATTTTTTTCCTCAGGGTCAGTTATAACGTTTTTTTCTGAATTACTTTGCCAAAGGAATACGTACTTTCCTCAGGAAAGAAAAAGTACTTTCAATCTACTTCCATACTTTGGTTCAGCTGCAGTTAGCAAAAGTATGTTGATATAAGATAAATCACATTGCTACTCACCTAACGAAAAATAATATAGAAAAATATCATTCCTGAAAAAAAAGTAGTATCTTATAGTAGCATCTTAAGCTTAGCAAATTACTTACAATATCAGAATTCTTTCATAAATACATTATTTGTGCATAAAAAATAGTTTTAACAGAAGAAATTGGCAACTGGTGCTTTCTTTGGTACTTGCTAGTACGCTGTGCTCCTTAGAAGTTGGAACTATGAGAATAACAGGTACTGTATTTTCATGGAGCAGCAGTGTCTAAAACCAGTGCAGTCAATGAGGCTTGTATGTTGGAATAGAAATTGCCACAATATATATATAATAACCCAAATATCCCTTTTAAAGGTTTGTTAATGTCATGCTCAGCTAATTTCCAATTGCATGGAACTGGCAAAAGCATGGGCACCTTCTGCTTTCAACCTACAGCTGGATTCTTCCAGATGCTGAGCACTCATGTATTGCTCAGGCAAGGAAAAAAATTTAAGCAAATACTCCAATAGTAGAATTTCACAGAACTATTAAAAGATTTAAAAGTAAGCACTGATGTAAGTGGTTATCTGATCAAGTGTAAAATGATAGGTTCGTTAGCAAGATTTTTGGGGGTCTTGTTAAAATATTTATGTATTTTACAGGTGTCTTACTAGATCATTACATGCACTTCTACCATTGCATTAGAACTGTTGGATCTTTTTAAGTATGCTACAGAAGAGCACATGACAAGAGAAGTTAGAGGAGGAATCAGAAATTAGAGATGCTAAGAAAGCACCGTTGGCTGAAATCTACCACATACGTAGTACAGAAGACACTGGTGGTGTTGCAATGTTAACTGCAACTCCTGGAGTTTTATATAAATTAGGAAGAATTCATTTGCTACCAGTACTGGAAAATTTGCTCAAAAAGTAAGAGTGCTTAACTACTATTACAGTTATTTCCACTTACAATATTGTTTATCTTACATGACTGTTGACTTATTATTTACACCTCAGAAAGATAGCAAAAACTTTGCACGTACTGCAAAAGGATAAGAAACCCTAACAGGCCAGCTCAGAAATATAGAAGAATGAAAAAAATATGGCTGTGCTGCGTCTATGTGTAATCACGCAGATGTTTACTGGATCTGTGATTGCTATATATATCTTACATTGATGTGGAGCAGAAGTAACTCCACCGAAATAACGGAACCATTAGCTTAATGAAAAGTGAACAATGCCAGTGAGGCGTTTAGTTTACTAGACATGCTTTAGCTAAGTGGGCAGTTCCATGTCAGATTAGAAGCTTAACCAAAATCTCAGCTGTGAAGAGACACAGAGATGCTACATATTCAAGGTATGTTTTCTGGTCTAATCCCATCTGACCAATAAAACAAAACACAACTAAATTTTATATTTTGCAAGTTATGAATCACTGGCTACAAAGCAAGACTCATTGCCAGGTTCAGTGCATGAAAAACATTGTTCACACTTACTGCCAAAACATTGAAGAATGTACTTTTTAATTTCTTTAGTCAGTCAGGAACAAATAGATGTATCAGAGAGAGATTTGAAACTGATGAAAAGTATTCCATACAAACAATGCCTAATGCACCTGCAGGGCAACAATTTAAATGTACTTTAGTACTTCAAGTAAACATTTCCCTGATGCATCTGGATACAATATTTTTGAGCAAAGTTTTGAACTCTCTTCTTTTGCTTTGTTAAATCATGATATGAGGCTACTTTATCTTTGAAGGCTCATCATGGGAAGTATCTGGAAAAGGTTCTTGTCTCCCCTGTCTTTAAATGATCTCCTGGTTGAAGTTTACAATAGATTAGTTTCCTGTCTCCAACAGGGTAACAGATGGGGGGGGGGGGGGGGGGGGGGGGAGGAGGAGGAAAAAAAAAGGGAAAAAATGGGGAAAAGGGGGAGAAAAGGGGGGGAAGGGAGGAAGAAGGGAGGGAAAAAGAACAGGAAAAAGGGGAAAATGAAAGGAGAGAGAGAAAGAAAGCGGGGGGAGAAAAAGCTATCAGTCCTGTCATGTGCAGAAGCTGAGCATTTGGTATGGGTATTTTAGGCACTTATTCTATAGACCTAACAAAGTTTTTAGCAATAATTTTGTTGAGTATCACTCATGTAAGGCTGTGGACAAGGCCTTTTGTCTTTTCCTTAGGAGATCGAGATTTTATGGGGTCATTCAAAGACCAAAAGGAAAACCCTTCTATTAAATTCTATGAGATTGAGTTGTACACAATTAACATAAGTTAAAATAATAAACCCCCCCACATCTAAGTGGGCCAAGTTTTGCATAAATCAATCAAAAAAGTCAAAGTACTCTTTAAATCTAGCACAGTGGAAGAAGACCTCCAAGACTGGAACTCTACTAGGATAACGTAGAATTCATGGTAGCAGGAAAAGTAGACATCTAGAGGGAATACAGAATACCAAGTATACATTTTAACACAAAAGCATATGGACAATATGGGTGAATCCTGATAAAGATCAGTCTCTTTCTAGTGGGTTCATGAGTCATTATTTAAACAATATAATAGAGTGTAGAGAGTGATTTATGTCACTCATGATAATATGACATACATCACTCATAATGACATACATTACTCTCTATATACACGTATATTCACACAGAAGCACTTGCTACAAATTAATTATTTGTACCAGTTCCAGTCAGTGGCTGCTGATAAGACCAAGAGCAGGTGAGAGAATAAATTTACTGCTCACCGTAGTGGATACCACTACCATTACTAGGATGGTAGTGAGAACCTGAGCTGAATATTTAAGTTTTTGGTTGCTGACCTGTCCGTCTGTTATGAAAACACTGAATGCAAGAAATGTCAATACAGAACACTACATTGATTTTTCTCCGTGTTTCCCACATCAAATATTATCTTGGTTTATGAGATGGTTCCTGATTTGAAATGCAATGGAAGTGCTGTGGAATACATTCTACTCCAATACACACTTGGCTAAAGAGTTTCATAAATATTTGTCTTTTGTTACTTTTGTGTACTCTCATCCTGCTAAACAAAACTATCATTCCATTGTTCTTTCTGTCTCCCATTAAAGCTGATCATGTTGGAATAAGAAAACTAAGTATGGACATTGTTCCTGTAAGAGCTCTGCTGAAGGTTTTAAGCACAAAGAAACCAAGCTTGCTTTACAGAAGTGAGTATTGTTAGTTTTCTAGGTATGAACAGGAAACATGGCTGCCACGTATACAGAGTTTGAATTAATAAACTAATATTTGTTCAGTAAATACTAACCCACTAATTATTGCTTGTACCAAGTGTAGTAAAATCTAGGTTATCCAAAACCATGGTGTAAGCACTGGTAACAGTAACATAGGCCTCCATACTTCAAAGGCATTAAAGAAGAAAGAACTGTGGGAAGCTGTAAGGCCTCTGCGCTGATCTATGGAAACTTTCTATTGAAGCAGCCTTTTCATACTTGTGAAAAGGTTGCTGTCCACTGAGGTTAAATTAGGGAGCACAGTGGGACCTTACAACATCTGTTTTCATGTGTGGGCTCTTGCTACCTCACAGGTGTGCCCACGGAGTCTATTTAGCACATATTCATTGGCTGGCTGGAGGCAGTGGGGGTGGCTAACCTGTTGCTGGGGGGACCCAGAGGAGAGTTTCTGAGAGCACTTGGAGAATATTGTAAAATATAGGAAGTATTTTAAATAAAACATAGTAAAATTCTCTGGCAGAATCACATGGAGTCTGATTTTAATCACAGTCAGAAAATGGAAAGCTTCATTTAGAGTCACATCAGTCTAGAGGCTGTCTTGTGTTTTGGCCACTACCTGAGCTGACCTTACATTTGTTGAGTCTAAAATTTGACACACATCTGCAATGTTGAATAAAATCCTGGGTTCAGGAAAAAGCTCTTAATTTAACAGGTATGGACTGATCCAGCATCACTGCTTCAGAGAGGCAGAAAACTGTACTGGTCATATTATGTGTGGCTTAAGTCTCAAGAGTTCAAAAGTGCCTAAGATTTACCTCACCGAGACAAGTCAGCAATCTAGTTGAAGAGAATGATACAAAGATAGAAGCAAGAACTTGACAGTTACAGGTAGCCTATGCTCTATGAAAGACTGGCTTAATTTGGAGTCACTCTCAGACTAGAAAGTGCTACTACTATGAACATATCCAGAGGAGAAATAAACCGTTGCAGAGCCAAGAGAGAATGCAGACAAGTGCTGAGTGTCACCTACTCATCTAACTTAGTTCTCCTTTGTCAGGACAATGAAGTTTCTAAGACTTCTGTGATTAGCTCCCCAAATGATCTGTTATAAAAACATACAAAAAACCTCATGACTAATGTGGGAATACATGCCATAGGTATATACCATGCAATCATATGCTGCACAAATACAGAGATAATGACATCTCTATAATTTTGCCTTTTATTAAAACATGGCTATGACATTTGATTGAATGAGTGACTTCAAAAATAGAACCAACAGCAAATAGGCCCAATTTAACATGTATTAAGAGAAGCAGACACCTTTCATATGCTGTTTCCACTGTTAGGTCAAGTGTGAATCCATAGATGTGCTAGCCTCATTAGGAAAAATTTTGAGTGGAGAATGGTGGGCCTAAAACCTGGATGAAGGTTAGCCTTGCATTAGTAAATATTAGAAGGCCCACTAGAAGACTCTGCTCTCGTGGGGAACAGTTTGGTTAGTTCACTCTTCAATCAGAATCATCCACACCACAATATCCAAGGGCACAGAATGATAGGAATTACATTCATGTATTAAAAATATATTGGTGGGAATATGTTCACACAGTACACACACATATACTCAGCATTATAAGTAAAACTTGCAGACTGATATTAACTTCTATTTCCATCTAATTTTTCACTTTGGTGTTAACATCAAAAGCTGGAAATTCTTCAACAATATTGAGTGTCCCATCCCCATTGAAAGAGGAGATGTTTCTGCACTCTCTTTATGTTTGTTATCCAAACTGTATGGCAGCCTATTTACCAAAGAATCACATTCCTAGACCGGCAATCGAGACCAATAACCTGAGGAAGCAGCATATCACATTCAGTTTCAGGGTTTTAAAATGTCATTGATGGCATGAATTGTAAAAGCTAAATTACAAAACCTGTTCTCAAAGTCCGTATATTTTGTGGGTAGTTGATCACACTAAGCCTGTCCACTGATTTTATTTCCCCTTCACAAACAAATGCAGCGGACTTTTTGCTGTCCTCTTGTTCTTCTGGAAATTGAATAGCCAGTTCTTATGGTAACGAAAATACCTATGCACCAAACTCATTAATATGTAACACTACATTTTAATTTTCAATGTGCTTTAATTAACCTGAATTTAATAGAGTTATTAAACTGTTGGAAAATTTGAGATAAATCGTTTTCTTTAATTTAAACTAGGAAACACGGTTAATTAAGCCTCTAGATAATCAAATGCTTGAGGAGAGCTCCAAAGTTTAGACATGTTTCTGAATCTCAATAAATGCCCTTTCTTTATTGATTATTTTATCTCAGCTCTAGCAGCACACTTAAATGAATGTCAGCTTTATGTCAGTCTCAGTCACATGTTTCTAAGAACACATATAGAAATTCAAGTATGTTTGACAGTGGTTTTGTGTGGAGATTTAATTTTCATGACTGTAGTTAGGGTAAACAGTACAAATTAGCATTCATTCTGAATCTAATACCAATTTCTAGAATACATTATGAGATTTTCTATTTCAAGATATCTAGGCAAAGTCTTGTGCTTATAGTAATAAACAAATTTAAATGGATTTCTGATGAATTTGTGAAGCACTGACAACACTTATGCTTTCATTTACAATCACTTAATTCCAAATCTCTTCTGAAAACAGGCATTACAATGTTTGGAATACTTCCATACAGTGATTGCTTTGTTGTTTACTTTATTGGAACCCATCTATGTAGCAACATTAGGTCTGTGGCAGAGTGAAAAGGTCTCCTGCAGAAACCTTAGATTTCACTTGAAAGAAGGCAAATACTTATGTGTATTAATAAGTATTTCTACTTACTCACAAACTGCAGGGAAGGACAAACCCACAAAGGCACTAGACAGATACTCTGTATACATTTCATTTGCAACTCCTTCCAGGTAGTATTTCTGCCACGTATCCTCCTCAATCTAAAACAAAGACACACAGAGTTCTGAGTAAAACCAAAAGCTTTTTTTAAAGTTTACAAACAATTGCTTAAACATGAATCAGATTTAAAAAAAAAAAAAAAAGGGGGTCCATGTAGTCAGTAAAACAAGTATGTTGTGTAAAAATAGTACACTCAATTCTTGATTCTTGGCAAGCGCGTTCAGCATGAAGTGAAATAAGGTTGTAGAAAGCTTGATGAAAAAAGTTTCTCAATTTTCTCTTTCTGAAAATTCTCTAGTGAATTATTATATTGTTATATAGCATTAATTATATTGTTATATATTACATTGTTATATCGCATAATTGTTATATAGCATTATATTATTATTTGAGCCTCTCTAACAATGTTTCAATTATTTTCGCCTTGTTTAGAAGTTGATCAGCAGTCAAAACTCATTGTTTAAAATTATATTTCTTTTTTTCTTCTCTGCATCTATAACTAACAAGGAAATATGAGAAACATATATTGAAACAATTTCTTCAATGGTCATCAGTACTTTAGGGCAACAACTGAAGAAAACTTTTACTGATAAATTCAGAGATCTTTTACTGTGGAACATAGGAAGGAAAAAAAGTCAGAAGTGCTACAGGACTACCATCAAAAGCTCGATATATTTGCCTAAGCAGAAGTTTCCAGTGATATTTGAGATGTGCATGCAATCCCATCTAGCTTCCAGTTGCTGCCCTGGGGTCTGTGGATGCCATGTCATATCTATAAAGCTTATGTCTCAGACATTCTAGAAGGTCTTTCAATTAGCATCCAACACCTATACTAAGGTAATTGGATCAAGCTGCTTAGTATCCATCAGCAGGAATAGCACTATAATTCAGAAGAGCAAATACAAAGCTAGCTGATATGACTGGAAATATGGCATATGCTGAAGCTTCTCAGCATTGAAATCCCAGTTCTCTATACTGTAATTTGTGCCTCATCCAAAGTTTGTTTGAGATTTGACTGTCATTCCCAATGAGACCTTCCTAGGCAACTAAGGAAACCACAACAAACATGCCGCCTGAAGTACCTAAGGCTTCACATCAAACAGTTGCTTTCCTATTTATTACATCACATTAAAATAGAGCAAAAATTTCAGCCACAATGGGACATTCCTGCGTGTAACTATCCCTTTGGCTTTATTCACTAATTGTGTTATATAAATTGTGTGAACAGAGAAATTAATATTTACAAGAATTATACACAGCACCAAAAATGTACATATGATAATACATTATATATAAAATTAGTGAGAAACTTGACAATTACATCAGACTAGCAAAAATAATGTGATGTATTTCTTTTTTTACGTTTTACATTAACACATTTCATTAACCAGAGTCTATCTGACTAGATAGTAAACAGGAAACAAGCAAAAAGAGACAGATTGAGAGATCAGAGATTTTAATTTTCTTCAGTAAGGCATATGATCTCACAGATCATGGAAATATTTATTTTGTCATTTAGTTCATGTCTAAAAGCTGTATTTTATCCTTTGCAAAAAAATAAAGAAACTCTTAGTTCCACTGTTTAGGAGGCCCCATTATGGTCTTCATCTAACAGAGCAGAAAGTGAAACAGTATTGAGTTTAGATGTGAAGGCCATAATGAGAAAGCATTTTTCTAAAAACTATTGGTAGGGATTTGCAAAGCTACCTGAGAGGTTGAAGTACCAAATACCAACTCATTTGAGAAGGACTTGGATAACTATATCTCTCTCAAACGTTTCACAATTTGTCTTTTTCTGATATCCCCAGCTTTTCCTGAAGCTCAGTCTACATTGTGCAAAGATGACGATACTAACCCTGCAGGAAACGGAGCTGTACCCAGGCCCAATGAACTGGCAAAAAGGATGCTTCAGGAACATCCATGCTCATAAATTACTGCAGGTAAGGCTCAAGTGCTTTAATCTACACTGCTGGTCTTGCTTGTCTGAAATCCCAGAGCCAGTGTAACAGCAACCAGCTAAGTATGAGCCATATTTTTTTTTTCCCATTACATAGAGAACTCTTAACATTTCAGAAATTCTTATCAAAGAATTCAGTCCAATAAGATAAACAACTTACAGCTGCTTTAAAATTTTGTGCAGCTCCATTACCGCCCACAATGTCAAATGCCTTGGATAATATCCAATCAGTGATTTTAATGGTTTGAAATGCCTTATGACAGCAAAACATAGGCCTGTATATTCTTTATGGTAAAAAATATTATGGTATGTTAGGAGAGTGAGGTTTGTTTCCAAATAGCAATGTAAGTGTACATCTCTGTCAGTATTCAAGAAAAGAAATTAATATATGGAATGTTAGTGACTTGGGCAAATTAATTTTTCAGCTATTCAGCAATAAATCAAATTGAGCAAAGCATCTTTAAGCAACAGTTTATCTTTGTCTGTTGTGTCAGACTACAGCTGTTTTAAAACAGCATTAAAGCAAGAGGTTCTTGCATAACATACAGGGCTTAAAGGAAATCTCGCCATGTAAATTCAAAAAAGGATAAGAGTTTAAGATGGGAAAAATAAAAGTGCATACTCTCATCACCAGACAGTTCAGGTCTGTGACCAGCAACATACTCTATGCATTTATAATGTATCCAGCAACTGGCTTTCTGCCTCTTAAATTTAAAAATGAACTCATGCCTACATAGATATCATTCAAGATTATTTTCTGGATATTAATTCTATTTTCCCTTTAACTGGTTTGTTTATATTGTTGTTACATTAGTTGTACTTCTTATTATTCTACTCTAAATTATGATTCTAAACAAAGTATAATCAGATGAAAACATTAAGTGTTTAACAAAACTTTTAAGCTAAGTGATATTTTTAAATTTCAAATCAAATCTTTAGGCACTTTTAAAATCTTATATGCTTTAGGAAATAAAATTATATGAGCACAAGCTGTAAAAGTAAACTACATTTTAAAAACAGAAGCTATAATGGTTACGGAATCCTATTCATTCTCCAAGAGTCTAGAACAGATTTTTCTTGTTCCTTCTTACATGTTTTTATTAAACACTTAATATTTTCTAAAAGTTTTGTAGTTCTGTATTCCATATTCTTACTCCAGCTCCAAATCATGAAGCTCAGAAAACATCATAAAGTAAGAATTCTATAGAAATGCAGTGATGTTCCTCTTCCTACTTCTTTTTCCACTCTTTTGGAGAGCTGTCTTCATCCCTGCTTCCCCTGCTTGCAGTTCCATAAGTCTCTGCCCTTGACTCTGCCTCTTTGTTTCTCTTTTCTATCATATCATTACCTAACACCACCCACAATACCAACAAAAATGTTTCTCTAGGCTGATGTCCTGTATATCTTGCTTTCTATTTCCCTCTTAGCTCCTTTATCCAATGGAAATGTCAGCCTGCCTAACTGACATGCTAGAGGATGTATAGCCACCAACTGACAGTGCTTTCACTGATAGAGTGCTTTATCTTACTTCCCCGTCACCTCCTCTTTCAAACTCCTCTTTTACACTCATAACGTGGTTATCTTCTTTGCCTGCTTCAACCCAGTCACTTACTCTATGCTTAAATCATACAGGCGTCTTGCCTTCCCACTAATCAGGATAATCTGTGAAAAAAATGTCTAAATCATGTTAGAAAAAATTGCACCTTTAAAAGCTTTAAGAGGCAGCAAAACCAATTCCATATCAAACTAGCATTTTATGGATAGACAGTACCAAAAAAGTGAGGGATGCAGTACTGTCCTACATTCTAAGCTCAATGAGCAAAACCAGGATTATACTATTCATTACCAGGAAATATACCAACTGCCACATTAAAAGGCTTCAGAAAGGGAATTACAGCTGAGCCTCTACAGTTGCAGAAGCACATGTCAGGAGTGCAGTGTCTTAGCAGCATATATCAGGGCTACATCTCCGCTAATTGTCTAACTTAAAGAAGAATTTTCATACCATGTCCACACATGGCCTGTATTGAAATGTTATAATCATAATAATGCTGAGTGTTTCAAACTTTCTTACAACTTGAAAGTACCTCTTCCCTGTAATAGCCTGATCCACAGCTCATTTAAACCACTCAAACCTTCTCTACTGATTCTGGCATGCTTAGGATCATTGTCTGAACAGCACAAAGCAGAAAGAAACAACAGTGTGTTTTGACATAATGATTTACGTTAGAAAAAAGAAATCAAAATAGATTTCAGATTATATCATTATTACACTATAATATTATATTATTTGCTATAATATTACATTCTTAAATACAATTTATTGTATTGTTATACTACATTATTAAACATTACTTTCTATTATCTTCTTATATATTATTTTATAGTGTAACAGAACTTTCATTGGAATTTGGAGTGATGTAAGTCTCTCTTGGACAAACAAGTTTCAAATATTAAAAAAATCTGAATTCCACAGCTATTTTTACAGGACCTGTATAGTATTTTATATAAGTTTGTATTTTTATCCTACAGGTTGAGTACTAATTTGGGATTCACCAATCTTTTCCCCATGTTAAAGGAGTCAAAAGGCACTCTTTCAAAAGAATGTTCTAAAGAACAGAAGGATTGGAAACTTTTTAAGAAAACAGTGAAACATAAATTACAATGAATTTACTACATTTAAATTTTCTTCTGCTGTTGATAGGCTGCCAGGTAACCAGTTACTTTAGTTCTGGAGAAGCAAACAACTGCAAGAATAAATTGCAATATGGAGATGTTCCAAATCATACACTCCCTGACAAGTGGGCTGCAAACAATCAAGAGAAATTTCTTCCATAGAAATGTTTTCACCATTCAGAGAGCATGTGGGATGCTAAAAGGAATTTACATTGTGTTATTCTCCACCACACACAGAGAAGTCATATCACTTTTTTCATAACCCTTTTATTTATGTGAAGTTTTGTATACAGAAAACAGATAGAAAGTGCAAGCTTGGTAAAAAAATCACAGTAATGATAGCAAGGACATATTTGTAACATGGTCTATTTTGTGGCTTTTTCTTAGGTGGACACCACCTGGGGTTGGAAAAAAAATATACAAATACATTACATGATTCTCCTTTCTACTTTCTCCTCTTGCCTTCTTTTCTTTAGGCAGATTGCTTTGCTTTGGAGGAAGGAACTGCAGATCAGACCTATTGTTAAATGCTCACCCTCAGTCAAGGACAAGAAAGGACTCGAAAAAACCCACTCATTCACAAAGCAGTGAACAAGCTTCACAGATACTGGTTAGTGTTAAATTGACCTTCATGAAGTGATTGGAATGTTTAAGATATGTTCTGTTAGGATACCATGAAATGTTGATTAATGAATTTAAAGAATTGCTGATAATTGGGATGCTCTAAATTGTTATTATAAGATAATGATAATAATGGACTAAAGATGATCTTCGCATTTTATTTCTGCCCAAACCATGACATTTTCCCTGTGATTTCAAAGAAAGAGATGGTTACTTGCCCAGTATTTTTTGAAAGGCAGTACCTGCTGGTCTGCTAGAAATGAAACAATTATTAAGAACCTCCAGTGTTCAATATTGCTTTCCTAATTCCTTGATTCTTCCAGTTACCCTGAGTTTTTATAGAGTAAGGTTCCACAGATAAACATAATCAGTTTCTCCAATAATCCATGTCAGTAAGGTACTAATTTCAAAATCCTTAAAGTGAGAAAAAATACTTTAGGACTCACTGTGTTCTTGACTAATTTAAGCCTTTGTGATGATTTTAAAGTCTGCTACTGCAGTTAACCTCAAAAACTATATCCCTAAACAAATCTGATTTTTCGTAATGTGTGTTTATTTTCCTTTAAAATACTTAACCATAACTTGAGTGATTGTCATCCAGTCCGTCTCTGGACTTACTGATATTTATCTACTACTTATCCATACTTATCTATGCAGTAAGAGTAAGTTGCCAAAACTTAGCTGTTAATCTAGAGATGAAAAAATCTGTCCCATATGCACTTATGAAATGGATGTTTCACATGTCAGTTGCCTGAAAACAATGGGGAATAGTTAAATGTTATGTAAACTTTATAGAAGTAAAAAGAGCTGAATTTGGGGTGAGTTTGGTTCAAGATGTTACTAATCAAGGTTTCCACAAATGTCATTCAGTAAAACTATGAAAGTTATTTATCTGGTTAGTGAAATTGATACCTTCATTTTAGGCTATCTGAAAATATTGCTGTGCTTACAAAGACGAAAACTACCTTGATTTTAACTTGAAAAACAAAGAAAAACTTACAGTAGTTTCAATTTTACAGTTATAAAGATAATTTTGTTACTGCAAATAATTACTAGTCTATCGTATTTCAGCTCCTGACAGCAGAATCCGGATACTTGTATTTTCTACCTTTGTACAGTATGGACTAATACAGTTGAGACAAAGAGAATAGTTTTCATTTCAGTGAAAAGTTTTCTGTGATAAAGTTTTGCTTGTTGGCCAAACAAACACATTCCAGCAGAAAGCATAAATCTATCTTTACCAAGTTTTGTGGGATCCAGGAAGCCAAATGTGGTAGTTCTGATATCAGAGAGTGACATCAGGCTTTATCTCCTGTTCATCGTTACCTCTGTGGATAAGTGTCAGTTTGAGAAGTTAGAAGTTTAGATCACAGAATGGTTTGGGTTGGAAGGGACCTTTAAAGATCATCTAGTTCCAACCCTCCTGCCATGGGCAGGGACATCTTTCACTAGATCAGGTTGCTCAAAGCTCCATCCAACCTGACCTTGAACACTTCCAGGGATGGGGCATGCCATACCCAGATAAAACCTTTATTATTTACTGGAAAATACTGTCTTGGTAACAAAAATTGTGAATAATTAAGCAGTCAAATACTGCTTTGGAATGAGGAGATGTGTCTTTGCTGGCAGAGTAATTAAAGCAAAAGTTAATGCCACCCAATATTTAGAATAGAATAAAATGTAGCAGAAAAGCTGCAGTGAGGAAGAACACAAGAACACCAGAAGGCATGAAGTACACAAATACAATAGCAGTGAATGACTTCAGTGCAGGAAAAATAACCAACAAAAAGCCTTGATACTGTTGGGTCCTGCTATCACTTAATCTTTTCCCTTTTACCTCTTCTCATTTCTTGCATGTTATTTCCATTTTCATTTAGCCTCATACATAGATCTCTACAGATCTTATGTAAGGTATAACTGTTGAATGAGGACACCATAATTGATCAAGGGCAATTCTATTCCCCTTTTTAATTTGGACCTCCTCCTTTACTCATCAAATATTGTACATCTCAAGCATATCACCAAGCAATGACAAAAGGCACTTCTACATGCCTTTCCTTACAGACAATGAGCTGCTCTCTTTACGGAAGACCTTTCCCTGCATGATCCGAAAGAAAAGGCTTTGCAGGCCATTCTGTTATTTTTATCCCTGAAGTTAACATACTTCAAGCTTATACTGCAAAACCATGAGTAAATGTAACATTCTAGAAAGGTAACAAGACAGTACAATTGGTTGCTGATGCAGCAACAAGGAAGTCATTCACTGTCTTCTACTGGTGACCACACTATAAATTATTAAGAATAAGTACATAGCATTTTCTTTTGACTTTGATGTTAAATCATAGCAAAATTATCACAGGATGCTGTGTTGGTACAAACAGTAAGAAGTAATTTTTTTCTTCAGAGACCTTACAAATTCAAGAGGAAATTTTAACAAATAGCAACAAAAAAATGAAGTTATTCCAAATCACAGGTAAGAAGAAAGGTAAAGAGAGTTTAGGTAACTGTTGGACCTCACACAGAATGTGCCATACCACCACAGTGACTTGAATCTATATCTCCCCACTGATTCAACGGCATATATGAAAAATAGCTAGAAAATGACATAGTGTATCCCAAGAGAAGAAACCTAATTTTCATCTTTTTTTAAATCACAATGTTCCTCTGTTCTTCTCTATCTATATATAGACACAATGTTGTTATCAGCAAATATATTTACATAATAGAATCATTTCCTTGTGAGACATGGCGACAGAGGAATGGAAAAACAATGTACATCTTGCAAGCACATCCATCAGTATTGCCAGGAAAAAAACTAACCCCTTAATACACCCAGTCCTACCCCCTGGCAGTGCAATTATCAGGAGCTCTGTAGCCCCAACTGATCTATCTTGTTCATAGCATTTGCTTCGCAGTGTAATGACGTAGTTACAAGAAAGAGATCGAGTATATCTGAACCTGATAACGCTATATAACCTCTTCTGTCAAGAGCTAAGTCTTACTATCAAGACAGAGAACTAATGTTAGAGTTGCAGTGTGACCTAAGATCTTTTATTCCATTTTGCAAGGAAAAACAGGGAGAGGATGGTGGGGTGTCTTTATAAATATTAAGGAAGTCACACAATGAAAATTCCTTTTTAGCACAATGGTAGCAGCTGTAAAGTCTGCGCCCCAGCATTGAATAAGCTCAGCTCATCACCACCAAGGAAAGAGCACAAAACAGTACAGAGCCCTTGAGAATAATTTTAGATGTTTGGAAGATCATCCATTTGATATTTCAGACATATATTTACTTTGATAAACAACACTACCTAACTGAATAATTAAAAAACCCTGCAAAAAGTACAGTAAATTAATGAGTTAATTCTATTCATTATCTCTCTAGAATAGCACTTGAATATTATAGTTCTGTTATTAGTGATCTTGCTTTATTCTAATGTTCTAACTTCTTTTGTTCAATATACGTGTCCCAGTATGCAGTACTTTGTCTAAGTGCATGCAATTAAGAAATTCTGAAGTCTTCCCAAAATTATGTTTTATATTAAAAGATTAAATAAAGTGTTGTGTAAACAACATGAAAGTTGCTACTTATTTCCTTTCTAAAATACATATAAAATTTTCTCTTCAAAGATGCCCAGAAGGCCATGTAGAGAAATGCTTTACAAAAAATGCCTAGAGAATAAAATCCTCACTGAGGCAATTTTCTTGAGCCCTTGCCAAACTGTTTTCATCTACTTCCATCTAACACAAGGACTCCTGCCTCCCCCTAGGCTCAGAACGCTTCCAGGGCTTCCCAATGTTTAATTTTACAATTCTCTTCTCCACAGCACTGTGGCGTTTTTTTCTAGCAACACAGGCAAGATTAAAAAGGAAGCACACATAGAATATTCTTGATTGGTAGGTAAAAAGAAGCTGTACATTGAAAGCAATGTATTTTAAACATTTCCTCATGTTCACCTATAATGCACTTTCAGTCCACCCAAATTGCTTGTGTGAATGTCTGGTTTTATTATGCCTTTAGATATGGATATCAAAATCTGACAGATAAGTACTTGGCTGAAAGCAGTTCATACATTCCTAGAAAGAGTGAAGCTCCTTAGATTGACAATCTTATAATTAAATTTCCCTAAGTATTATAAATTATCAGCTACCTCTTTACTCAATTCTATTGTCTGCTTAAATCAAAGCTAACAAGTATCCTTAATGGTATAAAAATTTTACAACCTCAGCCAACTATTCCCACAGTTCTTTCTGTATGCAAGACTTTTTTAAAATTCGCATGAAAAGAGTATGTTTGATAAAACACCAAATATGATAATTAAGATTAGCTCTAATTTCAAATGAGAGGTATATGCACTTTTTCATTGTTCATACTTATGTAGAGTCTTGTAGTAGGTCAAAGCAGAGAGAGTATTCTTGAAATATTATGACACCTAATTCTTCTTTAGATGCTGGCCTCAATGGGTTTGTATTCAAAGGCATACAGGCTCTACTTTTAATACTCTCAAATTTACAAAACAGGGCAGTATTTCTATCCAATCACAATGCAAAAGATAGATTGGTGTTGATCCATTCAAATGATTGACTGAAATATGCACTCCATGGTAGACTTCAGTCCAAGACAAATATATCACTCCTATCACAAGGACTGACCCTATTTGTAAATAGCAAACAGTTTTCAACCACAACAATTTTTAATTCCTAGACTCAATGATTAAAAACATTATATTCAGGCAGACTTTTCAAAGAATAAATTACTTTGGGAACAGGCTACACTAATATTTGGTCTAAATCCTATGAGGAAGATAAGGTAATCAGTTTATTATGCAGCCTCCTGAAGAGCTTCACAACAAGTTGAAAAGTTGCATTCCCTCCCTACCTGGCTTTTAAAGTTCTCCTTCATTTGAAGAAATTCACTGTGCATACCCTAGTCTCATACTTTAAAATAGTCCAAGGCTGCCTAGGTGGCCAAAAATAAATAGAAAGCCAGCTGATGTGTCCCATCAGTGTAGGTAAGCACCTGACTGATGTAAATCTGTGTGGCTTTATTATGTGTCTCTTTCAGCCTGGACTAGAAAGGAATGTAGAAGTGGGCATTGCATATGTGGGTGTGAGCAACAGCTGCCAAAAGAGCCCACAGAACATTCCTGCTCTCAAAATAGCTTAGAGGAGAACTGAGACTGCTCTAGATCATTTTTCAGATCTGGAATGAGGTGTACCATCTTACCAACAGAGCAAAGACAAAACTAATTCGTTTGTGGATTTGTGTTACACTGAAGAGCCACATTCCACATTTTATTAATTTACACAACAGTACTAACTCATATTGCCTTGCATGGTTGTATAACGGGACAAAATTTGACCACCTCTGTCTTTTATTCTATTTACTTATTCTTTGCAATTTTTTTCATATGGGTAGACTTCTGGTATACATTTGCTAATCCAAACAATACAAAAATTGCAGTACAGTATAGTATTTCCATCTTTTTCTGTGACTATGCAAATAATAAAGAGTCCCAATTCTTTTATTAATATACCAATGATACCATTCTGTGCCATAAAAAGAAAGGATTATCAAAATACAGTTTACAGGTCTAAAGTTGGGTTTTTTGGGTTTTTTTGGGGTTGTTTTTTTTTTTTTTTTGCTTAACATATCATTTGTTTTGCAATCTATCTTTCTTCCTTTTAAGGTTAAGGTTTACAGAACCTTAATCTTTTTGAGCTGGTTTTCTTTTTGTTCTGTTTGGTGCCAAAATGAACATAAAAGATTCCATATGAGATTACATTGCTAAAACCAAAAGGAAAATATTAGGAACAAATATAATATTTTGAGGTTTCTTGGTTTGTTTTACCTCTAATACTGGGAAGACTGTTTACACAAATCATTTTGCAGTAAAGTAACACATAATGAGTTAAATGTGTGCAATGTCATGATCAATCATATTCATTTGTGTTTGACTGACCAAACACTTATGGCACATTAAATCACTTTCTAATCAAGTTATGAAGGAGGAGGAACAAACACACATTTCAAGCTTTCTTCAAAAAATACAGAAGTTTCAGTACATTTTCCTGGCAATCTCCTAACTTGTGGGAGACTCCACTAATAATGCTTGCCCAAGGAATTTTGAAGGTCTGACAGTACTTAAATTCAGTGCTCTAAATGAAAAGGGGTGGAATTTCTTTTAGGGAATGGACGTCTTTCTTTTCAATAGAGTCCTCTCTAACAATTCCAATCAATGCAGCTGCCTTCCTAGAATACACTGTTGATTCGCAGCCACCACCATAGTCTTCTCTTTCAAATAAAGTTTTAAGAGTGAGACAGCTTGGAGAAAGAATGTCCTTTCAGCTAAATAAAGAAACAAATCTTTTGCTGTCACCAACTGAGTTGGATTCTCATGTATCAGTTCTTGTACGTTTAATTTGCTTTAGATTTTAATACACTCAGAGATCTTTGGAAATGATGATATGCATTTTACTTGCCTGGACAATTCATTCTTAGTTAAGTAGCAGGCATCCTTTTAACCAGTACTAACTGTCTTGCATTCTCCCAATGCACTATTTGAGGGCATTTTTTCCCTCAGTGCCATCTGAACATGACATCTGAAGTAACACAAGTTAAGGTACATCCGCATCCTATTCTGTTTCTAACTGTATATAATCACAGATACAAGAGCAAAACTGACACTGATAGCTTCCTCCAAATCAAAATCATTGCTATTTTTATGCTCATTCTGTGTATATAGAAATACTCAGATGTAATTAGTAGTGCCTTGCAAAGCTGAGCCTTCATCTTAAAACTGTTCATCAGTGAGATAGTTCAATCTGTCACTACTGAAATTATTATAAGAATATCTTATAAAATAATAAAATATAGGATTAAAGTTGGTTAAGATAATGGCATAAGTGGTTAGATATATTTTCTGGAAAGATGATACCTTTCAATTTGCAGTTTTTTGACTTGTCTAAGCATTTTAACTACAAATCCAGGCCATGAATGTGTGTGTCTCTAGTACAGTTCCCACATAGTCAGATATTTGTACACTTTACCACTTTCTCAATCTCTCAATTTTCTCAGTGCAAGTTTAAATTCAGTATTAAAATAACTTGCATTAAGACTGAATATACCCACATATTTGGATGTCCTTGAGAGAAAATTGATCCCTTCTGATTTTGGAAAGACAAAAGCTGAGCAAAAGTTTCAGGCCTACTTCTGATTTCAAGAGCAAGTTCATAGAACAGGTTGCCTCAGTAATTTGGATACATTAGTGTGACTTACAAATGTTTGAGACTCCTCAGAGTCGTGGGTTACCACACCAGACAAGAGTGAGGCAGCCCAAAATGACTGGCAAGAATAATGAAGTTCATAAGAGATACAGTTTTCTTTTGGAATATAAGTAGAAAGGATTAATATCAAAGTGACCATATGCTGACGAGTCATATACAGCTCCCAGGTTTGGCTTTACTGAAGTAAACCAGCTTTTTTTTTTTCATAACATGAACAAAGATGCAAACATCATAACTGCAGACAGTAAACTCCAGAGGCCAGGCTTGTTTCCATATTGAAAACTGGCATTCTTTTTGACTATATGTAATAGTCCGGAATATTTTTGACACACAGGAGTCTGCTGCCTCCAATTCTTTTGAGGTCTCCAAAGGATACCTTAACAAGAATTTCAGGACTTCATAAGAAGTAAATAAAGACTCACTGCTCCGCACTGATATGTGCACCTCCATGAGAACAGTCTTGGCTTTCTCACCTAAGGACTCTAGGCTTTCTTTTTTTCTTTTTTTTTTTTTGCTTACTTGCACAATGGCCTTGAAGTGGAATGTGGCCTACCTTGTACTTCAGTGTTTCCCGTCCCATTAATAACACTCCTGGGATTGGAAACTGACCAAACTTTATGTTTGGAATCAGTGTCAGAAAGGCACGAGGAAGGAAGCACTGATTGCTGCAATCAAGGTCTTGGTCTAGTGAACTAGTACAACTGCCACAGAAGTCTAAGAATAACTGGGTTAACATTTTGCCATGTACGTCCAAAAGAGCTCTTTGACGGAGGAGAAACAAATACATGAATGATGTAGGAAGTTCAGGCTTCAGTTCCAACACATGTTCCTTATTTACTCTCACAGTCAGAGGTCCACTAGCCACTTGATGTAAAAGACCAAAATAATCAGTCCTTTTTTCCAAGCACTTTGTTGCCATATGGGACTATACGTTGCTATGCAACTATATGTTGCTATATGCTGTAAATCATATTTTTGTGTTAGCAGCAGGGGCTTTTCTCATAGATAAACATGTGTTTTGTCTAAAACAAAGGAAAACACAAAACACCAGAAATATCTCTCAAGAAATGGATGATGCTTTGAACAATCATTTAAAGTCCAAAGGCTTGCTGAATAGAAATAAAAACATAACTTGACAGAACCTGGCTCATTGTGCAATTTGCAGCAGAGAACTTTTGTATGTAAGTGCGTGCTGGGTTTTTTTGCTTTACAAAATCTATAAATGTGTTCCTATCTGTTTCATATTTGAGCCATGTTCTCTACTCAGTTCTCTGACAAACTGAATTGTGGACTAATACATTCTAATGAGACAAGACATTACCTTTATGAATGACCTCATAGAGAAGAGGTTGGCTAACATTGTTGAAAGGCCTGGTGCCAGGCAGCTCTGGGCTATGAAACCCAGCTTGAGCTCAGCAAGACAGATTGCATCATCCCCTTCTTTCCAGTTCCAGCTTGGGATATTTAGCAGATGAGCCTAGAAAACAAACAAACAAACAAAAAACCCACTGGTGAAGAACCAGAAATACTTCCTCAGATACAGTACAGTATTGAAGAAGACAGCAGTGAATTATTTTCTTTGTTACTGGCTTGACTTCTTCTGAGAAGGCAGAAGCACTCCAAGTATTTTAGAGTTGCTAAGTCTTACCTATTAGAGAGGAAATCTTACATTTCTCAAGCCATATTCTGGCTGGGGCACTCTGCCAGGCCCATCCTCACACCTGAACGAACCACAGAATGTTCTAAAGTTTTCCTTCCCTTCTCTCTATTCCTTTTACAGCACTTTGAGCTACTCTCTGACTGATAAGGCACATACGTAATATAAAGGAATTTAATATAACTTAGCTTATAACTTGTGTGAAGCTGCAACCTTTATAGGATATTATCATTTAATGAGGTATACAACATCTTCTGTCTTTTCTACTTCATTCCTTCCACCCTGAAGGATAGCACTTGACTTAGTGAAAACACAACCTTTTTCCCCAAGACTGCTAATAATAAGGATAGAATAAAGAAAATAGCTGATCAAGACAGACCTCCAGTATTGACACTGGCCAGTTACATAGGTATTAATATTGTTCAGTTATTGGCATAACTATCGGATTCTCTCTTCGATCTGCCTTATAGAAATGCATAGACATTAGGAAACACAGAGGCCTTCATGCTTGTTTCCCTTCAGAAGTTAATATTACAGTTCAGTGTTTTGATAAAAGCTATTCTTGAAGACATGTTAGCTGGAAATACGAAGGAAAAATGCAGTATTTAAAAGATCTTCCCCACTGAACCTGTTTAAAGCAGAGAAACACCTTGCTTTTATTCTATAAAAAGACAGGCTCCTTCCATTCATGTACAGGAAGAGGACATCACAAGGAACAGTAATTGCTCTTGTTCTAGCCAAAGTGTACAGGTATAAGGGGTTGTTAGCAGTCTTCCAAGTACCAGGATTACTGTATTTCATTGAATGAAGGTCTACCCAGCCAAGCTTTTCTCCAACACTGAGCAGTGGTTAATGCTTTCACAAATAATAAAAGAAGCAGGTCACGTATGAGTAGTTTGTCCTCTGGTATCTTCTTCCTAGCCCTGTTAATCAGCAGTTTATGGACTTCCTCATCTCAGGATTGAATGAATGGACTTCATTGCATTTAAAGGCCACAGATTTACCATCAAAAATTTGCCAAATTCCTTTCCAAAGTAGACTTATAATTTTGATCTCCACAATATTTTTAGGAATAAATTCCACAACTGAATTATGTTTTATATGAAAAAACATTTATTTTGTACCTCCTACTTGGCAATATCAGGACTACATTGTCATGCAAGAAACACAAACTCACAATAAACCTCCAATAAGACAATAATTATATGCAATTTTTTTTTTAAGTATGCACAAAGAACTGGCTTCAGATGACTTGCCTAGAGGCCACTAATTAATCTTGGGTAGCTCTGGTGTAATAAGATGAGCAAAACTTATAGAAGCTGACTGGTTAAAAGCTCATCTGGAATCAATAGCAACTATGGACACTGTGGCTTTGAGAATTAGACCCTAGGCAATTAATAAATGGCAGGGGATTTTGATAAGGTCCCTTGCATATATAAATAAAACAGAATTACCTTGTAACTGGATTACATGACAAGGCTAATAAGGACATTTTTGTTTGGAAAGAAAAATATTTACTATTAGTGGAGACAGAAAAATTGTGTATGAGTGAATGCAAGATAGCAAAAAACTCTGGGGCGAGACACTGTTGGTTGCTATGTTACCTTATTGTGATACTGCAACATCTGAGTGATAATTCTTATCTTCGGATGATAATTCTTTATTGAAATAACTCTAAAAAATAAAAGAAACAACAGAATTATTTTTAGCTGGCAAAATATTTGGATAATGTATCCCAATACCTTTACTTTATTGTGTTGTCAAGTCCCACAATTAAAACTGTACCCTCTTATTCATCTGGCTGTAAAGCATACTGATTGAAGTCAGACCTATACAACATTTACATCTAGGCAAATTCAGTTAATAACCATCAGCTAATACTAGAGAACACCAAGCTTCAGGAATTATTCAGTTTAATGGCTTACTCTTATGGAATTTGCAGAAAAAGAGACTTGTTTTAGCAGCTCTGTTCAGATACTGTACTCATTCTGCTAAGCAAATAATACACTTGCAATTACTATGTCATCTTCAGTGATTATCTTCGTCTTTGAATCAACATAATTGATCAAGTTCTCCAATTATAAATGTCTGAAAAGAATCCTTTTCTTTCTGCCCCACCACATATTATTTATTTATCATTGCTAGACATTCATCACATTTAAACACCTTGAATAATGATTTTGTTTGATATAAATCCACTTGCAAATTCATCTTAATTTTTACAGATTATCCCAAAGCTCAAAATTGAAACTGATATTTGAACTCTAAATTTATAAAATATGAGCTACTTCCATAATCTGGAACTTGACTGCATTCTTAATTATTTAATGAGCCTAAGATATACTCAACTCTGTACAGATTAAAAGTGGCTCGAAAGAAAAATCTTTGAGAAATGAGTGGATTGATAACATGTTATGAAGAGAGGAAGATACAATTTAAAAATTAAAAAAGCATTGAGCAAAATTAAACAGGCTAAAAAAATCAGTTCTGTATATGCAAACTAAAGGTAGAAAAAGAACATAAAACAAGCAAAATGAAAAATAATCTGA
The DNA here is from genome assembly GCF_030463565.1 of Pelecanus crispus. Classification (NCBI taxonomy): domain Eukaryota; kingdom Metazoa; phylum Chordata; class Aves; order Pelecaniformes; family Pelecanidae; genus Pelecanus; species Pelecanus crispus. The sequence continues at coordinate 26,864,015 of NC_134652.1, forward strand.
ATTATTATGGAATCACCAGTCTCATAAGACTCCGAAAGCCATAACTGTTTATGTTGGTGTTTTGTAGGAAGTATCTTGCAAATTGCTGGTCTGGCTTGTGCTTTGAAGCATATCAAAGCTAGAGCATGAAACAGATAAAAAAGTTGTATGCACGATTTTAATTTATGTTATCTTTTGGAGGGAGAAAACAAGTCTTCCTTCTTATTTTCCATTTCTTACTGAATTATTTAATTAAACATTCAATTTTGTTGAATTAAATTCATTTAAATGTGAGAAAACACAAGAGAATTCCATTCTCAAAATAACACTTTTGCATTTTATTACATTAAATATATTAAATCTGTTAAGAATGTACTAATCTGCAACTGGAATATAATGTATTTATGCAATTAATGTCAAAATAAAGTTTCTTGCATCGAAACTCAAAAGCATGTTTGGAAAATGAAATTAGGCATACTTAAGCTCTGCACCATCCACAGATAGACAGATCTCTTGCACCCAGTGAACTTCTTCCAGAAGAGTAATTTTATTATTTTTTTTTATTTCTCCCCTTCCTTCAATTCACAGCATGTAAACATCTGACAGGCCAGTAAAATTGGTTCATAACACTGGCCAATTCTATGTTAGAGAATTTTTAACAAATCATTGATGTTTTAATTTTAAAAAGAAGAGACTGGCCTCATTAAATCTAGGGCCGTATGAACAAAACACAAAAAATGGAATGGCTTAGCTTTGTTGTAACTCTAGCTGCCATCTACTCACTTACTCTTTCATCTTCTTCCTTCAGAGAATATAAAGAAGAAAGCAGGATAAGATCTGGTGATCCCTAATGTGGTAAGTGACTTGTCAATCAAAATAACCAATGTTTGGTCTTCAGTGTAAAAAAGGAGGATGGAGCTAGGAGACCACTGTATCGTTACCACCATGAAGTGTATACCTTGCTTTTCCCCAAGCAGCGTGATTACTTGTAGAAGCAGATATACCAAGGGGCAATGAGGTGTGAAGTGATTAAGGGCCCTTCTGTCCATTCGTTAACACCAGCCCATGCAGTACATGCACTCATGTAACATGCTGTTGCAACAGCATAACTGCATTCCTTTTCCTCTCATTTCCACTGGGACTGCATTCAGCTATGAATACTTAAACCCTAGGTACTGCAAAGTGATTAAAAGTACCAAAGCTTGTGCTCCAAGTGTCTCTTCTGACACACTCTTTCTAGAGCAGCTAAATTAGAACTGGCAGGAATTTAGGGTATCCTCATCTCTGAACTTTTAAGACAATTTTGTAATTTGTCCCCTAAAAGAAATCCCACACTGTTCTTCAAGTGCAACAGAACAGCAATAAAGCTGTGTGTAGCTATATCCTATCTAGAGATCAGAAGTTAGCTAATGAGAGTTAAGAACCAAAAGCCTATGAAAAACTCGTGAGTTTACCTCATAATATTGGAGGCATCTTCAGCATCTGGGTCAGCGCAGTATTTATTAGCAAGGATTAGGCACGCATCTGCTGACTCTATCTGAGACACCAAAAAAAAGCAAACGTAAATAGCACCTCTCTTTCCAGCCCTTCTTTCATCATAAAGTATTAGGGAATCCAACACTGCCATCATGAGCGTGACTGTTGGTTCCTAATGCTGCTAATCAAAAATGTTATGAGGCTAATGTGAGTTAATGTGAGTGATGATAACAGCTCTCATATACACATAGCAATTTCTTGAAACTTGCTTATGATGCTCAGACCAGGTCAGTAGTTCAATTATTGACTCTTACGTTCTATCAGCTGAGGCATGAAGGTGTTAATGGACATATCATTTGTAACCAGATACTGAAATTTAGACCCCTAAATCCATAGGAAGTTCCTGTTATATCAGTACAGTCCTCCCACAAGTCCTGCAGCTTTGTGTGGGAATTTAAGTACCTTCCCATTAGAGACAGGAAGAGGCAGCTGAACTGATGATTTACAATCTGAGCACTGGTTTTAGAAAGCATGAGGAGGAGAACTGATCTGTTCGCAGGACCTCTATGTTCATACAAACCTTAGCTCTATTTAACTCAAAGCAGATGAAAAAAGTATTTTTCAGTGTATACAACCAAATGCCAACACAAAGAAGGGTGGAATACAGAACACAAAATACCAACACACAATTTTATGGTCATAATTAGAACATTTTGTTCTGATGAATTGAAACAGTGTGTGTTGGGCTACAAAAGGTTAAGCAATTTCTGCAGCCAAAATGGACAAAAGACATGATTACTACACCAGAAAGTGTTAACTTTGCACTAAAATATTCTTGGCTTAAGTAGCCGGTTTACATTCCATATAAAAAAAGAAAGAAAAAGAAACATAAAAGAGTTAATGCTGTATCTGACAGCTTGCCATCTTTTCTTTTTCATTTAAGCTTCATGCTTTGCTTTAAGAGTACAAAATAATTTACCACAGAGAATTCTAGACAATAGAACCATGTCATTTTAGCTACCAAAAATCTTAAATTGTATTTTTTTTTTCCCCAGGATTCTAGACAATAGAAAAAGGGTTTGACAGGTGAAAACTTGTTTTTTAATCGTTCTGATGAAGGTAAGACAATAGCATTTTAAACAATTACTGTAAGACATTGTTCTATTATATTAAACATTAATGTAAAATAGACTCTTGAACTAAACTCCAATGAAAAATTCATAAAGAGTTCAATGGAATGGCAGACAATGTATCTTAAGTCACAGTGTTACTGTAGCTTTGAAGATCTAAAGATCTAGGGAAAATGAGGTTTATAAGGACAGATATTATAATTTACTAGGCAAGCTAATAGAGATGGAAAAACAATCTTTTGGGGTTACATAAAGAAGAGATTTACTGGTTTTTTCCAAATAATGCAATGGGTACTTTAAAAAAGTCAACTAGCAGCAGAACAGAACACAGAGCTGTTACCTTCACTCTCGCCAGGTCATGGGGATTAAGGACTGAACCCTGATAAAATTCCACCTGAGTGAAGTGTCGTTTAAAAAGAGCTTCCAGCTCAAGGTTAGGGGAGATACTGCATTGGGAAGAGGAAGAAAACACAAGAGCAAATGACAAGTCAGTTTCCGTAACTGTCCCATTTTCTTCATTTATAAACCAACCCGTTTATTTATTTTAGGTATTCAGACTTCTGCTGGTGCTTTTCCTGTGGTGTGGAAACAGTGTGCAGTACGTGCAGTACTTAAAAGACAAATGCTACACTACTTTCACTTCCTGACTTCTGTCTATAGAGCTTCTGGCCCACCTCATTGTGCTGCTCTGCCTGTTCATCACTTGTCAGCTTCTCACAGACATGGATCCAGAAGAATCGCTGCAAACATTTGAAAACATGCTCACGCAGCATTCTCCACAGAAATTGTCTAGTGAGACAATCATCCTCTGCATGTCCCCACAGCCAATTACATCAAATGAGAGATCTCAGTGCAAAATCACTAAAAGCCAGAAAAGGCACCCTATATAGGGACCTATAGGGACCCTGTGACCTGTATGAGCTACAATTAAAACAAATATAATTATGCTGTGACTTTCTGTCTCATTTCATTTTGCCATAAACAAAACAAATTAAATTGATCACAATCTATTGCATAATGTGGCACCAACCTTGTAAATACGTTTGCCGATGCCACTCATTAAAACAGAAGGAATTTAAGAGCTACATAGTAAGCGCATGAGATCTTGTCATGCCGCATGCTAAATTTAATAAGAAAATGAAACATGATACATGCAAACATTTGTCTGTCAAGGTACAGAAGAAAGCAGGCACAAACAAGTAGCCAGGTGCTAAACTCCCTTCATGTGCATATGCAGCTTCCTGATTCCTATCACCATGCAGTGTCACTGTGGAAATCTGGATCTCTGCTTTCCTCTGACAGTCAATCTTTGTTATTACTTAGAGAGGGGAAACAAGCAAACAAACAACATAGTTACTTGAGGATATAATCTTTAGTTCAATTTTAAAGGACTAGATAAAAATTGTGCAAGTGCTGCTGATTCTTAGCTTTTCAGCTTCCTTTGTTGAATCATCATAAATGATTCTTTAACTTTTTAATCATTTTCTTTGACAAGAATAAAAGCACAGAACTTGCTGCTAAATGCAAAAATATTACTCATTCATAGCTTGCAACACTTCTAAACAGATGCCATTCCAGAGCAGAAAAGACCTTTCATACTGGCTCGCTTGCTCTAGCACATGGCTATTTCTAGCAGCTTCTCCCATAGGCACACCTATTTGATGTTGTAATACATGTAATGCAGAGCCTGCAATAAACGGCGACCACCTTAAGACACCTTTCCAAATCCCACATCACAAAAATGCAAGCCACTATGTGTGTGTAGGTATGAATATGTGGGTAAAACAGCAGTACTAATTATCACTGTGACAAGAAGTTCTTTTCTATCTTTGCTATATCTGCAAAATAATGTATCTCATTTATATTAAAACTGTATCTTCACCTACATTTTTCTTTTTAGACGTAGTTTGCAACACGAAATAAGCATTTTTGGCTAGTGAAATCAAAAGTGAAAATGTGTTTTCAGATAGCATGACTTCATATGACATACAGTATTTTTCACTCATTTTACCAATTTTACCAATTTTGGCAGTTTCACTAGAAATATTTGTGACTAAAGAAAACTCTCACATCTATATATTAGTGTTTCAATATTTTTTATTTCATGATTCCATTCCCACTTCAACTGTGTGTTTAGCTATCTACCTCACAATTGACGTGACTGGGTCTGAAGTCTGTCTGCTTGAAACACCTATACTTTGCAATGGGTTATAAGACAATTGCAGAAAACAACTCTTTTTTTCAAAAATACGTTGTTAACAAAAGTAATTTCAGACATTAATTTCATGCTTATTTGGAGCTTGAAAGATCCTCTATCTTCCCAAAAAAGACACGTCTTAATTTAATGAGTTTTAATAACAGCTGATAAGACTAGTGTTGAAAGATTACTCACTTATGCAGAAAGACGATTTCTACGTTGACATCATCCCTATCCTTGTGCAGGAAGTCCTTCAGGAAGTTGGACACACTTTCAAGTGTTATGTGGCCACAGACAACTATGTGCCTGTTACAGAAAAATCAGAGTTAATCTTGCAAAGAGCATAAAACAAACAAGCAAGAAAGCAAAGAAGGAAATTATAATTTATTGGCCAAAAAATAGTACGGGTCTCCTCTTGATGTTTCTCTAGATCCTATTCCATGAAGTCAGAGAAGGAAAACATCAGTTCCAAAAGGTGCTTTGCAATTGCAAATACATATACACTCTCACTTGCAAAGACTACTAAGACGAACCATTTGGTCAAGTTGTATCACACATTTAACATTAAGTGGCATCATTTATATATATGTTTATACACTGTATTAACCAGTCCCTTTCAAAGTCATATTTCTTTATTTCACACATCTTGCTCCACATCTTCACCTCCTCTACTGAGATTTACTGTTTAAATTTTTGGTTTATGACATAATGAGACAGCAAATCTCCCTAAAATGATTCGATACTTTTACATTGTTGAAAGCACACTTATGCCAATGAAGACTGAGGAAAGCTTGCCAATTACAGGCCATAAGCAGTAAAAAAGAAATCTTTTTCCTGCCATAACTCCTACAGGGAGAGTACTTTACAATAAGAAATCATTATTTATTGCACCATTGCAATAGATTGCTTAGAAAATCAAAGTTTGCATAGACTGTGATGTCACAAAGGTTTCTACTGCTCCACGTTTCCATTAATAGATGTATCTGACCACGTAAAATGGAAGCACAATATATACCTACATACACATTCTTGAATTCTACATCTTAAATTCTGAGAGGCTGAAGAAAAGGCCTAGGAAATGGCACTCTTCCTGACTTAAGGGATCTTTGTTCCTTTATTGTTGTAAAGCAAGGTCCAAAAATTTTTCATTAGAATATCCTATATTGTCTTACATTTTCCTTCATGGAATAAACTCAATCACAGCTTCCATTACTGTCATGTGTTTAAGACAAATGGTGATTTTGATATGCCTATTGCTAACAGCTCCAATTACCACATTGCTCACAGAAGTCAGGAAGAGGGACAAGGTGGTATAGATACAATTCCTGAACTAACAGAAAGTCAGCTTCATTACAGTCATGTAGTCTGTGCACAAACGCTACAAACACACAATTTCACAAACTTATTTGGCACTTGAACTGCCAAATGTGAAGCAAAGTAATTCCAAGTGTAGGAAGTAGACCATCCAAGTCTCACCTACTTCATAATTGTTTTGTGGAAAACTCATTAATGCAGAAACGTCATTGGATGTAAACAACAAATAATAGGTGGCAGCAATGATTACTTATGTAATGGGCTATAATGGGAGTCTGTTTTTGCTTCATAATTTGATGCTTGATGAAATGTGTGTGAGAAGTGCATAGAACTCATTGGAAAAGGGATAATTATGCAGAACAAAGAATAAATCAGCAATACACATCAGGCAGTGAATAATATCACCATCACGTACTGTTAATTTTGCAGTGGTTCAGATGGTCACTAGAAAAGCAAAACACAATAAACTATTACACCAGTCCAGCACACCTTATGATATAGCATAGCACAGTTTTAAAGCTTTATTTAGAAATATGATAAACTCAAAAACTCCTTTCCATGAGTTCTTAGGGACATCACCAGGACTTAGATGTAATTTTAGAAGTAGCAGCAGTCAAAAACTTCAATGCTTTCATTCTTTTTAACAGGCAAGGAATATATGTTTATATGAGACTCCGATCATGCTGGTTTGTATTTAACATAGGACTCAATACTACGAACTTTTATTGCTCAACTACCTATCCAGAGAGTCTGCTTTGGCTTCAGTAAGATTTTGGTCAATTTTAACCTAAGTTTTTGGTGCAGTAGGTGTACAGAGCACTGAATTCTTGGACTGTAAACACTTAAAACCACAAAAATCCATGAGTTAAAGCTTTCCTGTTTTATGAAGTGGTAAGCACAATATCAGAAAACAAGACATAACATATATTAGCTCATCCTTTTCTGGTGCTAGGTGTCCTTTATAGGCTTCCTACAGGATCTCTGAAGCTTGGCAGAGGTTGCAGCAGCCTCTGTACTGAATAAAACCATACCTATATTCCCCCTTTCAGAAGCACTCTTCCTCATTTTCCCTAGCGGTCAATTGCCTGAGCTGTCAGCACCGTGTGTGCATGCGTTATTGCACTCACAGTTAGGTCAGGATAATAACCTTCAACACAGAAGCATAAAATATGATTTCAAGCACAAAGATTCACTCCCCACCAAATGGATGAATCTCCATCCAATATATCAATGTAAATGGAAAACCTCAAGAAATTTCAGATTCTGAAGAGATGTTTAAAACCTGAGTAGTTTTCTAGATCTAAATTCTGAACAAACTGTGTTTGATACACTACATTACACTAATATATTGGGAAGTTCTAGCCGTCTAGTGGTATTCAGCACTTTTCCTGAGTGTAAACCCATCTAGCATCAAAAACCACAAAGGCCCAAGAAAATGATAAAGAGCAGCTAAAAATATTCATTTGTATTCCTTATACTGTCTGTACACACTTTCTAAGATGACTAATTTTAAACTATGGGTATTATTTTCTTCAAATGTTTCCATCTATTACTAATTAAGAAATTGATCTTTCCATTTGCATAGTTGATGCGTTATTTTTAATAATAGAAATACTTTCTTCTTGTAGGCAACTGCTTTGTACAGATCCTGTGCTGTTAGCTATAGCAGGGTCTCTTCCTGAATGCTCTTGTGCTGCACTGCATTCCTGCGCAGAAAATTTACTTCCTTCCTGGGAAGATTTCACTTCATATAGGTTCTTTTCTGTCAATAATTAGAGTCCACAAAATATGGGTAAAGTGAAGAGAAAAGCTGCAAGGCAAACAGAGTGTGCAACCCAGATTACTCTATTGCAGAAGAAATTTTCATAGGATCATAAGATTACAAGATAATTCAGGTTGGAAAAGACCTCCAGAGGCTATCTACTACAAAAACCTCCCACTAAAAGCAGATGCATTTGGTACAATAATTCAGTCCTGTTATGATTCTCATTCAGTAGGACTTCATAGCAATCTGCTCTAGTGAAAATAAAACATCTGGCTATCCAATACTCTTGCATTTGAGCATCAGGACTGATGCTTTTGCAAGTGTCAGAAGGCATCTGCACCATGGTTTCATTTTAGCACTCTGACTTGGGTCTGGACATGATCTATTCTTCGCTTCTTTGCTGTTCTTATATAGCGCAAGACAGTGTCCTGAGCAGTGTTTGCAACAAAATCTCCGGGTTTTCGAACAATATTTTCTGATGAGATACTTGCATTAATTTTTGGTTGAAAACTCCCACAATAAAACTCTTTTTGACATAAATTATATTTTTGCTTAGAAGTAGAAGAAATTCAAAACAGATTTCCTACTTGACCAGAGAGAGTTATTGGGTACATTATTTAAGAAAACTTGGAGAGCTTATATTGTTCCAATCTGTCCTGGATATGATTTGAAGATTTATAACTTCCTCTTTTGTTCCAATAACCATTCTCTTCCCATGTACCACCCATTTTTTTTTCCATGCACTGAGAGTTTAACTAAAGCCAACATACTGGATATCTTTTGCTTTCAGCTAGAGCTGGTTGGTAGGAAAATATTGTATTAATAATTTGGGGTCAACAGAAATGTCTAACCTCTGCATTAAGCTTTTGTTTACAAAAAACCTCAAAAGTAATACAGTATTCAGCTAAATTATTATGATTTCAAATTTTTTTTTCATTCTTTAAAAACAAAATTTAGAAATTCCCTTACAATACTGAAAACCACAATTCAGGAATTTAGACATTTTTATTGCTGATAAATATTGAGGAGGACTAAGGTTTCTGTTAAGTAATAGTTGTCAATGGTATCATGTATCAGAGGTGAAACTGGTTTAATATACTAATGGGAATCCATATTACACGATTGTGATGCAGCAAAAAGAATCTTTTACAGAGAATCAAAAGCTTATCAGGGGCCATATTCTATCAAACAATAAAGCCAGACTAATCCTTTCTCTCCCATATGTACTTATTATTCTCAAAATTAATTACAGTGACCAAATATGAAAGATTAGCACAGTTTTACACAGTTGATTTCAACTGTGATTCTACACAGTTGAAATTCTCTACGGTACCTAATTTTTTTCCACTCAAGTATTAACATAATCATACATTTGCTAAAAATACACCAGCTTCTTATGAAGTAGAAAAAAATGGTGATAAAAGGTCCAAAGCTACTACAGATAAAAACAGTTTCATGAAGACAAAAACGAAATAAGCAAAAGCTAAAACATCTAGAATTCTGACATGAGATAATTGAGAACATACACTTAATCCATGTAAATAGCACTGTAAATGAAAACAGATCCACTGTGAATAGGATTCTTCAAAAAGGATCTCTGCATGGTTCTTCCTTCAGAGGACACAATACGAAAAGAAAATCTTTTGCCTGTTTATTTTGAAAGAAATTATATCCATTTTATTGGAACAGTTATTTTGAAAGAAATTATATCCATTTTATTGGAACAAGTATAAAGAACTTGAAAAAACTCACTTTAACTAGTCTGTCATAATAAATCAAAGATAATAAATACAAAATTCCATTCAGCATTCAGTTGAATACATGGTGTTCACTTGTCAAGTAACTAAATGAAGTGTGGCGCATATTGATCTAGATGTCTCTATAAAACTATAATATTTATATCAAATACATATGCTCAAATCTCTTTATGGTCTTTCTGCTTAGTGTTCTGATCATGCCTTCATCTATCGGCCATCTAAATTCTTCCTTTGTATACCAGTAGCAGGCCGCTGTGGTTGAAGTAAACAGGTTCTTGTAAAGTCTAACTGGATTTCCTCAACAAAGGATGGGTCTCACTCACTTTTTCTCATTAAGGAAAGCCCACAAATGTCAACAGAGACTGTATATATGGTCTTCTTGTTTATCTGTTAATGGCATGCATTCTTTAAATATACCAGTTTACAACACATTTCTAGCTGCTTGTGCTTTTTATGATTTACCTAACATTACTCAAGATTCTGTTAATTCAATTAAGTGAAAACTTTATGTATGTACTTATGTGTCTTTCTCTTATTCAGTTAAACACATGCATTATTTTAATATAAACTCCCCTCTCAGATTACTACAGGTAAGAGCAATTGGTGCCATACAGTCATGATTTCATGTTTTTCTCTTTTTTTCACAGAAGACTTGAACCCAAGGATGGTCCTTTAAGGACCACTTATTTAGCTAATGTGTATAGTGAGCCAGAACAACATGTTATAATATTTTAACCATTAAAAAAACCTTGCCTATGTATTGCATATATGACAAAAGCAAAGACTGAGAATGACTCATCTAGAACGGACACTTCTGGACTAAAAAAAGACACACCAGACTGTTTTTTCAAAAATAACCCTAGCAGGTATGAAACTAAAAAGTGTTACTCCCAAACTTGCCTTTTTGCCTTAGTCATTCATATCTGTGAAGACAGAGCAAAACATACTCTGAAATCAAGACATGATATTTTTTTAAAATATTCAACTGTAAGCTATTTTCTCACTCTGATTCTCAAATCAGGCTCTAGAAATTTTCTAGTACAAAGGAGACAAGTCAAAAGTATTCAAGGACATTGCAAATTGTCTGTCAAGTGTGTAACATCCCAGAAATTTTAACATTTGTTCTCCTTCAACTGTTTGTTAGAAAGTAGACTTTCATTATCCTCTTCACTCCTGAAGGATTAAAAATTTCAAAAATTTGAAGTTACTGAGAAGCCAAAAGCACTGACTTTCAAATATGTATCAACATTAAATGTATAAAAGAATATGACTACACTGTGACTGGATGTGTGATTGCAGTATATGAGAACATGTCTGAGGGACCTTTAATTTCTGTAAATTGGTCCTGATAGCTTCAGATGTCAACTATTTAGGAACTAGAGTGAACTTGTGCAGCTTGTACCGAAGCTGCTGTGATTAATTCTGACAGAAACTACCTATTCTTTCCAACAGGTTCTATGCTCTTTGGAATCTCTCTTATATTGTGAATAAAGAAAAAGGAATGTTAATACCAAAACCCACTACATTCAGTATATTATATACAGTACAGATCAGTGGAAAAGCACTGGATCATACATCAGATTAACATAAATTGAAAATCATTAATGTCAGACATTAGAAAATTACCTCTGATGCAGATATTAATTTACTTTGCGACCAATATAAAAAAAATCAAGAATCAAGAAGGAGTAATTTCAAATTCTCAAATATAAAATTGGTAATGTGTGACAAACATAGTCATACACAAGTTGTGTTGTGTATTACTACAGCTATAAAACTATGTCAAATGCACTTATACAAATCTAGGTTTCAGTCTTGCCCAGTGAATATTGGTGGTGTGTCACTGGCAACCTTTAAATATTAGAAATTGTTTCTGAAGTGCACAGAGATAGTACAGATGAATTCACTTACACAGGTCCTCAAATATTTTGTGTACACCTAAGTGAGATTTCTACTAGAGAACAGGCCGATAGAGTGCACTTCAGATACTTTAATCCTGGATAAATAGTACACTCCTTTGTTTAAACTGTGTATTAGAGCTTGCATCTGAGTCTGTCTGCAATAGCATGCTATAAGTGATTCACTGTGAGCTGCGTTGTTTACTTCAACTTCCTTGCTCAGTTACAGCTAAATGAGTTTATCTTACATTTTTATGATCTAAGGAATTGCGTAATGCTTGTCTATAAAGCAAGTTAAGAAATAAAAGTTAATATTCTTTGCTTGATGCATACATCTGAAACTGCAATAATAAGAAAGCACAGTGATTTACTTCTTCCAGGGGTCTGGATTAGTTAAGCGGCTTCCACTGTAGATTTAAGTAAAGGATGAATAGTCATCCTTTCATTCAGTCTTGATGGTAATATTATCTAGAGTATTTCTGTTTTCATAAAAAATACCACATCATTTAGACACAATACAGCTATATCACCGTAAGAAATAAGTGAATAATTTAGTACAGATAGAAGTAAAAACTGTTAACTGCTATGGCAAGGAGGCCATACTAGAAAGCTTAGAGTAAAATGCAGGAGTAAACCACATCTCCAGCATTAGCATCTCAGTTCAAACAGACCTTAATCTGCTGTCCTAAACCCTCCAAACCCTGGGCTTCCTTCTTGTACTATTTTGTGCAGCAGATATCACACACACAAGATACTCTGTTATTACTTTTGAAATCAACTGAAAATAGTTTCCCTTAAATAAATTGCTTTCTATATTCCCACCATTACTCATTTTCAAATTGCCTTATGCATTTTTTAAATGCTCAATGAGTCAAAAAATAATTAAATCCTTGGTAAGCAATGCAGGAGTTAGTAAAGGCTTTGGGATTTTTGAGCATTTAATTCATGATCAGAGCCAATGCATTTCTTTCCATAGAAATCACCCAAAAATGTCATGACTAATTTTCTGCAACAGAACCAGAGTGAAAACAAAAAGTCATAATTCACTAAAACTTGCTGATCAATTCTACCATTTCACATTGCACTCCCTGGGATGTCCACACTTAAAGTCATGGCCTGTATATTTTGTAGAATAAAGTAGATCAGCAGATTTATAAACCAGATTCAGTCTTTCTTGGGTCAAAATTTGGACAGCCACAACAGTTATTTTTATGCCAAACCCAGAAGTTTTTTTAAAGTTTAGGCAGAGAGGAGGAAAAGTTGAAATTTTTACAATTTTAACTAGACTTATAAAATTAGGGCTGTTATTGTAGGAATGGAACATTATTTGAGACCTAGAATACACATTTTTTTAAGTCATAATATTGTTATATGTCACTTCCCACATTTCCTTTCTTGCTTTCATAATAATGGATATAGTTTAATAATCATGCAAAATTAAAAAAAAGAAGTTTGTCCTATTAGTTCTACCTGTCAGTCTATTTAACACTCATCAGATATTCTTTATCACTAAGTGAGACTTCATTTGAAAACAGTGGGGTTAGAAGTATGGCTAGCAGATGGGAAACAGACACACCCCTGGGGATCATAATGCAATCAATGTCACATTCTCTTATTACATTCCCATCCCACCAGAAAATAATATCTTACATATTGTATCAAATTATTTAATATAATAATCTAATGTCACTTTCTTTGGAGCTATGCCTCTCATTACTGCAGCAAATGGACCTTTGCCAAAGTATTTGGATAAGCCTTAATTTTTTTTTTCTAATTTTTAATGAAATTCAAATGTCTAATGAGTCCAAGATGGCCTGTCAACTTAAATTATCTGTTTGTCTTTCTGTTTACCATATCTATCTGTCTACAGTTTTTATTTTTCTTTGTGAAGTTTAGTTATTGAATCCCATGTTCCCTTATGGAAGGAATCTCTAACAGATGATTCTTCCTGTTGATATGTTGATGATTTGCTAATTTATGGCTTGTAAATTTAAGAAATCTGAAGAAATCTCTGGGAAGCAGAGCAGATCATGAGAGAAGAGAAACAACAGGGTTTAATAGCTTATACAATAAAGAACTGTGATTTCATTAAAGTACAATTTTTAATGTTATATATTAACTACGGTAATGCCTCTGGATCTTTTTTTTTTAATCTTTTGAAAATTTAACAAAGTTTAGCACAAATATTTACTATTGGGACAAGATAAGCAGTTTATATATACACATACATGTATATAAAATAATAATAATCTCTCTCTCTGCCAAAATCTATTCATGTGAAGCTGTGTTCTGCTTGCTGCCCCCATAAAGAGTTTCCATTGCATTTGATAGCAGTTTCACATGAAAAAGGCAAAAATAATTTAGCCCATGGAATTAAAAGTCAATAATTCAATGTAGAGGAAAAACCGAAAAAAATCATTCAGTTATCCAGTCTCTCTTTCAGTCCATCAGTTTACAAATGTTCTTTCCATATGCTGTCTAGAGCCCTGTGTAGGCTGATTTACAATAAGCTAATGTCTTCAACTGGAAAATATTTCACAGAAATAAAATCCAGTCTGATCATATGAACACACGAATACAGAAATGAAACAACTGAAGAACAATCTTGATACTCAAGTAAATTAGTAAATGCAGAATAAAAGGTTAATTATAAATTAGTAGCGGTAAAACAAATCTGGATCTTTAACCCAGTCTCAGACTAGAGCTGAGTAATATGAAAGTTATAAATAAATAAACAAACCTTTTTTTTTTTTTTTTTTGCTTAAAAGAAATAACACAGATGATCTTGTAAGCCCTGTTTTGGCTAGGACTGAATGTGTATGTTCCAAATACCACAAAAACAGTTCAATAGCAGAATTCTACTTATCCAAGACCAAGAATTTCTTGAAGAAAATCCCTGTCTCATAAGACTTAAAGACTGAACTTTATAGTTAAGAGGTTAGTTGGAGCACTTCAGAAAAGCATCCAAAGCCAAAGTGATCACTGCCTCCTCTTCCAGCCTTCCAAAGGTATGCATGTATGAACTAGCCTGGAGGCTTACTGCTACATTCTAAAACAATAGTCTATCAGCACTGGTGATAAAGTGGCAGATACCTTTTTATTCTTCTATGGCACTTCACTCTAAAGTTATCCCTTGAATACTAACTCATAAGTTCTACAGATAGTTTACAGAAACAGCCTAAACAGAGTAAGTCAAATCAAAAGCCTTAAAAAGAAAAGAGCTAAATGTAGATAGGGTGTAGGGAACCAGCTGCTGGTCTCAAAATTACTAAGAAAAATTGCTAAGAGGAAATATCATTAATACTCAAGCTATATAACATCAATTTGTAACTGATGAAAAATATGTCAAACAAAAAACCCATAAAACTTCCCCTGTTTATATATATAAAATTATATATTATTTTCTAATCTAAAGTCTAATCTATAGACATTTTATAATACTGTAATAAAAGGTCAGATTTTTTTTCCCTTCTCCACCCAACTACATTACATCTAGCTTTTATCTCCAGTATTAGTATCTGGTATTTTGTCATTACAAACTACTTTATCTGTTCATCGTACTAGTTTGTCACTAATTTACTTTATGAAATTACCTGAATATAAAACTTCTTTCAAGCATACACTTTCATTAGTTATTCCTTAGAGATCTAGTAAGTTGCACAATGTTTCAGTGAGATATGTCCTATATAATATTACAGATATTTTTCAGTGTGATGACATAATGTTTGGTGATGAAGCAATTAATAAAAGTTAACCTTCATTATAAGTTTGTCTGCTTCGCATTTTAAAAGCATTTCTCATTTTCAGAAAGCATAAACTTGACTCCATTAGATCTCACAAAAACTCTGTCAGGTAGTTACTAGTCTATTAATAAGAAAAATATGCCAACTGCTCTACAGAGAAAGTGAGTGACATTACCTACTTCTACAGAAATCAGCAGAACATTGGCTAATATGTAAATAATATTATGTGCTATACCTACTTTGCAAAAAGTATTTCCCAAAACGTAAAATCACATACTACAGAATTCATCCAGGGAAAAGCACAGGAAGGACAACCAGTAGTGACTGAATTGCTTATGTGAAAGAACAGAACAACTATGTAGGGATCAATGTGGAAAATATTGAAAGCCACATCACTGTTATCCTAAGATACCTCTTAGCAGTATTAGAAAATATTTTTTTTACAGTTCTGATTGCTTCTCATGCCTGAATTTTATTTCCTAGTTACATAGATATATTTATTATCAACTATTTTCTGTCTTTGTAACTATAGTCTGGTTTTCTCTGCATCATTTGTATTTAGGGTGACTATAGCAAGAAGTAATTGTTTGCTTGTTCTGAGTATAACTAAACTAAGAGGGCCATTTTTTTCTTGTCTACTGATCATCTGATTCTGGTGTATCAGGGCACATAGTAAAAACGTTACAGAGTCTGCTGTAAACAGCAGCAAAGCAGCTGTTTAGAAGTAATATCATTACCTATAGAGTAGACCTCATTGCTTACAAATCTGAAATTCAAGACAAAGATTGTTACTGGTTTTGGTAACAACTTAATTTTTTTTGCACTAGGTTGTAATTGTGCCAAAGTCATTACCCTACTTGTCATTAAATGTGTATGTTTGGTCTCAGTCACATTTTGTATAGATATATTAGTATGCATTTTGATATATATATATATGCAACAGTGAGTACTGTTGTTTACTTAACAAGTGCAACTTCAATCAAAGACTATAATAAAATTCCTGCTTTCTGTTCTACAAGACCTTAGAAGTCTCATTACAGCAATATATTACAAAGCAGAGATTATAAATTAAATTTAAAATTTAAAATTCCCTGTGGACTTTTGTAACAAAACTCCCTAGTATCTAGCAAATTTAACCAGTGATAATTGCATACTGCCTACAAACTACTGTTTCCAAACTGTATGTATGTGTCTCATCTAAGAGAGAAGTAAGCTGCTTTATTGTGCAAAATGATTCCTATAGAGTTTATGAGTCCTTTGGGGGGTTTATTGGCTGAAAAGCAAAATGAAATGTGAGATCAAACTTGCTGGTGCTGCTTGTTTCTCTTATTTAGAAAGTGGAGTTTGTAGAAATAATTTTTATGCATACATTCTAGCTGCTTCGATAGTTATAATTCTATAGCAAGGCTCTCCTTAGTATGAGAGAGATGTAGTGCAATCCTCAAAACACACATAATCATATGTTAATTTTAACTTCTCAACTAAATGTTTAATAATCATATAGAAGCATGTTATTTCACAGACATAGTTCATGAGACAACATGTATAAACATATATACAAATGCTCAAAGCAGATTCCATGTATTTATCTATTTTGGAGAAAGTTAAAAAGTATGAACGTTTGCTATTTTAAGAGCTGAAACTACATCTTTCAACAAAATTTAGCTGCTTTCATTTTGTACATGCATTTAATTTTATCTAGAAACTTTCTGACATTAGGAATAGAACAACTGTAGTTTCTCATTATGTTTGCTGCCAGAATTTATGCTTGGTTGCTCAACTAAAGACCTTATATTGCTAATTACTACCACATGCCCATATCCCAAGCAAAGGAAAACTTATTGGTTCTGACAATCCATTCTTTCAACACTGAATTCCAAATGAAAACTTAAATTTTGGCCAAACATAACATTTCATCAATCTTGTTCTACTGACTGCAAAAGCAACATCAAACAACGGGTGCTAATGGCTTTTTACTGTGCAGTGCCCAAGCTTAGATTCTCTGATGAAAGACCCACATGAGCAAAGGACATCTTTAAACTACTTAGTAATTAATAATTGAACCAGAAAACAATGCATAAAGTAAATTGAACATGTTGTATGCTGATGACAGAGCTGAGTTTCAAAAGACAAGCTATATGCGCAGTAGAGATCAGCAGAGAAAGCACTGACAACAGAGTGAGCTAAAAACAAACAGATAGTGCCCATAAATAAAGACAAAAAGAAAAGGTGAAAAATAAAATTAAGCACGCCCCAAAGCTAGCAGAAGCCTGTAATCTGGCGTTCAGCTTTTCAGGATGTGGGGTTCTGACTTAAGATCAGATCCAAGTTTAGAGACATCTGAGTAATGCTGGGTACTAGTGACAACGTAGAAGGGGAGAGACTAAAACTCTGTATGTAAAATAGTTTTTAATCATATTTCCCCTCTGCTATAACTCCTTTGGAGCCTCAAAAACAGAGGTATAAATTCTGTGTTTGAAAAACTTCTCTTTGAGAAACCAAGTATGAATACAAATATGAAACTGAGTAGGCCTCTGTCACAAATAAACATTTTGGGAAATTAATGACACTCTCTCAAAAATAAATTATGGAATTTTGTTAATCTGGATAAGTGAATTATGATGCAAGTTTCCAACGTAAATGTTTACAGTAAAAAAAAAAACTTTATACATTTGAGGGTATCTCAAAAAATGAAAGTATTGAAGTTCTCAATTGTGTCATCTAATTGCTTGAGCATTACTGAACGTACAATAGTATAAGCTATAACTAAAGAAAGAACTTTGATTTATCTACCCAGTGATGTAAAACAATACTCTAGAATTAGCTCTGTAGGACATTTACAGTCTTTCTGCTCCACAGAGAGGAGAAACAACTTGATAAAACCATAATCCACATTCATAACATGATGCATGGGTGATGATTTGAAAGGAATAAAGTAAAAGACATATCTTCTTAAAGTAAGGAGAGGGAGAATTAATGAGATACACTGCTTGCAGTACCTTCTTTATGTTATATGGAAAGGATTCTATATGACTCGTCTTTTAGGGCAAATATATCTCTACCAGTGAATATCACAATGATATCTAATGAAACAGAAGATGGCAACACTAAAGGCGATATAGAGGAGAAACTACTGTATCGCCAAGTACACAGAATCATAGAATCGTTTAGGCTGGATCTAGTTCATTAAAGGCTATATCCCAGCAGGTCTAGATGCTGGGAATGCCAGAAAGAGCTGGTTTTAACTTCATCAAGAAAACAAGCAGGCTTTCAGTAGAAATGTAATGAGACAATGTGATCCAATAAAATTTAACTTCTGCTACCAGGTAAAAATAGGATTTTTTACGGGTTTGGGTTTTTTCCATACTATATTGATACTAAGGCTACTGCTCGCTCTTCTTAGGATAGGTTTTACATGGTGTGTTGAAGAGAATCACTTTAAAATCCCTGCTCATAGAACCTAAAATCACAAGCATTTGCAATATTCATACAAAGTCAATGGGAGCTGCATGAGATCTGAATTTGCTGTTTGAACAATGAGAAACAGCACTAAGACTTCTGACATAGTCAGTCTAATGGAATAACCCGATCAACACAAATCTCTTATTTTGCACTCCAGTAAACCCAAGTTTTCTAAAGAACTGAGTTGTTTGAAAATCATGTGAATTATCATTGTCACTTAGTTAAGAGATGACCACGTGATAATCTGATGCCCAAAACTGTGAAGTGACAAGTCAACCTTGTTCCAGAAACTAACTGCAAGTGCAACAGCAGCATTTTTTACAAGATATGTCAGTGTAGTCTTAGTGGTATCCAGGTTCTCTTGAAGCAGGGACAAAATGTTGTGACTTGTACCATAGCATAGCCCAGGTCTCTAATTATAGTGTGACAACTCTCCAGTGGTAACATCTGATGTCAAGGAATACAGCCTTATAAGCTGTGAGTCAGCTATTACCACCTTCAGGGACTCTTTAAAGTCACACAACCACACCTGGTCTTTTTTGACTTACTTTCTGCCTCGGGTTGAGTTAAAAGTCCCGCCGTATTTCTTCCGATTAAGGATGAGAGCAGCAATTTCTGGCACGTAGCGAGCAAACATTGCCTACATGCATGAAACAAAAACACAAAAAAAAAAAAAGAAAATGGCATGCAGAGAGTGTTCTACTGCAGCAGAGGCAGCAGAGCCTCTTGGGATACTTACTTTCTTCCACTAACCGCACTATAGGAACCACCATATTTCTTGCGGTTTCCTATTAACTCTATGATTTCAGGGACGTAGCTGGCAAACATGGCCTAAGAAGAAGATAGGAGACAGAAGAAAAGACTAAAAAGAGAGGCCAAAGAAAGGGGGATGATGAATATTTTCAGAAGATATATATCTTTAAGATCTGAAAATGCAAAAGAATTAGATCTATGAAATTGTTTAAAAAGAAAATTTTAAAAAGAAAATTTTAAAAATGTAGAAGTTCTTATCACACAAAACAAGAAGGCTCAATGTAAAAGTTGGTCTTGGAGAAGGTGCATACCTTATAAATTAAGAAAATGGTCAAAAGAAGAAAAATAGGCACACAAAACAAAACAAGAACAAAATTAATTCAAACTGGCATCTAATAAAATACAGTTATGTCTAATTCTTCCTGAAGAGGGGAGGGGAAAAAAACCTATCCAAGCTCCACTGCAAAAACCAAAACCAAGTATCATTACTGTTACATTCCTATTTTAAAAGACAGACTTTTTTTCCCCCATGATTAGGATTCAAAAGAAGACAAAACCAAGATGTTATCAGGGGTTATTCCCCCTGTCAAGAAACAAAAAGGTCACACCCCCCGCTCCCAAAAAAAACTTTTCAAAAAGTTTATGTTTTTAAAAGGGTTGGAATAACACGTGATAGAAAAAAGGTTTCGAGGAGAAAATAAAAATTATTCTGCCATGTTTTGTCCAACAAACATCATCTTTGTGGCTGGATACTTCGAAGAGCTACTGCCAGTTGACATGGTGTTTGTCTTCGTATGTCAATAAACATAGATGGGAATGCATATGTTTATGCTCATATATATACTCATATCTATATATATGTATCTGTATGTGTCTCATATATGGCATTCATAACATTAGTTATATACATATCATCTCTGTAAGATGTATGTATATGTGAAATCTATATATGAAAGTAAAGTAACAACATACATATGTATGTATGTCCACAATATATATTGTGAGTCATCCATAAAGCACTTACCTCACACAGTGTAAATATTAAAAAAAACCCTTGCTGTTTTAGAGAATAACATTGAAACAGGTCCTGTAATATCACTAACACTGATAATAGAAAAGTTGACATAAGAGAATTAGTAACTCTGGTGTTATGTACATACAGGACAAAGAACATGAGAATTTGCTGATATAAAAGGATACTGGTTATGGCCATATGATAAATTGTGAGTTAAAATTGTGCTACATGACATGAAAGGATGTTTGAAATTAAAGAGAATGTGGTTTGCCATCATCTGGATCAGGCAAGCTGCTCTTTAAGGCAGTCCAAAGCCACAGTGTTTGTTGGAATTCTGGGAAGGAACACAGAAGGGTGGGTAGGACTTCTGAAACCGCAAAGTGCCTTTAAGTATCAATAGCAGCCTCAAAAAAATGCACTACAGTCAGTCACTAAAAAGTAAAGGACGGTAAATAACATAGTAACTTGAAATATTAAGGCACTTCATGTACTCACATGCATTACTCATTTAAATGTGTTACAAAAATTCTGACTACTAAACTGGACTAATTTGACAAGCTCTGCCAAAATATCTATCTGTAGGAAAAAAAATGAGGTGTATTAAACATATTTAAAACTTTTATAATTAATTTTAATTCACTAAACCAGATATTACTATTTCTTTAATTACAGCATTGAGATATACAGGATCAAGTATTAAGGTAGCTGGAATAATAATAATGATAATAAAGAGTTTTTACCAATCCCCCAAGGATGAAGAAGACCATGAAAAGGCGACCAAGGGTTGTTTTTGCATAAACATCTCCATAGCCAACAGTGGACATTGTAACCATCAGTAAATAAACACATTCCCAATATGTTAGCGGTTGATTATTTTGGAAATTTTCCCATGGATCCCCTGAGTTCTCCACCTAAAATGTACAAGAAAACACATAATGAATTAATAGAGTTGTACCACAAATTAACTCTACTCATATATGTGTGTGCACGCATGTGTGTGTATATATATAATTTGGCTTATAATATAAACTCTGGATGCTTTCCTGTGATTTATTTTGAAGAAATACAGAACCTAACCCTGTCCCAATTATAGCATTGCAGTTCTTTTGCTACTATGCATAGCCTTGCCACTCATACTATTTATGGAAAGTATCTTTTCCATTCACCACTAAATGATATAACTTATGAATGCAGCTAGGTAAGTTTATTTTACAGCAATTTGTTCAGAACTTTTTCAGAGTGAATCTCACTTGTAATGCAATTATACTTCCTAATGTTTTTGTTTTAAAGCATTATGTTGCTATTAAAGGCATTAGTGACATGTTAAGTTTAGTGATACACTATTACTTTTCCAAGAAGTCAGCTACTGTGTGTGGCAAAGTTACAAATTTATCAGTGGGAAAGGAGCATGCCCTCTAAAATTTGTTCCACAGTAAAAAGATTGAAGTTTGGGGATTCCTACAAGTAGAATAGAGAAACTTATGCTGAAAAGCAAAAAGAAAAACAAACAAACAAAAAAAACCCAAACCAACCCAAACCCAAGCCCTAGAAAGCAGCATTCTCTCTCTCCTGATGTAATTTTAAAAAGCTTTTTTTTTTTTTTTTGGTTCAAAAATAGAAAAAGCTAATGTTTCTATGATAAAAACACTAGATTTGCCCAGAGGAGTGTAAAAATGTGGTTATCTGTGAATGAGAAGTATATCATAAATGAAACATCCAAAATTTCAGTGCGTCTTTGTAAGAGTGAAAATTAAATGCCAGTCTGGTATAACAAGATGATAAACATTCTGAATTTAATCTTATAGAGCTGGATGCAGCTCACACTAATTCAAGTGAAGTGAATTAAATTGCTCTGGACTAACATCAATATCATTAAATTATAATAGTCCAAAACTATTCCTGAATAACTTATTACTACTAGTACCTTGAAATTTTCCTGATTCTAAGTTGATCATAAAATGTACTTAAAGGACAAACACTTAGCCTTATATAATTATATTTGCCAAGCAAACCAGTAAGAGCTATTAGTTTAAAATGTTTAAAATACACAATTGACATATACCTATCATATATATGCATATTCATATTTAGGAACTCATATACTATCTTACATTTTTCAGGTATCGTTAAGTGCGGAATAAAAAATCTATTACAAAAATCTATGTTATCGGTGACTGAAAGCTACACCAAAAAAATTTGAAATTTAAAAACAAAAGAGAAGGAAAAAATCTGTAAAAAACTGCTACCCGGAATGTTAGCAATCCCATTATTTCTCGTGGAAACAGAGAACTGCTTTCTTCTGGCACAACCATTGATTTCCCAGGACCTCAGTATCATTTCAGCTCTGCCAACCCCTTCCAGGAAGCACTCGGGCAGTTATTTAGGAAACGTTGCCACCTACTGGTAAATCGTAAGCATTCAAGAAGTTGCATCAGTTCGAGTGTCATATTTTATTGCTGAGGTTAATGGTGTATTACTTACTATTCAGAATTAGTTTTTAGTAGAAGCCTAAAATTCGGGAAGCTGTGATGTCCTTTTTTATTGTACTCTATAGATGCGTTAAGGGATTATCCAGAGCAAGGCAATTTCAGGTAATAAAGTAGCTCAGAGAGCCGATGATCCATGAGAAAAAGTATTTTCAAATATACTTACCAAATGTATGAACCCAGCTGCTGTCAGCCACGTGCTGATAAATATAGAGCACAGATTCACTAGCTTGATGGAATTACTGAAAATAAACAAAACCCAACAACAAATAGGAACTTAGACTGGAATTTATCACACATTTTTAATTATGTACCTGTATACAACTGCATACTTCAGACTGAAAGGGTCTGATGATGATTTCTGAAGAGATGCAGGCTCCCTAAAAAACTTAATCAAAAGCTTATGCAAAAGATGTATTATTTTGTCTTTGCAGAGTTCATATTTGCATAATTTACATAGCTTGAAAGAAAAATTCCAATGCATTTGAGAGCAGAAAGACAAATGGAAACCTTAGCCACATCTGTACTCATAATCAAACAAATAGAAATAAATGATGTGTTTTCACAAATAACTTGGTTGCCTCTCAGTACATTCACTGTCTTGTTTTTCATTGCTATACACCTCAGTAATTATTTACATGTAAATATTCTGCTACCCTGGGATACATCCATGAAGGTCCAATGAAGTAAACTGAGCAATGCCAGTTAATGTTAACTGTTGCACACTGCATTTATACATACAATTGACTGATTTTTTGGAATTATTTCATTTTTCATTAGCTTGTATGCTTCTTCTATATTCATTGTGCTTTTGACCCTAGACCTGTGGCTTTAAAAATTGACAGCAAGAGGATGTTTTTGTTGCATACCCACCATATGTTAACACTTGCATACATGACCACAGGGCACAACTATTTCCCTACAGTTATAGCAAACAATTAATGAACTATTGTAGCAAATCTGTAAATGTCATCCTGCTTTTATGAATAAATTATTAATCCCAAATTAAATAACTTAGGTATTTCACACTTCCTGTGTAAAGTCCTAGGTAATTTTCATATTATTCTGCTTGCATGAACTCCTATGGACTTCTTTGTGGAAAATCATACAGAGCTAGAGTAATAATAATAATTCATAAATCACATTCTCATTTTTCTAAAAAAAAAAAAAAAATTGAAAATCTGCAAACTCTTTTTAGTGCCACTGAGCAGTATGTTCCCTATTGTAGCCAGAAGTTATTTTGAAGCAAGGACTTCACTCAGTTCAGCAGGAAAATACCGTACTTAAAAGTTTGTGGAAGAAATACAAGTAAAGCTTGCTCCCCCTCTTACAAAAATCACTATGATTTCAAAAACTAAGAAGGATATTCAACAAATACACAAGGAAGTTAAGTCCATGTATTTCTACATCTAAATAATCTTACCCATTCATGGGACTGTATTGGAAATAGCTCTCCTTTATTTTTTAAAACATTTCTAAGAAAGAATAATGCCTCAGCAAAATCACTATTATCCCTAAAGCAATACATTCCAAAAGAACAAAAATTGGGAAAAAGTCACTATCAGTGTTAGTAGTAGCAGTTTTGCAGTAGAATTAATTAATATTTCTGTTTATAACTACTTTAAGGACAATAAAAATGCATTATTTTCTAAACAAAGTTGAGAAATGAACCTGGAAAATTAATCAGACCAGCTCCATTAAAAATATTTTTAAGAGTTACAGTTAGTGAAGCGGGCAACTGTGGGTACTAGGAAAGAAATACAAAAATACTCAAAAATAAGATAATATACCAGCAGTTCTGCAATTAATTAGCATTCACATACATCAACACATATTCACTATTTCTCTCTTTCTTAAGGTATGGTTGATCAAGGTTCGTATTTTCAGTCATAGCACAGGACCCTAAACAACAGGTTCCTAGATTAAACAAAATGATAGAAATCATGCTGATGCAAAGTTCCATTATGAAAGGCTAAATATCATCCTTCACTTAAACTTAGGAGTGGCTCCTGATACAATTGCTTGGTCTTCACATATTACTGTAATACAAGTAAATGACAGCAGTCATTAAAAATAACTATTTGCATGACTTGTTTGGTACATTTTATTTTTGCAGGTTTATTAAACTTTGCACCTTATCTCTCCTCTATGAAATAGTCCTGTGTTTCTGCCAGAGTCTAAATATAGATGAAGGATTAGTCACAAACATTTTCCTGCTCTTTAAGCTCTTTCCAACATCTGTGCAAAATCCCTTACTGTGACCCCTGTCTAAGCCTCTGTATTTTTGTTGAAAAATATTAGAAAACAGTGAAGTGGAGAAATTTTCAACTGAACACCACACAATTCATTCTATTTCATAAAACACAGGAATAAAAAAGATTGAGTAAAAGACATTTCATTTCAAATTAGGGAAACAAATAAATCCGTGGCAGAGTACAGTCTTTTAACATGCCACAGTAAAATTTTGCTTTGTCTTACTGGTTCTTTTCAAATATATTTAATAATTTTTCAGATATTCTAACAATTATCTAACACTCCCACACTATTTTGCTAGTCTTCTCACTTCCTTTATTTTTGCATTGTTTAGCTTCTTCCTTTAGATTCCAGCATTTGGAATGGCCCTTCTGCCCATTGTGTAAATAATATATGCTCCTTTAATCCTCATATCTCAGTCACTAATTCCAGGAGTAATTTTAATTTATAGGTTAGAGTAAACCTTTTTCTTTACTGGGAGGAAAGAAGAAAGGAAGGACAGAACTTCTCCTCTAATTGCATCAAATATTAAAAACACAGCAGTGCTCTTTATACCCTATCAGTTTCTCATCTTGTCCGTAGTTACTTGTTATTAATGCCAAGCACACTGAAATGCCTCTAGTTGAAAACAGTCATGCAAGGAAGCTCTGCTTTACAAGCTTTCTAACAATCAACACTTGGCTTTTACAGATATTTGATCATTCACACAAATAATCACAGAGATGATGATATCTAATCTAAGAGTAAATTTTGCACCAGAGAAATGCTATTTAAATGAACAGGTCAATCTTGAATAAGCCAGCTCTAAATACACTGAATGTGATTAATGCAGTATCCCTTCATTTACTGATCTGGAAGTTTACAAATCCACCACTCCTGAAGGGGCTTTTAGCCTTTATCCAAAATCCTTCAAGTTTATGGGGCTTTTTCCATTGACTGCCATTTCTTTTGGTGAGGTTGTTCTTTGTGTTAAATGCAAACTCACTGGATATTCTGAGCTCCTGCACAAATTACTCTCCTTTTCCATACTGATAGCATTCTAAGCTACTGGACTACATCTTCACTGTACATTCTTTGATATCTTTATTTGACAAGAACTGGATTACTTACAGTCACACAGCTAAAGACAGATAGTGTGAGAGTTTTACAGCAAAGAGAAAAGTTTCAAGGCTAAGGGTTGAAGAAAGAGCCATTTACCATGAGTGTGGACAAACCTCAAGGATCTATTTCCCCTTCACTACTAACACAGCAAGTAAATGGAGTTACTTGCATATAAAGCCTTCACACATGCATCATCAACTGGTGGAGAGAGCACAGGACTTCAGAATGGAACTGAGTTTACAGTAATTATTGGAAGCTGGATTCAATACTTCAGCTGGGGCATTTTAGGGAATGATGAAAGGCAATGTGACTTCAACTACGAGGCATGGGAAGGTTCCTTTCTTTTTTTTCTTCAAAGTGATCTTTTGTTCAAAGTTGTGCTGCTTCTGCACAACTTTCACGTATTAATAGCCTGAAGAATCAGTGAAAGCTAGAAGGTTACTTGGAATATTTTAAATATTCTTTGAAAGAAATGCTAATGACAATGAACACAATATAAAGATAGCTGAGTGTAAAATTAATTTTCAATATGTTTTTGATGTGAATAAGGATGCTCAGTTCAAAAAAACTGAAATAGAACCTCAATGATTATTTCTCAAAATACTTTTTAGCTGTATTCTGTTGAATGAATTATGATTTCTGTTTTTCCAAGGCAGTGGAATATGGACTGATTATGTGGAAAGAAGCAATATTTAATCAGTGCAGAGCTCTGTAATTCATTCTGCTTTTAATTTATCAGCACTCAGTCTTGCTCAGATATTTCAAATGTAACAACACATCAAGTAAAATCTTCTACTGATTGCGTGGCAAAAGATGCTGACACTGATCAATCATTCATCAGCAGAAAAAGATTTAAAGAACAGATAACAAGTGTTTTTTTCCAGAAAAGAATATCATATATTATTAGGACCACAAACGTATGCCAATTATTGTCCGTCACCAGTGCAACTAACTCAGTATGTAAGAAAAGGTCTTACCTTGTTTTAAGGATATTCAGAAACTGCAAAATTTCTGAAAACTGTATCAGTCTAAGGGCTCTTAAAAATCTTAAACCTGCAGCGGAGAAAAAAAAAAACACCTCTAGTAAAGAATAATTCAAACTATAACAACATTTCACTTACAATGACAGCAATCAATGAAATCAACATAGGTAGCATACAAAATGTCAAATACCTTTGAAATGTTCTTCCATATTTAATGGTTCCAAGATTCTTACCAGGCCTTTTTCAAATTGTTTTAAACTTATTTCCTTAATAGCTGAAATATCCTACCAGAAAGCCTTAGTTTACGTAGGAAGCCATGGGAGGAGACATACAGGCTGAAGGCTAAGGGGAAAAAAAAACCTCACTGAGGTTCTGTTGGTAGTTCTAGTGCACATGCCCTTCTCTTCCAGGCTGTCAAAGACACATACAGATCTGAAACTCCTCAGTCTTCCAAGCTCACATGTTGCTTAGTGGAAAACAAGAGATTATGGGCAAGAGATCTGATAACCTGGATAAAGTAGACTGTTTATATGCCTGATTAAATTGGTACATCTTAATGACGTAAAATCTTTTATTGTAATAATGCTCCCTATCTCCACCCTAATTTCCAAAAACTCAAGCAGGAGAACAGAGGAACAACACATTCTCTCTAAAAAATGACAAATCTACTATAATTCTTTCCATCAGACTATAACTATAGGAATAGATTACACTTCGAGTATTAAAGAAGTAACTATTATTCAAAAGAAATAGCATTTTTGTGTTGAAATCAGGTTGCATGAATAGCAATTCCCGGACAACTGCAAAGCCAGTGAGACACACAGAGAGAGTGTGTGCCAAAAAAAATACTGTAGAAGCATAACGGCTTAAATTATAAAAGAGACTTATGCTGATAGTAAATAATTTGGCTGTACATCTTTGGCATATGAATAAAGGTTCATTGTGTATTATACACTTGCACAGCTTATAAAATTAAAGTAAGGCTTTGAGGATAATTTTTAATAGACAGTACAGCCAAGAGTTATATAAAAGTTGTGTAACACGGTATTGTGACTATTACAGTTAGGTCCAGGGCAGCTTCTTCTCATACTTCCTCTTTATTGACATTTATTTTACCCACTTCCATTGCTATAAACCACTTCTTATTTCTAGAAACTTAAGGAAAGAATGGTCCTGGCAAACATATAAACCTGGTCACAACCTTCATCATCTCAGTGGAGTCAAGAGTTCCCCTCAAGAGCAAAGATGCATGTGGTGAGATGTGTTTAAATCAACGCTTTATTTCTGCAGTATTCTTGGAAAGTTGTTAAATAAAATTTTTACTCATGTTAAAGCTCATAAGTAGCCTTATTAAGTAGCCTTGTTAAGGCTCATAAGTAGCCTTAACAAAGTAGAGAATCAATCCTGTCTGTGTATTACATGGATATAAAGTTTCTTTTTAATTACTGATTGTGGGGAACTCTGCAGATTACTTACAACTTGAAAACTGGATTTGGGGATCTAGACAAAAGGCAATAAAATGATGCTTAATAATTATAAACTTCAGATCCATTTGCAATTAGAGGATGACCATTTTGGATCATAGTGCTGAAATGATGTGAGACACATGTCCCTCTGCTCCATTTGCAGTACTTCCCACAGTTGCTACTTATATCCAAAGAGATGTGGCTGGACAGGGATGGCAGAGCACCTTTACTAGCAACCCTACAGTTCCTCAGTTCTGTTCCATCCAGCTATCTCCCTCACTCCACTCCCTAGGAACTTTTTGAAAAATGGCTGGTGGGAGAAAAATCCTTCCTTTCAAATGCTTTGCATTGCATCTGCAGTTAATAAGATAACCAAGTTACCCATTGCAATGTTTCAAAAAGAAGCCTGAGAAACATTAAAGCTAGCAATAAAACCTCTATCTCCAAACTCTTACAATGCTTAAGATATATTTTAGTTGCCAAGAATCAGATGATAGAACAAATAGACTATGGCTTCAATGTATTTTTTGTGGAAGAAGAAAAATCATTATGGATTAGGTTCTGCATTTGCTACAGCCTAAACTATTTTATAAAGAATTCATTTCAGAGAATGGAATTTAAAAAAAAAAAAAAGGTGGAGAGTTTGCTTGAACAGTTTACTTGAACTACAAATGGAACTGGCTTGTAATTGTAAAAGGTTACAATCACCTTGTAACCTCTGTATCTTGTCTAGGACATTATTTATGGGGCTGCGTTTTATAGCTAAAGGAATTACCACACAGAAAGGATCAAATTTTGATATTCAGAAACCTCAGTATATTACCTGCTTTTTTGTGGTTCAAATATGAAGAAAAAAAATTAAATTAAAATAACAGTTTTCCTTATTGTGATGGCAAATTAATTTTTTCCAGTATTCTATCCTTTTCAAGACCCAAACAGTTCTGTTATTAGGTTCCTATATGCATTTCATTTTATATGATGTTCTGTACTTCCTGTCTTGCAACTAATCTGTGAGTGCCATCATCCCAGCAAGATTTAATAAGAATCTCTTCCTACATTCATAGTATCAGGACATAACAAGGCATAAGCCCTATTAAAAGGCACTAAGAAAAGGCAGATTCTCTAGATGAGATATTGAAAACTTCATAGGCAAACTACCGTGATCCTGTATGATGCTACCTCTTCGTATTTTATAGACATGTTTATATTTAATTAGCTTTTGTAGAAACATCAGTCATGTTAGAAATATTGAATTTTTGTATTCATTATAAAATATATTCTATATTAGTCAAAAAGGTCCTCTGGTAAACCAATATTTATAGGAAATAGAGATTAGGAAAACCCTTCATGACAATACACCTTTGAAGCCTACAAAAATTATGTATTTCAAGTCTTTTCAATGCCCATTAAAATGATATTCTCAGTTTTGCTTCAAAGGACCTCTAAAGGTCTTTTTTATGAAAACCTAATTGGAATATAATATTCTTTCCAGCTATGTAGAGACATCACCTCATACAAATTTCATCAGCAGAATGAATATTGCAGGAAAACATTTTGTTTGCCCTGACAGCCACTGTTTCTGACCAGGTGCTGAACAAGGAGTACAATCTGCCTCAGTGGGATAGAGTGTTAGGGTACTGGATTTAGTAATGAATCTACTAGTTCACTTCTGAGTTTCATAATCCCCTGCAGTAGAAAATCTAGCCAACTGAGGGCTTTAAAATCCATTTGACATTGACTGATGTCAGAGTCAAGGAGAACCTGGCTCAGAAGGAAACAAGCAGAGACTGGGAGTAGCATTCTTAGTATAAACCATGGTGGAAAAGGCAGACAGTTTGCAAATAGGGCTGAAAGGCTTATAGTTGAGCAGGGAAGAAGCCTGTTTTAAGTAGGAAAATCAGAAATATTCACAAGAGATGAGTATTCCAGAACAGTGTAAAAAAAGAACTCTAAAAAGTGATCTGAACAAAACACATAAAAGGACCGGACAATGGTAGGGCTGCAGCTGGTAGGTTTAAGTAATCCTTGTTTCCAGGTACTCACAGTATCTTGCTCTCAGGGACTGAGCGTACAAACATCAGTTAGTGCAGTGTTTGCAGGTGAAACCCATTATGCCTGCAGTGTTTAATCCCCATAACACTATTAACACAAAGAGTCAGTCAGCCAAAACAATTCTACATAGTAGGGACAAATTACACTGTACAATGCACCAGTGTGCATGCCTCCCCAGTAGGTTGTACCATGTGAAGACTTTGTGCAGTCTATTGGCAACATGCACTAATACTAGCAGAACTGAAACAAGGGAGAAAGGGGAATTCCCATTCTTGAATAGTTATTTCTAAAGCTTGAATGTGAAAGAGATAAGAGATGCAGTTTTTGAATGAATCTGTTTGGCATTCTAAAACATTTAATAGCATTGACTGCTTGACCTTCTAGTAAATTATGTTCATTTTGAAAGACTGCAGCTAATTCAGAGGATTCAGCCTTATTCTCCAAATAGACTACAAAAAGCTGCTGCTGAGAATAAACTGTAAGTATAAAACTCAGATGAAATGAGTTTGCCCCTAAATGTATGATTATTTATATCACCTTGAACTCAGCAAGGGGATGATGAATCAACTGAATAATTCCCAGAGGAAAAGTCCACACAGCACTTCATTCTGGTGCTGGTATTAATGACATACGAAAGTGTGCTTGCAATCATACATGCATCTGTAAACTGATGACACAGTAATCCTCACAGCAACAACCTTGTTGCAATGAGACTGTTGTCAAACTAAAAATGGCCTAAATTATTCAGTAGGTATCTTACTATGAATCCACACAATATCAATATTAAAACAAGTTAAATAGAAAAGATTTTGATGGGTCTAACTCAAGAGTGCTATCGATGGCTACAGGCTGTTCAGAAGGGACAGGCGAGGAAGGAGGGGCGGAGGCGTTGCCCTCTACATAAAGAAATCGATACAGTGTGAAGAGCTGTCCCTGAAGAATAGCCACGAGCAGGTCGAAAGCTTATAGGTAAGAATCAGAGACAGATGCAACAAAGGGAACCTTGTGGTTGGTGTCTACTACAGGCCGCGTGATCAAGGGAAGCCTACTGACAAAACCTTCTTCCTCCAGCTCCAGGAGGCTTCGCGCTTGCAGACTCTCATCCTACTGGGGGATATGGCTCGATGTCCACATGGAGACCGGTGACAAGTGGTGTCCCTCAGGGGTCCGTACTGGGACCGGTGCTGTTTAATATCTTCATCAGTGACATAGACAGTGGGATCGAGTGCACCCTCAGCAAGTTTGCAGACGACACCAAGCTGAGTGGTGCGGTTGACCACCAGGAGGACGAGATGTCATCCAGAGGGATCTGGACAAGCTGGAGAGGTGGGCCCCTGTGAACCTCATGAGGTTCAACAAGGCCA
Source organism: Pelecanus crispus (assembly GCF_030463565.1). Lineage (NCBI taxonomy): Eukaryota > Metazoa > Chordata > Aves > Pelecaniformes > Pelecanidae > Pelecanus > Pelecanus crispus. Next base: position 26,896,209 of record NC_134652.1, read on the forward strand.
AGTGCAAGGTCCTGCACCTGGGACGAGGAAACCCCCAATATCAGTACAGGTTGGGGAATGAAGGGATTGAGAGCAGCCCTGCGGAGAAGGACTTGAGGGTACTGGTGGATGAAAAGCTGGACATGAGCCAACAATGTGCGCCTGCAGCCCAGAAAGCCATCCGTATCCTGGGCTGCATCAAAAGAAGCATGGCCAGCAGGTCGAGGGAGGTGATTCTGCCCCTCTACTCTGCTCTGGTGAGACCTCACCTGGAGTACTGCATCCAGCTCTGGAGCCCTCAGCACAAGAAGGACATGGACCTGTTGGAGCGGGTCCAGAGGAGGGCCACAAAAATGATCCGAGGGCTGGAGCACCTCTCCTACAAAGCCAGGCTGAGGGAGTTGGGGTTGTTCAGCCTGGAGAAGCGAAGGCTGCAGGGAGACCTTATTGCGGCCTTCCAGTACTTAAAGGGGGCCTGTAGGAAAGATGGGGACAATCGTTTTAGCAAGGCCTGTTGTGACAGGACAAGGAGTAATGGTTTTAAACTAAAGGAGGATAGATTTAGACTGGATAGAAGGAAGAAATTTTTTACAATGAGGGTGGTGAGGCACTGGAAGGGGTTGCCCAGGGAGGTAGCGGAGGCCCCATCCCTGGCAACATTCCAGGTCAGGTTGGACGGGGCTCTGAGCAACTTGATCTGGTTAAAGCTGTCCCTGCTCACTGCAGGGGGATTGGGCTAGATGATCGCTAAAGGTCCCTTCCAACCCACAGCATTCTATGATTCTATGACAAAGCATCTCCAAAAAATAGCCTGTCTCTGAAAACTAATCACGTCATCAGTAACACAGTGCCCCATGCTATGCTCTCTCACTGTTTTCAAATCAAATTTGACTCACAACTAAGAAGATGTTATTTCTTTCAAGCTCACCAACTCACCATGAATAGAAATTTTTGATGTTTGTTTATGCATCAGGAATAGTAAGCAAAATTCTATAATAGGAGCAGTAAGAAAAAATCCCTTTTTTTTGCCAAAGTTGTCTCAGTTACTTAGACAAACATGTACATCTCTCTTTCCTTGGCAATATTTGGGAATGTATTTTATACATGTGGGGAGGCATAGTTTATTTTAATAGGAAATAACTACAAAACTGTTTCACATTGAAATGATATAATCAATAGTTGAGATAGAGTTTCTTATGTATTACAGTAAAGTCTGTTCTAATTTTGCACATTTAATAGGATCCTGCCTGCTAAAGTTAATTGAGCAAAGTGCTGAATGGAATGTTCAGGAAGTACTTGCTGTTTTATCTCCATCATGTCACTCACCTTTTTCTTGGCAAGAGGTTTTATATTGGAACTTTCTTTCGGGATCTGACTGGAATAGGATATAATCTTCTATACTACAATTTATACAAAAAATAAGTATCAAAAGATTTAATTTACCTAGAAAAACTCTCTATAAAAAATCATGGAAAAATATACCAATAAAATGAAGGGCCTCTTCAGTTTGTCAGTCTTCTGCTTCTAAATGGATGACTAAAGTATGCTTCTTAGCTGGAGTTTCTTTGAGCTGCAATGCCCAGGATAAAGCTAAGAGATTCATAGATTTCTAGACCGGAAAAATCTTGTATGATTACCAAACCAGATTACTTTAATTATATGAGCCAAAGAATTTTAGTCAATAGTTTCTGCCTCTAGTACAATAAATTGAATTGTAGGTATGATGATTTAAATGAACCTCCAAGTATACCGCAGGATTATTTTCTTACTGTGAAAATATTTGTTTAGCTACCTGTGTTGCTAAACCATTTTCAAAGTACACCGAAAGTGTAAAACATGTGTGTAATATGTTCTATTATTTTTACTGGGTAGTTTACTGGATAACGTGTGTGGTGTAATTTTATTTCAGATTTTGAGTGTTCAACCTGGAATCTATAAAAAAAAAACCCCACAACAGCAACAACAAAAAACAATAACCACACCTGACTGCCAAAGATCAAATGCCTACCTCCTGAAATTCTATACACTGAATTTAGATACGAAAAATTGATGCATCCACATCTTTCAGGCCAATTTTGAAGGGTCATTAAGGCCAAATACTGCACCAAAACCTGAAATCAATCTTAAATATTACAGAAATCAATGATCTGTGCAACAGGAAACAATACGCTATGTTGAAATACTGGGCTAGATCTAGAATATAACAGGAGTATTTTTATTCATTTCACTACATACTTGTTCAGTTCTGTGAGGTGAGGTGCAAATAGTCTCCAGCTACCACTTTCTGACTCTTTACTAAGGACCCAGTAAAATGGATGCTTTAGACTAGAATAGTGATATAAACATGACCAATAAACTATGTGCCAGCAGCACTGTAATTACAGTAGAAAATTATTTTCCCTATAAAGTTTACAGCAAAACAAACTACATTATTTTAAGCTTTATTTGACTTTACAGTTTTAAAGGTGATGAAATATGGTATTTTCCTGTCTGTCAGACAGTTTTGTAGTCTCTTGGCTGAACTGATGCTTTCCACGGGATTAATATACAGCAGCAGTCAGGATTACCCATAGGTTACAATCCCCCATAAAAGGAAACTTACAGTTTTAAATCTATAAAGGAGAAGAGGTAGAAATCATGACAACTAAACTTATTTGTCTTTAATGAGACTCTAAAAATAGAAACAGGAATTGGGATATTTCTTCATTCAACACAAGAGGTCAATCAAGCACCATCAAGCATTACATTATTTCTCATCAATGAGATACATAATCCCTTTCTTATTGCCATATGTTGCTTTTTCTGACAATAGCATATCCCAAATATTGGTATAAGGATTCAATCCACAGACATTCTGTGTACAATTTCTATTCCTGACAAACTATTCACCCATTCATCAGAATGGTATCTTTATCAAACCTGTCAATGGCAACTTCTACCCTATATTTGATTATGACCATATAGTTTACTCATGACTAAAAAAAAAATAGAATCTATATTTAGGAAATCAGAACCTTTTCTGAGATACATATAATGGAGGGGTAATTTTTAGGATCCTATCCTGAGTGCCTTCACACAATGCAACAGAGCAACATGAGATTCCACCCCCTGCAGATAGGTTTGAAAACAAAAGCTCAAAAGAACAAGACAAGAAGAAATAGCATGGGAGGAAAAGAATCTGCCATTCCTTGGAAGCAACACAGCCAAAATATTTTAATGTATTTCCCTGCCTCTGTTATGCAAGTGTACAAGCAGGGAAAACAGCCCTCAGCATGAAAAAATCAGTACCCTTTAAACCAGGACAGGAAAACTGCATCAAGTTCAGAATCTACATAGGTTGTATACTAATTGCTTTCAAACAATGCTGTATCAAAAACTTGTTAATAATTCTCTCTGCTGCACATTCTTTAACTTACTTTTATACTTGTTAAAAGGACAGCAGTTTTAAAAATAATTTCTTAGTAACTCCACCATTGCCGATTATTATATTACATCCTTCAATAAAGACTAGATTACTTGATTCTAGGTGAATACTGAACCCCTTTGATGAGGTATTGGAGATATGGGCATATTACAGCATGTGAGTTTGGGAAGGAATTTTTCCTATAAAGCAAATGAAATCCTGTAGCATTATTCTGAAGTTGAAAAATTAAATATAATATCTTTTTAGAAAATAATAACACTAGCACCAGAGACAGAATCACAAACTACAGTTCTGAACAAAAAGTTTAGAGTTGGACCTTACCCCAGTATGAGCCGACCCTATAACAAGACACCAAGGAGTTTCGAAAACTATGTTGTTCTTCCTTTTCAGGGATATTATGTCCAGCTTTGACACGATATCCATTTTGGAACAATTCTCCAAGAGATTTTTTACGCCTTCTAGTACTTTTATAAGTTTCTGTACGCGTGCCCCCAGAAGGGTTGCGGTAGACTAAAATCTTGCTGGGAATCATGACTATGTATCTTCAGCTTCAGGAGCACTGCACGTAAGTATTGTGGTCCAGTCTTCCGTCACAGCATCCACTAACAGCGAAGACAGTCATATATTTACCCTTCTTTTTGCTAATTCAGTATCAACACGGAGAGACAGCTCAGAGTTCGTTCTTTAACAGAACTTCTCTTTGGAAGCAGATTTATTTAACTGGACACAGAGTAATGCAAAGTTCACTTTTACATGTTGTTACCAAAAGATAATTCAGTATAATCTAGTCCATTTCTGTCTGTATGAAACAAACAGAATTAATTCAAATACAAAACTCAGCCTCACAAAACAGACTAAGAGTATCACAAACTGGGTGGACAAAACAAATCACAGAAGCAGGCAGGCAGTGCAGATGCTCCTCTGATCCATGATGTATTAGAGCTTAAAAGCCATCTTCTATCCGGATATTACCACATAAGCTTCTTTCAGATATAGCAAAAAACCACACCCATCGATCCAAAACTCACAAACATGATGCTGTTCACTTGGAATGAACAGGTACTCTTGTAAAAAATATAGCTGCAGTTATGTACATAAAGGGAATTGTTTACTGTATATTATTTCCTTTGGCAACTTTACATATCTGTCTTCCAATTAAAGCTAGTATGCAGAAGGTAGAGGTCACATAATCAGCCAACTCTTACAGGATTTATTCCAGATGAAATAAAAAAACCCAAACAAACACAACAACCCTTTATCTAATCCCAGTTAATGAAAGCTGTATTACTGAAGGAAAACAACCAAAACAACAACAACAACAAACCAAAAAAACCCCAAACCAAAAAAAACCACCCCAATTTAGCCATCGAGCAGGAGCACAAAGAATAGAGCACATTAGTTCTCCCAAGCAGACTTGCTCTGTGAATATTCTCAAAACTGGATTTTTGTTCCCTTAGATATCATCTCATTCAATTAGAAAAAACTCTTTAAAATAAAATGTAAATTTGAGATATTACCTTCCATAATATATGATATGCTTTCTTAGTCAACCTTCTTGCTTTGAACCTAACATACAAACTTCATCTTGAAAAGCTATCTTAATTTCGAGGAATATGCTTATCATTCCTATTTTTTGTCCCCAGAGGATCCACAAAGAGTTATATGCCAAAAATACACCAATGCCATCTGGAGTACAATGCAAAGCAGACACAAAAATAAACGGCACCATGTGCTTATAGGAAAAGTACAGGATCTCAAAGCATTTTGAAAATGTTATTTAAGAGTGACAATGCCAAATATAGAAACAGGGAGAACAGTATACACAAATTTCAAATTTCAAGTAATATGCAGTCAGTGAATCAGAGGCAAACCACTTCTGTGACTCCTTTACATTGTAACCTTTACACTATGTTCTTAGAAACAACCTGGTCATGTTCCCACTGGTCACAATAGTAATGTTCCACTGAGTCTAGTGGGAACAGTTTTTGGTTCTGTACATATGCATGCAGACATATATATAATACATCTGTGAGCACTTGAATCATTCTTCTCAAATTGGAAGGATTTGAACAAAGTAGTACTTATCTGTGTTACTAATCACATCTTGTACAGCTCAGACTGAAATAATGTCCTACCTACTTTTTACCATAGAAGGCATACTATTTTTCTTTCTTTCTGCGTTTCATCTTGACTAGTATTACACTCTTGTTATTATGAAATTTTAAACCTATCATTAGTATATTTTGTCCTTAGTACAGCAAATGTTTGGGTGTAGAATCCATTTACCTTGTGAGCCTGGAACATCTCTAAAGGAAAACAATACCAAAGTAATAAATAGCAAGAGACAAGCTGTTTAGTTTACATAACCTATATTTTGGTTTTAGTAATTTGACAGTATTCCTTTAACTCTCTCAGCTTGCTGGCACAGCCAGTTTTTTACCAATTTTCTCCCTTTTTCTGTCAGTGCACTGCTAAATCTGTTGCATGCATCAAAATCTGAAAACATTAATTAAATTACAAAAACTGGAAATAAATCTAAAATAAACCTGTTCCACAAGTTAAAAGTATTAATCTAAATTTCAGCAGCAGCAGGATGATGACATGTTGTGCTGAGAAGCACTATTGAGCATCACAGAGCCACACAAAGATGTTTGTATCACTTTCCTGTGCAGAAGTTTCTGCTTTCCAATGGAATGTTTTTTTAGCATTTTGTTCTATAATGTGATTATGCAAGACAGCTTATTGTTTTCAGTGAGAGTACAGTTCTCTACCATCTATATTATCTACCTATTACTTGGCCAAATTTTTCATATTAGATGTAAAATTAGATTACAGAAAATTGTTCTCTGTAGGCTAAATTATTTTTTTCTTCAACTGTCTAGAACACTACCTCTTAGATATCCCATCATCCAGCGCAGGTGAGCATCTGAATGAAAGTCTGAAGCCCAATTAAGCAGATGAAGATGATGCCATTAGGAAAATGGCACTGTTTCCAGTGTTTCTGTGCATCTTCCTACCCCTGTGAAGGACATGGTTGACAGTCTCCTGGACTGAGGTAGATTTAAAACTCCTAAACTCTGTGTTATCTGAAACACCAGAGATGTGCACAATCTGCTCTGAAGTATTTAATCCAAACTAATAAACATTCATTCTGTTCTAAAGAGCTCTAGGATTACTTGTTAAAACCTATGGTACCTTCCATGAACCCAAGCTATTTAAAGTATATTATGAGCAAAGTTTTCCATATTTTCAACAGAAGTGTATCCTTGGACCATATCACTCCATGACCCTTCCTGAATTTTCCATAAAAATGGATTGATATAGTTATGGAGGCATTGCTACCATTAAATGACAACTTGCTTTCAAAGTCCATCCAAATGTGAAACTATTAATCTCAAATACGCAGGAGAAGAAAGCAAGACTTCTCAGCAACTGAGGTCCACTTTACCTTTGGCTATGCAGGAACTAGGTGCTTGCTATACCGTCTTGCAAGAGGGCAAAGGAAGAGCGGATCTTTGGCATAGGCAACCAATGTATTAGGTAGAAGCAGGTATCAAATTACTGTCCTCTAAAGGACAGATTAGACAGTGATGACTGATTTGCTGTGCTTTTTGTAGGATACTATCTGCTTACAGTTGTGTCCAAAAGCACTATCTAGAAAAAAACATGAAACACAAGGAAACCTACCAAGGAGAAACCTGCTGTAGAGAAAAATAACTTTGTTATATCCAGTGACCATTCTCTCCTTGAAAATTACTTCTTAATTTATTTTACAGTAGGGCAACACAGAATGTTCCACGTATTATCTTTCCTCTCTTTCAGGTTGCTACTTCTGAAACTACAGTTCTGCAAGAAATGGCCCTTAAAATTTTCACTGGTCCTATTTCAAAAAGGGTAAAAGTATTATTCATAGGAAAAAAATAACCTGGTGTGTCTGAATATAAAAACTATACAGGCTGGCCAACAACTACTTTTTGGTACAGCTTTGCAGCGTTGTCTATGGATTATGAAAAAACCAACAATCTAATGTCTATTCTGCCAAGCACTTACCACTCATTAATCTCACTAAATGATTTAGAAGGTAAATTTACAATCCAAACCTGAGTTCTTGAAGAAATGCATGTTGTTGCATTAGTTATTTTTTTATCTCAAAGTCTTAAGATATTAAACCATTTTCAGAAAGCGTGGCACTAGCAGTAACAAAAACAGAGTCACTAGATATGTAAACATTAACTTCGCTGCTTTACACCACTTCAGGAGATGACTATGTCATATTCCATAAGACAAGCAGAGACACCCAGTAGTGAATGAATAGCAGATCTTTACATAAAATCCAAGTATATTACCTTGAAAACATCGTATTTTATAAAGGAAGTATTATCCCACCAAACTGATGGTGGCGCCATTTTTAACAAAAGGCTGAAAGCATGAAGGGAAGGATAAACTATATTCACACTTACCTCATGGGGAAAAGAGCTAGGGAGAAAAGAATTTATTAATCTCTCATGTTTCTTTTTTTTTTTTAATCTTACAGTTGTGTAATCCTTTCTAGATACTGAAGTCCATATTCAAACAGGATGCAAAATAGGCCTTTTTTAATTCTTTAGTTTTTTGAGAATAAATTACTTGGATACTTTGCTGATGATGCTACTAAAATCAAGATGACCCTTGAAATAAGAGGTTACACCTCAGCAAGCTAACCTTGCAGAGAGGTGTCACTGAAGGTTTGAAACTTGGGGTTGTTTTTTTAAAGTGCCCGTTACAACTCAATATACAGTAGCTTCACGTCCTGAAGAATGACACATTAGCATCTTGTATAATTTTTCCTGGAATTCACCAGCAACAAATTGCACTGAAATCAGGAATATGCTATTCTGAGAGACTGTAACCATGGGGTAAGACAAATGGTAAGAACAAAGGCAAAGGTAGGACAAAGGCTAGATCTAAAGCCTGACTCATGCTGCAGGATGTTGATTTGAAAAAAGACTTGCAATTCTGCCTGTATTTGATCCTGTGAGTCACAAGGCATGGGCCATAACTGCCAAAGAAACAATGAGCATACCACAAAATAAGATTGAAAAAGAGACCAATATTTCAGTTCTAATCAATTGCTATGATATAATGCATCCTAGCTATTGAACCTTCTTTAGCCTTTGAATTGCACAAAGAGAATATTTAAAGAGTAGATATGAGCAGATACATACAGATATATTAATTTCATAGAAATCAAAGACTATGGTGTTTTCACTGCTTTTTGGAAATATAGCTGTCATGTAGGCCCATATAGCACTTATCAGTATCCCTTATTTCACCCTATGCCAGTACTAAAAAGTAGTCTTCACCTATTCAGTACTGTATCATGTTTAAATAAAAAGTCCGAGAACTGCAAGTGTCAATTCAGCACTAAGGCTGAATCAAGAATAAATCCAGTAAAGGGAGTAGGATTTAAAACTCCTCTCTTCATGTCAGACAGAAAAGTCTGTCTGTGATCTGCGTACTGAGAAGCAAATTCTCAGAGATTTTCAGGTGCACAGAAATGCTTGCACTAATAGGCCAATGTTACCAAATCACTAAGAATAGATAGGGAAATTTTCTATGCACTATCAGAGTAGATCAGAACCAGTGCCTAGAAAAGTAAGTGCCTGATGTTTTCCTAGAAGATGCCATTCTGCCAAATTTATGTATCATTTGCTATGTTCCACTGCATGCAACATGTTTCTTATATGACCCACCTTGCATGCAATTGTATATAATTTTCTTTAGGTGAATTTCCAAGTTAAGAGTCAGCATGAGAGAATCCAGAGGAACATATCTTGCTCTGTTTTTGTTTTCTAGATGTCTCCACTTTTACAGTGCTGATATCTACAGTTTGCCCACAATAGGAAGGAAAGTGAAAGAATGCAGAAGAATCCAAATTCAGTGTTAATATGGAATTTAATTGAAAATAAAAGCTGGGATCACACTATTTTCTTTACAAATTATCCCATCTCATTTGAATTTATATGTGCAATATTTTACATGTACAGATGTTCATTGACTGCCATGCCATCATGATATATACTGCCTGGCAACTAACAACTATAAAAATAACTTTTTCTTAAGTTAGCATTGTCCTAACCACATATCTAGACATTACTAAACACTTCATCAACAATGCTTTAATAATAAGTCTTAGTTTTAAATAATTAATTATATTAAAATTATAATAAAATTGTATCTATACAATACAAATTTTAATATGTAACAATAACAATTATCTTCATTTATTTTATTACATACATAATTAACCACTTAAGCACATAATTAAAAAGTGAACTTCTAAATAACATTGTATGTATTACCTACAGCAGCTATTACATAACAGAACATTGGTAAGAACCCCTATAGGATTTAGAATTTTGATAGCAGCTATGGAAGTTGGATGTTGAACAGGAAACGGTTGCAAAGGTTGAATTTTGAAAAAAGAATAAATACAAAGATTGTGAAAGGCATGCAAATCATCTTCTGTCACAAGGTTGAAGAGGCATTACATCCTTGAACTTCACTGACTCACTTGACCTACCTCAGAGAAAAGCATCCCAGATCAGAATTAAGTAAAAGCAAGCAAACTGATACAAAGTTAAAATAATACTCACACCAACACCAGCACACAGTGACAATACTATACTTGGCCACTAACATTACAGCTAGCTCACAGCAATAAAAGACATTTCTGCTAGGCTATGAAGGTATGCATCCGCATCCCATAAGTCTAGCACCAACTGAAATTATTCTACATCTTCAAGCACACAACACTTTGAATGACCAATGGGCTGCAGCGTGGATGAATGAGATTGGCATTAACTGCTAGATGCACTTTCCAGTGATTGGAAAGGAACCAGTGTATCTGACTAGTGCAGCATGAGCACACCTGTACACAAAAACTCATACAGTTCTGAAGGAAGATGTTCCACGCAGTAAGGGGTTGACCAAAGAAAAACATAACCAGCAATTAGAAAGACAATAAAACTGATGGATAATTTATACCAAGCAGCAGAGTAACTAGGTGATAATGGAGAAATAACCACTAGAGAGTCTTGAGTACCTCGGAAATCTCATCATGCAGTAGACTAAACCATTTTGCTCTCAGTCATCTTTGCTTATGAGGGACTACAACATTTTTCTTTTGATTATGCAGGCTATCATCTCCAGATATACTGACTTGAATGCAAAACCTCTTGAACTTGACAGTTAAGATACTAAATGGCCAATTCTTTTCAGCTAAACCTCCACAGTGATGCTACAATATTATTATTTTTAATAAAACCAGCACCCCTTACAGGATAATGCTGAACAAAATGCTGTGTACTAGACATGCTCCCTGTACAGCACACTTCCATCTGCCTTACTTTACAGCAGCTGATTTAAAAAGAAGGCAAAATAATTTCCCTGTATTAATCACTTACAACTGAAACAAGAAAATGGCTTTAGAAAAAAAAAGTTTTATATACTAGAAGTTTTACTTATGTAGAAAAACACATATTTCTAAGTTTAAATACCGTTTTAAAATTAAAAGATACATTATTTTTTATCGTTATCTACCATCTGCTATATTTTTACTAGCAACAAACAAAAGAGCTGATAAAGTCAAATAGGCTGCTTTTCCAATATTTCAGCTTTGGACCTGAAGTAGCAACTAGGGAGATTTCATAAGAAAACGTACTTCTGGCAAATGCCGGTGCAATTTTGAAGACAAGATAAACTTAGACAGTAGAAACCTAAAATACCAAGAAAATTCAAACTCTTTGGTTTCATATCCCTTTATACATATTAAATCAAAGAAGATCAGTAGATAGATTTAGAGCACAATGTTTCATAACTAGCATAAGCATATATAAAATTTGGAAACACAATGTACTGATTTTTTTCAAAAAGAATTAAAAACTAAACGTCTGAGTGAAAAAAAGGACACACTAAAGTTTAGTAGTAGCTTATTTAACACTGCTCTATATTAAAAAGTTCCCTGAACAGAAGAAACTGGAAAAAGCATCAGAAAGATCCAAAAGCATGCACTTATAAAGAGCAAGCAAATACTGCCCTCTGAGAACCACTAGCTTTATTGGCAAAGACTTTCTGACAATCCATCACGTACACCGCTGCAGTGTAAGTAGTTATGGAGGAGTCAATAACTTCAGAGGCACTTTTGTGATGCAGAGAAATGTCCTTCCATTTATGGACTGGATTTTCTCTGCTGTGTTTCTATTTTTGTTTTATTATTTAGAATTTGAGATAGTATGATACTAAACACTGCTGAAGGTGATAACAAGGTTAATGAATGCTAAATGTCTGGGGGTCAGCAGCAAATCAAGAATAAGCCCTGCATAATGTAAGCATGGACACTACAAATACAGAAGTACTAGAGAACCTTAGGCATTCAAAAAATTGATGTGAAACAAGTGTCAAAAAGTGGCAAACTATGAAAGATACTGTTTTCTTGACTTAAGCCAATATTGTATGAAACTCTGCCAGATGGTATAAATATCCTGCAGTCCAAAACCTCAGAAAAAGCCTTAAATACTTTAGCTGGCAGAACACTTATCTCTATAGCCCAAATTTTCCTTCTCTACATGTCACCTGACTTTGCATGGCAAATTACTGCAATTGCAAATAATGCATAGTGGATCAAGGAACAGACTGAGAAGGAATGTAGCATTGTTACAAACTATTATCCATTCAACTGTTACTTCTGAAATGTCACATAAGCAGGAAGGTCAGAATTTTGCTCATATTGATACCTGAAGCATAGAAGCACAAGAAGTAATCTTACCTAATCCCAGTGGGGTTTTGGTTTATCAGGTGATGGTCAAGCAGTGCATCTAAATAAATGTATTAATGAAGTTTCCCCTTTTGACTGGAATTATGAGAGGAGTGAAAATCTTAATCAAATCCACTCTTGACTTTTCTTAGATTCATATATATAAAGTTGAGCAAGGGAATTGCCAAAAGATTATTGAAAGAATATGAACGATATGGCTTATATAAACCTCCAGTCTCAGTTTAGTACATAAGCTCACCCAGAGCTCTCTGATATTCAGTAAGAACAGCCACTACATGAACTTTCTAAAGTCTTGTACAGAATTCCTAACTTTTACTCTTTCTAGTGAGATCCCAGCTATCTTTGCATCAGTGAATATCAATTCCAGCCCTAACAGGATTTGCATATGACTATTTCAGTCTTGAAAAAAGGTCAGTAGGAACACGGCTAGGGGGTTGGGGGGGGTGGTGTTTTTTTTTTTTTAAGTAACTTAAACTGCATAATGCATCTTTTCTTAATTCCACATTAGCCAAGCCTCATGCACCACAGAGCACACTAGACAACTGATGCTGAATTAATGAGCGCTACATGGACATCTCAGTACTTTTAGTCCAGGGCTTAGAAGATAAAAAAGATCCTTTAAGCTGTATTACAGAAGTTAGATGCTTAGAAATACAAAATGAGCTAAAGCTCAACAACAGTCACCAGAAATCACAAAACATGTTAAAATTACCAGAATATAAATTTTCATGTTCTAGGTGTAAGGAATTTTGGTTTGGGGCTTATGTAGATATTAATTATATTACTTCAAAGTATAAAATAGTGCAAAGAACAAGCATTGAAAATTCAAAGTTGAGAAGATCACACTCTGAAACAACATTACTCAGATTCAATGTATTAAAAAAACAGTTACCAAGAAATCAGTGAAAGACGATATCGGGGGAAAAACTACTAGATAATGTATAATGAATAGATTGAATCTCTACAAGGTACTGTACATGTTAACATACTATCTTGAAGCCAAGACATGAAATTTTATTTTCAACTGGTCTTTCAGCTGACTTTTAAAGATAAGAAAAAATTAGTTAAATAAAAAAAAATTAATCTTATCTCTCTCATATTACCATTCAGGAAAGTGTGCAGGCTAGTTACATGCTGTAGGTAGCTCAGGAAAATTTGGAAAGCATCTGAATAATAACAATGCAATGATCTTTTTGAACACTACAAGTAGCATTTTTAAATGCCCCTCATGCAAAGGAATACAAATGCCAGACGACAGCATAAGTGAATTATGGGTTCCCTAAGCAGTTTGAGGGAAAGAATTTTCTTTTAGAACATAATTCCATATTCTATTAAAGACAAAACTATACAGTTTGGGTAGCCTTCATTTGAGCAGAAGGTACTTAATCACAGAGTCTGAAAGACCACTGAAACCATTAGAGAACACAAGAGCAGTCATAAAGTAATTAAACAGACAATAAAAAGCAGGGTAAAAAGAAAATATTAGAGTGGTTTTTCACATAATATCCAGATGTTGAGAACATATTTTGATTAGACAGGAAGGGATACGGAGAGAAGAAAATTACATAACATCTTACCAAAAAAATGCAAAATGTTTGGCTATTAAGAGGAATTGCAGTGACTTATTTTTCAGCATAAAACCTATATACTTGATATTACCATCCTATTACTATCCTAGAGGGAGTATGACTGAATGAAATATGAGCGAATGAAATATGAGTGAAAATGTTTAAATTAGTTATTATAAACTATTTAGAATTTAGCAGTCCATCTATACCAAAATTACTTTCTGTGTTTCTGAATCACTAAATTTGGCAAACTATGATCATGAATGTTTATGGATCAATGTCCAGAAAATACATGAAATAGAACATTAACCGATGATGACAACAGACAATTTGGGTATATCAGATAATATAGCTGCCTATGTTCTTTTGTATAATACATGTGGGGAAAATAAGCTTGGTTTACACCATGGAAATGTCTATCTGAAAAACATACGCCAAAGAATATTAATATATCTTTAGAAGTTCTAAATATTATAATGACAAAAGACTAATAAGAGTGTTTCACTGAAGGGAGGGCTGTGTATATGACTTCATTTTGGCAGACAATGAAAAAGTTATTATGGAATTCAAATTTAGGCTGTTTAAATGAAAATACTGATTACACTTACTGTTCATAGAAAAAAAAAAAAAAACAAAACAAAACAAAAAACCAAACCACAAACACCAGAAGTCCAAAATAGTAATATATATTTTCTATTAAAAAACATCAAATTTCAAAAAGAAGAAAGTGTTTAAGAACTATATTAACCAACCATGGACTTACGGCATTGCAAATAAAAGACATTTTAATTGTAGCATTATATTACTAGCAGTGTGGTGGACATTTCAGTCATAATGGAGAAAAGGTAGAAGTTTCCCATATATATTTTATTTTATAACTGAGAAAAGGCCAATCATGCAATGATGGCATACTTGCCTTCCTACCATGACTAAGGACAATGCTCTTAAACACATCCATTACGCCAGACATTTTTACATCATCATGTCTGGGTAACTTGTGTCCAATAGTTTTAAAAACTCACTCTGTGGACTACTTAATGTTGTTTTTCAGTGAGTCTGGCATATATAGTCTACAGAAGTTCCAGAAATATTTAAGAAAGTTAATGTTATTTCCATATGTTTAAAAGAAGTAACCATAAGCCTATTAATCAATCTCAGACAAAACAAAGACTTCTACTACAAAGTAATTAAGTGGTCAAGATAAAGAATTATATTTATGTATACAGTTTAGAAAAACATCCTATCCATTAGCTTTTCCATTAAATGTCATGTTTGAATGATAAAGCTATAAATACTGATGTATTTTACTCCGCATTGTCATGGCACTCATCAAATGGACCAAGAACCATTAAGTCTTGAAATGAATCTGGCATGTCTTCCTCGGGAGTCTTGTCAGGGATGTGTTCTTGACCTTAAGTTATTTAATACTTCTATTAATATTCTGGAGGAAAAGTAAAATCCACACTAATAAAGTTAATCAATGATACTAGAGGATGTAATGCTTGATAATGAAGAGAAGAAGCTAGTGACCAGCAGGGCTTGGGATCATGTGTAAAGCAGGATTGCATCACACTATATGCACTATATGCATTTATTTATAGGTTATAATAAACTTAAGACTGGATTTTTTTTCCAATAAAGATGCATTCTTGCTCAATCAAGTTTTTCCTCTCAGAAGCAGACAGGAGGAGAAAAGATGCAAGAGGTCAACGTAGTCCAGCCAGCCATATAAACTAGGAAGCACTTTTATTTAAAGCAAGATAACTGGTATCAGCTATGATATTAACTTGTAACAGCTCCTCAACATTCAGAGAGTATGACTATTTTGGGGCTAAGCATGCCACTTATTCACAGGAAAAATCAAGGTACTCCCCTACTGTGGCCCCTCCCAATCAGAGTAGAACAGAAAACAGAATGATTTTAGTGTAATTTTCTATGTCATGTTAAGTACCACTCACAGATATTGATAGACTGGGAACAGAATATGATTTAAATTATCCAGGTTACTTTGAATTTAGAGTTGTAGGGGAGCAAGCACACAGTCTCTATGAATGTCAGCTAGATGACAGGAACTAATGACACTTGAGACCCGTACTGTCCTTGTGTTTCTCTTCTGCTCTAGTGTCTTTTGGGTAACTTGTTTGACTTCTTATCAGTGGGGGAGAGAAGTATATTTTCACACTTGCGTGCAACAATATTCATAAGAATTGGTCGTGGATGTTATGAAAAATACATATTTGTCACAAGGTTGCCTTTTGCTGTTAATATTGTAACAACTCAAAAGCCTGTTGTGAAGTATTACTTTAATTGATACCCTGTCAAAACATACATGCTCTGTGAGAACTGAACTGATTAAGGTATCTAGAAGAAAGCAAAAAATTGTTGTCTTCAATATAATACAAATGAGATACAGTCCATTCAAAGGCATATTATTGACAAATCACCAAGCAGATTGAGTATTCAAAATTATTTTCATTAAATTCATTCTGATATATGTTTGAAGGCATTTGAAGTGTACAAAGAACTGTTACTGCACAGAAAAGCAGTGCATATGCACATATACATAAAATACAATTCTCCTAGGAAATTTTACAGGATTTAGCTTCCATTACATATAAAATAACTTCTAATGTAAGTAAAATGACACAAAATGCTTTAAAGCTGTATAAAATACACTAGCTTTGTAAGAAATGTTGTAGAATTTGAATGTGTATTCAAAATTTTTGCCAATAGATGGCAGAAATGCACAATGCTTAACCAACAAAATCATTGTAAATGATTAAGGGACTAAGAAAGGGACAGTTCTGAGACCTGTGGGTGCATCAAAAGACAGTAAATGATTACAAAGTTTTGGAGCTTGTAATTCCTCCCTCACACTGGTATCCCTACAATTTAGTTATCAGAGCATTTCTTTGTGTCAGTATAACTAAGGTACTGCTCTAAGTTCCATTAAAAGATAGATTTCTCCAAAAGGAATAGTGTTCTGCAGATTCAAATATGGTTTCGGGCTAAGCTGTTCTGTAGAGGTTATGTCAAAAAAGTCTACAGGGTATTGAAACAAATGTTGGGTTTATGTCACAGATTTTTAACTAAAGCTTCATCTTGAAGCACACTTGCTAGATGGCCAGGAGGCATTCATGCCATCAGCTTAACTATCTTAATAAGACACACTGCTTTTTCTCCAAAGCCATCTATCTCTTTCCACAGAGGGAAACCTATTTCCTCCTCCAACTCACAAAACCAGCTGAATATCTACCAGAGATGTTGGAAACAGTCTTCTCAGACCAGGAATTGATACTGAGACCACAAGCCTCGTTCAAAATTACTTGACATGTCTGCAACAGGACCTGGACAGAATTTGAGCAAGGACTAGAAAAAAGGATCCCCTCTTTTCCATAACTATGCTAATCACCACACAAAGAGATTTGTTTACTATGCTGTGCATGTTTTGCATCTGTTGTCTGTCTTCTTTTCCCCACTGTAAATCTTGAATTATTTTCTGAAAAAAATAGCATGGCTTGAGTAGCAGCCTAGACTAAAGGGGATCTCAGGGAAGAAGGATGATGAAAAAAAATCTTCCTGAAAATAGAAACTATTAGGAATCAAACAGTTTCTATCACTTGAAATTTTGTACAGTAGAATAGATGAAACACTGAAAACACATGGTCAGGAAAAGGAAATGGATTATTTAATACAACTTTTCGATCTTTAATTTCTGTGATTTAATAATACGATACACTATCAAATCCATATATTGGGCTTTATTTAAATCACTGTAGATCTAAGGCTGATTGTCCCTCATTCGCATGTCCTTGTAAATGTGAAGCCAAGATCATATTTTACATGTTTAGTCTTCCTCTAACAATACCATCCCTGTCAAGGCAATTTATCCCAATACAGTCTGCTCATAAAATCAATATTTCCTTTTTCATAAGCATACGAGTACATGACTAAAGGCATTTCAATTATTTGAAGTGCCTTTGCTATCACAGAAGACAGAATAACAGTTTTAAGTGGTGTGTAGAGTGTTTGTAAATCATTACTGAATACAACTGAAAGATGTTCATTTGTTACAGGGCTCTCCAACTTGGCAGACTGCAAGCTATCCAAATAAACACAGGTCTGAATCTGAAACTCAGATCATGATGACTCTGTGTTAAAAAACTAGGTTTATCATGACATTATTTCTCCCATTGCAAACTTTTTGCTTTCACAGAATAACCTTTTTAGCCTACCTTCACTTAGACTGTAAAGACAGCATCCAAACTCAGCAATGCACTGAAATAATTTGGTTGAAATTAACTGTCAAAATTACCTGTAAAATCTTAAGAGTCAGAAACTCCACCCTTTCTGTTACCATTCTTCCCTTGGGAAGATTCTCTTCATTCCATAGAAGTCTGCCTTTGGAGAACTGTTTTTCTATCACTATCAGAAAGTTTCTTGCAGTGTTGTGCAAGAAATATTTACCATTTATAAAGCATAGCTTTAGTTTATGTGTAAGTATCTAACACAAATGCTACTGTTTGCAAAACAGTGCTGGAAAAATGTCAAGGGGATCTAGAGGCAAATGAACATCACAAGACACACTGATGTTTCTATCTGTACAGTTTTAAGTCAGAGCACAACAAATTTTTATACTGACTGGCAAAGCAATGTATGTCACTGAATTACAGATTCATTAACATTTTCTTCCCTTTCTCTACTCCCCCCAATCTTTCAATGATATGTAGATCACTCCATGTGAAAGCTGTATTCTGCTCGTATACTTCCTTTTCTCATGATACCCTATGCTAGCAAAACCGATACACTAGAAATCCTTTCTAAAAGATTTATCAAATCTAAAAATGTTATATTTTGCAGGTTTAAAAGTGCTGTTGTGCCTTCAGCACACCCTACCATTCCCAGAAACCTTTTGATGGAAAAGCATAATCTTATCCACCTTGCACACTGAATTTTGTTTGCATACTGGGATCTAGGTGGAAGATTAGATTTGAAACAACATCCTTTATGAATAGTGATTGAAAATTTCATTCATATACAGTATTTTGAGATACAAAAATACATTTTATGAACAACTGAATGCAAAAGAGTAGTGGGGAAAATGGAAGGCTTCACATACTAAGAATTGCATAATAGCTGAATGGTGGCATTTCTGAACTAGCATGAGAAAAGGAAAAAATTCACTGGCTTTCCACTATAGTACATTAAGATAATATATTGAGACCACATGTCCTCTACAATACTTCACATCTTTATATGAGCATTTAGTGCTCTGAAGGCAAAGTTTATTTTTGATTTAGGATGGTTTGGGTTTTTAAAATACTGTTTAAACTCTGTGTGCATACTTTATTTTCAGATAGCTAAACCAGGACAATTCTTGTGAAATCAGGAATTCAGGGAGGCACATTCTGGTGACTTTCATTCTGTCTAGTACTTAGATGAACTCATCACAGCTGACTTACATGAATCAATAGTGAAATAAACTGGAAAGACCTTGATGCACAATACATTCCAGACAATATATTGTATATGGGCTGATAAATAATCTTGAAAGTTAAGGCATATAAAGGAATCCTACTTAAACAGTAACAAATTCTTAAAACACGCAAAGCATTATTGTGATACACTGAAGTCTGAACCTGTTAAATGATTTTCACATTGCCTAACATTAAACACTCCCTATTTACGTGTCTTGCTAGAAGGCCAACCTCCCTGTGATTCCTATTTCCACAGTGACACTTGGTGCAGAAACCAGAACTTAAATGTTCTGAATCACCCTTTTCACAAGGATATCTCTCTCAATTACAAAAATTATATAAAAGGAAAAGGAAAAGTAGGCATCTAACCTGAAGCTGTAAATAATATGGTCCAAACACCCTCCCTTCCTCTCCACTCACACTCCAAGTCCTGCCATTGTATTACCTACAAGTATGTCCAAAGCATTTGAGCTCCACAGGAAGGGTAAATTTTGCCATCTCTTTAAAAGATATAAAGGAATAGACAATCTTCATTAATACACTTCATTATATTTGCTTAAAGACTCTTTCATCACAGCATCTCAAAATAATAATTTGCTGATCTAAATTACAGCTATATCAGGGACCCCAATAATTCACATTTTTGAATTAGTGAATTATTTCACTAAGGAAGATTCTCCCTAAAGTGAAAACCCCTTTGGAATAAACACAGTGGAAGCAGGTGCAAAGCTCAAACATTGTAAATATGTCACTCCTAAGATGACTACATTAAAAGAGAAAAAAAATGTCCTGTGTCTCAGCAGGTGATAAATGTCTCAGGAGGATTCTGTGAGAAAACAGGTAAAGTGGAACTATGAACAAGAAACCAATAAAAAGTGACATTGGTGTAATTAAGAGAGATGAAAATCCTTTCAATCCTATGAATAAATATAAGTACAATCCTTAAATCTGCCTGCAAAATGACATAAATCTTGTAAAAACTATCCAGCAGAAACTGCTAAATAGGCAAACTCTCTCATTATTCCTGTTGGTACTGTTAGTTAGATTGCTGTGTCACCATGAGTCAGTCAATTATGCAGTCACTTTTACATCTCAAATAATTATCTCTTTGCCTCATTTCCCAAATTTTGCAGTTTTGCTATTTTCTCATTTCATATTCCTTTTGTATGGATCCTGTGATTCTAGTTTTTGCTCTGGGATAGCCTTCATCTCCAACGATTTCAATCTCAAAATTCTGGGAAAGTCTGATATGTTGCATTCAAGTGTGAAAATACATCCCGTTAATTCACATAATGCATAGAAACTGGGACTGAGTTACAGCTGGTGAAATCAGCAATTTTCTTTTAAGCGTAAGCTTCTTTTTATTGACATACCTTCTTTTCTATTTGATTTCCTATCATAATATGGAACTGCATGACATTTTCTCCTTCAAAAAGCATTACTTGGTTTTACATACATGACAGAAGTATGTGATGAAGACAGTAATCATATAAGGATCTGTAGTGATCTTTTCTTGCTGTTTTACTGCTTTCTTCTTTGGCATACTAATAACTACTGATGTATGTAGTATGAACCCTATTGTATATACATTCATTAATCTCTTTTCATACAACAGTAATTCATCAATAATTTTTGCATCTTTGCACTTCTGTATCAAGTTGAAAGTACTGTAATGCTATAAAAGATCCTCTGTTTTATTTTCTTTTCCAAATGAAACATTTAAGATGACCACTCACTTCAGTTTTCAGGGACAATGAGTGTCTGTATTTCTGGAGAAATGGATTGTCAAATTGTGAGGTTTCTTATGTTGTCTAAAGGCATGGCATTCACAAAATATGCCATTTTAAGGAAGTTTTCGCTGAATAAAAACTCCCAATTTTTGACAATCATTTTTCTTAACTGGAAAGAATATGCAATTTGTACAAGAAACTTCATATGACACATTATGGATGTTCTTTAATTGATATATTCTGTCCGGTCTGCTTCATTTTGTGTTCCCTTTTACATGTGGCGTATTCTTTTCTAATACATTCCTAGCAGTCCTACACAAATGTTAAGCCCAGTAAGTATGTAAACAAATCTTTCAAATCTTTGGTTTCAGTGGATTTAAAATGTAGCTGTATTGGCTCAAAACATGAAGAAAATATGTTTATTTCACTACCAACAGTGATTTATGGCAATCCATCTCAGTGAATAAATGGTCTGGATCACCTGTTCATCAAATTCACCATTCTATAAAAATGGCCTCATGTTACACAGTACTTCCAAGCTAGAGTACACCACCATTTAGAGTAGGAGATTATATTCATGAATCAAGAACAAAATGGACTTAGTAAGTGCTTTTTCTGACATAACCCACCTGTCTGCTGAAATGGCAAATTCAGTGCAAAAACAACTTTGGCAACATTCTTCTGCTTACACGATGCCACAAGATGAAGGAATTCTCCATCAAAATGTGCAAAGTTTAAGTATTTTTATAACAGCTATTAAAAGGAAAAACTATTTTACTTACCAAGCCAACTTCTGTTTAAGTATACTGACACAAACACTGGAGGGACCGTGAAGAAATCTACTACTGAGTTAACTTCTAGCCAAAACCATAGCTTGTCATTGGCTGCTATGAACTGAAAAAAAAAAAAAAAAAGAGGGGGAGGGATGCGAGAATAACATTATGTTCACAGTGGCTGCAAGTATGTGCAGTATTTTCCATTCTAAAATATTAAACTCCAAAGTCAGTGGAGAAGTAACTGATGTTTTAGCTCAGTCCAGACAAAACAACATGTCTCACTGGAAAGAAGTCTATATTGTGCATTGCTTGATAACCACACTGAGATTAAAATGAAAGGTCTAACTAAAGAGACAGATCGTTTATATGATGAATTGTAACATCTGTGCTAAAAACATTTTCTCTACATTTATTAACAATGTATCAGTAATATTAGAAAAGCATAGGTAAGTATAAAATATTTCAAAGTATATCACCTTTGCTCTAGCACACCAAACATGTTCATAGTAGTCTCATCATTAATTTGCTGTTCATAGGTTTCTAAATATGTGATAGTTTACAAATAGTCCCATTATCATCCTATCCAGAGGTAATCACCAGGATAGCTCCTACAAGGCATAATTCAGGACTGTAGCAGGACTTCGGCCCTTCAAATTGTGCCATGGATGAGGTCATTGCTCTCTCCTGACTACCAAACCAGCCTAGGGAAACTGGCAAACTTAGTTGCCAAGGACATCATCATTTGAATTTGCTTATTCATCTATGTGCTTAAATAAGGTCAAAGTACTATTCACATTCAAGTAATAATTAAAACATATGCTTTATATAAATATGAAATCTAGATATACAAATAAATACAAAATTTTAGTGCATCACGAAGATATTTAATGGAGCTGTTTTACTCATGTAAGTCTTAAAACTTGGATATTTCAAATCAGTGCTTGTGTTTTTTGAATTACAGACAGTATCCATTGTCTTTCTTCCAAAGCTAATACTGACATTCTTTAACTATTTCATCCACTTAATCTCCTTGCTTGAGAATTACTTTAAAACTTCAAGAGAAAATGTTTATGGTGCATGTCAAATTTGCTGGAATCCCAGATTAAATGTTGGAAAAGGGATTCTACTGATGTCAAGAATGTTGAAATCATATTTAAAAAGACGACAGACAACATGAGCAGCAGTTGCCTCAGAGAAGACTCAAACCCAAAAATAAATTGACGTTTTGTTAGTCTGTATTACTCAATATCAATGCCCCAGCATGAAAACTGAACAAAAATATCCAGTTTCAGCAGAAGCTTTCAATTCCCTCCTGTTGAATTTGGAAGTAGTCAGAATATTTGGAACTAAAACCTTTTTAAGATGTCAGATCAATATTTTCATAACCTGCAATGTATGTTCTAATCAGCATTTTATCCTTCCACAGGACACAACCTTTAGGCTTTCAAAAAGGTTATAATGTGTTATTCAACAATGAAAACAAAGTCTGTTGACTGTAAAGGCCATTTATACTTTTCTAAGGAAGTATTTGAACAGTTATTAATTTAGGTGATTAGCAACTAATAAAAGCCCGTTTCATTACAGAAGCAATCCTATCATGCCTTGAAGAGATATCACATTCTTCTAGCACTAGCATAATTCTCTCGCTTCCAAAGAAGGATTGCTTCCCATACTTGCCATATCTCTGCCAGACTCTATTGCACAGTTACGTGTTAAGCCATGCAATTTGGACTTAGTCTTCATCAGCAGTTTGCAGACTTCACTTCTGAGTTCTCGCATAGTTGGATACTAGCCAACAAAGATTTTAAAATGGATATATGTATGTTTGAACACAAGTATCTTCTAGAACTGAAGATATGGTAATATTTATATCATTTTGAGTTGCAACATAATTTCGGGGAGAACAGATGGAGAAGGATGAGATTTTAAAGTACTTCTTCAAATACTTTAATTTGCCAGTGAGTCCTCACAGGAGATATTTATCAGAAAAAAAAAAAAAAACCCAAACTTAAAATAGCTAAAGGTATGAGATGCTTATTACATAACTAACAAATTCATTATCGATCCAATTCTTGCACCCACGCAACCAAGTATCACCTTTCCCTCAGGAACTCCTGATCAGCAGGACTTCTTGGAGAACTGAAATTACACCTATATTAGCATTTTAACTTAGACAAAGAGTACTAATCTGAAATGAATGCTTACCATCCCCACTTACAATATTTCAGTTTGCATCACAAAGCAGTTTTGGGTAAGGAAAAGTTTTATTTTGGCTGAAACTAAAACTGAAAAAGATGTTCTAGCAGTGCATCTCACATACTGTAATGGCTAAAGTGCATTCAGCCAACAGGACCAGAGTGGCCTCTACAGTACTCTCTCTCCCTTCCAAAAAAACACACAGTGCAGATATAGAAGTATTAGCATCAACTCTCAGTGTATTCTCTCTTATTGTTCTCTGCTTCTTGATAATGTAGCCTAAGTTACTGCTTTGAGTAAGTAAGAGTGGCCAATATGTAATTTTAATTCTCCTGGTAAGAACACACAACGTTATCACTAGTGTAAAATTTACAAAGTATTTGAATACTTCTAAAAAAGGGGGTTTTTGAAGTTCACAAGTACCACACATTGAATCTGTTATGTCAACAAGTTAACCTATATTGCAGGCCTGGCGGACATCTACAAAAGCCCCCTAAATCTTTAAGAATTAGGGGCTATTACACTATACTATACACACTATATACACTATACACACTCTATACACTATACACTATATCGGGACATGGTTTAGTGGGCATGGTGGTGTTGGGTTGATGGTTGGACTGATGATCTTAGAGGTCCTTTCCAACCTTAATGATTCCTAGTTTTACTTTCATTAAAAAATAATCCAGCCACCAAGCCAGGAAACATGAAATTAATTATTACTCTACCCTTGATTGGTTTAGTGGTGGACTTGGTAGTCTTAGGTTAATGGTTGGACTGGATGATCTTAAAGGTCTTTTCCAACCTAAACAGTTCTATGATTCTATGATAGGAGCTCCTGTGATTCAGGAGCAAAATGGACAAAGGAAGATCATGAGGCAATACTTGTATCAAATTTAAAGACTAATGTGACAGGCTTTCTGCTCACATGAGGTTTTCCTTGTAGTTCTGTTACGTTTGAGGCCTTTTTCCTTGATTTTCCAGTTAACAACAAGCAAAGTTAGTTTTCAAAGCGTATTTTAAAAAAAGAAAAACAAAACAACCAAACAAACAAAACACCCCAACAGCTTGAATTGCAAGCATTACCAGCCCAAAACCAAACCCTACCCATTTCAGATATCCCAACTTCCCAACTTTAGATCCTGAAACAGCATTACTGGATTTTCAGAGTGTGATAAGTATATTCTAAGGATATACATTTCAGCATGTTGTCTAGTATTTACAGCTTCTGCAAAGCATTCATTAGCAGTCTGGGAAAGCGGATGTGCATAAAACTGAATACAGCAGCTCCACCAGCTGTCATCTCAACCTCCGACTGCCAAAGACACACCTAGCAGCAGAGGAATAGACCAAGTGTTCCCTAGTCTTGACGAGGTAGTTATCACTCCATTGAGAACACTGAAACTAGACTCCACGTCACTGGCCAGCACTGAACTGTAATAGTTTTCACTTTCTACCACACAAGAACATTCTGGAACAGACGGCTTAGCTTATAAACTATCGGTCTCCTTAGTGACCTTAGATGTTTATTATATTACCTACGTTCTCAACCAAATGCTTTGCTCATGCATTTTAGAAATGAGTTTAATTTTGTCCAGCCGTTGCAAAGTCAGGCTGTATTCAAAGACTGTCCCTACCTAATAGGTATGTTCCCTCCCTGACTTAAGCTATCAAAGACACACTACTTACACGTAAGCCGAAGTAGAGTAGGAAGAACACATTGAAAGCCATGTCGATCTGTAATGTGAAATCTTTGTAGAAATTCTGGCAGGATTCTATTGGGCTATTTGAAAGAAAAAGAAATCAGAGTAAATTGTCAGTATACAAGTTTCTACTCTGGTGATATATTTATGCATTTCATTGAAGACCCTGATTCAGAAATCACATTTCTGTTTTCCAGTCATTTTACAAGATACAAGCAAGCATTTCAAATGAATTATTTCAATCATTCAGTTAGTCATTCATACAGTCTTTATATTTACCTGTTCAGGTAATATCTGAGAATTAACATGCAGATACCTTTAAGAAAGGACAAGCAGGAGAATACCTCAGGATTCCTTAACCCCACATTAACCCTTAAAGAACTGACTTCTTTCTATAGGAGACATACCTATGACACTTTAGGAACAAACCTAACAAGCACACAGCTACAGTGAAACCTTACATGTTGTTAATTCATGTCATAATATAAAACCTTAAAAAAAAAAAAAAAGTAGTTGCTTAGGAATACATTACCCATTAGCAACCTGGGGTACTTAGTCTTGTAGAATCCCTTGTTTATAAGAAGTTTCTTTGGTTTTCTTTTTCTCACTTCTTTTTTGTGTATAGCTATTTAATGTACTTTATGTACAGTACTATGAGCTGAGTAGAAAAGCAGCATAGCCCACTGGTAAAATTAAATAACAAAATAAATTGAGGAATTTGAAGCAGTACTCTAAGGGTTAATATCTGCATGCAGGTTAATTAAAGTACCTCTGTGTGTGTCAGGCAGCCATTGCAAATTCTAGCTTATTATATTATGCTTTATTTAACAGTGGGACAGGTCCAAAGCATACTCTATACAAACTGGTACTTCATAGATATACTTTTATCTAAGGAAGGAGATAACTTCCATGAGTATGATTAGTGATTTATTTGTGAAGTTTCTAAAATAGGTTGGTGAAGCCACAGAACAATGCTGAAGTCACAGACCAAAGTGAAAGTCATGTCCCAATATATGCTGATGTATATACATAATGTCCCACCATATATACATATATATACACACACATATATTGTAAATGATCATGTATCCATCACAACTGTAATCAAGTGGAAATCTAAAAGTAGATTGTTTGATCATTTGGAACCCTAGAAAATATCCCTTTAGGAAAGAAGAAATTCTTTGGCTTCTCAGGTCAAATAAATCACTGAATATGAATGTAATACCAGTTAGCATAGCAGTAGCTCTGCAAATATAATGCTAGACTGCTCAACAAGCAAGATTCTATGCGTTATGAATGTCAGTTACCTAATTTAAGGCATAAAGGAAATTACCTGGGCTACCAGGTCATTACACATGCAGCCAAATTTTCCATTCCTTGTATACATTACAGGTCAAACAAGTTAAGTACAGCATGCCCTCTCCTGTCTTTAGATGCATGAATGTACACAGCAAAATTCTCCTTGAGGTACAATAGCTTTGTATTTTCAGAACCTTCAGTGCTATAGGAAATTATATTAAAATGTTTTTTTAAAAGCTATTTGCAAAGACATTGAAGTTATGAAACATTTCTGTAATAGTTCAAATAAAATTGATTTACAAAAGCAGGCAGAAGGGAAGAGAAGCCAGATGTTAACACATAGGATGGAAGACAGCACCTCATACTTTACAAATACAGCTTTAGCTACAAAAAGAGTGGATGTAATCTGAGAACCCAACAGGACCATTTTCTGTATGGCATTATTGAGAGCAAAGGATTTTGTCAAAATAAGGTAGGCTACACACTGAGCCACGACGCACCCTATCAACAGAAATCACAGGAACTAGAGCAGAAGCAGAATGAACAACCCTGCACCAACACAGAGGCTTGGACCCTTAATTCCAGGTTAGGTTCCTGCAAAAGCTGCAGAAATTCACTGAAGCTAATGGAATTGCACAGATTTATAGCTAGAATAGAGAACTTAATTATCTTCCTTTCCACAGTTATTTGGTACTTCTCATGATTGCGTGATAAGGTCAGCTAAGGTTGCAGCTAACAGCTGTACTTTTGTACCATTGTCCTTTACAAAAATCTGCAAGATCTGACAAATTAGCTAATGCATAATACATCTTCATCTTGTTTGCAAAACACTTAGCACAGTGGACCACAATCCTGATTTGGGGCTTTTGTTTACCTAATACCAGAGCTACTTTTTCTGCTAGTCATATCCCTAAAGCATCCTTCATTTCAGAGATCACCTCTCTCTCAGTTTCTAAGTTACCTATTTCAAAGAAAAACACAGTGTCCTTTCCTTTTTATTTAAATGAAGATTTTTGTCAGAAAGGCATGTCACTAAGGCTAAAGAAATTATTATTTATACTCACAGGATAGATTATACAAGATTTTACATTTTCCAAATTAAATGTTGGTGATATTCTTCAGTTTGGATTCTTTGTTTTCATCAGTAGCTCACATCTGAGCTGAGAGAAAAATATATCCACTAACCTTTATCATTGCACCATTCTGCCTGCTGCAGAAAGGAAGCCAATTTGAAACTCCTCTATACATCAAGTTTCCCAAATACAGAAGTGCTATAGCTCTTAGAGTTCCAGACAATAGTGTGCTGGGGTCTCTAGGACTAGTAATATATTCCCCATTTTAAACTAAAATCAGATGGCTTGTCCTATGGGATTTCGCCCCTTTAGGTCAGCAAAGGTTTCACCTTTGAAGGAGGCAACAGACTGTTAGAAATGCTTTTATTAATCTTCCATGTAAGCGTGCTTCATTGTAAGTGTGTTTTCATGCATTTATACGACTAAAAAACAGGAGAAACTACACTAAAATCAATGTAATAACATTATAACAACAACGAAAGGAAAGATTTAACATAACTGGATAAAAATTATAGTAATGATGTAACTCTAAGTGCAATATTTATGTGCACTTCGAAAGAGCGTCTTTTATTTGCTACACAAAAATTGAAAAAAATCTGCTGTAGCCATGACTTCTTGTGTTTTGAAAAGAGAAACTCACAGCACCAATTTTATTTTACTTAACGTA
Source organism: Pelecanus crispus (assembly GCF_030463565.1). Lineage (NCBI taxonomy): Eukaryota > Metazoa > Chordata > Aves > Pelecaniformes > Pelecanidae > Pelecanus > Pelecanus crispus. Next base: position 26,924,919 of record NC_134652.1, read on the forward strand.
GGGATATCCTGCTGATAATCTATCAAGGACTATAATTCCCCTTTGCCCTGCCATCTTTTTATGTAATAAACTAAATGCTACAAGCAATGCCTGGGCTACACACGCAAGATTTGAGAGACTGACAGTTTTCTTCAGGTCAACATTTATATCAAGTTATCATCTGCTGCGACTCTGTGCTACAACTTCATACAAAAATCACATCTAGACAAATAACAGTGGACTTAGTTTGCCTAATCTGCAGTAAAGACAGAATCTTATTTGATTTTTCAGGTGTGCATGACACTGTTAATTCTCTTCCTCTCCTACTGTTTAAACACTGCTATTTGTTTCAGTTTCACATTACCTCTATTTACTTGTTCTGTTTATTATTACAGCATTTTTATAGGCATGTTAGTAGTTATAAAGCCCCATTATACAGGTATCATAGGCATAAACTAGTTCAGTGAGCATTCAGTGAGCAAGAGTGACTACAAGAGAAGTAACAAAATTACTCCAGTTTAACTTTACACAGATGGGGCAAAATTCTGACAAGGTGTTCCCAACATCCTTAAGCCTTTTTCACAATCGACACTGAAGCCAACACTTTACATGACTCTTTTACTACAGCTGAACAAATGAACAAACCCCTTGTCACTTCAATTCAAAAGAACTTACTGCTGTTTAAATAACTACTTTTGTCACAAGTTTATTTCATGTATTTATTTATTATTCTCACTTATTTCTGGTTCATTTGAAATGCTTCTAATGCATTTGAAATGGTTCTACTGGGATTATTCTTTGAATAGTCATAGAATGACTGGGAGAGGGAAAAAAGTTGTATGCATTTTAATGTTTTCTGAAATTATTTGTTTCTGTGGGTATATTAATATGAAACTTCCCACAGAAGAAGCCTTCATAGAATATTTCCAGGATTCTACAATTGCAACAGAGCTGAAAATATCTTGAGTGTTTTTTCCTGTACCATTTCACCTCTTGATAGGAGCTGTAAAGCCCATTCCCAGTTTCAGATCAAAGCCTTAGCACAACATATCAATCTACGTCACAGTGCAATCACTGCCATTATGACCACACAGAAGTAAGGGGCAGAAATTCTATGTTCATTCAGACTTTAGGCCAACTTTGCAATCACAGTGACATCTATCTGGATAATTTGACATAAAATGTTCCCCACAATAATGGGAAAGGTTGTGCACACCCAATTCTGTACCCTGAAATAACTGTCCAATATGCAATTTACAGTTCTCTATTCTTCCTGTGTAAGGAAGTGGACTCTTGTATTTTTGGTACATGTCATGTCAGTCTGCTCCTAATGTTTTTTGCCATTTTTTTGTTTTGTTTTTAATGACAAGGCCTGCAAAGACTAAGATGGATGCCAATTTTTACCTATATATAATTATATACCAAAATGCCAAAGGTTAATTTTAAGACATATTAATCTAGTTACATTTTGCCAAGTGCTTTGAAGATAAGTTCTATGTAAAACATTCATAAACCACCACAAAAGAAAATTACTTCTGCTGTAACTTCAGGAAAGAACTGATGTTAGTATTGTACCACAGCTGCTACTTCTTTGGAACTTTAAGACGTTATTGAAACTTTTAGAAATTCAGAGAATTGTCCTAATGTACAATTTTAAGTTTTGGAAGCAAAGTTGTCTTCTGAATGGTGGGGAAAAAGCTAAATCCGTTATTGAAATTAGATAAAATACATTTCAATTCTTAAGTAAATAAAATGTAAAATTGAAAAAGTTAGAAGTAAAAAAACCTGTTACAAACTTAATTTGCCTGAGAAAGAAATACAACCTGATACTACAAAAAATTAGGAAGTTTTTAGTTTTCTTTGCTCATGACGGTTTTTAGATTACACAATAGTACATTATATGAAGAAAGAGTGAAGTATGCATTATGTATCAGAAAGAATGTCCATTGACGAGAGTGAATTTTAAAATAAAATTGTAATTAGGTACAGGTAGAGGCTGCTAAAATATAATCAATACAAATGAGTAAATAATTGAGAGAAATCACTCAATATTTAGAAGCTCTTTAGTATCTCATCATTTGCCAATGACCAGCTGGAGTGCATGGAGCGCCTCTTGAGGATGGATGAGGAGCCAACCAAGAGGTTATGAGTCAGGATTAAAGGGAGGGCAGGGACAGGGGCCATTATAGTGGGGTCTGCTACAGGCCACCCGACCAGGAAGGCCGAGCAGATGAGGCCCTCTCTAGACACATAGGAGCAGCCTCATGTTCCCAAGCCCTGGTCCTCATGGGGGACTTCAACCACCCGATATCTCTTGGAGCAACAACACAGCAAGGCATAAGCAATCCAGGAGGTTCCTGGAATGCATTGATGATAACTTCCTTCTCCGAGTGATAGAGGAGCCAATAAGGAGAGGTGCTATGCTGGTCCTTGTTCTCACCAACAAGGAGGGGCTGGTGGGGAATGTCAACCTCAAGGACAGTCTTGGCTGCAGTGACCATGAAATGGTGGAGATCAAGATCCTTAGGGCACCAAGGAGGGTGCACAGCAAGCTCACTACCCTGGACTTCAGGAGAGCAGACTTCGGCCTCTTCAGGGATCTGCTTGGTAGAATACTGTGGGATAAGCCCTGGAGGGAAGAGGGGCCCAAGAAAGCTGGTTAATATTCAAGGATCACCTCCTCCGAGCTCAGGAGCGATGCATCCCAACAAAGAAGTAGTCAGGCAAAAACACCAGGAGTCCTGCATGGATGAACAAGTTGTTCCTGGACAAACTCAAACACAGAAAGGAAGCCTACGGATGGAGGAAGTGAGGGCAGGTAGCCTCGGAGGAATACAGAGAAATTGTCCAAGCAGCCATGGACCAGGTTAGGAAAGCTAAAGCCCTGACAGAATTAGATCTGGACAGGGACATCAAGGGCAACAAGAAAAGCTTCTATAGGTATGTTGGTGATAAAAGGAAGACTAGAGGAAATGTGGGCCCTCTCTGGAAGGAAAGAGGATACCTGATTACCTGCGATATGTAGAAGGCTGAGGCACTCAACGACTTTTTTGCCTCAGTCTTCACCGGCAAGAGCTCAACCCACACCGCCCAAGCAGCAGAAGGCAAAGGCAGGCAACTGGGAGAATGAAGAACACCCCACCATAAGAAAAGATCAGGTTTGAGACCATCTAAGGTACCTGAAGGTGCACAAGTCCGTGGGGCCTGATGAGATGCATCCATGGGTCCTGAGGGAACTGACAGATGAAGTTGTTAAGCCACTACCCATCATATTTGAGAAGTTGTGGCAGTCTGGTGAAGTTCCAACTGACTGGAAAAGGGGAAACGTAACTCCCATTTTTAAAAAGGGGAAAAAGGAAAACCTGGGCAACTACTGGGCAGTCAGTCTCACCTCTGTGCCTGGCAAGATCATGGGGCAGGTCCTCCTGGAAACTATGCTAACACACATTGACAATAAAGAGTTGATTGGTGACTGCCAACATGGCTTCATTAAGGGAAAATTGTGCCTGACAAATTTGGTGGCCTTCTATGACAGGGTTACAGCACTGGTGGGTAAGGAAAGAGCAACTGATGTCATCTGCCTGGACTTGTGCAAAGCATTTGACACTGTCCCGCATGACATCCTTGTCTCTAAAGTGGAGAGACATGGATTTGATGGATGGACCACTCGGTGGATAAGGAATTGGCTGGATGGTCGCACTCAAAGAGTTGCAGTCAATGGCTTGATATCCAAGTGGACACCAGTGATGAGTACCATTCCTCAGGGATCAGTATTGGGACAAGCACTGTTTAACATCTTTGTCAGTGACATGGACAGTGGGATTGAGTGCACCCTCAGCGAGTTTGACAATGACACCAAGCTGTGTGGTGCAGTTGACACTCTGGAGGGAAGGAACATCATCCAGAAGGACCTTGACAGGTTGAGAGGTGGGCCCATGCAAACCTCACGAAGTTCAACAACGCCAAGTGCAAGGTCCTGCACATGGGTCGGGGCAATCCCAAGCACAAATACAGGCTGGGTGGAGAATGGATCAAGAGCAGCCCTGACAAGAAGGACTTGGGCGTTGTTGGTTGATCAGAAGCTCAACATGATGCAGCAATGTGCACTTGCAGCCCAGAAAGCCAATCACCCATCAAAAGAAGCGTGACCAGCAGGTCAAGGGAGGTGATTCTCCCCCTGTGCTCTGCTCTCGTGAGACCCCACCTGGAGTACTGCCCTCAGCTCTGGGCCCCCAACATAAGAAGGACATGGACCTGTTGGAGTGACTCCCGAGGAGGGCCACAAAGATGATCAGAGGGCTGGAGCACCTCTCCTATGAAGCCAGGCTGAGAGAGTTCGGTTGTTCAGCCTGGAGAAGAGAATGCTTGGGGGAGAACTTCTAGCAGCCTTCCAGTATCTGAAGGGGGCCTACATGAAAGTTGGAGAGGGACTTTTTACAAGGGCATATAGTGACAGGACAAGGGGTAATGGCTTTAAACTGAAAGATGGTAGATGTAGATTAGATATAAGGAAGAGGTTCTTCACTATGAAGGTGGTGAGGCACTGGGACTGCCCAGAGAAGTGTTCAAGGCCAGGTTGGATGCTTGGGCTTTAAGCAACCTGGTCTAGTGGAAGGTGTCCCTGACCATGGCAGTGGGGTTGGAACTAGATGATCTTTAAGGTCCAGTCCTTATGCTGCAGAAGTGCAGCATAATCTGCCGTCATAACCTTAAGTATGAGGATCCATAAAACTCCATGGGATCATTACATCCCTAGTTATAGATATTTTCCAAGAGGTTTTGTGTACCTGGAGCTAGAGGGTGAGGGAGGAACAATCCCCTTCTCACTGAATTTTGCAAATATCAGATATGACCTGATAGCCAAGGATGATGCTGTGACCATTTCCTGTATCTTACTTTGTCATTGATAATGATACATTTAAATCCTTTCTGATCACTCAACCTCCTACCTCTAAATCCTTAGCTGTTTCTCCTATGCACACAACCCAGAGAACTTTCTGCTCCTCACACATTTCAGTGTCAAATCCTGGAGCTTCTTTTTTATACTCATACCTATGATGCTGACCATACTTGGTTGTCTCTCTCTCACCTTTTTTTATTGTACCTTCTTCCTGTCTGGACTCCATATTGCCTACTAATTTATCGTCTTCCATCAGAAAGCTTCAGACAAATATTCCTGCATAACACTTTGGGACTTTGCCAAGTACCTTTTTTTAATTCTCTGTTCTGACTCTCTTTTGCTTAATGAATTAAACCATATTTGTCTTTCCAGTCACAAAAACTCCTCAACTTCAGCATGCGATGAATTTGTTTTGGATTACTCTGTCTTACTGTCTTTGTTTCTATCTCCAGTCCTGCCTCGTTTACATGTGGAGCGGCCTCCCTTCTTCACTTTGATAGGCAACCTTCTCTTTCACATTCCTTTTGAAAATGCATTGCTGACCTTAGGCTCATATACACTAAGCTGTCTTTGAATTACATCATCAATCAGTAACCTCTTTGTTCAATTTTGAAGTAAATAAGCAAAATATAAATCTGATCAAAATAAAAGATGAACTGCCAAATAATGTGAAATAGAGCTATCCTCCAAGACTTCTTAGGCTATTGCTTAATCTACACCTTATAAATTGCAAGCACCTCAAGGGAACTGCTTTTCAGAAAAAAGCAGGAACAATGCAAACACCTGTCCTCATCTTCCTTTCCTAATTTCTATCATAATATCTTCTGTTATTCTTTAAAGTCTGACATATCACAAGCTGGCATTAGAATATTACCCTTCTATTTCTAACCTAATTAAAAAATTCATCATGACTCATCTGTTCTGCAGATGGTTTCTACTACTAAGTACTTCTATATTATCTCCCTAACACACTGGGGAACCTTGACAAGCTTTTAGACTAATTTGAGGTAAAATTAACAGGTTTCCTCATCCTCCTTCAAGAAAAGTCCACTGTCAGAAGAAATAAGCAACAACAAAACCAGATCAATCAGTAATAAATTGGTACAACAGTATCATTTAGTAAAGATTTTTCTAAGAATTGAGCCAGAGACATATTGTTTTTCCTTATGATTTTTTCACTTTCTGGATCATGTGATAAAGAACGAGACATAAAAGTTTTTGGGTTTTTTTTTTTTCCTTTGAACGTTAACTTGTTTTAAATTTAAAGATATATTTAAATGTTGTGACTTGACAGTTTTTAATGCAAAATTAATTCAGTTTAGAAACTGAGATAGAGAAGGACTTCCAGTGGGAAAGAGAGAGAGGCTCTTAATTTTAATTTCTGTCACATCCCATGTACAAAATTAAGAGCCAAATTAAGCTGGTACAGCTGCAAAACAAAGGTATTCTTTTCCTGATGCTCATCTCAGATGCACAAGATTTTGCCTGGTATAACTCTACTGACATTTACAGAACCATTTGCAACTGACAACACACAAGTGACAGATTCAAGTAACATTGCTAGTACTTATTTTATCTAAATGAACTTATACTGAATTTTACCAAGTTGTATTATGTTGTCAGTTTTCATCTTTCAAGCTTTCCATGAATTTTAAGTACATCATGCTTCTTTATAGACTGCCCTAGTAAAACATAAGTGAACCTACCACAGAACTCAAGCATAACCAAATTCTTATCTTCCTCAGCCCAAATGCAAAATTGTATACAAGTACGATAACAAGAAACTTGTATTTACATTTTTATATTGAATTGCAGGGATATACAGAAAATGCACACATTAAAATTGCTCACTCTGAAAACAAGCGTATTTCTTAATTTCATCAGGTGCATGTACATTCACTACTGCCTGCAGCACATGTCTTCTTCAATTACTGACTTTCACAAACAAAAGCTAAAGGAATATTCCTGCAGAACAGCTAAACAACAAGGAACTGAGTGCTAAAACAGACATAAGTAAATGGCCCAGAGTCAATCTCCATAACTCTTCTACATTCTTTCAGTAGTGTACAGAAGACACAGCATGCGTTTTCTTGCAAAATACACCATTAAAATCTTCATCTTACCTAAGATAAATGCATTTGAAAAGGTTTGCAGAGAACCACATAGGTACGTAGGAAGAGTATATTGTTTTATTTTGCATTAGATTTGTTAATTGCTTACCATAAGCTGAGAACACTAGCAACTGCAAATAATATTACATTACCTTGATGAAACAATCTCCCTGATGACAAGCCAATTCTAAGAGAACAATAGAACAATGCCAGGGATCACATCTTTAATCAAAGGTTTTTATGTGAGACTACTAACATATTAGAGAGAAAACCACCATATACTATTTCAACTGGCATTATATTATTACCTTTTTGATAACATTTAATAAGCCACTTCAGTTATATCTAGTATGCTGACTGCGTTATAGAAAAATTGTTAAACTGCCTACACTATTTACTAAAGTTGACAATCTTGCATGTTTCTACTTCATAATAAGACACCTTTCTATTACTTCTCATCTGTTGTTATTTAATATTCTTTATCAAAGTGTATCAAGGAGTAAAAAGTTGTTGTAGCTGTTTACTCCAGAGAAGAGAAAATAATTGGTGACATGAAAATGCAAACATGTCATATGATGCTGCAAAAAGAATACTAATCCATTTTTCATGTTCACATTGAATTGAACAAATGGAAATGGATCAAGTTAGTCAGAAGTATATCAGAAGCATAAAACTTTTTCAACTAAAACATACAATTAAACACTGGAATAGGTTCTTTAGGGACAATGGTGAATCTCAGATTTTTAAAACAGTGGTAAATACTTTTCAGCCTGGGATATATGGACCACTTACAGTCCTTGCATTTGCATATGTCAATACAATGATCTACACATGGTATTTCTAAAATTTCCTCATTCTGTAGGAGAGGGCTTACAAAGCATTGATCTCTCAGATAGGTGTCTGAAGAAATTTATGTATAGCCACTCTTACTTTGCAACAGAAGGAAAAGTGACTTCCTGAGATTCCTTCTTTCTCTATTTCATGTGATTCTATTTTGCAGCTACCGTCTTTTAAAATTACCCAAAGGTGTTTTTCACATTTGCTATCCACTTTCCTCAAACTGAAAGTTTTCAACAGCCCACCATCATCATCAGTTTCCAGCTCCAACTACTCTTCCACCTCAGTGTCTTTTATTAGCCTTCTATTCTGTTGACACCGTTGTCCAACTTTTAAAAGCCTCCCTCATCTGATTGCACTCTTTGAAAAAACTCATACAATCTTCAAAAATGACAATGTCATCTACCTATCTTGACTCCAAATTAAGATTATTAATCACTTTTCTTTTTTGTATATCATCATAAAACAGAGCTCTGATGTGCTGCTTGGTATGTGTAACAAACAGATTCCTCCAGATGATTTTGAGTATTCTTTCTATATGTTTCTTCTTTGTTTACATAGTGTGATTAAAAAAAAAAGTCTTGTCCTATGAAATTTAGTCTAACTTCAACTATCCTAACTGAAAATGACAAGAGTACCAGACGAATTGGAGTGTTAAAATAGTTCCAGTTCATTCATCTGACTCTCTTTTCTGAAATTCCTTCCTGTGATACTTTAATGAAAATATCTGGCTAGCATCTACTTTTTACTGAGTAGTAATAAACTTGAACCTAAGGTATATTATTTTACTTTAATGTCAGTGAATACTGTAATTGAGCAATGAAAGGCAGAAGTATTGTGAAGTGGTAGAAACTTGACATTACATTACTGGATCAGCTTTTCGGTCATGCTTTTTAGTGCATGCACCCAAATCTATTATTGTCCATAAAAAGCTATCCATATTGTGTTAATGGTAACTCTAGAGCAGTCCTAATACACAGGTATACCAGGCAGGATATATCATTTCATCTTTCAGACAAAGGCATAACTTTAAACATAGACCATGTACATTCCTTCAAAAAATCTGCATAAAACTAGAAAAATATATTCATTCCAAACAAATTTTCATAATTTCAGATTCTCTCTCTTATTCCTCATGAGGACCTTTTAGCCTTATCTATCCCATCAGCATAAGGGTCCTTTTAAGCACCTTAGTAATTTAATACCCAAGATATATTTAGGGTGCCATAGGTCATGCAACTCAACTACTCCCAATACAAACTATTACAGATCTAGTATCATTGTAAATTATCACTAGGAAGTCTATATTTGTACACTTGTTCCACTTTACCGGAAATAATGGACAGGTAAGTTGAAGTAAAAAACCTTTCAAGTACCAAGAGTAACCTTCTGAGATCTGTAAATATATCCTGAGCATCACAGTATATCTGTTTAAATTCCTCTGCCTTAAATCAACTGCAGGCATAATCCAGGTAACATTCACCCCCAGCATATATAAACACTTACGACGGTCCTTTCTATCAGTTTTCCTTTTTCTTTCCCTGGACTTCTGGAAAGTCTTTATTGCACATACCTTTTAAAGTAAAACACACGTGTATAGTTCCTCTACCCATACACTCCTCCACCGTGGCTTACTTTCCAGACGCATATAACTGCAATCTAGTAAATTTTCCCACATAGAAATTTTCATGTCACAGCTGTTCGAGCTGTGGGACCTGATTATTTACCAGGACTGTCTTAAGAGCAAATTGCCATATTCTTAAGGCAAAATGCTGATTCTCTGAAAGACTAACTGAATAGCCACATTTACTTTGCAAAAGAATAGAAACAGTTTAAAGAAAAAAAAGAAGAAATTAAAAAAATAAACCAACTTTTTCCTAGTTCAACTGTTCAGGCAAGAAAACTAGCCTGGAGCCTGACTGACAGTCTTAATCACAGAGGCTTTTCTAAATGGGAAAGGCAAAGTCCTTTTCAGGCAAATTAATGACACACACTGCCTTTCTTTTTTAGCAGTCACTTTATCTCCATTAACAAATGGAATAAAGTATTGCCAACATCAGTAGTAGTTGCTCAAATCAATTATCACAAGCCTGATATAAAACTGCTTTACATTAATGTAAGAAGACGATTATAATGAAGTTAAAAATGAATATATAGTGGCCCCTTTTTTATAACACCATCTCAAAAAGGCTTGCACTGTATCAGCCAACACCTTTTTATCCTGGCTGCTGTGCATGGCAAAACGGATGTGTAGTTAGGCTTACACACCGAGTTACTGGAAAGTCAAAAGGACTGGTGTAATAATCCATTTTGCACTGATTTCAGGAGGAAGAATTTCATGTTGCCATATAGATATATGTCTGGTCAGTTTTACAGTCCTAAAAGAATTTTCCTTCATTATCAGAAAAATAATAGTAACTGTCATTATGTGGAATATAGGAATAACATTAAAAAAAAAAAAAAAAAGTTCTAAGTAATCCTAAATAATAAACATTCTCAGGGCAGGACAGTATGAGCATGCGGGTGGCATGACAACAGTTGTGGAAAGTACTTCCCTTTTTTATTGTTTTGAATATATCGCATGTTTTCAGTTACCTGCTTAGAAGTGCACCCTAAGAGCATATTTCAGCTTTATATATATATCTGTTCACAATTATCATTTTTCAAACATCATAACATTTTATATTATAGGCCCTCAAAGTTAAACATATGGGATAAATAATGTTTATTCACCACGTTGAATATTAATTTGAAATCTGTAAATTAATTTTGATCCCAAAGAAAGCACAAAATGTAACCTCTGAACACGTACACTCAACATTTGCACTGATTAACAGCACTACAAAACTGTGTTCAGACACAATGCTTCAAGTCACTTTTCAAAGTGCTGTTTCATCATTTTATCAGGAAACAATAGGATTAGCATTAAATCATACATTCTACTGTGCTGATGGAAAGCTTTATTTGAATACTTTTAAGAACATATGAATAACAAGTTGCTTAGGATGGTCACAATGTCATTTGTAAAACAAACTTAGAGCAGTGTTACAATTCTTCATATGAAATTTCATTTTAGTGTTGTTTTGTAAATAAATACATTTTAAATTATTTTGCAGGCTATTTAATATTATAAAAAAACCCCGTTGCACTTCAAAATTCTTCCCAAATTCTGACTTTTAATAAATGATTATGTATAATCTTACCTCTCTTCACCGCCACCTGCTGCTAAAGTTGACAGCAGGGAAAGGTTTATCTTTCTGAACACTACTGGCATCATTCAGCCATTGTCACAACAGAATAGTTAGTACACTCTTTCTTTCCTACATCTTGACCACACTGCAATTGTCTATGTAGTCAAAAAACTACTATAATATGCTGGAAATTTTAAATATATAGACCTGATACATATTATGTCCTATTCATTCTATAAAAGCTTAACTGAAGATATTGATAAACACAATTTACATTTGCTCAAACTTTCTGATTTTATGGGTTCTTTTAATTCCAGTTCATGCACTTAATGCTTAGACTGCATTCAGTGTATACACCATTATGGTAAGCACTTTGGCATGCACAGGCAATCCAAGAATAGATTATAATTAATCCCATAGACAACCAAAAACGGTGAAGTTGCATCATGCAATGAAACCACAGCTTGGCCTGGGCTGCCATGCAGAAAAAAACCTACATCAATGAGTCTGCTGTACGGCTCCTAGGTAAGAGTTGATATGAAAGAGGTGAGTTATTTCAGCAATGAAGTCACAGGCTGAAAATGATTACTACTGTAAACAAAATACTGTACATAGCACCACTATTACTCTGGGGGGGGGTGGGGAGGAAGATGCTTGTAGAGGAGGACAAAAAGGATAAGAGAGAGAAGAAGGGGGAAGAGGAATTATAAATTACAGTAACAAGTCTAAAATCCAATCAGTCCTTTTTAATAAGCTTTTTGTTATTTCATTCACAATGATCTCATTTGAGCTTTCAAAGCAAAACTGAATTTTCAATGTATTTCGCAAAAAAACAACGGATGAAATAATGAGATACAGGCTAATTTCAAAATGTCCACAGTGTTCAGTAACTGATGAATAACTGAAGATAATAAACACACAGCTACGTAGAGGTGAATTTTTCAATGCAGTGCACAGGATCTAAGCCACACAACTTCCACTGATTTGAATGCATAATGTATTGGACTGAATGAATATGGGTAATATAAAGGATGCATTGATATGAGTGATTTATTCAGCCACCTTCTGCTGCTTTTCTAGTAAAAGACATCTTTCTGCTGAATAAAGCAGGATTTTTGCAGAAATTGTGGTAATTCTGAATTGCCTTTACCTTACTCACCTTCATAGTTGTTCTGAATGTAAAATGTGACCTGAATAATAGGGTGACCACCTAGCCTGTTTTAAGGCATGTACATTAGGCCCAGTACTTCATAGCCTGATTCCAGTAAGCTCAGAAATAAATAGTTGACCGGGTAATTTATTTTAATGCAACACTCACATAAGAGATCCTACGCAGTGATGAAAAAAGCATGATTCTCTAACACTATAACATATTACGCATTTGTTCCATTACAAAAAGATTTGTTCCATATTTTTCAATAGGTATGCTGTTTTCAAGCATTTTTTCTTAATTACCTTTAATTGTAGGTGGTCACTCTATTTTTATCACAGTTCCCAAATATCAACTAATTATGCAGGGCAGCAATTCAGGGAACAACAAAAACAGTTTTATCAAGAAAACTAAAATTTCACTTACTGTATAAAGCTTTTAATAGAACCTATTGTTGTTCCAGTTGCAGAACAATTGCTCTTGGTATCGCTGTTTTTATATGCTGGTAACTTAGTGAATTATTAACCTTTTTATTTAGCAAATTGCCACAGAAATTTAGATCAAAATAAAATCAGCTTAACTGACAGTAGAAATTATTTTCTGCCCTCTTGAAATTGCTCAGAAGATTTGCAGGAAAATCTGTCAGCACCTTTTGAATTTGACAGGTAAAAAAAAATTTGCATATTCCAGTTATAAAACCTTCAATTGTACTATTCTTAAATACTGAAATATGCATTCTTTTTCCAGCCAAACACTTCCATCCTTTTCACAGAGACAGAACTTGCAGTCATGACTTGTACCACTTTTGGCCACTATGTGCTATTTAACAAGGCTCGTAAGATGTTTCATTAATTGTACATTAAAGATGTGAACATTTTCTTGGGTGTATAGGTATGCACTTACAAACTATTGCACTGTGCATGCAAATGTTATTAACTAGGAAAAAGGTTACTGGGTCAAGACAGATTTAAGCACGGCTGACAAAGCCAGTGACCTAGTAAATTGTTTAAGGCAAACAGATGCGGAGCCCAGAAAGTTAGAAACTGCACTTGCATACTTCCAAAGTGTACCATCCAAATAGGTACTTGTCCTGGTTTCAGCTGGGATAGAGTTCATTTTCTTCCTAGTAGCTGGCATAGTGTTGTGGTTTGGATTTAGGATGAGAATAATGCTGATAACACCCTGATGTTTTAGTTGTTGCTAAGTACTGCTTATGCTAGTCAAGGACTTCTCAGCTTCCCAGGCTCTGACAGGTGCACAAGAAACTGGGAGGGGGCATAGCCAGAATAGTTGATCCAAACTGCCCAAAGGGTTATTCCATACCATACGACGTCATGTTCAGTATATAAGCTGTGGGGAGTTGGCCGGGGGGCAGTGATCGCTGCCTGGGAACTGGCTGGGTATCGGTCGGTGGGTGATGAGCAACTGCATTGTGCATCACTTGCTTTGCATATTATTATTACTATTATTGTTATATTGTTGTTATTACTACTACTACTAGTTACTATTTTACTTTATTTCAATTATTGAACTGTTCTTATCTCAACCCAGGAGTGTTTCTCACTCTTACTCTTCCGATTCTCTCCCCCATCCCACCAGGCCAGGGGGAGTGAGTGAGCGGCTGCGTGGTGCTTAGCTGCTGGCTGGGGTTAAACCATGACAGTACTGTACAGTCAGTAATAGGAATAATGGCATACAGAGTATGTACTATAACATATATGTATGTATCACAACATAAATAATACATATCATGTATGTATACTTTCCCATTGTTGTGAAAATAATCTTTTCTTACTTGCCAAACACTGATTTAGCAAAAGATGAAAAACAGTCCTTGTATTTATTCTTAATAAAAATAATACACATGTAATTTTTCACCTAGTCACGATAGAGAAGTCCTCAAGACACAGACAGAACACAGAGCTGGCCTTAGTTCTACAGTCTCACAACTCTGAATATGAACATAGTAATGTAAAAATAAAATGAGAAGAATCATATCTTTGGTATCTGCTACTAATGGAGTAGAGGATGATGGAAGCTACAAATGTAAGGATTTCTGAAGATCAGGTTAAATTACAGTTTACTATACATCTTCACAACAGTTTATTGTCCTGTGAACAGTGATTTTTGCTATAAAACCAGCTAATCTCGAGAGATCAAATTATTAGGTTCAAGAAGAAATTCAGTCTTTTGTTTTCAGATTGTTGCTACGAACCAACCTCACATTAGAAAAGCTTCTCTGCTTCAGCTGGAGAGAAGCAAACTCATTAATTTTGTAGCAAGCTAAAATGGCAGAAGTTTCTCCCTTTTGGTACAGCCAAAAACTATAACAAACTTCATGTAGTTTGTACAAGTCTGTTGCAAATTATAAATTCTAATCACTGTGAAGGACGCTGTACTGTTGAAACTAAACGACCAGAGCTATCAAAATTAACTAAATTGCTGGGTGTTTTGCTCGGGAGTTCAATTCTTTCCAATCCCTGAATATGAAATTCCTTTTAATAAATCAACTACTGGCAAAGTTTAGTCTGACAAAACAGGGCATCTGATTCTAGCTTTCTGTTTTCTCCTAGGCGTACTGTGATTCACAGCAAAGAAATCAGATGGGTCAAACTACAGTCCCAATGATGTAAATATTTCTGCTTATATACTCCACGGATTTCAGCTATGTTATTCACATGCAGAGTTAAGCACATTGGATGGAGCCTTGCGTAAACAGTGACCAAAAATACCACAAAAGTCTTCAACTGATAGGAATATCATAAAATTAACTGATTCAACCCACTCACTAAAGAAATCTCAGTTGTATTCAGAGCCTTTTGTCCAACCTCTTCTGCATACTTGCATGAACAAAGATTTCAAATCTCTAGATAGCTTGTTTCAATGCTTCATAGCTCTTACAAATACAGAAAAGCTTAATTATTATTAGTATCAATAATTAATAACAAGCTTTAATCTTTATTATTCTTATTGCTCTTGTCTGTATTGAAGAAAATGTTTATGGCAACAAGAATTTTTCCCTCTGACTTCAGAGGGAACTTTCTAACATGTAGATGTCCTGGCCTTCACTTAATTTCAGTACCTCTAATCTTCCAGAATCTAAACAGAACACTGCATTAGCAAGCTGTTGTCATTTTTTTGCTTAAGTTTGCAAAAACTACAGATTGATATTTTTAAGAAATCTAATGACTGAAGCTCCTGAGTGCTTTTGAAAATTTAATTCATTACATATTCCATACTCTAGAAGATATATATGTATGTGTCAATATTTTTCTATACATTGCCTTTTTCTATGCACATTGTATTGACGTTTCACAAATTCAGTTCCTTGTTCTTAGTCAGATATGCTGTTGAAATCATAATTCAACAAAGGTACAATAAATACATAATTAAACATTCATCCTTATTTTCCTAAACCTAAAAATGAACAAAGACAAAACATTAAAGCTCACTGCATTTAAAATTAAAGATTTGTATCAATGAGACTGATAAATAGTTACTATGTAAGGTGGTACATATTGCTTCAAGAAGGAATTTGATAAAACACACCTATACTTTTAAGAAAAAGTATAAATTGCTAGGAAAAAAAAGTCAAGAGATAATTTCATTGATATTTCACTAGTATTCACTGAAAATTAGCTTACTCATAAAATGATGTTAGAAGAAACAGCAGACTATGGATAATCTATTTTCCCTATGGTGGAAGTATTTAAGCCTGACAATTAAAATGAAGATTTGCAACAATGATGCAATAAGCAACTGGTACTCTTAACTTAGAAAAATACCCATCAACCACTATTATTGCATTTTCATTATATCGTGTGGTATAATAGAATTAAAATGACTGTAAAACATTGTTGTCACAGGAGTTTTTGCTTTGGAAAATAAGTAGTCAACAAAGGAGGTCACTATCTGTTATCTCTATATTCCATAATACAGAATAGATGCTTACTCTTCAATTAGAATCTATCAAATTACATCAAACTATTTTAACTGTTTAATGGAAAGCTAAAAAGATTAAAAAATTAATGTAATTTAAAATGACAGAGACTTACTCCACAGTTCCTTTTCCAAAATACAAAGATCTACTTTTTATTCTGACATTCTACAATATCAGAATAAAATTCTATATTATAGAATTCTGTATCTATCTATATATGTTATAGTATTCTATTTTATATATTTTATATCTATAATCCAGTTCTGAGGCTGTGGAAATCACAATATGAAATTAAGAATTAATTTATCCTTCGACAATATAGGAACTAATATTTAACACTAGAGCCAGATGAATTAGTTACAATTATATACACTAGACTAGAAGCTGGGAAAGAAGGAAAATTAAAAAAGAGCAGATATGAACTTATAGATATAGAAATTTCACATCACAGATCATGCACTAAAAGATTACTGAGAACAATCTAATCTCTGCCTCTCCGGATAGAAAAATGATGGCAAACACAATGAAATTAAGAAGAAAACAAATGCAAAAACAGTCAAAGAGGCTGATTCAAGTGGAAATGCATAATTAGTTACCTAACTTTGAAACATAATGTACACTGAAGAGAATAATTGCAAAAAATGAGAATAAGCCCCCTAGGAAGCCTTGATGACCTGTGTTTAATATAATAAATATTGCATTACAAAAATGTGAACTCAAATCAGTAAATAAAAACTATATGAGAAATATTCTGCAAAGCTGTGTGCTAACATACTGTCATACTGTCTGTATGACCTCTTTAAGTCTTTGGACTCGGTTTCACCTAACCAGGTAGCTGAGTTAATAAGTTTGAGTAACCCTTCTGAATTACTTGACTGAAGAAGGCCATAAGCAAGTCACTGGAATTACAGGGTGGCTGGATTCATATCCATTAAACCATGGTGATTTGAACAGTTACATTGCCACTGCATTTTAGCTACAAAATCAAATGCTTTGGAGTTTCAAATTCTCCCTAGGCGGCCAAGCTTATTCAATTCACATCAAGCATTCATGTTTATAACAGAGAGCTGGTCTAGAGAAAAAGCTTTCTTTCCCATGAACTAACTGTGCCTTGAGACAAGACTTGAGATATTGTGCTAAGTGCTCACTTGTCATCCTTTCACATGCAAGAGTATGTGACACACAAAGTGGGGGGGGAGGGGAGGAAAAAAACCCCAAACCCCTCCCTAATTCTCTAATTCTTCCTATAAACACCATTTAAGGACCACACCACAGTCTGTCCCTGTCTGCTCAGGATTTTTTCTGTAATGTGCTTCTATACCCTTTTGCAATTACTTCTGACAGGGTTTGCTTTTCCTCAGATCTGTAGAAGGTGAAAGGATTGACATGCAGGTTAATTAAAGACAGACAGAAAGAGGAGGAGAGACCTAGCTGCCTTCTGACCAGGAAACTGCAGTTGCCTCTGATCTACCAAAATGAGTTACACCTGGTCAAGAACATTGGCCTCCGTGATGAAAGGGCAGACTGTTCATCTTTGCTTCCTACAGGACAACTCTGTCTTCCTTCCCTGCATTCAACACTTAGCCTCACTCCTGCTCCCGTTGCCAAGTGAAACTGGAGGGAAAAATATACTATGTTTTGTCTTGCACTAAAAATTCGGAAAAAAGCTTAACTCCTAACTTGTAACACTTGAACCAGTGTTTCCATGTAAGTGAATTAGCACAACAAATATTACCAGCTGTTAAGTTAAAGCAAGGGCAGAAACCTCTGGCTCTGCAGAACATGTGTTTGGAATAAGATACACAACCACTGCACAGGTATTGAATTTTTAATTTATGAAAGATGGTACAGAAAAAAAAAAATAGAAGATGAATAATTTGCTCTAAGTCAACACTGCAAAAGAGAATTTGAAAAATAAGTAAAATCAGTTTACATCCTCTTGAAGGAGCATATCTGCATAAACACACTTGGCAAGGTAGAGCACTGATATAACCTGGAAGCTTAGAGATACCAAGGGGAAAAGGAGGACACAGCAAATGACATCAGAACCCAACGACTGAGCTTCCAAATTCTTGTCTGGTCAAGGGCTTAGGGAAGCTTAGGAAAAAGAGCAGCTAAGAATTGTAAGCTACAACTTATTCACAGAAATAACACGAGTTTCTATTAGAACATGTTTTAGTAGGGTTCTACATTGCTGACTGGGAATACCATAAAGACTATTACTAGAACTCTCAAAACATCTTTAATCCCAAAGGGCTTGTCTAGACAGAAAGAGCAAGAAACAGCCAAATCTATTGGAGAACCAGGAAAAGCAGTATCCCAGGACTTCTGGGAAAAGCAAGTGTAGCATAGCAGTAGATAATGTGGTAAGGACTGAAATACACACTTACTAATCTATCTCTAATGACGGCTGTAAAGAACATGTTTCTATTCAATACCTGCTTATCTAAAAAAGTGTACTGCAATGATCATTAGCTATTAAATGGACTAGTATGATGGGAGATCTATCAGGATTCTGCTTTATGGAACAGTTGGATCCTTAAGTATTCTTTCTATTGCAAGGGATTTGATCACAGACTTTAAGTTACAAACCATGTATAGCAAACTTTTGCACAGTGTTATTGATTAGCATGTTAGCACACCCACCATCCTATCACTATTGCAAAATCCTAGGTCAACTGGTCTACCTGTAAAGCAGCGTTATGAAAATTTGTGTAGGTAGATCTATTTTCATGATGACACTGCCCAAGGATGTTTTTTAACAAAGGTGTCGGATTGACAGACCCAAAATTCTGAGCTGAGTAAAAGCTGGGGAGGAGTTGCAGCTAATTGAAAAACATTTTCACAACAGTTTTATTAAGAAACAAATATGCCAACAAAACCTCAAACAAAATTTCACTATCAAAAGTATTTACAATTATTTTTACTAGAACTGCTGAAAACTAAAATTCTCATACTTATGTGAAGTTTGGGCATTTGACTCCAAAGCAATATGATCTGTGGGCTGACAATTCATATCCCACCGAATTCAGCAGCAGTTCTGAGTGCTCAGTACTTCTGTAAACTAGAACATTAAAACATTGGACTCAGATGCTTATTTTTGGATACTAAATTTTGAAAATTTAGCACTGAAAATTACCATAGGTAAAAATTATTTATGTATTATAATCTGAGGGGCTTTTTACTTCTAATGCTGTAGAAAATTATGCAAGCATTTGAATAATTTCATCACATCATCACAAGCAATAAAAAAACCTCACCTGGGAGAAAATATGTGAAGCCTGCTTTTTGTATGTTCACCTAATACTGCAGTACTTCTATCTGTATAGCAACAGAATCCATGCACCTACATTTAGTTCATGGCATGGTAATTATTTCACTTACAACTCTATTAGTAATTCTCTATATTCTTTATTATCTCTTTGGCACATCCCACAGAAGACACCCTGGAAAGCTAGAAGAATTAGCATTTCGAATGTTAAGGAAAATCACCTCCAAACTTAATTAACCACAGAATCATCAACACACCAGTACTGTGAATCTTGGCACTAGCTGAATAAAAGTAATTAGACTGGCCTTATAAGACCATAGGGGACTTCCCTCCCTTCTTGCTGCTTGTTTAGATGGAACACAGACTACCAGAACCAATATTCTGTAATTCATTCAACCTCTTCTAGCAGCTTGCGTACATCCCTGAGGCCTTAAGATGGGTTATATTTATCATACACAATGGCAGTAACATATTGGAGGTTATAAATTATTGCAACTTCACTGACAGACATGCTTTTACACTCACACTAAGTCTGATGGTGAATTATGGCCTTAGGAAAAACAAGGAGTTGATAGACATGTTCTTGACTGATTGTGACACTACTTCAGTTCCATACCAGTAAATAAACATATACACATGGAACAGCCTCTGTGCTTCCATAAGCATCAAGGTTTGCAGTCTCATGTACTTTGAAAAGCTATACTAGCTCTATTCAAGCAATGGGGGTTTTTTTTTACATATATTTCCTCCCTTTCCCAAAATGCATTAGTATTACTAACATAGTTCTGGCCCAAAAAAGGTAAAATAAAGTATCTTAAACTCCCTCCTCTGATTAATTTTTGAGAAAAAACTGAGAAAAGTTTTCATGCCAGCCTTCTTTCTGTACATGCATCAAGGAACACTGCAGTTAAAAATGTCTAAGAATTTAATACTATGGAAATGCATAACTGAAGTGTGATAGATATTCAAATGCACAGCTGAAATAACCTGTGTACCTGCAAAGTATGAAAACTTCTTCATTTACTAGAGTGGCATAATATATATCTTTTTTGATATAAATAATATCTTTTTTGATATAAACTGGCCATATGCAATAAATGTTTATGCCTTTCTCACTTACTGATAACATGAGCAGTTATAGTTAGCAGCATAACAATTTTGTTATGTTAAACTGTATATTGTACAGTAATTAAGAATCAAAGTATTTTGAGGTTTTCATACAAATGTGTTACACTACTTTCATTTTGGATGAAGAGCAAAGACTAAACACTCCATAAGAAAGAAATTACTGTATTTGCTCACTGTAAAAGGGTGTCTGTCTTTAGGCTCATGCATATTTAAAAATCTAATCTTTTTCTGCCTAGTAATATTTCACTGCATATTGTGAGTGTACAGGGGCAGATATAAACTTCATTTTAAGAGAAACAAATTAAAGACTTAAAGCCAATGTAGTTAGCAGGAGAATAAAAGAGCATATGAGGTACTTAAAATTACTTAAAATAGGTTGCAACCTTTTTTTGCATTACCTACATTTCATGATGTTCCTATAAATTACATTATAGAAATATGCATCACCCATGCTCTAAATCCTGTGTTGCCTTCCAACTTATTGTAAGAAACTATACAAAATGTTTGATATGTACAAATGGACTACCTTTTTTGATATTATATTAATATAACATTATGAGATTATTAATCAAGATGATTGACAATTTTCATGGTCAGTATTTTCTGTGAGGGATTTCTCTTAATTTCTTCAATCCACTTGAAGTCCAAATTTGTTGAGTCGAAGGTACACACTGCAACTCAATTTTCCTCATTTCTATCTCTGTGAGGAGGCAGATGGAAGGGTATAAAAGGTGGCATGACAGTCTTGCAGTTTTTATTGATGAGTATACTCCACCTAGATTGACTTGTATGGAAAATTTCACACATGTTAATAAGATCATAAATACAGATACTAGTATTTGTGAAAACAGAAATCTATGAATAGTAAACACTTTATCCATCTGAAGACATGTATGTAAAATAGAAATTCCACATATGATTAAAAAAGGTAATTTATCTGAAATACATATTGAAATAACTTTGAGCTACATTAGAATACTGACCAGTTTAGTCCTGCCTATGTGCAGTACCCTTGCATGATATGTACTTGCCATACAATGGATGCTTGAGTCTAAGAATCATAGAATGCTGTGGGTTGGAAGGGACATTTAGAATTCATCCAGCCCAACCCCCCTGCAGTGAGCAGGGACAGCTTTAACCAGATCAAGTTGCTCAGAGCCCCGTCCAACCTGACCTTGAATGTTGCCAGGGATGGGGCCTCCGCTACCTCCCTGGGCAACCCCTTCCAGTGCCTCACCACCCTCATTGTAAAAGATGTCTTATATCCAGTATCCTTATATCCAGTCTAAATCTATCCTCCTTTAGTTTAAAACCATTACTCCTTGTCCTGTCACAACAGGCCTTGCTAAAACGATTGTCCCCATCTTTCCTACAGGCCCCCTTTAAGTACTGAAAGGCCGCAACAAGGTCTCCCTGCAGCCTTCGCTTCTCCAGGCTGAACAACCCCAACTCCCTCAGCCTGGCCTTGTAGGAGAGGTGCTCCAGCCCTCGGATCATTTTTGTGGCCCTCCTCTGGACCCGCTCCAACAGGTCCATGTCCTTCTTGTGCTGAGGGCTCCAGAGCTGGACGCAGTACTCCAGATGAGGTCTCACCAGAGCAGAGCAGAGGGGCAGAATCACCTCCCTCGACCTGCTGGCCATGCTTCTTTTGGTGCAGCCCAGGATATGGGTGGCTTTCTGGGCTGCAGGCGCACATTGTTGGCTCATGTCCAGCTTTTCATCCACCAGTACCCCCAAGTCCTTCTCCACAGGGCTGCTCTCAATCCCTTCATCCCCCAGCCTGTATTAATACTGGGCATTGCCCCATCCCAGGTGCAGGACCTTGCACTTGGCCTTGTTGAACCTCATGAGGTTCACAGGGGCCCACCTCTCCAGCTTGTCCAGGTCCCTTTGGATGACAGCTCGTCCTTCTGGCGTGTCAGCTGCACCACTCAGCTTGGTGTCGTCTGCAAACTTGCTGAGGGTGCACTCGATCCCACTATGTCACTGATGAAGATATTAAACAGCACCGGTCCCAGTACGGACCCCTGAGGGACGCCACTTGTCACCGGTCTCCATGTGGACATCGAGCCATTGACCACGACCCTCTGGATGCAACCATCCAGCCAATTCCTTATCCACCAAACAGTCCACCCATCAAATCCATATCTCCCCAATTTAGAGAGAAGGATGTTGTGGGGGACTGTGTCAAAGGCCTTACAGAGGTCCAAACAGATGACATCCATTGCTTTTCCCTTTTCCACTGATGCAGTCACTCCTTCATAGAAAGCCATGATCTTCCCAGGCACAGAGGTGAGGCTGACAGGTCGGTAGTTCCCAGGGTGCTTCTTTCTTCCCTTTTAAAAATGGGCACAACATTCCCCTTCTTCCAGTCACCAGGGACTTCACCTGACTGCCATGACTTTTCAAATATCATGGGGAGTGGCTTGGCAACTACATCAGCCAGTTCCCTCAGGACTCTGGGGTGCATCTCATCAGGTCCCAGAGACTTTTGTACATTCAGGTTCCTCAGGTGATCTCAAACCTGATCTTGCCTTACAGTGGGAGGGGCTTTTATCCCCCTGGTTCCCATCTTGCGGTCCATCGACCTGGGAGTGGTGAGGAGAGAGGTTGCCGGTAAAGACTGAGGCAAAAATGTTGTTGAGTACCTCAGCCTTCTCCTTGTCTGTTGGTACTAGGTTGCCATTCTTGTTCGTCAGGGGCAGTACGCTTTCTTTACCCTTCCTTTTCTGGTTGACATACCTGTAGAAGCCCTTCTTGTTATTCTTTACATTCGGCATCCTTGCCAAATTAAGCTCCAGCCACGCCTTGCGCCTTCCTGACCCCATCCCTACACAACTGGGCAGCATCCCTGTACTCTTCCCAGGATACCTGTCCCTGCTTCCACTGCCTGTGCCATTCCCTCTTGCTCTTTAGTTTGACCAGCATGTCTCAACTCAGGCATGCTGGTCTCTTCCCTTCCTTGCCTGATTTCTTACACCTGGAAGAAGGTGCATTTTAGAAGCTGAGTCAGAACAAGAAACAAAACATTATTTTTATCCTAGCTCTACACTTACCAGGTTACCTTAGAAATGCAGATGGGCAGGGCAGGTTGGGAGGTAAAGTGCTCCCACTTTAATTTTTACTAGTGGAGTTAAAAAAAACCAAAGAAACTGTTTTAGAAGGCACAAGCTCCACTTCTGTGCAGTTGCTGCCTTTCAATACTCTTAATGTCTAACATGAGAACGGAAGGGATCTTAGATATCCAAGTTCCACACAGATGTTTCCATGATACACAGATTGTCATTATTCTTTACACAGGTACATCAAGAAAAGGTAACAGGATCACAAAGTAAATATTCATAGGACCTAAGACTGGAAACTTAATGAATTTAGCTGGATGTCTTGTACACCACAAGCCATTGAGCTTCCCCAGCTTACTTCTGAAGGGACTAAAGTTTTGGCATTTCAACTAAAGTATAATTATGTTTTGATAAAGTGCATCTTTCAGGAAAAAACAATCATTCCCAACATGAACAAACACAGAGAAGAAAAATCCTCATTTTCTGTTGATAGAATGGACAGTCACTCACACTATTAACATCTTATACCTTATTGTCCATTTTAATTTGTTCAGCATCAGCTTCAAGATATTGATTCTTGTCAAGCCTTTATTATATTAAACAGCCTTTTACTTTCTTCCAGAAAGATACTTAGTATAGTATAACCAAATCACACATCAATCCTCTTCTCAATAAACCAAAGGGATTAAGCTCTTTAAATCTGCTACTCTAAGGAATTTTCTCCAGCCACCAAGTTTCCTATGCTCTCTACCATTCACCTTCTGTGTCCCTACAGAGTGAGTATCTGCAATCTCCAATATATGCTTCCACAGAATGTGGATAATAAACCAAGCCCTACAGAGCTTTGGGTATTTAGAACTATAAAGCACTAAAAGCACTCTTTGATGGAAGTTACTTTTTCAGTGCAAGACAGTGCTATCAACACTGATGTCAATGGCATGCTTTAGACAGTGTGCATCTCAACTTCTCATACGGTTCAGGAACCTGTAAACATCAGAAAACACTGCTGCAGATCCTCAGATATACCTTCCAAATCACTTGCTCCCAAGCCTTTTAAAAAAGCTTCCAGACACCTATGTAACTTGAAACATTGCAAATTTCACACCTTGAACCTTTCCTTTTCTTAAAAAAGGAAGATAGGCTTAAAAAAAAAAAAATGCAGACATTCAATTATCTAGTATAAATGCACGCAGTGTCACAACAGCTTCACATTTGATAGAATACAAATAAATATCTGGTATGATTAGACTGCTTACCTGGCAGACCTACATCAGTCCCTGGGCTGCAAATTAGACTGAAACTGTTCTCTACATTTTCTTCTTTCACGTCTGTAATGATATAACTAACTACAAATATCATCATTTGATTTGGAAAAAGCCTTATCTTACCTCCTTTTTTTACCTATAGTTCAGGTCAATTGTTCTTTCTGTACTGAAATACGTGTAAAAAAAATGGATGTAATCCTTCGTTATATACAGGTAGCACTTTCTTTTCCCTTTAGAAGTGTATTAAAGTTCTCTGTAGGAGTATGACTAGCACATCAATAGTATAATAGAGCTCATTCCATTTTAGTCCTTGATTCCATAAGCCTGACTGTAGTCTTTTCATTTAGAATTAAATCTAAGCTTACAGGCAAATAATAACCATATGATATCAAGACTTAAAAACATAGGAAGGCACTTAATCAGTTGTCTTGCAATAAGAAATTTGTAATATTTTATTTTCTGAACTTTGAAAGTAGTAATAAAGGTTTTCCTCCTTCCTCAATAGAGCAAAAATCTTTATTGTTGCAACCAATTGTTAGTTTTCAATAAATAAAAGACTGACTGAGGTTTATGTTTGGTAACTGATTTGACAACACTGATCCTGGCAAATTAGTCAGTACGGCTTCAGAAAGAAAAAAAAAAAAGTTAAGAGAATTGGTGAAGTAGGTCAGGATGCTGCAGCAGTTTGCTGCCATCATCATACTGTTTTAACCTAGAACTTATTAGGTAAAGGCTGATCCCCAGGCACCTAAAAGCTGACTCCAACTTTTACCTGGTTGTCAGTTTCTCAGAAACCTAATATCCACAAGAAAATCTGATAACAATTTGCCATGTCTCATTTCTGAATAAGACACAGGTATAGAAATGTATTGGGTCTGTCTGAGATGGAGTTATCTTCCCCATAGCAGCCCTCATAGTGCTGTGCTTTGTATTGGTAGCTAGAAAGGTGTTGGTAACACACCAGTGTTTTGGCTACTGCTGAGCAGCGCTCGCAGAGCATCAAGGCTGCCTCTCCAACTTCCCCCCTGCCCTGGGCACAGCCTGTGGCTGTGGGCCTGGGCACAGCCAGGACAGCTGACCCAAACTGACCAAAGGGATATTCCACACCATATGATGTCAGCTCAGCAATAAAAGCTAAGAGAAAGGAGGAGGAAGGGGGGGCATTCGTTATTTATGTTTGTCTTCCGGAGCAACCTCTATGCGTACCGATGCCCTGCTTCCCGGGAAGTGGCTGGACATCACCTGAAGATGGGAAGCAGAGAAAAAAATCTTTTCCTTTTTTTTTTTTTTTTTTGCTTCTGTGTGCAGCCTTTGCTTTTTTATTAAACTGCCTTTATCTTGACCCACAAGGGGTTTGGTTGGGTTTTTTTTCCCCATCTCATTTTCTCCCCACCTGTCCTGCTGAGGAGGTGAGTGATAGAGCAGCTGGGTGGCCCTTGGCATCCAGCCAAGGTCAACCCACCACAAGAAACTAATATGGAAACCCCGCCACTCACATTTGCTTTTTTTGCTTTCTCTGAGCCATCTAAATTATGCAAAGGAACAGAAATGGATAGGATTCATCAAGACACAGTCTGCATTCATCAGATAATATTAAAAAACTTTGAAAAATATATGAGGAAAACATCCTCGAAATTTCTTTGCTTTTATATATTTTATAATGAAGAGACTCTTTGGTCACTTTTTCTGAAAAGGTAGAAAGCTCTCATTACAGGCTAATGCTCTTCCCTTATTCTCCCATCACCATCTCGATTTGTTATAGTCGCAACAACTTTAGCTGAAGATTAAGTTGTTTCTAAGCTGTCTGTCTTCACTTTGAGTTCCGTCTTTATAGAGTTAAGGGACACAATTTTGTCAGTCATTCATGTGTTGCAAATCACTATTAGATTTATTTCATTCTAAGCTAGATTATGTGACTCCTTGGAGGGGAAATGAGTGGCAGAAAGTTCGAGGGAAAATTAGGCTGTACAAAACAGTCCTGATAGCTTCAAGGCCCTTACAGATGTGCTTATTAAAGATAATAAAAACCTAGAGACTGTTGCAACCAATATTAAATCTTGTAATATCTGAGCATTTAGATGCCATTTTTTTTTAAATTTGCCTTTAGAGATAGCATGAGGAAATGTGCTTGAACCATCTTTCCAGATGGTTTAAACATTTCCTATGAATCTTAAATTCACTCTCTGATTTTTTTCTCTGCCAGTTACAAATAGATAAGGCTGGCTGATAGTCACAGCAAGTCCTATAGAGACCCAAACATAAAGCAGACTTCAATCTTAGGTGACTCTTCAATTTAACATCACCCTCATTTCCAAGAACAGACATGAAAGTGAACAAGAAGGTTTAGAAAGACTTACAACAAAGATGCTAAGGACACCCCTAAATCCTATACACTTTCATTGCCACAATCCCCACACCATTTGCTTCCTTCCCTTCACATATGTGTGTTTCAGCCAGCAGTTTGACAAATTCCCAGCTGGAGTACCAGCTTCCTTGTATCTGTTCGGAATTAAGACCTAGATGCATATGAATTTCATATAACTACTAGTTGTATTCAGATGGCAGTGCAGGCCATGAGAAAAATGAAAGTGAGTTCTGTGTTCTCTTCAGCAGAAAGCTGCTTTCCCCATCACTCAAACAAAATTGCTAGGGAGTGCATAAGCCATCTAGAGTCAGAAGGGGTAGAAGATGAACCCAAGTAAATGAGAGAAGTACAACAGGCCCCTTCCTACTCCCAGCAATATTTTCAAGGAATAATGAGAGTAGGGGATAGACTGGCTACAAAGCGCTCTCTAAATGCAAGAGAGCTCGATTCCTTTCCCCATTTTGTCAGACAAGATCCTACTCAGAGAGTCTGTGTCATGCTCTCCACAGTGACAACATGCTACTGCAAGGGTAATACTTCCCTTGTTCCCCTCAGCAGTGGGGAGGTACAGAGCGGGGAAGTCTGTCTATTAATAGTTCTGCTTGAGCTAGGATGACACTGAGTTTTCAGAACTTGTCTTGTGAAACTGATATCCTGACCAATGTATCAGGACAGCAGTGCCAGCAATTAGTATTTCCCAGCTCCAAGTTCCCACCTGCTGTTTTTCATTTGGTTATGAGCTTCAGTTCTTTGCCCAAATCAGTAGTTCAAAAAGGAATAAAGTTTTTTTTAATTTATTTTAACAAACCACCCTTGAACCCCTCTCCTCCCCTACTAAAATGTCTTTTCAAGAATTCATTACGATCATGACAAAGATTTATATAAATAGTTATGCACCTGTATGGAATTTTACTAGCCACATGCTGTGAAGTTAATGCCTAGAATATTAATTTGTTTAGCAGGTCTGCTGTCATGCTAAGGTCTATTTTTCATTGTGTGTTACCACATTTTGTTGCATAGAAATGTTTCCTTGGATAATTTTGTTTCTATGCAAGTAACTGTTCCTTAGGGAAAAGCTTTTTTAAGTACTACACATGCATTTGTATGTACTTCACAGACTTTTCTTCATACTGTATCACTTACTTGCTACCCTCTGTGAATGCCAAAAAGAATATAACTCCAAAGACTGCTTTTCAAAATGTTGAGAAAAAGAAATCTTCAGTGTAATGTCTGCCAATTTTAAGATCTAAAACTCAGAGAATGAAAAATCTGTCTTTAAATAAATGTTGTCAACCTGCCAAATATACTATAATTTTTTTTTTCCATTTTTGTGGTATTTCTTTACCACTAACCTGTAGCTGTCTGCTTGTACACTGAAATTTTGGACTTAATTTTCTGTTCTCTTCTTCCTGTCCTCTCTCTGTCCTGGAAGCATTCAACCTTGGAGTTTGCTCACAGAAAAGAGGAAAGCTCCAAATGTTCATCAGGTACTAGCCTTTGAGTGAGACACTTATGGATATTAGACTAGTCTCAACAGACTTTGTTCTCATGCGGGCAAGTCATTTATTTTCATTTATATCCTGCCTGAGAGGTTATTCCACTGATTAATCTACACAGGCAGGTTCATTCCCATCTCTCTGAACCTGATAAAACTGTTAGTGACACTCCTAATCGATACAAAAGAATTCTGATTTACTTTTCACTGTTAGTCACTTACGTGCAAAACCTCTCTTTCTCCATAAACCCAAGTTTTATCTATGTAGCAACCAGAGTCAGAAAACTTCTTTCTGGAGTATTAACCAAACTCACCAACACCAACCATTATTGAGCTTTGGTGAAAAACTTCCAGAAGGCTGTCAGTGTCCCATTCACTCTTGTACCATTGGGTGGCATCATCCCCTCTCAACACCTTGTTTTCCATTTACTGATAGATTGTTGAGTTGACAAGCACAGACTTTGTCTACAGTGCAAAAATGTATTGTGCTTGATAGCTGTATTAATTATGATGACTAAGGACAAATAAGAAGAACAATCATCTCAACAATTCTTTTAATACAGCTTGTCCCTGTCAATAGTGACTATCAATGAGACAAATGAACTCCTAGCAATTATTACAGACTTTGCTTTGTGTTTTGTAATTTTTCTCCTGATTTTTCAACAAATATTTGAGGACAACATTTAGAAGGGTAGACAGTACTGGTCTTCAACCAACTTTATAAAATAATTAATATTTTAAAGGGAATTTTGCCTGACTTCCATGACGACAGCAGGAGTTCACCCTAACAGCTTAATCCCACTAACACTAATGCAGTTTATAAAATTGCAGAGGTAAGGCCATGGGGGCTTGGGGGGAGAGAGGGGAGCAGGGGAAGGAGGGAGGGTGTCCTCTTCTGAACAAGATAGATATATGAAGAAACTCTTGTGACTGCAATTAAAAAAATAAAACTATACAGCTCTATGTATCAGTGAAGAAAACCAGTCCATTAAATATATAAAGTCTCAAAGGAGAAAGATAATGGTTTTAATAATTTCTCAGCCTTCCTCACAGTTTCTGAGAGAATTTTTCAAGACCAAGTAGAATAAAGGAAGATACACTAAAAGCACCCTTGTTAATATATTAAGTCCAGCTGTCATTCTCTCAACTTTACAGATATGTAGATTTACTGATTCTTAAAAAGTACTTTAGAAACTCAGCTTCATAAACTGGGAGGGGGAGTAAATATGTCCAATGGTCTGTGTGACCAGAATACCTTAATTTGACATTCAATATAAACACCACGAACAATATTTTTATAGTTTAAGCAATCTTCTTTCAGAACTCACTGACTCCATAATACTTACAGGGTAGGTCTAACATTTAAGAGTTAGGATGGGCTCAGCCAAGTTAAACATTAGAATTTTCTTTAAATATACTATAAACATGTTTAAAAGCCATTTATGGTGCCGATTACAAATTGTGTGAGGGAACATGTCTATGTGGTGAAAGAACCTGTTGACCAGTCTGCTGCCAAATTTGTTCACATTTCCATCCCGCAACATGACTCCTCCCCCTCCCAAAATATTGGAAGATTATTGTTTTAACTGGGTACTAAACAGC
The DNA here is from genome assembly GCF_030463565.1 of Pelecanus crispus. Taxonomy (NCBI): domain Eukaryota; kingdom Metazoa; phylum Chordata; class Aves; order Pelecaniformes; family Pelecanidae; genus Pelecanus; species Pelecanus crispus. Next base: position 26,955,215 of record NC_134652.1, read on the forward strand.
CATGACAGTGCTCTGTTGGCAGAGAAAATCATGGTTCTTGTGCCAGCTCCCAGAACAGCATGCTTATTAGTCATGGCTTTGTAAATTCTCTTACATACAATATCTTAACAACTTGAGAAGAAATTCCCAGATTTCTCATTGCAAGTATGTACTACAAGCTGCACCTTAAAGTACTAACACTTAATACACAGATTAAAAAAAAGCATTGTCTCCTAATTCTAGATAAAAAACGCTACAGATTCTTGCAAAAGCAATACCCCTAATGCCATACTACAAACTCACTGGGATTCAGTTCTGTCTACATTTCCACATACCTCTTAAAAACTGAACTGAAAACTGGGGTGTTTTTAGCAATAATTGCCTACAGAGAAATACACACCAAGTTTGGGGACACCATAACTATCCTGTCTTTTCAGATATAACTCCCCCACTGTATTTGCCATTTCCCTATCATACCTGCATCACAGGAAATTTTCACCTGTTGCTGCCAAAAGGGGATCTTTTGGAAGTTATCAGTCACATGGCCACAGATGCACTCAACTGGCACAGTTTCTTCATAGTCAAATTGCCTATAACCTCCTACTTGTAAACTAACTGCTCAAGCAAATACTAAACCAAAAAAATTTAAATATTCAGGGAGCTAAAGGTTACAGCCTGGGTTAGAAGATTCTGCAGTCCCAGTGGCTTCACAAGAGACACTAGTCTGACCATTGGTCAGGACTCACAGATCATAGCGTGCGGTTTTCAATGGGCTTACCTTCTGAGCAAGACTCTTAAGCTCATATGGACCAAAGAAAATCGCATTCTTTTTTTCTTGCACATCCAAAATATTACTATGAATGCGAAGGAATTAGTTTATATAATCATCTAAAGTAATTAATATATCACTATTTCTTTATGTTGATTTTCAATTAGGTATGAAGAGGATCAGTTTTGCCAACTCAAGCAAAAGCAGAGCAAAAACACCACCAAGGGATGCCCTTAAAAATCAAAGGGTGATCCTCCTTAGTGTGTTTTCAAAATTCTGATTCCAAAACTGGCACCCACACCCTTGTCAATGTAAGTCATGCATACTTTCTTCTTCTGGCCTCCCCAACTCTACTGTTGGCAGAAGTAGACAAAAAGAGCAAAGAGAAGAGTGAACCAAGTCTACTAGCAAGTAATAGTTCAATTTGGGGGCAAGATGACTAGATATGGCTCCATTGTTTGATGATCCCTTCTGCCTTTCCTGGTGATAACCCTAATTGTTCTCTTGGTTAACTCCAATTTGCCTTTCCCTTCTGCACAAAAAAGAGGAAACTGAGTGAGTTGCTGTTAGGAAATACACAATCTGAGAACAGAAGCTTCTGTTGGTGGCAGGTGAGGTCTGCAACCCACAATTACCAGCTGGAGCTGCAACTGCAATCTCACAAGAAAATCAGCCAGAAATTCCTGAGCTAGCAGCAGCTGTTCAAGAGATTGTGAGCAGCTGCCAAAAAGTGACAGAAAGTCATGGGAGTCCCAAATATTTTGAGAAATCTGGCAAGTAAGACAATAATTATTACATGTTAAGCCAGAGTTCTTGATCCAAAAAGAAGGTATGGCATATTGCCCAAAATGAACAAGCTCAGTGATCTTAATTTATTTTGCATGGGTCAAACGATCACATCACTTAGGGAAGTCGTGAAGATACACATTTTATTTCTTTCTTTCCATTTTTTTCCTTCCCCTTTCTGCTTGTCTTTCTGTCTGTTATTTACACCCATATATTTTTTTGACTCGACTTGTGGGTTAGGTAGAGAAGAGATTACTTTCTCATTTTCTTATGTAGCACAGAGTACAGAGAGATTCTAAAGGTTAAGATGCGTAGGCCTCAGGCTTACCACTAACAATAACAGCAACAATCTTAAAATCCATTAAATACATTTTGTAATCACACCAACTGTTTCTGGGATGATCAACATGCTGCATGGATGCTGAAAATTTACTGTGTTTTCTACGAGAGATTGTTTTCCCAAACACCACTAGGAAAAATTAACTTGCAGTGTTGCTGCTGTATTGCTCTTATCTTACAAAAGATTACATTTCCTATGTTTGTCATTCAAAGACCTTTCTTACACACACATAATCAAAATTTGAACTACGAAGAATTATCTGAGCTACAATATTCAACCACAACTGTAGTTTTGCTATCGGACAGGTTAAACCATCAGGCATAATGCACTTGAGTTTGCCTAATACTAAATGAAAAAAAAAAAATACTGAGGATATGAAACCCTAAAATGGAGCACTGATTCTGTAGGTGAGGCAAATTACTAAAAAGCAAATGAATATACTGGGTTCTCCTCTCCTCAAATCATTCTGACTGCGCCTCTTTCCTCCAGCTGTAAAACTAGGTTTATAGGTTTGGGGTTGTTTGTGGTTTTGTTTTTTTTTTTTCCTTCCATTTGTTATTCATCTTACCCTATGCTCATATCATATTCTGTATTTTACCTTGCATTTGCTCAAAATCCAATCAATTAGAACCTTGGTCTTGTGGACTTACAGTGTCTACAGTAACATAAATACAGCACAGCAGGAAAACTATCAGTCTTCTCCCTAGATGCCCTAGAAAACTTTGGGGTTACATGAAAACCCGGCTGTGTTATGGTGTACAAAGCCCACAATTTCCTGAGTTCATAATCTTAGCTTTTCCAATATAAATGGTGTCTTAGTGTTAAAGCAAATTGTAGCTGACTGCAGCTTATTTGTACAATTAATGTAACTGCACTACATCTTGGTGAAGTCTGAGTTGTTATATATTAGCAGGTATACTACTTGCGCAAAATCACATTATTATGACATAGAATAGGACAACTATGTAACAATGTGGTAAAAAATCACTAGGGAGATTTGTAAGGGTAAAAAAACCCCACAGTATTCTGTGCCTGGTTGGTAGCCCACATAATGCCACTGCCCAATAAACTTAACATTTTCACCTACAACTTAAAGGTATACTTAAAAGAAGAACTAGGAGAGCAAATTAGAGAGGAAGAAAAACCATAAAATCTAATACAAAGTTTAGATTAATTATTCAAGGGAAGCAATTAATTATTTTAATTTAAGATCTCTTTGACTTGTGAATACTGCCAGAATTTATTTTTAACTGCTTTCAGCAATTGATGCTCCACAGATTCTCTAGCAGGTTTCAGGCAGAGTGCTGTGGTGCCTCTTCACGTGTTCAGCTTTAAACTGACCACCAGATTTTGAAACAGAAGGCTCTTCCTTCCCCCACCCTGCCCAGCTACGATGACTGGGAATTGTTGCCCTGCTCTCTGGTTATTTCCTGTGGTTGGCTAGGAATTTAATCTAATTTTTATTTTATTTATTTTAATTATCACTGAAAGGTGTCTAAACATTCAAAATGCATGTTTGTGTCACTCCCACATCTCACAAAAGTGGATGAATGTTTTACCTTCATACTGTTCTGTGAAACGCCAGGGCCTGAGGGCAGCAGTAGGCCTTCACGTCCTGGGCCAGCCTCACAGGACGCCCTGCCCGGGCGCCCCAGGAGCCCCATCCCACGCTGACCATTGGGGAACAGCGAGGGTGGCTGCTCCCTGAGGGTAACCAGTGGCCCAGGGTGGCCGCAACATGGGCCTGGCCGGGCTCACCCCACAGCCGGGCCCTCCTGAGGTGCCACCGGCCCAGACCAGTGCAGCAAGGTGCTGCCAGATACGGGTCCCACCAAGGGTCCTGATCCTCAGGGGAAGGGCAAGGCAGGGAGGAGGTCTGGGTGGACGCAGGAAATCCCAGCTAAAGCTGGGGAACTGGGCGGGGGCAGCACCCCAGAGCCTGGCCGGGGCTGAGCGTAAGTGGCCTCCTGGGCCACGTGTGGGGGGGAGGCCCCTGGGCAGCCTGTCAGGGCCATTAAGGCCTGTTGATGCCAGAATGAAATTTCTTCTAGGCCAAAACCTAGCAAGTGAATATTAAACCCTGTGCAAAATTTTCATGGCTGAGATGCAAAGGAATTTTTTTTTATGGAAATATTATCGCAGGCTTATGTATAGGAGGTTTGCCAGGAGCTGCAAGATTATAGATTGCTGCTTTTACTCTTAAGTAAAAGCTGCAAAGTATTATTTGTGAAATTGCTTTCTTAATCTGTCTTCCCCACTAAGTGCTCTCAAAACTGACTTCCGCACTAAAAAATTATTTATAGGGCTTTAAGCATTGAAAAAAGACAACAAAAATACAATTTTATGGCTGTTATGCTAAGGACATAAATGAGATGGAACAAACTCAAAATGAGCATTTATTTGCATTATTGTATTTTGTAATCACTACCTAGTGTTATTTTCCATTAAAGAAAAAAAGTAATTACAAAAATGTATGTCATTAGGAAAATGCCATTCCTACAATATATCCTACACATTCTGAAGGCACTAGCAAACAGAGCTGTAGTTTGATCACACATAAAAATGAATAGAAAAGAGGAATTGCATCTTCTGATCCATCTTGTAATATAAAGCTACCCTGCTCTGTTTCAGAGGAAGCCCACTAATAAAGCAATGTAATTCTCCTGTGGTTTAGATAGGAGTGCATTTTTGCACAAATACTAGCAAAAGTTATTCTAATATTAAAAGACAGCAATAATATGAAAGAAAGGGAAGTCAAGATAGAGTGCTAAATGGTACTTTGATAACAGAGAAAAGCAACATGAACACATGTAGGAATAAAATATTCTGAACTCAGTATACAAAAGTCCTGGAATGACTACTAGGCTGCAGAAATTATGTCACGGTTTTCTTGGGAAAACACTGACAAAAGGTCATAGCTCCAGTGTTTGCTACACAGAAAAAGAATGAAATTTCATAACAATGCTGGCTCTACAGATTTAAATATTAGAGTTAAACTTAAGAAAATTAAAATTTAAAACCAGTATTAGCATAGGTGCAGAAGGACAGACAGATTTTTAGCTTTTTTTTTTTAACATCTTAATTTGTGAATCTTGATAGGGTCTTACCTAGGTTTAACCTCTAAATGGCAAGCACTGAAACGAAACCTGCAGAAACCAACAGTTGTCGTCCTTGGCCGTGTGTTTCCTGAAACACTTGGAGCTTTTAGCCCTCCAAGCAGTCTGACCTTTAACTACCAATTTTTAGTAGCATACTCCTACTTTTAGGGTCAAACACATCATTATCAACATGTGTTAATAGAAATCAATTACAAAAAGATTAGCTAATGGGGGGGGCATCTTTCCTTTTCTGTCAACCTTCTCCCTTATTAACATTTTATATATTAGGATTGCCTGAAAGCTTAAAGAGTGATATACCACCACAGTGACAGCTTACTGAAGTTGTGCAATAACTGAGTTCTCTTGATAACAACGTTCTCGGTGCCAGCCAGTGAGCTAATGGAAGCCTGAAAGGTTCCCTGAGAACGAAAGGACACACATCACCATTATTACAGTAGACAGCTTTGCTGTAAGTCCATAGCGTTGAAGTTCTCACTGTAAAACATCTGCCCTTAATTCAGCAGTCAAAAATCCTTCAGCTCTCTACCCACAAACTCCTCAGTCAGCCTTGTCAAGTTGCCTATATTTTGACACCCTATAGAGTCTAACGGATTTCCAAGCCTGCCATGTAATACAATCCAAGTTGCTGGCAGCCACAACTGCCTTCACGTGCCATGTCTTTCTGATCTCTGCTGTTAACAATGCTTTAAGTGTCAACAGATGTCATCATGTGTAATGTGTCAAGAAGAGCCAACGCATGCGTGCTACAGTTGACAGATTTTCTTCCAAAGATATATAGCAGGTATATTACACAGGCAGGTCCCTCATAGCCATTCTGATGCTGTAAGTGCACTAGCTGCTTTGAAAGTTTGCTTCAGTGTTCACTTTTAAAGTGAACTGATTCAACTTGCTTTTGGAAAGGGGTTTGATTGAAAGAGGAAAAAAAAAAGGGGGGGGTGGGTGGAAAAAAAAAACCCCTAAACCAGACCACTGACATTTCCTTCCTGCCTGCCCATGAATATATCACAGTTCTTTGGCAGCTGGAGGTGGCAACCTCTTATATCAGGCACTAGACTCTTTGGTGGTTTAACCGTAGTGTTAATGTTAAACCACCAAAGCTCATGGCAAACTGTGAAATCCGCTATGTGCTACACTATAGCACTTGCACACATATAAGAAATGTTCCAGTATGATTTCCAGACCACCGACATTGAACCTCAAGAGGTAGTGGGTGTTTGCAGATTAGAAACACGTGTGCCCTACCCATGTATCTGTCAAATGCATGGAAATTCTGCTGCATTTAAACAAACGTGTTCATCTAATCCTGTTATGAATGGAACCAATAACTTCCAATCTATTTGATAATTTTCTGAATATATTTAGAACTAAATTTGCATCTATGCCAGACCACAAGTGATCAACGAAACATTAACATAAGTGATCACAGTCTGAGACACTCAAGTCAGGAAGCTAATACATTGAAACCATCAAAAATTATAAGAGGCCTTAGCCAGTTAATTTTTTTTTTTTAAATGTACACCGCTTTTTGGTCTGCTGCACTCAGATCGCTTAATATGGTCAGCTCTTATTTCTTTTCTTTTCAGAAAGTAGCTGTTCTCTGAAAACATTCTATTCATGTAAAAGAAATATATTCCCACCACAGCAGAATTATTCACTATTCTCCTAGTTTAGAATGATTCCACGCTCCAATACAACGAAAAGATTAAATTTTTAGAGGCTACATCAGCCAAAAGGAACAGTTCACAAATAAACTCTAGTCTACAGTGTGATGCCCAATCAATTACTTGCCATTTCTCTGATGTAATTTGTCAAAGGCTGTCTAACAAACAGTTTTGAGAAACTGAAGAAAGGTGCTTAGTTTAAAGTGGTAACCTTTTGACAAGTACTTACATGAATAAAGAGTTTTCAGTCTTGACATGACTGATCAATATTATTATGAATTATTTAACAATAGATGTTGATCTTATTTTAAATGATATACACTTTACACACAAAGAATGGCACTGCACTACACTCAAGAAAGAGGACTTAAGGAAATGATTACCACGTTAAACAATGATTCATTAATGTGCAGTTTAAGGAATTCATGTTTCCACCAGCATTGCTTAAAGCAGTGAAGCAAGAAAGAAAACTCTAAGAAAATACAGATTTTTTTTTTTTTTTTTTTTTTTTTTTTACATATTGGATGAGATTGTAGAACTCTATAGTTCAATTAACCAGTAAGGTATTTCAAGGGATAAAACATATTCTTTGCTGAAAAGAATTATTACAAATTAACATTACAATAAAAAAAACAGAGTCATAATACACTTATGGAGGGTCACTGTGAATGAAAAATAATGAAAGAACATGCACTTGACTGAGCATATAGGAGATCAGCATTTGGCCAAATACTGTTAACGTTTGGAGGCCATTTGGTGATCTCTGAAGCTAAGCAAGAAACACCAGTGTTTCTAGGGAAAATAAACCCAGCAAGTTCAGCCATCCCTTTGGCAGCATTGTAAATGAAATAAAAGACTGGCTAGGTCATTATGGTGCTTCCATCTTACACTAGAGAGAGTCCATTAAGGTATGCATATAAACAGGTGGATCTGTCTATACGCGCTGAATGCATCATGCACTTCCGTTATATCCATTCTGGCACTTTGCATAAGTAGTAGACAGATGCAAGTATTTTCAATTACCGAAGTTATTATACAATAACTGGATAGATAAATATGTAGGTATAATTCAACCTATCAAGGATTCAGTAGAGAAAATTGAAACATTTAGACAAAGTCCTATAAAAATGGGAGTTACTTGCCAAATGTTTATGTGGATTTCATGCATCCGTAAAATTAACGCCATTCAAATATTTTTGAAAAAAGGGACATTTAGGCTCAGAGTGAGACAGCTACTGTCTTGGAAAGAACAAGAAAGAGGCATTTTAAGTAGAAGAACACTTGAAAACACGCAGCCTGTAAAATAACATTAAACAATAAAAAGAACTCGCATAATTACTTTAGCCAACAAACAGATCTGCAATACCATGTTCTCAGTACAAATCCACTCACTAAATATATATATAATTCCCGATGCTGACAGCTGCTGTACAAATTCTTGTAAAAAGCACCTAACTATAGCAGATTTGACTCCTAACTATATTGTTACACTGCTAATATTAGGAAGGGAGAGATAAAAAGTATTGCCATGAACTTTAAGGTCTTACAGCTCTGAAGAATTTAGTTTCTATTCTTGCTACACATGACTTCACTTAAATTGTAATTGCCAAAGTGATTACATGTTTTTACTGAATTGCTTTAAAGCAGGAATCATAAAAAAGTCTCACATATATGCCAGAGTCTGCTTAAGGTTCCCATCCTTTTTGCAAGTGACCACATCAAAGCTTTTGCCTATAACCAGGTTTTGATACTCTGAAACGGTAAATATTCTTCAATATTAAAATGAGCTTTACAGAACTAATTTGATTACTAACGCATGCATATATTCTAGTCACCAATTAAACATCTTTCAAATGCTTCATACATTTCTTCGCAAAGCTCCAGACAGCTTCAAATTAAACTCGGCTGGGAGAAATGGATCACTTCCCTTCAGGTAGGAAGCAGTTGGGAATGGTAGGAAATGCTGGGAAAACCAAAAGAAATGTCAGAGCAAAAGGTCACAGAAGTGGTCTGGGAAGGACAGTTTGGGAATGGGAACTCCGCATTGGAAACCACTGGGAGGTGCTGGACATTTTGGGCCATTTGACATCCAACCTTGGCTGCTACAGCCTACTTCTCTTATAAGGTACCCTGATTTGGGCATAAGGACAAGGATTTTACCCAATTCCTCCACTCTTCTTTTTCCTTTTTCTTTCCTTTTTCCTGTTAGAAAAGATGTAGCCCTAGATAACAGGATATAAATCAAAGGTGAAAAATGCAAAAGAAAAACAGTGTATTTTTATTAAAGCCCTTTTTTCCTCACTCACCACCTGATCGTAAATCTTTCATAGTTCTAATGAAGAAAGTGAACATTATGTACTATTTAGTATGGTTTTTTGAAGGTGACAAGGCCTACCACAATAAAAAGAGAGAAGAAAAAAGGGGATCTTTAGGAAAGAAACAGGTCAAGTTTATTGAAATGTGAGAGCACAACGTAATAATTTGAACTGGCAAAAACCTGCAACAGCCTAGGGAAAAAAAACAACCACAAACTTCAATAATTTTTTGATATAACGCCTCAAAGGAAACTGAAGGTTAACTACCATCAATCTCATGTAAGATGAGAACAAAATCAACTTTTTTAATAACTCTCCTTTCTCTTCACAAACTGTCAGTTAATTCTTTTTCTACATCATGTTTTAGAAGGTCTAACCTTATATTTAATGCAGACTACCAACTAAGGAAGCTATCTATCAGGCACTTCTGCAAATTTTGCGCAAAGATCTTGTGAAAAACAAAGGAATCAATTAATTAAATCATTCAGCAAAACAGTTTATAACAACCAGCTTTAGAAAGTCTAGTCTTTATTACACCTATGCAGGTTAAATTTCCCAATAAGGAGAGAAATCTCTGCATTTTGGGAGCTTTTGAATATCATGTATCACCTGGGGGTGGGGAGGGGAATCATAGTCCTTCTTAAACATGGAACAAAATGTTCCTCTAAAATATCTACAGATCCTTAGGGTCTGAACAATCTCAGCTTATAAAGACTGCAGATCAGACTTTCCGCCCTCCTTTTGATGTCTTCCTAGCACAATCTCTTTCCTTTGGGTTGCCACTGATCCTGTCCTGCCTGATGTCAGGTTCCATCAGTTTGGCTAGAGCACTCCAGTAACTAAAGATGAGACATAATCACAATTCTGGATCTGGATACTCCAAATTGAGATCTATGAAGATGACAAATTAATTATTATTACACTTTTATAAATACATATTTAGCATTTCTATAGCAGCAGCACACTGTGGTGCACTAAGTAGCCCCAAGGGACACGGCAACAATTCTGAGCAGTAAAAGAGAATTCCTGTAGCTCACTTATCAAAGCTTACATAAATGCTGTAGTCTGGCTAGATTATTTTGTCTTCTGATACTACTACTAACGTACTAACATAGAGGAGTTTTGTGTGGTTTTATTATACTGTAAATTCAGTTTAGTAAAGATGAGGATAGCACTGGAGAGAATAATACAAAGTTGTTTACATTTAAAAAAATGATTATTTTTAGTTCTGTTTAAAGCCACTTGAGTTAGAAAAATAAGCAGCACTGATGTTGGCTTTATACAGAGGTCAATTGACTAGGAAAGAACTAAAAATGCTGGTTTACAACCTTAATCACTATAACTTTAAGAAAATACTTCCAAAAAGGTTTCTAAGCCCCTGCTGAGATAAACCATAGCTATAACTTCTTGAACAGCTCTTTTCTCTGTTTATAGAGTTTATGGAAAGTACTCAGTTGTTAGATTGAGCCAAGTCCTCTAATGCTTTAACATGTAGAACAGGTACAGCATGTCTGTAATATCAACAGTCCCCGAGTCCTGAAGTCAAAGGACTCCCTAGAGAATTGTGGTAACTGTAACGAATACTAAAGTTGTACCACAGAAAATATTCTTCAGGAAAAAGCATACAGAAATGTATCTAATGAACTCACTTTATACATTAGCATGCCAAATAACACTGACTTCCTCCCCAGTCGTAATAACGAGTTTCAAGTTGTAGGTTGCTCTCTTGGTTTGTATATAAAATTCAAATACCCAGCGCAAAGACTAAGAGCTCGTCAGGAGCGGGTGTTATGCTTTTCTGGGCTAGTGCAAAGAGGTAAAAGGATCCCCTTCATACACTACTGGCAATGCATAAATTAACAGGCAATACACAATCAACACTAGATCACCCATTAATTACTCTTCTTAAACTTTGGGATTAATATTATATATATGCATCCCCTTTTGAAACACTTTTTCTTCTCTGACTTTCTGGTTAAGTTGTGGATCTATGTATTTGTCTAAATACAGTGGCCTGGATTTCTCCTTTTCCTCTGTTTCTGTTGGCCTCTGATAGTTTTGTATGTCTCATACAGAATGTGTCAGGGCTTATCTTGTTTCTGTTGCATCTACCATACAATCTCTCTGTCCAACCTTCACCTCTCCTTGCAATGCCTTTTCAGACACATGGATTTAAAGAATTTATTTTTGTCTCTAATGTCTTTCTACATCAGCTCCTTTGAACTGACTCTGAATTTATGTTAGAGAATCCCTTGTGAGTTACATCATGATCACGTCATGATTCCCTCCTCATGTTGTATGGGATCTATTTCAGACTCCGCAAGTTCAGGTGGTCTCCTTTTGTGTTAACAGATATCAGTCTCCGGAATCAGATTAAGGTCCACATAGAGTATATTCCATTCTATCAGCATTTGATGTAAAAACCTACATCAGACACCGAGTGGGGGTTGGAAAAGATCTGGCAGCTGGCATGAGTGGGAGTAAGCAGCCTAAGGACAGCGTGCAAAATGCAGCAATGAATGACACTTCCATTTTTATCAGAAACTGAGCCTGGGCTTGCTAAAGAATCTGATCTGCTGCTTAAAATTATATTTCTAACCTGCAATTCTTTCTTATTGCTACTTCCAGCACTGATGTGAATTGAAATTCAGGACAAATGGGGCTCATTAATATCTGGAAAAGGAGGGCAAGTTATCACCCTAAAGAGTTTTTTCATTCCTCCCATTTTTGATTGAGGCCTGAATCTGATTTAGAGCTGAATGGCTGTGAATCTTCTTTGCTTTACTTGTGTTCAGTGGTTATCTACAGACTGCATAAGATTTTAAACACATACACATGTATGCATACACACACACACATCTAGAAAAAAGAGAATATCTCTATGTATTACATACTGAAAAGCTTATTTTTAATTCCCAATGGAAAAAAAAGAGTACAAACATTAATATATATTTTGTATTTCATACAGTGATACGTTAGGTAGCATAACATATATATTGATATTAAAGACTTATTAAATGGACTTGCTGTAGGAGAAAAAAAATTTCTACTAAGCAAAGATCTGTTTATGCAGTATATTGCATCTAAGCCTCTAAGGTACCAATAATCTCCAATTCCTATTGATCTGAATAAAATCAGAACAATAAAATATTCCTTTTGTATTATTTGAGGTAGTGTTTGCTGAGAAAATGCTTGGTTCTGTGTCTGTGATTAATGTAGATAACTAATTAAGAGAATAATATTTTTATAATTCAAAACATTAACACTGCATTATGATAAGCAGACATCAAAATTATTTGCCTATTACTATAAGGTCCTCCTGGTACTAGTTCATTTTGCTTTAAAAGGATCTTTAGTTAATCTCTCTTAAAAACATGAAGAAACAAATACATTTGTGAAACACCTAAACATAAATGAGCGCAGATCTTGGGTTTGTACACATGGATCTTATCTGAAACGATTTCAAGCTATATTTGTTGTCTTCTCATTATCTCCTATATGTAGCTGTTAAAACACACATTTTGGGACAGACCTGTTGCAATTTCATATTGAAACTGATTTCTTAGTATGAAAATAATTTATCAAAGGTGCCCCATCTAAAATAATTCCATTTCTATCATTGTTAGGAGGAAAAGTGGTAACTACACAGCAGGTAATCTACAACATGACCACTGGGGGTCATTCATTTTACACAAATATTCCAGTAAAGTATTTACTCTTTTTGAGTAGGAATAATATTTTTAATAGAATTAATTATTTCTAAAGAGAAGAACACTCAGATTAATATCCAGAGATATTAACCACCTGTGTTCTCTAATTTTAAATGGTAAGTGGGAGAAATGAATACTACATTGTTCGAAGAGCTAGCCAAAATAATACCAAGAAACTGAAAAAAACCAGGAACATTATTTAATACCTATTTAGAAAGAAAGAAAGAAAAAAAACCAAAATGTAACACCTTTTCCAGACTTTTTATTATGTTTTTAAGAGGACACACAGGAAATTGTAACTGCTTTGACATGGATTATGAAAAATGAAACACTGTGAACTCTGATTTACCTTGTATGATTTACTCGTGACTTATGAAATTGTCTGCGGTTCTTCTAAGCACTATATTGAAGTCTCAATGAAAACTGAGCTGAATGCTAACATTCAGAGAAAAACAAGCATTTCATTCATGAATTTGTATGTGCTAAATAAAACCCAACATAGTCCTTAGAAGCATAAATCCTATATACTTGTTTGCCAGTCAACTGTAAATATGAATTAAAAAGAAAACTGCACTTTAAAAATAAAACAAATGTAACATGCTCACCAAAGGTTCAAAAATTTAAAGTAAGAAAATAAACAGTAGGTACCTGCACCTAACATCTCACATCCAAACTTTTTAGAATTTCAGTAAGTAGCTAATTTTATCTTATATATAAGCTTTATTTATATCCATATTTATACGTACTCATAGTTAAGAAAATGAAGCACACAAAAATTCTGATTTTTTTCCAGTAAGAAAATACCAATCATACATTGGCAATGAAAGACAATGTCATTTTTCCAGTGAAGCAATAAACTTAGTTCTTTACCTTCTTGTCTAAACAGTATCTGTACATGCAAACAGATCACTAGACACACGTATTAAAATTTTAATTTTAAAACTTTAAATTCTGTCCAAATATTGACACTAGATATTTTGGCTGCTAATTTCTGATCAAGACATCATATGGTTACAGAGAAAGACCAGCCCTCCACTTCAATTTATATTCTGACTCATTGCTAGCTCCAATTATTACTAGTTATTCTCTCCCAGGTATACCTACCCTCTTTTCTATAGGCACACTCTTATTACTATTAAGAGGACATAAACAAATTCACCATTAATAATATGCTCAAAAGTTTCACATCTATAAAATGATAGGGCTTATAAACTATTCTAACAGATTTATTACCAGTGAAGCACAATAAACCTAATAAACAGTGACACAAACCCAAATGCCAGCCCAACCAACAATATACATCCCACAGCTTTAAGACTATTCCTCTCTTTCCCATCTTCAGCATTCCAAAATGACTTTTGCCACAGATTTTTTTTTTTTTATTTTTTTTTTTTTTTTGAGTCATCTGTAAGCCCTGAAGTCTCATCAGGCATTTTAGACTTGGCAGGATAACTTTTTCCTCTGGCAAAAGAGGAGGAAGTTCACAGAGCGACACACCCAGTAATCAAACATGAATATTGTATAGTGGGAAGAATTTCTCCCTGTCTTTCTTTACATCTCCTGGTGTGTTCATTTTCATTGTTTTTAGTCAATTGTGTTGAGTTGCTCATTTTAGAAGCAAATATATCTTATTTGCTTTAGAAGCAAATAATTTCCGGGGGGGGGGGGGGGGGGGGGGGGGGGGGGGGGGGGGGACGGGACACACAGGTAGGGCGGGGAAGAAAAAGAAAATCATCAACCTATACCTTCTGTATAAGGTATTCTCAACAACAGAATCATTCCAACAACACGAATGCCTCTTATGCTCTTTGTTTGATGATAACAATGAATGCCTCAGCAACATTAACTTTTCCAACAATTTTTATGTGAATGCACTAGAAACCCATAGTAAAACATAATGTACACCTTTTTGTCCACCAAATGATCACTAAGCCTTCTAAATCATTTGAATTCTTGTCCTAAAATTGTATTATGATCTGCCAATTTATTTAATTTTTGAAAAATCAGGGTCATGAGGGACATGAATATGAACTGCTCTGAGAACAAGTGAAAAAGCAGGAATCTCCATAGAAAGAAATTGTACCTGTCAGGATATTCTTTATAAAGTTGGAACTACCTAAAGTGAAGTTTGATAAAAAAAAACTAGAAAGGAAGAACGCCATGTTGTTTACTCTCAGTTTTTAAATTAAATACGCAACTTGCCCCAAAGTTTATCATAGTGCAAATCTGGTTACATTTACAGTGCTTCAGAAAGAAATGGAACCACCTCAGAGTTCAGACTTCTTCAAAATTTATCTTCAAAATATTTTGCTCTGTGTAGTGCCGGTTTGCCACAGTTTAGAATTAAATTGAGTGGAAAAATATTTCATTCAATAAGGATCTAACTAAAAGCTGTTGAGTAGCTAGTTAAATGAGGCCTACTATTCTGGGACCCACTCAGTATGCTGAATTGGTCTAGCCAATTCAATTTGTCAACTATCCTAGGAAGCTCACCTTCAGTAAATGACGTCTTCTTTCCTCTTTTGCATAGACCAATGTATCAGTGACAACAGAAGAAATTTCATTGCAAAAGTTTTGAGTTTTATAAAGTTACAAGGAAAAAAAAAAAAGCTGAGTTCTATCACTTGAGCAGAGAGTTTAGATCAACAATTAATCTAATCCAACTCTCACAAACACCAGCCTTGATGTGATCATAATCATCATCACAGATCACAGTATGAGACAACTCATCTGAATCTTGGTCCCGTCATATGCCACCTTGATGGTACCTTGTTGCCAGTTCAAACAAGGATTTCTATTGCAGAGAAAAAGGACAAGCAGGAAAACATCACACCAAGCCAATAAAAGAAATTAACTTGCTATGAACTTTTTGAATTCTGTGTCTAAAAATATGTAATTTCTTACAAAACAGCAGTCCAGGATGGCTAGATTCTGTGGCTAGATGGCTAGATCAGCAACAGTTTCCCTGAACCTAATATCAAGATGGGAATCCTGCCCAGTGAGGGTTGGCACACTAACCACAAGATGTCCAACACTGTAGCTTGGACCAGTTTAAAGTCCGCAGAGGGATTCATATTACTGGAACTCAAAGCTCATATTCAGCCATTTGAAAGAGGCTTCCTTTAACTAGGACTTTGAAATTCAGTATTATTTGGTCTACTAAAACCAAAGCACAAGGGAAGAGGAATGATTGGAATTCACCTGTTCCTAACCCACAGAAGATCCCACCACTTCCCCCAAAATCACTAGTTTTGGCAAAGTGAAGCAAGTACATTGCATTTTGGTGTTGAGTTACATAGAAAAAAATTGTGGTCAGGCAAAGCTCGTATGATGCTTGATATGGCAGGAAACCTGGCTGCTGGAACATTGAAGCCACAAAGGGCACTACAATGAGCAGAGGCAGAGGCTAGCTAAGTGGCTAATGAGTTAGTGTACGCCTCTCCAACTGTGCCAATGGGGTTCCTATGCCATCCTTACTAAAACTTAAATCTAACTTTCCACAAGAAAATCTCCTGGGAATCACAGATGTGTAAACAACATCTGTCCCACCTTTGGAGTGAATCCAAGCTACTGCAGACTCTCTTGGTACCATGAATCTGCAGCTAGCACTGTAGGGATGTAAAGAGTAAATCAAACCAATTTTTATTTAAGTATTTGGATGATTACATTTCTCAGTTCAAATGCAATGTACTGCTGAGCAAAACATTATAAATCTTCACTAAACATTATAAATTTGTTATTTTTCCCCATTCTTTTCAACCTGAACAATTTAGTGTCCATATATAAGAAAAAAAAAAAAACCCAGCACAATAAAAGTATTATATAAATAATAATATATAGTATTATATAAAGTATGCTGCAGGTTGCTTTATGTAGCATATTGGCACCATATTAAAAATAGGCATTCTTTAAAAATGGTCTTCTAGGTTTTAAACCACACAGAGGTAAAGTTTCACATCTCTGCAAAATAAGCCACGAAGAATTCAGCGTAGTAAAGTCTACCCTTAAGCTGATCTAGCAGATGTGGTTAATTTCTTAATTTCTGATAAAGAATTTATCATGAATGTAAGATGTCCGAGATAACTTGTAAATACTTAATTTTCATGTCTTCAATGAGAAACTGATGCTGCCATGAACACTTAGCATACTACATATGTCTGTAAATAAGATGTAAAAGTCATATGTAAATACGTAAATGACAGCCATATTTGGGATAGATAAGATTTTTATGAATTCCTGTTCACTCTACTCATCAATATACCACATGTAAATTATATCTGCATAGAAAGTCAGCCTGTTGTAGATTACTTGAATTTTGATTTTACCTAAATGAAATTTGCAGGTGCCATATACCTCACATTGCTGGACCCTGGGAAAAATTATGTCCCTTGTTACTTTGTAGAAAAAAAGAGTAGCGATTACTCATTTTCCAAAAACGAAGCAGCTTTGGAAAATCAAGGTCACATACTTACGTGGTTAATTCTAAAGTATCAGGTGAGGCAGATAGTAGAGAATGATTAAGAAAAAGAAGCTATAGGAATGAAAAAAAAAAAACCCCTATAAAAATTATGTCCAAACTCCTATTTTTGACAAGAACATACAAATTGCAACCATATGGCTGAATAAAGGGGAGGAAGGGGGACACAGCGCAACGTCTGGCAGAGACCAATAAACGTCTCAGTTTTTGAAGAAATGTACATGTTCATCACAGACAGTTCTCCCAAGTCAGTCTTCAAGAGATCAGAAAAAATTTTTTTATGTTCCCCTTCCCATCATATCATTATTCTTTTGTAATGCAATATCTCAGGTGACAATATAGCACTAGCGATAACTAGTGCCAGCTGGTACTGTGTTACTACATAGTAGTTGCAGCAAGATCTTAAATACTTTTACACTTCTTTTTTGTATTAATTTAGAGACTGAAATCAAGGGAAGTCTCATATCACTACAAAAACAGAAAAGGAAGCAACCACAGATAAGCATGCAGAGTCACGATGAGGAATATAAACCAGAATCCCTTCAGTTCTTTGGGAAGTCCCAGCATTATTAGTGCCTGAGTAACCAGAGGAAAGGGAACTTTGGCTTCACTGACTCACATCAAGATGTTCCAGTGATTTTTTTTTTTCTTTTCTTCCCATTTTTAATCCAAATATTATAAAAAATCCCAAACAAGATTATTTCTGTATTGATATCAATTTATTTCCTAACTACAATTACCTAATTGCTGCATACCTTTTTCCATGTTGTGTTCTTCATTCAGCAACATCAAACTACAGGAATGAGTAAGTCTCACTTTAAGGTCTCACTGCATTACAGAAACTAAGACTCAGAAATTAGGTTTTCTTCAACTTTCAGATCACACATCAGGACACGTACAGAATTTAGACATCCCACACCGAAGTCTCAGAGTCTTATCCCATTTACCTTATCTCCCAATTACAACATGAATAATATATATAATAAAAATCCAGAAAAACAAAAAATGAGAACAAACAAACAAAAACCCACACACACCAGGTCTGGAAGCTAGCTTTTTCTAGCATAACTTTTCCAATAAAATCAATAGAAGCTGCATATATTTGGCATCTCTGAAAAACAGGCTGTAAGCAGCTTGCACATGGTAATAACAAAAGTTTGTGACAGAGCTAAAATACAGTCCAGATCTCTGGGTTTTCTGTGATTCACTACTAGGCTGAGAATAGTAAAACAGGATTGATAACATAACACAAGTAATTATACAACATCTCACTAAATGCATTGAACTAAGATGTGAAAATCATTTGAGCAAAGGTGGCCTTAATTTAAAGTAACATAGTGACAATTTCTGTCTCTGTATTGAAACTGTGCCATATGGTCTTAAAGGAAAAAAAACACAAAAAAAAACCCAAAACAACAAAAAAACCCTTCAAAAACAAACAAACAAAAAACCCCCAAAACAAATAACAGAAACCCAAAAAAACCCCAAAACAAAGAAAACCCCAAACAACCCCCCCAAAACAAACAAAAAAAAACCCCAAACCCAAAACAAACAAAAAAAAAACCCAAAACCAAAAAAAACCCCAAACCCCCAAAAAATCCCCACGCTGTGTATTTGGTCCATGAAGTAACAACAGATGAGATGCTTAAATAGTATAAAAAAAAAAAAATTCTATGACTCTATTAAGAGAAGTTATGGCATTTTACAACAATGATGAATAACTTTTCATCCTGCTATCAAAGCCATAATTGTGAGAGTCAACAAGGTGTGGAAATTCTGAGTTCTGTGATGTTTAAGGGGCAAACACTGGCAACAAAGTACACTGATTTTCACCATACTAACAAGGTATTAAAAAAATATTCCCTATATCCTCCCAATATTTGTCCATTATTAGTAGTTTCTGCTCACCTTACAATAGAAGGGGTCTGGAAGCTCTTAGAGCTAGCATTTTAGTTTGGATCAAAGCCATGGTTTTGAAGTTAATCTCCTGACTGTGCCTGTCTACTGAATTTTAGTTTCTATTGCAGAATAGTGTCAGAGCACACAAACCAGATTCCTTTACAAATGAAAGTAGGTAGGAGGATGTGCTCCAGGGACACACCTCGTAGCCCTCAATTGCAAAGGAATCTTCACTCTCCGGGAGTCGGCTAGATCTAGTCTGAAGTAAACTCCTTTCAAGGTACAATGTGGACATAGGCTCCTCAGCACCAACTGCTTTAGTCAAAGAACAAGTACTACTTTTGGACAACTACTTGCTAATGTAGACACAGCTTTTGTTTTCGTGTTTGTAATTTTTTTTTTTTTTTTAATTTATAGACAAGTGATTTCTTCTGACACACATCGCTTAACAGGCATTAGAATCTGATTCATTTGCTATTTATTCCAGATGTACACTATGCAACATTTTTGGCTTCAGTAAAGTTGCTCCAGACTTGCATAGGTATGAGAGAAGGATTAAACAGACTTTCTCCTAAGTTCCCTGCTACCTTTAAAATCCCACTAATCCTTACAGTGCTTATCCAGTACCCTTGTTCTCCTTTGTGCTGATGAATCTGCTGAATCTGCCATATGCTCTTGTTTCTCAAGTGGGTGACGTAAAGATTCTTTGAAGAAAAGGGATTTGCATTTTATACAGTCCTGGCTATCCTTACACAGATGCTACCAAATCCATTGACACAGAATGCAGAGCTGCTATGTTGAGCCAGAAGGATTAAAAAAAAAGAAAAAAGAAAGGCTTCAAAAACTTCTCATGTTAAAAAGCTGGGAAAGTTCATTCCCAAATCATTTGAAACTGAAAAGAAATAATCAACTACAGAAAATCAATTCCATCCCTCATTGATTTTCACTGACTTCTGTAAGTTAAATCAAAAAAAGAATCTGTTTTGTGGACAATTCACTTGCAATGTGATAAGGAAAAAAATATGCTAATAAATTACTAACAGAAAAGCTGTTATGCAAAGACAGAACCTTTTCTACCTCAGTATGTCTTCCAATACATGGTCTCACTAAATGGCATGTATTTCATGGAGAAGGTCACCAACATAGATGTAGGAGAATAAGTTTGTTTATTCTATGGTTCTGGCAGCATACCTTATGAAAATATCATTTAGATTTCATCTGTAAAAGCTTTAGTGTTAATGGTGACTGCAAGAAAGACAGAATCCAGACTGATTTGCAAATATTAGTTTCTGGATGGTCAGAGAATGTACACTTTGTCTTTGAAAAAAAAACTGTTTTGAGAAATATTTATTCCATCTGTATTTAATTAGTGTTTCAGTGCTACCATACCTACCTAGTAACAGCATCACTGCATTAAAAAAAACCCTTCAACTTTGTTTCAAAGCCAGCTAATCCTACACATCTTCATTCTAAGTATTAGGTTCACAGGAAAAAACAAACAAGTGCCTCCCTCCTGCTTAAGGAATTCATAGTTTAAATGGAATATAGACTCATTTCCATTTATGTGCTGGAAAATATATCCTGTCAATATTCACAACCCTGTGACTTAGCAACGACGTTTGGAGAACAAAAAAAATCAACCAAACCAAACAAAACAAACCACCCCAAAACCCAACCCACACACTACACATATTCCAAACAATATTGTTTATATTCACTGGTCTACATTCTGTATTATATTCACTGATGACTTGTATGAAATTATATTTATCTTTCTGAAGTTTAATAACAAGATGATTAATTTACAGATTATACAAACAGTATAAAATATCCTGAATTTACTGATCATATTTTATGATTATATGACTATGAATTTATTCTAAAAAAGAAAATTCTAAAAAAGAAAATGTATTCTAAAAAAGAATATCCAAGAATAATGCCTCTTTCTAATGGTTTACAGAGTGTGTACTACTATTCTGCTCCTTTCTCTTTTACAAGCTTTTACAAGCAGTCACAAACTAATGCTACTGCAGTGAAACTGTCCAGGAAAAAAAAAAAAAAAAAAACCACAAATTTTTTATTCTATTTGTTAAAGTCTTTCTACCTTTTTCTTCATGTTCTGTACATCACAGGAGTTGTGAGATAAACTGGGAGAACAAAGAGAATATATAAGCAGCTATGGCCAAGTACTGTGCTAATCTATGCGCACAGACTATTCAGATCAATTTAACTTTTAAGAGCACATTTTCAGAAATGGGATTTCCATACATAAACACATAAAAATAAAGTTTTATGTCATATATGCTAACCTACACATATAATATGTGAGCATGCATATAGCTATCACTGAAGACAGGTTTCATCGGTTTGAAAGAAACTGAATCCTGGGCTTCCATTCAAATAATAAACAGCTTCTACAATGCAAACTAAAGGAAAAGTTTACTTCAGGACTAAGAGCATGATATTGTTTTTGTTTTGGCTAAATGGGCAGCAGAAGAAACAGAGAGCACTACATTAGCTTTGCTTTTCATAAATAGCTATCATGCCTTTCATAAATAACCAGAGAAGAATCAGAAAATGCAGAGTTTTCATTGAAATGAAGTACTCAAAATCACTGAAATAGTAATGCCCAGTAGTATCCAACTGGGAGTGTAAATCGCTTGAACCAAAATGTTAGAAATAAAATGGAAATGCCAAAGAGTTCAGATCAAAAAGCTGCTGCAATGATTCAGTCTAAAAACTTGTACTATTTTAAGAAACTGAAAATGAGCTAGCTTCATAAGTTCAGTTAATATATATAAAAAAAAAAAAAAGAGAGGATTAAAATGTGATTTGCATATGCCTAGAGATATCTCTACAAAATATTAAAGTGGAAAGATCACTAACAGGAAAAAAGGAGGTAAGTCGAAGATGAACACAAATGTTTGGATTGAAAGTTAACATATATTTTTAACAGCAAGGTCAGTTAACCACTGCAATTAGTCGTCTCGATAAACAAAAGACTTCATGTCACATCACATACTTAAAATGAAGTCCGAATAACTTTCTGATCAGAAGATACTTGTTTAAAGCAAAATACTGTAGGAACTGCTATATTAAGAAATGTGCAAAATTATCACAATAGGCCTTTTGGCTTAAATTCCAAAACCAGTGGTATTTCACAATCTCCTTTAGCCTTTTTCCCAGTTTACAACCACAGAAATTAAAAAAAAAAAAAATTTTAAGAAACCCTTAACGTAAGATATAACAATATCTTTATATGCATTCAAGCATGAAATGAAAAATGTGAAATATGCCATAATTTTATAATAGATAAGCAATCACCAATAGTGTTCAGGAGGAATTTAATTCTTCTTTATAAAATTTTCAAAATCAGTAAACAATAAAATCCATTTCAACTGATGTTTCCTCCAGTTAGAGTTCACAGTTCAAAGAATTTCCCTTGTACCCTGCTGCAAATTATTTTTAATTAAGGCAAGCTAAGATAACCCTGAAATTACTTTCATTCTCCACCCCACCCCCCCCCTTTATTCTACTCTCTTTCTTAATTTTACACAAAAGGTTTGCAACGCTTCAGATCTACAGGAAAAGTGTAACACTGTAAAAGTGTTATAGGGCTTTATACAGACTGACTGATACTCAGAATAGGCAATTTCTTATTTATTTTCTTTTTTACTATGATACAAGTTTATGGATCCTAATTACTTCTCACTTGATTTTTATGATGATAACATAATGCGTGTTACTGAACACAAATTTCAAACATAAGGTGAGAAAAATTAAGGTTAAAATTACGTTATAAAAGAGCTTTACAAGAATTTTTTTAAGAATTAGTATTATTCAGAATGATTATGTGCAGTGAAGAATGGATTTTCTCTAAATAATAGTATACCATTTGTTGACTTCAGTACTGCCTTCTGTTTTTTAAAATCTAAGTCACCTAAGAGTGTTTTGACTAATATGACTATTTCTGACAGCAGAACTAATTATCTGAGTTCAGTTACATTAAGTGGACTTTTACTCAGAATGAATACTGTTTAATCGTATAAATATAATATCAAAGCATACCTCATATATGCAATACAATTTTATTCTTATAATTACACTTTCTCATAGGAATAGATAGAAACTGAGCCACCATTGTTGAAAAATGTTAATCTTTTTCAGTAGAGATAGAGTATAATTAGAATCATAGAATGCTGTGGGTTGGAAGGGACCTTTAGAGGTCATCTCGCCCAACCCCCTGCAGTGAGCAGGGACAGCTTTAACCAGATCAGGTTGCTCAGAGCCCCGTCCAACCTGACCTGGAATGTTGCCAGGGATGGGGCCTCTACCACCTCTCTGGGAAACCCCTTCCAGTGCCTCACCACCCTCATTGTAAAAAATTTCTTCCTTCTATCCAGTCTAAATCTATCCTCCTTTAGTTTAAAACCATTACTCCTTGTCCTGTCACAACAGGCCTTGCTAAAACGATTGTCCCCATCCTTCCTACAGGCCCCCTTTAAGTACTGAAAGGCCGCAACAAGGTCTCCCCGCAGCCTTCGCTTCTCCAGGCTGAACAACCCCAACTCCCTCAGCCTGGCCTCGTAGGAGAGGTGCTCCAGCCCTCGGATCATTTTTGTGGCCCTCCTCTGGACCCACTCCAGCAGTTCCATGTCCTTCTTGTGCTGAGGGCTCCAGAGCTGGACGCAGTACTCCAGGTGAGGTCTCACCAGAGCAGAGCAGAGGGGCAGAATCCCCTCCCTCGACCCGCTGGCCACGCTTCTTTTGGTGCAGCCCAGGATACGGTTGGCTTTCTGGGCTGCAGGCGCACATTGTTGGCTCATGTCCAGCTTTTCATCCACCAGTACCCCCAAGTCCTCCTCCACAGGGCTGCTCTCAATCCCTTCATCCCCCAGCCTGTATTAATACTGGGCATTGCCCCATCCCAGGTGCAGGACCTTGCACTTGGCCTTGTTGAACCTCATGAGGTTCACAGGGGCCCACCTCTCCAGCTTGTCCAGGTCCCTTTGGATGACAGCTCGTCCTTCTGGCGTGTCAGCTGCACCACTCAGCTTGGTGTCGTCTGCAAACTTGCTGAGGGTGCACTCGATCCCACTGTTTATGTCACTGATGAAGATATTAAACAGCACCGGTCCCAGTACGGACCCCTGAGGGACACCACTTGTCACTGGTCTCCGTGTGGACATCGAGCCATTGACCACGACCCTCTGGATGCAACCATCCAGCCAATTCCTTATCCACCAAACAGTCCACCCATCAAATCCATATCTCCCCAATTTAGAGAGAAGGATGTTGTGGGGGACTGTGTCAAAGGCCTTACAGAGGTCCAAACAGATGACATCCATTGCTTTTCCCTTGTCCACTGATGCAGTCACTCCTTCATAGAAAGCCACTAGGTTGGTCAGGCAGGACTTGCCCTTGGTGAAGCCGTGCCGGCTGTCTCCAATCACCTCCCTGTCCTCCATGTGCTTGAGCATAGCTTCTAGGAGGATCTGTTCCATGATCTTCCCACGCACAGAGGTGAGGCTGACAGGTTGGTAGTTCCCAGGGTCCTTCTTTCTTCCCTTTTAAAAATGGGCACAACATTCCCCTTCTTCCAGTCACCAGGGACTTCACCTGACTGCCATGACTTTTCAAATATCATGGGGAGTGGCTTGGCAACTACATCAGCCAGTTCCCTCAGGACTCTGGGGTGCATCTCATCAGGTCCCAGAGACGTATGTACATTTTTAAACAATTACATGTGAATAGAAAATTCCCTTTTTTTTTTGAGAAAACATTCGATTCAACAGGGTAACAAGAACAACACATATAAGTGATGCAGTATCTCTTAGGGCTATTAGCATCAGCTATCAGACTCGCATTGTCTAATGAATCTTACAGGTATCACACTGTCTCTAGCAAACTCCTGCAATTTTCTGAATTATAAGAATAATTATTTTAGGGATGTTGCAAAGAAACCAGCTTGCACAGAATCCGCTATTTCTAATGCTTATCAAGGTGCAGATCCTATGAGAAAAACAAGTCTGCAAATCTCCAGAAAAAAACATTGCATTGATTTTTTTTATTTGCCATCAAATTGTTCCACACAAGTGGCTGGCCCTCATTTTTGAGGCCAAATCACCCCCATCAGCACCGGATGAGTAAATATGCCACAGGCTAACAATTTTGCTAAAGAACAGAGTCTGCCCCACTCCCTCTAATTGCACCAGGTCTGATATGAGTAATAAAATCTTTATGAGTGTTAAAGTGAGCAAGATCTATTACAATGCAACAAATTGCCATTTTTAATATTAATCACATTTGTATTTTATGTTCTCTGTCTTATTGAGGCTTGCATAGGGTACCCTATCACATGTACCTTATGCTGAATACAGCTGATCATTTGAACACTGTTCTTTTGCAGCACTCTTCCTGTGCGCATTTCAAGCGCCTCACAAATAAAAGGATAACAATATTGTAATGCTCCATTACAGCTTTTCTTCTGTACACACTAGTCATATCTTACAATTCCCTTTGTGAAGCTGGTGTTCTGTTGGGTCTCAGAGGGTTTAAAAAAAAAAAAAAGGTGGGGGGGAGGCAGGGAAGAAAGAAAAAGGTGGGATAGTGACGTTCATTAAATTGCACCAGCTATCTAAGAAAGGCTCACAACGTCAGCACCATATGGAGAAGCAGGGGAAGCATGCAGGTATTCATGTTCACGTATATGGGATTTCCTTTTGCTTTTTCCAGTGTTGTTGGATTCCAGCTCAGGTATTTATGGAAGAGATAGCTCCCCCCCCCGCCCCCCCAGTTGCTTAATTAACATGGCATAGTTGGCCCTGTGACTCTGTCAGAAACGACATATGCGTCAAAAGCAGAATGGGTGTCCTTGCTGCAAGGAATTCTATTTTTAAGCAGAAATGACTCATCAACTACTGGGGTGTCCCAAAAGCTACAATTTGTCAAGCTGTCAGGACAAAAGGGAGGGGAAAAAAGGAAAAGAGGTTACATCTTTATTTGTATCCGTAGCCTGAAAAGCAGAGGGTAAAACACCGATTGTATGCTCAACTCCACTCTGAAGGGCAATCTTCTATGCAAGCCACGTTTCGACAATGGCTGTATGGTATTTGGTATTTTTAAAACCTCATCTGAGTTATCTCCTCTTTTATATTAGACAGATTTGTAAATTTGTTCAGTGGTAAGAATGCTGTTAATTCAGTGTGCACAACTAATTTGTCTACAAGGAAAGCAAGCACAGGATGAAATATTTGCAGATGCATTGTCAGATGCTTTAGGATGAAACAAAAAAATGCAGATATTCATTTGAAAAGAGGAAAAGATTCTAAGCTGTATATCAATTATATACTGGTATGGTTTTTAAAATAATTTAAAATGTAATTTAAGAATATGTTCTCACAGAAATATTGCAAACACATCAAGCAGCACTGTATGAGTTTATAAAACAGAGAAGTGAAACTGAGCGTGCTATAAACGTGATCTATACAGGTCTTCACACAAACTGACCTCCAAATTACTGCATACAGTAGGTGATGAAAATAAACACAGGACAGATTTCCTGACAACTTGTTCCAAATGAAAGCTACTGGAATCTAAGCTGCAATTAAATGCTAGTCTAAAATTTTTTTTAACCCATTATTTCTTAAGTTCAGGTCCAAGTCATTATTAAAAGAATATGTACATAAGTATAATGGTGTCAATAAACTTCTTATTTTATTGCTGCTGTATAGACAGTAAATTATTATTCAGACACAACCATGATTAGTAAATTGTAATTTAAGCCAGCAAGTAAGTTTGCTCTTCAGATGCAGCATAACATGTAGTGTTGTAACACAAATATTAAATATATTTTTAAAAATAAACATAATTTTACAAGACTAGTGAACCACAGAATGAGAAACTGAGAAGATCTATTGCAATCACGTCTTCATCCCATAGAAACACTGTATGATTATTCCCTGAAGCATGTTCTTCAGACTAATTTCAAGTGTCTAAGGGAGGAACATTTCATATTACTATCTATGGAAGACAAGGAAACTACTAGCAGTAGCTAGCATCAGTGCCTGCCTTTGATCAGAAAAGAAATGAATCAACATGGGTAGAAATTTTAAAAAGACATTGGTTCTGGGGTTTTGAGATAACTTTTACCACTCTGGTTTCACTGGCCTCACAGACCTATGAGTTAATGCAGAGATATGAATTGAGTATGGTATCAAAACTAATGCAAGATTTATGCAAGCAGGGCAGCAGAGGATAAAATACAGAATTTAAAACATATTTTAGATATACGGTTTTCTAGACACTCCTGATTACGCCTGACATCTGCTCTGAACCATCAGGTGAATGAAAGACTTTTCTCACTCTTCCACAAATCAAACTTTGAGTTCCTGCCCTATAAAAATTAATGGAATTTAGAGCAGATGGGGACAGTCTTCCTGAAACAGAGCTAGAAAGCAACCAAGTCTGCCAGGAATCAACTAGAAGCAGCTGTCAATTTCCAGTCCTTTATCACCCTGATGTTTAACCTGATGCATTTTGATTTCTCAGCAAACAAAAGCAGAAGGAATTCACTATGAAAGAAAGATGCAAGTTGGCATATGGGGGTGTTGAATACCAGCCAGTGGTATTCAAATGCCCTTTATCAATGGGCACTTGCTTGGACAAAAATTGCCAGGTCAGGCAACAATGTGTTATAGCCAAGCCACTGTCTTCCCCCCACCTCTTTAAGGAGCTCAGGTATCCCACATAAAGCATAACAGCATCCAAAAGCAAAACAAACAAACAAACAAAAGAATAAACCCCCTTTTTTTTCTTAAATACAGCAGAGACAAAAGAATTTGGCTCAAAAGCAGATTATAACATAGATGTGCAAACCTATGCTTTTAAACCTACTTACAAACAGCTCCAGAACCACCAATATAAACTTTCTTCTCATGAATGCCATTTGTCATGAGATGACAGAACTGACTTGCGACACAATAAGGGAAAAAAGAATTTTCTACCTATTGGTACTACACACTTGTTGGATTTGTTATTCATTTTCAGACAAGCTATAGAACGCTAACATCTAACATGAAATCCTCAGAAGCATTCCTGTGTGCCCACACACAGCCTCTGGATTAAAAAAAAAAAAAAAAAAAAAAATTCTCACTGATCAGCTACACTAAAAGACCAAACTCTTATCTGAGTAATTGTGACATTGAACCACAGAGTAACATGTTATGAAAAGTGAGTCTGGCCTGGGCCAGAAAGGATCACATATCTTCCTTGTGCTTGGATCCATTTCAGTCTTTTGAGAGTCTCTGAGTTTATCATCATAAATAATAAACTGTGTTATGAAAGGTGAGGGTGTTAAAAGTTAACTTTTTATCAAGAGTATTTTTTAGGCAAAAAATATTTTTGTGAGATTGAAATCCTATAGATACCCTTGCCACTCTGCAGGCTCAGATCCTCTGAGCAACAGTGGTCTTCATTTCCTTTCAGTGTCCCAGGCCACACAGTCACCTTTACATTACAGACGACGTAATAATCAGATAATCCAACATCCTACCACCAAGTACACGTACAACTGAGATACCAGGCATTTTATTTTCTTCAAAGCTCCTTTTGCAGAAAATTCCACAACCATTCTAGGTTATCTTTTCCAACATTTTACCACTGTCACAGCTATCAAACTTTCCTTAGAAAGATCCAAACTAAATCTGCAAAGTTGTAAATTATACAGATTTTATAGTTTCTCCAGACACCATGGAGATGACCTTTGGTTACCCTTGCATTTACATATTGGAATGGTGCTATGTCTGCCCTCCCTACATCACAAGGTGGAGGGTTTTTTTACTTCCCCAGGCTGAATGAGTCCTTTTCCAACAACCTAATTCCTTTAACTTATCTGTCACAAGCAGTTTCCTAAACTTTTCATTGTTCCTGTTTTTCTCCAGACTCTCTCGTTAGTTTGTCCGCATATTTCAGATATGATAGTGTAGAAAAAGAAACATGCTTTGAGGCCTTACCAGGGCTTAAGATATTCTACTGGTGTTAGTCTAGAAATTTCACTGCTGTGAACTTTTTGCTTTCCTCTCCACGAAAAATATGAAGCCAGGTTTTAGGTAAAATCCTGCTCCCTTGATAAAGCCTGGTTATGTAAATACAGCTAAGAAGCTATTCAAATTAGGCAACACTTAATTTAGAGCTGAACTTCCTCCATTCATCCTTAAAAGTTAAACTAGAGAGAGCAACATGTGCCCTCCTGCAAACATGCCAGTGATACAGATTTTTGTCCATATCAAAACAAAATTTCTGGCTATTCAGTACAAATTGGAGAAGGAAAAACTAATGGCAAAGTGCTTCAAAAAAACATTAGCAAATTCCATCTAGCCCCTAAAAAAAAGGATCCAATTCTTGAAATACAATACTCCCATTTGTCCAGCTAATATTCTAAGAGATGCTGAAAATTTAAACCATACAAGAATTGCCTCATGAAAAATGAGGACTTAGCTTCTTGAAGATCAAACTCCTCAGCTTGCTATGTTCAGTATAAACACCATTAATTCAAGTGACAGATGTTTACATAGAGGTCTATCTGGCAACATTTTCATACAAATAAAGTAACTAAATATCACTGCATGTATAATGTTTTGTTATTTAAAATTACTGACTTATTTTTGGAATAACAAAATGGTGCAAGCTTGAACTTCAGTGATTCCTTAGCATGCAACTGGCTGCAGCTGGAAAGCAGCTTTGCAGAAAAGGACCTGAGGGTCCTGGTGTACAAGGTAAATATAAGCCAGCAATGTGCCCTTGGAGTAAAGAAGGTCAGCAGCACCCTGGGCTGCATCAGGAAATGCGTGTCCAGCACGGAGACATAGACATATGGGAGTGAGACCAGTGAAGGGCCACAAAGATGATTAAAGGACTGGAGCACTATCATGTGAGAGGGCTGAAAGAGCTTGGGACTATTTTGTCTGGAAAAGAGAAAGCTCAGCAGGATCTTACCAACACAGAATCATAGAATCATTTAGGTTGGAAAAGACGTTTAAGATCATCCAGTCCAACCATTAACCTAACTTTACCAAGTCTACCACTAAGCCAATTAAGGGTAGAAACATGTATAAATACCTGACGGAGCCTCCTTTAGGAGTAAAGAAAACAGAGACAGACTCTTCTCAGTGATATCCAATGACAGGACAAGAGGAAATTACATTAGCTGAAATACATGGAACTCTAATTAAACATAAGAAAAAACCCCCACATTTGACCGTGAGGGTGATCAAACTCCAGAAGAGGTTGCTCAGAGAGACTGTGGAACCTCCATCCTTGGAGATATTCACAACCCTACTGGGGACAGTCCTGAGCAACCTGGTGTAGGTAACCCTGCTTGAAGCAGAACAGTTGGACTAAATCTCTTGAGGTCCCTTCCAATCTCAACAATTCAGAGATTCTGCATCAAGACAGCTGAAATGAAGTTACATGGTAAAATATAAGCTGGTTATTAAAATACTGAAAACAAAACAAATAGAAGATGATAATGGCTTGTTTCCAGAACTGCATATACAAAACAGATGTGATTTATGCTACAAATTGATTTTTTAATTTCTCTTTTTTTAGATGTTTTCCAGAAATTTTGACCTTACTGAAGTGTTTTACAAGGCCTAACACTTCAGAAAATGTATCCCATTGCAATTTATCACATCATCAAGGTTGTGTATCATGATTAATAAGGATTTCTGTATAATATCAAGGACTAAAAACAGTAATCAAATATTTCCCCAGAGCTTGATTTGCCAATTATTATAGAAGGAAACTTTTTTTTTGCCATTTTATCTGAAACTCATTCATGTTATTTCTCATTTAATTCATTTACAACAATTAATTTTGACCATTGAGCAAACACAATCTACTGGCACTGATTAATAGAAACATCATTGCATTGTTTTGTCTGGAGAAAACAGGACATTTCCATATTGCCTACCCAGTGATTATGTACAACTAGTGAAAACCATTGTAATCCAATGTTGATTCATCAATATGATAAACACATACAGCGGAATTATCTCTATCTATGATTGTAATCTAGCTGAAGAGTACTAGAAAGTTTTATGAAGGAGTTTTACAATCTTCCTCAACTCTTAAGTAGATTGGAAGAGTTATTCAGGTAGTGTTTTACTAACTTTATCTGCATATAATTTACTAAACTCGAGCTCTCTGAGCATGTCAGAGAACAAATGCAAACATTGAGCTAAGCTATGGATAGCTCATAAAACATGCATCTAATTTTGACAGGTATTCCTAACTACATCGAACTTTTTTTTAATAATTCAGGAAAGATAGCACCTATAATGATTGGTTGCTGTATCTCAAGGGACAGATTTCTACCAACAAATCTAGAAAACGTACAATCATACCTAATGCCTTTGTCCTAGACAGCTAAGCGCATACTAACACATGGAGGATAATTCTTGGGGTTTTTTCCCCCGCATTGTGGCCTGTTTCTTTTGCTTTTTGCCTTATAATAATCACATCACTGTTGTTGCTGGATTTCATTCATAATTAACACCATCTGTACCTAACAAAGGCCTTCCCTCTTTCTGGTATTCAATTGCCTGCAGAGGCCTTGCATTGCATTGCGTACCCACCTGGCTTCAACTGTAGCATGCTATTATGAATGCAATGAACCTTAGCTATGGACATTTTCCCATTAAACTTTGCAGAGGAATGAAGAAAATTAATGTTCATTGCCACAAATAAGGCTTCCTTCTGCAAATCACTTTTCATAGAATCATAGAATCGTTTAGGTTGGAAAAGACCTTTAAGATCATCCAGTCCAACCATTAACCTACACTACCAAGTCTACTCTAAGCCAATCAAGGGTAGACTAGACTAAACCATGTCCCGAAGTGCCACATCTACCCATTTTTTGAACACAAATTCAAATTTCAATTAAACCAACAATGGTGTACACTCAGTTATCAGTTATCTATTACAAACTCAGTAAAGATAAAATTAGCCCTTCCTTACGACTGATAATATTATTTAATGCTGCATCAGTTTAAAGGGTGCTGACAGCGTCTTTATAAACCACACATTTTGTCATTTGCCAAGAATCAGCAGTAGGAACAGCTGAAGTTACGTTTCTGTTATAATAGTAAAAACCAGGTGACTTTAAAGCAATGACTTGAGAGAAATTCATTTACATATTTAACCTAAATTGTCTTTACATCAGAAAATGATACCTATCACTGTTTGACTATTGAGCAGTTAATAAAACTAAGAGTTATTTTTAGGAATTAACTCTTTATTTTTCCCTCTTTTTGTAATGGAGAGGTGAGGAGAACAAATCCAACTGGATTTACTTCAGCATGGGACAAAATTTATCAGCTCACAGAAATGGCCAGAAATTGCTGCAGTATTAACAAAATTAAAATAAACAAAAAAATTAAAATTGACAAGGTACCATAGGGGATTTGGACAGTTTGTATGAGACTGACTATATTATTTCCCAAGAATTCTCATTATGGAGGGAACAATATCATCTAACAACATTTCCTTGAACCAGATCCCAGAATTTAAAGTCAGCTTCTTCATCTCTATTCATACAGCATGAAAAAATGTCCATATTTTAACTCTAATGTGTACTTAAAGTATGAAGGAATGCTCCAGTGGCCACTTAGTGTGGGTTAATGAGTGTATTATGACAAAGAGTTTTATAAACATAACTAAGATATTTTTGCATGAGTAAATCTCACTATAAGTAGGAAGGGTTGACACAAAGCTTAGTGTTATTTAAGCCCTACTTACTTAATCCCTCAAATATGAAGACTGCTATGTTATGGGGAATCTGTACACGCTCAAAATACTGGTAAATGCAATACTTAAAGAGCATAGGAGCCTGAACTGCATGGGATGTCCTCAGCAAAATGATACAGCATAGCTCTAGAACTGTTTACTGAAGCAGAAAACAGCATTCTTTTAAAATTGCAAGACATGAATGTAAAAGAAAAATACATTTACAACAACAAAAAAATGAATCAAACTGTATACTGAAGCTTATAATAAAATTTATCAGAATATTTTGTGAAATAACAAAATCAAAGATCAAAACACTGAACTTTCTCCAAGAACTGTGTTTCTGATCATGTTAGACACATCTTAATTTTTTTTACATCAGGCCACTGGGATTCATTCGAAACTCAGTTGTAGCAGCATTGACTTGTTTGATTTACAACTGAAATGTCAATTGCTTTTTCCCCTAAGGGCCATGAAACTGAGAAAGAGTCATCAAAATGTACTGCAGACTAGCCCAGGTGATGTGGAAAAGCTGACTGATTTGTAATGAAAATACGAGACAGGTATCTAAAAATACTTGATTTTTGGTGTTTACACAGACGTACTGAACTACTCAGTTAAACTTCATACTGCAGACATATCTGTAAAAGGGGTAACACAGCCTAAACAAATGAGAAAGATGTGATTTCTGGGCAGTGACAGTCTGTAACAGATTTAAATAAGTAATCCTCATCAGGCTTGTGGTATTTCTATAGAACATTTTGCTGTGTTAAATCAAATGTCTTTCACAAGGCAAAATGGCAGTAGTAGCAAACAAGCAGCAAAGACGAACATGGTACACAATCACAACTTGCCCTCAAATATTCCCCACAGAATAACAGACTTCATAAGGACTTGAATTCAAGTGGCACTTTGGGGGGGGGGTGGGGGGGTGGGGGGGGGGGGGGGGAGGGAAGGGGGAAATATCTTGCTAGTAAAACATTCCAAGAGAACTTGCTATGACACTTTTCTCCTTGTCTGTCAGACAGGAAATTCCTCAACTAGAGTATTTGTTTCCAGTGCATCCTTCCTAATCTATTCCCATACAATGGCAAAAAACCAGTGTGAATCCTCCAAAGCAAGAAACCAGACTTTTTGTTTTGCATTGTTTTGTTAAGCAATTTCTAGTATAGCATCTCTGACATCTGTTTCCAGCTAATATTGCTACTAAGCAAGCAATTAACAAAGATTTGCTTCACTCTAAATAATAAAGACAAGACCAAAAAACTGAACTGAAAGGCACCACAGGAGACAGATGAAGCTCAAGAAAACTATTCCAGAAGGAAATTACGATCCTTTCTAAAAGTCATCCAAACATAGAACAGAATACAAGAATACAATTACTGTGTCATTAAGCAAGAATGCATTTTTTTTGCAGTCAAACATGTATGTGGATACTTTTTATATATATTCAATAAAAGCTGGACAAAAGAATGAATAATGATGCACTAGTCATAATGTCAGTAGTTAAGCTGCAGACATGAAAAAGTAGCTTAACAATTAAAGATGTTTTCTTTTTTTCTTATAAAATTATTTGATTAATGTTTGAAATTAACTTTGTGGTTCATTGTCAAAGAACACTACCTCAAAAACTACATCCCAGAACAGAGCTGTAAAGATAATTAATGTGCTCAATTAAAAGTGTGTTTTAAATTGCATTATCCCATATTTATCAGAGATTAATTCACAATTAATGCAATCCCAAATGGCCCAAGCTCTTACACTACCCACAGAGTAGAGGATGATCAGTGTCAATCAAACCTTAGTTGTGGTGGCTAAAAGTACATCGTTGTGCTCTCTCTCCTGTCACAGCATTGATGAAAGATGTATGGAGATGAGGAGGATATGTAGGGTATTTTCTGATAGTTTTAGAAACTTGGAAAGCTTTAAGGAAAGTCTAGAATAGACAAATTTGCAAAAAGCACAAAGCTCATTTTTTAAAAAATTATTTTAGAAATCAAGCTAAGACTCAGAGTAAGGGCATTTTCCTTATGGCATACTTAAGACAAACTTCGCAGTTTTACATCTGGGCACTGTTCAGGTTCCCTGGAGATCAGATGTACACAAATGGGATTTTACACTATCCATATGCAAAAGTAGGAAGTACCTCTGAAATCATCTCAGATATATAGAAAATAAAAAAGTAGAGTTGTCTACAAGTTTAACTTTTTTATTTTCCACATATAAAAAGAAATAAAGCTGTCTGATTAAGAATGCAACAGTTGAGACTAAGCTCAGGGCTCAGCATGAACCTATATGTCTGTGTGTATATTTGTATAAATCTTCCTATTCACAGTGCCACTGTTATTCTTAGATCCAGCTGTTTTACACCCACTGCCAGATGGCACTTTTATGTACAATTCTAATCAAGCACAATATGTGACACAGTAATGGAAAAAATTAGCTATTTGGAATAACTACACTGGTACCTCTGAAAATACAAACTCCAAAAAGCTAATCTGAAAACCACATGTGAGTAGAACATATAAACCAAGCTGTGAGAGTTTTTATGTTTTCACCTTGCCATTGATGGGCTCTAATGTTTCTATATTGACATCAGTTTTTAGTGAAGGGACTCCAATAAATGAGGTAAACTTCAAGAGACAGGACAGTAATAACTGGTCATTAGAAAGCAAGCTCTTTGGCAAAAAAATTAAATTTCTGTGCCTGAAAAGCAGAGCTTGTATCTATGGTTGCATATCACACTGTATTACACCCCAGAAGAGAAAACAGAACCAGAGTAGAAAAGGACACACATCATAAACAGTTTCCATGCTATTGCCATTACAAGAAATAGAAAACGGGAGCCCTGAGTTACCAGTTTAGTGGGAAACCGACTTCTCTGATAGTGCTTTTACTGACCGTGCCTGACGATGATCATAGTAAGCAAATATTATTTTCTCCTCTATTCGAGTCACTAATTCAGTACGATATGCAGAGGTCAGGATGACAAAATGGAAATGAAAACAGGCAATTCATCTTTAATGCCTATGTAAATAAAACTCGGAGAAGTACTTCTATATCTATTTGTTAAAACACCTTTTACATGCAGAAAAATAAACAGAAATGGACACAGTACAGAAGAAGGTTGTGAAAATTACTTATAAAAAAGCATGGAAAATGAAAAAGTATTGGCAGACATTGAGCTCTCTATTCTACTGCAGCACACTCAGCAGACTCTAGAGAACCATCTAAAGAGTGCAGATCAAGTCAGATTTTCCTCTTGAGAACAAAGGATAATTCCATTATTTCCTTACCTTGAAGAATTAAGTGATGAAAAATTTTAAAAGAAACAAATTCAAAAAAGAACTATCATTAGGATATATGATGCTATTCTGTACTAAAGTAGATCACTTTCTTAATCAAAACTCTTCTAAGTAACTGCTTATGACTTCTTCTTTGAATGTTCTGATTTTATTCAAACTAAAAATGGAAGTCAGACATTAAAGTGAATAAATCTCTAAAAATAAAACTAATTATTTGGTTATTTGTTACCTGAAGATTAAAATAATTATGTGGGTGATATTATAATATCTCTTTGACAAATGTTTCACGTTTAACTGCTAATTCCAGTATTGAAAAATATCATTGTCCAAGAAAACTGTCTTATGATTGAGATTCTACAAATAAAGGAAGGAAGGCCTCTAGTCCTTAGTAATAAGTGAAACATTTCCTACCAGGATGTGACTGGATTTAATTGACAGGGATGCCAAGATAGTAATTTCTCTGCTAAATAAGTTCCCAGTTTAAGGACTGAAATCTTCCACTAGTTGCTACCATGCATCACTGGAAGTGTACATATTCAGTTTAAAGAAAAGTGTTCTGTATACATCTTTTGTTTAGAACCTTTCTTAAAAGGTAGTTAACTACTGCGTTTTACTAAGAAAAGTCAATTCAGATCAAAGCAGATGTACTGGATCACAGCTGTGCTCATATTTTGTAATGGAGTATGATGCAGAGATCCCTAAGTTTGTGCCAGAACCAGAATTAGTACAGACCTATTGTATAGCAACACAAAGCTGCTTAATTGGCCCTGCTCAGATGTAGAACTAACTGGTATGGAGGCTACTGTGTTGATGAAGCTGCACTATTTTCTGACCTCAGATCCCTCCAAATAGCATTGCACTGGACATACCATTTCATCTGGTACTAGTCAGGGAGAGTGTCTGTTAGAGTGATGAACTGGGTAGCATAGAAATGCTCACAGCTGTGATGGCATTCATTTTGCCTCCAGTCACCTTCCTTGTACCACAAATGTAGCAGAGGGAGCAATGGGTAGTAGCTTCAGTATGAGCCTTATTGACTTCCTCAGTGTATTCCACTGGAACTAATCATGGTACATATCCTTGCCTGACAAAACTCAGTGGTCTTCCCACTCTTTCCCCTTCTTTCACCATCTAAGAAAGCAATGCTGTTATTCCCATCTTTCTTGATGCCCCTTATGTATGAAGTCATGTAGGATTCCTTTGTGGACATACCTGCCATTGCATCTGCTACTAACAGATTAAGAGCCTTGGATTAACAGATCACTAGCATTTTTTTTTAGACAAATATTTACACTAGTACTCTTCAGCTTTGGATTGAAGACATGATTTTTGTCGCTCTATGTGTCAGATCAAATGACAACTCAGTGTCCATGGCACAGGTGGAATACAACAGCTACAGAATGCATTGTCAAGGGAAAGCACACAATGGTATACATCACTATCTGTCTGGCGTGCACGCAAGATCCTGTTTGTCTCCACTGCTCCTGGCCAAGCCTTAGTCCCTGTTGTTCCAGATTTTTTTGAGGATATCACAAGCCCTCCTCTCATCACACCTTCACCATTTCCCATTTGATCAAATTCTGAAAGGAATTACTTTTACTAATCATGCACTTGGGGATCTTAGATAGACTGATATTTCACTACATTTGATTCTCCATTGCTGAAATGGATGTCAGATCAGCTGCTAATACAGAATAAAGCAGAATTTTTCACTTCAGGGAAGTATCTGGGGAGTTTCTAACCTCAATTAAACTACTAATGAGTATTTACAAAAAAAAAAACCAGACAGACAGACAAAGATGTATGTGTAAGAAGTGTGACAAGAAAGTAGGGTAAGAGAGAAGGAGGAGAAAACAAAGGAAAAGTATGCAAGTAGAGTACATTAACTTGAGGTTGCTCAATTTGCTTGAATTTAAACTGCAGCCGGGAGTTAAACTTTGGCTGAAAACCCAGAGAAACCTACAGTTAAAACACTTTTCTATCCCCATTAACAGAGCAGCCAGTAAGCTGGTAGCAGTACATGGATTAGGTGGCCCACAGAAAGCTTAAGAACCCCAGAGAAATCTCCCATGTTGTCAGTTTTGCTCTACTTGAGGAAAACAATCAAACAAAGGCTTCCAGAATGCAGTGCCTAAAAATCATTATATAATCCATTAGTTTCACAAAAGACAACTGCCCTGACAAATAGCTCTGTTTTGTTGGCCTGAAATTGAAACGTAATTGGAAACAGGTTTTATTCTATTCAACACTTTTGGCTTGGATATGTTGGGCACCCAGAAGCTTTGCCATTGTGCTTTAAAAAGTTTTTTAAAAGATCTTCAGAAAAGCACCACCTTATGTGCTTCAGTGGTGACATATTAAAGAAAAATTTGCTAAAATTAATGAGAACACTCACTTCAATGTTAGAAGAAAAAGTATTGTCCTCACTTCAAGGGAACTCAAGACAGAACTTGAGTTTTCCCACCACTTGGCTCCTCTCCTCAAAGAAAATCTCTCAGTGATTTATGTTATGCTTGACACACCTGGGCTACAAAGGCATGGCTTGAAACTCACACGCTGTCGAGCAGACATCCATGTATTCAAGAACACCTTTTTCCAGTGTTGCCACCTACCTAAATATCAGTATGTACAGATGTCTACAGTGAAATGTCTAACTTTCTGAGTCACATAAGTATTGTTTTAGAACATAACCACTGCCATTACACAGACAGTTAGGCTGGCTCACATGGAGTCACTCCAGCATACTGTCTTAACCATTGCAGTAATGGCAAGCCTAAAACTAGTTTAGAGAAAAGCAGCAAATATGTAGTCCTAGAGCTTTAAAATGCTATTGATACTTCAGAATATCAACCTCCCAAAATCATAGAATCATAGAAATAACTGGATTCAACAGAATAATATTCTATTAAGTGCCTTTTTATTGCTTTCTTCTGTGTTAGGCTACCAATTTGCCTGTTACAGCACTGACAGTGTTCAGCTTGATATGAAAACAAGGGTGGAGTATGAGTGATATCAAAGAAAGGTTATTCCTAGTTACACTGGTTTGCATCAAACCATCACGTACCACAAAAGGTCAGGAAGAAACTTTCTATTGCCTGGCCAAACCTACAACATAATATGATAATGTTGGTGTAAATCTAAAAAATACTGAGATGCTTTGCAGATTTTTACTGGCTCACTGTATCTTGGGAGAAATCTATCAAACCCAAGAGTTGGAAATCTGAACAGATATGCAAGATATAATGGCTCATAGTGTCTAATTCATTCAGTTTTTCAGAAGTGTTCCCGTCAGTCTCCTAAGACACTTTTTTCCTCCTGCAAACTAATTTTTTGGCAAATATTTTTCCCCTGTATTTCTTAGCCTAGTCTTGAATTTCAAAGATTCTACATATGCCCAATGAACACAAAAACGGTAATTTTGCAACATTATGTATAATCTCAATGCAAAAAAAGTAGTTTTTCTCTCCATTCTACGGATCCAATGTGGCTGTGTTCCGTCTAGTTTATATAAGATCTTTCTCCCATTCTTGAGTTATTTTGGTAGACCATGCACTATTATAAAGTTCTTCACACTCAGGCAATGAGACCAAGCACTGATTTGAAGTAGATGAATGGAGCAATTTAAAGATGTATAATTGCTGCAGGAAAGGAGGGAAAGGAAAATATACTAGAATACTCACTTTGACGAATCTATGAAGTATATTACAAGAGCACCAATACTAAGAGCGAAGACTAAGACAACCTACAAAAGAAAAGAAAAGAGTCATTATTTAACAGTGTTAAAGTGAAATATTTATTCTTTTACACACAGAAAAGACAAGGTAAATAAATCATAAACTAGTATTTTTTTATTTCAGCTGTTGTTTTCTTTAGAAAGCTACTCCTACTTTAATTTCAAACACTATTATCATGGAATGCTTTCTTGCATTGAAAGAGATATAAACAAGCTGAATCCTAGCTCAGGGAAACCCAGCATACGATTAGGTCCTAGATCCTAACCTCTGCTAAACTCTATTCTTTAATTTCAAATGGCAAGCAGTCCTACCACATGGAATTCAAAACACACTATAGCTTTATCAGACCTGTCCTTCAGGACTGCAGTAAGTTTCTGCTCATTGGTAGGTAAACCAAGAGTAATGACAGATTAGACTGAATATCATTTATATACATGGTTATAAAATCCAGAGGATAAGTGTAAGGCTTTGTAAAAATATGTATTTACTCTTCACTCCTGTCCACTGAGACTATAGTTAACTTTCAAACAGGTTAAAACAATAGCTTGATACGATGAATACATACCCCTAGCACCTTGTAGTCCCAATGTTTTCCCCCCTGTAAATCTGTTGAAGTTTTTGGACCAAATCATTTTGTTAGGTCTAGCATCCAGCCCTTATTAACAAGGTAGAACTTGCTTTTCTGGCTAGTGCAGCAGAAGCTGTATTAATCATATCTCTGTCTCTAATTTCTCTATTCTAAACATAAAGCTAAAACAATTGTCTGTTCTACTGGCTCCCAAAGATTCTCCAACGTTGTGGGAAGATTTAGTTTCACATCCTACTCAAAGTAGGTCTGCATCTACACAGGACAGCATAACTGAAATTTCTGCACTCAAATTTTGGCTTGAAGAATCATGAAGTTCACAACAGTTTGTGTAAGCATTGTGACTTAGATTTCTGATATCCTTACTCTAAGTTTCTGTCTCTTGACCAATGCCATCCACCAGGTAATTTGGAATCTGAAAACATGAACCCAATAAACTATTTTTTGTATCTTAGAATACAATTCTTCTGGAAGAAATCAGAAAAGATTCCTGTCTGCTGCACTGAGGATGGGAAAATTGTGTCTCCTGCAACTCGTCTGATCTACTGGTCTACAGAGTCAAAACAAAATGTCCCTTAGTCTTCTGGCAGGCACATCTCAAGTAGCCGCTTAGAAGTAACACCCCTTAAAATAAACCCAGAGAACTGATCGCTCAGGATTGGGTAAACCAGGGTACTAAGGGGACATGCAGCTCCTCAAACTGCCAGTTAAAATACAATTTCTTAGGTCAGAAGTGGCTAAAATTTAAGACACTATCTAAACAACTGCATGTGTGAAATAAACTAGTGGTGTCATTCCAGTTCTGACTGAGCAGATTTACTAATCTGTAAGAATTCATAACTAATGCATACTACCACCACTATTGCTACTTTTGTTGGCAATCTCAATTGTTCAAGCCACATATGAGCACTGGAACAAAAATGTCTTCATTCAATACAGGCTTCAGACCTTTTTCTGAAACTGCCGTATTAGAAAGTAGCCTGACAGTCACAGTGCAAGCAATACAAGGGAATGTGCAATGTGTTAATTCTAAGTAGACTTACTGAAACAACAATGTAGAAGTTTCTCTGCTCTCAGCTATCACTCAATGCTGTAATGGCAGTATCTGAAGCAAGGTATAATTATATAACCAAACTCTGTAGCTCTGCAGGGCCAAAATCAAACATGCACATATTTTCCAATAAAAGAAACAAAGTCATTAATTTCTTAATATCATGTAATCACTACAACTTGTTAAAAAAATTCTATTCAACTGAAAGTTTAAATTAATTTTTCATACCTTTTAGATCTTGCTGACCATAACTTTTTGCTTTGTGAATGTCTGAGAAAGAGTATTTTGCCTGAGTAGAAGTACCTGTTGTCTTATCTGACGCATTATCAACCAAATCAGTGAGATCTGTCAGTCAAATGCAAGGACTGAAGCATGAAACTCTTCAAATAACATTTTTACTACCTAAGTCTAAGATAATGTTAACATCTAGAGTTTGAATCTTCTTTCATTAAACTACATTATTGATCAGATGTGGACAGGTGTTGCAAGGTGAAATAAGCTATTAAATCCGTATCACCTGGTAAGAGTCTCACCATCTCATAAGAAACTAATGTGGTGAATAGAACTTGTGGATTGTCACCTGGCAATAACCCCCAAATTATGATTAGCAGTGATCCCAAGGCCTGTTCTTCTCTGAATTAAGTTACTGGGAATCAAATTGATTGCGCACACCCTGTCCCACCCCTTGCAGTATTCCAAGCCACACACAGTCACAGTTTGGATCTCAATCAAATCTGCTCTGTTGCCTAGCTCTAGAATTATTTATTATCAATACATTTCAAGGGAAGTCTTTATGTATTTTTTTTAAATAACAGAGTTAACCAAGGTGCTGGGTTCTGGGAACACATTGTTTATATTTTTGGTGAAAATTTTTATTTGACCCAGATGAGTTTTAAAAAAAGGTATTCAATCTTAAGTGCTTTAAAGTCAAGTATTAATGATGATATTTTAGCCTACATTCTGTGGAATTGTTTCTATACTAGTAACACCACCAAAACCACTATTAAATACAGGTATCTCCTTAAAAAAAAAAAAAAACCAAACCAAACTACAACCCCAAAACCAAAGCAAACCAAAAAAATCAACCCCCAAAAAACCCAAAATCAAAACAGATTCACCCTATAGCAGGAGTTTTGAGCTGAAGAATGACAAAATGACCATTTAATGCTGAAAATGAAATTTGAGAAACTAAACTTGTATTCTGTTTGGGACTTCACGGCGCTCATTCTTTCAAGTTTTGCAAAGTACACATATAAACCTGGACTTCTATTTTCCATTTCACATAGCAAGTCTTAGGTCACAACATTCAGTCATTGCCTGCTAGCCAAAGGAGTCCTCTAGAACAAAACCAGCATAACTGTATCCAGGCCTTGCATTTTAGTTATATGCAATCCCTCAATAATCATCAGTGTGCTGCTTAAATAGTGTTACATAGATTCTGGGTAAGATCTTCCAAGACACTTAAGGACCTTAAATGTTCTATGACAATTCATATAACTGCCACTAAAATGCAAATATCTAAATTTTGCAAAAAGCTCCAGATTCCCATGCTACACCAAACAGTGAGATATGTATGCAAAACTACACCATTCCCCTACTGCAATACATATCTGATTTTAAATCAGGGCTTGTTTTCTTTTCACTTGCCCCAAAACACATACCTAACATTACAATTTAGAAGATCCCCTAAAATCACAGAAAGGGCATCAGAAGAGAATGGAATCTTAAACTCCATTTTTATCCTGCTAGCAGAGAAACATGTTATACCTTTGCTAAGTGACAGAGGTATTGAGCTGAACTTGGATACACCAAGTGTGTGGAAAAACCAGGGCCTGAACCAATTAGGTTACAGTTATATCAAAAGAAGAAAATTAATACCCTTCCATGCTATACAAACACATTTGATAGAGTCTCAGATGCATTTTTTTTGCTGTATTCCCATCTAAAAAAGCTGAATGCAACCTGGTTATTCAGACCCAGGGAGAAAATTATTGAGTTTAGGTCTAGATTGAGATTAGAGTCTTTGCTAGACTGTCACAGGAGATAAGACCTGTTTTGGGGAACTTACTATGCTTGAAGAGAGGTATGAACATAGACAGACTGATACCCCAA
Source organism: Pelecanus crispus (assembly GCF_030463565.1). Lineage (NCBI taxonomy): Eukaryota > Metazoa > Chordata > Aves > Pelecaniformes > Pelecanidae > Pelecanus > Pelecanus crispus. The sequence goes on from NC_134652.1 coordinate 26,998,843, forward strand.
ACTCACAGCAGCTAGAAACTAAGGGAGGAAAAAAACACATAAGTAGGTGAATTATTGCCTTGTTTGTTAACCAGGCCATGGGGAGAAGCTTGCTTTCTCTGTTTATTATTCCAATGCAATTGGCACAACACTGTAATTGCTACACATCTGTTATAACTTCTCTCTGTCTGGAAGGAATCTTTTAATTTATAATAACTTACTGTTTAAGATTGAGAAATGTGAAGTCATATGCTAGCAACTACACTGATTAAGCACTTAGTATCAAGTTAAAGATAAACACAAATCTGATCGAAGGAAGAGGGGGGAAAAACATGGAATAGTAGCTGCATAACCTTAAATCTTCCCTAAAAGAAAAAAAATCCAGCCACAGAGTTCAACAAAAGTGTACAATGCCTTTTTGAGGCAGGAGTCAGAAAAACTGCAGACAAAATCCACTTAAAGAAAACTGTAAAAATGTTTTGCTCTCCACTGCTAGCAAGATACTCCAGAACAGCTTTGGCTGCTCTGTTGCAGTCAAACTGCAGTCAAACTTTATGCATCCACATTAAGGACAGAAAAGAAAAAAACCAAAAACCAACCTGGAAATTCTAATAAGGTTATAGCAAGATAATAAAACTGCAAGGGAAGTATAGGCATTGAGAAAATACTATCATAATTAAGCCATGATAACCGAAAAGGGGATCAGCACACCTTCCAGGACCAGGCCTATGTAACAGAAGGATGATAGTGATAATCCAACGGGTGGCACTGTTTCCCCTACAACTGCATTGAATTAATGTCCTGGCGTTACTGAAGAAACATGGCAAAATGGAAAGGCTGTTCACATTAGAGAGGAGGGCTACAGTTAAGACATCCGCAACAATGACTAATGTAAGAACTCTGGCACAGGAATTTCAATCTCTTGTTACCCTGTAACATCTGAACGTTCTGTGGAACACGAAACAGAACTTAATTGAAGTTTCAAAGGCAAATTCTTGCTTATAGAATATTGAACTATCCAAACATCAGTCATACAAAATAACATAGAACTCAAGAGGTAAAGCAGGAAATAAAAAAGGAGTAGTTGTCTATTGTTACATTCCTCTCAACATTAAGTGTTAAAATAAAAAGTACACAGTGAAAAGAAAAAACTTCAGGAACCCTGTAACCCCCAACACTTCAGGGCACCAGACAGTCCTTATTTTGTTTTCTGATGACAATCTGTTGCATAGTGTTCTTCAGAAACATCTGTCTGAAACTCTTATTATTCTAAGGTCAAATTTTTCAACCCTAAGCCTACTGTACTTCTTAGAATATATTAAGTTGTTCATTATTAATATTTTTAGAATTTCACTTAATTTTAATTTCTACATCCATACAGTAAAGTCTGTCAATGAGCTATTGAGCTTTTTCATATGATGCTTTAAAATAAAACCCAATTAGCTTTTATATTTCAAATTACTTGAGGAGAATACAAATTATTTCTTATGATCATAAAGCTACATCCTCAAGGGTCCACTAATTTTGGAATACTAAAGTTTGCATTAGTAAGATGTCAATAGCCTCAGATTTCAACGTAATTTGAACGAAAATTTACATACTTTAAATATAAAAACCAAACTTCCTTTAACCATAAAAATGGAACTCAATAGTATTTCTTTTATAGACAAACAGAATTTACTTGTCTGGATTTGCTAGGAACAAAACCCTGCATTTCTAAGGACACACCAGCTGCAAGTTACATTTCAGAAGTAGGAATTACTTAATCCTTGCTTGGCAGTCCCAGCACTGATTTGCAGACTCTAGGATATGCACCAGTATGTGTGCAATTATTACAGTTTAACAAAAGTAAGACTTGAGCAAGTCTAGACCACAGAAGAGCCAAAATGGTTTACTTAAACTGACGTCCCATTAACTGCTACCCTATATGCAAACAACAAAATTCAGAAAGCATTCCATGTAGGTAAAGCCATAAGTGGTAAGAAATTATGCACTGCAGCTGATATAAACAGCTGAGCAATTAATATCTCTTAGGTTACTATAAATACAAATGAAGTAAATGCTATTTACTATAATGCAATATTGATTCTTGCTCTAAAAACCAGTGTTCTCCACTCATTTTTTTTTAGTAGCACTTCATTAAGACATGTTTATTAATATTACCTTTGGACATGTCACAGCAAACTAAAGCAGCTGCATGATGTTAAATTATACAATTCATATTAGTTCATCCAATAGAACGGTCTTCAGAACTTTGTGACTTGTCAAGACAAATAAAATGTTATATATATTTTTATAGCAATCAATAGTAAATTTCTGTTTACAGACATTTTTTCCACTATACCCTGATACCCCAGGAGTAAAGCAGGATTGAGGATCTTTAAAATCCATCAGCAGGACCTAGTACCATGCTCTGGATGGAGCTGTACACTGACTTTTCTCTGGGCTTAAACACATTGACCTGTCTCCAGTCTTTCTGCCTCTGCTTCTTACTTGGTCCTCCCAGGCCAATGCATAACTAAAACGACAAAGGCAAAAGTACAAAACATCCACCATCTACTCTCTGGGGTCATGAATTTCCAGGGGCTCTTAGAAGGTCATTCTACCTCAATTCAGGTTTGCAAGATCATATTTCACATTGATGAAATGCTCTCTTAATGTCTTCCAGAACAACTGCATACAATGCCAGCTTCTCTTTAAAGAAAACTATCTAACTATGCGCCAGTAGTCGTGAGCCACCTTACAAGAACAAACCAGGAAATGTAAGCAAATGAGGGCTGAAGTGGGTGAACAGGGGGAGAAAGAAAGATAAAGTGATAAAAATAATGAAAAGACAAAATAAGATTCCAACTTCTTCTTACCAGCAATAAATAATAAATAAAAAGTTCAAACAAGGATTCTAAGAAACTGGGAAATTTCCTGTTGTTTACCTTTTATTCACAAATATAGGGAAACAGATTTTGCAGTTAATACACTCCCTGCCTAAGAGCCATGCTTGGTGGAACATAACACTATGAAGAAGCAGCAGAGATACGCATTGGTTCTCATGTGAGTACAGGCAAAGTGCAAATTCTACAATCAGCACCTGGTGTTGATGACAGGATACATGCTAAGCTACAAATTTTAAGGGATGTGTCTGCCAGGTAGCGTGCTAGCTAGTAAATCTGTCTCAGTGATGTATTGAACCTGCCATTTTGCAGGGGGGTGAAAAAAACCCTACACACCCCACCCCCCCCCCCCCGCCCCAAACCTCACAACAGATTTCTACCGTTTCTTCCACGCCTCGAATGTCAGCTAGGATTTAGCATGCCATTGTAGAAGGAACTAAGCACCCCCAAGCTAGACAGTGAGCAACCCCATCTTTCAGGGAAGTCAGAAAATGTTCAAGAGCACACAACTCTGAAGCGCATTTACTAACTCTTAGTTTTGAGCCTGAAGCAATTAAAGTACTAAATCCAAACTTTGCAACTTTGATAGCCACGTTAAAAACTTCTTAGAAACCCAGACTTGACAATGTTTGCATGCAACTTATTTCCTTTCAATTATACTTTCTGCTTTTTTATTTTGTTTACCTTTATTACACAAGGAGTTAACTAAAATGTTAGTCAGCTATTAAATTCTAGAGTAACTAAATTAGTCACCAATATGCATAAAAGAGAGTACTGAACACTTTGGCAGCTTTATGAGATTCTTCACTATATAAATTTTCCCCTTTGGCAAAGCTCATACAGACTTACCAATTACCAAGAAAAGTCAAAGTTTATCCAAAAAAGGAGGTGAAAAGGAGTGAGAAATGACTATTTGATAAACCAGTAGGCAGTAAGGCCTCAGTGAACTTCTCTAGGAAAATTCACAGCAAGGATTTCATTTTAAAAATAAAAGACAGCAGTGAAGTAGGTCAGCATGAGCTCTGGACGATGATCATGAACAATCAGAAGACTTGGTTATTGTCCCTAGTTCTGCCACTCATGTGGTGTGTGACCTAAAGCATATTATTTGACCTCTCCAGGATTCCGATTCTCCCTCTTGCTTTCATTTGGCAAGGATACTGCATGTCAACTCATTAGGGCAACAGCTGTCTTTCATTACAGGTGTTTGCAATGGATCTGCCACAGCTGAGACCACTACTGCTGACACAATAATAATAGAAAGCCTGAGTAGGATACTATGTAACGGTGTCAGCACCATCTATGAGAGCAAAGGGACTTTATTTATTAAAGGGTTTTATTTAAATAGAAAGGCATCAATATCTCTAAGATAAACTGCTTGTTTATCTTTCTGGAATTACATTTTTGGTCCCATTAAGCTACTACCCATTACAGTAGGGTTCTAATTTATTACTGAAACTAAAATTATGTATTTATTATAAACATATCTTAAAAAATACAGTTCATATTTAATGCATCTCTTTTTACAGATTTGCGTAACAGTGATAACACATATAGAAACACAAATGCTTGGAGAGAAAACAGATACAGCAGATACAGAAGTGTTACCAAAAAAAAAGAAAAATTAGCCACATACTCAGTTCCCACATATTGAACTTATGGATCAGAACAACAATTTTAGTATTTTCTGAAAAGTACAGGTAAGACACATGGTAAAGGCTTGAACCACTGTGAGCTTGCCTAACTATTCATAACTGTAGTAAGTAATTAAGGTAACAGGTCACTGGGAGTAGGATACATGACACCTCTGAATACAACCACACAAAACAGAATTAGCAAGTTCAGCCTGTCTGCCATCAGCTGCATTTTATTCTCCCCAATAAAAGATTCAACTTTCTTACATACACTTTAACAGACTACCTCTCATTTGAGCAGACTGCTTGAAATTCAGAAGAGTCTTTCTTATTAAAGGGATGCTGTGAGATCAAAATTCAGGAATCATTAGAGTAGACACCAGATTCAGGAATATGAAAAATCAAAGCAGGAAATAAACCAGAGGAAATTAGTATCTTAATGCACTTTTGTTTTCCAGACACATTCCCAATCTCATTGGAGGAAGAATTTTAAAAAAGAAAATATCTTTGCTATGTCCTGTTCTGTGCATGCTTCTAATATGTGTTAATATTTCAGCTTTATATTTCTTTCTTTATCAAAGTGATTTTTTTCCTCAACTTCCCACTGACATATTGACAATAAAATGAAATTTTCTGTTCAATCCATAAATTTGAAAAGACTGAGATTTTCTAATTAGTGAAAAAACACAAGACAAAAAGTTCCATCTGTTAATAGTGCTCTGTAGCTTGAAGTTAATTAGGTTCTGCTGGGAAAGTGCCTGGCAATATGACCAATTACAGTGCATGCAACTTTTCCAATTCAGTATTTAATTTCATTAGTCAAAAAAATAGCAGTACTTTCTATCACAATGTGTCATTTTCTAGAGCTAAATGCATAGCATTATACGTATGTAAATATGTGTGTGCACGTGTGTATTTATATAGGGGTTTTTTTTTTCTCCTCCAACCTGAAAGGTCCTTCCTCCTGATTACTTAGCAGTCATCCAAACCACCTCCCATTAAGGTCAACAAAGATAAAACTCACTTTTTGCATATTGGTAAAAGCGTAGCTCACACTGATGCATGACTGGCTCTACAGTCCCACTGAGCAAAAGAGTTATGTTGGTAACAGTTACCCACAAACTATTCTTCCAGTTGTCAATGCTCTCATTTTCAAGTTCCTCATAGTCTGACTGTAGACAAGGGCCACCAGTGAGCCTACTGGAATGTCATTTTAGAGAACTGAGGGACTGACCCATCAAACAATCAAATCGCAAACAACCTCAACTGCAAAACTGCTCAAAGGCAAAAGAACCCAGCTCTAGAACATGGTCCCCCTACCACATACAACACAGCAGGAGAGCCGCACTCATAATGATGGTTGGTTATTCAGTCCCATCCCCAGTGCTAGGCCTGAGAAAAGCCTCTGCTTATTTTGTCACACCCTGAAATGCAGTATCTAGTTAATCTGTTTGTTTGTTTGTTTCTATGTTCCTATGTTTCCGTTGTGACAGAAGACTTTTTATCTCCAGATGAAGAATTGGAACCAAATAACTTCAGACGGAACTCTTTGTTCTAATAATACATCATCCCACCTCTGGATGAAGAAAGTGATCAAGGTAAGTGAGATGAAAAAGCAATCAAAGACTCTTGCACTTTCTGGTATAGTGCCTACACAAAAAAATCTCCACCTGTGCATGGAATATCTTGAAAAGCACAAAAGTGCACTAACTTATAGAAAGAATAAAAGAAGCAAGATGTTGCCCCAAAATCATAACCAGAACCTGTATAATTAATTTAGAAAATAATCTATGGTTCAACATCAGGGAAATTAATCACCTGAAACAAAGAGGAAATCAAATAAGGTCTATACCAGTAAAAAGTAACCATTTGCCAACAGTTAACCCACTCCTGTGTCTGGAATACCACAATACAGAACTGAAAATTAATAAAATGTAAAAAAAAAAAAAAACCAAACCACACACCAAAAAAAAAAAAAACCAAAACCAAAAACACCCCACCCAAAACCAAAAACCCATACTGGCAAATGCTGTCTTTTTAAATTAAGCAGTTTTCTATTTCTGCCCTGGTTTTGGCTATGATAGAGTTAATTTTCTTCCTAGTAGCTGGCATAGTGTTGTGTTTTGGATTTAGGATGAGAATAATGCTGATAACACCCTGATGTTTTAGTTGTTGCTAAGTACTGCTTACACCAGTCAAGGACTTTTTAGCTTCCCATGCTCTGCCAGGTGCACAAGAAGCTGGGAGGGGGCACAGCCAGGCCAGCTGACCCAAACTGCCCAAAGGGCTATTCCATACCATATGGTGTCATGCTCAGTATAGAAACTGGGGGGAGTTGTCCGGGGGGCAGCAATTGCTGCTCAGGGACTGGCTGGGCATCGGTCGGTGGGTGGTGAGCAGTTGCATCACTTGGTTTATTTTTTCCCGCCCCTGGGTTTTGTTTCTCTCTCTCTCATTGTTCTCCTTTTCATTACAATTTTTATTACTATTATTATCATTATAATTTTCTTTCAATTACTAAACTGTTGTTATCTCAACCCATGAGTTTTCTTACTTTTGCCCTTCTGATTCTCTCCCCCATGCCACTGGGGGTGGGGGGGGTGGGGTGAGCAAGCGGCTGTGTGGTGCTTGGTTGCTGACAGGGGCTAAACCATAACAATTTCTTAATTGGTATTTGTTTAAAACAAAACAACAACAACAACAAAAAAAAACCAAACAACAAGCAAATTGCACTGTGCTGCTTCTCCTTACTTCAATATACTGTACTCCTCACCAGTTCCCATCAGCAATTTGTTAACTGAACAACAACATAGGAGAACACCCAAGAAACTGTCAAGGAAAAAAACAAGATGGAAACCAAAGAATGGTGGTAAAAATGCCAGAAAAGAGCAATACAATAGGGTAAAGAAAATGCTGTGGCTTTTAAATGTTGAAATCAAAATATATTTCTGGAGATAAGAGTTTGGTGTAAAAAAACACTAGCAACTTCTGTCAGGGACAAATAAAGTTGCAAATGTGGACCTTCGGAGAATTGCAGGCCTGATCCTTCTTATGATAACTTCAAGTTTTATTGTCATGTCATAAGAAATGACTAAGAGGAACTGCATTTCTTTGCGAGTGGATCACTTCAAGGATTACATTTAATGATACTGTTTACCTTACCTAGATTGCATAGGAGACAAAAACAATCCTCACATTCCTCAGTCATTTGGACATCAGAGTCTGACATGCAACCTACACAACAGACAGTCATGTCAATAAATGTTGAAAGGCAAATCTGAGAAGGACTAATTAAAAGAGGTTACTTCCTCTTGCTAAGGTTTTATGATTGAATGGGTTGAGTAAGTTCATTTACTCATATTTGCTGTTACTATTCCTAAATTTTAAAATAGCACAACTCCACAAACACAGAAACAATTACCTCCCTTTTCAATTGTCTAGGTTCGTAGTCACAAGAACTCACACATACAGCAAAGGGGGATGCAGCTGTGGAAATATTCTCTGAAAAAATGGAAAGCTCTTGGCTTCAGTAAAGCCTAAGGAAATTTCATTCAAGAAAAAGACTGAATGAAGTAGAAATGGCCAAAGCATTCAGCATACAAAAAAGCATTTGAATGCTTGTCAAGGAACGCACTTTAAGACAGTATGAAAACAAGACACAGTCTTCAGAAGGGAAAAGAAGCACCGCTAAATGCATCTCATTAACTGCAAAAACAGTTTTCTGCTGCAGTACTCAACATTACAGCTCTCATCTTCCATTTAACATTACCTAACGTGGTGGGTTTCTTCTTAAATCTTTTGTAATATAAAAATCATTTCCAGAATTGTAATATTACACCTTCTGTTTCCAGAACAAACATAGAGTATAGCAACTGCTGATACCTGCAAATGAATGAAGCCTCGTATTCATTGGTCAAGTTCTACTATAAGTCTAGGAAAATCCATAGCCGTTTCATAGACTTCTAAAGAGAGGTAGACATCAACAACATGACTTTTTAATAGGAACCACTATACCTTCAGAGATTTGCATGAGGATTTGCAGGAGCTCGTGGTACCTCAAGTCACATCATCAACTCAGTGATTAGGTACAGCTTACTGTCAACTACATCTGAAGCTTTCTTGTAACAATTAAATGAAACATCAAACACTGGACATCAATGAACAAAATCAATGCGAGGAAACCATGCTAAATAGGAAGGGGGAAAACTATTGTTGATGGAGTTAAACAACATAGCACTTTTGAAAGTCACCTTTGTAAAATGTTTTTCTTCCTTTTTCTCTGGCATTCTTTGCCCTTCAATCATTTTGCCAAAATCAATAGCTTTGACTGATAGCCACAGGAAAACGTCTCTCATACCAATCTGCTTTGAAGACTGAAAAATTGGCTTTTTTGATCATTAGGAATAAATCTAAATCTACTTAAGCACCCAGCTTTAGATGATAATTTGTGAATACAAAAAGCTGCCTTTAATTAGTAAACAAAAGAAAACTACAGAGGGAGCAAGTCTGAGCAGTGACTGTAAATTGTAGCACTGACTAAATTTTAGTAACTGTACAGACTCAAGATGTCTGATAATTCTATCGAAGAGCATATACCTCAACTTATCTGAAAACAGAAAATAAAACCAGCATAATACTTTTCCAGGGGCTACTTCAAAATATAATTCTAATCAGAACTCTCAATTTCCCATGGCAACATAAATACAGACAATGTGAGCTCTTTTGTTTTTAGACTAATTTGAACTGAAAAGCCTACCAATTAATTCTTTGACACAGTCATTAATCATGAGATATGAGATCTCTAAGTAATTAGATAATAAAATTTAGCAATTTCACTGGAGCAGCTAAACCTAAAGTAGACAAATGTTCAGGGTTGTGGTGATCTTGGTTTATGGGGAAGCATTCACTCATAGTGAGAAAGCCATTTTCTTCGGACTTTGGAAGTAAACTGAACAAATATTCATATAGCGTTTTCTGCTCCTTTAAAAAAACATAAGCATAAATTTTCCTTTTATCTTATGTAAAATCTGCGCAAGTATAGTTCTATGCTACTACAGGTGAAATCTTGATTCACAGTTTGGTGCAAGGCTGCACTGCTACATGGGGGTTTCTTCACACTTTGGTATTTCAGAGAAAGGCACGGAAGCCTTTGATACCATCAGTTACAGGCACTGGTGATTTCCATACCGTAATCATCAAGGAAATGCTGATGGTATGTTGTGAGTATTGTTAATCTGGAATTATGATTCAACATCATGTACCAAACGATGAGAAATTTACATGAGGTATGAAATGGAATCAATGATCTGCAACTATCACTGAAGACCAATGCAAATTATGTAGCAAGCAGTGACATAGACAATGATGTAGCAAGGAAAGGTAAAAAGTTATTTTTACACAAAAAACCTTTACTTGTGGTGAATATTTTTTCTGTTTTTTGAGGGGTAGGATGGAAAGAGCAGTTTCTCTATAAGGATGAGAAGACTGATTTACTCAGCAAACTTGTTTCCTGCCGCTGAGTTTTCCTGTGTTGCTATGTAGCTATAATTCTAAAACTGAAAGCTTTTTTATGAGCCTTTTTAATGTGGTTTAAAGATAAAATCATATAATCATATGATTAAAGGCTTGCAGAACCAACTTCCAGTGTAATTCTCTCTAATAGTCTTGTTTACCACCCTTGCTTTTAAAAAACATACAGCAGTGACCGCTAAACCTGGCCTTGAAACCAACTGTTACCTCAGCTGAACTTTTCTCTTGCTAGTAACAACACTATGTCAGGTCTTTTAACTTTCACCCTCTGGTGTCGTGGCTTTTGTTGTTCTTTTTACATAACACTAAGAGTTTAATTCAAAGATAACTTTTCAAAGTCATCCCTTCTTCTGGGTCCATAGTCTTTGCATCTTCACCTGGCTTTGCTAGCCTGTGATATCTCCCATCAGCGTCCTTATTCTTCTTATAGACACCCTCTTGAGGTGGAGACCTAGAAAATTGCTTGCCTTCCCACATGATTTATGTGGTCCCTTGTGAAGGTGTAAGACTGCAGGACTACTGAGTTTCATTCTGGAGTGGTCTTATTCACAGACATGAAATACAGAGGGTGGAGAATGAGGAACATACAACTCCAGCTTATGTTCTATCTCATAACTGTCAGTTGGTACATAATTTTCCCTCTTTTCTGCATGCTTGCTTCAGCCTGGCTATATTTTCTTTCTGAGGAGCTACAAGAGCATTTATTCTGAAAACTGTCAAAAACCAAAACTGAACAAACCACCAGGTAATCACATACTATTCAAGCCAAAGAGATTTGTAAGAGGTATTGCTGCAACTCCATGTCTTTATGTTAGTATGCAGTTTTATTTCACATTTTAAAATATTACAGAATGGGCAGAAGTTGAAAGTACATATTGGGTTTTAAGGAATTTTTTTTTTTTTTTTAAGTGTTGCAAGAAAAAAAATTATATCTTGCATGAACTACACAAATCTAGCAGCAAACTTCATGAATTACTCTGAATGAGTGGTGTGGAATCTGGCTGGGATTCTGGCCAGGTAAATGATGCCACTGAAGTATAAACCCTCCTCCTTTTATTTTTTCATGTGCTTTCCTTCCTTCCCTCTTGAAACTCTACTTACTATTAATCTCCTATACAGATTCAGTCCTATGTTGCTTTATTAAAAATCTGTTTTATTTTAAAACAGGTCACCTTTCTAGAATCTATTCTAGAGCAGAAAATTCGAAAGCCAGATGTGGGGAAATTACCTTTTTAACACACTCTTTTTAGACTTTTTAGATCTAAGAACTGTTTAAGTCTTTGTGTGGGATGAGAAGTTTCTCTCTCCCAGGTGTAGGACCAGCTCCTTTCCTCCATTGTATTGCATCACCAGACCCACTTCCCTGATGCTCAGCCTCCCCTAAAGACACTGCTGCTGTTCCTTTTTAGTGAAGGAAAATGCGGCAGGTGAAAGAGAAGGACCACCAGCGGTGGTTGGTGTCATGGTTTAACCCCAGCCAGCAACTAAGCACCACGCAGCCGCTCACTCACTCCCCCTGCCCCAGTGGGATGGAGGGAGAGAATTGGAAGAGTAAGAGTGAGAAACACTCCTGGATTGAGATAAGAACAGTTTAATAATTGAAATAAAGTACAATAGTAGTAGTAATAATAACAATAATAATAATATACAAAGCAAGTGATGCACAATGCAATTGCTCACCACCTGCTGACCGATACCCAGCCAGTTCCCAAGCAGCGATCGCTGCCCCCCCGGCCAACTCCCCCCAGTTTATACACTGAGCATGACACCATATGGTATAGAATAGCCCTTTGGCCAGTTTGGGTCAGCTGGCCTGGCTGTGCCCCCTCCCAGCTTCTTGTGCACCTGGCAGAGCCTGGGAAGCTGAAAAGTCCTTGACTGGTGTAAGCACTAAGCAACAACTAAAACATCAATGCGTTATTAGCATTATTCTCATCCTAAATCCAAATCACAGCACTATGCCTGCTACTAGGAAGAAAATTAGCTCTATCCCAGCCAAAAGCAGGACAGGTGGGCTACTTGGTTTTGTATCAAATGAAAATTCCATCAACCCCTCGGCTGGGCCAGTGACCTCCCCACTCCACTGAACTAGCTCACTGTATATACACCCCCCTGCACAAGACCAAAAAGTAGAAAAAAAACAAGAAGAGAATCAAATGTAGTCCAATGACACTTAAAAAATGCTTATACCAAATCTGCAGATGAGAAATATTTATACTCTGGTGATGACACTGCACAAGAACAAACACTATCAAGCCTAAATACTAACAAACAATTTGTTTTCTCAACAGCTTGGCTGACACGCTTCCTCTCTGACTCCCAGAGAGAGCTGGAAGAAAGAACTTTCAGCATTCCTAATTTCAAACATTAAATTAAGTTCAAATTCCTTTTGCTGATTGCCTAAAACCTCAGAATCCCTCTCTCATCAAAACAACCTTATGACAGAGTCCTGTGTAAGAGCATGCCAAGGCAACTGAACACTGCTGACTCAGAAAGTCCACCTACTGATTTATCAATGTGACTGCCAGCAGCACTGATGTATTCCTTGGAGACCTCTTGTTTACGCAGTTTTGCAATTCATAGTTTGATTTTTTATTGTGGTTCCAGGTATATATATTTCCAGGAAGACCAAACACACATCCGTATCTGCTTACATACCTGACTTCAAAGCTGCAGCTTTTTCTTAACTACAAGAGCCATAATAGGATGTCATCAACAACAGGAACATGCTGCAGGGCTATTCCACAACGTAAAACATGGCCAGGAGGACAGGCTTTTGCGAATGAGCAAAGCCTTTGTTAGAATGGGTGACACACACAGTTTGCACTGACAGGGCAACCCTGAGACAGGCGCTCTGCCACTGACACAGGAGTTACAAGCTGCCCATTAACAGAGCGAACTGTCTTATTTTTGTTCAAGCTCCTTGGTGGATTAGAAGCAAATGACCACTGTACCGAATATATAGAGCACTTGTTTAGATTGTGTTAACGCTGACCGCTTTACATATTTTCCCAGAACAAAGCCCTCTGTGTGATTCAACAGAGCTTAAGCCCAGCCCCTTTATTTGCAAAAAACCAGTAGTCAGTAATTCACCTTCTTCTCAAACCTGCCAACCAAATCTGAAAAAAGGCAAGTCTGTGCAGCAAACATTTTTGGATGGTACCTGCACAGGCATGTTTGAACTACACAGAGTTAATTAATTATATGAAAAAATAAAATATTAAACTAGTTCAATAATAGGTTATTGATAATTTTAATTTCTGAACTATTTTCATGGAAAAAAACAGAGTAACAATTAAATAGATGCATAAAGATAAGATAAGCAAACCCCTTCTTCCAATCCCCACCCAAAAAGAATGAAGGCTGAAAAAAATCAAGTCCTTCAATGCCCTTCAAAAATTTAACATTTTATAAAAGCCTTACACTTTTAAAGCAAACACTTTCTTATATAGAAATGTAACAGATATCAGATCAAAACTTCCTCCCGATTGCCCCAGAATTCTAAATATCTATCTAACCCTTCATTTAAGAGGGTAACAATTTTAACTTCTCATTAAAAGTTTTTGATTCCCTGCAAACAATAGGAGTCAGTACATTCTGTTATGCTCAGTTCATGTTTTGAAAGGTTTCTTCAAGACCACAGAGGCTAGAAACTTACTGTGTTAAAATCAGAGTCTAAGGAAAGCATTCTGATACCCAGGAAAAAAACCCAAATTGACAGTGCCCATTTTAAAAAGGAGCTCTTTTCCTCTGTGATTTTATGAAAAAAACCTGTAATTTTTCATTTCTGCAATCCAAGAGGTACTGAGCGATCAAAGCTGAAATACCATTTTAAATTATAAAATTCTCAGTCTGTTAGCTTGAGAAAACTACTTTTTTTATATTAAGACCCCAAGACTCCTGAAGGAGCTCTTCCAGTACTTGTAAAAGCAGCTGAGTGTGCCTGTTACTGGTTTTGAGAGCGCCATAAATTGTTCATAAACAGAGAGATCTTGGAGCTCCTGCATTTACATGCCTTTTCAAAAAAAGGATTAAATGCAGATTAGAAGCATTTGAGCTAAGTTCTTACCAAGAGGTTTGATGAACTTGCAGAAATATTGCCCTCCTCCATAAACTCCCAGGAATGCTACAGCTGACCAATAGCATCGTAATTATGTTCAGTGAAACAAGTATTGTTATTAAAGAAAACCAAAGAAATCAAACTAATCTCTTCTGTGTTATTTGCAGTCTACACTTGACAGTACCACTTAACGGTAATTTATCATAAATCTCGCCAAATTGTATCAGTTTGGTCTGTCATTTCAGTTTATATCCCTCTTTCCAGAGACATGATAATATGAACATCTCAAATTTCATTTAAAAAAAAAAAAAAAAAAAAACAAACACCCACCACCAGAATTTTTTTCAGCCCATTGAGTGATCAAGTAGAAGGTAATAAAATTTGACCACAGAGAATCATTTTAATGGTTGAAATGCACGAGTTTAACATGTCTGTTTAACCTCACTGTTTTTAAAATTTATTGTTTTGAAGATAATTTGAATATAGACTTATGCTTGGTAAATGCTTTGGAATCTGTGTTACTGACAATATCATTTATTGCATGTTACAAAGCTGGTGATGTTGAACATCACCTACTTTTACAGGATAGTTTAGTTTTCATAGTGCAGTCTATGAAATAATTTTAAAACAAAAAAGAAATTTTAAAACTAAAAAATCCTCTGGAAAAGTTACCACATTCAAAGTTTACTCCCAGGTGTACTGTGTGCTAAATTTATAGCAACAGTCCTCCCACCACAGTAAATTATTGGCAAATGGCTGTAGTTTTTTGCAACACTTGAATAAAGAATAACAATATATACTATAACAGTAAGGTACAACAAAATTTAGCATATCTAAAACCTAACAATAAAGTCAAAGTCTTCAGGAGAAAAGCAATTGTCAAAATATATTGCTTCATATGATCCATACCTTTCTAACGAGGTAGATGACCCAAAAAGTGGAGAAGAATGAGCACAAAGATATGTCAGGTTGCAATGATAAATTTGTACTTTTCTTCTCAAAAATCCCAAGAAATTAATGCTTTAATACATATGATTATGTACAATGACTGAATCAACTTGTCCTCCGGGAAATTTTCAGACAAAACAGGTTTGTTTATATTTAAAAGCATTATATTTTAAGAAAAAACCAAGATCAATTAATCAAACAACACTTCAGTGGAAGCATGCATTTAGGGATAAGAATTTCATCAGAGATGGGAAGCCCATCCATTTTGGAACAGCCAATGGGAAGGGTATTTATCTAAGATGCTTTTTTTTTTTTTTTTTTTTAAATCAGATTAGGGCGTTAAATCTCAGTCTTTTAACATGAGAACCTCCACTGCCTCTCTCTCAATCCTCTCATCTGAGATGTTCTATTTTGTGTAAATAATTAAATATCCTTTGGAAGAGGAACATGCTACATCTCCCACAACCAAGTTAAGTGCTATAATTAGTCTGCTCCTGAGAGTTCTTCTTACAGTCTGCTGCTTTCTCTCCTCTCTCTCAGTCTCTCCTTTTAATTTTGAATGATTTTTTTCAAGTAATATGGTTTATTCCAAAGCATATTGAAAATTTTGCAGAACTGATCAACTCTTTACTACTGAGATTCTGGCTTCTCACCTTTTACTTTTTGTTGGAGGGGGGTGGGGTTGGGGGTTTGGGGGTATTTTTGGTTTTGTTTTTGTTTGCTTAGGACTATAAAGACAACATTTAGATTAGGACAATTTTTACTTTACTACTGTTTAGAGTTACCATGAAACACCTGTGGAAATATACATCCCCAGGGACAGTGCAAAGGTACATCATTACAATTAGTCTCTCTATTATTAGATAGGGGGAGTTGCATAATTCAGGTGTAAACATAAGCAGGGACACCTGTGAACTTTATATGTTGCAGTGTTGTGCAAGATATAGATTTATCAAGTGATTTATATCTTTGGCCAAAAATGTCCCCTGCTTCAAGGACTCAAGCTGCATTACAGGACAATTTTGTGTTAGGGAAGCGAACACTAAGCCTTAAGTGTCCTGACTTTCAGGCCAAATAGAATAGAATAGAATAGAATAATTAAGGCTGGAAAAGAGCTCTAAGATCATGTAGTCTAACCATCAACCCAACATCACCATGCCTACTAAGCCATGTCCTAAAGTGCCACGTCCACACGTTTTTTGAACACCTCCAAGGACGGTGTCTCCACCACCTCTCTGGGCAGCCTGTTCCAATGCTTGACCACTCTTTCCATAAAGAAATTTCTCCTAATATCCAATCTAAACCTCCCCTGACACAATTTGAGCCCTATCTCCCTTGTTACTTGGGAGAAGAGACCAACACCCACCTCACTACAACCTCCTTTCAGGTAGTTGTAGAGACTGATAAGGTCTCCCCTCAACCCCCTCTTCTCCAGGCTAAACAATCCCAGCTCCCTCAGCCGCTCCTCATAACACTTGCTCTCTAGACCCTTCACCAGCTTCCTTGCCCTTCTCTGGACACGCTCCAGCACCTCAATGTTCTTCTTGTACTGAGGGGCCCAAAACTGAATGCAGTATTCGAGGTGTGGCCTCACCCATTCCTAGTACAGGGGGACAATCACTTCCCTGCTCCTGCTGGCCACACTATTCCTGATACAAGCCAGGATGCTGTTGGCCCTCTTGGCCACTTGGGCACACTGCTGGCTCATGTTCAGCCTGCTGTCAACCAGCACCCCCAGGTCCTTTTCTGCCAGGCAGCTTTCCAGCCACTCTTCCCCAAGCCTGTAGTGTTACATGGGGTTGTTGTGACCCAAGTGCAGGACCCAGCACTTGGCCTTGTTGAACCTCATACAATTGGCCTTGGCCCATTGATCCAGCCTGTCCAGATGCCTCTGCAGGGCCTTCCTTCCTTTGAGCAGATCACTATTCCCACCCAGTTTGGTGTCATCTACAAACTTACTGAGGGCGCACTCAGTCCCCTCATCCAGATCGTTGATAAAGATATTAAACAAGACTGGCCCCAAAACTGAGCCCGGGGGAACACTGCTTGTGACCGGTCTCCAACTGGATTTAACTCCATTCACCACGACTCTCTGGGCTCGGCCATCCAGCCAGTTTTTTACCCAGCAAAGAGTGCACCTGCCTAGCCCATGAGCCACCACCTTCCCAAGGAGAATACTGTGGGAGACAGTGTCAAAGGCTTTACTAAAGTCCAGGTAGATGACATCCCACAGCCTTTCCCTCACCCACTAGGTGGGTCACCAGGTCATAGAAGGAGATCAGGTTGGTCAAGCAGGACCTGCCTTTCATGAACCCATGCTGGCTGGGCCCAATCCCCCAACTGACCTGCACATGCTTGTTGAGCGTACTCAAGATGAACCACTCCATAATCTTCCCCTGTACTGAGGTCAGGCTGACAGTCAAAGAACATGCATGTGTGGGAGTAGCAACACAATTAGCAAGAGCACAACTGAGACCTGGCTAACAAAAGTTTTCCTTTAATGGCCGAACAAATTAAAGGTACACCAAACTACCGGTTGTTAATTCATGTGTCCTCCAGTAGTACTGGATTTTACATAGAACTCATTATTTCTATTATATTTTCTTTTGGTTTTCATTTAATTCATGAAAACATTATGGATATTTTTATCTAGGAAGTATATTTAATAAAGTATATGCTGTATTTTAAAATATATATACACACAATTAAAACTGGGTCAACAAATGCTATAGCTAGCGGTCCTGCAGTAATAGAAAGGTAGACTAGAACAACCAAACTGTCTCTCTCTCTGGTGCTATAAGGCCAGATGTTTAAGGTTAGTAACAAATTCAATTTGGGCTTTTTAAAAAGTGAGCACGATTTTCATATGAATCATCTCCCATTTCAATAATCTTGACACTAAAAAATGCTTGGCAAAGTTAGTATCTGAATACTTCTTAAAATCCAGTCTTTAACAGCAACGATTCAGTTACAGTATTTTCTCATTTTGTCCAGAAGCTTTTAAACCCTGTCACCAGATCAATGTCCATACATTTGATGTTCACTCTGTAGTTTCCTGATGCATGCACAAACTAGAAAAGAAGAATGTACATTACACAAGTGCATTGCTATCCCTTTGTCACAGAAAAAAAAAAAAAAAAAGAGAGAAATTGTTATTACTCTGTGACGCCAAAGTGTTTGCGGTATACGAATAGCATTTTTCTCATGTTGACATAGACTGAAAGTATGAGGATTTTATAATCTTAGGGTTTTTTTATTCTGTATTTGTTCATGTCCTCAAAATACTGCCTCTAGCACACTGATGAAAAGCCCAGGCTTTCATCTTTTTTACAATGATAGAAAACATTTTAATGGACAAAAGCTCTTGCCTTCAACTAAAGTAAATGAAGCTGCTTGACTGTGATGGGGAATTCAAAGGAGAATCTGAAATACTGCTTTCAAGAATGCTCTGACATGGTAGCGGAAAACAAGAATTCAGGGAGTTTTGCAGATTTCCAAGCTCAGACAGTATGTGGCAGTTTAGGATCTAGATTGCTATAAAACTGTATTGGGGTTGCATGGCAAGGTTTTGGTAGCAGCAGGGGGGCTACAAGGGTGCTTCTGTGAGAAGCTGCTAGAAGCTTCCCCTATGTCCAATGAGACCAATGCCAGCCGCCTCCAAGACGGGCCCGCCACTGGCCAAGGCCGAGCCAATCAGTAATGGTGGTAAAGATGGGGAAAAAACTGCTGCACAACAACAGCTGGGAGAGAGGAGAGAGAATATGTGAGAGGAAAACTCTGCAGACACCAAGGTCAGTGAAGGAGGGGGAGGAGGTGCTCCAGGTGCCGGAGCAGAGATTCCCGTGCAGCCCGTGGGGAAGACCATGGTGAGGCAGCTGTGCCCCTGCAGCCCATGGAGGTCCACAGTGGAGCTGATATCCACCTGCAGCCTGGGGAGGACCCCATGTCAAAACAGGTGGATGCACCCAAAGGAGGCTGTGACCCTGTGGGAAGCCCATGCTGGAGCAAGCTCCTGGAAGGACCTCACATGGACCCGTGGAGAGAGAGGAGCCCGCACTGGAGCAGGTTTGCTGGCAGGACTTGTGACCCCGTGGGGGACCCACCCTGAAGCAGTCTGTTTCTGAAGGATTGCACCCCGTGGAAGGGACCCATGCTGGAGCAGTTCACAAAGAACTGCAGCCCGTGGGAAGGACCCACGTTGGAGAAGTTCACAGAGGACTGTCTTCCATGGGAGGGACCCCACGCTGGAGCAGGGGAAGAGTGTGAGGAGTCCTCCCCTGAGGAGGAAGGAGCGGCAGGGGTGACGTGATGAACTGACTGTAAACCCCATTCCCAGGCCCCCTGCACCACTGGGGCAGCAGGGGTAGAGAAAATCAGGAGTAAAGTTGAGCCCAGAAAGAAGGGAGGGGTGGGGGGAAGGTGTTTTAAGATTCAGTTTTTATTTCTCATTACCCTACTCTGACTTGATTGGCAATAATTAAATTAATTTCCCCAAGTCAAGTCTGTTTTGTCTGTGACAGTAATTGGTGAGTGATCTCCCTGTCCTTATCTTGACCCATGAACCTTTCATTGTATATTCTCTCCCCGTCCAGCTGAGGAGGGG
The DNA here is from genome assembly GCF_030463565.1 of Pelecanus crispus. NCBI lineage: Eukaryota > Metazoa > Chordata > Aves > Pelecaniformes > Pelecanidae > Pelecanus > Pelecanus crispus. Next base: position 27,018,484 of record NC_134652.1, read on the forward strand.
GAGACATAGAAAGGCTTTGGTGGGCACCTGGCATCGAGCCAGGGTCAACCCACCACAAAAATAATGGAACAACTCCATTCCCTTGCATTTACCTCCATTTCTGTGAGATGATGATCTTCCAGTATCTAGGTCTCAGAATTCTCTAAGATGCTTTCTTGTATTTTAATTCTAGATGTCTTTTTCCAGCACAAGGCACAACGTTCTCCCTAACATATTATTTAGTTCTCCATAAATAACAATTCTGTTTCAACATTATAGGTACTAGAGGTTCAGTATCACATGTAATTCCACAGTTTTGAGGCTAAATTTCTAACTGCATAGCTGGGTGGCCCTATTGGGAGGAGACAGCTTACTCTGTACTTTAGATCCACTGCCTTCTTTGTGGCACAGAAGGAGAAAGGCTGTGTCTGGGGAAAGGCAGGAAGCAAAGCACAGCCAGAGCTAAACAAGAAGTAATGGAATACGCCCAGTGTATACATTAGCTTCTATTTAGCTTTAAAATCCCACGCCTCTTAAATTTTTCTGTTTATAGCATGCACATTTTCTTCACACTATTTCTTTCACACCATGTGGGCTGACACCGTTGAAAAGTAGGCCATGCAAGTTTTGCATGAATACCGTACTTCAAAAATTGTTCTGGAACTCTGTTTAAAGAGCCAGGTTGTTCTCTGCTGGTCCTTGTGCAGCAAGATGTGCTTTGAATCTGTGACCTATTACATTTGAACTACCTGTTGAAAGACCACAATTAATGTTGATTATATGAAAACTGAAGTCGTTTTAAAAACATACAAACATTTTCAAAAAAGATTAGCTTTATGCTTATTTTAAATTTCTTCTGCCCATTGTATGTTTGGCTAAAATTCACTTCAATTTCCACTTGAGAGAACCTGGATTATCTTTTTCCCTGGACCAAATCAAACTCCAATTTGAACCAACAACTCACATTCATCCAGCTTCATTATCCTATTTTTCAAGCTCCTTAGTTTTAATGATCAACAGTGTATCAGCATGCATTAGTCAGCTTTTTAATGTCATTGCAATAAAGTTGCATTAGCCATGAGCTTGAGAGCTCCTTTAGTTGCAATTTCATGGACTCTAGTTTACAATACATCCGTGTGTATTTTTCTGCACCATATGGAAGCAACTTGTCACTCATTACCAATCAACCAAAAGTGAACTACTTAGTCAAGTCCCTTCTTTTTATCAGTTAAATTATATTGCATGCTTTCATTGATAGTTTTGCATGATTTCTTGGAATTATAATTTGGAGAGGCCTGTAAAGCTGAGTGATATGACAATAACAAATATAAAACAGATACAGACAAAAAGCTTCAAGTTTGGATGCTGTAAATGATGGAAATTGTGCATGTTCAGCAGCGTCACAATGAGACACTTCCTCAGATATCTTAACAGATTAAGCTCCCAAATATCTAAAAAACTAGTGCACACAGAGAGCAAAAAATAACATTCAACGACACTTAAAACACTTAAAAAATTAATGAAAAATATTAATATTTAAATGCTATTTTTTCCACTTAGAAAGACAGACAGACTTATCGGCATCATTCAGTTCAGAAAGCTTATTTAAACCATGGTTAAAGGTAAATCTTACAGCATAAATTATTGTCCTTTTGCATTCATCAACTGGATAAACTGCTTTCAGCCAATATTTTTTCTTCCAAAAAATACACATTTGATGCAACCAAAGTTATGAAAACCTGCATGTATTTTGCTCTATTATTTGAAGTAGGTAAGAAAGTCAAAGTATTATTTCAATAATTTCAAAACTATATTTGTGGTTTTCTTCTATTTCAGAAATGATTGTATTTAATAGATAAATGTTATTTGATAAGTAAGAAAATTATTTATTGCTTTGTGCAAAATCTAAAATAGTATCAAATGCAACTTTAATTGCACCAACTTGTCTGATGTCACAAAAATAATCTGGCCTGTTACTTATTTCCATCAGTGTAATTATTCTTTCACAGCCTCTACTTTGTTTCAAAGTGCAGCTGCTTATTAGTGGTAAAAGTATTGTGCATCTGGAAATACACCTTCCTCTCAAGGGCCTTGCTGATTTACTAACTAGCAACAACTAACTTGTCAGTGAGTTTCCAGTTTGTAAAGGCACTCATTAAAATTCACGTTTTTAAGTGTTTACTGCTTTGTTCCCAAAGCAAACACTGGAAAGTGCTGTTGGGGGAAGGAAAATAAATAATCTTATGAATAAAAGTAACAAAACAGAAAGTACATTATCAGGTTTGGCTCGTTGTTCTTAGCTCCAATATGATGTCACAGCATAACAAGGCAATTAATGTATAATGCATTAGTAGTAAAAGGATCACTTCCCATTATGTGAATGAAACCATATCTACATTCTGTCTCACTGTATGCCTTTTTATGAAATCTGTATAGCTGGTACAGGGGCAAAGAGAAACTAATTTTTTTTTTTATTTTCTGATGTTTGGAGTGGCATTAAAGTTTCAAATCCTTTGAGACATCCAACTTGAATTTAGACTGGATAGCCAACTGTACCTTTATTTTAAGGTAATGCCCCTGTCAATCAGTAAGTAACTTAACCATGCACTAGCAAGTATATTCTAAACCTTTATGAAACTTTAAAAAGCAAAAATATTTACAGAATTTTACCCCATACCAACATAATCCACTTTTAGCAACATTGTCATCTTCAAATTACATTCCACAAGCTAGCAAGAAGGGGCAGCCTATTCTCTATTGTCTCTTCCATTGATATTTTTTCCTATCAGATTCTGTTCTCCTTTCTTTTATTGCCTTATGTTCTCCCACAGTTTTTCTACAGACATATTCTTCTTCATGAAAGATGTTTCTTCAGACTTTTAGGTAAGAAAGTTTTGTGCTCCATGTATATAGATCACTCTAAACAGGTATGCCTGGGCTGTTCAGCATGACTAGGGACAGTGTCTGACTCTGCCAGCGTGGAGATTCTTACCTAGCTCCCTGCTTCCCCTGCTGCCTGTTAACTGGCCATAATTGCCTGTGGCAAATGTGCTTGTTGTGCCTTTCACAAAAGAGCTTCCACACAGGAAAAACCTCCTATCCACAGTAATTATTTGGGTCGACATACTTATCTGAGCCATAGATCAGTGATTGCACGCAGATAGGTGTGGATAGCCCTGGACTGAGAAGTGGTAAATTTCTGGAGCATGTGCTTATGCCAAGTTTGCCTTTCTGTTGTCCACAGGGCTAGGAGAAACTCAGGAAAGCAGGAGCTGAATACACAGACATAGGGAAAGCAAGGAAGGAAATGCAGGTGTGCTTTGGTGGAAGAGTAGTTTAGGGTCCTAACTTAAGGATATGGAGATGTGCAATAAGATGATGAGGAAAACAGGTAAGTCTACCAGTAGTTTGTGGGAGAAGAGTGTGGATAAAAGAATGAGATTTCCCTGCAAATGACATTTGATAATCCTCATTTAAAACTATCCTGAAATTTAGCAAGTCAAGCTGCCAAGTCTGCTCTTCAGCCACCATTAGCTATGCTAAAACGACCTTCTCAGATGAACTACTTCTTTATCATCTGTTGCAATGCTTCCCAATCAAACTTCATAGCAGACAGTCCACAAAATTAATGACAAAAGCAATAGCCCAAGGAAGCAAACAAGCTAAAAGTGAATAGAATGACTAATAAATGGGTTGGGAAAGTGGAATCATAGGTATCAGGGATAGGACATATCGCACTAGAGTTTGAGATCTGAATGCAGTTAATCACACTTAAAATATTTGGATTACCATAGATATATCCTGACCTCAGAACAGTAAAAAAACCTCCCCTTTTCAAAAAGTCAACAGCTGACAGCCTACTCAAGAAGAGTCTTTACAACAATCTCAGCACAGTCTCTTCTATTTCATCCTAATGCAAATGATCTAAGCACTACTCAGTTTCAGTCTCTGTGCTGGGCTGGCGGAATATATAGGACTTGGCATTCCACTATTATTCAAAATACCTGAAGATAAGGATTATTTTATTGAACATACTCAAGATACAAAGAAAACTTTAAATGAAAGAAGCAGAGAGGATGGTTCCATTAACTTTAAAAAAGGTAAAACAGGCTGTGGACTTTGACAAATACTTGTTTTGCAAGGTATTAAAGCCCAGCCTAGTTTAAGACTTATGAGACAAAACTCTAGTTTGAATTTTAAGCAATCTGTTCATCACATGCTCTACTCCTTCAAGGACAGACATATTCTTTTGTACATGCTCTCAGTCTTCAAAAAACCCTGGGGGAAGTTTATTACTAATAAAGCCTGCCACTTGGTATGTGCTAATATTTGGGTGTACCTGGTAGAGTAGCTCTGAAAAGTTTTTCCTGCAAAATAATTTATTTGTTAGCTTTAGCAGGAACAAAATAACTTCAGCTAGGTATCAACCACACATTCCCTTCTAGTTTCAGGAAACATCCTGCTCTGGATGATTTTGATCTCTGCTGTCTCCTGACGGACAGCAAAGCGTTACTTGAATTTGCAAATGTAACACTGGCAAATAGACATGGTGATAGATACAAGATCCAACCTTCTATTTAGACCAGGCAAAATCTGCATGTTTTAGCAATAATGGGAAATAACACATTTTCTTTAAGGAAATTTTTACCTGGAGACGTGGTTTAATTGATTATGAAGCAGTAAGGAGGCATTTCAGTTTCTATTACAGTGGACACTGCATAAGAACTTGATTAAATGAAAGCTGTTTTTCTATTTTGGCACACAGAGATCCAGCTGCTTTAAAAGAAAGGTCATGTAAGTGAGGGCATCGGCATAATGTCCTTGGAGCATGTCTAAACTTCCCAAGCTCCCTGATATTTCAGCCTGCAAATTGGAGGAGACAAAAAACTTGCCACCATCTTTGTGTCAAAACTTCTTCAAGTACTTTGCCAAATCAGGTGAATGTTACTTTGACTAGTCTGAAATTATTGGCAAAGACAATTATAATATTAGTACAGCTTTTCTGCTGCTGTTAATTAACAGTAGACAGGAGTTTATTTCAGGTGTGCTATAATACCAGCCTTTATAAAATAAGATCCTAATTAATAACAACTAAGTAGGACATGTCAATTTTCAGGATATGTCAACAATCTAGACCCTATCCAAGGCCATATCCAAGCCAATTTCATATAGCTAAGCTGCTTTACTTGATTTAGATGACAGCAGCTCCATGGCAGCACGGTGCCAACACAAAAACTTCCCAAGAAACTACATAAATAATCAGGCATCTAACATATACTAAGTTCCATCTGCTTTTTCTATACTGCCAGAAGTACCTCATCTGGTTTTCATAAAATGAGCTTTGATACCCCAGTATCACTAATTATACTTTAAAGAAAAGATCTGATTAATTCTGCCTTGAAAATAACACCTGTGCTGTGCTAACGGACATGTAACATAGATGTACAAGTAACATTCTATTGGCACTACCCAAACTGAATAATGGCAATGTGTCTCACTGGGTTTACAGGGTAAATTAAAAGCAACAAAGAGCATTACAACTGCTGAAGACTGTCACCCTTCTTATTAAATACTATTTTATATACCAGATTTCTCATTGAAGCAGAAAGAATTATTTGGAAGATACTGTGTAATACTTGAATGGGGATAGGTGTGTATGTGTTTTTTTTCAAAACAAACATGCATGAAGTTCACACAAAAAGCTACTCAACCTACATGAATATCCTACATGGATATTCACTGCAAAGTTATGCAGTTTTGTCACCCAAAACATTATAAAATATGAATAATAATATAGGTGTGATAGTGAGAAATAAGATTGTTTTAGAAAAATGAAGATGCTGCAGTATTTAAAACTTTGTATTAGCATGCCCTGATACATATCCATACCTCTAAGCACTGTAACATGAATATGTCTTCCAAAACCTCAGTTCTAATCACACACTTGCCTCCAGCATTTCTGTTCTATTGAAGAAGGGAATTTTTTCATCTATTAGTGGAAAAGATGTCTGCCAGAACATAAATAAACTCACTAACATATTTGCAGGGGTTCTTGACTGACATTAGCTTGACTCCAATTTAAATCTGTTTTGGTGATCCATTTTACTGCTTTTAGGGGGAGCTGTGGATATTCTGATTCAATGTGGTCCAATGACTTCCAGAGCAGAAGGAGAACAATTTTGATTCCAGAGACGATAATACAATTGATGATACAACATACAGCTTTGAGTCAGTCATGGTTTCCTATGTATGTCATTTCTCCCATTTTAAATCTCATCTGTTTAAAAAAAAAAATCTCTTTATTGAGCTATTCATGTCACTGGAATTCCATGAAAATTCATCATATGATATTTATATTGACTTAAAAAAAATGATTTTTAAAAAATTCTTAAAAAAAATATATTGTACGATATTCCACAGCGCAAAGGAGGACACACTTGGAATCAAACCACATTATGCTTAACTAAGAGATTAGCTAGCTAATGGGATTAACAAAGAGATTTACAGCCTTTCACTTAGAAGACAAAGTTTGACAATAAAAAAGTTATTGCATAAGATTGTTCAACAAAGTATAATATATTTCTTAATGAATACTCATTCCTCATCTTACCTACTTACAGCATAAATATTAATTTCTCCTTTGCTAAAACTTCTGAGAAGCTAAATGTGAGGATGGCAACCGAAATGCCTCTCTTGAAAAGTTTCTCCTGTATATCCAGAGAAGCAGACAATAACATATCCTAAGTTAGCTCCTCAGTTTCCAGATGCTTTAATCTATTTCAATTTATGGGCCTTAGAATAACAATTGAAAAAAACAAACTTCCAATATACTTACAAGTATTACATTTAAAATATATTCTAAACAAAACTGTAAAATACATAGTGCATGTATTTCAAGAAAAATGTACTCTTGCAGACTGCCACAGATTGGTGAAACCAATTTGAATTTCTAAGCCTTTGTTTCTCACTTTTATTGCTCGATTTTTTTGTTGAGATTCAGCCAATTAAAAATGTGCTTTCTTAATTGACATTAAGCTTGTGTTTTTATTCCTTTTTAGAGGGGTAGAAGAATCCTTGTAGAAGAAGTGTAAAAAGTATGTCCCTACGGACAATACGATGTTAATTCTGTGTTCACTTTAATTGGCATGTCTTTCCTTCTGTGTTCTTTCTTCAAAATCTCCTGTGGCTTTTTTCCACTCACCCTACCATGTTTTTCACTACTTTTTTTCCTCTGCCTTCAACCCACACTTCAACTTCAACTTCTGCCAAGAGAATTTTAAGCCATTAATCGCTGAGTCAGGTTTCCATACTCACAACATTTAACCAAATTCAACTCATTCATCCATATAACAGTAAAATAAAGGAATTATAAAAATAGAACAGCTACTTTGGAATAATGGAGTGCCTTAGCTTTCTAGAGTTTGATAATTTCACTTGGTACATAAACATATTGAAGGGATAGACATGCATTAATCAGGACTGGCATACCCATCTAATCATGGTTTTTTTTGTTGTTGTGGTTTTTTTTAAGACGTTTATATTAAGAGGATCAGAATACATACAAGAAGAGTGACACAAGAGTGATTAGGCACTTACTGCATTGTGCTTACTTTTTAAACACTGAAATATTGTTTGAAATGCAAAACTTCACCAGGCAGCTGAATATCATCCTAACACGTCCACTGCCAGTCATTAAGAAAAAAAAAAATCCATAAGAGGTCAGTGCAACACTGGAACAGTTTTCCCAGAGACATTACGGAATCTCTGTCCTTGAAGGCTTTCAAGACTCAGTTAAATAAATCCACAGCTGGCCTAATCTCTTTGGTACTTCACCACTGCAAGGATTCATTCATGCAAAAACTTTACAAAGTTTTCCAAGTTGTATGTTAAAATAATATGTTGGGGAGTCCCTAACTGAAGGGGTATGAACAGCTCACAATGGTCAGAGTTAACCTGGAGAGTAAACCAAAGTTCATTTTATTATGCACTTGCAGTCTGTGTCTCTTTTATATCAGAACTATGACATTATTGTATTTTACCAGAATTACAAAATAAGAAGACATGAGAAACCAAATTGCATAGTCAGTTAGGTGCAGAATAGAATACTCTTTAGATAAGATGAGGGAAAAAAATAAGTTAAAAACCATAAAAAGAAAAGAATTACTTATATGAAAAAGTAAACAAAGCCAGCATATATTTTACAATGTAAATTTGAAACTTGAGACCAAGAGAACTATCAGTAATACAAGCAGAAACTGAAATGACTGGAAAATAAAATAGAGCAAGTTCAATTCACTACCCTACAGATCAACTACAAACGAAACAAAAATATAAGTGCTGAAAATTAAGATTTTTTTTATTGAAGTATATTATATCCCTTTCAAGATAATGAAAGTAATGTGGGTGGTTTGATATTTTCAAATTGTATGATGTTGCTTCTCACAGTAATGTTCCCTTAAAATCAAGGGATTTGGTAGTTACAAATGATCACAAACATAAATCTATTTTAATTTTAAACAGTCTTTTCAGCTGGAGGCCTTAAGGTCTTTGTTGCAGTTCTTATAAATAGACCTTGACCTAAATATCCTGAGATTAGGCAAGCCCTTAAAGAGCTACAGTTAAAGGCATTACCTGCAGAGGATTAGAGTAGACACATAGTCACGTTTCATACCAAACTATGACCTTCACCTAACACAAATGTCAAGTTCATTTAGGAAAGGTATCTGTACAAGGAAAACAGCACTCCCCTCAACCAGTGTTCTCTAAACCAAGTGGCTCAGCATATCTGATTTCATTCAGTAAGTGCCATACATAATAGGGACCTGTATTACAAAACTTTGCTATGCTCCATTCCACTGAGTCAAAAGCTAGACACTCAGGACTGTGTTCTCCCCTTAATGCATATGTAACTTCTGTCATTGCTAATGAAGCCTAATTACACTCATTAGTCCTAGTCAACACTTCCTATTCAACTTATTGATTGCAATAGGACTTGTGCTTTAGTGTGCAGCACCAACTCAAGACCACATAAAAGAAAACAATCACCTTATCTCCATATTATTAGATTTTTGTTCATCTTCCAAACATTGCTTTTTATTTAGAGGTTGGAGGATGGCAAATAGAACCTCATCTAAATAAATCAGAAAACAGATTTAAATTTAATAATGTTTATTTAAATTTATGCCTCCTCTTGTTGCCTATTGTATCCTGGTAATTGTAGTTGGAAAAATACCCCATGTATTTTTCCATGGATTAACTGTGTCATTTTAGAGCATCAGTCTTCTGCTGGAGATGTACACAGAAGAAAAGCAGCATAATCACTTTGCTTCAAACCAAGTTAATTTATCATGAAAAGGTGCAGAAAACAAAGAAATCTTTTGATGGATAGTAAGTTGATAGTAAGTTAAATAGTAAGTAAGGGATAAATAAGTTATAATGCAAAGCACTGGTAAGATATGGAGGAAGAGGAGAAAATAGTTTATGATGAGAAATTACTAAGCTTTAGCCAGGCTACAGGTTCCCCGATTGTATTACAGAAAGAAAAGCTACTACCACTATGAAATAATTTTGAAAATTAAATTATTTTTTTAAAAGAGGGCTGTTTGAGGACTTGGCAATTTAAATACAAACGAAGTTAAACCTATTTTTTTACTTGTAGGCCATTCTACTTTATGTTAATGAGGCCACAGCACTGAAAACACTTACAAATTTAACAACTGTAACTAGGGCCTGAGCATTCCATGGCTTCCTAGCATCATCATTTGTTGCTGAACTGGGATCCAAAATCTGAGCTTTGATTTGTTTAACTATCATTGCCATTTACTCTGGAAAAGTGAATTAGTACAGTGTTATCTGCCTCACGCTGCAGACAACAGGAAACAATAGCTTGGAGACACACCAGCTGTCAAAACTATCTCAGAGCTTGTAAACGCCTTTATTCTGTAAATATAGGATTATGTATATGATTTTTTCATTAGAAGTCAATAATTCACGTTATGCTGAAGCCAAGTCCATCAACATTTTTTTTTCTGTTTCTTCTCTCTATTTCATCCAACTCTAACTTCCCAATAATTACACACCAGTTCATACGTCTGGCATTAGCCCTTAGAGGTCAGCAGCAGGTTATCAAGGCGACAGAGTAATAGTGATGGGAGCCAAAAGAATAATCTATCTGAAATAATAAATTTAGTTGCTTAGGAAATAATGTGGTCATGCAAGCACAGAGAGACAGAAAGTGGGGTAATAGAACATGACTGTAAATTCCCTTCCCTTCTCTCTTTGTTCTAAGTGTAGAACATGGATAGCACTGCAAAAACCAAGGAATGGCAGAATGATGAGCAGAGCCGAGATTCTTTGAAAGTATTTTCCTGGGTACTTTTTTATTATAACATGCACTACAGAGAAGGACACTGTATCACAATAAAATTAGCTAAAATAAATAGTCAGAGAAATTAGGGGTAACTGAGCAAATTCACCTTCTTAAATATCAGAGTTGCTATTTGTATATTCTAAGAGCACAGAAAATATTTGAGATGTCAACATTTTCATAAAGTTAAAAAGAGAAATATATGACCATTCAATAGCTTTTTCCAACTTGAGTTCTGTCCAACTTCAAACACCTCTATACACTTAAGAAATACTTTCTGGGCTATCAAAGCTTTTACCACAGTCCCATGGTCATGGTAAATCACCTAACTATATGGGACTATACACGCCAAACCCAGAGCTGGCATAAGCAGAAGCACCTCCATTAATACCAGTTATACTGTGCCTACTTTCATTATCGTGCTTTGGGCTTTGAGACTCCAAAGCTTTAGGGATCTCCTATAATGAAAAGCTCTTACAATATTTTGATAAATTACTAGCATATTCTAACATTTAAATAGCAAGCAGTGTTACAACTAACCATTTATCTTCTCCTCAGAACTCCAGGGACACTACAGTAAAGGTATTCTAAGCAAGAATGCGCTCCATGTATTGTACATATACATCAAAACTATCAGCATGTTTGTTTGTTTCTTGCTTTGTCAGGTGGACTTCCTGTGAAGATTCCTGCAAATTGCCTGAATTTAGAATATTACTAGGAAAAACCAAAACAAACAAACAAAAATGTTTTAATTAACATATATTTTTGGTATAATACCTATATTTTTTGTAGTAATATATGGATTATATAAAATTAATATTTTGCTTACTTCTGTAACAGGTTCAAGCTAAAATATCACATAAAGACTTGCAAAATTTTTGAAAAACAGCTTAGCGTGAGAGCTTTTTCAACCAGTTCTCACAAACAGCAGATGATTCTCAGTCCTGCTTCAGGAATGGGATTTAAAGCAACATGGCAGCATTGCCTGAGCAGCTGAATATTACATACACCTTCATCTCTGCATTTTTTTGCAGACTCAGACAATATTAGTTAGTCTTCAGTAAAACAGAGAAAACTCATACCATAAATCTCAGAATGATGGTTGGTTTGGAACATATTCATTAAGTAAAAAGCACCAATTATTATAATTGGCCTGATAGAAAAGATAAATGTAAAGTAATGCCTCAATTCTATAATCTGATTCCATTAAAACAACATAATTAATTTTGGGGGGGGGTTGAATTAGTTGCCTTTTTTTTTTGTTGTTTAAACAGGAGGAAAACCATTGTTTTCCAGTAGAGTGAACTTCATTTATTTTCTCAAAAAATCAGACTAATTTTTATTGTGGCCTCCAGAAACTCTACTCATGGGTTAGACTCCAAGGCTGTTAAAGATGATATTAGCAGCCTATCAGGTTAAGGACAGCAAAATGTTAGTTAAATGTGTACTGCATTTTCTATAATTCTTTTCATAGCGAATACACATACCCTGCTGTTGTCTTTGCCTGAGCTCCACTGCAGCCAAGCCTGTGCCTGGCTATGTACCTCATGGACCCAGACCCTGATCCTGACCCACAGACCTGACTTTTCCCACCTTCACCTCAGGTCTGCTTCAAAGCTTGTCTGGGAACCTGAACTCTTGCCTGAACATGGTTACGGTTGCCAAACCTACTCTGTTGTTCTTGCTGGGGTACTGTAAGATGATGTCCTGATTGGTGAGGGCATGGCCCTGCCTGCCTGCCTGCCACCCTGAGCTCACTTTCCTCATGGGGCAGCTGGCTCTGTTGCTCCCTGACACAAGCTATTGAGGTGGAACACACAAAATGGAAGGTGAAAGTTCTCCACTTAATAGGTACATACAGGGAAAAAAATAACCGAGATATGGCTCTAATAATCCACAGCCCAACTCTGATTCTGACAGCAAAATATCTAATTGAACAGGACACTTATAACACCCTAGAAAGTCATTATCTATGATTCCCAACCTCATTGGTCAGGTAAATTGTGGGTATGAAGGTATTTGTTCCTATCTGTAAAGCATATCACTGAAGACTTTTTCTTGATCAAAAAAGAGTTATGATGCATGGGCTTTCAAATTATTCTTTTTTTAAGCAGATTTTTTCCAAATAAACTTTGCATATTCCCAGCCCCAGGAATAGGCTTGACAGTACAACTCAACCACAGAGCAGGAAAAAAGCCAAAAGAAAATCAAAAGAAAGAGTCTGCAAACTCTGTCCGAGATGCTGAGAAATTTGACTGAGTTCAGCTGGACTTCTCGGAACTTAACTGGGGAAACTAAGTGAAATTTGTGCATACACAAAACACTATTTAGGAAGCCTTTCTACCAGTGATGTCTTACTGCATGTTGTACAGGTAAGCACTCTGTCATTTACACAGAGCACAGTGAAGACTTTGGTTTGCCTCAATCTATTTTGCTCTCTTTTATGCGAGTGAATATGAAACAACAACAGTTACTTTGCAGCCATAAACTGAGAGTTTGTTAAGCAAGACTGACTGTAGTAAGTACTTAAGAGAGAAACAAATACGCTTTAAAAATTTTAACAAAAAATACCTGAATTTTACACAGTACAAAGCTATTATTAATTTTCTTCAGAACATACCCCTTAAGGCACAGATACCCTTTTTTTTGTTCCTTTTATATTTCCTCTTACCTTTGAGCTACTGAATATGTATTCCAATTTTTAAAATGTCACAAGCTAGTCTATGAGTTAATTACATGATCATGTGACATGGCCAGCAAATCAAATACAAAATGTACTCATTACTATGGCAAACAAAATTGAGTATTGTAAGATTCCCCTTGCCAAATGTACAAGGCTCACAAGTCAGGTATCAATTATTAAAATACTGTTTTAAAATAGAATTCAGTGTTCTTTTTAGTCATTTTCTGGTGTGAATTATCTAGAGATCATGTTTTTTGGCCCCGAGATTCTTTAATTATCTTTAATTATCTTTAATGTCTTAAGAAGAGAAAAAATTAATATTCTTAGACACATGATAAAATTTTCATATTTGTAACACAGTTATGGAAGGCCTTTCCACAAATATGTATTTAAGTAAAGCCTTCTTTAGTAAAGCATTCTGAGATGAAAACAATCCATCATTCATATATCTTAAAAGTTCAGGTCTTGAAAAGTGAATACAAGTCTTTACTCTGATCAAAGATAGGCTGACATGTAAAGCTCTAAAATGTAGGGAGATTTCTAGAGGCCAATAAAGATGGATGAACTGACATATTCAATTTTTGGAGGCAAGAGAAGAGCCAGAAAGACCAGAGCTATTTTAATATTAGTTACTAACAAAAATTGAATACTCTTTAGGTTTGTTACCAGCAGTCAGCAAAACCCTTAGGACATAATTTTTCTAATTTATTCCACAGTAAACTATTTAAAAGATACCTGATGTGTCCTCCATTTTTAAATGGTATATTTTATAATATTATTTTATTTCAAGACAAAACTTACAAATTCATTAGCCCAGCTTAATTGTATAATTTACTTTCTTTCACTGTATCTGTTCATAAACACATAGAGGTCAAGGATATGGCTTATAAAATAAATCATATCAAACCAAAATGCAACCAGCTAGCCAAAGTGTCATGCTCCCAACACTACAAATTACAAGATGTCCTGGTTTCAGCTGGGATAGAGTTAATTTTCTTCCTAGTGGCTGGTGTAGTGCTGTGTTTTGGATTTAGGATGAGACTAATGCTGATAACACCCTGATGTTAACACACTGATAACACACAGCAACACTTCAGTTGTTGCTAAGTAGTGCTTACACCAGTCAAGGACTTTTCAGCTTCCCAGGCTCTGCCAGGTGCACAAGAAGCTGGGAGGGGGACAGCCATACCAGCTGGCCCAAACTGCCCAAAGGGCTATTCCATACCATATGGCATCATGCTCAGTATATAAGCTGCAGGGAGCTGGCTGGGGGGCAGCAGTCGCTGCTCTGGAACTGGCTGGGTATCGGTTGGTGAGTGGTGAGCAATTGCATTGTGCATCACTTGCTTTGTGTATTATTATTACTATTATTATTATATTATTATTACTATTTTACTTTATTTCAATGATTGAACTGTTCTTATCTCAACCCAGGAGTTTTCTCACTCTTACTCCTCTGATTCTCTCCCCCATCCCACTGGGGCAGGGGGAGTGAATGAGCAGCTGCATGGTGCTTAGTTGCTGGTTAGGGTTAAACCATGACACAAGACTATAAAAAAATATTTCAAGGGAAGCACAGTTAACATATAATTGTTTCTGTGTGTAGAAAAACAAATTACTATGTAGTGTGGACAAAAACAGATTTTTTTTTTTTTTCCCCAGTAGATCATTCTAATTACTTGAAAGCTATCCAGTTATTTCACAAGTATCCATAGGACTTTTTGAAATTTCGATATCTAGACTGAAAAAAAAAAGCATTCTTGAAATGGTATCTATTCACTCATCTAATCTTTTTAGACAGCTGCAATTAGAGATCATAAACTCTGCAGATAAAGGACCAATTTTTTATGGTATGTTTATACATTGTCTTTTGCAAAATATGCAAAGTGTAAAATATTACTGTATTTTACATCATAAAAAATAGTGACAGTTAGAAACTTGACAGTGATGTGTGCATTTTCTCCCCATAACATTCTTGCCTTACAAGGCATTTGGGCTTCTCCCAAGGTGTCTTCCACTGCCACTGCATATTTGTGATGAAATACTACGTTACTTTTTTTCCATTGCTAACGCTTCCTTTTCCCTAGTGAATGTAGGTTCATTACAATCCATTCAGTGTTTCTGCTATAACATTCATAAGGTGATTTGTCAACACTGTGACATGACTATATAAAAGAAACAGATGCAAGGTCCCAGACACCAGCCTGATTAATGAGAAGAATGAAGTGTAATGAGAATTTCTAGTAGCTAATGTAGCAGCAAGAAAGAATCAAAAATAAACAAAGACTCTCCTGGTACAGACTACTTCTTATTAGAACTGTGCGAAATATGACAATACTTGTCTAAATCTGTGAACCACTAATAACAGTGAAATAGTTCTAAATCATGTCAAAGTTACATGATTAAAAACAAAACAAACTTAAACATACACTTTAAAATGTGCTATAACAGTGCCAAACATTTGTTACTGTCCACCCAGAGTTCACACAGATGATTGGGGTTTTTTATTGGCAAAATGTGGCTTTTCCTTGTCAGCAGAATGAGACCAGAAAAATCATTAAGCAGTGGACATAGAGCTGAAC
This sequence comes from Pelecanus crispus, assembly GCF_030463565.1. Taxonomy (NCBI): domain Eukaryota; kingdom Metazoa; phylum Chordata; class Aves; order Pelecaniformes; family Pelecanidae; genus Pelecanus; species Pelecanus crispus. The sequence goes on from NC_134652.1 coordinate 27,034,094, forward strand.
GATGGAAGCTAATTGGAGATTTTCTACTGTGAGGAAACTTAGGACACATGTGGTCTAATTTTAACAGGTGATGAATGCTCAACATGTTGGCATAATGTGAGACACTCAGAATCAGAAACTAATTCACTGCTTCTGTCTTAGGTTGTTTCCCCCTTCTGTCAGACTACCAGCAATTACCTTGCGTATCCTAGTAGATAAACAAGAAAACTCTTAGTCTACATTCCTGCATCTTCTGGACTTAACTAAGCACTGAAAATTGAGGACTAACTATTTTAGGAAATTTGCACACTGCATATGTAGTCACAGAAGGTTGAATGCAGAAATATAGAAGAAATTAGAGTAAAACCACAAGTCATTCAATAGTAAAATTTATTAAGTATACTTTAATACTCAGATGTGAATAACCTATACTGAGTGAGCTACTGGACTGTCAAGAGATTCTGACCTTCAGATTGCTTCTTCAGAAAAGGCTGTATTGTTCCTGAAAAGCATAGCCTCTGGCTAGCTCACTGTTTTGAAGAAAAAAAGGTAATGATCCGCAATATACATTAATTTTACTAAAGTAATTTCTTTTATCACTTGACTTACTGGCCTAGTTCAATGTTCTGAACTGGGAAAAACAACATTACAAAATCATATATAGACCAAAGATACACATTTCTATCTTTTACTAAGATGGTATTTCCCCACTGACTATGGCCCAAAGGTAAGCATTTGATGCCTTTCTCGCTTTGAACTAAAATTTTCAAAACTTTGATCTTAGGAACCTCTTTTGCTAAAGTTAATAATGTATTTATGTTCTTCATGTGTCATGGTATTAGAAGGAGCAGTTTACCTGTCCACTGAAGGTTTCTCTTAGGATGAAATGAGCTAGGCGCTGCCTTACCTATCTCCTTTAAAAATTCCATCCAAACATATTACGTACCCATTAGGACTACAGTCTTATTCATCGTTTTGGAAATTCTGGAAAGTAAGCATAACCCAAGCTTACATTCCCTCCCAATCTTATTTTTAGTCTTGTTACCAGTGGAATAAGACATTATGCTGACTATTGTATGGCCAGCGTATATTCCTCCAAAACTTTTTCTTCTAAGTTCAACTAAGTTTGACGAAGCAGTTAAGATCTCAAAATTATTAATATCTTGTATTCTTGATAGTCAGCATCTGGAGACAGTGTAGCAATCCTATTAGTGCTCCTTCTGAGGAAACAGCAGAGCTGACCCTTTAGCCGCTTTTACCCATAGAGCAATGGCAGTGGCTAATTAAGGCCATTAGCACACATATAATTCCAGACCACTACGGTATGCCATCTATGATCTTCCTGACAGGCCACACAATTGAACAAAACAACTTTAAGAAGGATTTTAGGACATGGGGAAAGAGAGATGGGATAGCACCGAGACTATTATATGGAATAGGTAATATATGAAAGAGATAACTGCTGCGAAAGTTTCACTGACATGGAAAAAGTAAGTTGAGTGTAAGTTTTGGGTCAAAAGGGGAGCAGGAAGATCCTGGAGATATTGCAGCGAGAAGGGTATTACAGATACACCATAAGAACAGTGTTTCACTAGATCCATTAGTTGCACAATGAATAATAATGAAATACTACTTTGAATGAATAACAACAAACCTTACATATGCACACACTCTATACATTAGCCATAACAACTCTCAGAAGCTGATCATTCAGTCACACACTGAGGCCTCACAGGTGTTGGTTAATTCAATGGATGAAAGGAGCTGAGAGTCCTTTCTAGAGCAAAGTCAGTGCTAATGACTAAATTTTGTGGCGGAAACCAAAGAGGAACAAAACTTTAGTTTTGCCATTTCAAAACTGTAAGTATAGAGATATATTAAACGTATTTCAGACTACATCTCCTTCAGGATTGAGAAAGCAAACAGAAAATTAGATGGGGTCACCATGTCAGTGGCAGGGAAAACAAACAGCTGATCTTGAGAGGCACTGGCAACCTGAAAATTATGCTTGTGCTTTTAAACTAGGATGGAAATCTCCACACCAAGTATGCCATCAGTCAGCTGTATTTTTTTTTTTAGCTTTAATATCATTGCATAGCACAAATGTGGACATTTTGGCTTATCATCCCACTTAAAAAATAAAGTGGTATAGCTGCAGAAATCTGTCTTGATACTGTGCCTAATGTCACGTTTCACAGAGATTCCTCAAGACAAAAAAGGACAGGCTCCCCTACTATGACTCAGGGATCTTTTGAATCATACCTGCTATTACAAATTGGCTTGGAGAGCATCTTTCCATGTTATTTTTTTTGTGCTTTTGGAATAAATAGCCATTGTTGCTATCAAATTCCAGCCCTCTCTCTCAAAAACTAAATCAAAAGATATTAAACAGTTACACTGTTCCATACATATGGAGATATGTGTTCTCTATGCATACATGGAAATATTTTCACATTTGAGAAAAATCAACTGAAGAAAAACCAAATTTCAGGAGAAAAGTAAAACATAAGGGAGGAGTTTTAAACAGTTCCCTCTCAAGGTAATATTTATAAATGAAATGGAAGCAGAAAATTCAAATGCCTATTTCTTGCAATAAACTGAACATCCATGTATTATATATAAGCTCCAGTAAACAGGTGCACATGCCTGGATTTATTAAAAATTCAGCACTGTTGGGTTGTAGTTACTTCAGTCACTTACCTGTTCTCCATTATAGAGCAACTTCATGTATACACCACTGATATAGAAACACATAGAACTAATAGTATAGTCTTCATCCAAAATACATATTAACAGAGCTCCCTTAATGTTAAACATACTATTTTAACACACTATTTTAAATATGTTCTTTGAAGTCTTTTGAATTTTTCTCTCTTTTAGTGGTCTAGAAGCAATTACTAATCATTTTCACAACCATGTATATGTGCATGTATCTGCAAAAGGGAAGAGCAAGGTATAATCTTTACTGACACAATCCTTCTCTGTTCATATTTCTTTGCTATACAACCAGAATTTTCACTACTGTAAGTGATGTGGTTGTCAGAAACATGCTTTCCTTTTTTTCAGTGCTCATATCTCTTATGCTTTGTTTTAAAACAACCTTAGTTCCATGAAATGTTACTTCCTCTCAAAATTCTTTCATTGATGCAGTCTATGTACCACCCGCTTTTATATCTTCCTGATCTGCCTTGGAAGTTCTGAGGTACAGACAATGTGTTCAAAAGACAGCAAAAACTGTAAAAAGCCTGAGCATACAGCATGAAGTACACTCCTCCATTCCCATAAGCTTCTCCTTGCACCATGCAACACCTGAATTGGCTAACACACTGTTTACATTTAAGAATTAAAGACTTGACACAGCGTCCAATAAGCTCAATAGAAGTCTTTCCACTGATGTTATTTGGCTTTGGATGAGGTCCTAAACTAACAGAGGTCATTATATTGTTCTCTTGTTCCTTGTTTTTCCTCTGCCAGTCACTCCAATTCCACTATGATACCATAGGACCCATCATAGAAAATGGATTGACTTTTACGTGGTCCCATTGACAAACCCTGATAGCCAACAGAAATATTCACATCTAAAGATACTCATTTTTCAGTACATTCCAGATAGTGCCACATCTTGGTTTAGTCAGCTAACACCAATGAGATAGTTTTTGGCTCTTCAGTTGCAATTTAGTGTTTGGAAATTAACAATTTTGAACTCCATTAAGAATTTCAAGTCTAGAACGAGCCGGTTTGCAACAACCCTTACCCATTCCAAATATCTCTTAAATCCTAGCTTATAAAGGTCAAGTTTTATAATGCATAGTTCTATTTATATGCAAATTATGACATAGAAAAGGGTGAATTCTTGAATTTTATTTACTTTCCTCTCAAGAATTTCCTTCTTTTATGCTTTTGTTCTTATCTTTATGTGGTAGTTTTCTTTTTGCCTATCACACCCCGTTTATCTGGGTGCTCAAGAACAAAGCAATAGCAACAAAGTAATTCAGAGAATTTGGGAACACTGAATGCAAACTGCACTCTCGCTGACCCTCAAGGAAAAAGGTACTTTTAAAATGTATTTTATCTGGGAACAGAAATTATACAATGCCTTTAAATGGCGGTTTCTAAAATCTATTCCACAAAAAAGCAACTTGGTGATCCTGGAGGTTTGAATAAATCACAAGCAATTAAAACTGGGTGTGAGGCAGATTGTAGATCTGTCTTAATTTCAAACCCCTGTAAGCTCAGCATTGGTCCTTCCAAGACTCTCCACATGGATCCAGAAATAAATCCTCCTATATAGGTTAGAGTGAAACATGAGAGCACACTGGAAAAGAAACACTGCTTTGTGGGAAAGCAATGCCCAGAAGAGCTTCAGGCTTTAAAGAACTAATAAATCCGGCCTCCTGCAGATGCTATTCTACTAACTTACCATTTCTTTCCTTAGTGCATCTGTCTAGTTCACTATATACCATGAAATGTGTTAGGAAGTTCATTATGGCTGGTTAGCTAAGGTAGTGCTGAGAGGGGAATATTACCAGCTAAAAAAAGAATAAGGCCCGGAGGGCGGCGGGGGGTTGGGTGTGGAAAGCTCCCTGATTCTTTTGAAAGTATCCTATAATTCTGCTCATTTTAGATTTTGTTTCTATCTCCCTTAGAGGTGATAAGAACTGAAGATAGTTATTGATTATTAGGATGCTTTCAACATTTCAAAGAATTAAGTATGTGATTAGATGGTAACACAACAGCAGTGAGAGAACAGCAATAACCTGTCTGATCCTTCTTTGAGTGACTTTGTGGCCATTACACTGGATATTCAATTTGCTAAGAAAGTAGTGAAGCTACTTTGAACTTTGAAACGAAAAGAAAAAAATATTTAAGTCTTTCAGGAAGACTTGTGGGGCATTATTGCAGAGTAAATCAGTAAACAAACAATTTAGTCACAAAACAATGAAGAGATTACCCCATGTGCCTCCACATATAACACTGGCCTGAGGCTTATCTTGTAAGCACAGTAATAAGGAGTCTTATTTTTGGGAAGCTATTATACTAAAGAATGTACATCTTTAGAAAGCACATATATATTTACTTTACTAAGAATATTGATCACAGAGCAGTGAACTTCTAAACTCAAGTAAATAAATAAATGATTTTGGCTAGAGTCCATTTTACTTTTAACACAAAAGGCCAAGGCTGATTCTCCTTGCAGTCAGTTCTGTCTTCCAGGCTCCATGCAGTAGGACAATGCTGCTATAATGAGCAATGCAGGAAAACTAAAATGACTTTTAAACCAAACCTTGCTGTTACTAATTACTATACTGTATTTTTAGCAAATTCATGAACGTACATTTTAGTGAATTCAGCCCAAGTAATTAAAAAAAAAAAAAAAGGATCCAATGCTATCCTCCTCACTCTGAACAAAGTTGCCAGTAGTTCCTATCAAAAAACCTCCTCTTAATGGTAATGAAAATGTGGTACCTTGAATGATACATGCTGTCTTCCCCAGTGCTGGCGTTATGTTCCACTTTGACAAGTTACTTTAGTAATTTGTGGTTTTTATTACTAAAAATCATCTCCACTGTACTCCTGAAGCATCTGATTTGAATAACATTAACATGATGTGGTGAGGTGAGAGCAGACTGGCAAGGGGGAATACTTCAGAGACTTTTACTTCCTGGTTTTGCATCATCTTATAAAAAGAAAATTAATGCAAAATAAATAATCATTTTCTTATTCATAACAGCTAACTTCCTGAATGCAAAACAGGGAATGTTTCAAAATAAAACTGGTTAAAGGCTGCCTCTGAATTTTAAGCCTATAAAAATTATTGAAATATCACTTCATTTAGAGACTATTAGCCAATACACACATTTTTAAAATTACAAAGGGTATAATAATGTCTAATTATTAGCTGATAACAAAACATTTATACACACACATATATGGACTTGATGGTCTCCAGTGCAAGTGAGCTCATCGGTGACATCAAGACTGGAGGCAGCCTGGGCTGCAGTGATCATGCATTGGTGGAGTTCACACTCCTGAGGGATACGGGAAAAGCGAGGAGTATAGTCAGGACACTAAATTTTAGGAGTTAGTCAGAAGGACCCCCTGGGAAACGGTCCTCAGGAACAGGGGAACGGAACAGAGCTGGCAGGTCTTTAAGGACACCTTCCATAGAGCGCAAGAGCTCTCAGTCCCCAAGCGTAAGAAACCAGGCAAGGAAGGGAAGAGACCAGCATGGCTGAGTTGAGACATGCTGGTCAAACTAAAGAGCAAGAGGGAATGGCACAGGCAGTGGAAGCAGGGACAGGTATACTGGGAAGAGTACAAGGAAGCTGCCTGGTTGTGTAGGGATGGGGTCAGGAAGGCCAAGGCGTGACTAGAGCTGAATTTGGCAAGGGATGTAAAGAATAACAAGAAGGGCTTCTACAGGTATGTCAACCAGAAAAGGAAGGGTAAAGAAAGCGTACTGCCCCTGACGAACAAGAATGGCAACCTAGTACCAACAGACAAGGAGAAGGCTGAGGTACTCAACAACATTTTTGCCTCAGTCTTTACCGGCAACCTCTCTCCTCACCACTCCCAGGTTGATGGACCGCAAGATGGGAACCAGGGGGGTAAAGCCCCTCCCACTGTAAGGCAAGATCAGGTTTGAGATCACCTGAGGAACCTGAATGTACAAAAGTCTATGGGACCTGATGAGATGCACCCCAGAGTCCTGAGGGAACTGGCTGATGTAGTTGCCAAGCCACTCCCCATGATATTTGAAAAGTCATGGCAGTCAGGTGAAGTCCCTGGTGACTGGAAGAAGGGGAATGTTGCGCCCATTTTTAAAAAGGGAAGAAAGAAGGACCCTGGGAACTACCGACCTGTCAGCCTCACCTCTGTGCCTGGGAAGATCATGGAACAGATCCTCCTAGAAGCTATGCTCAAGCACATGGAGGACAGGGAGGTGATTGGAGACAGCCGGCACGGCTTCACCAAGGGCAAGTCCTGCCTGACCAACCTAGTGGCTTTCTATGAAGGAGTGACTGCATCAGTGGACAAGGGAAAAGCAATGGATGTCATCTGTTTGGACCTCTGTAAGGCCTTTGACACAGTCCCCCACAACATCCTTCTCTCTAAATTGGGGAGATATAGATTTGATGGGTGGACTGTTTGGTAGATAAGGAATTAGCTGGATGCTTGCATCCAGAGGGTCGTGGTCAATGGCTCGATGTCCACACGGAGACCAGTGACAAGTGGGGTCCCTCAGGGGTCTGTACTGGGACCGGTGCTGTTTAATATCTTCATCAGTGACATAAACAGTGGGATCGAGTGCACCCTCAGCAAGTTTGCAGACGACACCAAGCTGAGTGGTACGGTTGACACGCCAGAAGGACGAGCTGTCATCCAAAGGGACCTGGACAAGCTGGAGAGGTGGGCCCCTGTGAACCTCATGAGGTTCAACAAGGCCAAGTGCAAGGTCCTGCACCTGGGATGGGGCAATGCCCAGTATTAATACAGGCTGGGGGATGAAGGGATTGAGAGCACCCTGTGGAGGAGGACTTGGGGGTACTGGTGGATGAAAAGCTGGACATGAGCCAACAATGTGCGCCTGCAGCCCAGAAAGCTATCCGTATCCTGGGCTGCACCAAAAGAAACATGGCCAGCGGGTCGAGGGAGGTGATTCTGCCCCTCTGCTCTGCTCAGGTGAGACCTCACCTGGAGTACTACATCCAGCTCTGGAGCCCTCAGCACAAGAAGGACATGGAACTGCTGGAGCGGGTCCAGAGGAGGGCCACAAAAATGATCCGAGGGCTGGAGCACCTCTCCTACAAGGCCAGGCTGAGGGAGTTGGGGTTGTTCAGCCTGGAGAAGCGAAGGCTGCGGGGAGACCTTGTTGTGGCCTTTCAGTACTTAAAAGTGGCCTATAGGAAAGATGGGGACAATCGTTTTAGCAAGGCCTGTTATGACAGGACAAGGATAATGGATTTAAACTAAAGGAGGATCGATTTAGACTGGATAGAAGGAAGAAATTTTTTACAATGAGGGTGGTGAGGCACTGGAACAGGTTGCCCAACGAGGCAGTGGAGGCCCCATCCCTGGAAACATTCCAGGTCAGGTTGGACGGGGCTCTGAGCAACCTGATCTGGTTAAAGCTGTCCCTGCTCACTGCAGGGGGGCTTGGGCTAGATGACCTCTAAAGGTCCCTTCCAACCCAAAGCATCCATGATTCTATATGTACATATGAAATTGGACTTCAGTAGAAAAAGGACTAGGTTTTTCAGAAGCATTTAACAACTTAACTCTGATAGAAATAAATAGGTCTCAAATACCTAAATCCTTTTAAAAAACTAAACAAAAGACATTCTACCTTTCTTTCCTTCTACTAGCTCATAAATGACTTTTACCACCAATAAATATATAAATATTTAATGACAATCTGTTTTCCCAAAATAAATGTGCCAAAAATTTCAGAGAAGGTTCTAGTTTAGTGTGCTGGTAGACTTTTTCAAAGTCCAAGCAGAATTACTTTTATAATTAGATTATCCCTACCATGTATTGAACCTCACAGCAAAAAAATTCACATGAAAAACAAGGAACAAGGCTGAGTCCCAAAGTACTAAGTTCTACAGAAAGTGCTTGATGGCTTTCTTCATGGAAACAGCATTAGCAGAATCTGAAAAGAAACTGAGGGACAGCTGCAAATGCTAATCACACACACACTTCGGTAAGAAAGAATTTCAGTATTTAAACAAGATGACCATAAATAAAGTTAGGAATAAAGAATCACTAATTAGTATGTTCATGTTTAAAGACTTTAAAAATTTCTTAGTTGGTTTTTCTAACACTTATGAGGCTGGCCTTGCCAAAGGTGGTAACACCACTGTCGCCAGCTAAAGGATTTTTAAAGATCAAGGCAAACTGAAGTCTGTCTGTCTAGCACAGCCTAAAAATCATTCACACAATAGAAAGCCCAATAAACACTTCATTGCCTCTAGCAACCACCTGCTCTGCCCATATGTGGTCACTGAAAATCTAGTATAAACCCTACCTTCTTCACTAGTCTTTATTCATAGATGAAAGCAAGTTGATTTTCAAATTGCATGGCCAGTATATGAAGAAAGCAATTTACATTAAATCTCATTCACTAAACTCATATTCCTGCCTTCACTTGAGGCAGTGCTTTACTCTTGGGAGCATATAGTACAAATATTAGTATTACATTGGACTTATCTTCATTCTATAATCTGGATCAAAGAAATCCCAGAAACCTATTGTCAGTTTCTAGAAAAATGGAATGAAAGAGGGAGGAGAATGGAGGAATCACAAAGAGAAATGTTTCTTCACTTTCATTATATTACAACATCAAGGAGAATTTACTTTATAGTGCTGGCTCAAGCATCTCATGATTCCATGCACTGCAAGCTCTGACATGCAAATAATGACTTAGTGGGGGCTTTAAGATCTGTCCATGGATAATTCAAATTACTGGCATTCAGTGGATGCCTAATCCCTTAAATATCTCCTTAAAATTCTAATCTGATATAGGTCCACAGAACATATCCAATTACAAAGTTTATTTTCACCAAGTTTCTGCCTCTTCATACTAGACAGCGTAGTTCATTGTATGGCTTCTTACTTTCATCTGCCTACTACTGTGGCATACAGTTCATTGAATATTTTATGTTTCCCAAAATATTAAGCTGGGTTTTCAAGCATCAACAACTCAGATGTAATTAAAAGAATGCTAGAACATAACAGATGGATTCAATCCTTAAGTGTAATAAAATCCAAGAAACAAGGGAAAGACAGAGTGCGAGAGAAAGTGGGGAAGAAAGAAGAAAGCCTAACCCCTAGCAATAAACGTTCAAAGTTTTGGAATTTGCAATCGATGCAAAAAGTGAATTGATCAAGTGTTTAAAGACACTGGTCATTCCAAATGACCAGTTACAAAAGTTAAGAGGCATACAGAACAAGATTAAATGGAGAACTTTATTAATCGGATATTGTAAAAGGAGTTTTGCCTCTATCACAAAGTCAACAAATCTGCAAAAAACCTAAAATTGGGAAACTTCCCCCTTAGTATTCCACCTTCAAAATTTTCACTCATTTCTTAAGAATGAGGCAAATGAATGATGGCAAATGAAGCTTTTCTGGTAGAACATAGTTCCCACCTGTATGTAATCTTTGATTAAGTATTAGTGCTCAACCTTTTTGCCAGCATTTTCACAAATCATGAAAATAAGCCAGAGCTGGTTGGAAGCAGTTACTGAGCAGCATACACTGCCAGTATCCTTATTACATTTGTATTGTGATGAGGTCTTCTCAGCTGTCAATCCCATGCTCTTCTCTAGAATTATATTCACTTAACAAGGAAGAAAAAGGATGCAAAATAATACGTCTGCATCTAGCTTCCTGACATCAAATGTGTACATAATTATATACATCACTAAAGATTTTTGTCACTACAACACTATAAGTCAAAGTAAATACCTGCAAAGATTTCCTTTGTCACAAATTCAAATAAAATGTCCATACTGCCCATGTGCAGAACAGAACAAGGAGCCCAGACTTATTTATGGGTTTTGAATGTCAAGTGTCTCTTTGTGCATCATGCAAAGAACATCAGACCTATATAATGAAATGCATGATGTCAGCTGCTGTGTCTGGATGCTGTAAAACAATGCAAAACATCCTGATGTTGTATTTAAATTGACAGGGCTTACTATATTGGGAGTTTTTGCTGTCTCATTGGGAGCCCGGGGACATTGCTGTCAAACTAAGAAGCAAAGATTGCCCTGTGAAGGGAGCCCTGTCAACTTCTTTTGCATCTTCCACAGTAAATTTTTGTCCATATTGCTCGTACTTGGAGACTCCATGTGCTTACTTCAGTTTCAGATCCACATCTTTAAGTTGTCAGTCATTTGAAACAAATTCTACCTACCATTTCTTTCCATCAAATCAAAGTGAAGCTAACCAGTAATGGAATCACCTCAGTGCTATGTTTTCTGGTTAGAATCAGCACCATCAGACTAACTAATTCCTATTTACTGAAGAACAAACAAAAGGAGTAGTCTCTGCCTCCTCAACATCAGTGAAACTACTGACCAATCCCCCTTACATGTAGCTGCACATTTATACTTAGTACATATTTCTGCTTATCAAAGCTTGCTGATCTCATGCAAATCAGATTAAAATACATTATACAAAGAAAGCTATATATTCAGTACAGCAAACCAACCCATTCTGACCCAGAAAAAAATAATGCTGATTGTGGCATATCTCTAGACTTTGGAAAATCCACTTGCCAGCTTAGCTTGGGCTCAAGTAGACTGGGAAGAAGGGAAATCACATGAAAATCAAGATTTCTGTGAGGCTGGCATTCAGACATGATTTTACAATGATTCATTAAGCTGTCTTGAACCCAGAAGAAATGGAAAGAAAGGTAAGCTGCCCTCCAGATTCACAAGAATCAAATACAAAAAATGGCACAAATAAAAATTAATTACTTCAATTGTATCCTTAGTCTCTTTGAACACCATGTTATTAATACATAATAAAGAATGCCATACAAATTTTTAGTAGTTTGCTATCCTAACAAGTGTTTTGATACTTTTGGATAAACAGGTATTTTACAGTCATACACATTTGTGGTGGTTTTTTGTTGCATGCATTAGAATCCCAGTCCTTATGAGTTTTTACAGACCAAGAAACTAATTAAATCAAATTAGGTTTGGGTTGGGTTTTTTTTTCCGAATAAGAATTTCAGGCCTACATCCGTTAGAAAGGACAATTACTATTCTGCATAAATATCCTGCCACTGGTCTCCTAACAGTCAGATCTCTATTTTCTGGTTTTATTATTCTTAGATATTGGTGGCATTGCAGTATAAACATGAAAATGGATGGATATTTTCTCTTGTAAACCTAACACAATCTGAATACTCATAAGTGGATTTAGAAACTACTCTAACATCCAAATGACTTATTTTTGTATGAACAAAACAGGTTTGTCAATGGGCTGCTGTTGGTGTTCTGCTTCACTAACACCTAACAAAGAAAAATTTAACTTATATTGCTACTGTCAATCAGAACAAGAAAAAGCGGAAGTTTGTTGTTTGGGAGTTATGGGTCCTTGGAAAATTAAGCCCCTGAGATTAAGATGAGAAAGAAAAACTGGGGTACTTAGCATTATCAGGTGCTTTTAGTCTTTGTCATGACTTACATACCAGAAAAATAGAACTATAGCTAACTGCATTGCATTTAATTCACATCATTGAGAGTTTCCAGCTAAGTACTGAAAGCTCTTCCTGTAAAAGTTAAGGTCTTTGGGGAAAGTTTCTGACAGGAACAGTCCTGTCAGCTTCTCTTTGGCATGCTTAAGGCCTGTAAACCACTTTTGATGGAGCTACCTAGCATTATTTACCAAATAGCTAGGAGTTCATTTCCTTTTTAAAAATAATATAAAATACCATAGCTTTCCATCTCTCACCCACTTTTTAAGTTAAAAGAATTAGGTATTTCATCGAGCTTCACTAAACCACAATGTATGTGAAAAATACCTATTCCAGGCAATATAAAATTCATAGCTAGCCAGCTTTCAAAGAACAGAAGAAACTCAGGACACCTCTGTTTAATTGACTTCTAAGAACACAAATTTGTCTGATTGATGGACAGGTGACACTGTAATGTTGTCTTCTCTTGCAGTATTGTGACAAGATGAAAATAACTTAGATTTATTGTAATGAATGCTGATGCCAAACATTCAAGCTGAAAAATAAAGACAGACATACTCATCCTGCAGCTCGGTTCCTACAGAAGTATTAATTTGGAAATCCTGGAAATCCCCATTACAGATAGCTTAGTTATGCTTAATTTCTTAAGCAACATTAGTTCAAAGGTTAGACTTCACATTAATCAATACCTGTAGACAGAGCTTGCTTATGCACCCAATTATATTTCCAGACACAATTATATACTTTGTGATTAACAAAAAGAGTACAGTGACACTAGTTTTCAGTAGAATAGAAGCTTCATTAAAGAAGAGCTAAAAGGTCTGTGGAAAGAAAAGTGACCATAAAAGTATCTGAAGTCCCAAGCCATCCTAAATACTGGAAAATCACCTGATAGCATATTGCAGAAAAGAAAGATGCTTTATTAGCCTGGAAAGGCTGTGAGCATATTCTTCTCATGCCAAAACCACATACAGATGACAAAGAATATGGCTTGATTTTGGCAGTGAGGTTTTATAAACGGAAACTGCTAGAACAGGCTATTTGGAAAAATCTTTAATACTTTTAGTATGGGAATATACTAAATATAGAATTACCAGGACATCATAGAATATCTCAAGTTGGAAAGGACCTGTAAGGATCATTGAGTCCAACTCCCTGCAGCTTGCAGGACTACCTAAAACTGAATCATGTGACTAAGAGCATCGTCCAGATTCTTCTTGAACTCTGACAGGCTTGGTGCCATGACCACTTCCCTGGGGAGCCTGTTCCAGTGACTGACCTCCCTCTCAGTGAAGACCGTTTTCCTAATGTCCAATCTGAACTTCTCCTGATGCAGCTTCATTCTATTTCCTTGTGTCCTATCTCTGGTCACCAGAGAGAGATCAGCACCTCCTCCTCTGTTGCCCCCCTTGAGGAAGCTGTAGACTGCGATGAGGTGACCCCTCAGTCTTCTCTCCTCCAAGCTGAACAAACCAAGTGACCTCAGCTACTCCTCATGAGTCTTGCCCTCAACCTTTCACCATCTTGGTCGCCCTCCTCTGAACACACTCTAATAGTCTTGATGTCCTTCTTGTATACAGGCACTCAAAACTGCACACAGTACTCGAGGTGGGGCCGCGCCAGTGCAGTGCAGAGACAATCGCCTCCCTCGACCAGTTAGCTGTGCTGTGCTTGATGCATGCCAGGACATGTTTGGCCCTTTGGCTGCCGGGGCACCCTGGTTGTCTCATATTCAACTTGCCATCAACCCAAACCCCCAGATCTCTTTCTGCAGGGCTGCTCTCCAGCCTCTCATCCCCTGATTTGCATGTATAACCAGGATTACCCAGTTCCAAGTAGAGAATACGGCAACTTGATGTTGTTAAATTTCATGCGGTTGGTGATTGCCCAGCTCTCTAGTCTATCCAGATCTCTCTGTAAGGCCTCTCTGCCCTCGAGGGAGTCCACAGCTCCTCCTAGTTCAGTATTATCAGCAAACTTGCTTAATGTACATTCAATTCCTGTGTCCAGATAATTTATAGAAACACTAAAGAGCACTGGCCCTAAAATTGAGTCCTGGGGAACCCCACCGGTGACTGGCTGCAAGCCTGATGTAACCCCATTTCCTATAACTCTTTGAGCCCAACCCATCAGCCAATTGTTCACCCAATGTATTATGGACTTGTCTAGCTGTATACTGGACATTTTGTCCAGAAGGATACTCTGAGAGACAGTATCAAAAGATTTGCTAAAATCCAGAAAGTCAACTTCAAAAATCAACATCAACTTTAGTAAGCTGCTCATCTAATTAAAATCACCTCCACACCACTTCTTCCACATTTCAAGCTACGGTATTATTCTCCAAACAGGATAACAAGAAAAGGATACGGCCTATCAAGGAATTCTGAGAGCTTTATCTAAGCGCCTCCCTCACAGTATATGGAAAGCAAATCATGAACCACAAGTTATGACAGTTTTGGCTTCCCCACCCAAATAAAAATCAGCTCCAAGTAAGAAGTGAGCTTGAGACCACTGCTCTAATTACAGAGCCAGTTAAACACACTTGCAAAATCCATCTGCAAGGAGATCCAAAAAGAAGATACTGTCAAAATAATTTAATGCATTAAACATTTAAAGCACTTCTCATATAATATTCAATAAACAGAAAGGTGAAATGTGTTTTCTTTTTATGCAGTCCTTTTGTTTCTCAGCAAATTAACTCTACTTTTCAATGCAAACAAAACGAGAACAAAAAAAAGACAACTCATTTGTGTGTGAATCATTACACATCAAAACCAAGCAAAGAAGAATGAAGTAACTGCATAAAAGACACTGTTACAATTCAAAGGCCTGACTGTAACACTTGCAAAACAATTGATGATGATAAATAGATTTTAATTTCTAAAAGCTGCACATACTATCATGAAAAAGTTTTGAAATGGAGATGGAAAAAAAAAAAAGACCCTAAGGAATTTTAACAATTCTGAAATATAACTCAGACATAAAATTAAGACTTTAAGCAAATAATAATAATAAAAATCTTTTAGGAATGTTTTTAAAATTTATTTAAATGCCACTTTTGAAAACCTAAACTGAAAGAGAAGCATAAATTTAAAGAGGGTTTTTATTTAATTGTGTTACCCATCAAAACCAGTACAATTCTAAGCTTCTTTACATATATGAAGAGATAATATTTTTTAACAACTACAGAACATAAGGACAACAGCAGAAGAACTACCCACATCTTATAGAGTCTACACAATGAAAGAAATAACAGTATAAAATTGAGGAAAGGTAAATCGCAGCCAATTAGCTACCTGAAATTATTTCCTAATATTAAGTTCTAATAAGGCTGCAGAAACCTGGCAAATTCTTGATCTCTTAAAGAGAAGTACTAAAAGATGTAGGGTGATAAACTGTTCTTAGTCCTTACAAGGCTCCATCTCTTCCAGTTGTAGACAGAAAGTTTATGAGACTAACCAGGGAAGTGAATTTATGAATTTATAATACAAAAATTATTTGTGGAAAATGGTCTTGTTCCCTAAATCTCCATAAAGTGAGAAGTCATGAGAAATTACTTTTGCGATATCAATATGGTATTGATAGCCCATTAGCACATGATCTGGATGCTTTCTACACACAGCACTAGAAAACCGGGCTCTACTAAAATTCGTGTATGTTAATATGGATAACCAGCAGATTATCTGGAAAAGTTGTTTAATCCATTAATAACATATTGACATGTAGGTAACAGAAGGAAAAAAATATCAAGTAGAGTCCCTCCCTGACTTGAATAACTTGAGTTTGCAGATAATCCACATTCCTACTTTTAGTGAACAAAATTTCTTTCTCAAAATTTTCTGCGTTATTACATTTCACCCCCAGGAAATATGATATACCAGAGGAGAGCAAAATACTATAATGTACAGTGCACAGCTAATTAAATTATTCTATAAACTGAATGTATTCTTAAAAGCTGCCCAACTCAGCAGATTTACTGTATACAGCCACTCCATCATTATTAGTAAGTGCTTTTTTAATTTTTTTTTTAATGATTCAATGCAAAATTACCTTTTTTTTTTTAAATACTAGTATTCTCTTTTTTTTTTTTTTTTTTTGTCCTGTGTTTCATAGGCAGAAAGATTTACTCCCTGGAATGTTAAGGAAGCAAGAATTAAGTTTACTATGGGAAATTTTTATAATTGTTTCTAAGTTCTTCTTTGGATTTGACACTAAAGTACAAACAGCTCTTCTCCATTTGAAAGAGAATTCCTTCATTCTTCTGAACTTTTAAGGCAGGTCCCTTCTTTCTAGAAAATATTGTATAAAATATTTTGTTTTCTTAGAAAATTATTCGAAAACTATATGCTAACTGGAGCACTAAATCACAGTAACTTGCACGAAAAAGTAACCCAACAAACAGTGAACCTGGTATTTGTGTTGGAGGGCACACACTTGCAAATCTAAACTCAGCCAACCAGTTCTCCACAGCATGGGGAGCATTAGTATATTGAAATCCCTATTGAAGAGCTTTTTGTTTTGAATTTAACATGGCCCTGACTGCTTGTTGTCATTAAAGAGCTAATGCCATTTTCCATGTAAATCAAGACGTTGACAGGCATGTCCTGAGAAATTTCCAGTGTGAATAACTGTATTCTTTCTCCTCCCATCCTTGCCTGATACTTAGTATTGCCTTGTGGAATTACTAGCTGCCAGAGGTGGCTGCAAATCATTGACAACCTGAACATTAAGAGGAAGCTGCTTTGTACAGGCAAATATTATAATTTTCACAAAACTGAAACACCAAGGGGTTTTTTCAGTATAAAATTATGATTCGTGATCATAAATTAAAACACCACAGATTACATTTTTGTAATAGCTTCCTCATTAATTTTATGTTAATATCTTCTTTTGGAAGAGCTTTACTTCATTTTTTGTGAAGAATTTTTTCCTTTGAGAAAATTAAAGTAGAAGAAAAATATTTTTTAGGAATGTAGAATTTTTAATTTAATTTTTAGCTTCAAAACTATTTTATTAACAGAGGAGTGATTCCCTTCCCCCCCCCCCCAACAGGGAAAAAGATATTCTACAAACACAGCTGTCATCTCCTGAGAGTGTCATTCAAGCCTGCTAGGTTAATTACTGTTTAGAAGTCACTCAGTCATGTAAAATTCCAAACCAACTGAAGCATCAAGTAAGCAACAGGACCAGCATTATATGACTCTTCAGCCTAGAGTGAAACAACAGCATAAATGTAGGAAGTGAGCTAATACCTTTCAGTCTAGTGAATTCACTTAACTTTTACAGAGGCTGCATCAACATTTAAGATGCTAAGTACAATCTCATGTCATCTTGATTTTATTGCATTGCTGCTTGCAGAACAGACTTGAATTTAACTAGCATGTGCCACTGAAACTGTATGAGAAAATTTAAGTGAATGCCACAAGTTAAAAAAAGTAAATGAACTTTTTGAATGTATAATACAAAGCATGTTAGAACTTGATATCCTCCTTTCCCAAAGCAAATCTGATACTCTAAATTTAGTATATTCAAAGATATTTAAATTTAATTTTAATAAAAATACTAGAATAGTAAGACATAGGGATGAAACCAGTGTCTAGACTAGATAAAAACTAATTGGATATTTTAGAGTGTAAATGTCATTGCAATTTGCAGACAACTTCAAAAGGGTATTGCTGGTTTTCACCAGTAAAATTGAGACCGAGGACAGATGTGAGTGAAACCGTATAAAGTCATTCCAGCTAGGCTTATCATACAACCAAGTATTCCTAAGTATGTGTAGGTTTTCCACCCAACACTTACACGTGGGCGTATTTTCTTATATTTGATCATTTGTCTGGTATTTTAGATGTGCAGATAAAACAGAACCTACTCTGTCCACTCCTACTACATGATCAGATCAACGCTTTGCCTTGGGCTTATGAGCATGAGCAGGAACAAAAAGTGAATCACACAAAAAGGTGTGGGCTTGGAGCACAGCAGGCTGCCAGCCCACAGTGAGCTCTGCCTCCACCAGCTGCATTAGTTCCTTGAAGTTGCAGCACATTTGTCCAGATTGCCACCACTGAAAAAGCTTTTTTCCATGAACCAAGTTACTAGAGTGAATGTTCTGTTGTCATTCAGTCCAAAATAGCACATCCATCTGCTGAAACAAGTGCATAATTAAAAGATTTATTATTGCATGAGCTATATATTCCATACTGTTCCCTTGTCAATTTTGGAAGGTGTTAAGCCAAGTTCTCTTCTGGGGCTTCCCCCCTTCACTATAGTTTAGATCAACTCATGATTCAGCCCATTATTTGGCTATTAACAAACATAAGACACTGAGGACATGTGTCTAAACACATGGAGAAACAATTCAGCTGCAAAAGGGCGCACTGACCGTTATTTCCTGAACCATCCAATTTCAGCCAAGTCATCCCTGTACAACTCCAACCTACACTGCAAGTCACAGCTTCTGTCTTTGCATCTTCAAAAAGGATCTGAGGTTGAGGGCAAGGCTAGTACACAAGGCTACATCACTCAGTCCAGATGCCAAACTCCCCTCTGTACCAGGCTTCCTCCCCACTATTTTTAGTTTCCCAGTTCTTGAGTTCTTCCTCCATATTTTTTTCTCTGTCAGAAATCCGGTAGTCCAAATGGTGGTGACAGAACTGAGACTATACAGTTTCAAACAGTCCTGTTAGAACCTTTAAACTCACTTGACTGTTCACGCTTAAATTTCAAGTTCATTATATGTTTTTTTTCACGATTCAACTGGAGGTCAGCAGCCCGGTATCACTATGTCTCCTAGCACCAGTTCAAAATGAGTATTCATGGAATGCTGCTTTCCCTCTTTCCAGTTCTTAATAGTGTGCTGCAGTAATCACACAACTCAATTGTGCTCTGCAGGCTCCAAATCAGATGTTAATGCAATATGAAACTACCAGAAACTGCTAAGAGAAGACACTGCAGAGCGGAGGAACAAAATAATTCACAATGAGTGGATGCTTATGCTTTTATCGAATTCTAGGCACATATAATGATGTTGTCTTAATATACAATCTTGTACTGCTGCACAGCTAAAGTAAACATTAACCAGAAGAAAAAAAATATTTTAAGATGGTAACAGAAACTGTAAACAGAAACAGGATCCAGAAAAAGTTCAAGATATAAACTTGAAAATCTGAAAAAACCTTATTGCACAGGTTTTCATAATCTAGAAAGTACAGGCTACAAAAAAGGGGAGCTAATAGTACATACTTTTTTATAAAATTATATATTTTTAACTACCGAATGCTCATTACATCAATGACATTAATTAATTAATGTCTGATTTTATCTGCAATTTTGAATACAGCGTACTTCAAGCAAGGAGATGGTTCAGAAAAAGACTCTTGTAGAAGCTTCTAGTAACCACACTAAGACTTCAATATCTGGCTAGGCAACCAAGAGTTTGTTCTGATGACATGAAGCTATTAAACTTGGGCTTTCACTAGATTACAGGGCTAAGGCTTAATAGGCTGTAGGACAGCTATATTAATTCTACAAGAGCACATGCAACGCAACACTTACTGAGGCCTTATTCTGTTTCTATTTTTCAAAGCCGTCTCAGAAATCTGATTTACTTCTCTTTAAAACATAAAAGAATTTATAAACTGAAAAAAAGAACCCTTAATGCAGATTATAATGAATAGTAATGAAATATAGTGTAACGCTTATATCTTTGCCAACAACAGACCATAACAATGCATTCATTAATTCTCCCTGTTATCACTGATCACTAAAACAACCTGTATCAAAATGGGTTTTTGTAGTTTTCATATTTCATGCTTATGTTGGCCACAGGATAAAAGTTACTATGTTTGAACTAAAATTTATTTTAGAGAATATGAGTTATGCTATTATTTAATAAAATTTATGGTTGCTTATGTTCCCAGAATAGCTACACATTTAGAAGAGGAGCTATGAATGTAACATAGGAGGCTATATGGACTGAAATCTGCTAAATAGTGGAATAGTTCACATGCTATTTCTTCAAAAGTATGTATTTGCCTGAGGGTTTTCAATAATGGCAATCACTGAAGTACCTAATGAAGCAGAATTCTAAAAATCAGAAAAGAAGTCTATCATTCTTCCTTCCTATCAAGCCAAATGCATTACCATTTGACATCTATAAAGAATTCTGCTACACTTTACAAGTTAAAGTAAGCTTAGTCTTGCCTTTAAATTTTACAAGGGCAAAAGTAGAAATCCAGCAAGCATGTTCCTTCCCTGCAGGTAAGACAAGCGTTCCTATGACATTTGATAGAATTAACATTTATTTATAATGCTTATAAAACTATACATTATTAATCAGCTTTTCACAGCCAAAATCCTGTGCCTTACATAAGAGTGATGCATAACACTTTTCCTTAGAGAAGCCACTATTCTCAATAAACAAAGAATCCGGGGAAGTCCGTAGCATTTTAGAAACATAAAATATTACTATAAAATATATGTAAATATATTTTGATATTTTGAGGTACAGTCACCAGATTAGGGTGGTTTTATGGACACAAATTTAATTGAAAAAATTCTGTAGGTCATCAACTTTGCAATTTTTTCTTTATTATTTAACTGAGAAATGATTAGCAATTTTTTGGTACTAATTCCTTGATTGACATAATGGCTGATGTAATAATTTAATGTATCATCCACTTACTAGCATACCAAAGGATATCAATTAATATGTTAGCATAACATAATAGGGGGGTGGGGGGCAACAATAAATGTTGTCTTAACTACATTTTCCCACAAATAAATTGATAGAATAATAGATGCTATGGATTTTAATTCTATAGATTTTATTTGTTTAACTCAAATCCCTCATTCTGAAATGAGGAGATGCAACTATTTTTCTTCTTCTACTATCACACAGTGAATATTATGTCAAATTCTTTTGGGAATTGAGGCATGCATTACACATATTTCATAGGACTGAAACCAATGGCTAGCTCTTAACTATTACAAAAAACATATCTCCTTCCAAATGAAAATACTCTCTTCTTATTAATATCACTTTTTACCCTTATCTGTACCTTTCTGGTGGAACCATCTTTGCAAAAGGGTTAAAACACAGTTCCTGTATTTAATTTAAAAGCATTTATGCAAGTATACATGCTCTAAATCCAAAAGTATCAGGATAATCCATACAAGTTTTATCTATTACACATTCCCTTATAATGCTCAATAAATTATAGTTGAGTTATACAGAGTGGCTATGGACTACAGGACTAATCCTGTGTAGGATCCAGACACATCTGCAGTGAATGCCTAGAACACTTAAGTAAAACTAATCTAAAATATTACAATATTTGTATTTCTTCACTGCAAACACTCTGCAGTCTCACCTACGATTAAGATTCCTCAGTCTTTGTTGCAGCATTTCTACTCTGTGTAAGCAATTAACCAAAAATGCATCAGGTGATTATGTAAAAACACGTATATGTCCTGGTTTCAGCTGGGATAGAGTTAGAAGTTAGAAACTGCACTTGCAAACTTCCAAAGTGTAACATCCAAATAGGTACTTGTCCTGGTTTCAGCTGGGATAGAGTTCATTTTCTTCCTAGCAGCTGGCATAGTGCTGTGGTTTGGATTTAGGATGAGAATAATGCTGATAACACCCTGATGTTTCAGTTGTTGCTAAGTAGTGCTTACACCAGTCAAGGACTTCTCAGCTTCCCATGCTCTGCCAGGTGCACAAGAAGCTGGGAGGGGGCACAGCCAGAATAGTTGATCCAAACTGCCAAAGGGCTATTCCATACCATACTACATCATGCTCAGTATATAGACCGGGGGGAGTTGGCCAGGGGGGCAGCGATCGCTGCTCGGGAACTGGCTGGGCATCAGTTGGCGGGTGGTGAGCAATTGCATTGTTCATCACTTGTTTTGTATATTCTTTTATCATTATTATTATTAGTTTCTCTTCCTCTGCTGTCCTATTAAAATGCCTTTATCCCAACCCACAGGTTTTACTCCCCCCTGGCCCCCACCCCAATTCTCTCCCCCATCCCACTGGAGGAGGGGGGCAGGCAGGGTGAGCAAGCGGCTGTGTGGTGCTTAGTTGCCAACTGGGGTTAAACCACAACAGTATGCTGTGAAGGCATCGCTCTTCTTGTGTCTGAGACGGACAAAAGCAGTTAAGAAAATGCCTTCATTTTTGTGTAGCATGGATATTAACTATATTAGAGGCACAGAGCTATTATTATAAACCTAAAACTGAAAAATCCATCATTTTTCTAACACTCTACCACAGTGATGCCAGAGGGGTGGGGTTGGGAGGTGTTCATAGTTAAGTAAATCTTTGAATGAATGAGTATATTTAGTTTTTAGGATTCTTCTATGGTTAAGCTTATCATTTTACAGACAGCATTTGAGGCACCTGGAAGTACAAAGGAAAGAGAGAGCACAAAGCAGGGCTAAATATCATGAAAACCAGAGAAATATTTCTGGACAGATACTAAATTGCACTCTAGACTTGGATTAATGGGGACATAATGGTAAAGCCTCTGAGAAAGTTTTAAGTAATCAGCACAAGGAGTTTGTCAAAAAAACCCCAAAATTATTAGGTAAGGGAGGGAGAGCGCACCCCAGGAATCACCTACAGTCCTTCTGACACATCTTTCTTTCAGTCCTACAGCTTTGCCTTTGCACCAGCAATTCCATATTAAATTTAAGTATCCTACTTACTTTATATAGCCCCTGTTACCATAGTACCTAGCCACCAGTTACGTGAAACAGCAGGTTCCACAAGGTAAGAAAATGCCATAACACATTTGGGAGGGGGAAGACACACAGAGTGGTTAAGTGTCTTGCCCAAGGTCACCTGTAAAGCCAACCACAGAGGAAGAAAATAAGCGTGTCTCACACATTTCATACTATTCTATTAAGTGTTGGACCATCTCTCCATTTTAAATGGAAAGGGAAGATCAGTGAGCAAAAACTAAGGATAGCAACAGCTTTTACTCAGTCTTTTTGCTAGGGCTGTCCCTTCAACTAAAATAAAATCAAGATCTGAAAAGTTTTGACCCCAGGTATCAGAATATGGTGGAAAAATAATAATCATGAAAAGGAAAAAATGTATTTCTTGCTGAAGAACCCAACTAAAGTCCAAATACAAGGGCAAGTAGCACTGTTTGATAAATACAAGGCATTGTCATCACCTGTCAGTAATATTCCATTTTGGAACAAACACCTTCTTGATAACAGTCGATCATTGATTTTCCAGGAGACAAGATTTTTACAGAAGACTGATGTAGAACAGTGCCAATTTAAGATGGAAGGTCTACATACAGACACCCGCTCAGGAGGAGTTTTAGGCCGGCTTTGTATAGAGGCTATCAAGATGCTATCAGTCAAGAAAAGGGGAGAGTCTCTCTTCTTTTCTAAATGTACACAAAGGTTGATCAGAGATTATATAGCAAAATACTTATATAATTTCTTCCTTGACAAAATCCACATATTCTCCAAATGGAACACTGAGATGTTGGTTGAAGTTCATCTATTTAATAGGTGAGTGCATGGAAGCAAACAACTAGAAAAAATATATCCAAAGCCCCATACTAACAATACATTCATTCAGTAATTCACCAAAAAATTAAAAAATGGTATTTGGCAGATCTCCCTTGATCAAGAACGTAGCTTGGGTCACAAAGGGAAGATTTCTGCCTCGCAGCTTACAAATAGAGGAAAAGTGAAAAGAGGAAGCATCTCCTAACAGCTCAGCACAGGTATCTTTCAATGGGTTTGGGGAAAACGTCAGGAAGGACTGAATTATTCTTCTGTCTCTACTTGTTGCAAGACCCTCTTACCAACAAAGCACTTCAGCTTTCTGCATTTCTATTTCTTTCAAACTGTTTGCCCTGGTTTCAGCTGGGATAGAGTTAATTTTCTTCCTAGTAGCTGGTATAGTGCTGTGGTTTGGATTTAGGATGAGAATAATGCTGATAACACCCTGATGTTTCAGTTGTTGCTAAGTACTGCTTACACTAGTCAAGGACTTTTCAGCTTCTCATGCCCTGCCAGCAAGAAGCTGGGAGGGGGCACAGCCAGGCCAGCTGACCCAAACTGCCAAAGGGCTATTCCATACTGTATGATGCCATGCTCAGTATATAAGCTGTGGCGAGTTGGCCAGGGGACAGCAATCACTGCTCAGGGACTAGCTGGGCATTGGTCGGTGTGTGGTGAGCAACTGCACCGTGTAGCACTTGCTCTGTATGTTATTATTGTTATTATTACTACTACTACTTTATTTCAATTATTAAACTGTTCTTATCTCAACCCAGGAGTTTTCTCACTTCTACTCTTCCGATTCTCCCCTCCATCCCACTGGGGCAGGGGAAGTGAGCAAGTGGCTGTGTGGTACTTAGTTGCTGGCTAGGGTTAAACCACGACACTGTTCAACCAACTGTCTTGACTATTTAGATATAGGCTTTGCAGAGCAGATATTGTTCCTTATTATTATATTTTTCTGAAGTTTCTACCTAGCACCAGTCCTAGGTGGGGCTTTTGAGCAGCAACATAGTGTCAATGCAGGAGTTAACTGTAACACAGCAATGAGTTATTTAAATGTGCCAGTGATTTACCTTCAAAATACTTATTTACCACCAAACGAACCAGCACACTGAATCAATACAATATGACCAGCAATACAAACCATGAGGTTTCTCTCTTTGCATTTGGTGCATGGCAGCATTCATTTCTTGACATGCACTGATCAGGATCGCCCCCGCCCCACAGGTAAAAGTTTTCCCCGGCACTTACAAAGTCTACTTGCATGAGAGAAGCAGATATAGACCTCTTCTGACTAGGCAAAGGGAATAAAAAAAGCTACAGGAGCAGATGCTGGAGCAGACGGAAACACAAAATAATTTGCTTGCTCTAGTCAATAGGCAGATGTTGCCATTGGAGTCAACCGCTATGCCCTAGCAGCTTGAAACGGTGTGAATAAGAAGCAAATTAAAATAAATACAGAAACAACTAAAACATCCATAATTAAAGTTAGACAAGGAAAGATCCTGTGGCAGGAATAGGAATAGCAATAGTACTGGTAAGGTTTAAATAAAAACTTGCGTTTGGATATAGATGTCCCAATGACAGTAGATCTGGTAGAAGTGTCTAGACAAACAGAACTCCTCTTGGTTCCCAGCTGATACTCCCTAATGGGAAAAATACTGCCATCATATCCCGGGCCCTCATGATTTCTCATGACAGAGAACAGATAGGTATAAGGCCAATCAAACTTGTAAGTTGAAAAAACTGATGATGCAGATCACACTTACATTACAATAAATATAAAGAGCATCCATATAAAATATCCATAGAATTTAGCAAGCCCATAAAACATCAATCCTTGTCAAACTTAAATATCTTCTATTTTTAAGAGTTCATTTGGCTGCAAATGGCTGTCAGCCCTAATCCAAGTACTGCGCTTGTAACAGATGTTGCTTTAATAATGTGATCTGTGCCGGAGATGTTTGTTAAACTGCACACAACAGCACAAGATTTACTGCTCCAATGTTCATCCTCTTTGATTTCAGCTTCTGCTCCTCTCAGTGGAAACTTTCTATCAGGCTGGCAAAAGCAGATTTCAAAACACAGTGCAACAGGCTTTAACCAACCATTGGGGTTATAGTTTAAAGGATAGTAGTACAACGCATGGACATCATAACTGGCAGGATCCCCAAGGCAGCTAGAATACATTGCTTTGAACATCTACTTCATGACAGTTGTTTAGCTACCATTTCAATTACCAAGGACTAGCAGACCTATTTTGGAGCACTGCTTAAAAATATATTCACATTAACAGAAATTAATCAATAATTCCAGTGACACAGTGGATGAGAGGACATCTTTATTCTTGTCTTCAACTGCCAGTTGTGATCATCATTTAACAACCAGCAGAAGGGGTGGAAAAGCATGTTTCATAGCTGCAAGAGACCTAAGGACACAGCAGGGTTAAGTAAACTTGTACACAAGGAAAACGTGGTATCTGTTCCTGGACAGCTCAACCTCTGTTCTGGTCATCTGAAAAGGCTTTATTTTTACTGGAATTTTAAATTGACATAAAATATTACCTTTACAAAAAGAGCAGAGTACTTATAGTTAGATCATCAGACAGTTCACAGATTCAATTCCTGATCATGCTGCTACCTCCTAACATGACCCTGCAAATACTTAGTTGGTGGATTACACTTTGAATACTTTCCCTTTATTGCTGAGGAGGTTTCAATATTCTGTGCAGATACAAGTTCCAAAATGGAAGCTCATTCTAGCGCTTTTTGGTTAAGCACTGTAAAACACATTATTCTCAGAAACCTGCACAACTGAAAACTCCCCACAATTTTATAAACAAATACCAGAAGAAAACATTGCACTTATATCTGCTTACCACCTGAAGTAGTTTCCATTTTGATCTGATGTGTAGAAATGATAACAATACTGAAGGAACAAGAGATGACCACCAACATTCAGAAAAAAAAAAAAATGGACACACTTTCTGCTGATATACCTTTTAGTAGTTTAAGATGGACTCATGTAATACCAAAAGGATTTTCAATTTAGATTTGGTCTCCCTTAATCACTATCACTGATCAAAGGATGAGGAAAGCTGAGATGTTTTTTTTTTTTCCCCTTTAGTATATAAACATAATATGCACAAATATACCAAAACAGATAAGTCATAGAATTTTTAAGTTAATAATTTAGAGATGCTAGAAGTATTATTTATTTGGAATTCCTGCATACTGTCTGCTTTCCAAGTGTTGCTGCTGTCCTGTTCACAAAATTAAAGTACAAATGAAGATTCCTTTTTCTCTTAAAAACAGGCCTAGGTAAACAAACAAGACATTTTGGTAATTGGAAGTGGCTCTACTGTGTATTAACAATAAAAACATCATTGGTGTTGAATTTAGAACTGCCTAAATTCAATAGCTTTAACCAGCAGGTGGGTAACATTAAAAGAAAATGAATCAGCTGAATCCCAACTGAGTGACAGGAGTTGGACTTTTTGCGTATTCAGATAAAATTCTACAGATGACAACTATTCCTGTGCTATTGTCAGTGACAACTTCATGTGAGTCACTAGAGACATCAATCCTTGCAGGCCTTTCACCCAATTCATGCAACTACAGCAAAGCTTAAAAAAAGAAAAAAAAAGCCTACACACAGCACACCCAGAATTTACCCTACATATTTTATAACTGCTAACTTAGAAGAAATTGAATGTCTCTGCTTTCTAGAACACAGTGGCAGTATTTGCTATCTATGGTACCATTACTTTCAAGTCAGCTGCTGTGTCTCTGGCGAAGCACCTTCATTATTGCTCCTAAATCAGGAATTTCTCTTTTTCTTTGACCTCCCAACTACAATTAACACCACTCAAAGCACTTTTGTAAATATTTACGTAGACAGTTGCAAAACCGAAACCCCAAATGTAGGACTAGGATACAGGGGGTCAATACAGACAGTAAATAGGATTTAACAGTCAGCGAGCAGTGCTCTGCATGGACCATTTAGAAACAAGGCATGTTGTATTTCCAAAAAGAAAAATGAAAATGATGTTAGGACCAAGTTATTAAAAAAATTAAGCACTACCACCTTCATTCAATGGAATCAATTTGTAAAGATGAAAGAAAGACACCATTAAGACATTTTGCTGGTTCTTTTGGACAGGTTTTAGAACACGAGCACTGAAATAAGTGCTCTGGGTTCAGTTAACTGGTTTTGTTACCTAAACCTCACTAAAGGAAACACCTGCAAAACCAGCCATTTCTATACTCAATTTTGTTCAAGTTCTAGTAGTTACAGAGTAACTTCTGACATTCTGCAGAGGGTTCAGCAGTCACAGGCGTTTATTCCTCAATTCCAGCTGCTAAATTGCATTGTAAAATAGGCTAATATTAAAATATAATCTTTCCTTTTAATACTTGTTAGTTATCATGGATGGCTAGTGGAAGGAGAAGTTCCACAGGTCCACAGTTGCTCATAGGAGGTTAGATGGATTTACAGGATAACCTATCGAAAAGCAAGCCATCCTAGGAAGTTTGAAAAACCCTAATCTAAATGAATTTCAGTTTCTGAACAGCAAGCTTCAGCATCTGCATGAACTGTATTCCCTTTTATAGCATCATTGTCTTTGCAATTCTGATTAAGCATTGTCTTCCACATCCTAAACCAATGGTCCAACCACCATGCTGTAAGAAAAATACAAGCAGTCTCTCTCACCAGACAAAACTTTTCCCAAAGCAAGTATATGTTCACAAATGCTTATGCATCATACAAAATATTCTGAGCAGCTCTAACTCACATATCAACACTATGTCATTTTTTTTGTGCCTCTAATTTCTACCCTTAGGTTAAAGAAATCTTATAAGAATGTTAGAGAAGTTTGTTCCTTACACAAGGAAGGATACATTTCTTGAAGAGTTCTTCAACTGATTTATCATTTGTATGAACCAGCATTTGCATTTCCTTCTGTTAGTCCCAGTACCACATTTTCTGGTTTTGTTTTTATGGGTTTTTGTTATGGTTTGGTTTTTGGTTTTGGGGTTTTTTTTAAATCTGAACACTCTTAAAAAGTTATAAACATGGTATAACCAAGTTACAAAATAATTAACTAATAGGAAAATTTAAAATTAATGGAATTTCAACTAAGTAAAAATGGAAATATACCTAACTTTTTTCCTTGCTAATTATTTCTAGCTAATCATCCTATAGCCTGTTTTTCACATTTAGTTCTATGACTATTCAGAAACTTTATTAAAAAAAAAACCACAACAACCTAAAAAAAAAAGAAAAAACACCACGTTTTTTCAGTTTGGTCATGGTCACTGACACACACCGGTGAAATATTGTCTCACTCTTCTGACAGTTCAGCCCATGAGTCAGAAAAAACACTTCATTTTTGGTATAAACCTGCACAGGGTACAGTTACACCTGCATAGAAAATACATCATCTTACCCAGTTTTATAATTAGCGTATCAGTTACCTCAGAGGTAAGACTGCTTTTTGTAGACTGACTGGCTTGCATTCTAGCTATAGATACAACTGGAGAATCCAAAGTTTAAATGGATCTTTTTCCACTTCTAGTGGGCTATTCAGCACAATACACACATGGCAAGTACCTATTTGAGAAGTCAAAGCCTTTTTTTTTTTAAAAAAAGTACTGCTACATTTTTAACTGGGAAAGATTTAACAAGAGGGCAGATTATCACCAGCATCACTTGTCACAAAACTTGGGCAGGCAACCACATAGCTTTCTGTTCTTTCCCAGTTAGATCAAAGCTGTTCACATTTGAACAAGGCATTTCAGTAACAGAATAAGTAAATTCTGAAAGATTTTCTTTTCTTAATCTGGATATTGCTAGGAGGAATGAAGCAATGGTCAAGGCTTCATGTTTTCAAACATCAGCCATTTTAATGAGACTAATGATTTCTGCAGTTTTCATGGCAGTTTGACTTCACATTTGAAAACAGAATTGAAACTACTAGATTTATTCTACATGGACTTGAGAACTATCAAGACAGAGAACATATACTCAGTTGGTGACTCAGGAGAAAAGTGAAAAGCAGGATGTAAGAACTGCCACTGCAAATTTTCTAGGTAATACAGTCTGACTATCCAATCACACAATTTAACCTGCTTTAAAAAACAAACACTTGTATTTCCTGAATCTACTACATATTCCAGAAATGCATTTCATGCTTTTGGCAAAGATAGGATTAGGTGACATTTTTACCAGTTCTGAAGTCTAAGCTACCTATTCAGAGAACGTTCTGGAAGAGCTCTGAAATTTGCATGCTTACACACAAAATAAAATTAATAGTTTCTGCAATATTGCATCTTTAAACACCAACAAAAATGTAAATTGCATAAACAGCCAAGTTTGCATAAATATCCAAGTTTTGCTCAACTTTCTATAGAATCTTGGAAAAAATTGAAGAACTGAAGAGTATTCTACCTCACAATTAGTTAGGAAGAATGCTTGCAATCAATACTGAAAATCAGTCCCACCTGACATTTAAATTGAATTCCTGTGAGCACAACCCACAATTCACAGTGAAAATTGAAGCTATTAAAAAGTCTATGCGCAAGACTAATTTAGAATACTATTTTAATAATTAAAAAATCTAAATTTCAGAGGGCTGTCATTTTTTAAGCTTAACCAATTTGAAAGCATTTAATACTTTATACAGAATACACAGCAATTGCAGCTATAATTTCCCTTCAATACAATATTGCCACAAGAGAAAAAAGAGGAAGCAAAGATATGAATTGGCAGGCAGGAAATAAATTAACTCCCAAACCCCAAAATCTCTCCCTTATAAATACTACCTACTTCCTAGGAATATAATAATTCGATGCAACAGCTCAGGTTGTATACCTCAGAATTCACATAAAACAAATCCTTTGTTTTACACATCCATTTGAAGGCTCAGTGCTGTCTTGTCAATCCAGTACTGAATTGGGGGGAAAATAAAATCTAAAAATATTAAAATCTTTTGCATCTCTACCACCAGAAGTGTATGATTATATTGGCTCTCAAAACTGCAAAAGCTCAGCAGTATCCTTCTTTCTGCCAGTCCCTTCTCTGTAAATTAAGCTCTTTTAACATGACAAGTATATAAAATCATGTCTGGTTTTTTGGGTTTGGGTTTTTATTTTTTTATTATTTGGAGTTTTGCCTTGTTTTTAACTTAAAAGTTCCCTAGACGACATTTACCTTGAGAAAGCTAATGAAAAAATACAAATGTACTGAAACACTTAAATTACTGTATTATCTATAATAGGAAGATAGTTAAAGTCTTCTTAAAAAGGCTCTTCTCTACACCTGTGGCAGAGAATTGAATGAAAGGCAGGATAAGTGTAAAACAACTGGCATCCTCTTTCTCTAGACTTCACTAAATATTTCATACATAACACATCATAGGTGAGATTTAAGGACAGATGTTATTGTTTTGTCTTTTATTTAAAAAAAAATGTTTTCAATACTACCTTTGTTTCTAAAGTTGAAAATATCAAAACTGCCTGGATCATACTAACATACAAAGCTAATAGGAACTGTCCACACAAATCAATTAAGTAGCTATGCAAATCCTACCCCAGTTCATATTTGCATATGGTTTTCAACTTTTGTTTCTCTAGGTTACAGGGATGATACTGTCCTCATCCTCTCTAACAGAAGAACATGCAGATGTTAACAGACCTCTTAGGCTAAGAGTTTCTCCACTCCTAAATAAAAATGCATACATATGTAACTGTTTTCTCACTATTTTTCCTGATGCTTTCTACGATTTATGGTTATTGGATTATAGAAAGTCAAAATATTTCAAAACCTTTGTGGGGTGGGAGGGGGGTGGTGATTCTTTGTCCACAGAAACACAAAATGAGACTTAGAATAAAAATCAGTATCTGCCTAATTCTTGGTAGCCCAACCAAAAATTATTTTGTACTTTTAAATTACAAGTGGAGAAGGCAAAAACAAAAAGATCCCGTTGTATTTTAACTCCATTTGCAGGCCAACATCTGTGATGTTTGAATCAAACAGATACCAGCATTTGAATTTCTAATCATTTTAGGATGGAGAAATATCAACAGAGGAACAACTATTTTTGCTTTTGCTGATATTGTTTTACATGGCGAATACAGCTCATTTTTTTCCCCTCGAACTTAAAATTGTTTTCCTCACACTGAAAAAGCTCAAATCACAAAAATATGTATGGGCCAACGAAGAGGTTTTCAGTTTACACAGTAAATTAGCAATTGAATACTGATATAGAATCTCAGTAGATATTACCACAAAGGAAACTTCCAAAATCAGTCACCATCTCACAACATATGATACTGACCACAAAGAGTCTGAACATGTGAAAAAGACAGGGAGACAATCCCATGGCACTCTGTCAGCAGAATTACAATGCTGTGACACTTTTTCCTTCACTAAAAATATTATGGATTGATTTGTGTGATAAATAGTAGGAACACTCCGGGGGAAAGTGTCATTTACTAGCACCTGAAAGGTCAGATTAACTGCCTCCAACTCTGTCAAGCCCATAGATTCCCAGTTTTCAAGCACAATCAAATCACAAGACCTAAAAAATTGCATGCTATCATTTAATTCTGTTTAGTTCTGTCTATAGAAAAAGTCTCTCCATCAAACTGACATTTCCAAAAGAAATAAAAGCCCTTATTTTTCCTTCTGTCTACAGTTAAAATAACTTTTCTCTGGTGAGAGAACCCCATCATTTTTTATCTAAATATGCTTATAGGCATCTTCTGGCAGAAACATTATACCTCAGCAAAGCATCCTAAACTGCTTCTCTGTTACAAGTTACCACAGCGTATCTGAAGTGAACTATATGTAAAGGGAAATAAGAAAAACAGTATTATCACGACTAACCCAGATGTCACCTGTTGTTTAGAAGTCTCCATTTTCACCCAAGGATTAGATAATCTGATTAATTAGTTTAAAATGTGTACACATTTAGCCATTCAGAAAAAACACCAGTTAGATGTACACTGGTTTTTGTAGGTTGACTGAAAATCTCATAAATTTTCAGAATTTGTTCTGAGGAGGAGACTGAAGCAGTAAATTTACAATTAAATAGCAAAAGTCATGTCAGCAACTTCCTCCTACAGGGATACTGAAATTTGTAATTTAGTCTTTCTTTATGAACACTGAACTTAAAATTTACAAAAGCAAGGCATATTAAAAAAAAATTTAAACCCCCCACCTTTAGTCCTTAATTTCCATGCATTGCTGAGGAAAGCTGTGATGGTTTTAGCATTAAAATGCCAAAATAAATTCTTTATTTCAGGAATACAGAATAGAGATTGGAAGTTTCTCATACCTGAGACAAAGGTCTCTTAGTGGCCTTACTGAGATGCATAGTATTTTCAGGGACTACAGGTGTAGAAAGGCAACAGGTAAAGATCCATCTCTACATGATACTGATTCTCAGACCTGACTCTGTCTAATGAAAATTTGGAAACCATTCTAATTAGCATTAACATATTTTCTCTTTTTTAAGATGGAAACACCAGAAATCAGTAGTTCTCTGATCTTATCTTTCTGCTTTCCCTTTTTGGAAGATATTGAAGATTTTAAAGGTCAAATGATGAATATGTTGACAGGTCATCTAGAGGGATTTATTTCTTTCTTTCCACAAGATTCTTCCAGTTTTCCTACCCTGTTGTGTGATGAATTGCAGTTGTTCAGTAACCAGTAATATAAAAAACCATTATTATAAGGTAAAAACTGATACAACAGGACTTCTGAGATGCCCTGCAAAAATTGAACTTAACTTTTAAAAAATGTCCATTATAACCAATGTTTATTCTTCCATGCAAATAACATCTTTCAGAGACAGTAACTCTTCCTTTACCTTTCACCAACAACTTCTAGAAGTCAGATTTATTCCATAATATATCACAAGTGTAGAATTAGAGATTAAAAGGTAGAGGTAAAATTGATACTAAAGATCTTCTCTGTTTATGTAATGTATGTCATAGTTAACAAAGTTACTCTTGCATTCACATGTTTTTGAAACTAAATGCATACAAGTGATATAATCTCCCTTGCCAATTAGTCTATTATTCTGAATATCTCTCTATGACAGACCCTTGTTCTCACATGATTTTCCTCCTCTTCCTGCCAATATCTGACACTTTTACCCTTTCAGTATTGTTCTCTACCTTAACTCCTGAGATCATCCTTGTCTTTTCCCTTTACATCTCCAGGTGCTCAACCACATTAGGGTTGGACAATGCTTTCTGCTTTCCACCTCTCAAAAGTATAAACTATCACATACATTCACATAATTAAGAGTCAGCAATGTCCACTCAGGATATTCAGGAAGAACTGCAAGTTTCATTATGTTGAACTTATGAAGCTGTATCTAGTTTAGGGTGGTATGATGGGGGTGGGTGGGAGAGAGATTGATTTCTAGGGTCAAATATGTTTCCAGTTTAAGAACTAAGTCCCAAGATAATTAATTCTCAATAGGAATTCATTACAGTTTGTAAATGAATTCATCTATTCACTATCTTTTCAGTGACAAAGGTTCTTGATACATATATTAAACTCTCAATTCAACCTCATTTCCATCACCTCATACTCTCACCTCTCCTCAAACTGAAAATAAGAGTCATTCATTTGGAAAACCTATTAGTTCCCTATTAATAGAACAATGACCTTCTAGTCAAAATGACTGTCTTCCTAATCAGTAAAATTTTTTGTTTACTTGAATTTAGAATAGAGAATTGCCACAGTTAACTCTTCGCTGACACTTTAATTATTATTAAACTACAATAACTTTACATTTGCTTCACAAAATTCACATACACTGTTACATCAGTTTAACTAACAGGTAAAATCAGAGATTATATTAAATAAGGAAAAGACCTTAGCATTAATCAGATTAGACTAGTGGTCAGTTTCATATCTCTTCCAGTTATTATTTTATGTCTGACAACATCAAAGCCTTCAGGAGAAATTTTTAAAACAACAGAGGAATACTTGACCTTTAAAAATATTTCTTTTTTACCTCAGGCAGCTGGCAGTTGTTTTCTATGGCTGTTTTCTGTTTCCACTTGCTTTACTTTTCTGCTAAATTTTTTTTTAGCTGACACGATCAGAACTATTCATAGTATACTGAGAGCACACCAACAATATGTATCGTATCCAGTCTGTCACAGTTTAACTAAGCTTTGGAAGAAGCTCTCACTTATGTTATACACAGAAAAGTTTTTTTGAAGACGTCTTGATGGAATTGCTGTATTTTAAACTTACTTCATGCCTTCTACATTGAAATCAGTGCAGAAGAGTTTACATTAGTCAAAACAGGTTTACTCACTCCATAGGCTCTAACCTCCATGTGATTACAGATAAGAGTTCAAAACCCAGCCCAGTTTCTGAGAACTTTTATATACAAAAGCCTTCTTATCAAGGGTGGTTCTAAACTATTCATGAATAGTGAATACGTGTCACTATTCATTTTACTTTTTTGACGTTTTTGTAGGCTTCATAAGGGGTATTATCTAGAATTCCCAGCTCTTATTAACAGGACATTGCCCTGATTGACTCTAATATTAATATCAAGGCTAAGGAAATGCTGCCCTGCAGCTAGGTAATAATTCATTACCATGTTACATAATACTAAGATGCTTGTTAGTATGCAGCTTAAAGATATTTGGCTTATCTGGCTCTCCACAAGGAACACCACTCTTGCTTTAAATTAATGATGAAGATAGAAGAGTGAAAATTTGAGAAAGCCTGCTTTAGTATCACAGAGTTTTTGATAAATCTTGTCTTACCAGTATGTTCAATGCCATCCAGCATAATCCCAAAGCATTCTCTCCCAACAAGACTTTTCAGCAATTAAAATTTTCTTCCCCTGCCCAAGATCTTCAGAAAGAATTAGCAATATTAGCATTGCCTAACCTTCCCCAAGTTAACTGTTACATCTGATGATTCGCACATGTACACCAGTGTGTCAAGAGTGGAACACTCCTCCCTTAGAAATAATATAGCCATAATGATGGA
The DNA here is from genome assembly GCF_030463565.1 of Pelecanus crispus. Taxonomy (NCBI): domain Eukaryota; kingdom Metazoa; phylum Chordata; class Aves; order Pelecaniformes; family Pelecanidae; genus Pelecanus; species Pelecanus crispus. The sequence continues at coordinate 27,069,849 of NC_134652.1, forward strand.
TTAAATAAAATTACTTTTTCATATCACAATTACAAGACAAACATTTGGAAAGTGAGTAAAGTTCTGAAAAGGTGGTTAACTTTCAGAGAGAATATATGTGCATTTCAGAGAAATGTATTGCCCAAACTTACATGTGCTTCAATGATCTGTTGAAATATGTGCAACCTCCTCTTTGCATTGTGCCAAATCATTGTCACCAGTGCCAGTGACCGAGGACTAATGAGGTGGGGACCAAGTTGCGGCACTCATTCAATAACAAGTAGCAACACCAAATTGAACTAGTTCTAAAATACTGCTAATGAAGGATGAATACTGGTTCCAATTACCATTTATGTTGTGACTTTTTAAAGTAATATTTAGCATGTTACCTTATGCACTAATATCTAATATAGGATCTCTAACATGCTCCTGGTGGGATGACATTAGAAGACATCCTCACGTTAACCAGTAATGAGGGACATTTTCAGATCATATAGAAACAACTGATTTATTTTGAGGGATCTGCAGAGTGTTGGTACTTTAAATCATCAAAACAAAATAAATAATCAACAGTACTTCATAATATAAGCCAAAAAATCCTGAAATCACAGCAATAGGGAATTGCTTCTTTTGTAAGCAATCTGAAAATGAAAACAGAGTGGCTTTTGTACTGTTAGGAACACTTGCACCAGTTGCAAACCAGCAATTATATATATATACAATATATTGAGTCCTAAGAGTCAGATATTGTCAACTATTAGAGCTAGACACTTCCTGGTTTAAAATACAAGACTACAAAACATCGGAAAATACACAGAGTTGGCAACACTATTGGCCAGCCCCTAAAAACTGTTTTGCATCAGTTTTGAAAAGAAAAAACCCTCCCTTTCTCAGAAAGCCTTCTTCTTAGTAGTAACCTCAGCTGCCAACTAATCACAGAATCATTCCCCTGCAAAAAAGCAGTAGGAAATGATCATACATATATATTCAGATAGTCCATGGGCAAGAAGTAATAGTCTGGATTAGTCCTCCTAACCTGACCATGCTTTTTGCTGGTTTCTTCCATGTGTTTTTTCATTCCTGCTTTATCTCACTCTGGACAGGTTTTACACAAAATTAATCTTTCACCCCACAAAAACATGAAGCCCTACAACAGTAGCAATTTACATTAGTAACTGCTGGTGGTAGTTGTTAGTTTAAACCGTATGGTATGAATACCCTGTCAGCCTATCAGTATCTTTACTTTCTCCACTAATAAAAACCTAACACTATTAATAAAAGCACAATCTTAGGTGAGACATCTATCAAAATATCCCCCTCAGTTCGAGGCTATCACATGTTCTTCTAGTCTTGGGCATGCCAAGGCAAAACTTGTACTATGAGTAGAAAGGTCTACAAAAAACCCATGCCCAAGTAACTTGGCACTACTTGCCCTGAACTTTTTTTATTTTTCTTTAAGGGGTGGCCAAGGGTGGGGCCAATGAGCCATCATAAGTCCCTTAACATTTCAGTCTGTTTTTATTTTTCAAATAGGAATGTGGGATAAATAAAAATTATTTACAGTCCCTTCATCTAAGTTTTGTACATGACTCAACTTATGTTAATGCTTTCAAAGTTCAGATGCATAGGTGTAAGGAACAATTTTACTTACCCCTTACAAGAACTCTTATTTGTGTACATATAAACCAAGCTCTCTGCTGAGAAATGACTTTGCATACATGTGATCGAGTTTATCAACACTTTAAGTATTGACTGACAGATATCACAGGTCATATTCCTATACTCAAATACCTCAGAAAACATCAGAATGTTTTTGTTTCCTAGAAACTTAGGGCTAAAACATGCTGTGGATGTCCTACCTCAGGCAGAAGTCACTGTTAAAGGTAAGCACTTTGCAATACATTAATATGAGTAGAGCATCATAATGTTAACATTAAATTAAGAAAAAGATATGAGAAATGTTTCTGTAATTTCTGTTACAGACATGACAGACGTTAAAAATAAAACATAGATCATCTGTAGGACATAAAAGGCCAAAGGAGAGGAGGGGAAAAAAAGGAGGGGGAAAAGAGAGAGAGATTCCTGACTTGAACGACGACATAAACTAAGGCTTTACAAAATGGTACTAGTTTACCTGTTTCTCTTTTTTTCTTTAATAGAAAATTCATAAACAAAAAATTCACTGCCTTTCCAAGTGTCATGGTTTAACCCCAGTTGGCAACTAAGCACCACACAGCCACTTGCTCACCCTCCCCCTCAGTGGGATGGGGGAGAGAATTGGAAAAAAAAGTAAGACTCATGGATTGAAATAAAGGCAGTTTAATAGGATAGCAGAGGAAGAGAAAGTAACAATAACAACAAAACAAGTGATACACAATGCAATTGCTCACCACCTGCTGACCAATGCCCAGCCAGTCCCTGAGCAGCAATCGCTGCTCCCCAGCCAACTCCCCCCAGTTTCTATACTGAGCACGACGCCATATGGTATGGAATAGCCCTTTGGGCAGTTTGGGTCAGCTGGCCTGGCTGTGCCCCCTCCCAGCTTCTTGTACACCTGGCAGAGCCTGGGAAGCTGAGAAGTCCTTGACTAGCATAAGCAGTACTTAGCAACAACTAAAACATCAGTGTGTTATCACCATTATTCTCATCCTAAATCCAAAACACAGCGCTATGCCAGCTACTAGGAAGAAAATTAGCTCTATCCCAGCCGAAACTAGGACACCAAGATACTTTATTTACTTCTATTTTTTTCCTCTTCCAAGTTTATAGGCATACACACTGTGAATATAAAGACATAGCTAGCAATTGAGAGAAAAAAAAAAAGTAATTGTGAGACTATCCTGTAGACATGAGAGAGTGAGTGTGTCTTTGTGCAGTGCAAAAGTATGCTGTGATTAAATTCTCCCTGTGATGCTGACCTATTGGAAACAATATTCCTTTCAGTAGCAAAGCGATAGTGTTGTAGAGAATGGAATTAATTTTCTTCATCGAGATTAGTTTTACAGGTTTTCTCCCCTTACAGTGTCTTCAACATTTATATTACAGTCTTGCAAAGATTACATAGGTAAGTCACTAGCATAGAGTTAGACAATATGTTCAAGCTTTTTCAAGCTTAGAGATTTACTAAGTACTGGCACCATTTCTCTGATATATAAATCACAAAATATTGTGAAGGTGAGAAAGTGGTGGTAGAGGCACATAACTCAGAAGTTTAATGCTCTTGGGTCTCAATCATGCGGTTTATTTCTGTTTTGTTATCGACCATGCTATGTGTCTATATTAGTTGTCTGGCATTCTCTCTAACGAAAGATTGCTTTGAGGCTGTATTTACAGAAGCAAGGGATCTTGCATCTTCAAAGTAACCTACCAAAGAGGGTCTTGAAGCTTCTGCAAATAAATGAAAATGTTTAACAGAAATACAGATTTAGTTATTGTTCTTATACGGACTGAAATTCTAGTATTTAATTTTGGAAGAAGTATATCAGAATAAGACAATTATACAAACTAAATTCTGTCTGATTACTAGAAGGTGACAACAGTTAAAGATTTCAGATTTTTGGAAATTAGATACATATATCTTTGTAGTCTTAGGTAATACCCAGGCAATGCATTTTCCTCATTATACTAATGCAGGTCTGAAAAGAGCTAGTAATAACAAAAGTGTAGTTACTGTACATATCCTATCTAGTTACCTTTTGCTGTATCAACTGTTGTTCTTAAGATAATTGAGAGCTTAAAATGACAAAAAACCCTATAATATTCAGAATTTTTAAAATTTTATCTTCTTTCCACACTAGGGATGGGAACTAGAAATTACAACAAATTGTAGTTGCTGGATCTTCTAGTTGGGTATCAACTTATTGCTTTTAGTCGTGCAAATGCTAACCCTAAGAAGCAGTGGGGATATTCAGGATTTCTCTATCAGTCTAACAAGAAACAGCATTTACTGGGATGATGCATTATGACAGTGATAAACATTGATTGGAAAAATTGAGAAAAGCTCTTATCAAAAATAATTTTTGCAGCCTGCCATAGGAAGCGAAGCAGGGTACAGTGATATGTAAGAAAGCAGTAAAACATTATTCAAGGGTGTTGAAAGCAAGAGAACTATGAAACTCTTTAAATTCATGACCTCCCAGCTGCCAGAAACAGACAGGATGCGATGCCTTTAAGGACCACAAAAAGACCACAAAGCTGCATCCTGTGACCATCATGCTCACATGTATTCACCTACAAGGTAGCACATATGTACGTTTTAGATCATCATGAAAGAAATCAGGCAAGATCTGGGATTCCCTGTCTTTTCAAACATTGCACACTTTAATGCCTGATGCTAGTGCAAAATGACAAAGAAGTTATTTGGGTTTTTGGTTTGAGTGTGTGGGTTTTTTGGGAGGGCTTTTTTTTTGGGGGGGGGGGGGGGGGGGGGGGGCAGGGAAGAGTGTCATATTAAATGGAAACTCATATTTGGGGAAGGTATATGAAAAAATTTGTTCTGTTTCCCTACAAAGATCATAGTAAACCATAGCAGAACAGATGCATCCTTACTTTTACAGATTAAAAACAAAAAACAAACTCACTCCCCTAAAGCCCCACCAAAAGTCTCTGGGAGACAATATTAATTTTCTGTCACAGTCCACAATCGCGTACTGATTTGCTAGAAAGGTTGGTCTTGCCTCTTGCACTAATTTGCAATGTTTATAATTTTTTTTTGTTTTCTCTTCCACCACCTATTCCCTCATTTACTGGGCAAGTGTAATTAGGGTTACATATCTTAGGACTACAAAAGCAATCACTAATACAATGATAATCTATACATGACTGTCTGTAACAGATGTTCCAGTTATCAGCACTGAAATTCCAAACTGGTCTCTAGCTGCACCATTACATTTATTACTCAATTATTACAAAAAGTATTCAATAAAAACACAATACTAGCAATTCTGCACAAGCATTCAGTCTTAGCTCCCCAAATGAAAATTAATGTTATCATCTTCCAAATTTCTTGGTCTGCCTCTAAATCACATTCTCATATGAGATGCCTACTGTAGATCAAGCCTAGTTCAATATATTCAAGAAAGGGCTAAAGCAAATGAGTCACAGGTGACATTCTGGTCAGAAAAGAAAGAAGCTTCAGTTCCTCCAATGCAAACTGCTAAACATGTTTGGTTTTCTAAATTTCATATCTGAAATCATGCCACAAGCTCTTTGTTCAGATGTACTGCATACATTGAACTTTTCTGTATGTATGGATCTTTTTATTTTATTACTTCAGTCATATTCTAATATTGACCTTGGTTTACACAACTGGAACTTTATGGAAATCAATTAAATTAATTCAGATTTTTATAGTGCCCACAAGATGCAAGGAAGAGCAGATCCTCAGCTCTTGAAAGGACCATGAAATTAAAAATATCCATCTTAATACAGTAAATATATTCTGTGTGATATAGATGTGTATGCAGCAAACGCTGAGGTTTGAGTGCCTCTAACTGCTCTATAATGATGTGGTACTATTCACTTGAAAATCAGGATTCTTTAATAACCCATGTCATTTACATCATGAAAGACTGATGTGAATTTTGGCTGCAATACCTGGAAACCCAAATTATCTTATTAATTAGATTAATTAATTAGAGAACAGCCCTCTCTATGTCTCTTTTTAACCAGTTTATGAGTCACCATGGAATACCAGGCAACCGTCTTCCAATTGTGGAAAGGTTTTGTTCTGTGTCACAACCCAACAGAAATTACAGGAATGACAGCAGTTACAGTAGGCTAACAGCAACTTATAGAGGCACACAGGTACAGATTTCTCCTGTGGGGACTAATGCAGCATTAGCTTTTTCATTAGCTGCAGCTTTCTGTTCCCACATCATGCCATCCACACACGGCTGCTGCACAGTGCTGCAGCTTCCCCATGGAACTCTGAAGCACCGTGATTTAGTGACTTCCAAAAAAGTTCAAGTGCTGTTTTATATATTACATGAACATATCAACTTCCAGGATGTTATTTCTACAAATCCCTGTTTCATAAGAATTTAAGGTGGGATTTCCAAATCAAATCCAAACCAGTATATTCCAGCTATACTGAAGTCATACTATAAAGTAGCTCAATTTCACCGGCTTGTGTCAGCATTGAAAACAGGAAAACACTAAGATTTGTCTTGCTTCTAGAAAAATGATTGCAGAATTATTTAATCCACTTTTCCCTGAGGGCCATGAGTAAACAAGCACAAAGAGAATGAGCAAATAGAAATACAACAGCCACATACTATCACAGCAAGATAACGAGGTAACTATGTACAATCTGATAGTTACCAAGACAGACTTCCCATAATTAAATTAAACTAAATGTCAAGTAAGTTAAATCAACATCAATTCCTTAGATCCAGGTATATACACAATTAAGATTTATTTTGATTTCATATCATTCATAATGTTCTGTGGAAAGTAAAGGGGTGAATGTGGCATTAGAGATATAAACAAGACTAATCAGGCTACAGTCAAAACAAATTTAATAGGACTCCTGTATAAATCCCAGTACAAGTTATAGGGCTGGCTATACTTTTCCATGCATCTTTGTTTTGTCTCACAAGGATGGCAAAGGATAGTGATGTTTCCTTGTAACTTTTTTTTTCATAAAAACTGGACAAAAATATTATTTTCATTGCACAGGAAAACTTCTTGGGGTTTTTCCTCTTTCTTCATTTCCCAGCTACCGCTGAAATGGTTAAATAAACTGAGCTAAACTACAGCTTAGTAGGAGTCACTCCAACTTGATAAATGATACTTAACATGAACATAATGTATTGAAGACTACAGATGAGGGATATTACCAGGTACATCACACACTGAAGTCTATCCTCTTCATATCATCACATCTTATATTTTGCTTGGAGTCAAATTAGACAGGTGGTGTTCCTTCTGATTTACAGGAGAAAATCTAAAACAATTTGTATCATTCTGACAAGCTGAAATTCTTCTGAATATTTGGGCATGTTCAGACATGACTACAAGGTAAGGTGCAAATGGGTTTTGCCATGACTATCTATACTTCAAGGCACATCACCTTTGAAGATTTCAGACATGTTTTTAGGCACATGATGACAATAACAAATTCTTCTCAGTCGAACTTATTTAAGAGGGAATGGAAAAGCGTCCAGTTCCCATGTGGCACCATGTGCAAACAGTGAGCTTTGACGTAAAACAGACTTCCAGCCGTTAAATGTACTTTCATTTGAGAGATATTTAGTTTTTATCCCTATCCAAGTAAGTTCTGCTAGCCAATGAAGAAACTATTATGAAACATCCACTTCTACTTACAGCAGTGGGTAGCCTTCTAGACATGAGTCCATATTTTTTTAGGCTAGAAGTTTCTCAGCCTATGTTGTATTATTTAACAATGTGGAAGCCATACTGTTTTAGGTACTACATTATATCAACCTTCCCCCCTAAACATTTTACAGTCTAGACAAGCAAGAAAAAGTTGAAGGTGAAAGTCAGCAATAATTTCCACTTACAAATGGGAAACTAAGGCCAAGCAAGATCAGTGTTTGATGTTGCATAGCATATCAGTGTCAGAGTCAGTCCCAATTTGCAGCCTTAAGCCACAGATATATTCTTTATATATGTAATATATACATATACAAACAGATATTCTTCCAATGTGTTTATATAAAGACATACATATGCACACATATATATATTCTCTCAGTGAGCCACTAACACATTCTGTCTTGATGTTGTCATTTCCTACTCAGGAATTTCAGTACAGTACCTGTTACTTGCATTTGCATGTTAAAGAAGTTACCTTAGCTTTGATAATCAAAAGAATCAAGGTCAATTTAGTTTCACCACAGCAAGCAGAAAGATTCAGATGAACTCAGCATAATGGGAAAACTTTCTGCCAACTCAGAAACATAATAAATTTTTAATGCTAATCAGGAATTGAAAACACAATGTGACAGTATAAGCTTTTAATTTTAAGAATCTTATTAAGGGCTTACTTCTAATTCTGCCTTCCTCCTCTAATATTAAGAGTGCCAAGTAAACAGGCTGAAAATATTTACAAATTTGTCAAGCTAGAAAAAAGGTGGAATACAGGAGCTGGAACTGATATGATGCTCCAGCTGTTCACAAACTGGAAAATAAATAAGCTGTAATATTTAAATGAGTTCCACTGAAGATGTGAAATCAGACTGGAAAGGAAATAAAGCAGCACATTCTAGAAATTGCACAGGACTCTCTAAATTAGTCCAAACAAGAAAAAATGCGTGCATGTTTTACATGCTTCCAGTATCAGCTGCATGCAGTCCAAGAAAATCATCATAGAATTAGAATAGTGATCACACTTGCATTTTTTAATGAATTCTTTTCAGTTGGAAGGATCATCCCCCCTTTCCTTACCCCTGAGAAGTGAATGGGATCAAAAAGCAATAGGGGCCAAACGTAACAAGTTTTATTGTGCAACTGGCCGTGAGCCTTGCAAAGGTGTCTCAGGATCAGTGGGGCTCCGTGATGTGTGTGGTGGCTCTGTCAGCAGAGCACAATGAATAGGCATATGAACAAGCCCAGAGAAATAAGCTTGGGCTTTTCCTCCTATAACCACTACTTATTAGTCTTTACTAAGCCATCAAGTATTGCCACTCTAGCAAGTCCAAACAACTACCTTTCCTCATGACATTTTCCCCATGTCCATATTGTGACATGTGAGACAAGGAACAGTATTTCAAATGTTTAAAAATGTTCAAACTTCTTTAAGCCTTCTTGTTCAGTCTAAAAAATGGACAATAATTTTTAAATTTATCCAGCTTCACAGCTCGCACTTTTTAGTGCATTTCAATCCAGAGGCTTCTATATGCAATTAAAAAACAAAAAGAAGTTAAATGAATTTTTTAAAGGGAAAAAAAGAATAAAAAGAGATGAGTCATAAAAGAGAAACAATATAAAAATTGTGTTATGCAGCTTAAAGAAATATAACATCAAAGACGACAAAATGTAGCAAAGATTGGGACTCACGTGACAGTAAAAAAATCATACGAAAAGTATGAATGGATAGAAATGAAAGAATCAAATGTTAGAATTACACTTCTTGCAGCAAAGGAAATGAGATGTTGGAAAACTTGGAAAGTATCCTCTTCACATTAAAACTAGACTGCAACATCAAGTCCAGAAACCAAAGTTTCCTTTTTCTGGTATTCTAGGCAAGTGCAGAGTCAGGACCACAGCCTCCACATTCGCATATGTACAATACAGAAGGTGACAGCTATTTCTCTCTGCTTCCACTGTGTTTAATTCAGCACTAAAATATAATCTGCTAAAAAGTAACATACAGTAAGATAAATAAGGGACTTCTACCATAACAAAAACTAGGGGAACAAAACCAAGCTGAAGAGTATTGCAAAGCAAACATTACAAAAAAAAAAAAAAACCACCAAAAACCAACACACATTCTCCCATCATCACACACAAACTCATTGTACAGCACCCCTGCCCATCCTATCACTGGCTTTTCACAACACAGCACAAAATTAATTGTGCAATGGTAGGTTTGAAAACCTGACAGATAATCTTGGAATTTCTACACTTCATGGTCATAATGACTACTGCTTAAAACCCTTACCAAACAGCTACGTTGTTTACAAGCAGCACCGAGTTCATTTCAAGCTGTCAAGTATGTAGGCATAGAAGGAGAATTAAATTCTTAAAGCAGTCAGCAGAACGATGCAGAAAGGTCAGCTATGAAAGTACATTCATATAAATTGGCTTTAATGGCTCATATGCCAAAGTTTTTCAAGTTTTTTGTTTTGGTGTTGGGGTTTTTTGAAATTGGGTTTGGTTTTTTTTTTTTTTGGGGGGGGGGGGGTTGGTTGGTTTTACAACTTTTTAGGATACAATTCATGGTTATATTTCAAAGCCTGAGAAATTACTTAAGAAGTTAGAATAACTATTTTTTGCTTATTCTAACCTTATTAAGTTCTTTTTTCATACACACAAAAAAAGAACCACATCTACTATTATGCAATAATATCAGTCTTCTCTTCCAAACCAAGGTAAAACAAGAGTTTCTTGATACAACCTGACAGAACTGGCCAGGCATGCTATTCAGAGGTAACACTATTTGAAGGCAGGTTACCTTTTCTGAAAAGGCTAGGAAAAAACCTTTATGATAACGTCTGGGCTATAGATCCTGAGATATTTCCCCTTATCCAAGTCAGCTTTAAGCCAAGTCAATCATAAAGTAGCCACCCGAGATACAAACTGAGACAATACTAACAATTCCCTAGTTATCCTGCTGCCATGCAAAGCTGGAAAGGGGGTACCACAGGTTCTATTTTTCAGTCTCCTTCAACATGAAAGGAACTCATAACTCCCTTTTCCTTAATACTACAAGGCAAACAACCAGAAGTTGAGATTTCTTCCAATTCGCACAACTTGGCTAAATAGTTTTACCAACTGACTTTGACCTTTAGTAGGGGCTAAATGACTAAATGCAGAGTCATGAGCTTCTCAAACTAGTGTAGTATGAGATCATAAAAAGGGGGAATTTAACTTTCTTTAATGATCAGGTAGAGTATTGAACTAATATTAATTTCTGAATTTTGGTATTGACTTCCTGGGTAAACTTTCAGTATAGAATTTGAGTTTGGTTCTCCTATCCTCTTTCCATCCTAATTGAACTCAAAGCTCTCTAGGAAAGCATCTGTTCATGTGCTTGTGTCTTTGCAGTGCTTAGCAAAGCATAGCTCTGATTTATGAGACATCATGAAAATCTTACAGTTTTTTTATATATTTGCTTCCTAAACCTAGACAAGGTTTTCCTTTACCGACCTTTTTTGCCCACAGGGCATTAACACTAAGAGCTTAAAACTTTCTGTTGTATTAGAACAGCAACCCCATTCAGCATTTGTTAAGTAAAACTCATATGGCAAATGAGCAGCTATATAATAAATAAATAAATATATAGAAAAACATGAATTACAAATAAAGCCTTTACATTCTGAGCATGTATGAAAAGAAAGATGTATGAGGGAAGAACAGATTTTATTGAGAACCTTTAGTCTTGAGGTTTTTTTTCTTTCATTCTTGTACTGGTAGATATTTCCACCTCTTACATGAACTTTCAGCCTGTAAATCACGTTTCTGACACTATCTTTCAGGAAAAAGAAAAAGTTTTTTTTTTTGCTTTTGTTGAACATTCTATGCATTCTCGCATTCTCCTTCAAACTAAAATCTAACCTGAGAGTTTGTGTTAAAACTGAAGAATGCAAGAGAACTTTATCACTGTTCCATGTTAATATCCAGAAGTTATGTAATGAATCACTCTTACCGTAATGAATGAGTCTTACATTAGCATATGTTACTTGTAAAAATATTGTTTGTACTAGGCAACTGCTCTTGCTATTAGAAATAGACTCTCCTGGGAAGACAACTTTTGTCTAAATAACTGCACCTGTAGTAGAACATATGTAAGCACAGACATTTTAGCCATCATACTCTTGACTACTGTACTGGGGGATGGGGGAGGAAATGAATAGTAAAGACAGTGATTCCAAAGCAATGCCTCTGTGCTCTGTGGTCATCATCCAACTGAACAAGATACAGTGGATTACTGTGTTCCATAAATGGTGGCATATAACCACATAAAGTGTGGCTTTGAAAAGTCAAATGTTGCTGGCTCCATCTAGAAGCAATTTTCCTGGTTGTGTCTTACATACACGTAACTCAGATGAAGTAGTGTTACATACCTGTCAATGTTAAGTTATGCCACTTCTCTTCTGTGGCATTTTACATCAGTGCAAATTAAATTTCCAATCACAGTTAATTGAAATCATTATGTTGTCAAGATACTTCATAATATTAACAGTGGATTGATAGTCTTTTCATGTTACTATTTGAAAATAGTGCTCAAAAGAAATGTTTTGCAATTTACTGTGGTAATTAATACATTACCAGCTCTATTGATTTTAAAAGAAAATGTTGACACTAATATAATGCTTTCCTTATAAAACGTATGACCTTTTCCAGAAGACTAGTTTAACCTGGTTAAATATGGGGGACTGTAGCACAGTAGGACAAGAAACAAAACATCATTTTCATTTTGCTTTTCCAACTACCATTAATAAAGCCGAAACTTGCCTCCCACACAAGAAAATCTTTTTACTTCTAACTGACGTCTATTCAGTGAAATACTATGAGACTTCATTACTGCAATGGTCACATTAAAAACATTGTTTTGCATAACTACAAAGGAAAGGGGAAAAAAAACCCCAAGAATTAAGCTTTGCATTACAGCTTCCCTTGACCTTGCTTTATTAGACAGAAGTACTAAAGTGTCCACATGGCTGGTTAAAAAATCTTCTGGAAAAACTTTATCTATAGACAAAGAGACAATATGCCATGCAGTAGTAGGAAAATAGGCAGTATTTCATACAAAACTTGCTTTTTTTTTTTTTTTTAACAGTTCTCGTAGAACAGTGGATCTGTCAATAGACCTAATAATTTTTGTCATGAAATTGCGAGACTAAAATTCATCTTTCTTTATTATCTAATATTGATTTAGCCATGCCTGTTTAAGGGTAATCACTATGGCAATAAAGAGAAACATCCTTACTGTCCTAAGTCAACTCCTATAAGGTATGCAACAGAAAAATTATGTCCAAAATGTAAATCATTAAAGCCATTCCAAAAGCACTTCCTTCCTGTGATTTCATGTCAATGCTTTTAGCAGTTTTAAATGAAAAGCAACACCCTGCTTTCAACTCATTATTCATAAATAGAGAAGGAATTACTTTAAAATTCAATTATTTGCTACGAAGTTTTCTAAAATGGAGAAACTTCAAAGTAATGTTTATTCATCCAAGTAAATTTGCTGTTGAGTATTTTATTAAAATCAAATTACTAAGCACATTACAGAAGCACAGAAGTATCATAATTTCTGCATTATACACAGATGATTGGAAAATGAAGAAATCTAGCAATTTGTGTAACATCTAGTAAGACAAAGTCAAAAAAGAAATGAAGTTACCAGATTCTGCATTAAAAGCATGTATCTTTGTCTCACGGTAGTGCAAATGAGCAAGTAGTACTTCAGAACACTAACCAAATCTAATCCTCATACATTAAAACCTATGCATACAGTTTAAGTAACTTAATGTTATGGCTAAACCCTGCTCCCACCAAAATCAACTGAAGACATACAGAATCATGAGTTGGTGTTTCCTTTGCTGTCTTTTGAGACTCTACTTACTGAAGTACTTACTACATGTGTATGTACGTGTGCCCTTGGGAATAACTATCACACTGATCTACTTCCATATAAGCAGATTTGTACATTTAATGGACCTTCAGTTCAGCAGTCTATAGGCAGAAGGCACACTATTAGATAATTGTATGAGAAACAATATTTTTCTGAAACTTACTGGTTCACATTACCTTCCTACAAAAATGGGAAAAGGAACAGTTCGCTATTTATTTCATGTCATGGCAGGGCTTCCAGAATGAGATACAATTAAGTCTTGGGAATGAAAATATAATCCTGTAGTCATACACATGAGAAAAGACGTCACTGATAAGTGTGAAAATTTTTACTAAAGTTTCCAGCATCAGTTTCCCACCTTGAAAGTCATATAGACTCAGTCTGCAAATAGGAGCATGGCATTCCAAAACTGAAAAGATGTCTAGAAAACTGGAACTGCTATAGAGGACCATATAAAAACCAGAATGTCTCCAAACACATAAGAAGTTGCTTCAGCCAAATTTTTGCTCAACCTCTAACTGTTACTACCATTGAATTGTATGTGCCATGAATACCATGAATTGTATGTGCATATCTGGTCCTGCCAAGTGGAAGGCTTGACAGGGAGTTTTGACAGGTTTTCATTTCTATTCAACAGCATCTGACCCTGAGCCCAGAAACCTCCCTGGAGGATTGTGCCAGGCATGTTGTTCTGCTTTGCTTTGGTTTAATTCTAAAGCCTATTCATCTTCCTTTAAGAAATGTCCCATAATCAGTTTTCCATTAACAATATGCCTGCACATATATTAGTCTTTAAATTTCTTGTAAGAAGGCAGGTGTTTCTAGTTCTGATAAAGTTTCATTTGGCTCTCTGACAGTAACAGGCTCTTCCAAATATGTTATTTTCAGCCTTGAAAACAGCAGATTACATCTGTCCTCAGTTAAACCACTGTAAATGTGGATTGACTGCACTAACTTCAATTAAATTACACTGATATAGACAAGACCAAAATTTGACTCAGAACCTAGAAACAAATTTAACTTTGTGTTTTAAAATGCTTTCAGTCTTACAGTTCCTTAGATTTTTTTTCCCTTCTGACCTAGTTTTTGCCATTTTCATAATGAATCACACTACACATTTTTTAATCCAAACCAGTAAGCAGTAAAAGGTAATTCAGATAACACATTTGGCAACAATTCTTTAAGCTAAACTTTGCTTTTTAAACTTCTTTTTTCTTTTTGCTAGCAAATAAAGTCATATATTTTGTTTTTACAATACTTGACTGTGTTTCAATGGCACTTTGAACTGTATCTGGGTTGCATGGCAAGGTTTTGGTAGCAGGGGGGCTACAGAGGTGGCTTCTGTGCAAAGCTCCTATAAGCTTCCCCTATGTCCAATAGAGCCATTGCCAGCCAGCTCCAAGACAGACATGCCACTGGCCAAGGCCGAGGCCGAGCCAATCATCAACAGTGGTAGCGCTTCTGTGATAACATATTTAAGAAGGAAGGGGAAAAAAAAAAAACCCACCACCCACCAGAAAAACCAACAGGACACAAACTGCAACTGGAATGAGGAGTGAGAATATGTGAGAGGAAAACTCTGCAGACACCAAGGTCAGTGAAGGAGGGGGAGGAGGTGCTCCAGGTGCCAGAGCAGAGATTCCCCTGCAGCCCGTGGGGAAGACCACGGTGAGGCAGCTGTCCTCCCGCAGCCCATGGAGGTCCACAGTGGAGCTGATATCCACCTGCAGCCCAGGGAGGACCCCATGTCGAAACAGGTGGATGCACCCAAAGGAGGCTGTGACCCAGTGGGAAGCCTGTACTGGAGCAGGCTCCTGGCAAGTGAACTGGTTGAAATATTCATTAAGCTAAGAATAACGTAAAAGTCTAGAGAAATACGGTATCATCAGTACCAACCTCCAGAGTTCCCATAAAGTAAACACAGGGCTTTGCAAATGCCTATCAAAATTCTCTCTGTAGAGTACTTTAATGGCAACTACATATTAAATCCTCACACAGTTCAGGCTGCTATTATTTGCTGAAGAAAGCTTGGGAATGTTGAAATCTGAATCCAACAATATCAGATGGTGATGCCTATTTTACTGCAAAGAGATCATGGAATAAAAAAAAAAAAAAAAAAACACCAAACCCACCAACCCAAAACCACCACAAAAAAAAAAAAAAAACCACAACACAGCCCCTGCCAAAAAAAAAAAAACCAACCCCAAACAACCCCGCAAACAAACCACCAAAAACCAACCAACCACACCACTTGGAATTGATTACAGTATGTATTTTAAAAACACTTCCCCTCAATTTTTCTTCTGGGCAAGCAAGACAGCATGAATGCATTCCACTGTAACACATTACAGTATGGACATGTTCAAAACTGTTCAGTTTAACCTCTCAATAGTCTCAAAATCTATTGGTCAAATAGTCTTAAACTGTTTCTTCTATACTTTCTGTGTTACTGATGAAATCAGTGGAACTTCCTGACAATAATGGCATTACACTGAAGCCACAAAGGAATAAATGAGGTTCCTGATTGTATAACAAGTTTGCAGAGTTAAAAAAGCTCTTTCACAACAACAAAAATGGAAACATTAAACCTTCTAGTGGCTAGATGCAGTTCACTAACTAACTCTATCAGGTTTTAGAATCATTTTCATACCTAACAGGTTGCCAACAGAATCATTTTTACCAAAGTCACAAGGGTTTACCCAATGGGAATCTGAACATGTTATCAGTAAAATAAAAACGTGAACTATGTGATCTCTTTATACATAGCTCTATTTAATGTATTGTATTTTATTTCACACTGATACTGTTTGTTTAAAAAAAAGATTGCTATTCTTAATATCCTAACCTTGTAAACCATATCAAATTGTGATGCCTAAATTTGCAGTGAAGACACTTTATGCTATTTATAGTATAATTTTCAAAGTATTTATATTCTCTATAAAGGTAAGTTTTATATAAACACCTAAATAACAACGAAATGTCAATACGCATGCAGAGTCAGATGTTGCTGTAGTGTTAAACCTTATTTAAAACAAAATGGGAAAGAGAATTCCTACATACTCACCATTGTACCTGTAAATGAGACCTAACAGCAGGTAATAAAGCTGTTTATAATTAGCATGCTAACTCTGAAAGTGCAACAAAAATGAAGATTTATTTTCAAGCTTTTTCACACAGTCCTATTTCTCAAGTAATCAGAAAGACAATAAAGTAGAGAATTCCCTTGTAAGTGCAAGCATCTAATGTCAGTATTCTTAACTATACTAGATAAGACAAAGCTGGTCTCTCTCAATCCAATGCTTACTTTGGGGCAAACCAAAATTTTTCAAACTTCAGCTTCTGCTTATTCCTGTAGTTCCATACCAGTGAATTAACTCATATGATTATTTTGCAACTAGTAATATAATTTAAGTTTTATAAAACCAGATTTAACTTTTTTTTTTTTTTTTACCACAAGATACATTCTCTTAAGGGAAAAAAGAAAAATCTCACATAGGCAGGTTTTTCATTTGTAGAAGTAAAACAGTGAGTTTGGATATGCAACAGAACAGCATCATTAAAAAAATAGGTCTTTCATATCAAGAGCCATCAGCTATAAAGAGACCATGAGCAACTAGTGTTGATGCCCAAGGCTCTTTCCAAAAGAGAATACATAATGAGTCTAATGGACTGAATGGCAAGGAAAAATTCAGATTGTTTATCTGTCTGCACCTATCAGGCCCAAGAGAGATAAAAAAGCAGAAGTGCAGAACAAAAACACTAAGGAAAAGAGCCTGTATATTGAAAAAATATTTTGATATGTGAATATGCCATCTTCAATTGCAAAATATGGACGTAAAAATAATTCATATGTAGAACTAGAAATATAACGTGTGTGTACAGATACACATATTTATATAAAGAGGACATAATATATATTTCATAATACTAGATGGATTTAACTATTTAGGACAGAAATGTATTTTGGACATGAAAATGTGCATTGGAGGAGGTAAAAAAATTTCACTAAATAAAGTGAATTCCTGATTTCAGTACTTTTAAAAAGCTGATTTCAATACATTTTACAAGCATTGGTAATTATTTTTAATCCTGGCTTGCACAGAAACAAAGAGAACCGTGAGTTTAGTTACATATTCAAAATCACCCAAGTTACTGTTATAGCCAAGAACAGAAACCATGTCAAACTTTGTGCTGCATTTACTGAATCACATTGCCCACATTATTTTTCCAGGGTGACAGAAAATGGTTAGGAAATTAAGAGTTGCTGTTATGGACTGTACCATCTATTATACATCCTCTAGCTCATACTCCAAAGAGAGGACAGTTTTCTGCCCAACTAACTCCTCCAATTGCTTTAAGCCAGTGGCTGACAATCTTTTCCAGTCTGGAGACCCCTAAAAATTTTCTGTTGTACTTACGAACACCAAACAGCAACTGTAAACCTGTAAACTGCTGGCTACTTTTCACAGCCTTCTACAAATTGAACAACAGCAAATTGAAAACCATCAAACAACTCGCCCAAAACAACTTTGTAATATTTACCATGAGAGAAAACAAGGCAAATGTGACAAAGCAATCAATAGGGATAGTTTGATAGAAAAATATCCACAGGTTTCTCAAACATCTTTCTGTTAGTGTGACATAAAAGGCTTGTATGTTCAACATGTTAATTTATGTTGCTGTTTTGTAATATGGAAGAACTTCTGATTTGCATGTACGTCATTATTTTCAATAATATTTTACAAACCTTTAAGTACAGCAGAAAAGGACTTTAAAATCTAGTCTAACAGTGCAGCTTGATCACATTCATTGAAACAAAACTTTAGGCATAAGCATCGATGACAGAATTTGCTCAGGCCTTTGTTAAGAACAAAAAATATTGCAGTCTTGAAAAAAATGTGAGCAAACTGCTATCATATTCAAGAAAGATCCTGCTGAATTCATCTTTACCTGTGCTGGGTTTCCATACATAATACTATAGCAGGTTTTTGAGGAGTAGAAAAAATGACAGTTCAGCTTTGTTTACATTGCTTAGAGCAGAACGTAGAATTCTCCAATTTAGCTAAAACAACAGAACTGATTGTGCCAGGTTCTGTTTACATATGTATTGTTGCTAAACTGCAGCATGGAGTAAAAATGATAGCATGCAACACTGTCCAGACAGTCTAATGATACCCAAAACACATACAGATCAACCGCCCTCATGGCGCACTCTGTTGATTCTTCTAGCTCAAAATTTTCCATGTAAGGTTAACCTTACAGTATTTGGGTTGGATAGATTTAAAAATCAAAAAACAAGGCAACCAAAGTCATGAGGCCAGATTTCCTTCCTTCTCCTGAGGAACAGATTAAAAAAAGACAAATTATAAAATTAAACAGCTCACAAAGACGCTGCAAACATTTTGCATTGACACTAAACTCAGACAATATACTCTTGCTTGTTACCAAGATACACAGCTATACTTTCTCAAGGTATATTCAGTACCTTCAGAACGCATGTTACTGGATTAAATATAATGGGTGACAGTAACAAAGAAAATAGTGCATCTCCATACAAAAGCTTAGCATTCTGCTATCCTTTTCTTCAGGCTCATGACAGTATCACATTTTGTGTATCACAACAATCAGATGGCTCACTAAATCAGCTCATCTCTACAGAAGTAATTTTTGCAAGATTTTACCCTGACAGGCATATTTTTTTTTTTTTTTTTTTTTAAAGAGTATGTAGGAGTTGCATGTTTTTCAATGAGAGGACTGTGGGCACCTGACAGAACTGGATGGCTTAGTTTACATGCAGTGAAGAGTACCTGTCTACGCAAGGCAGGATCAGGTTCCACGTTTCACCGCAGTTCCTAATGTGGTATCCCCATTCTAAGCAGTAACAATTACACTGTGTTTGAAATTAGATTTTTTTAAAGTTCGGACTAGAAATAAAGGAAGAATCAGATTATGTTTCCTTTTCCGTTCTATACCTACCCTGCCTCAATTAAGTTAGCTTTGTGAGTCCCTCTCCATGACCACAGTCGGCAGTTCTGTAGCTCCTTAGAAGGCATGGAATTACATTGCAGAAATTGCCTTTTCACCCATCTATCCTAGCTTGCTACGCTGTAGAGAAGCAGTCTTCACAAGACTGAAAGAAGCAGCAGGATGGCTTCAAACTTCCAAAAAGTCCTGTCCCTTCCCCTTTTGAGAAAATACTAATAGGTCTTTCCTTTTCTCCCACCTTCCCTACTCAAACATTTCTCCTATCCTCAATCCTGAGATGAAGGGAAGTGTCTGCAGGATGAAGACACTAGGAAGGAGGAACCAGGACCAGTCAGAGCAGACATGCAAGTTTCCCCCTTAAACTCATGGCATTTTGCTGTAGACTTCTAGAAGACCCTGAGAGCTTTCAGCTTCTAGATGAAACACATGGAACAGGCAGTTCATATTCCCTGATTTTTACTTTCAATTCACAACTACTTCTTCCTAGTTTCTACCATTAGATTTCCTACTCCCTTCTCAAAAAGACAAGTGGGTTGTGTACCATTACTTCAGATTGAACCAATCCTTCTGAACCTTAACAGTAAGGAGAAACATTTAAAAAAAAAAAACAACAGTATATTATCTAAGGAATATGTCAAATTAAGCTTGTGACTCCTGCATGTCAGCAGCCAGCATTTTCACTGATTCTGACTGAATGGCATACTATCCCTCCCAGCAGCAGGACAGACATTAGACTTCACAGAAGTGGAACTTTCAGCAGCTTTAGTGGTAAGCTGTGAAGTTGTCTCTACTGCAGCATTTCAAGCTGAAACAAAGCATTAATTACAACAGAGAGGAACCTCCTACGCCAAAGTAATGCACATTTAAGGATACACGTAAAACTACTGAAGCCAAGCAGAATATGCTGACAATGTTTCTCAGGAAACTTGTACATATTGAAGTAACTATCAAACAACAGTTTTTAAAAAAAAAAAAAAAAAAACAAAAACCTGAATATTTAAGAAGCAAAAGGAAACTGATTTTGATACACAATATTGCATCGAAATTAACTATTACTTTTTGCTAAATACCAAAATGGAGATTTTAATTCTTTTTTTAATCACAAGCTTAGCAGTTTGTTCCATTTACTCCACACCTCAGAACAAATCATTGATGGCAGAGCTGCACAAAAACATATGCAGAATCATCTTTAAAAATATGCATTATCACATCAGTGTTTTGATTACAAGCACAATTTTATTAAATACACTAAATGTAAAGAGAAAAATATTAAACAAACAATATCAACTGCATCATCAGAGCAGTCCTTCGCATGGGAATGGCATAAATGCCTAAGGGAAAGCCATCTGTCTCTCCTCTGGTGAGCTTTGCAAATATGCTTGTGTCCAGATCTTTTGTTCGATATCTGACTATTGTCAGTGGCCTAGAGGTGGAAGGTAAATTTCCTCTGCACCACATTCTTATCATGAGGATGCAACACAGCGTTATCAGAAAGAACACTTCTGTATTTAGGTACTTTCCTTCTAGCTGTATCTAAGAAAGAAGTAGCAAGGACTTTTCCTAACTTATGCTGGACATTAATACAGTGATACAGTCTTACAAATATTTTTCAGCAATAAAGACTTGTATAACAGAAGTCACCCTTTACAATAGTAGTTTCCCTAAGCCAGTTTTGCTGTCTGAATACTAACCATGTTCTTGACTTTCTCCAAATAATCATACTATTCAAAACTTGACACAACATGGTTTTTAAATGTGTTTGCTCCTCTTCATTTTAATGACAGAATGCCATGGATACCTTAATTTAGAAAAAAAGGAAGTGGTAGATGTCAAAGATGTTAGCAGAGTATATTTATTCCCACTGTAGGAAAAGTCACAAGCTTTATAATAATATCAGAATAGATTCTACAAACATGGCCATCTATCTAGAGGTCACGGAAGTCACTGCAGCACAGCAGAAAGTTTCTGAAGATAACTTTACAGTAGATGACTCCCATAGCAGCAGCTATAAGCTGACTGAAATACCACAGAAACAGAGTAGATTAGGCTACACTGAGGTCTGGCTTACAAAAAGGTGGCTTTTAAAAATTACAATTCATAAATATTTATCTTAATTAAAATTGCTGTGTGTGATGTATACACTTAATTTTCTATTTCTCCACTTTCTGAGCTAAGAATTCAAATACAAGGTTTTAAGTCCAATTAAGTCCAGTTCTCAGTATAGTTCATGTCACTCTTTTATGAAATATACTGTTTATCCTTTCCCTGATTTGATTTTAGCATATACATCTACCATATGCTCACCTAACCCATCTCCACACAGCAGTATTTAAAACTGGTAAAATTGAGGAGAAAAAAAATACTATGTATGTTTGATTAGCCATACACTTCATGGTAGACTTAAGAGAAAAGAAAGTTTAAGACTGGCATATATTAACACTAAAAGCAAGCTGATGGAGAAAGAATTAAAGTCAGCCAACTTTCTTCTCATATTACAGTGTCACAGCTGATAATAAAGTAACTTCTTGGTCCTAGATGTTGCCTCATACTGAGAAATTAGCATTGTTCTTCATTTTATTATTTTTTAACCACTAAATATTAATTTTTTTTTCTTTTTAAACAAGATAAGATCCACTGAAATTACAGCAGTTTCACAAGGCACAATCTGGCTATCTTAAAGGTGTAGTGACAACCAGAAATGCCACAGCTACCTGCAGAATTAAATAGTCCAATGCTAAAGAAATATGTACACTAAAAGAGCTTTCTCTCCCACAGGACTGCTGGCAGAAGCCCCCTCTTTGATCCAAAGCAAAAATGCTCCAAAACAATCCTTGGTATTGTCAATAATAAATAAATATTCAGAAAAAGAAAATGCATAAACAGACCTTAAACTAGCTGCGGTTACCATAGAAACCACCAAGATTCACTCAACACTTCCTACTCCATTCCATTATCATTCAGTATCTCATGAACTCAAATGGAGAAGCATTGTTCCTATTCCTATGGAAACCCTGGAAATAACCCACATTATTGTCACAGGAGATTAAAGCAATCTAGAACACATCTCTTGGATTCATTTATGTGCCGCCAAGGCCTATGAAAGATTAAAAATAACTAAACAAAGTCCATTTCTCAATAGAGAGGAGGAGAATCCAAACTATTCCCTGTGAACAGCAGGTAAGTAAAACACATTGGCAAGCCATTTATACTCTGCGAACAATAGCAATGAACAGATCTGTACAGTTACACTAACACATGGAAAGGTACATTCTCAGCAGCTTTGTGTACCATCTTTATACAAATGCCCTAACTTGATAAGGCTATGCTCTTTAGTCCTTATGATACTTTTCTTATTTGTTGACCAGGGTAACGAAAAGGGAATTTTTACACAGATGTAATAGTGTATAATCTAAAATGCATACACAACCCTTTCCATCTCAGAAGACCTAAAAAAAAGAAAAAAAAATCTGCCATAGACAGATTCAGAAATACATATACTGTTAAATAAACAAGATTCATGAATATTTGAATGACTGTCTACTAAAGATAAGATGCTTCCCCATCACTCCCTTCTTACTAGATAAATGTCTCCCTTTTCTCCTCTATTAATCTGAAGATGTAGAGTAAACTTTTGATGTAGCGATTAGGAGGTATGACTGCAAGCCATTAAAAATGCCCCCCCAGAGTCAGCTCAGCTGTCTATCTAGCACAGAGACAAACCTCTGACCGTGTTAATATGAGATCCTTTTTAGGAGGAACACGCAAGAATAGTAACTTTCTGTAGCCCATTCCACTCATACAGTCTTTGGAATAGGTATGTTGGAAGATTATCCCTTCCCATGCCCTGGAAAAACTGTCTGGTATCTGTTGCCCATTTGTCCAATCCATTTGCTGAACCTGTTGACATTGTCTACAGTCTCCCTTTACAAAAAAAAAAAAAAAAAAAAAAAAAAAAATCTCCAGTATTCACTGATCCTCGTATAATAAAAATATCTCTTAAGTTGATCTCTAACAACCTGCATAAGTCACCCTTGTTTTTAGCATCTGGTTAATAACAGTTTGGCATAGATTGTCCACCAACTTCCTTTGCGAACGCTTACAATATCCCATACCTTTTCTCCAAACTGAAAACTCCCAGCAGTTTTTACGTTGCAAGACATCTGTTTTGCATCCTTATTGCTTTTGTTGTCTTTCTCTGTCCTTTATTCTATCACTCTTAAGATATAAAAATCAGGACTTCACACAGTACTCAGGATGTGGGTATATAAAGATTTTTTTTTTAAGTAGCAAAACTATGTCATCTGTCTTGTTCCTGACGGTGCCCAGAGTCAGTCAATTATTTCAGAGAACTATCCACGATAATGCCAAAGTCTTTCTTCAGCT
Source organism: Pelecanus crispus (assembly GCF_030463565.1). NCBI lineage: Eukaryota > Metazoa > Chordata > Aves > Pelecaniformes > Pelecanidae > Pelecanus > Pelecanus crispus. Next base: position 27,093,457 of record NC_134652.1, read on the forward strand.
ATATCTACCAGTTCTAGCTTCAGAATCGTGTAAGTGTGGTTTAGGGGGGTTTTTTCCCCTTGATACATTGCCCTACTTTTACACACACTAAAGTTCATCTGCCACATGCTTGCTGCTACGGGTATGAGTGTGCTACTAATTTCTATACTTTGAGATGCTCATCAGCTCCTTTGTGTTTTACTTTCTTCATCCATAAAATAAAAAGTCATCTGCCTTAAGAGACAGTTGTATACCTAATTTATTAACAGCTACTTATTGTTCTGTCATCACTGGGGACATGTAGAAAGGCAAATTAATGGTTAACATGATAACTTATAATCATTATAATGTCCCTGAAACGTTTAGCAGTCCCAAATGTCAGGTAAAATCTCATTTTTATATTAGAAATTGGAAGCAGATTCAGTATTGCAGAGCAAAAAAAAAAAAAAAAAGTATGCTCTCTGTCCTGAAACAGGATGACAGTAAACCTTGTAATGAAACTTTAGTGTATCTTTTGAAATCTTTCAACCACATTCCTGACAAACTCCAGTTTTGCTTTACCTTTTGTGAACTATTTTACTTGCTTATGAAAACAACTCTTGATATGGGTCTTGGTTCAATGATGATAGTAAAAAAAAAAAAACCCAACACACAAAAAACCAACCCAAAAACTCAAACCACTGAGGACATGAAATATTCTGTGGTTCCTGCCTCTGCAGTCAGTCTGGGAGACTGAGAAAGGCTTCCCCCTTCTCCTCTAGTTCAGAAACCTAGAGCACAATACAAGGGAAAATATGGCACCAGCTATTTTTGCCTAACTAGGGGAGTTTATATGTCGCACCAAACTTTCCTTAAATATCTAAAAAACTATTGTAATGTCATAACCAATACACTGCAAAACAAATCCTGTTACCCAAGAATGCATGTGCTTCACTGCTTGAAAAACTAATGCCAGTTTGGGATTTGTAAAAGGCTTGGGATATTATGAGTATGAAGGACTAAATCACTGAAGAATACATTCAATTTCTATTGTCAAGTCAATTACTACATTTTATTCTAAATTAAGTCCTATTCAGATTAACTGCATCCTAAGAACACCACAGGTGCTCAGAAAAAAAAAAAAAAAAAAAAAAAAAGAAAAAAAAATTAATTCCACAAGATGATTAGTTGCAAGAAGTCTCCAGGATGACAGGGTCCCACAATGGAAAGAAAAAGACAGACCAAAATTTATGAGAGCTTTGTTTATCCTTAAGAAAGCTTGTTAAGCTCCATATTCAAATTCTGAGATGTTGCATGCTCAAAGCTGCTCAAGGTTTCTCTTCCTGCTTTGCAAATCTAGTAAAATAGCTGATATTGTCAAGAACACTGTCAAAAAAAATCTGTATGTATACCAAATGTACATGCCCTCTCCAAATTCATATCTGTCAGGGATACCAAATTATCCTTCCAGCACCTATTCTCATTAAAATCATGAGAGATGTTACTGCCTTTGGAAGTAGGGAGAAACCCCACATAAATTCTGTGCTGCTAAATTTCACTTTGGCTGCTAGGCAACTGTAACTTATTGCAAGAGGTGGTGGGGTTTTTTTCCCCCCTCAATGTTAAAAGAATTTGAGTCTTCTCCTTCAGGAAAAAAAAACAACAACAACAAAAAACCCAAAAACCCACCATGCATGCAGCAAGAGCAAAGCAAGCTGTGAAAATATCCTGAAAAAACCCAAGCAGTATATAGCATACTTACCTTTTTTTCCAGGAAAGCCTACTATAATTACTTACATATTTAAAAAATCCACTGGTTTTCCTTACTTGCATTTTTTCAAAACACTCCACCAGCTCTCAAGCAATTCACCTGAATACAAACTTAAAAAAAAAAAACAAACCCCAAAACCACCCACAACCCAAAAAACCCCCAAAACAACCAGCCACCAGTACTTTTAATTCCATTGCTTCATGTATGGTTTTTTCCTCCCTAGGGTACTCTGATATAATTTTTAATGAATCTCCTCTTTATGACATTTATGGACAAAACCTACGTCTTGCCTAAATAAAAATAACTGACTTACACTTAAGAATGTTTGCTTGGGCAAGAGTATTACAAATGTTGCATTTCAGTACCACATGTATTTGTAATTAAACAGATCACTATAAACAAAGTAGAAAACCTGAAGACTTGCATTTTTATAGAGTCACAGAAAGATGCCATTCTCACCTTCCTCTGAATGAGCAGTGAGGCCTTCTAGCATTCTTAACAGTTCTTCAGAAGTCCAGTCAAGGGTCTAAGTCTTTCCATACTAAACATTTAGCATACTCTCTATTCACTGGACGGTCTTCCATTCAGACTTTTAACCTCATTCTAAAGTTTTGCCACCAATTTCTCAGAAACTATAATGTGTAGACCTTGCAGAATGAGACCCTCTGCCAAGCAGAGTCCCACGTCCCAAGTTTCATTACTAACCTCAAATCTTTATTCTATCTTGCCAAAACATTTAAGACTTTCATTTTTCAACCTTTGAACACATAGGACAGTCAGAGCTGGGGAAAAAAAAATGTCTGCTGGATTTTTGGATAGATAAAGAGAATGTAGCAACAATTATACATTCCAACCAAACTACAATACAGAAAATTTCTATTTCATTTTAAATGTATACTGGGGAACATAGTCACTTTTTAATTTAAGAAAGCATTTTCATATACCACTTGCTCATCTTTAGTTTTTTAAATGTAGTAAGTATTAAGAACATTAAGAAAGCAACCAAAATAATAATCTAATTAAATAACTTGGTAATAACTTAACTAAGATATTACTGCCACTAATTCCCCTCTTTTCTCCCTCCCCACCCTAACCCCCCCCCCCCCCACCAAAGGGCTTTTCTTCTCTTTCCTTCAATGCTGCCAATCTAAAAGACTTTTTCATCATATAGTGATTAAAAACCAAAACCTTATCCACTCCATTTTAACACAAATTTGCCTTTTCCTGACTGACTGTTTCCTTTAGGTCCTGTGAGAGTCAAGGCAGTAGGCAAAACCACCACATGGTGCTTACCGCAAGCCAAGTAAAGCTCATATCTCTGCTATGCGTTTACAGGTCACGTGTTAAAGATTGAATAAACAACAATTTGCTCCACCATTTTATCTCCTGGATTTGCAATTGAAGTAATGATTTTTTCTTTCTTGTCCGTTTAAAGGAGAGTCCACATTCAACTGTGTCCTAGATTGAACTGTGGAAACTTCAGCACGTATGACTTCCTCTTATCTCTCTTGTATCCCCTACCTAATTAAGGAAGTCTTTTTCTTCTTACTGAAATGATTTAAAAAATTAATTTCAGGAAGCAAAATCAGTTCATAAACACCTTTAATTTCCTACTTGTTCAGATTAATTATGGACATGTCTGATTCTTCTTTGAGAAACCCACCTCAGGAATTTTTATCTGATACTTCCATCATCTACAGCATCATATAGCACTTTAAAGTAAATCAGTATTTCCCTGAACAGATTTTAAGTAAACTGTTACCTTTTATTGTTATTTATATTTATGCCACTCTACATCAGCTGCAAACAGAACTGCATGGGTTCAATTAGCATGTTATTAAATCATGTGCTTATGCAATTTAATACAGACACATTTTTAAACAGTATGTAAAATTCTCATCTACATTATTAGAGAGCAAGTCACATTTTCAAAGGTTATGCCACCAAGAACATTAAGTTCCAGTCGTGCTTTTAAAATCTACAAAATGAGGAGAAAAGGATATTCTGACTACACAACTGTAGGCACCAAGCCTAGCCAGCTCAGGTTTTTTCTGCACTACTTAGTAAACAAAAAGGGTTTCTAACTGAAGGACATTCTGGATCACCCTGTACGAATGTCTTCCTCCAAAGCCTGCCCTTCAGATGAAACTGGGTAGTGTGAATATTCTTTTGTGCCTGAACCACTCCTGAAATGTCAAGTGTAGAATTTAGCTCCTAAAGTAAGAATGCATAGTTCTGTTTCAGTGCTTTATCTCTACAATATTCACATAAACTACTGAATCAACTGCAATATTAGCACAATCCAATGTACATGCCACTTTTACGTCTATTCTGTCTAATTTTGCTGTCATTAACAGACAAGAATTACATGATATGAGAGACTAAGTTGACATAAGGATAAAACAAGTGATGGTCAAATGTTTTGAAAATTTGATGGTTTAATTATTTAGCAAGTAAATTTCCCATTCTTGTTTCTTGCTCCCCCTCAACGACAACAACAAAGAAACCCAAACAAACAAACAAAGAAAATTCTCTTTTTAAACAAAAATCAAAACTACTCCTAGAGACTGAAAGAACATAAATCTGTTTCCTAATGGTTCTCTGTTGGAATTAATATAAAAACACTGAGGAACAGGGAACAGAGGCAACTCCTACCTCATGTAACCAAGAGCAAAGGATACAAGTGGAGATATTAACAGGATATATTTGAGACACTATCTGTTCCAATAAACCTGCTCTTAGATACTCACGTGATGAGGGAGTACCATACTAAGAAATGACACAAGGCAAGCATCTCGTATTGAAGAACCAGACATAATTGACCACTTCTGTGGAGCAATGTGTGAAACTGGCAGTAACAATTCTTCTGTGCTCCAAAAAAGAAAGAAAAAGTAGGTGCAAACAATACTGAGTTTTACATAAGAGCACCAGTATGAGAAGCTTTTGTGCTGGTGTTCAGAAACACTTCCACAGAGAACATGTGAAAGTTTTTCTGTATCCAGAGATTAATTTGCACAATATCCATATCTTCAGCTTCACCTAGTTAGCTCTAACATGTACATCTAAAAAAATACTGCCAAAATTTAAATGACAAGCCTGTTTTTTCTCCACAACTCACAGCAAACACTGCTGGCAGGCCCAGACATCCATCAGAAATAGAAAGTTTCAGATACTTAAAGAGGTTGATTTATTTTTATTTGAAACAGAACATTTAATTGAAGTCAAAAGCAAAATATTTCAAGGTTTGAGAAGGTTTTTATTTCTCCTCTCTTTGTTAAGTCTTTAAATGTAATTCTTCCTCTTTTATCAATGGAATGAGAGGGGAGGAGACTAAGAACATGGAGTTTTGTTTGTTTGGGGGTTTTTTAGGGGTGGTTTTGGGGTTGATTTTTTTTTTCTTTTATTTCAGTTACAGATCTCTTCCCTTCCCCACAACCAACAACGAATGAAATGTTTTTAAGAAAACTAGTGTGGAGGGGAATCATCTCTTTCAAAGATTTCAGAGCCACTGTGTTTGTCAGGAATGGATTAAATCATTTCACTAACTGTCTCCAATGACCCAGATCATGAATAACAAGCAACATCCCTTATTTTCCATTAGCAGCACCGAAATGCATGATTTGGAAAATGTTTTTTTCAAAATAGTTTTCAAACTAAAAAAAAAAAAAAAAAATTTGTTAAGTTTTCAACTAGTTGTAACAGCTACAATAGTGAAGAAGGCCTTCTAGTCTCTATTTTAAAGGTTGCCTACTGATTTGCATCTATTGTCTAAACAGAAATGTTTGATTTCACACGACAATTGAGCAAATGGTCCTATGTTGATGTAAATGTCTAATTTTATACTACAACTGCATGGATGTGAGCCTGTGACCTTTAAAAATAAATTTTGTCCTGTATTTTCCATACTGTTTGCCTTTATTTTCTTCACCTGTGGGTAGCCATGAAGTTTAAATATTAAAGAGGTAATTACAGGAGCAGCCACTATATAAATATTTGTTCCAACACTCACAAAGCACCTGGACAAACTGATCTGATAAACTAGGAAGTTGTTTTGTAAGGTTACTGGGGAAGAAATAAAAGCTAGACCAGACACGTCAAAGATACGGTGACAGACTCCAGTAGACAGAGGTCCAAAAACACTCGGTTTTCGTTCCACATAAAACACTTGACATTCCACTAAGATTCACTTTGGAGAAAATGACTGTCCACGTAAGAATAATAATGAGAGTTTTTTCCATGAGCAGAAAAACACAAATAAGATTCTACTTTACACTGATGTGTGTTCAACGCTTTGCTAACTTGTCTCCTTCACTTGTCATAGAAACCCAAGCAGCAGTTACACAACAGCCTTCAGGTGATCATGCTGAACTGAACACCAATTGTAGCTCTTTTTCTAAGTCCATTTTCAGTGGACCACTTTTAAAACTTTTTTTTGTAAACATTGGATGTGTAAGATTGATTTTAATTTAAACTCTCACAGTGTAAAAGTGTACTATAATTTCTTTAGCTGCAGATATCTCATACAATTTTGATTTCATACCACCATAAAACCATCTGTCTTGGGGGGGTGGGGGAGGGGGAATGGAGGGAGGAGCGTAATTCCACACTTTGATTCAGAAATATAATATCTGGCAGGCACAAGCTGGGTTTAATTAGTAGGAATTAATGAGTAAGTCATACTACTCTCAAAACAATATACTTTGATAAAAATATTGACTTGGCTTAGTTACATCCTGTATCTACAAATAACGTGACTATTCTCTCCAGCACAAACAGTCATTGAAGCAGTTAACCTTTAGCAAATATAACCATAAAGTAAAATTTAAATGAACAGTCTGTTTTCATACTGGAAATGGTCATCCAGAAATTACATCCTCTCAATTCAAATCCTGAAAACGATGAGTGCTATATTAAAATAAATCCTTCTTGTTTTCTAAACTGAACAAAATTAACTAACAGACTCCATACATCAGTACTTATTTCTCAGGTGGTTAGTCATATTGATGAGCCCAGATGTGTACAACACCCACTGTTATACCTTGACAAAAACACAGGTATACTCGCAGAAATTATCTGATCCAATGATGTTGGCCAGCTGTCTACAAAAAAAACCTCTGGAAATAAACTAGTCCCTTATAAGATGCAATGGTAAACTGCAAGTACAAAAAAAAAAAAAAAAAAACCACCTCACGAAAAGAAAAACAAAGTTATCAAATGGAATTGAGTAAGTTCTCCCAGTATCTTGAATAAAAATACATAGTAAAACATGTTTTATATTTTAGGCTTTGGTCTTAATTGTTGGTTCATATTTGTGCTCACATATACCTCAGTAAAAACACCACAGACCAATTTCTGATTGCATAGCTAGTAGCATTGGACTCTGGGTTTGGCCAGTTTCTAGCCTTGATACCTAAATTGGAACAAGAAGCATGGCTCTAAGATTTGTCATTTTTTAATGCTGAAGATGTCAGGAAAACACGCAAGAGATCAATATGCTGCTTTTCATAAGACGATCAATATGTCAGTTTTATGTAGAAGACATCATGCTAAAAGCAGCAATGGAACACACGTTCAAGCTATTGATAGAAGTCAGTGTTTCACATAAGCAAATGGGCAGAAGGTATTTTTAGGAAAAAAATAATCAAAATAACATTATTGCAGAACCAAACAAGACAGTAGCAATTAAGCCACCTCAACTTTTCACTGTAAAACACTTGATTGAGGAGTGCAATTTCTTTACTTTTCCTTCCCTTCCCTCCCTCTGTCCAAATAATTACTTTATAGACCGGAACTGACTCACATTAAAATATCTCTTAAGCAAAGTAAACAATCAACACCAATTCTGCTTTCAGCTTAACCCAAACTACTTCCAAAGTCTTGCTGGGATTCGCAAAAGTTTTAAATGGGATTTAAATCACTTAAGCTGTTAATTTATAAGTATATGCATTCTAACAAGGAAACTAATCAAAAATCACACAGGAGATACCCTTTACTGCAGTGAGCACCACAGAAAACCGTTGGCAATTAAGTATGATTTGACAAGGCTATAAAATAATTATATTCAAATAAAGTGATAATTATAAAGTTTTTTCAGTGGAACTTTAAACCACATATTATCAATATCTGATTTCTGGCTCTATTTGACACAACTGTTCAGATCTTTGCAGGATTTCCTAAGTTAATAAAGAAAAAGATTAAGAGAACATAAAATCATTACTAGCCTACTGAAAGTATCACAAATCCCATTGCATGGCCAATTCAAACTTGTCTTTGCTTTACCGTTCTGACCGCTATCTACATTTGTAACACTGTGCTTATTTTCCAACTTGGCTTCCATTTTTGCTAGCACAATTTTACTTCCAGGCAAAATAGGCCTATAATTTTGCCACATAATACGAAATTATGTGCTGATTTTAGCTGGGATAGAGTTAATTTCCTTCATAGTAGCTAGCATGGGGCCATGTTTTGGATTTGTGCTGAAGACAGCGTTGATAACACAGGGGTGTTTCAGTCACTGCCGAGCAGTGCTTACGCAGAGCCAAGGCCTTTTCTGCCTCTCACCCCACCCCAGCAGGGACCAGGCTGGGGGGCACAAGAAGCTGGGAGGGGACACAGCCGGGACAGCTGACCCCAGCTGACCCCAGGGATATCCCACACCATATGGCCTCATGCTCAGCACAGAAAGCTGGGGAAAGAAGAAGGAAGGGCGGGGGGACGTTTGGAGTGATAGCGTTTGTCTTCCCAAGTAACTGTTATGTGTGATGCAGCCCTGCTTTCTTGGAGATGGCTGAGCACCTGCCTGCTGATGGGAAGTAGGGAATTAATTCCTTGTTTTGCTTTGCTTGCATGCACAGCTTTTGCTTTACCTGTTAAACTGTCTTTATCTCGACCCATGAGTTTTCCTCACTTTTACCCTTCTGATTCTCTCCCCCATCCCACCAGGGGAGAGTGAATGAGTGGCTGTGTGGGGCTTAGTTGCCAGCTGGGGTTAAACCACAATAAATTACTAAACTCAGCATTTGTAGCACATGGTGCCAGAATACTGGGCTGGAAGTCAGTTTTTCTTACTTGCTGTCTCTGCTTCTCTCTTGCAGTAGGAATTAGCCTGCTATTTTACTTCCAAAAGAGAAAATTGGGATCGACTCAGTGCTGATGCAACAAACCAAAAGTCCTCCACTAATGCTGGGACACAGCGTTTGTTAAAAAACGTTCTTTAAAATACAAACACAGAAAATCATAGAAAACTTACAAGTACTCTGCCAGTTAATGTCTGGGCAGATATCATGACTCCTGCCCAATCCTTCACGGAGGTCATCCATCCCACTTCTGCTGCCACATTCTCTTCTTTTTCATCTGTTGGTTTGCAGGCCCCATCTGCCTGTGTATCTCCACCACCATTGATCTTCTGGGCCTCCTGCAAAGTATTTCAGCTAGTTAGTGTTCAGCAATTTGACAGTGAAAGTCAGTGTACAGTTGTGGCTAAGAAATGCTATTTAAAAAGCAAATCAGTCTTCCTGGATTCCTGCCAGATGAAATTAAGCACCTACTTGCCCATCTCTCTTCAGAAATAAGAGAAATAAAAATGTTCTATGAGGTACCAGACTAACAGCTGAAATAATACTCTCCTTGACATTACATCTTAAAAACATATATTTGGCATCAAATATGCTATATGTTCCTTCCTTATAAGCAGCACAACTGCCTAGAGCTATGTATACAATTACAGAGCTACATATAAATAAGTTTTGTCAGACCTTGAAGGACCTTTTGATGTATTAGTTCAAAACAGTGTGTACTAGGTGGGAACGTAGTTTATGTACAATTTTAATTTACTATCACTAGAATTAATTATGTGAGTAAACCTTCACTGAGAAGCATGATGTAACAAGACAATAATTATCAAGTGTGAGGGGAACAAAATACACCACAGAGAATCTGCAAGGAGCTGACATGCTATCAGTGAACCAGTGTTTCAATGAAAGTGTTTAATATATCACAGGAATTCTTCTGTCAGTAAGTGGCTCTCATAGAACGTAGAGCTAGATATTAAAGAGGAGCCTCAGCTGCACTAAGCTGACTGATGAGTCACATGCACTCGAATTATGCACTGGAATTCATATTAGTCTCTCATGGACACTGCAGCGGGGATGTTGTGCTCTGTAAGTGCCTGCTATGTGCTACAGTCATGGAAGCTGCACAAAAATCAAGAGAAATGATAGGAAAAGCCAGCCTGGATTGTACAGCATTTAAAACATATCGTATGCAAAGTATCAGACTGTGCTGTGAGCATGCCTTTGGTGACAGCATAATACTAATGACTTCCTGAATACTTGACAAATTATGCCAAACAAGCATAGGGGAGGCAGCAAAATTCAGCGCTGAGGCAAGTACTGAGCACTTGAACTGCACCCAGAGATCTACATTAGTGCTTCAAGCACTCTGCACAGACCAAAAGCTTGAAAGATCTTGTTTATAGATTACTTGCCTATAGGCCACTAAGCAGGAAATCAATTGCCATTAATCCCCTTTAGAATATCCGTTATACAAGCAAAGATGTTTGACGCTGGTTCAGTGATTATTATTCCTACAGTAGAAATACTACGCTATCACAGTCAAAATGCATAGCTCCGAGATGGCCTTGAGGACACAGCTGGACATAAAGGTAACGGCACTTCCCGAGAACAGTACTGAACTAATAAAGCAGTTGCACTGAATCTGTCTGCAACGGACAGTAGACCAACAGCTGTTTTTACAGAATCTCAGTGTTGCAACTTAATTAGCTAATCACATTCTTCTCTGTTAGTCTCCCTCCCGAAATGTGGGCTCTATCTTCTTACTAGCAATTATAGCACAGCGCATGATGTGGCTATATTGATAATAACAAATTATTCAGAGTTACAACAGTAATTCAGTACTTCCTAAGCAAATAACCAGACAGAAGATAAAAGCTACTTTGTATTTGCATAACTGGACCTCATTCCCTGACAAATTTGGATACAGTGAATCAGATGTTTTGCACTCCGCATTGGAAGACGTATACTGCATTGCACACGCACAGAGCACAACCTACAGAAATGAGCTCATTGCTTAGGATAGTGACATACGGTACAGCACAAGGCATTTCCAGGAAAGTAACGCTTGGCTAGGGACAACTTGTGGCCCATATAATCACCAAGCCATACAGATCAGTCCTAAAGGAATGCCTTGGCCACCATCAGTGTTTTGATTATAAACCAGGAAAGAGAAACCTAGCTTGGTGGGGGTTTTGGGGGGTTTTTTTTGGTTTTGGGGTTTTTTTTTGAGTGGATGTTGTGACTGTATGCGCCAAACATTGTAATAAAAAAAACATTGAGGTTTAGGCAACCTTCACACATCTCCAAGGCCCTTGGGGTACTCACAGGCCTCGCTGGCCCTGACCACTCTCCTCCAGGGTCTCCTGCCACCCTGCCTGTGGCCCTAGGATGCCATTTCAGCCCAGCCCAGGGCCACCAGCTCCTCACAGACCTGTCCTACCCAGCCACAGGCCCCGCTGAGCCGGGCCCCACCAGCCCGGCCAACCTATGGCTGGTTCCCCTCACTGGGCCTCATCCTTCCCCTCACCCACAGGCTGACATCCCAGGCTGGCCCCAAGGAGGTTCCTAATGCCCAGGGCTGGGGCCACCCCACTCCCGGGCTGGGGCAGTGGGACAAGGCCCTGGCCGCCAGGCCCGGCCCTGCTGGCCTGGCCATCCCCCAGCCCTCAGGGAGCCCCCAGCCCCGCAGTGCCCTAACAGCTACTGACTTGCTAAAAATTACATGTGCCATTTATTTCTCTCTCTTCCCACCTGTTTGTCTGCCTTTTGTAATTGTTGGAGCCTGTCTTTCAGATTGTAAACTCTACAGGCCAGATTTTACTGCATGGTCCTCCTCTGCATAGCACAGTGGGCTTTTATACTCTGTACAAGTTTATACTGAATAAAAGTATTAATGTGGTTTTCAGAGTAAAGGAGGTGTAATTATCTCTTCCTCTCAGAAAAGAAACTGAGATGGTGATTAAGTGCCTAAGTCAGTCACCACAGAAGTCATCGGCAGAGCAAGGATGAAACCACAGACTTTCTTGATTCTTCCACCCAGCACCCCTATTTAACAATCTCAGGGATGCACACCTTGCTAAAAACATTCATAATTATGGATTTTGGTATAGAAATCACAGAAGAAAAGATCATTAAAAACAGCTAAATGGAAAAGTCCATTTTATGGTAGTAAACTTGAAAATATTAAGGTTGGAAAATCCTGTTATTGTTTACATACTCCTTCCTTACCCCCATCCTTTTTGTCAATATATCAAACGGAATTTTAAAGATGTGATTATTCATAAGATTATAAAAATAAAATTTCCTAACACTCAATAAAATAGTAGACAATTTACTTCATTGAAGAAGGGTAGCTTTTATATTTTCAAAAGGTTCTAATACCCTACAGCTCTTTTTGCCGTATTGACTTTTGGTTGCCAATAGAATAGAGCAGTAAAATGCGACAGATCTATTCAGTATTTGATTCTCTAAAGGTATTAAAGTCTGAAATACATTTAACAGCTGTATTTCTGCACTTATACCACTTATTTCACCTCTATTAAAAATTGCCACTAATATTGTTTCTTAATTAAAATATAAGTAAAACAATCACCCCCTGCCAAGTACTATTTGGAGCAGAGTCTCATGATCAGCTACATACCAAGCTTAACTCTTGCCATTAGTATAGCTATAATTGATATGCAGATTAGTTGCTGTTAGGTAACATTTGTATTCAGTTGGGATATTTTATATTTTTCATCTACATGGCTAGCTTTTTAGCTTACTTAATTGGCAGTTAAGTATTAAGGAAAGTTTATTCCCAAGTCATTATGCAATTGTGCAGATACCACTAAAGGAGATTTAAAGGCTGCTTTCATTTACATTGCGTACAAATCAGTCCTGTTACTGACTGTATAGTCCTGTTCCATTGCTATTTCTTCACTTCAAAGCACCAAGTAACCAACACCACAACCTGAAAAAGGTGCTTAAAAAAAAATAACCAGTGACAGTAATTGTTTAATTATTTACAGGCTCAGTAGCTACAAAGTAATACTATCTTTATCCACTCTGCTTACCTGTTGTTTCACAAAGTGTTTGTTATTTTAATTACTTGATGACAGGAACATTCAGGTAGATTAAGCAAGAAGCAGCATATTTTGTGAAATGTGTATTTCCTGAACTTAATGACAAAATGGAAGAGAATGGATTATGAGAAGGGGGGAACAGGAATCAGGACTCACTGTTCTACCAATGGTTTGACACACACCTAGACCAGCAACTTCAATGTTGTGTCTTATATTTTCAACAATAAATATTGATTTAGATTACACAGGTGCTGGGATGCTTAAGCACAGTTACCTTTAGCGGATTTCAAAAAGGGAAAAGACACTCAAAAAGAGTTTTCATTTTTGAAAATATAGTCCTGCCTACTTCACTTTACCTCTCTCTAGAATATCTGTATAAACATAGAACTAATGCACAGACATTCCATTCAACCCAGGGCTGTATGAAATAAAATCAGAAAATTATTATGAAAACTTAAAACATCATCTGAGAAAAATTTGCCTTTTTAGAAGCCCTAAAAAAACCAGGACACTATGAAGACAACCTGGTAGGCATTCTCTGAAGTATGGTACTGAAAAAAAAAACTTGGTCTCTGTTAAGATATGTTAGAAAACATAGGAAACAGGCAGGTAACGTGAGGGAAAAGAACTTGGTTAAAGTCTGATGAAACAAAGAAATGGACTTTTGACATTACTCCTTATGTAACATTGAACTAGTATGAACAGCACACAGAAATCATGAAGTATCAACTGTAATGAGAATACAGGGCATCAAGTCATGCCCACATTACACAAGAGGAAGCAGCATGCTCAATTTAAGCAGATGTTTAAAAACAGTAATACCAATGGAGCAAGCCCAGTACCAGCCTTGGAATTCCACTCTAGAGAATATGAGATGAGAAAGGGCCTGCCAAAATGGTAATTGCACCTGGTTTGAAGTATGCAGTATTAATACAGTAATGAAATATAGTTTGGGGAAGTTAGGGAAGGGCTGCTTTAGATAATGATGCCAGCAACTTGCAGTTTTCTCTGTTAACTGCCCCCCAATTAACAGCACTGCATTCCTACAGCCTGCATTTTAAGAAATGTTTTATATCAGATCAACACCACTGTCATACCAGCCTCTCATACATTGGAAATCTATGTTTATGTTCCTTTCCTTTTCATTCATTTCCCCAAAGCCACCAACAGGTGTGAAGAGAAATAATTTTGCATATAAGACTACTTCTCCTTTCTGTTAGGCAAACCTCTAAAACACTGAGTTTAAAATTATTAGACTTCTAACAGTAATTCCATTACATGCCCTTAGATACATTCTCTCACCATTTTGATAACTCCAAACAGGGGTCTTTAAATTTAGATAAAACCATAATATTATGCTGCATTTGCAGCAGCTGGGCAATGTACAGTGTTCATCAAGACATCAGGTACCTACTGAATATATTGCCACAGCAGATGTTCTCCATCAGATATAGTTACCATCTGTAGTCTTCATCTCAACAGTTACTAAGTACCAGTTCATCCAGTGCTAAAAACAAGCAAAATAAAAAAACCTGAAGCAGTTCACCTCTTCTACTGCAGTTTAGCAAACACACAATTTCACTGGAATATTTATAGACAAAGCAGAAGGGAATGTGAAAAATAAATAGCTGTATGAAGACTTAAAAATCTCTTTGAAAAGAGTCAGTCTTGTAGGAAAGAGAAAGCAAAGGCTAAACTAAGTGTGAGCTGAGAGGTATTCATAGAATCATAGAAATTTTTAGGTTGGAAAAGACCTTTAAAATCATCCAGTCCAAACATTAACCTAACCAGTACCATGTCCACCACTAAACCAACTAAGGGTAGAGTAATAATTTCATGTTTCCTGGCTTGGGGGCTGGATTATTTTTTAATGAACATAAAAATTAGGAATCATTAAGGTTGGAAAGGATCTCTAAGATCAACAGTCCAACCATCAACCCAACACCACCATGTCCACTAAACCATGTCCCAAAGTGCCACGTCTACACATTTTTTGAACACTTCCAGGGATGGTGACTCCACCACCTCTCTGGGCAGCCTGTTCCAATGCTTGACCACTCTTTCCATGAAGAAATTTCTCCTAATATCCAACCTAAACCTCCCCTGGTGCAGCTTGAGCCCATTTCCTCTTGTCCTGTCGCTAACTACTTGGGAGAAGAGACCAACACCCACCTCACTACACCCTCCTTTCAGGTAGTTGCAGAGAGCAATAAGGTCTCCCCTCAGCCTCCTCTTCTCCAGGCTAAACAACCCCCGTTCCCTCAGCCGCTCCTCATAAGGCCTGTGCTCCAGACCCTTCACCAGCTTCCTTGCCCTTCTTTGGACATGCTCCAGCACCTCAACGTCCTTTCTTGTATTGAGGGGCCCAAAACTGGACACAGTATTCAAGGTGCAGCCTCACCAGTACAGGGGGACAATCACCTCCCTGCTCCTGCTGGCCACACTATTCCTGATACAAGCCAGGATGCTGTTGGCCCTCTTGGCCACCTGGGCACACTGCTGGCTCATATTCAGCCGGCTGTTGACAAACACCCCCCAGGTCCTTTTCTGCCAGGCAGCTTTCCAGCCACTCTTCCCCAAGCCTGTAGCATTGCATGGGGCTGTTGTGACCAAAGTGCAGGACCCAGCACTTGGCCTTGTTGAACCTCATACAATTGGCCTCAGCCCATTGATCCAGCCTGTCCAGATGCCTCTGCAGGGCCTTCCTTTCCTCAAGCAGATCGACACTCCCACCCAATTTGGTGTCATCTGCACCTTACTGAGGGTGCACTCAATCCCCTCATCCAGATCGTTGATAAAGATATTAAACAAGACTGGCCCCAAAACTGAGCCCTGGGGAACACCGCTTGTGACCGGTCTCCAACTGGATTTAACTCCATTCATCACAACTCTCTGGGCTCGGCCATCCAGCCAGTTTTTTACCCAGCAAAGAGTACACCTGCCTAGCCCATGAGCCACCAGCTTCCTTAAGAGATCCTGTGGGAGCAGTGTCACAGGCTTTACTAAAGTCCAGGTCAATATTAGGTTACATTGACGTCAGTTAACGTGCTATCGCTACGGTTTGACTAGTTTCAAAGGATTAATTATTGATACCCAGAAAAACATTATTCCTTTCAGTGAATAAAAGGAAATAGAATGATCTTTGGAAAACATTGTTGATGAGATAGCCAAGCATTTTTCTCTCATAAAATATTCACAAGCTATGTAAGTTGGTGTTTGCAAATTTGGCAGGTTAAGAGAAATTACATCCAAAATAGATTCCAAAACTTTTCTTATTAGTTTAAGACTGAGACGGTAAACTCCTATGAGACAACTATTCCTTTTGTTTTCTGCATTCCTGCAGAAATTCTGAGAAGCTCCTTGCCAGTCCTTACTTACAACCAGAACCTTACTTTCTGTGCTGACTAAAAAAAACCCACACACAAAACCCCTCTCAGTTGCATTTGTGCATACCTTCAGTAATCCCGACAGATATTTTTTCTGTGCCCTTCATATTTTTGGTGTGGGTTACTTGTATAAAATCCCCTTTTCATGTCATTGTTTTGACTGACAAGAATTGTTGCAGTAGAGGAATTAATTCTAAAACCTTGACCTGAGAGGCAAGGGAAACTCGATTAGTAAAATACAGTGTTCCAGACATGATCCCACAAACAGAATAACAGTTTGTCAAATGAAGGGTTCCTGGGTATGGTTCTCACTTAAGAATACAGCAGACACCTACGTTATCTGAAATCTGAAGAAAATACAAAAAGACTCAATTCAAAGTTTAAAAATTTCTATACGTTAAACACCTCCATTGATGTAAAACAGTATTTCTAAGTAACTGGAAAGCTGTCTGAGTGATTTCCATACCAGCCTAAGAATTGGGACACATACTGAAGTCCCTGCTCTGCCTCCAAATTTTTCAAGTCCTCAGCCTCATTATCTAGTCTCTTCAGGTCTTCACCCCGCAGCTATAGAACAAGAGTAACGGTAGCTGCTGTGGCACAGGGATCTTATCAAGATAAATATATTAAGGATTTTAAGTGTTTTGGTGTTACACAAAGGGTGGGACGATTCAAGCATAGCGTAGGGAATCATAAAATAAGACACACTAAAAACATACTCATAAAGATTGTTAGACTAGTTATACAAGACAATTAAACATGTAAGACAGAAGTGTAAAAGGGAAACAATGAAGAACTCCAGGCATTATAGTGAAATGAAAAAGCATAGTCTTAACAACGACACCAAGCAAGTAAAAATATATGATAAAAGCAGTACCCACAGAAGTTATAGAAGGGTGAACAGGGGAATATAGAAGGATTGCACAATATGACCATCCAACAATAGTTTTTTTAAAAATCACACTTAATGTAAGAGATTGACAGAAGAGGAGCATGATTCTCGCAACTAAAAGTCTGCAATAAAAATAGTCATTACAAACTTATGCACGTTCAGATGGACAAAGAGTGTTTTTTAAAAACTTATGATTCTTAGCTCAACTTAGTAACAGTTCATAGCAATAGTTACATAAGCTTTGACTTTAAGTTCAGAAGTTTGTGTGAATAATTTCATTTATATTTATTCGTAAAATGAATCCTTAAGTTTCCCTTTGTTACTTCTGATTGTATATCAGACCACATTTATAGAAATAAATAACTGGGGAACTTGTCATAAAACTCCATAACAAGTTCACTTACTGTCTGCAATACATAAATAAATAAAACCAGGACAAGTCAGTGATGTACAGGTTACAAGTATTCACTGAAAATATTTCACAAATTGCCAAACTAACATCTAGCCCATATCCATAAATGTATTTTCCTCTTCTATAGTCAGAGCATTTCTTATTAATTTCCTTTATAAAGACCAAATTATTATCATATTAAAGTATTCCCTAAAGACCCCGTTCAATTATAAAGTAGCAGAGAAAAGGGCAAAACAAGCATTTCTTTTTATTAATGGGGACACCAAGTTTAAACCAAAGGAGACATGTCATTATTCTTTAGTCCCTACATACCATAGAAATAGGTACATTAGGCAGATTAGGCAATTACTATGTAAGACAGAATACTAGTCTTTAACTGTCTTTTCTGTGGTTCAAGCATTATGCTGAGACCATTTTTTCAATATGTATTTTAAGAAGAACTTTAGAGTAACCATGCCAGACCACTAACCTTAAATACTATGGAAACTTAACTTGTAAAAATATATGAAGCAATATCATATGGGACTGAGTTATCAAAACTATAGAAAGGGAAGGAATCCTTAATGGAAAAAGCACAGAGAAGGGTAGAAAGATGCATGCGTTTTCTGTTATCCTCCCATTTTGTTTCCTCCTACCTAATAGAAGGCAAATCAACGAAAGCATACAATTGAAAATAAAATTGATATAGACATTATCATGAAATGAACACTGCCAAATTACCTACATCCTATTGACTGATTAATCCAGGAGAAATCTCTCTGTCACAGATGATAAAACATTTTAAATATCAATAATTCAACAAAAACTTGTTACAAGCAATAAAAAACACATTTCACTTACTGTCTTCACACTTAATTCATTTTTGTGATGCTATATGATTCATCACAATCCGAAAAGTCTCAAAGTGCTTCATGAATAGAAGAAAAAGGTCTTAAAAATGAGAATAAAGTAATAACCAGTGGGGGAATTGCCTAACTTGTTTATCTTGATTACAGGAAGTACTTTAGCTGATTGCTTGTAATTGTTGTTGTTAACATTAAGCAATACCCAACTCCAAGTTTTTCAATCATCACCTCTTGGCACTTTTTTTTTTTTTTACTACTGCGAAAGGATGAAAAATACATTGAAAAATCATGCATCTGATTTTGCCCAGTTTTAAGAAAACAATTATCAGTAAATCTTTTATGATCTATATGATGTAAATTATGAGAGTAGCTTTTACAAAATAATTATGTGGTAGAAGCTGAAATAAGAAAACTGCTGAAAAAAACATTCTCTGCCAGGAATATTCAACATTAAAACAGGTCATTAAAAGGTTCCAAAAGTAGAAGGTTTATTTCTCTAAAAGGTAGAGACAAATACAATGTACAAAATAAGTATCAAACTGCTTTGTCAGTGAAATTAAACTTCACAATGTCTTTTCACTTGCATACTTTTCTCCGTCCTGCTCAATTACAAAAGAGGAAGTTTTTAATCTATCAGCAAACAGGACACTTTCTTTCATTATAAACTTCATAATACTTTCTTGCTTGTGGTATTAGAGGTATCCGAGAGAAAGAGATGCAGACTGGATTGTAGAAGGAGATTCTTCCCCTCTTCTGTGTACTACAGAATAGTAATGCAGCTAGCACCACTGACTAAAACTGGTACTCAGAACCACTTCTCTGATGGCCAAAAATCACAAAGACTCCATGTATTAGGAAAGGCATTACACAGCTTAAGGGAGAGTGTCTTTAAGCACAAGGTACCATAATTACTCCAAAACTAGGATCTTAGTCCTTGTGTAAAAAGGAATTAACTGCTCACTTCCTTGAACTGCAGAACTCCCTAGAAAACTAGGTGACAGGAATTTTAGGTCTTCATTTGATTCAAATCAAACATTTTCACATGGGAGGAACGGACAGAAACACTTGTGGTTTCTATTTTAAGTGAAATAGCAAATGATTAATATTGTGCGGGACTATGGGCACCTTCCTCAGTGCCGAGCTTGTCAAACAATTTATTTGCATTTTCATTTTTACAAAGAGATTTATGATTTTTCAGAAGGTTTTAGAGGTAACAGCATAAAAGATGAAGGAGGGAGGCAGTAGGACAAAAATAACTGAGACCCACAAATACAACTATTTGGTCATATCATAAAACACATGGATCAATGATGACTTGAAGAATGCTGGAGAATCATTCTAGTATCTGCCAAATTGGACAAACCAGTCATCTCTAAGGCTTTTTTTGATTCAAGGGTAATAAATAATATTTATTCTTATTGTATTAAAATTATAAAGGAAATCACAATGAATTAAAGGCAGCTCTCTGTAGGATAAAAAGCCATATCTAAGCCTTTACTGACACAGGAAATTAAGTTCCAGTGTGCAACACAAATGTTTGAAGAGCAGCAAGTCAGCCAATAAGTAATTAAAAATATTTAATAGCACACAACACTTCTCACCTCAGAGATTACAGTATGTAACACAGCTTTCAGAGTGGAAGAACTTGGGGGGGGGGGTGGGGGGGGGAGTCAGAGAGCACGCAAACGTGCAGGAATCTGGAGGAAAGATACACAGCTCTAATTTTCAAAAATATTGAAAATGCAGATTTAGTTGTAAAGTAACCATTTTAATGATTACTTTGAAATAATCATATTAAACTAAATATTTCCCCCTAAAGGACCGGTTATCTCACATTGTAAAAAACGTACAAGTGCTATTATTTAATTAAGTAGCTATGACCTCATTCATTGCCCACTGCTGTGGAAACAATTTTGTGTAATCAATCTCATGACTCCCTTGCATAAATGATTAAGTATACAAAAGGTTTTAAACCTAAAAGAAAAAGAAATTTATCTACAAGGAATTTTTCTAGGTAACTTACATTATGTTTTGGTTCATTTCCCAGACGCTAACTATCAGCATCATATTATCCAAAGTCAGTACTTGTAGTCTACAAATACAGCAGCTGGTACCTTTATGATGCAAAGAAACATACACAGTTCCTGCTAATTCATAGATACTGAATGAAATCTAAGGCAGAGAAGAGAGGAAAGCTAAATTTTTGACTTGCATGCTATAGCTCCATTAATTTTTATTTATGCCATATAGAATGAGAACAAGTTCAGTGAATTCTCTGACTTTCTTCACCTCATCATTTCAAATAACAGGAATAACTTTAACCAGCACAGAGATCATCTCCTCCTCTTGTGGGTGTACCAGTGATGCACTGCTAGGAATTGATGCACAACTGTGACATTGAACATAGCCTTTGTAAGCAATCAGAAGTTGGACAATTGCAAAATAAAGATGCATGGTGTTCATTCTTGGCTCTCATAACACGAAGAATTGTATCTAAGTCTTCTTGCTCATGGCAGGATTGAATCTGCCTGCACAAAAACTTGTAGATGAAGCTCCTACTCTGACAGGTCATTTTCTAAATGAGTACAGCAACTCTGAAGTTCCTCAGAGGCCTGAATTGTTAGAAGCAGCCCTGGCAGAGTTGCATTAGTAGCAGAGGGCAGGTGAAGTGCTTAAAGGCAGGCACTGTTCTGTCTCATGAGTCTCCAGTTTTTGGCTTCAAGATTCATCAAACCAGCAAATACTGCATATGTCACAAAAAGATGTTACCTCTGAATACTCACTCTGTCTATAAATTATACATGACACAGCAAGCAGTTATTGTCCACCAATCAGGAAAGATAACAAACAGAGGTGAGAGGAGGTCAGTTTAAATTTTTTAGCTCTTTTTCAATGAGTAAATAATAGTAAGAAAGAAATTAAAGGATAACAATTGTTAAATCATCACAGAATACTGAGTTTTAATTTGCTAAACCTTAAGGGGAGCAGAAGAAGTTGACAATGATCAGTAATAAAGTTAATGCTACCATGGAAATTTCAATCTTGAAAAGAGGTGGAAATCAACCATGCCCTGAGTTTATATCTTGCAATTTTGTGATAATCTGGTAACTTTATTACAGGGCCTAGAACTCCATTTTTTTTCTTTTAAATTTTATACAAATTATTCTGCTAAAGCATTTGCAGCAGCATAAAGATCAAACAGCTCAAAGCAGGCTTTCACACTTTACACTATCCACAAGCTGTGTTTTACAGAACCTACTCATCAGATTGAAGCTTTAGAGTCTTTCTCCATTTACAGTGCTGCGTAATTACCTCACATAGCTTCCCAAGATGCAGGTGCCCCCCATAATTTATCTGTGAATGAGATTCATTGACAATCCCATCCAAGCATCACATGAAGTTAAAAATTTTACCTCTACTACTTCTTAAAAGAAAAAAGGGCTTAATTAAACCCTAGTAAAGAAAAAAAAAAACAAAACAAGTAATGATTGGTATATCAGTAATTCACATCTTCCCAATACCTGACTCTAGTTTATTCAGTAACAAGACACTGAAGTAATACATATAACTACAAGATGCATGTGAGAAATACACTTTGAAAAATAAATATATCTCTGTATTTCAGGTTCAGCTCATAGAAATCAGGAAAAAAAGGCATGAACTGTAACATCAGCTTTGTTTTCTAGTTTAAAAGTATGACTTTTGTCCTCACTAACTAGTTTAGCAAGGGAAAAGGAAATGGGATCTACAGGTTACAAAGGCAGAAGTCGTATGTAACATGATTCCCACTTTGTCTGCAGATACATATCTCTAAGAAGAGTATTCAAGGATATTTTTCTTCCTGGTCACTCTCTATCCTCACTGACACCATGGGATGCACTGTGCATAATTCAAGTGCTTGATTTTGTTAACACTTGTAAAGCGCTCAATATACTAGAAGTGATGTGTAATACTTCAGTAGTTTTACTTCCAATTACTGATCATGCCCATATTGGCAACCATTACTGCCTTGTTTTACTAGCTAAAAGCATCTAGTGGTTCTCATCCTAGGTTGCAAAAGATTTCCACAGAATAAAATTAACTTCCTGTGAAGAAGGAAGCGTCTTCCTTAAGACTAAGTCATGCACCAGATTTTTGTACTGTGCTGTTTTAATAAAACTTGACTTCAAATCTATTTTAAAGGGCACTCTCTGTAAACAAAGTCTCCTTTTCATCGACTGGATCAATAGAAAGAGATGTAAAAAAATCAAATTAAAAAAATATGTTACCTTAATTCAGTTTTCCTTTTTTTCAGGATTCAAAAATGATAAAACAACTTTACTTCCTCTAAAAACCCACCACTATTGCCATATGAATTTAAGTTGGAATCACTCAATTCCACAAAAATATTTTCCTGTACTGATTTCTGCTCATGCAGATAACCACAGGAGTAACAGAAAGCTATAACTTAAGCAAACTTTCCAAACTCTACTTCCATTTTTATAAAGCGGAGTGTTTTACACAAAGTTCCAAGCAATTATCCAAAACATAAGCTAGTGTAAAAAAAACACCACCCAGCAAATCAGTAATTGAGCCATCTACCTTTCTATCAGCTTTTTTTCTTAAAGCTATTAGCTTTGTCCATCACATGCACCAACAAACCTACAAATCTTTAGTGCTTCAACAGGTCAGAACACGATCTTTGCGAGATGTTACTTAAGAATACACCACCTCATTAATTCTCCTGCTCTATGATCTCCAGCAACATATTTGCAGGTATGGTGCTCATACAG
Source organism: Pelecanus crispus (assembly GCF_030463565.1). NCBI lineage: Eukaryota > Metazoa > Chordata > Aves > Pelecaniformes > Pelecanidae > Pelecanus > Pelecanus crispus. The sequence continues at coordinate 27,116,630 of NC_134652.1, forward strand.
TTTCCCCTCTTGTGTCTCAACAAATTGATGAAAACAGATACAATTCAAACAGAAACAGGGAGAGAACGACTGGGCCCTCACACTCCCGCCTCTCAGAACTCTACTCTCACAGAAAGGTCCGGGGCATGTTCCCCATGGTGATCAGCTATAGCAGGTGTTAGCATATGAAAGCAAACCCTGAGAAGGTCAGATTGGACATTAGGAAAATGTTCTTCACCGAGAGGACAGTCAGTCACTGGAACAGGCTCCCCAGGGAGGTGGTCATGGCACCAAGCCTGTCAGAGTTGAAGAAGCATCTGAACGATGCTCTTAGTCACATGATTCAGTTTCAGGTAGTCCTGCAAGCTGCAGGGAGTTGGACTCAATGATCCTTATGGGTCCCTTCCAACCTGAGATATTCTGCAATTCTATGCTTCTATGACTAATCTCCTAACTTTCAATCTAAACCTGCCTTTTTCTAAACCTAACCTTTCTTAAACCTTTCTAATAGTGCTCTCCTTATACACCCACGACCTCTGACCCTGTTGTTTGTCCTAACACAGCAGTGATTGGGAAAGAAGCCTCTGAGCTTCCAATCTGTTCAGTAGAAGGTGTCTAGTGACAAAGAAAAATATGCTGAGACAAGATTTATGATCTAAGCCATTTATTTAGAAGATAGGGAGATATCATCCTTCTTAATTTTGTACTTTCTATTTGCTTGATTTGGGGGTGAGGTTTTGTGAGGTTTTCTCCCCACCCCCACCCCCCCAACAGTTTGTCATTTGGTGTCTGCAAGTTTGGCTCAGAGCCTTCACTTTCTTTCTGAGCATCTTCTACTATTGCTATTGATTGTGGTGGCACTGAGTACTGAAAAGATGATCAACAGCAGCACACATCCTTCTGGATGAAACTCTGCCAGCCTCCTGGGGTGACAGCAGATGTTTTTGTTATTCCTCATGTCTTGTAGGAGCCAATACTAACCCAGAGAAGGAGCCAAAAACTGAAAGCAAGACTGACAGCAGGAATAATATTATGGCCCAATGGGCACTGAGGTCACCATTTAACTATATAAGGCACTCATGGGAGGATACACGCCAAACCATCGAAATTGTTACACAGCCTTTCAGCTTGCTGGAAAGATTTCCCGCGCCCCCCCCCCCCCCCAAACAAAATAAAAATGTAATTGTAATAAAAAAATACCATTAGGGAAGGTCTAAACCCAGTAGTGTGCTTAACAAGGCTACTGTAACTGGGACACTGGAATAATAAAAGCTACCAGATACAGTAATCAGACTCCAGAAGGAGGATAAAAGTTGCATTGTTTTGACTCTAATTGTAAAAGCAAGCATACGGGAATTGCCGAAACAAATATGCAGACACAGTTTGCTGATGTACAGTTTACAGGAATTACTGAGAAAACTGAATTTTTGTAAATAACAAATTCAAATTTAGATTTTTATCAGCACAGGATTTGCTTGGAGTCTGTTTCATTATTACTTCTGAAAAAATTGTTTTGCTTAGTAAATTTTACATGAAATTTAAGAATTTCATAGTTAACTCAGACCTCATATTGACAGGCAAGATACCATCTCGGTTAGTGAGCCCAGAATGCAAATTCTGTCATACAAGGAAACTTAAACGGTACAGGGATTCTCACAGGTTTGTAGTCAGTCACATGTTTTTAGTTTATGTGGTGAAGTTATCTTTTTCTGAAGTTACATTTTCATATCAGCACTGAACATCTAAAAAAACCAAATATGTTGAAATAACAATTCCAGGAAGAAATTAAACTTAAACCTGAAATCTTTTATGTACACTCAATATAGTGACTATTTTAAATTATACAGAAAATAAATTATACATCATTTTCTTAGTGGTTCTAAGGGGCAAACTGAGGAAAATCTCAATCATTGTGACATTTTTTTCAAGCCATGAAAACCTATATGCCAATAAGTTTCTAACAAATAATCAAACAATTTTATTCTAAAAGCAAACTGAAGCATACCTTTTTTTTTTTTTTTAAGAAAAAAAAGGCCACGTACAGCTTTCATTTTCATGTCATGCTTTCCAAATATTCTATTCAGTTCAGCTAAATCTTCATTTTCAAAGATACTTAAAAAACCCCTTTAAGACAGCCTCAAATATGGCTAGAAGAATGGAGGGAAATAGAATTAATCAATCCCCACAAATTTATGTTAGAAGTTGGGCAAGCTTCCCACCACAAGTGAGATTCAAAACTACATTACATGACTCGCTTCACCTTGCAGGAAGAGGAGTGTCAGATGCATGAATACAAATCTTGTTCCCAGCTACCAAATTAGTGCAAAGGCCATACTAACAGTTAACTCATATGAAGAGAAAGGCCAATTTCTCGCAAAGAGTTTACAGACCTTTTAGCAATTAATTCTAAGTTATTAGAATACAGCTTTGAGTCTGCTTCCTGACATCTTAGACACACAGCATCCCAGCCATGGTGGCATCACTGGCTTGCTGTGCTCCAGACCCTGGAGCTCAGAAGAACGCTTTCATTACTCAGAGACCTAGCAACAGTGATATTTAGTAAAACGATCATCAGTCATTTTTAAAAATGTATGATTTTCTGCTGTGCTCTGCACTCCCTGTAATCAGCGAGTTCTGCTGGAATCCAAGTGGGGGAAATTTTTCATCAACACGGGCCTATCAATTATGAGAATGTCAGCACTGTTGGAAGCCAGACTCAAACTGTTGTTAGGCAGGCTGTTTAGGAGATGGCTGGAGCAAAAGAGTAGAAAAGTATAAAAATAAATGGACTACTTAACAGAAAAAGTAAGGTTAGAACTATATACAACTTGCATGTAAGTCCCAGGTTACTGTAACAAAACTTCCCTCTCTCATTCCTTCAGTGGGAGTTTGGGGTTGTGGGTTTTGGGTTTGGGTTTTTTGTTTGTTTGTTTTTACAATTAACTCACTCTCTCACATTGCACGAAATGCAATCACCTTTGCTTCTAAACACAAATATAGTGCACAAAACTGACAAAAGACAATCTAGCTGGTGCTAATGACAGACCATTACATCAACAACAGTAAAACACTTCTACGAAAATTGCCTTATGACCTCTATTAAGCCTGAAGTTAGTAAAACACCAGTTCTGTATTGGGTAACTGATGACTAAACAAACATGAAGTGACTGACTTTGAGAAGGTATTCCTACTGAATCAACAAGTCTTGCTAAAAGTGCTTATACCAAAGAACTGCTCCCCCCCAAAATATCATGATACTCTCTAGGATGAAAAGACATTCCAGCATAGACTTACTTACACACTAGATACTAGACACTGATTTCCTGGAGAGACCATAAAGCTGCTTGAGGGTCTCTCCAATTACTGGCATACATTAATATCCATGTTGTGACAAATCTCAGAAAACAGATTTGTTCATGTTATTTTTGTCCAAATATATCCAGACATACAAACAATGTTTGCTTTGGTAACTCTGAATCTTTCACAAACTCCTCTGAACCTATAAAGTGTGCAGAGGTCCCCCTGAAGAAATGAATATAGCTTCGTGAAAAAATTAATACTTTCACTTTTATGAAAGCATGCATACTTATCTCTAGAGCATAGTGTCAATACTTCCTCCTCTTCTTATGTCTCTTTGCAATCAAAATGTAGCTTGTTAAAATACCAGCTTTCTTTACAATGTGATGATATAGCATTGCCATCAGATGAGTTCCAGGTGGCTAATCAAAGCTAAAATCCTGATTATAATATCAGGAAGGTTTTAGTTGGTTGGCTTGGTTTAGTTCTTTTTAAACTAAAGACATTCCAAGTCAGTCATCTAAACAATAAAGGTATATTGATTCATAAGAACTAAGCATCTGGGTCAGCAAGTATAAAGACACATTCCCTCCAGGACAGGACAAAGCATATGGCTCTATAATGACTCCATATGACTTCCATATGGCTTTATAAATTATCTTTTCCTTATCTATGTTGTATTTGATCCAACATCTGCTATTTTTCTTTTTACCATCCATATTTCATTATAACCCAAAACCACTCACAACTAATATTTAACAGTATTATATAAGCATAATCTATAAAGGATTTTCCTATGGACTACATACAAAAATCAGTAAAATTTTAGTCAGTCTTTAATAGCAGAAATAGATACTGCACAATCTCACATGACTCATCCCACAAGGTTCACTAGATTTATAGCTATACTAAGGGTAAAATATACACCCAAGCTCTACCCACAGGAAAATAATTAGCGCTCTGATTTACTTGCTTCTTTGCACAGAAACCACTATACACATAGTTGCATTTTGACTTCTTCCACCATGCTGTGAAGAGCAACTCAGAGCTATTACTCTGCTGACTGCTTAGCCCTTTTCACTGGATAAAAGGAACTGTCATCAAACCATACAGAAAGCTTGCATTGTTTAGTGTGTTCAGTTTTAATATTTCACAAAGGAACTGGCATATTCTTTCTCTGGTGTTCTCAGAGCCAAAATAATTCAAGTTAGTAAGTATCCACTGGTTTATGGCCACAGATCAGTCATTAAGTTCCACGGATTCAGCCTGGGAACACAAATGTATCTACTAATTATAAAAGTAATGCCTGTAGTTCTGGCAATGAGTGCTATGCAATGACCACTAGCCTATATTACTTCTGCAGCATAAATGTAAATGAAGTGTTTTTGGGTTTGTATACACATATTTAAGAGTTCTGTGACTAAATCCAGATCCAGAAAGATTTCAGTTCTAAAGGACAGAAAAGGATTACTGAAGGCAGAGTCAGCTACTTATTACACATAGCATCTATTTAAACTATTTAAATAATAATTTTATTACAAACTGTATGGAAGACTTTCATAAGTCTCATGACCAATTTTCATTAAACATCACTTGGCAGCTTTGTCATTTCTCAATTCAAGGGCTGACAGATTGCTATCAGTACAAACAAGAAGTAGTAACTTGCACTAACACTTTGAGGGAAGACTTTCTGGGCTTTCCTGGGGTGGGGGGGAGGGAGTATTTATTTAATTTATTTATTTAATAAATAAAGGCCTTTACATAGATCACAAATGAAGCTATAGCAGTCCAACATTAGTTAGCACCTATAACTAATGAAACAAAACTTTAAAAAAAAAATATTTAAATATATGTATTGTAGAAAGATACTTCCACTTTCATAAAACGCAAGCAACTTGGAGAGTGTAGCCTCTATGATACACTGCTTTGTACAAATACCCTTATTACCCAATCTGAATATTCTAGAACTTACAAACAGGGTAAGCGGTTGACTACAGTATTTGTTTGCTCTTTCAAAATGACAAAGAAACACTTGTGCTCAAGGTTTAAATTCAAAGACAGCATTCTGAACTGGACTTCCTTCGGGTCAAGTCCATTTGTTTTAAAGCTAGGAAACACAAAATTCAAATTCATAATTTAAGCCTGACTTTCAGTCAAATTGATTCTTTTCCTAATAGTCAAAACAGTCTTAGCAACCAATTGAAAACCTTGTGAAAGGGTAAGGGTTAAAAATTGTTGCACTCATAATTTCTCAGTGGAAGTACTGAGTTAGTTGCATGACTTCGCTTTTGCCTGTGCATTCATCTTTACTCTACTTCACCCATCATGCATCAAGTTCGCCTCAGGAGAGAAATAATGGAATAAACGCAAAGAAAATTATCTATTTTTCTGCCCTCAAGTTTTGCTGCCTATGTCAGTCTTTGAACATGTTAACAGGGAAGACCAGGAAAGATAACTTATTCAGTGTGGTAGTGCTTGTTCTGGGAGTAAACCAAGAGTTTTATTCCACAAGGATGTTAATTCAACATTTCTTGTAAGTACTAAAAAGGAACCTAAAAGTAATAGGAAATCCTTGTAAATAATAAATTACTTGGCACTCTCAGAATTCCTTGGGACATGGATTAAGAGTGGAAAACTACTTTTTGTACACTATGTTCAAATGTACCAAGAAATAGTTTCGAAAAGTCAGTATCGTTCTTCCACACAGCAAGCTCAAATTGCAAGGAATCTACTAAACAGCTTCAGCAAATATCAAGATCTCTCCTGCAGTGAGAGGGGTTTTGGGTTTGGATCAGTTGAAATACTAATGCATGTGGAAGGAACCATTAATTTAAGTAGGTAGCACTACCCGTTTAAATGTTTCAAACTTCAATAATGCTTTATCTCAGTGTCTTCTAACAGAACTCTAAGATGGCGTATAACAAGAAAAAATTCAGCTAGTTACAATTACTGAAAAAACCTGTTGTTTTGCAAGTACAAGGAAGTTAAGCAGACTACCATGGTCAAATTCAAATACAGAAATTTTTATTTTTCCTATTAAAATCCACTCAAAAATAAAGTACATTTTCTATTTCCCAGAGCTATTTTGTCTTAGAAATATAAATGTAGTGCTGTCTTCTGTTGTAGGCTTCAAGTCACTGTGGCTATTCTTTAAGTAAAGCATTGTCTTTCTGTAGTAGATTTTACAGGTTATTGCAAGTCTGAATATACTTAACAGAAAAGTCTACTGCTCTGGGGACAGTGGAAGTCTGTGTGTTGCAACAATAGTATAAATTGGAGGTTATTTTCTGATCCAAAATACTACAAGTGTTTTTGCACATTTTAACAAGTACCATTCCCCTTGTCATCTCTAACACTATCATTTTGAATGTGAGCACTAGAGATGGCATCAATAATTTTCACTTCTATCAGTATGCTGCATTTGCTGCTGGGTGCAAGTTAAAAACGTTACAGTATATATGCCAATAATGTTTGATTACTATCTCTGGATTTCCCAGTGCTTCCTTGTTTTTTGCTTTTTGAGGGTTTTTTTGTTGGGCTTTTTTGTTTTGTCTTGGTTGGGGTTTTTTTAAGTCAGCAAAGTACAGTGAAAGGATGATAACGTTTATTTCATAGCATGTTTTCTGGGTACAAATAAACTGACAAAAGAATATCAGCATCATTACGGGTTAAAGGAAAGATGAGTTAAGGATGGGTGGCTCTCCTCTTTCTCTAGCAGAAGTAAAAGGAAACTTCTTTTTCCTAGCTTGGGTAAACCTGTTCCCCTCTCAGCTCCTGTCCCCATGACTCCCCTTATATCTTGACTATTGTTCTCTGACTTCTCCACTTTCCAGTAATCTAAAACTAGAAGCTATAGTTCATTTATTATATCAACTGTATTCCTAATTCACACTCCAGAACGTTATAGACATGTTTACCATGCAATATTAATATCAAGCGATCAATTATGTAAGCATAATTTTACACGTAAGACCCTTTATGATTATTCCATTCACAGATTTAAATCTTTTCACCACAAATACACATATATTAATTTTAAAATTATAAAATAATAAAAAAACGTATTCCAAAACCTCCCATAAGCTTCTAATTAGTAATGATCTATTATTAACAAGATTTATTTGTTTCATTGAAAAGTTTCTACTCACTAGGGCTGCAAATAGGATAACTAGTTTTACCATCACTTACTTTTTTTGACAGCACTGAGAAAATTACAATAGGTTTGCCTATTTATATGTTTCTAGCATGAAAATACAGCTGTTCTGTGTTTAAACAAGCAATGAACAAATTATTTCAGAAAAGAAATGATGATGCAGTCAAAACAGGTAACAATTTAAGACACAGGTTTCATTCAACTAGTCATGAGCAGAGCAAACAAATAAGCCAGCACTATCCAAAAAATGAAATCCAAAGAAAAAGCTACTTGGAGCCAGTAGCAAAGTTTACTTATAGTAGTGAATTAAAAACATCAAATTGAGTGTCTCTGGGCTTGGACAATTGTAAAACCTCTCCTGATATTGGTATGCAGATATGTAAAAAATGAATTATCACATTCTCAGACACTTTCATGTCTCAGTGAACGGGAGTGAAAAAGTTAACTAACTAGTAGAAGTTCATAAGATTATAATCAGCAGCATTATTCATTATTTAGTTGCTAAGTATTCTCTTAAGATTGATAACATATACCATACCAGTACACACATACCAATTCATAAGCACAAAACCACCAAAAAAATACGTAGCCAATTAGCATGTACAAAAATATTCAAATGTAGATCAGGAACAATTTTTTTCAAACTGGTCATGCTTTATTTCTTTCTTAATTGAAGGACAAATTAAAAAAAAAAAAAGCAAGCCAGTGATAGCGAATTGTGACCTAAAACATCCACAGAATCCGTTATGTGACTTTCAGTGGGGTTTGGGTTTGTTCTATTCAAAATGCAAAGAAAAAACTTTAAAAAATCTTAACAAACTAAAAAAGTCTTAAGCATGATAGATGCAAGGGGGAAATTTTTTCTTTCCCAACAAGTAACAATTTTACTACATACTATCATCTAATTCTGTTTTTTTAAAAAAGGTCGGACACTAAAGCCTATTTAAGAATGAGGGAAGCCTGTTTATAGCTTTCACCAGTCTTTCAATCAGCCCTCTACTATGTATAATTCCCTTCCCTAGCCAGGAACAAGTAACCAGAAGAACTGGACATGTCGCTGTGATAGATCTGATCTTTTGTTTGATTTTGGAATATGGGAAAGTAAGGTGCTCATTCTTTCAGAACACAACTTTATGCCTACATAAGGGTTCTCCTGATAGCATCAGGAACACTCGAAAGTGCTGACTAACTACATATGTTTGCAGACAACACCAAACTGGGTGGGAGTGTCGATCTGCTGGAGGGTAGGATGGCCCCGCAGAGGGACCTGGACAGGCTGGATCAATGGGCCAAGGCCAATTGCATGAGGTTCAACAAGGCCAAGTGCTGGGTCCTGCTCTTGGGTCACAACAGCCCCATGCAATGCTACAGGCTTGGGGAAGAGTGGCTGGAAAGCTGCCTGGCAGAAAAGGACCTGGGGGGTGTTGGTCAACAGCCAGCTGAACATGAGCCAGCAGTGTGCCCAGGTGGCCAAGAGGGCCAACAGCATCCTGGCTTGTATCAGGAATAGTGTGGCCAGCAGGAGCAGGGAGGTGATTGTCCCCCTGTACTTGGCGCTGGTGAGGCTGCACCTTGAATACTGTGTCCAGTTTTGGGCCCCTCAATACAAGAAAGGACGTTGAGGTGCTGGAGCATGTCCAAAGAAGGGCAAGGAAGCTGGTGAAGGGTCTGGAGCACAGGTCTTATGAGGAGTGGCTGAGGGAACTGGGGTTTAGTCTGGAGAAGAAGAGGCTGAGGGGAGACCTTATCGCTCTCTACAACTACCTGAAAGGAGGGTGTAGTGAGGTGGGTGTTGGTCTCTTCTCCCAAGTAGTTAGCGACAGGACAAGAGGAAATGGGCTCAAGTTGTGTCAGGGGAGGTTTAGGTTGGAAATTAGGAAAAATTTCTTTACGGAAAGGGTGGTCAAGCATTGGAACAGGCTGCCCAGAGAGGTGGTGGAGTCACCATCCCTGGAAATGTTCAAAAAACGGGTAGATGTGGCACTTCGGGACATGGCTTGGTCTAGTCTATCCTTGATTGCCTTAGAGTGGACTTGGTAGTGTAGGTTAATGGTTGGACTGGGTGGTCTTAAAGGTCTTTTCCAACCTAAACGATTCTATGATTCTATGATATGAATACCATGCATTGTTACAGTACCATTCACCTGACCACTATTGGTTGCCATCAGCTAATGTATGATCAATTTTGGAAGAAGGATTTTATGTCCAGGGTAAGCAGCTGCCAAGAAGCTGACACTTTTGAAGCAGGTACAACAAATCAAAATCTGCCTAAAGCAAGTAATATACTCTTTTGTGCAAGATGGATGACAAAAAACAGGATTCTGAGGATTCTGTAATTTTATTAACAGGAATGGGAACAGTAGCTTTGGGATCCAGAAAACACACGTATTAACCGACGTGCAGACTGCTTTCTCTGACCTCTTAGGACAGTTCATTCCCTTCCAACCTGCCTAATTTTGTATGAGCTCAACTCATTTAACTTTTCTAAAAACAGAAGACAGAGTACATCTGGAGACAAAATGGGCTTAAAGGCATACTATTGCATTTCAACTAAACATTAGTTTTCTGTATGTGAGAAGTTGTATTCAGTCTTTTCAAGAAACCAAATGAAGTAGAGAAGTTTGCTAATTCATCATAGGTCACCTACCTCTACAAAAGAAATAACATTACAATTTAGATTTTTTTTTTTCTATAAAGAAAAACACAAAAAAAGATAACATGAGAAGTACTTTGGAGCCCAATTTTATTCTCTAGGTAAATAAATATGTACATATAAAAGCTTACCCTTACCTAGGAATAAAAAAAGTACTACAAATATTTCCTTGACACATAGAAAAAAACAAATGATAACATCGTATTGTAAAGCAGAATAACATACTACTGAAAATACCACAAATAAAAATAAACGTGCCAATTTCCTCATACATGCTGAACAAAGGCAAAGCAAAAATATAGCACCATGGAAGAAAAAAATAGAGTTAGATTTTTTAAAAGAAACGTTTTATTTTTGCTGCTATGTATTTGCCAAAGTATTGTAAGTAGAGACATTCTTTAATGCCTAACCACAACACCCTGAAAATAATGAGAGTTCACTCATAGAATCAGATTTGGGTGCTGTCAGACAAGTAATAAACACAAAAGTATCTACATATCACAGTATTCCCCCTTCAACAGAAACCACTACGCTAATCCTGTGAGTAAAGACTACCTACATTAACATCATTAGTACCAACTGAATACCAAAAATCATTCATTTTCACACAGTGGCTCCTCTCGGAGCACTGGCTCTGTAAAATTGGAACTGCTTTTTGCACACAGCAATTTACTAACACAGTTTGGGAGTTTCACTCTAACCTACCACTAAGAGGCATTTGAAGAACAGAAAGCTAAACAGGTAAGGGACAGGATGGGGACTTTGAGGTCTGACAAACTGCTTCCATTAACAGTGAAGCAGAATTTTGGGGACAACTTAAGATGGTAATTTGCCAGCCTCAGTTACATCATTTGCACACTTGAGTGATTAGTTATATTGTCTGGAAGTAAAGAGTTTTCATACTATGATCATTGTCAACATTTATAAAATATTTCAAACAGCTAGGACTGAAGACAGTATAAAAACCTAATTTTTGCTTGCATATCTTGCTGTTATTACAATAGTACCAAAACATCTCACAGACTTCAGGATTTAGTCAGAACATTGACGGCCTTGAAATATTTGCCTTCAGATTATTTAGACAAAGCTGGGAAGTGTTATTTGACCTGTTTTTCCAATTTAAAAAAAGCAAGCACAGAGAAATTGAAAGGCATGCAGAAAGCCTGTAAGGAAATACAGATCTGAATTCAGGTGATACATGTTAAGCTATAGCACTAACGAATGGAATAACCTTCCTCTTTCATGTGGTGCATGTAAGCAGAATCCTTTGCCTTGCTAAATAAACCACACACAGATTTGAACTTACTTCCGAGAAATCTTTTGCGAGTCCTTAAGGTCATCTTTTCAAAATAACCTCATGTTACTTGGTGTATACATAAAATACATTCCTTATAGTCTGGGTCCTTTGACAATTTCCTATTCTAATTAGTTTCCATTGGGCTAGAAAACATAGTACTTTTCAGGACTGTAAATTTAGCCCATGTCCTCATTTTTTTCCCCTTCCTTAAAGAGAAAGGGTCATGGTAAAATTCAAGTTAGTTCCTAACCAAGTTTTGGCAGTGTTTTTATAAGACATTGTCTCATCATAAGAAGCCCTGCAAAGTTGCCATTGAGAAAACAGATTACCCATTTAATTCTTTGATTAATTCCTTGCGTCTGCTACCAGCAACTCAATCTTTGAAATGTAATAAAGTAAGAGCAGATGGACAGCTCCCAGATACAGCAAAACTGCACAAAGCCAAGACAGTAGCTTCATCCACACACTAATCCTAAACTTCTAAGCCCAATAAAAAGTTGTCCTTGCTATGAGGAGATCTATTTTCACATTAACAACATTTTTTAGCATAACTGTATCTGAAAGTATTCTCAATCAAAAAAATGGAACTGCTACTTCAGTTCATGTTTAAGAAACTCCTGCGTACAGTGGTTGAAATCAGTCTGGGTTCCCGTCTGCCATGCCAAGGGCTATACTTTATTCTTTTTCTATCCAAAGAACTGTTACTACAGTCTGTGAAGAAAATAAATTCATTCTTATGGATAAGAAAATAAAAACTTTGCATTCGAAACATGAATTTATTTTTCCGTGTAGAGTTTTAGAAAGCAGAAGCTAATAATTTAGAATTAAATGCAGAACACTGCAACACTTTTCTTCACAGACTTGTAGTGTCTACAAAAGCAACATCCTCTCTTAATATAAGGAGGCAACTTAACTGGCTGAGAGCTATACAAAAGCAGTTTGTGTTTTATTCTTTTTGGTAGCCTAGAGAGTAAGAGGTGAACATTAGACTAAAGATCATTAGGAGCAATAACTGCTTCCATCTGCTATGATTTCTGAACATTAAGATCCCATCTTCTGCCTCAGCTTTGCTAACATCCAGCATTCAGTAAGCTGAACTATCACTATATGAACCAGTACTGTAACCAGTTAATGTTAACCACTGGATTGCAAGCAGAAAGTTGATATGCCCAATCCTTAATACATGCCAAGGAAAGCAGTATTTAACCATGGAAAACAAAAATCTCCTTGAGCATTTTCAAAGCATTCCTCTAGAGTTCAAATGGTACCAAGAAGTTCTTTAACAGCTACTAAGTTAACAGCAACAAATAAAAGGTTACATGGAAATTTCCAAACAGTCCTTTGATAGCAATTCATTTAATATTTAGCAGCAACACTTTTGAAAGGTATGATTATACAACAGAGAAGGCTGTTCACGGAAGCTCTACTACTGAGTACTTTCACATTTCTTAAATCAACATACCTTGGAGAACAGCTCTATGAATATCAGATTACATAGGTCTTTAAATTCTTCTCATGCTGATTAGGACACTCAACTTTTTTTTTTTTTTTTTAATTATATTCAAATACTCTTTATATTTCTCATAGATTTTTTTTTTGCTGCTGGATTAAATTGAGAATACGATGCATCTACAGCAGATTGAATTAAAGACACTGAGATTTGGTTCACTGAACTCAAAAAGCACTCATTCAATATTTAGAAAGTTAATGAACAAAAGGACTTTATTTGGGGGTTTTTGTTGTTTTTGTTGATTGATTTTTTTTTTCCTTTGCAGCTAACATTTCCATTCCACTTAATGATAGTTCCTTTGTTGTTAAAAAAAAAAAAACAACAAACCAAAAAAACCCACCACAACAACCAACCAAAAACCACCCAACCCAGAAAACCCACAAAAACCCAAACAACCCTAGGGTCTGTGAAGGGGCAGTAAAGAATGTATTAATATGGAAAAACAGAGGAGCCATTTCAATATATTTTTTCAGACAACAAACAACATCTTGTTTGAATTTCATTCTGTAAAATGACACCAGAGTTTTCCACAGTAGAGAGGATTCTCTCCCAGATTAGTGTTATATCCTTTTAGCCGTTTCAAAACGCACTTCTGAGTTATACTTCACGTCTATATTCATTAGCCATAAAGGCAATAATGTGTGGCTCGGATCATAAAAATCAAGGAATATTAACCCTTCAGCCTCTTTTTATAACGGAAGAAGAAATTATACTACTTGGAACCTATAAAATAGATAGAACAGTGACAGTGATTCTACTTCATTTTCTCTCTGATGAGCAATTCAGTGACCTATTATGAAACAAACAAAAATGCCCACCCAAGCGTATCTGTTCTTAAAAGTTCCCTCTTCTATAATTAGCTGTACCTTGACTTCTTTCTGAATATATTTCCACATCAAGGATCATTTTTTTAGTAAAATATGTACATATAAGATTTTTGTTAACAGTTTTAAATTGTCCCAACAACTGTGACAAATTACTATATAATACAATGTAGTTATAGTTGTCAAGCTATCACTTAACTAAGTGCTTAAAAATTTACCAGAACAATTCTGATCTCCGTTAACGAAGTATGTTCAGAATTCATATCAAAAGGAACATAAACTAAAGGTCATAAGAAGCTTCACCTGAAAAATAGGAACTTGAAGTGAAAGTATACTACAGTGATGTGATAAATGCATTGATAAATACCAGAAGAAAAATATTTAATTCTTATTTAGTTTTACAGAGAAAATATAAAATAGTCCTTTATATAGGATGAGCAAAAACCCAAAGACTAGAGCAGTTACATTTTATTGATCAAGCAATACCATGTTTTCCGTGCAGTTTTAGTTTGCTTAGATAACAGATGTTCTTTGATAACTGAATACAGATACATGTGTAGAAAAGGGCAGGAAGGAAGCAATTTCCTACTCAGTCTGATTGTACCTTTGGGGATTTAGTTTGTGTAGTAAAAAAAAATAGTGACCTGAAAGTCTTAAGTAGTTGTCAGTATCACTGATAAAGCTTCTGGATCTCCACAGCCTGAACATGAGAAAAGCAAAAATTCCTTCTCGCACACATGAAAACGCAAGTGTCTACTAATCGCCTACAAAATACAAGTTTTTTAAAAACAACCTTAAATTCACAATGCTTAAACTTTGTTTTCAGAGATGTTAATGCCAGTTATTTTTGCCCTGAACTTTATATTGCATAAATTTTTGGATTTGAATCAAACTTTACACCTATGTAGCAGATTAGTTATGAAATTAAATGGTTTTGGTCACATCACTCCATTCAGTTGAAAAAACTGAAGCTTGGTGCTGTAGATGCTATGAATTTGTTTGGGTTCAATAAGAAGTTGAACAAACTTATGGAAGAGAAATCAACCATGAGTTGTTTAATGCACACCAACTATATTTGGCTCAGAATAATCACTCAAGTTGCAAACAGATGAAAGTTTGGAGAGGAATAGGATGGATGATTATATATACCAGCCTTGCTTAAATATTCTTCTACAGGCATCCATTTTTCTTACTATTTGCAAAAGAGTATCTGGCTCTGTGGATCTTTGACACAAACCTGTTCGTTACATTCTTAATCAAAAAAAAGGCATTATTTACTTAGATTATTGAAAATAATGTATTGCTTTGGTTTAGCTAAATTCAAAAGGAAGAAAGCAGGGCAAACAAGTCCTCATAGAGAAGTTAAATGCTTGGAATGAATAAAGTGGATTAGTCACCCACCACAACACACGTACAAGATTTGTGTCAAAAATGCAAGTTATGCACATGGCTGTGTCAAGGAATATGCTCCTTGTATTAGCTAGCTTACAGGCAGAAGCAAAAAGAGCTAAAGAAAAGACGACATAACGTCAAAGAAATCTGACGAGTTAAAGCCTATGAACAAAATCTAGCCTGTAAGCATTTGTGGTTTTGTTGTCTCAACATTTGCTTTGTTGTTATGTCTTGAGAAAAAAGATACAGAATGGAAATACCTATGCCTGCTTACTTTAAAAAGACACGCGAAACGTATTGAATCTGATGCTCATTTTTTCATTTGCCATTCTTCACATGCTCCTTTTCAAAATTGTCCTTATACAAGTATTAGGGGAAACATTCTAATTAACTTTGTTTTAGAAGGGCTGAAACAGAAAGTGTCATTCTGTAATTGAGGGACAGCTGGCTGTTACTGCGATAACAACATGTCAAATGAAGATCTTTTCCACTGGAATATGTTGCTACCCTGATTATAGGTTCAATTCCCAGAATTAAACCCATTCATAAGGATTTGAAAGCCTGAGCTTAAGACTTGTGTTCCATATGTGCCTGTTCTCCCAGAATAGTGGATGCTACTCCGTAACTGCCCACAAGAGCAAACAGACAGAACAAAAACATGGCTACAGGGAACATCTTTAAACTACAAATGGTTATTAACTGAGATACAGTGCATGCTGTGCACCTTATTACAGACTAGTGAAATGACTGTGACTGGAAAAATGCCAAAACCCTTAAGAATTCCTTACTTCATATATAACATTTCAGCAACACCATTCTTAGACAATTGTTATGCCACTGGCCATCATTTATTTATTTTTAAATATTACTGTATAACAGTGTTTCTGCAATCAAAACCAGGCATTTTCTTTACCCATCATTGCAATTTTCTACTGATTTAATTTTAACAGGAGGCATAAAAAGGAGAATGGACTCAAACCGTTTTTTTTTTTTTAACATATTTTGATACGTTATAAAATCCAACAGTGCATAAGAAGACTATATTTCTAATTCACAGTGTAAATGATCATAAACTGTACTTTTCCTACATCTAAAAGGCAGCAAACTCCAATCCTGACCTAAATGCAGTTCACACCAAGTAACTGAAGACCACAAGACAGCGCTCATGAGCTTTAGTCTCCAATACAGAACCAAATTTCTGAATGGTTTTCTCTGACACATACACAGATGAAGATCCATGATAGAGTACAAGTTCCAACTGATTTTAACAGGAGTTAATGTGTTTTAGTCTGCAGCAAACAAACACCACATGTTTACCATTCACTACAGATGCCACATGCATCATATTGCCCACTAAAGTTACAAGGCTGAGTTGCTACTGCAGGCTAGAATAATACTTCTTTTTCAGCAAATGAATTTTGTTTACTGCCTTTGCTGCTCAGTGAGTGAAAAAACATCAAGTTCGGAGCTAAAAATGCAACAGAATCAGTAGATAAACTCTGTGGATCCATGCAGTTAATTGTTTTGCTTTTGGCTATGGCATATGTATTACTTGACTGCTAATTTCACGCTCTGATACTGCTTCTTTATAGCAGCAGATGAAACTCAAGCTCTAGTAACCCATTCAAATAGGCTGATAAACATGTATTCCACCCTTCTGCAATATGTTTGACACTCCTTACCCATTGTTATGCTTCCCTTTTATGAAGTCTAAAACAGCCCCCTATTTTAGCTCTTATTCTTGCCACTGTCAAACCAAATTTGTATATGCTCCTAGCTTATTCAGTGTGCAAAAAGGAATTCTAATTTTCCTGTTGACAGAAATCTTCTTACAAATTTGTTGTGTCTGTATTTAGGGTTGAGGTGTGGCTAACACGACTGTACACTTCTAAAAAACTTTAATAACAGCAGCACACTTCTCTGCAGATGGACAAATAAACACTGAAGAAATCATACTGTTCCATGTGCACGACTGAACTTACCAATTCAAACTGAGACTCAGATTCCATCTAGGAACAGCAAGTATTGCTACCATAGTTACTTCACACTCACCTGGCTCTAAGGACTGTCTGAGATGAAGATACAGCATTGTAGGATAGCCTAAGACGGCGGCTGAAAAAACTAAAGCTTTGGCAGGTCCCTGAATTATTTAAACAATGTGAAGTGAAAGCAATGTTCCTAATGTTACCTTTAGAAGAAGTGAAAGGAGACCAAGCATATTGAAATCTATCAAATCCATGATAATTATGTAATAGTGGATCATACAAGAACTACAATGAAAAAAGAATGGTTGTAAAATCAAGAACAAATGGGATGAAACCAAAAAGCAAGTCTAAGGAGACAAATACCGCTGGTCTAATCCAAATACATATATATATATTTCCACTGAAACATTACAGTAAGATTATATGTTCTTACACCACTGATATACCAGGAACTATCTATAATATTTTAGCTGTGAAAGAACCCATAACTGTTGCATTCCCATATCTTTTAAGTGAAATGACTCCCTTTCTGTTTTTTTCTTGGTTTTTTCAGTTTGTTTTTTTTAATGAGGGATTTTTGCATAATTAAGGAGAGGCTCTAAAAGCCAGATAGTAAACAGGAGATGGAAAATGAGAAACAAAAATGAGGAGAACTGAGGCACTCCAGACAGTCAAGAATGAGAGGACTTGGAATGAGTAAGTCTTTGGTATACTCATATATGAAATCTAAGAAATGCAAAAAATCCCAACTGTATGCAAACTTTCAAGTTCATACTTATTTGTGAATTTAGCAATTATATTTATACACACACATGCATTTATATACGTAAAAATAAACACACACACACAACAGGCATACAATTTTAGATCCTGGGCAACACAAATCTGGTTTCCTATAGAACACATCTTCATCATTGCCTAGCAACCAGAGCTATTTTTATGTCAAACTGTAATAATTCAACATTTCAGCTGTCTTCACTGAGATTTGGGAGTGGGGGAGATCACTTAAATCCCATCTCTTCCCATTTGCCCCTCCAATAGTCTGACATTTGATCTTTTCAAAACCAAAATCACTCCTTCACAGAAGCCAAGTTAGGACAATTTCAGTATATAAAGCGCAAGTCTGAGGAAAATTCCGAGTGACAGAAAAGGACACTATTCAGAAAACACTCCTTTCCTTCCATGTATGGGTATGGTTTACTGTAATTTATATCTCCTATTTTCAGAACCCTCTGTAGGTTCTGATGCAACAATAAAAGGTCTGTGCAGCTAATGCTGTGTAAAAAAGTAGCACAACTGGTTCTTGTTTTAAGGGCTAAGTCATAACAGTACAGTCTTGGACATAACAGGCATTTTACTGAACATTATAAACTGTTGTATTGCATTTTAATTACAAAATTCACTAGAAGAAAAGAATGAATACTATTATCCTGGGATTCTGTACAAACAAGTTAACCGAAATTGAGATTCCCTCACAAGAATTACAACACAAATATGATGGAGGAGGGGATGGGAGTTTAAAGCTAGGAAACGGGTATAACGCTTTCCCAAATCCAAAGCCTGTTTCTGTCAACAAAGAAGGCTAGATATATTATGTGAGAATAACATCCCTGCAAGTATATAAAGAAGATATGAGATATGAGGTATTAAAAACTTGGTCCTGCATATTCAAACTGCTTAGGCTATCTTGAAGACAATCTTCCATATATTCTTGCACATCTCAACTCAGATTTTTTTTTTTTTTTTTTTAAAAATGTTCTGTGGTTTACTTTTTGAAAATTGGGAATCAAAAAGACTGGAAACACACATGTTTTTATTTGAAGTGAAAGATGGAATTCTGATGCACCCACATTGCACCAGAAGGTAAAAAGATGTCTCTATGGCAATTCTCATGATGAAAAATTCCAGAAGCTGTTAACATTACATAACCTGAAAATGCACAAGATTGAAATCCCTGAGGGAAAGATGAACCAAAATACAGCCTTTACCTACGTTTTTCCACAAACAATACCTACAGGCAAGAAACCCACAGAAACTTACACCAAAGTAACACCTTGGCAGGGTTACCACTTCCAACCAAATAGTATGCTTTGGCCACAGTGTACAACCGTCTTCTATACTGTCTTCAGGTAAGAATATGAAAACTAGTGCAATAGAGCTCAGAGATTCCTCTCAAATAAGCTCTGTCGCTGTTTTAGAAACAAGGAAACTGGAACACAAGGAAGTTCAGACACTTCCCAATGACACTGATTTTAGAGTAACTGAGTTTCAAGTACTGGTTCCAAGAGTTCCACCTAATTGCTTTAAGATGTGCCACATTTCAAAAATTTGACTGGTTAAAAGGTTGCACAGAATGGAATCAGGAGAGCTTGGCTAATTAATATTACCAATTAATATATTTGTAAGTAATTCCTATACATTTGGAGATAAATCAAAAGACAATTGCAATTGTTTCTTAACAGTGAGATGCACAAAGTATTCTCTACGTAGAAACTGACCAACTCCAGATCTGTTCCTTTTTAAATACTATAAACATCTGTAAAGCTGCTTTACTCTGTAAGGCATTTCCCAGAAATAGGTTTAGGCAAGTACTTTTTCTCAGCTGTTCCTTTTGGAATTTTAGTTCTGGCACTTCCAAGAAAGTGTTGTTTGATGGAGAACACTGTTGAAGCCCAGGAACCACATTCAGTCACATTTCAGGAAATAGGAATTATAATTCCTTAGAAATCTATAGATGTATATAAAAGCAAAAAATGAGAGTATAACTTGATCCTTTAAATGTTCATTTTGCCCTCCAGCATGGTGGGTCAGTGCTAGCCTCAGTGCCTTTACTAAATATTAACACAGCATTCTTTAAAATAAGTAAAAGGTATTAAGATAATACATCCTGGATACTTATATAAAAATTACCTGAAAAAACCAGCATAGAAATGCAATTCAGAGACTAGGACAAGGAATCAAAGACGACACAGACAAATAAGTTCTAATTAGAATTTCAGTTGGCAGAGGCAAGGCAAATTTCCTGTGCTACACAGCAGGCAGTATTTGATTCTCTTCACTACATTGAAAAAGTATCAAACATTACGTGTACCAACTGTGTTTGGGATCTCCAAGCATGATCACAACCTCCTGAATATTGAGGCAATGTAAAAGTATATGATTACATATAATACTTGTCCCTTAAGACCTTCGAATTTTAAAAATGGAAAACAGACAAACAAGTGAGAGCCTCAGAAAGTGTAAATCCCCTCGGAGAAGATGACTATCGCAGCCAACAAACAATTCACATCCAAACATTCTCCATTTGTTAGCCTATGTTATTTCTTCTGGCTTTTGCTTTTCTATACTGCTTATTAGCAAAATCATGGTGAAAAGCTGGAACAACTGTTTCTTAATTGGGCTATTATTACACCATTTGCTCCTCCTTTTTGGGGGGAGATTCAACGTAAAAGTCATTTCAAAAAGATCTCTAACACATGTCATCCATGCAGGTGCATATATGTGTACTGAAAACATTTAAAATATCACTTCCCACAACAAACAGAGGCAAAGAAGTCTAATGATACAACAAAGTTTTTTGCTGGCTCGGATGCTCAGTGGTTACGTGTTAACTTATAAAAATTACTTTGAATACCTCCTAATGTAAAATGTTCATTTAGGAGCTTTGGGTATTATTATAATTGCAAATTATTATCTCTTATGTTGCGCTGTTCTTCCGACAGTCATCAAAAAAGATAAAATGTCCTCAAACTACCTAATTATTTACCAAAGAGATGTCCTAGTTTTCATTTTATTCAAGTCTAGATTCTTACCATTGCACATATTTTCTAGAACATTAGTGTGTGTGGTAATGGCAGTGTAAATGAGGAGTAATGCCAATAAAATTTTAGATGAAATAAAGAATAAGCACACACAGCAGCAGCCCAGTGCCTTTAGAAGTCAAGTGGGTAACGAAAGTTCCAACAGGCCTATAAACCTTCTGGCCTCAGCAATCTTTATTTTAAAAAAATAATCTCATAATATCAACAACAAGGAATAACTGCATTAATTGTTTGGGATTTGGGGTTTCGGGGGTTTTTTTGTTTGGCTGGTTTTGGTTTTTTTTTTCTTTTACTCCTATTTTCCCCTTTGGAACACAGTCCATTCCAGTCTAGCTAGGCAATGAAATGATAATTTCATTCTTCACTGGTAATATCAAGGAGTGTAAAGTCCTTGGCTACAGTATTGACCAACAGATATAGTTGTATATCATGCTTAAATCTGTCTATGAAAAGAACACAGATAATGTTCTTCAATGAAGCAACAGAGAACTATTTGATAAATAGGATACTGAAAAATTAATAGCTTCAACATATAATGAACTGAACAACATTATTTGATTATTGTATCTGACATCTTTAAAATAAAAAAAATTTAAAAAATCAAAGAACATCTACACATTTTAACTTTTTTTTTTAAAAATGGCATTACCTCAGTCATTCAAGCCAGTCTATGAAAAACTAGGTCAGGCCATGTAATTTCATTCATGTAATTCTGTTTTTCTCTTTCCATTCAGTTTTCATTCTTTTGTGGCTTCAACCCAAAGAAACATTACTTCAAGAAATAAATCAGGACTGTGCAGTTTGATTTTTTTTATTTTTTTTTAAACTCTGTATGATTGGCTTAAGGACAAGTCAACTTAGGCCCAACAGATGCAAGGTGAGGTTCATAATAAATAGGGGTTTCTGAATGAGAATAAGAATAAAAATATAAGGTTGTACTTACTGGCATTCTCCTCATGAAAAAAAGGATGCTAACAAAGATTACAGTACTTGTCTCGCATCTGTGCAGTTAATATTACAGACTGTAGAATAGTTCACAGTCAGAACTTTTCATCAGGAGGACTTGCAATGAATAAGACATGTCGACAGGAGTTTTAGGATTTGCTTAAGTATTTGAAAGAAATGAAAAAAACCAAACAACTTTCCTATAATGGACAGCATGGCATTATCTTTTACAGCTAACTTTGACCAAGTTCTTGCTATTTCCTCGATTTCTGTCTAGTGCCCAAAAAAGATCCCGTGGATATGAAATACATGTAAACCATTAAGTCCCTTTCACTCTAAGTGCAGCTTATTTTACAGAACACATCAGAAGTGAAAACTTTCACAATTGTTAGTCATAGTTCAGACAGATGTAAATTACCACTCGATTCAGAAATGCAACATGTAAACCTCTTCTTTCACAAGGAGTAATTAATGAACATTTATTGCATCTTTAAATAAACGGTACAACTAGAGACAAACCACACAATTTTATATGGGTCATGCATCACAAAATAAAAGCTGCACTGAACAGTTACTTGCTTTTCACACTTGGTAGCTTATGAAATGCTTTCCAAAATTATTTCTAAACAAAACCCTCTGAAAGGTGTTGGAATGATGATGCTAGACTGGCCAAAACCACCAACCTACCAAAAAAAAAAAAAAAAAATCACTCGCATGTAACTTTACACAGCCAGCTTCCACCATGTCTTCTGTCAGGCTAATATTTGATTTAGAATGCATTTGGTTTTGACAATTACCCTCCTCAAAAGGATCAATATGGTAAGCATTGTACTTAATACTCCACAAAAATATTAAGAGAAAGATTTCCATTTTGGATCAGAAGTCCTGTGCAAAATGTAGAATATAATAAAAGTGGCGTATTATAACAATTTTTTCCTGAGATCATTGTTTATCAGCCTTTTGGGGTCTCCCCTCCCACCCCCTTCTTATTTTTCTAACACAAAGAAAAATAAATCCATATTTCAGGATTTCTAGTAATCAACAGAACCTCCTCAAACAAAGCCTTTTTCATTTTAAAAAGAATTACCAGGGAAAGATCCAACATCATCTTTTGCCCTAAACTGTTAACACATTTAAATCCTATCAATTGTGCTATCTTCATTAGAATTTTACTCTGTGTGTGTTAACACGTCAGCTTACACAAGTCAAGAACATGTCTTTTTCACAACAAAACTATCTCTAAGGAGTCTTCCAGTTTCAAGGCTATTTATTGCTGTAACAAAAGGACCCGGTTTCCAAGCGGTAGGGCGTTTCACAGCTGTTTCTACTGGAACAGCACTGAAGACTGATCTTCAAAGGTGTAGCTATTTTATTGCCAAGTAAAACTGACACTGTTTAAAGCATGAACCTCTCTCACAAGAAGCTCAGAACTAACACTGGATGAAATACATTCAAGTGGTTTACAGTCTGCATCATCAATGCTTTGTCATTTTCAAAGGAATGGAAAACTTAATTTTCTTCAGCTCACTAAGTCTACCTTGTTACCAGATAAATCTTGAGGAAAAAAGAACTAAACTTCAGATTATTTCAGAGATGATAGACTTGGTCAGTTATAGACTTCTGCTATTATAATGCCACAAAAGCAGTATTAGCTAATATTTTCAAAACACTTACCATTAGTTCGCAACCACTAAAGTTTTAAAGTTTTTAATCTGTAATGCCTTAAATGGCCTAGTTCTCCAGAAATGGAAATAGCTAAGCATATACCTTCTGGGGAAAAAAAAAGTTCAAGCACCTTAGAAAATTGCTAATCATTTATGCGCCTGCTTTTTATTTTCTTTAAGTTGCAGATGTTTCACTTCTCTTGGGTGTTTCCTACACAGGGACAAAAGAGAAAGGACTTTCAGAGAAAAATGTTCAAAACCATCAAGTGGTTGAAAGAATTACTTAAGAAGCAAGGTTAAAAGACCACCAATTTGTATTTGTAGTTGACTACTACAGAAAGATCAAGGTATTTGTCTGAGGTATCTAAACATTGCTGCTTACATCAACAGAAGTAACAAGGCAAAAGCAAGACAGAATAGACATCTGGCTACCATGGCAGACTTTCTGACAGTGTGATACAGGGACTGAGATGAAACAGTCTTCTTCGTGACTGAGCAGACATCAGCCTTTTAAAACTAGCCCAACAGAATGTTAAAAATCAAAATACAGAAAGAAGCTTTCCTACATTTTTGCAGGATGATAGCAATGGAAAAATTTATTCTTGGCAATGCCACAATGAAGAAAATTCTACAACACTTATGCAGAATAAGTGTGCACCATAGTTGTTAAGTAGCTAGAAATGTAATTGAGCTTTCTAAAATCTTGAAGTAGTATGCAAGCTCATAAAGTGATAAATGAAATGCACAGCTAAGTTCCTAAGCATAGGTATTAACCTAGAACTGCAGGTTAATTTTGCATATTAAAAGTCACAGACAAAGTTGTCATTAGCAGCAGTGAGAATGTACTCAGGTGGAACAATGCAAGCACAAATTGTATAGAAGTTAATTTCTGATCACCTCACTCTGATACCTCTGACTACCAAATAAATTATATATGTTCCACAATAAATAAAGTAACAGTGCTTATTCACCAAGCAGCATGTGTATCTGTATTGTCCACATAAACAAGGGCAAACGGCAAACACAAAACCAAGTCAGAAGAGATTTAATTGGCATCCCACTGAGATCTTGGCTTCTGTGATTCAGAAGCTCTAAAACACATTTTTTCTTCCATATAAATATTTCAAGGAAGACAGGATCAAAGTCCCTTCCATTTTGCAGGTATCTTATACCTTTCATCCTAACAAAATGTGAAAGTAGTTAGAAATGATATTCTGAAATGGCAGCCAGAATTGCTCTTCCTCAGGAAAGGGCTAGGAGTGGAACCGTCTAATCCAATTAGAGACACCTGGTGATATGACTGGCAAGCTCTGGAGAATCAAATCCAAAGTGGCAAACATCCAGCAGAGACAAATTAGGGTGCAAGACAGGGAAATGTGACTTCTAAGAGACTCAGATATTGAAGACAGACCTCAAATGGAAAATACTCAGTCTCAGTGTTCTGTCCCTCCCTGCCCCCTCAGCCTAAACACCTAATCTAGGAAATTGTTGAAAACAGGTTCTTGCAAAACTCCTGTCCTTCTTGCACAGGAACTAGGAAGGATGTGGAGTATTGCCTTTCCACTGAATGTGCCATGTAGACATATCCAGGGACTATATCAATTTTTTGTGTTCCTTAGTTCATTAGCAATTCATGTAATCAATTTGTAGGTAATTCTTAGCCACAGATGGACTGCTTCTGTGATATACTGTCTGCCTGCTTAGCAAGTAGCTTCACTTGCTAATCAGAGCTCTAGTACAAGATCTTTTTCAGAAAGTTAATTGAGAATCAATAATACAACTGGATGAATACACAGACTTCCTGATTTAATGTGCATGCATTTTATTCATTCAACTTAAGTTAAAACAGCAATCTCTGTGCAGGAGTGTTAGAACAAGTTGGTTTTCGTTGAACCAAATGTGACAGAAAATTATCAGATAAGCAATGGGGTTTTTATTTTTTTTTAAAAAAAAGGACAAGAAAAAAAGAATTTGCCTTCAGCCACAAAAAAAACAGATAGTCAAACTGGTTACGAGGACCAAACTTTTCTGTGCCTAAGAAAGGTGGTCAGGATCACATGTACTTGAGCTTTTCCCTGCATTTCACGTGTTGCCAGCATATGTAGATCAACACAGAATGCTAGGAAGCACTCCTTACTTTATGATAAGTGGAATAACTCTACGGATATTTCAAAAACTACTTGTCTATAACTGTGGAATCATAAAAATCTTGTCTCACCTGTTATATTTGTGGGTTTGGTTTTTTTTTTTACATTGGAATAACTGCATTCACTATGTACAAGGAAAGAGCTGTTTTGATTTCTTCAACTCACAGTAAAATTCACATGTAACTGAGAAAAACTCACTAAATCTGAACTAAATTAATAGTAGGGATCATTTATTACTACAGAAAGAGGTAAATGCAGGCATTAAACTCTCTGGAAGGGTAGGCTTAACAGGTTTTCAAGTCATGTCCTATCAGTGTTAGCATAATATGCGTCATTTACTTACACAGATTAGATATACCTAATTAAAAAAAAATTATACATTCATTTTGAAAATTACTTTTCAAGTCAGTGAGCACAGAGGTATTATACAACAGTATAGATTTTATGAGGATTGAAGGAAGCAATGAAAGTTATAAACTAGCATGACAAAATAAAGTACGCAGAGAAACAGGATAAGCTCCCTGCTGAGTCTCTCTAAATGGAACAATATTTGAAATTAATTCTGCTGTAAGTAAGCACTGGTACATTAGTAATTGTCATTTACATTGCCACAGCACTGTCACTTTGCATATAAAACCAGATTTATTTTATGGCATCTCCATGCAGGAATTGAAATGCTATACAACTTCATAATAGCTCATGTTTCTAAAACAATTTCCTAGAGAGATCCAAATCCCTCTTATTTACATATACATTCAGATCTTTTCTTAACACTGAGCCATTTACGGCCAGCAGAAGGGTAAAGTGTTCTCCAGCACAAGTCAACATTTTCAGGCAATAGCACTTAAAGATTGGTGATGCTTAATACCTCCAAATAAACAGTAATTTTGACTTGCAGGAGGACAATCATACAAAGTAAATGGAACCAAGGTTACCCTTAGTGTTCAGAAAACACTTCCATTACCAAACTGAAAAGCATATGAAAATAATCCTGTTCAAAAAGTTTAGTCATATCAAAGATGTCAAGGTGTTGAACGATAAGTACTGAGAATCCCTTACAAGGCAACCTTAAACCACCAAGTTCAGCTTATCTCACCCGCTGACCCATGTCCCATTAGACACAGTTTTTATATGAAAAACATGTCCAGAGACTGAGAGAGATCAAACACAAACCTGACTTGGAATTTGGCAATGGAGCATACAGAAAAAGAAGATATGATCTATTATTTCTGTCCAACAAGAGCCCAAACGTTGCTATACTGAAGGAGGCAGTGAAAAAAAAACTCTAGCTAACAGGAAGGCTTTTAACCAGCCTGGAAAAGAACAAAAGCTGCATAATATCACTACATATCACTACAAACCACAATTACTTCAGTTTAGTATATCAACTCTTTAGGGACCATAAACAAGTCTTTACAATTACTTATTAGCTGTTTTTTAGTAAAACTGTTTTAGACTTCTTTTTCTTAAGTTCCTTTAACTTTCCATTAGGAAAAATCAAAGCATTTCATTATGGCTTTATTTCACTCCACTTGAAATATTTAAAAAAGTAGAAGCGACTAAATCATTGCTTTCACTTTGTAAAAAACAAATTGCTATTCTTTTTATTTAACACAGTATTTTATGAGACAAAATTGTAACATATATCCTGAAAAATGTGTAATTAACATTGTATGCTGTGAGCATCCCGATCCAAAAAGGAAATCAGAGTAAGGAAATGAACCTGACTTGAAATAATAATTTGGAAGTTATAAAACGTCTTATTTTTCATATGTGAGGGTTTCACATTCTCTTAAGCAAAAGGGAGGTTTATTAAGTACTTGTTAAGGTTACTAATACCAAAGGAAAGCAATTGCTTTAGTATTAACTCAGTAGTAAATCATAAACTTGCTGAACAAGAAAATACTCCGATTCTTTGTCCACACTTCACTTTGGATACCTGGCCCAGCATGAATGGCCACTGACTTGCTCCTGCACTGTTCTTCCTAAAATTATCCTTCACAAAACTTATCACACTGTCATCATTAAGGTACAGAGGCAGAAGAAAAAAGAGCACTGGGAAAGGAAGTGAGGTAAGGAAAAAGAGCCCAGCCATCAAAATATATTGGTAGTGTCCCCAGAAGGACTGGCAGAGAGTGGTTGTGTGTTGATAACACCTGGAAATACCTGAACAGGAACAGCCATTGGCAGGCTGCCCAGCTGCCGTCAGTGATCATCACTGTTGTCACAAGTGCAGTTCCCTCCCATAGTAACATCACATCAAGTGACTCAATGGTTTCTGAAACTGTACAGTGGAGACACAGAAAATGGTTTCCCTTAGAGGGTAAGAAACTATTCAGGTACTGGGTCACCTTAACATGGGACTTGTCCTCTTGTGGAGCACTTACTTAAAACCATGTGTTAACAGAAAAAAAAAAAACCAGATTATGAAATAAAAAAAATCACTAGCATAGAATCATAGAATCATTTAGGTTGGAAAAGACCTTTAAGATCATCCAGTCCAACCATTAACCTACACTACCAAGTCCACACTAAGCCATTGCCTATACATTTTAGTAAAGACAAGATGTGGTTACTGGTAATAAAATCAGAATGTGGTTTTTGATTCTTAGGCCAAGCGTAAGTTTTTTTTTTTTTCTTTTTTTTCCCTTTCTGTAGTATATGAAATTAAAGTAACCACAAAATAACATATATTAACTCATCAATATTTGTCCCCCTCCTGGGAAGGGTCTACCTTTCAGATACTTCTCTGCATTTGAAGATTTCAGAAACACTCATCATACCAGTTCTCCATTACAGCAAATGAATTGAAAAATGTAAGGAAAGTAAACTAACCTTAATCTATGCATTACTTACAATGTTGCCATTATTTTCAGGCTCATTAGGAAAAAAATCCACACAAACCCACCTCCACCTCCTCCTCCTCCTCCCCCCCCCCCCCCCCCCCCCCGCCTTTTTAAAAAAAAAAAAAGTTAATTCAGCTGTGTCCAGATTTGGTCACAGTGAATCAGTGAGTGAATTGGGTTCCTGCCTCGGTTCTGGCTTCTGACAACCACAGCAATCATAACAACCTTACTGCCCGCCACCCAGTATCTTCCTCATCAATCTTATCTTTAGCTGCCTGTCAAGGAGAGAATGGGAACATAAAGAATCGCTTTGTAGAAACCCAGATAAAGCTTATCAGCAACTTAAATTTAAAAAAAAAAAAAAAACAAAAAAAAAACCAAAAAAAAAGGCAGAAAAAAACCACCCCCCAAAAACCCCACACCCATGGAGATAAACGTACCTCAAGAGGCCTATTGGTGGTAATTAACACCCTCTTTTAAGCTTACCAAATGATTCTATAAAGATTTCCAAAGGACAATCTACTGTTACAAGCAGATGAAAAGCTCTATTCAAGTTTACATTTCACATCAGGGATATAAAAATTCTCCTGCAGACATGCCATTCATGCAGTCGTGTTAACTACAGTATATGCAAATTAACTTGTTCTAAGGAGTTGTTATCAGATAACTATTTGCAGGAGCAAATTGGAAGCAATGTTTCCACTATCAATTACTCACCTAAATATCTGATAAATTCTATTTATTTGGGGCATTAGGAAGGCCTCCATTCTGGTATGACTCTACAGTTCTTCATAAATGTTTCTTTACAAAAGTGCAACAAAATCATAGTATCACTCAATTGCAAATGAACCACAGATCCATAGACATTTCCCCAGTGTCAACCAAGAAGCCTGTGACATGACAGAGGTTTTAACTGAGGTCTCCCATGTCCAGTACTGTACTGTAACTACTAGACTTTCTCTTCTTTCATGTTTTGCTTTCAACAAGAACAAATAAAATTCAATAATACTAAACGTAGAATAACCACTTAAGCTGTGTAAGTAATAGAGATACATGATTAGGGAAAAATAATACTTTCTTGCTCTGAAGATATTAAGTAATAGGGACTATTTCAAACATAATTCTCTCTCTCAGATTGCATACATTTTTAAAGCGTGCCCACTCTGCAAGCTCTAGCAAGTAGGAAAAATCAAAAAAGCAGGAAAAACTGTAATCATGTTTCAGTCAAATAATATGCAGGTTGCATAGTTAGAGACACCAGCATTTTTCCAGGGAAAATGCTGCTCAGTATGAGCCAGCTTCCTTGTTCTGGAGTTCCATTCATTTTTACCTCTTACTCAATAGCCTCAAAAGTTTTTAAGTAATTCAGGATGAGTTTTCTAGAACTGCTAGAAATTAGCTTAACTCAGGAAATACAGAATTTAATGTCTGCTTTATTGCTGACAGCATTTTGAGTTAAACCAACCTGTTCTGAAAATTCAGTTTCCTGCAGATAAAACAGGTAAGCCTCCCATCCTTATCCTTTAAAATCCCTATGTGCAGGTCTTTAGTGGTTTGTTTGTTTTCTAATAACAGAAAAAGAAAATAAGTTTTCATCCTCCTGTACTAATTGTGCTCAATGTTCCACTTAAAGGGAAAAGCTCCAGAGCACAGAGTTCAGTCAATGAGCTCTTTAGCACTTCTCTGCAGATTACAGAGCACAAAGGGTTTGATGACAATAACTTTTTCCAAATACACACCAGAACCCGATTGCCTTCTATCCTTCATCCTTCTGCATATGCTCATATTTATATATACACACACCAAAGATTTCCACATCTTTTCATGTGTTGAAGTTTCTTTTTCATAGTCCTTACACAAAATACAGAGCAAGCGTATCACCCTTATACAAGACGCAAGCAGAACTCCAAAATCTGAACAGTAAGTACCCTGTGGGAAATATTGCTGGAGCGTAAACATTCATTCATTATAAAAACTGATTAAACTTTTTCCTTCTTAAAGCCTTAAGGTTATTTTCAGATCCTCCCTTCTCAGAATTGGGTCACCTTCCCTTAACACCCTGTGCCCCGCCCAACACCACCACCCCCCAATACATCATTTACTAGCATTAATTACCTTAATTTAACATAAATTCAAATAAGCAGAGCATGAGGAAAAGTATTCCAGCAATACAAGGACTGCCTCTGGAAACATCAAGGGTATCAGAATCACGGAGGAAACAAACTAAACCCTTTCTTCTTAAATACCAAACAGAAACCCATACAGACTTTCAGGACAGAAAATACAATGCCGACTTATCTATTCTCACTACTTTCTTGCCAATTGCCTTATCAATAAACTTGACAAAAATAATCTACAATATCAACTGTCATGAACTTCCACAGAGGGGAATTTCCTTTCGGTCCATTCTGCGCCCCAACCTCCCATCAGAAATGTGACATTTCATGTACACCAGTCAGGATAAAGTATCTGTGTAAATGCAGATTTTGATATAGTCCTTGTCCTGAAGTACATGTATTCTAGTAAGGGCAAACACTGGCAGTGTAGCTGTTAGGCACAGAAAGACACAGCCTGAAAACTAACACTGCTCCTCAGTTTGTAACAACTACACTGCTGCCACTTCTAAAACACCAACAGAAGTTCCAGGCAGCCACCCCCATTTAGACAACATATTTTGTTTGGACATAGCTTGACAGTACACAAGGCAGTACTACACCGTGAACAAAAAACATTGTAAAAATAAGCCAGTTTGGTTTAGACATAGTTTTTGCGGCAGGGGGTGAATAGCAGCCCACCCTACGGCCCCCAACTGGGATGACCCACCTGAAGAGAAGTAACACACAGGTTTGGGGCAAGGAGAGAAAGTTTATTTTGCTTGTCCATTTTGTAACCCCAGTTAGGAACACAGGAGAGAATGCTAAAGGAGTAACAAGTTGGTAAGAAAGAAACCAGCGGCTGAAAACCCACTGCTATGACTTGAGGTCTCAAAAAAAAAAAAAAAAAAAAACCCCAAACAAACAAAACAAACCACAAAAAAAACCCAAAAAACCAATGCAGCCAACATGGCAAGAAATTTCATCACTTCCATTTGCCTGTAACTTCTGAGAAGGTAGCTGATATAGATGGAGAGAAAAGCAGAGAAGTGATAATATTAAGGACTATGGAAAAACGGAGTCAGTTCTGCCAGTGATGAGCAATTAATAGAACAAAGGAGTGCAATCATACCAAAACTATTTCCTAATTAAAATAATTATATTAGCTGGCCTTTAAGGAGATATATTTATAGCAAGTGTGACAATTTATTAAGGATTCAATTTAGATCAGAAGTCTCAAATTATGTCTTCAGGTATGGGGGGAAGTGAACTGGTGGCAAGCACAGTAACTCATCTCACGTAGAGTAATTTGTCTCTGGCAAGGGACGTAACTGGAATTATTCTGCTAAGATCAGAATTCAAATAACTTCTGTATACCTGGACACAGGTAGATTGCAAAGCATGATACACTTAACAAGCTACTGAAGTAGTTGTCAAATGGCAACAATACTACTTGATTTGTAGTATTTATGTCATAAGTTTTCTTATACAAATATCACTTTTTAAAATTATTATCGTTTTTGACTTGTTTGTTCATTTTTTAACAAAAGTTCTACCCAGTATAATACTAAATCCTACTAGGTTCTCCTGGTTCTGTTTTCCCTGTATTTACATGTTGCTAAAGATATCTGGAATCGCTCACCTCTGGGAAATTTTCACTGTCAAAATGTCCAGAACCAGCATATTAAGACTGAAACCTCCACACTGATGTATCTAAAAGGTATCGAGGTTTAAAGGTGAGTGAGGATTACAGGATAAACAAACAAACAAAAAAATCATCATAAGAAAATTACTTATAATTTTTCCAAGTACTTTATTTGAATCACCAAACGTAGCAGGACTTTTGTTCAGAGTGGCAGGTCAAGATCAAACAATGGGCATCCCAAAGTCAGACTGTGAAATCAGTAGTTTGGACTTGCTCCTTCTAAACGCAAATATTGCATTAGTACAAAATCCTTCTCTTGCCATGCAGATTGCTCATCAGGTCAACCTTAAAGGATAAATACACTTTCTATGGTACAGAAAGATCTCTTGAAACTAAACCAAAGGTATTGAAGGCACATAAAGAGCTTATTGCCATCAACATTCAGCAGAAAAGCCTGTTTATGTCACTCAAACCTGGTAGATGATACATGTATACTGCAGTTACTGCAATCCATAGAAATAATTAAAAAAAAATTTTAATCATTAATTTAATCATTTATCAAAAGGTATAGCAATATGTAGAAAAATAATGTATATTATGCATTCAAGAAATAGTAACTGGACTGGTATTTTTAAATTCAGCTGTTGTCACCAGCATTTCTCACCCAGCAAAGGCTTTTTCTCATTAGATTTCCAATGCTTGCCTCCTCCATAATGCTAAACCCTTACCTCCTTACTACTGAAGGCCATTTGATTCACCTTTTTGATCCCATTTCATTCCCCAGACATTGCTATTTCCCAGGAGTAGGCTTTTCCTCTGTAAGCCCTGATTATTATCCTTCTCCAAGTGCTGAAGTACATTTTTCTTCTGTCCCAGCATTGTTATCGACAGTGATTTAGTGATGAAATTAATTTTGTCCCCCGAGCACAGTAGCATATTAATAATCCAGAGATTACATTAGCATGTCAGGGTTCCCTGTAGCAATGAGGGAAATTCATTTGCTACCATGGGCAACAAAAGTTCTGCTGATAGCTTGACTAAATGGGATAATCTAGAATACTGAACTTGTTGGTATCAATTGGAGTGTACTACAGTGCTTAATAAACTGTCAATTAATAGACATCATCCTCCTAAGCAGACCATCACCCTAGGCCACTAAAAATTCAAGAGTCTGCTTTGCAGTTGAGCATGGGAAGGCCATGTAGTGCTACAAGAATGTTTTCCTTCCTTTTTCTTTCATTAGGAGCAACAGGCATTCAGAAATTCTCATTTTTGTAACAGAAAAATAGATGGCAATGCCCCTAGGACTGCAGAAGTTTTATTCTATGTTTCTTTCTGATCTCCATCAAAACCAGTAAAAAACCCTCATCATTTCAGTTAATTACTAAGTGGATGGAATTGATAACTAGACATACCTGACAAATCCACCACTGGATCAGCCAGTAGGAAAAGGTGCAGCAGTGCTACTTCAAAGGTCCCAAAGCTTCCTGCTCTTTCAATGGCCTCCATCATGTGTTCTTAAAACATTACCATCTGAGTATCATCTGCTATCTCTTTTTAAAGCAATTGTGTATGTTACCTTAGGCTTGATCTTTTAGGCATTTGCTTCTTATCCCTTCCATGATGTAGGTAATTTCATAGTGATAAAATGTGCCAGACAACATGGTAACAATCTTGTTCCCACTTATGTCCATACCAAAAAGCTGGCACTAACTTTTAGTCTAATTTCTTCATATTATCTACAGAACAGTTATCTAATAAGACTATTGGTAATCTAGGCTTAGCTCTCAGCAGTTTTCAAATGCACCTCAGCCTATGAAAAATACATACAGAAGGAGTGAGAGAGAAAATAATTTCTCCTTCATCCCATTTTAGTGACTTTTTGTGGACAACACACAGAATACAGAAAATTGCAGTTCTGCTGGCTTTCATTTGGAAGTTCATATACTATGAACTCAATGGACAGCACCAAATCATTCCATACAAGTCATACTAAAAACCTATGATAAGTTACATATTCTTTGAATATGTCTGTTAGATTGAAATTAATGATGAAATTGGTAAACACAACACTTCTGAAATATCTATACTTAACTGTTTAAATTCATTATAAAGCAATTATCCCTTTAAAGTGTATGTATAATCAGCTTTATCTTTCCATGGTGCTGTTAAGGCTTTAAAGGTTTCACTGTGAACTTGATACAGCTATTAGGGTACCACTGTCATGAAATTAACTCCACTTAAATCAGCAGCCTGCTAACGTAATAGTAAATACACACTCAGCAGTATAAGAAACAATTGCATCATGGGTCCTTGAATTTTAAAGTACTGAATAATTCAATAGCACATATTCTATAACTAAAATTTTTAAATTGTATGTACTACCCCCTTCCCAAGTAGTGTCATTTAAACATTTTCCATATTGCTTTTTGAATACTATGCTGAAAACAATAATTGTAACAATGACCTCTACTGACAGTATTTCAGCCCTAATTTAGATGGATCTGATCTAAGAAAGAGGAGAACATGTGTGTCCTCCATACACTTACATCAGAAAGACTGAGAGCCCTGAGGTTATTACGACAATCCAAAAGCACTTTATTCTACAGTACTGGAATGAATTCTTAAGTCCCTCCATTTTATTTAATCAAAGCAAAGAATTCATTTTAGATTTGCACAGTTCATTCATCAGACTGAATTAAATTTTTGATAAGCCATAGTTAAATTTTTCATAATGTAATGATCTGCAGTATAATAGCCCTTTCACTTACTTCTCCTTTGCCTTCCCCATTTCCATGTCACCAGCCACACTGAAGGGCCAAGGCACTGGAGAAAAAGAAATATCAGCTACTTCAAAATACTGAATATCGAATATTCAAAGCTTTAGGTCGAGCATGAATATTTACAAAGCAGTAAGTCAGCATATACTATATCCGTGTTAAAACCAAAACAGTGGATTCCAGGAATCTGGGTCTATCCCTCAAAATTTCTCATATACTCCAGACGCAAAAAATTATTCTCTTACCTAGAATCCTATCAAACATAGTCCCAGAAGATCAAGAGAAGCCCTTTTTACAGACATTTTTGGTCAGACGTTTTTGCATGAAATGCTTATTCCATCAAGACTAAACATTCAGGAAAACTCTTGGGTTTTCTGAACTTTCTCCACAAAACAAGCTTCTAATCTTTGTCTTCTACTGTTTCAGCTATTTACCTTCTGAGAAGTCCTGCACTCTTTGTTCTCAAGACACCCATGGTCACACTGACTGCACTGGAACTAAGGGTTTCTGCTACAGGGTTTGTGACTCCTAGTAGCCCTATCAACCACATCTCTACTACAAAGCCAACACTGATTTAATTTATTACAAATAAGTTAATATGGTATGCAAAAATGAAATTCTACCGAGAAAATGTATATGGATAAAAAAAAATAAAAAGTCAAAAGCACAGTCTCCCAATTCAAATTTCTTTTGTTGAAAATGGTATTTGTTGCAGCTAGTCCCAAAATAGACTTCTTATTTGGCAGCAGGAAGAGGAAGCAGAGGTAAGTGTGTCTGATTTTTTTCTGATAAGCTTCCAGTTTCACTAGTCTCCATTCAGCATTTATCTAATTAATTTGCCCAAGTGCTCAAAAAGCACTTTTTTTTTTTTTAATTCATGTAGTCAGCAGATATTTACATTTTATTTTCTTTTAAATTGAACACTGTGTTAATGATGCATCAAAACCAACTTTTAAATCCCAACTTCCCCAAAATCTTTCACAGACTCATTCAGGCTGGCAGGGACCTCAGAAGGTCACCGAACTCCTGCTCAAAACAGGGACAACACTGAATTCAAACCAGGTTGCTTTGGACTTTGTCCAATCAGGTCTTCAAACATTGCTCCCTCCCCTGGATGGTGCTCCCTCCCTCTGTCTCTCCAGAAATTCTTGTCAGAATACACAGAGTATGTAGCAGTTGCTGACTGCTTTACAAAGCAAGCAAGTTAATACAATCATTTTTTCATTCTGTCTCAATTTATCACAAAGCTAATGAGAGGATCCACTTACATCTCAAGTTCACACACTTCTGGATTCATTTTAGTAATTAATAGGAAGAAAAATAGTATTTCATTGGCTTGTTCTGCTAATGACATTTAAAATATAGTCTTCTCACTAAACTAGGAACTGTTTTTTCTATTTTCTTTAGTCCATAATAAAACTAAAGGAAAAGGACCTAACAATTTTATGTGTCTAAATCTGTGAACAATTATGAAAACGTGCCAGGTTTCCCAATACAATAAAGATACACCGTGCTAGTCTCCAATATGCAAGGCCTACCATACTGGAGCAATATTTGTATCTGAATACAGATAGACTACATTCTATAGAAATAAAATGGTACCATTACTATAGACAACTAAAAGCAACATTGACACGACTAGCTCCTCCGTATCACCAGCAAAATACTACACATGAAACCAGTACACTCACAAAATATTCAATCTTGTATTATGCAAGTATACATATTTCATATATAAACATTTTCGCACCACCTTTCAAAAAGGCAGTATTGACATATAAGAGAATTAATTCCCATTGGCTGTAATTTTCTAATAAATCATACAGTTACACATTCTACCTTCAAAAATAGATAAGCATGCCTGTCATTATCCAATACAGCCCAACACTTTTAAAAACACAACGGTGAATCACATTTGAAATGTTTGAAAAGTATAGTATGGCATACAAGCAATTTTTGCATTCTACTCAGAATTTAAATACTTTATAGAAGTCACCACAGAACTGTAAGAGCAAACTTCACTCAAAACATGCAAATCCAGATCTGAAACCCATATTTCCTTAAATTTGAAGTGTTGGACTATAACTTTTTGATGCCAGCCACCTTTTTGAACTTGACCAAAGTTTAAGAGATATTTTCACATATTCAAGCTGGACAGATTTTAAATTGATATATCCTGTGCTTTGGCCAGTTAGGAATAATTAGGTTGCTGACCTACTTAAAAGAGAGACAAAATATGCCTTTTAAAAAAATGAGGAAAAACCTTTTTAAATAAAACAAAATACTATGTTCAGATACAAGTATGATAATATGCGCTTTCCCCCCCACATTGGTAAGTTTGTATCAAAAAAAGTGAAGTGATTTTAGAGCTCTTCTGCATGAATTTGTGAATTCCAGAACAGATATTGGGATTTAATTCAATAGAAACCTGTTTTGAGAAAAAAAATGTCATCCCAAATGAAGGAAGACTGCTTGAGACAACAGCAACTAGAATTGCTCAGGGACAGTGTCAGAACTGTTAGGGTTGGTTGGTTTTGAACCCAGATCAACTAAACCTGTACACCTTTTTTGGGCTAAGACAGAAAATGGACAAAAAACCATACAGAAGGTACAAGAGGTGCCATTTCTTAGGACTCAGAAGAGAGAATGTTTTCCTTGTGGGAATCACTGTACTCGAGTACCCACTGGAAATGCATGCATCTGTGAAACAGGCAAGTCTCCGTGATAGTCATCAGAAGATATTAAGACATCAGATAAGACAAATGCACATTCCTTTCAAAATAATTAATCTTTAATTAATTTGTTTCTAGTAATGGGAATACTTGAGGAACATCTTAACACTAAATATCAGTAAACATACACCTAGAGGAAAGAATCACAGATGCTCAAATTCACTCAGGTCCGCAAGGCAAGGTGACCCATCCACAGAGGAAAAGCTTCAAAAATTATATCCCACACTAAAGTGCAATGTGCAACAAGACATTATCCTTATATTTAAAATACAGGATGGTGGTATTTTTCCTCATTGACATAGCAACAACAAAAAAACCAAGGTCCCTAAAAAACAAAAACAAAAGACAAACTCCCCCCAACAAAAGAAAAAAATCCAAATGCAACAATAACAGAAGACAAAAAAGCAAAACACCACCACCCACAGTTCAGCTATTCCTGCAAACTTCTTGCACCATATAACAAACTATGAAGGAAGACCTGTCTTGTAATTTATTTATGTGATTCTGTTCTTGAGCCTCAGAGAGTAAGGTAAAACAGATTTTCTTACTACTTTTTCTTCAAAAGATGTCCTGTAAAGGAATCTTACAGTTTGCTATACACAGAGTATTTCTGCATAAAATATTTCAACAGCTAGGTGGTACATCTAAGCAATGTCTTTCCTAACACTGCCTACATCCATTGAAAGTGTCCCAGTAAATCTTTCTCCACGCTCCCTACGTGGGAAGTAGAAAAACATCCTCAGGCGCTGATGGAGCAGTTAAGCCTTGGAATGGTGGTTGAAATGACACCGCAAGACTCAGTAGCATTTTCACTAGGGCAGTACAGTTTGTGGTCTGCATATCGGTGTCGGATAAGGCTGACACTGTTTGGTACATCCAGAAAAAAACTGAAGAGCATAGCAATGGCTCAGATTTACACAGTTTTAATCCCATATAATTCCACAATAGGCCCCATGCCTGTTGGTTCTTACTGGTTGGCTCTGGGCTTCCAAAGGCATGTAGCCAGTAGGAAACATTAGACAAAAGGACTTAGGTGGAATTAGGTGGCATCTAGGCTGGGCGAATCTGGGCCATACGATGCTATTCCATTTCTGAAAGCCCTGAGCAGTGCCAGTATATTTTGACCAACAAATAAGTTACATATGGATTACTATAAAAGAACTGCAACTAAGTAAAGCTTCATACCAAGATCTTAGCACATACAATCAATGTCTAGTTTTTATATCTATCTTCAATCCAGTTTGTGCAACAGCATTGCGTTTATAGAACTTCAAGACCTCTAGTCCAGTGGAATACAGGGGAAACATCCAGTTCATAAACAGATTTTTTCCTCACTGACTTAGCCTATGCGTAACAACACTAAAAAGTTCTGGTCCATGACATATTCTGCTCAAGTTTCTGCCCTGTCCTTTTGCTTAAATAAAGGATTCCATCTAAGCTGTTATCATTCAATTACTGTATCAATAAAAAAGGCATCAAATAGACAAAGTCACGGAAAATTAGTGATAAATTTCCAAGAGTGCTAAGAGCAAAAACTATGTGCAATACCATGTCTCTATAATCAAACATTTACCCTACCCCTATTTAAACCACATAATTTAAATTATTTGAATATATATGGCCAAGTAAATTGGAAGATATGTGAACTGTTAAAAGGAATTTGATTTTCATTATAATCCTTATATTACACTCCCTTCTACTTCTGCTTCTCTGCTTCCTAGCCAGGTTATGATCTGTAGTGATACACAGAGATATCAATTCATTTTCAGGTACATCCAGGCATAAACCCAACTCCTAGTCATGAAATCATCCTTAATGTTATGGAAAAATCAATCAGAGATGAAAAATTAGTCAAAAAAACCTTCCAAAACTAACTCAAAACAACTTGTTTCTCTGGTCATTCACACATGAAGTATGATAAACTTGTCTTTTAGGAATTTGCATGAGTAAAGGTTGGAGATCTAATAGTAACATTGTAGCTCAGTGGTCTCCAAAGTGGGGTGTGCAAGACAATGCACTGGGGTACAGGAAGAAAATATTAGAACTTTGGTAGTACATGGATATAGTTTATAAATAAATATGCATATATTTGGGATACATGCTCAGAAATTTTTTTACCGATAAGGGTGCACAATCAGAGAAGTTTGAAGACCACTACCCTAGCTGATTCTCCAAGTAATTTTGGGGCATATTATTCAGATGCTCTTCACCAAGCAACCCAATGGCAAACTAATAAGTAAGAATCTGCCTTGACACTAGGTGCAGGCAGACATTCTAAGCTTTCTGGGCAAAACACGTCACTGAAAAAAGGAGGAAAGTATTCTTAATCCCCTAACTGATGTTAACATGATAAAGTTCTACTGGAGACAAGCAGTTTCTAGCTTGCATATAAGTGATTAGGACAGTTTAGACACAGGCTGCTCTCTTCTGCTTCCATACAACTGCTGGAAGCCTGCCCCGGAAAAGGGGGGTGGTGGTTGGGGGTTTTTTGTTTGTTTGTTGAATGGGCCAGCTCTGCATTAAGGACACGGTAGAAGTTCACTTAGCAAACCAGGAAGAGTTCGTCCACCGTGGTGTCCAACCTCACCACCTTTTCTAACCAAAGGAAACATTTCATCAGTGGCCCCAGCTTCCACATCAGCTTCTTAGTCAAATTCCTCAGGCCAAGCACTCTGAAGGGGTAGGACTACTTGCATGTAAGGTCTGAGCTAACTCAGTGTGGATATAATCCTGTTTTGTAGACTTACACACAAAATCTACATACTTCCTGGTTTTTATTAGCTAATTGAAGTTAAAAGTATAGCTCTTTCAGGAGGATGGGGACACAGGGTAAGATAGACAACACCTGATTCTGATTAAAGCCTAGCTTAAGTTTTAAAAGTCATACTTAGTGGA
The DNA here is from genome assembly GCF_030463565.1 of Pelecanus crispus. NCBI lineage: Eukaryota > Metazoa > Chordata > Aves > Pelecaniformes > Pelecanidae > Pelecanus > Pelecanus crispus. The sequence continues at coordinate 27,157,288 of NC_134652.1, forward strand.
GATGAAAGGAGAACGCACCTATCCTCTCCTAGGTATTTACCAGTTCATTCAAAGTAATCAAGGTTACTCTCACAACCGTAGGGAGAAGAGAATCCTTACAGTCTTTTTGAATAGTTTCTGCTTGCAGTTAAAAAAGCTAGAAATAAAGGTGTGAAACCTATCCTGTCTACAGCAACTTTACCTGTTCAATGTATTATTCTCATAGGATTCTTTACAGAACGAACATATGCCATTCATACACTCAGCTATGAACTACATATATAAAAACTGATTAAGTGAGATTACAAGCAAATTTCCATTAAAAGGCTTTCCATTACTGCTGAGCAGATAATAATTCAAGCATCCGCACTACCTCCCCCACCCCTTCTTTTAAGGCAACACTTCTATTTGGCTTTGCCAAATTTGAAACCCATCCAGATTTTACCACATTCATTAATTAATGTATTTTGACCTTTTATTTTGGTGGATTTCCTGCTAAGTCAGATCAGGTCTTTGAGAAAAATATCAGAAATCTCAACATTTTCTTAGGTATACTCAAATAAAATCTCTATAAAACTGTACATGATTGTCATTCTTTTAATTAAATTGGAACTTTCCATCATTTAGATTAATATTTCTAATATTTTAAGGTGATTCTCCTAAAGTGCAATTAAGAATGTACCCACTTTAATTAATAAATGACCAAATCTGAACACATGATGTGTACAAGGAGTGACTTTTAAATTTAAGCCTATGCATTAAGATAGATGATCACTGATGGCAATGAGACCTTCAAAGACTTAGCATGGAGACCATTGAGAAATGTAAATTCTTATTTTTGGAAAACCTCCGCCAGCACTCCAGAGTAAAGATGTTGCTGTTCTGTACAGCATTTTATACCAACTGAACAACAAGAAAGGGTTTAGAATGGTAAGACTGAGAACCCACATCACAGACACCTGAAATATTTTTGTGACAATTTTATTGTGTTACTTGCAGAGAAAATATCAGCTGCCCTTGTTAATCTACTGCAACTCTGTTCAAGATTAGAACTATTTAAATCAGACCATGTATTAATGGGCACTGTTACCATTATGTCTGTACCATTTTGTGCTTTTACAGAGATTTATTTTCAAGTCAGAGAGAAGTTATCTGTTATTTTCCCCCATGCAGACGGTCCAATTTAAAAGTCAGGAACAGAAACAGCTTAAATTCCTTTAAGGGACATTAAAATAACCCTAAAAACAAAATACATGGCTCTGAATAGAGAGCACAATTATAAGAATTTTTCCATAACTTACCTGTCTTTTATCCCCTGACGGAAACACCAAAGCATCATTAGGGATATTGAATAATCCCTCTAACTATTCCATACGTATCAACTTAATCCTTTAAATTATGCAGCTACAAACAGAGTAATGTTACTCCTTGAGAGAAAATAAAATAAATTCAGAAAGAGGAAATCTTACCATATGGACTGATGATCTTAGAGGTCCTTTCCAATCTTAATGATTCCTAGTTTTTACTTTCATTATAAATAATCCAGCCACCAAGCCAGGAAACATGAAATTGCTACTCTACCCTTAACTGGTTTAGTGGTGGACTTGGTAATGTTAGGTTAATGGTTGGACTAGATGATCTGAAAGGTCTTTTCCAACCTAAATGATTCTATGATACTGTGACAAAACTCCATAATCTCAACATTTATCTTCAGGTCTTAAGACTAGAGCATGCTGAAATACAGTGCATTAAAAAAACCAGGAAATACAATTAAAGTAAATATACATTTTGAAGATGTCTCAGCTGATCTGCCTACTACTTATTTCTTCAAAGTATTTCTAGTTTTACAAGTTAAGAATGATAATCTCTCCTTTGCCCAAACTCCCTGTATAGTGGAAAAGCAGATGAAGTTGACTTGAAAAGTTAGCAAATGAAAGAACACATGCCATATGCAAGAAGCCTCATCGAAAACAGAATTATAAATGAAGGGTAAGGGAATAGAGTAACTTCTGTATGTGACTGTCTTTAAGTTTAGATACATGGTTTCTCTCTATCTTCCACAACAGACTGAACACTAATAGTCATTTGAAGGACACACTAGAAACTGGTAGAGACTGTAACCTTTCAGTATCAGTGTGGATCCAGGTAGCATCATCTGTTACCTATTTAGTAGCTTGAGATACTTAATAAATCTCCATAGCTAACCAGTCTAGGCCACAGAGAACAATACGCACTTTCACTGTAAACCTCAGGGGGAAGGCCAAGAACGAGACGGATGAGAAAACGTAACGGTCTTCGCGGAGCCTCAGGAGGTATCTGCAATACGGCTTGGCACGCATAGCCACACCTTCCCACAAAGGACAGGTTATGTTGCATTTCTCTTTGCAATGCACATTTTTGTAGTCAAACAGAAGCCATTCCTTTTAGAGCTAAGTCAGACACCTTTCACAACAAATAGGTCATTTAAACAAGAACAGAACATTTGAAGACTGAAGTGCAGGGGCACAGAGCCATCACTCTGACTTCCCATTGGCTAAGCAGGCTTGTTGGTCCTACCTTGCCCCATTCTGCCAGCTAATTACGCCTTATGACAGCAGCAAATAATTTCCTATGCCTCATATTCACATTCCATTAGTCTCCATAGCAAATGACTGGTGGACAGCATTCATAAGAAATAACTGCACTAAATCTTACTCTCAAATACTTCCAAACAAACATGCAATCCAGATATCATTTGGAACACTATTTAGCAACTGTTTCTTTGAATGTGTTAACAAGCAGACAGTAACCCAACAGGTATAAGTGGCCTTTGATGACACTGTTTAATTTTCTAGAGATGACATAGGAGACAGAGCATGGCAGGCTGTGCACTTTGCACTTATCAAGAAATGGATACTGTCAATCAATAGTGGCTACATCTTCCTTTTTAATCAGTCCAAGTAGCTGGTATGTCAGACATGATGCAAAATGAAAGAGTTACAGGTGGGAGAAGGATCACATTATAACTCACACTGTTGAAAACTTCAGCTTTTTGTTTTAACAGAAGACATGGTGTCTTCAACCCTCACAACCGATAATGCAAAAGGATCTGTTGCCAGAGTTCACAATGCATGCAATAGTGACAACCACATGGCTTGCAAGACTTTTTTGATTTCTGGTTACTGGTTACTGACAAAAGGAAGCATTCAGACTGTATTTCCATCCTTCTGCCTTTGCCTCACTGGTTTAACAGTCCCCTTAACAAAGGGCATAAAAACATGCATCTCATTGAATTTTAATTCTGGTTAGACTTGCTATATTGGCTCAAACTATAGTTCAACCTTCTCTTACCCCAGCATAGGAAACACTTCAAAAAAGCACAGATGCAAATACAGCTATGGTTACAATGCTCTTAGTTACACCAGGAACTGCAACTTCTGGAGGTCCTGCAATACTGAACCTTGCAAAAAAAAAAAGTCTGTTTCCTCATGTAAGGTTGTTCGGGTGCAGGTAAATTGCCTTTCTTAATTATTTCTAAGTCATGTTTTTTCTATTGGTATTTTCAAGCAAAAAAAACATTCCAAAGAAATGCATGCTATAACTGAACATTAATCAAACTTTGGAGACTGGATTTTCAACCAGATTCTTGTTTTACAGTTCTCTTATTACACAGAACAATGTTACTCATACTAAATACTCAAGTTTACCATGCTCTGCAGAAATACAATTATCACAAAAAAAAGATTATAGTAGTCTATAAGAAATATTCTAAATGCCATTTAAAAAGGTGGTATGTACTGAAAAATTGTGCCTGTTGACACACTAGAACATGATCAACATTTTACAGGGTATGGTGCTCTGCAGACAGCAAGATATAACTCTGACAAATGTACACTCAATCTTAGATGTACTGCCTCTGGCTAAAACAGATATAGGTTAACACACAGCAAATTTAAGCAGCCAAGCAGAAATCATTCCAGAAGTTAAAATAAATCAGTAATTAAGTGACCCTTTTCAGAAATATAATTTTAGTTCTCATTTCCTTTTTCCTAACTACTTTGCTGGCTGTTATTTTCAGACAGCTATTAACCGCTAGGTTATTTTTGATGAACTGCATGTGACAGATGACTCTGAAATAAAAGGCAGCTGAAGGACAAAAAAAACCTCATTCTCCAGGATGGTTTTTATGCCCAGTGTTACTGTGAGGATCAACCTCAAATATACTCTAATAAACTCAGAAATCACACTGACAACTTTCATACAAGCACCTATTTAAGACCACTGCTCTTTCTCTTACTAAAGCAAGCCTGTAGGCATGATGTTTAACCCTAGAGAAGGAAACACGATTAACCACGCTGGAAATGCACTAGAAGTCGAATCTTAGTTGAAATTGAGCCAGGGGATAAGAAAACTAGAGTTAAAGAGTATCCTACAGACAGAAAGTGATAATTGCTTTTGCTGCTAGTGTCACTAAGATGACAAGAAGGACCACCATACAGGCTCTCAAGTCAGCAATTCCTGAGCAAGTTGCCAGATACCAAGTAACTGCTATGGAAAAAGTGAGGAAAAGGGAGGGAAGAGAGAAAAGCACATAGAGAAAAGTCTCAGTAGTAGAAGATATCCTTAAAATAGTAGTAAATGAGTTATCATTACAGTCTGGGTCATTGTAAGAATTAAAAATTCTTCCATAACACAGTATCAAACTGGGTCTGCAAGATGTACACAATTCTTCAGATACCAGATAAATCTAGCACTGAAATGATGTGATCAGACAGGAACAATGTAGCCCCTGTGTCTTCAATGCAGGGATAACAAAAAAAACTTCAGCCAACTCAAGATTAAATAGTGGATTCTTTACTGAAATGCTTAAAAGAGAAGTAATAACCAGCCTTGTGGGGTTGAGACAGAAGATCCCTTTCTCTGAGTCAAAGTTTGGGCCTGGTATTAAATGAAGTTTGAAATCTTCCATTACATACTAAGGAGTATGTTTGCACAACTGTGCAGAAGTTCATCCTTCTCTGAAAGGCTCTTCCCTGTGTTGGCACCGTTACACTGGTACCACAGCCTTAGTCACATTTGGGTTGCAATGAAAGGATAGCTAAGATGTGATGAAAAACACAGTCCATTACTGTTTTTTCAAGTAGGTTACATCAGTCTTTTCGGATGTTGCCGAGGCAGACTGTATAACAACAGGTGCCAGAGAAATCCATCTGTACTCCTTGGAAGTGCCAAAACACACAGAACTGGAAAATGTTGCTGCAGACACTCTCAGGTCAAAAATGACCACAGAAGACAAAGTAAACCACCAGCCAAGGAATCTAGTAATTTATGGCAGCAGTTCTGTTCTTGTCCCAGTTAGAAATAAAAGGCAAAGTTTCATAATATCAGTACTTAGTTGCCTGGTATTCATTATTACACGAATGTTTAAAAGATACAAGTTAGATATTATTACAGTAGTTTTGCCTACTAATCTAGCACACAAAGTCACAGTAGAGACAGACAAGACAGACAATTTCCAAATTTCACTTGGATCCAGGTACATTAAAGAGATCAGAGACTTACTATCAACACAAACAAGAATGTGCAAATGCTATCCTAGAAACTGCTGCTGCTTTTGATTCCGATTGGACAAAACTCATTCAATTCCAGTTTCCTATGGATCACTTTCATCTGACTGTGACATAACATGGACTTCAAAATCAGAGTATTTCTATACCTGGAATCCAAAGGATCAGAAATTATGTGATGTAAAACTGCATAAGAGTCACAGTGCACAATGATTCACATTCCACCTTTTTTATTTTGGGAGAGCCTCAAGGATATGTCAAGAGAATTAAGCAGTTAGCTGTTTCTACTTTGCTCCCTTACATACCTATTCTTTCTTCCTCCTGGTGCAAGAATATGAAGTTAATTGCTCCCACAATCTTGATCTAGTAGGATTTGTATCTTTAGTTCAGCAGGACCTAAATACTGTCTCCAGATCTCAGAACGCTATAAATAGTTCTTGCTATTTCTTAACCGCCATGCAAAACTACAGAGGACTCTTGGAAGGTTTGTACAGCCCTGGCTGCAGAGTCACTCTTTGCTGAAGTTCAGTCCCACAGTAATGGCTGTTCATGCAGCAAAGCTCAGGACAGTCTGAAGTGTTACATTTTCTACTCTAGCAGAGTTTCCTCCCTCTACCCCCCCCCCACCCCCACCCCCCAAAAAAAAAAAAACCCAAACAAATCACAACTGATTTCTGCTTTTTTTGTCATTTCAGTGGCACCTTGAGCCCTTCCTTCCTTTAATTCTGCCCTTTCCACTTAATTTGGTTCTCTGTTAGACAGGTAGATCCACACACTTTTCCACTATTGGCAAAAACTCAGTAGAGTCTATGATTATTCCCCAAGTCCTGAAGCTGAAGCTTCCCTCAAGTTCCTTTTTTAGCTTTAGAAACAAGACAGAGATTACATTTAATACTGTATCAAGTGAGTACAAAATATTTTTCCTATGTACATACTTGTTGATTTCCTTCACATAACTACCATTACAATGGTTTCATTTTTAAAACCAACTTTGTACAAGAGAAGGCTTCTTTATCATACCTTAAGCTTTTTCTTAAAAATCGATTAAATTAAGTACTTATTTGCTAATATGAGGGAAGTCAGTGTATTCTTCCAGGAGATTTGAAGTTGTCAATAAAATACGGACCAATTAAATACAGGACCAAGGTGCATGCTCTTCAGGAAAAGGATCATACACTCAAAAAGCCCTGAAAGGTTTTTATCGTAGAACTTCTATCCGTTAGCATGAAACCTTGTTTTTCACTTCCAAACTGTGCTCTTGGTTTTGGGGTCAGGAGATTGTTTTATTTTATGGGACAAAAGAAGTAGGAGAAATGTAAAATTTTCTAAGGTGTTAAAACAGCTAAAGCAGCTTAAAAGCATCTAATGCCATAAGCTGCTTTCAATGCCTTCGATCTGTTTTAAAGGAGGAGGGGAAAGAAAAAAAAACACACAAAGAAAACGGTTGTGAAGAAGGAAAACAAGACAACTTGGTGATACAGTGAATCAGGAGGCATATTGATATAAGTTTTCAAAGGGGACGTTTGTAACGTTTTGGGGGCAAAGATATGAAAACTCGAGATTAGTGCTGAGGAGGATACACGCACTGGTGATTTGAAGTTATCGAGTGCATAATTTAACTCTTGGTGACGGATAGTTACAGCCCTGGACTAGCTTTGGACAGTTGTTCCTAGCAGTGTAGCTGCAAACGGAGAGGCAGAGGGAAGTAGAATAGGCAACCAAATACAATAATAGAACCGCTGCAAGCACGAGCATGTACAGCAAGGCACCTCAAAGCACAAATACAAAAATAAGGCTGGCCCATGGACCTTCCAGTGCAAGACCTTTCCACATTGACATAAAATGACCTTTTACCATAATGTTACTGAGCTTCCAAATGTACTATTAAGCACAGACAGAGCTGCCCTTGGAAAGGCATTTGCTTGAATTATCACATTTATATTAAACTGTCTTCACTAACATTCTCAGTTGTACTGTTCTAGTTATTTCTCTCATATCTAGACATATCTGGTTAATCTTGGAAAAAATACCAAACAATACCTGTAAGAGATGTTTTAAGATTAGGAATAAATGCATCTTGTGGTTATAATTTTCTAAATAATAAAGAGACTCCAGCCTTAGGAATCTACTGGAGAGAAGCTAGTATTGCACACTGTGCATGTTATAACAGAACTGCATTGATAGCCTCTATTTTATTTCACCCCTCTTAGGGAAACACTGGAAGATTGAAACATTGAACAAATACCATTAAGGTTCTATAGAACAGGTTTTTCTTTAGTCCTTGGGGGAAAAAAACCCCGCACACCACTACTTCCCCCCGCTCCTAATACCATTTTTAATTATATTTATTTTACAGGGACATTCTGTTGTGTTGGTAAACCTGAGCAGAGCTTCATTACTAAATAAAAATGCTACTCTCTGATCCATACTGGTGATCATTCAAAACCTACTACATGGATCAAGATGAATGCTGGAAATTTTCTACTAGGAATCTAAACTGAAGGGCCTTTGACAGCTTTTGAAGCTGGGCCTTCAACTGCTCTCAAATATCTGTTCACTACTCATCACCTATCTTGCATTACTGACAAGGTTCTGGAGCCAAAGCATCCCAGTTCTCTGTACTGCCTACAGGTTTATCAAATAAACCACATCATGTCTCAGGAATGGAGTTTGAAGCACCCAGTATTTCTGGTGCTTGTAACTGAATAACTGATGGACATTAGTTTGTGTAGACACTTATGAACACAAATTACCTAGCACAGGGGACAAAACAGAAGCTTGAGACACTGGGGGAACCAAGGCAACTGTTCAGGTTATGTTGTGTCCTTAAATGGCTTGCAATTAATAAGAAGCCAGAACTATAGCAGACACTTCAAGGACCCTCCACAAGATTAGAAACAATATGATTGACTGAAGTAGATGAATCACTTCCTTGCCCTCAGTGCACTACTACCTTACAATCACTTTAATTGAACATCATGGTTATTTCCACAGGATTGCAGGACTGAAATCCACACTTCCCCTGTTCCAACTCTGCTCAAGAGGATTTGCATACTCATTGTTAAGTGACAATGTAAAAACCAAATGACGTATAAAACCCTACATGTAAGGGCACAGCAACTCTATATTGTCCAACATACAGCTCAGCTGCAGAAGGCAGCCATCTTTCAGAACAAAACTTAAACCGATGCTTAAGTCTCCGAGTTCAATGGAAACAAAAATAGCACTTCAGACATTTTTCTGTATCACTGTTACAGTTAGTCTAAACAAAGTCAAAACGGTACTGGACAATTCCCACCAGGTAAACAACATCAAAGCGATGCAGGACTGATGGGTCTACTGTCCACTCATCAGCCAAGATCTATTCTACTCCAACAGAATTTCACAAGAAAATAAGACAGCTTCTTTAAATCAGTTTGAATTTCAGCACAATTAGCCCAGAAAGAACCAGCTTAATTTGTTTTTTTAAAAACACTGCCGAACTTTTAAGTTATGCTGGAACGTTTTCCTAGCTAAGTAAATCATCTTCTTTTCCCTATAGCTTCTGCAGTTATTGCATATTATTCATTGACTGGCTCCTTAGTGACCTTTTTTACTTATAACATTTCCAGAGTCAAAGTACTTCAGTATTATTTCAAAGTCAAACCAGTGAAATGTAAAGTTATTTTTATGCCTGTATGGAATAGTTCATTATCTATCTGACATTCTGAGAATAAATAAGGACACACAGCCAAGGTAATTTTTCCTAATTAGAACAATAGCTGTACAGTTTGTGATGAGTTCCTACAAGCTTGAAGCCGAAAACTGCTTCTTCAATGAAAAAGTTGTTTTCTGTACCTGAAACCAACAGACAAAATATAGTACTTTGCTAGACTGCTGGAACTGAATGCATTTATATTGCTAAAAACAGCATGAAAACATTTCTAAGTCAAAAGGAGCATGATGACTCAGAAAAAAGTGACAGAAAAAAAGGATACACATAAATTAGACAAGGTCAATGTTGGGTGAACTTCTTTTTAATTCTCTGGACATCAATATTTACATATCTTAATAATTAGAAGTGAAATCATTATTCATGATGATAAAAATCATTACTATGAAGAATTACCATTATTACTATAAGAAACATTTTTTCAGGAAGGGTAATTCCAATTCAAATAAACCATTTCCACTCATTTTTTAATTAAGAAACATGGAAAAATATTATCTTTTTATTGGGATACAGAAACCCCTGTTCAAATTTGTGTCAGCAGCATGACATTTACTGCATAGGTCTAAAGTTAGAAAAGTAAACAAATTTTACCCTTTTAAAATACCTTCATTGCTTTACCTTTTTTTTTTTCCCCCCCCGCCAGGTGAAAAACATGGAAAGAATTATATTTATTCACTTCCCATTTCGAACACCATTAAAGTGCCACAGTTTCTAAGCTGTATTTTTCTTTTCCAGTAATTCTTATTTTTTCTCTGCTTAGATACTACTACTGTCCAATGGTACCCACTGATAAGAAACGTAACAACATGGAAATCAACAGGCAACGCTCCCTGAAGTAGTGGGCGTTCAGATGGATTTTACCATTGATAAACATTGTGCCCAAGGCAAGAGAAACCCTACCTCTCCTCAAACACCGAAGGAAAATGCTCTCAAGAGTTTTTGTAGTTTTTTGAGGGGTGATGCCACCTACATTTCTATATGCCTTTGTTTAGAAACAGAAGGAGCAATACTATAAGATACCAAGAGGGGTACAACAGAAGTATTATGGAAGTCCATGGAAATTCAAATGGGTAATACCCAGTTGCAGCAAGTTTTTCCCTCAGATTAGCAGGTCTGAGAGGCTTCAATTATAGCAAGACACATCCAACCTTCTGGTTGCTCCCTCGCTGCAACTAGTGAATAATTTCTACCAAAACACTTGGGTATTAACTACTCTTGGAACTATATTTGTTGTGAGGGCCCAGGTCACACCAGTGTGAAGACTTACAACACCGGGCATTCTGGGTGCCATCTTCTCATGCGGTAATGATTTCTGGTTTGTGTGCTGTCACCTCACCCGTTGTTTGGGAAGCTCTGCTTCAGAAGACCAAAGAAACATTTCAGAGAATGGCTGAAATTACAACAGAAAATAATTATAAAATCTATTTATAAGAGAAAAAAAATCCAGAGCTTTTAGCCCTCATGTTTTTCCCCACTCTGTACTGCTCAATCATTAGCATATTCATATTTTCTGGATTGTGCTATCAAAATCTACATAACAGAGATGAACTCCCTCACACAGCAAATACGTGTGAACATCTCTTAGCAACAACCGGTCATGAGCCAGCAAGGAAACTTAACAGTGATCCCACTTAAAACATCCCACTTATGCATACCAAATGATAATGCCATCAGTAAAAATCTGAACTGTTCACTAAAGCAGCATGCTCTTGAATGCTTGAAATTAAATCTTCCCCACAGAAGCCAGACACCAGAAGGAGCTGTGCTTTGTCCTTGACAGCTATTCCAAGAACACTTGCAAGGGAACAGTAACGTGTACTCCTGTCCCCAACTGTTTCAGTTCCAAAATCTTTCACATTCAGGCAGTGCTTAAAATTCACTATGCACATAATGTGCCTACATTATCATCGTCAGAGGACTAAAGGAAGAGAAAGAGGGAAACCATTAACAGTTTTCTGTTACTCAAACACGTGGATAAGTAATTTTGTCAGACTAATATAGGTACCAACCACCGCAGCATTAAAAATCAGACTTCCCGACTGGCTTTTACAAAGATGCCTGAAAAATAAGAATGAGCTTGATGTCAGCAGCCTCCTAATCGCACAGTTAATAGAAAGGGTTAAGTATCACAATGATAATTAAGGTCTTTAAGTAAGGACAACTTCATTCATTCCTCCAACTAAATGGAGGTCGGGGGCGGGCAGAATCTGATCTCCCAGTAAGCACGGTCATCTCCTTTTCTGCCCAATAACAAGGCCTTTATGGATAATCAAAGAAATACTTATAGGTGTAGCTCCCCTCCTTTGCCATCATGAAGAGTTCATCACTATGATGGACACGCACACTTCAAAGAAAATGATCCCCTCCAAAGTCAGGTCACATTTGTATGCCTACAGATAGATCTGGTGAATTACTTTATGCACACACTTTGTTTTCTGGCATTTATCTTGACCAAAAGGCTTGCCTGCTTATGGCACTGGACTTACACTGAATTTAAAAAAAAGACACCCCCCTGTGGAGTAATTGCTGGAGGTGACTTAGACATTAAACTTAGATTCACAGTTTTAGGAAAGGCACAGCACTGAAGAAGCTTCCAGGGTGGAGTGCAGCTGGTATGCAAGGAATCTATTCCACAAAAAGTTCCCTAGGCCTGCAACCTTAGATGTTGGCAACACCAGGGGAACCTGGTGCACTGGCTCTAAGAGGAGCTGCCCAGAGGGTGGAGCGGTGTGGAGACATCACGGCCAAGCTCTGCGATATGGGAACTCGAAGGCACCATGGCACCGATAAGCTGCATATTTGTTATCCTGGGCCAACAGACTGTCATGATTTTGACAAAATGCTGTCCTTTTGGTAAACTTTGCCCATTATAATATCATTATAATACCAAAACACACCTCCATCCCAGAAACTACCCGCCTCTAAGGTGTGACCACTCCTCACTGAGCCTGCGCTTTGAATTTTTCCTGGCCTATACCTTTAAGGCAAAGCGAGAAAGTTTTACACAAATCATAACAAAGTATGTATGACTAGAGTCACCCAAGCTCCACCTGAAAGGTTAAAAAATAGTATAAATTAGCCTAAGAGAGAGGGGATATTAGGGAAGATACCATCGCGTGCTACTCTGACCTCTGGGATCAGTCGACGGGCTGAGCCTCTCTTCCCCCGCATCGGGACGCCTTTGGGTAAGAATCTAACACTTGGTACAACCAAGTGCCTTCCTGGGAAATTCAGAAACCTCTATAGAGTCGCTTTTATGTTTTTTTGATGCATTTGTGTTATCCAAAGCTTTGGTATTTGCATGTGCCTTGCAGTCAGTGAATTTATCGCCGGTAATCCAAAGAACCTGTGTGTCTGTTGCTTTAATAAAGTGCTTTGATTTATTGGTCTAGCCGTGATAGTTGTCATTGAACGCGACCAGACGCTTTACGTGTGGCCGTGGTAGTTCATGCAGCACGACTAGACGAAAGGTGCCTACGTTATTTGTGCATCCGTAATCCTGATAGTTCAGTGCACTGAACGTGACCAGACTTAAAGCAATAAATTGGGTACCTTCCAAAGCCCTCTTGACACAACACGCCACCCACCCACCCCCCCAAAAAAAAAAAAAAAAAAAAAAAAATCAAACCACCCTGAAACTTTTTTCATTTTACTGTAGGTTATAGAACCTTTAGCTTTATGTAGCATACTTCTCAAAGGGCTGCTAAATATTAGGTCAAAGGCAATTAAGTATTCACAAACCTATTTGGGGTAGGTTGGAAGAGAACACTGCCATTTTAAGGATAAATCAAGAAGAGATGAATGAACTAGTTCAAGAGAGCTGGATAAAAATAAAGCCTGACCTGACTCTCTGTGCAATATGCAGACCACACAAGAGAGGAATTAACTTTACAGGAGTGAACTTTCCCCAAACAAGGTAAGAAAAGACAAATGCCACAGATGCTGTGTCGAGGAAGGGAGAGATGCAAATATAATGGGAAAGACAGCAAAAAGACAAGCAATGCCTTCATTAAATTCAGTCCAATTTCTTGAAATAATTCTTTAACGCAGGCAGCAAATTTCAATTGACTGGAATGTATGAAAAAGGGATACCGTCTGTTAGTAAAAAAAGAGGCATAGAGAAAGATACTAGAAAATATTTTCAAAGTACTTTTGAATAGAACTTTCAACTCAAAGAAATATAGCTACACATTCTCAGAAAGAGACAGATCTTTATTCCAAATCACGTGTTATAGTTTTTAGGAAAATGCACTACATGCTTCCCTTAACATAGCAGTTAGTGCTTACATTAAGTGAAAAAACTAGGACCATCTCAGCTCATTACTTTTTCTATAACATCTAACATCTTCTGAAGTATTCCTCTCTCCTTGTGTTTTTGTCATTTTTATTTGACCTTATGTCAAAACCAGATATGCATTTTTCATCTTGACTTTTTCAATACATACAGGCTTGTTTGAGTTACAATAGATTCACTGAAAATTATATTGCCATTTAGCTAGCTGTGACAGAAATAACTGTCTGAATTACTATCTAGGGGAAGCAGCCCCCCACTAAAGTTAAGACCATTATCGCTGCCAGATACTTCACTCAAAATCATCCCACTTCGGTGTGGGTTGTATACCTTCATCACTTTTTTTTGTACTAGCATATCTCATGTTGAGTAAAAAGGAAATTATTCTTAAATATTCAGCACAAAATGATCAAAATGTTTAGTAGCTTTTCAGTTCAATCCTTTCATATTCATTTTATGAATGAGTAAATACTAGTAAATACTAGTTCTAAAACTATTACTTTGTAGGTTTTGATACCTGTTATCAGGCACTGAACTATTCAACAGAGAAGTTATAAATCATTCTCCTCCATATATTGAAAGACCACTTGTACATTACTCACATCTCAGGAACTCAGAAGTCCCTAGCTGATTTCTCATTGATAGCTTAAGCAAAATTATATTTTACTGGCTAGTTGAACAGGACAGTTAATGTCCAGATGTGATTCTATGAAGCCACGTATCAAGAAGCTGGGAGTAGTTTTGATGAAGTGCTGTGAGTAATAAACTTACGGATATTAATGAGCTATGCGCAGTCTCTGTGAATAACTCAAGACAAAGCAATAACTGTATGTTGAATAGCAAGAAAGTACAATGTATAGCTATATATAAGATACATAAATTACTTCAAGCACCTTAATCATCTTTAAAAATAATTTATAAAGAAAAGGGAATTAAAACATATTTGTTTCTGATCTGATTTTAAGATTTAGTTCTCAGAAGTAGCATTTTGCTGACAGGTCATTCTACCAGTTTCCAGGAATCTTAACAGACCATTACAAAAACAATCTAAGATGAAGTATAGCATGAGGCTGCATTTTACTGCAGTCCGAATTTCACCTTCATACACCTTGCACAAAACTTTGAAAGTCAAGTCTTTTGCTTTACTAAAGCAAGATTATACTTTTACCTTGAAGTATGTCTAAGACTGAGAGTGACTTAAGCGAAGCTAGCGTACAAAGCACACTACCAATGTTTCCCAGCGATAATGAAACCGGTTGAAGTGTGGTGTTGGGCAATACCTTGGGGCACCAACAACCCAAATCAGGTTTTAAGTATTCAGGAGGCATACACCTCCTGCCTAGTTGCAAGAGCAAGTTAGAGGCTTGGTATCACTATGTGCTGGCTTCTGCAATGAGAGTGCCCATGACAAGGACTCAGCACTGCAGAGGGTTCATAGTTCCAAACATCCCCCAGACCATCCCATAGTCAAACTGGGACATTTGTTGTGAGAGAGGTCAGCAGTGAATAAACAAGGGTAATGAGCCTCCCTCAAAAAAAAAAAAGTAAATAAAATTAATATTGATAGAATGGCACTATGAATTCTCCATCTATATTTCATGTTATGATTCATTTCATGTCCACACAAAATGGAGAAAATAAGCGTGTTCTTTTCCTGAATTATGATGGCCTATTTTTGTGACATGAAGCTACATCATTAGCAATCCTGTGAAGAAGGATATCTGCTCATCAGGTATTTTGGGGAAAACTAAAGGTGGTAAACACCACCACAGGCTCAGGTTGGCCACCACCGGTACTGTGTTCTACAAGACTTCGAAGAGCTTCTCACCTAAAGTCTGTCATAATGCCAAGAGCACTAAATGTTCACAGATTGGAAGAGAAAGTATACAGAAGGAAATTGGGTTAAATCCAGAGGGATACTTTCAGATAAAAATCCTTTACCAATATTCTAAACTAATAAATTTTTTCAATTAATTTATTCTGTTCTAGACAATTAAAAACATTCAAGATGCATAATCTAATAGAATGTAGTCAGAGAACAAGGCAGAAGCCACTCTCTTCTGATACAACTAGTAATTATGCATGCCATTTGTTGTTATGCAGCTGAACTGACTCAAAGCTCTGCATTAGCCCTCATATTGCAGCCCCTTTTACATAGAAAATTGCCAGCTTGAGTATACTCCCACATTACAACGAGCATGCCATGAAATGGCTGTGAATCACAGATGGTGCCAGCACAGACCTATCCATTCTCATCTTTAGTCATTCTGCAGGCAGGGAAATGCATTGGCTGCAGAGTACCCACCTCCTGGAGCTTCAGCAGCAGCTCCGCTCCGTTTTGCCACAGACATGTGGATTACCTGCTTGTGCCTGCCTCCTTAGTCTGAAGGTGCATTCTGCATTCACCACACACAAAATCCCTCATGCATTGCTGACACGGCAGCACTTCTTTTAAAACCTACATATTAAGCCACTTATCCCCTGCCTTGGTCCTCAAGCCAGTTCTCACTCATAGGCAAGCTCTGTGCAAACATCAAGGGCACAGTATGACCCTAATATTGCTCCAAAACTGGTAAAACTTCAGGTTTTCTACCATGTAACTATTTCTGTATGTGGTATCTTTGTGGAACACAGAAATCACTACGAGCAAAACAGAGTCAGAAGTTTCATTTTCTAAAAGTGGCAGAATGAAATATTTCAGCATATCTAACACTCAATATTTTTAAACTAGCCATCCAACAATATGGAAGCAGAAACTACTAACCATACTCCATACCAACAGCATACGGTTCCATCTCTATTTAAAAACTTTAGTATCCCCCCAAAGTTTAAAATTAATTCTATACTAAGCTGGAGAAACAAAATTTATTGGTCTCTTGGCTAGCACCACTGTAGCAAATGTCCTGCCCTTCCTTCCTTTTCATGATTAACTCCCTACATTTCCAAAGGAAGTCAGAAGCATTAGTCTAGCCAACTAGAAATATGAGGTATCTTTAATAGAAATCCGGATAAATCCTGCCATGGCACCAAATAGTGGAAAGCACTGGGTTAACATAGTGGCTCAACAGGGGAGAAACAGAGAAAAAAAAACTCCAAAGTACTCAAGTAGCTCAGTGGAAAAGAGGCCTGGGATACATTGCTGAGACAACAGCAAAATCTGCATTACAGACCTCTCTCTGGCCACTAAAATCAACACTGACGAGTGATGTGAAAAAGTCGAGTCCCTAACATCATGTGCCCGGAAAGCCTCCGGTGCTGGAGCCCAGCAGTAAAGCGGCGCTGGCAGCACAGCCGGCGGGCAGCACGAACGCAGCTGTGCAGTACAACTGCATCTGCTGTATTACTGTTTCACCAGTAAAGCGCACCAATATCCTAGAAGGCTAAAGCCCTTCTGTCAGAGATGTGACCTAACATACAGAAGCCGTGTCTTGCAGATCTTGTCAAGATACCAATGTACATTAGTAGAAGCGCAGCCAAGTTTCCTAGTGATCTCACAAAACTCAAGATGGACTAAGCTATGGCTATGCGCCTCCTCTCTCCTCTTGTGCAAAACTGCTGTTTACCCATGTTAAAAGCTATCAAGGGGCTGGTACACATCCACATAGAAGTCGTTGTTTAACAAACTAAATTCAGTACAAATGTAAATCCAGTCCTAGCTACGCTTATTTAACAATACAGAAATAACACCTGTTCCTCCAAGGAGAGAACAATATGTTTGTTCATAAATTCTGCTTGACTTCCTTGAAACTGGGACAAATCACCCTCCACCATTACCTGTCTCCATCCCTTAACTACCAAAGATGTCACGTGGCTATGATCTTCAGCAGCTATGGGCAATGGTTTGATGAATTCTGTATCTGAACTCAGTATCATTTTTGTCTAAGTTGAGACCCTGAATTTTGAATTTCACTTTGTACATAGAACAGATACACGTGCATACATACACACGCACAAATATGGTACAGAAAAAACACTAATTTGCTCTGAACAGTTGCTTGATGACTGGAAACAGTAATCCAAGGTTATCTGGAATGCGTTATCACTGTTAGAAACTGCAGAGTTTATAAAGAATATGAACTGCAGTGCTTACTTCACCTTTACCTTCGTTCCGCCTCATCATGAAATATTTTAAGCTTCAGAGATGGCAGATTAGAGGCTACAGTTCTAACTGACATCTTCTGCTATCTACTTAACTGTTCATTATCACATGCTTACACTTCTGCATTTATGAGAATTAAACAGCCTAAGGACCATCTCCACAAACAGAAATAGGACAGAGGAAGTATTTTTGTTATCTTGTCAGCATCAGAAAAAGTGGAAAAAAACCTCAACTATGACACTAACAGTTACTCTCTATTCAAAGTTTATCTACTAGCCATCACCACTGCTTCTAATCATTTTTCATCTTTTCAGTAATTCTAACAGACATAGGTTTTAACATTTATGATTGAGAACCATACAATTTGTATAACTAAAAATGTACTCCATAAATTAAAGACAAATACTTATAGATCAGCTGAAAAAAAATGCATAACAATTCTCTTCCATTTACACCTTTGTGAAGAGTTTGAAGAAGTCTAGGGAGATCCTGTTTTTCCTTATTAATCACTTTTAACCTCAATAGCTTTTTGTTTCTGTGTAAACTAAAATACTGGCCATTGTTACTGAGCACTATTTTGTTAGCTAAAAAAAATAGCAACAGAAAACTCTCTAGAGCTACAGTCAGAAAGGAGTCTGCACAAAAGACTCTTTGAAAAGAGGTTTTTATTAGGGGCACTCACATTTATCACTTGTAAAACAGATATACATTGGATAGTATCAAAGTGAGAACTGGTAATATTACAGTATTTAAATTACAAATTAATTCTCTTAATCTAATTCAGATTGGCATGTGCCTATTCACCTGAGCACCACAGGTGACTGAAGCTTTGTAAAACACTGTATATTGCCTTCTGCAAGCAAATAGCAGTTTAGCACTCTGTCATATTACAGCATAAGGGAATATTTAAGTTCAAACTGTATTTCTCTTACAAAAAAAATATTTCAACTAATTTACAGTGGTACAAGTTTTATGATATACACACACGAAATTATATATGTAGATTCAACGTTTCTTGAATAAGAAGTATTTTCCTTTGCAATTATCTGCAAAAGCATAATTTTTTTCTGCTAAAAGACTAGGGGTGAATCTACAAGCCATCCTTCTGCAAGTTTTGTTTATAGTACAATGATTGTGTAGTTTGCATTTATAAACACATTAAATCAATAAATCTAAACAGGAAGCAAAACTTCTACTTATTGCAACCATGAGCCCCAAGTTCAAATTTCATGTACAAAGGTCTTGTTGTGCAACATGCAGTATCAATACTGGAAAGCATCATGTCTGTAACTACCTTCCCAAAGCCAAGCTGTAAATTGTAGTTCTCTTGTAAATTCTACGTGGACTTAACATGGTGCAACAGCAGGGGTTTTTTTCCTCAAAAGCCAGCAACAAGAAATAAAATAAAACTTGAAAACAAAGTTAGAACATAAGTAAATACTTTTTTGCCTGCTTTCCCTTGTCCCACAGAGAAACTGTAGGACAATTTCCGCAAACACAGTTGTGGGACCAAAAGTAGAGCAACTCTATTTTTTTTTTTTAACTAGTATGTGTATTGCATAATACTGCACATGCAGATCATGAAGCCTAAAATTTTGAAATAAGCTAAAAATGACCTCTTGTTTTTCTTTCCAGTCTCCATAACCATAACCTACACTGGGTAAGGTGAAGTCAGCAGCATACAGTATCTCACCTTCTGCATCCCCAAGCAGCTTGTTCTGCAGTATGCAAAGAGATACAGAAGAAAGAAAGATGAGAAAAAGAAAAGAGAATAGGGAGGCAGCAACTCAACATCAGAATATCTGTACTATGGTGCCATAAAACCAAGACAATTATATTTATTATTGGAGGAGGCTCATGACCTAATCTACTGTCCATAGAGCTCACAGGCAGCTTATAATTGCCATCTATTCTCACCCACAGAGCAAATACCAAGTTATTTTGAGATAGTTAAAACAAAAAGTCAGCAACTAAGACTTCCACCATTTAACATTTTCCTGTATAACTTGGGATAATAAAACCATTTACAACTTTCCTCTCCCTGTTCATTTCTCTCCTTTACTAATAAATCTTCAGACAAGGTCTATGCCTATCAAAAGAGTAGACACTCATGCTACTCCTTGTACTCTGTCCTGCTTTGTGGCCTAGACTGAGAATTTCTTTTTGTGCTGCTCTCCCTAGAGGCAGCAAAAGCTCTGCTGGAGGCACAAACACGCCGCCAGCTGCAGGAGCTGGTGTGTGCACCAGGTCTAGACACAATCTTCCCTGAGCTGCTAGAATGCTTGGAACAACCACAACCAAATGGTTTTGGATAGAATTTGGTATTTACTAGTGACCTAACAATTCTAATATTTTGCATTTTTTTGGGTTTTTGTTTTAAACATAAGGGAAGGGATGAAAAATGAAATATTATCTCATCCACTCCTGTCTGATTATAGGGCAAGCCAGGGCAAAATCTCTCCTTCGACAGAACTGAGAGAGAACTTTTCCCTCTCTTTAAATCATAATTAGGCCTTTTATCCTGGTTCTTTCACATTCCAAACCAGCATCTTAACAGTGTTTTATTTTATCACAACAAGGAATACAAACACAAGAGAGAAAAAACAGAAGACGCTATTAAAAAAAACTGTCCTCCTCTGTGCACTGTTCGTAACTTGACAGGATGTTAGAGGGGAAAAAAAAAAAAAAAAAAGGCAGTTCATACAAGTTTCAGTCTTCAAGCTACGAGTGAAGAGTAACTGAGATCAAACAAATAAGGAAAAAATCAGAGTAGAATTTACATCTCTGAGCAGCATGAAGGTTATGCAGCCCAACAGTCCACATCATTCATTTGGACATGTGAAATACCCTGTGGAGAGGTTTGAATCTTAAAGTAGTTCTCTCGGAGTAAGGGATTAAATAGTGCATGATAAACCATCTTGTCAGGAATCCTTTTACAACTATTCCAACTGGAAATAAGCAGCATTCTCAAGGAACAGCAAAAGAAAAATAGTTCTGTCTGATATACTTTCTCTCCAAGCCAGAAGAAACTGGTCTGAAAAGCCTATTTACAGTCTTTAAGGTATGTATTAATACAAGAGGACAGGGAAGGATTCCACATAACTACTGGGAACTAACTACACAGGAGAGAAAAATAGATTATTTACAGGAGAAAAAGGAAGGCCAACACTACAAACTGATATAACTGACATTCTTAATTGCCCAAAAGAGGCAGAGATTACATCTTTTCCTGAAGGGGTTCCAAGCATGCTATCTAATAAAACAGAAATAAAAATTCTGACACCTACACTTGATGGAACAAAATACATTCTAAATTTAATATGAACCTGAGAAAGATTTTTTGTATAGACCATAGCCTGTTTTTTCTATTATGTGAATAATCCACTGCTCAGCAGCTTATACATAATTAGCCTTTGCTGTAAGATACAACATTTTGGTATGAGGTTTCCTGTTTCAGTTAAATTCAGTGGATGACTTAGTCGATGACTAAGGTTTTGACAAATAGTTTCTGTTGATAGTGATAACAAAAGAATAAGTACTAGCAAGGAAGCTAGCATTTCAGCAAATTACTATACTTGCTAAACACAAAAGCAGGCAAAAAGCCAGCTCCTGGCCTTGAGTATGTATAGGTCTCCCTCTGAAATCAGTATCAGCCACTTTTATGGATTTAAGGTGAAATCTGGTGTTTGCAGAAAAACACCCGTTATCATCCATTTCTGTGAAAACCACACCTAGGAAAGCTCTAGGTTAGAGCAGTTGTATAAATTAGGATACAGCTTGCAACCAACACTGAAGACGCCTCTTTTCTTTGTAAGACTGTAATTGTATTTGATGATGAGGTTAACCCCACTCCGCCCTCCCAAGGTTCATTTAGTTGGAGAAGCCGGGAAGAGAAGAGATGGAAACCGAGCACCAAGCCCAGTGGCTGGTTCTCATTCAATCCCCCACGCCTGCGAGCCTGTTGCTCACGCAAGGCATGAGCCACAAACCTGCTGCACCTCCGCACAGGAAGCACGGGCAGTTTTGTTAGACCGTGCTGGTTTTACTCCATCATTAAGCACCACGCAGCCGCTCGCTCACTCCCCCTACGCCAATGGTAGGAGTAACCTACCTAATCTGTAACTGTTCTCCATCTTTCTCTGAACACTCAGTAGAGGTTTTAGTTTGGAGAGGAAGAATTGTGACTTTTTCCCCTTATTTTGAGCTAATCTCCACCTGCCTGCTTACAAGATGACTGGTTATACTAAACCATGCTGGATTTCCAACTACCAACATATTGTATCTTCCCATGCTGAGGGCTGTCCCTCAGGCAACCTGTAGATGTTTAAACATTTCCTAAATCCTTTAGTTTTGCAGAGTACCTTTGTTACACATTAAACATGCATCCTATCTTATCAGCAGTACCTTCCGTAGCCATCTCTTGTTTCCAGAGGAAGAGGAGAGGGAGGAAAAATACCAAACCAGCTAAAGCTATGCAGACACAATACAAATCTAAGTTAGATTTTTCTTCTTACCAATTAAAAGTAATTAAATAACAGATGCTTACCACATTAAGAAACCTTTTCTTCATTCAAGACATTGACAAGTGAGGTACGTAACTTGTAAATGCTAAGCAAAAGGCTTCCTCAGAAAAAGCAGTAGTTAATAAATAGTTGATGGAGCTGCTGTCTACAGACAGGACAGTGTGTAGGAAACTATATGGTATGACAATGATACATATTAAAAGTGTTCATCATGGTTAAAAGCAGAGAAACACATACTCTTCAAATGCAGAAGCTAAGAGGATTTCATCCTTATTCTTAAAAGTTTTATTTTTGTTATTAGTTCAATAAAGAACTGGAAATCCTAGCCACTGTGAATTAAAATCTGAGCTTATACGGATACACGTAGTATAAAAGAAGTAATCTTGCTATGTTAGTTTCTACTGTTGGATACTAAACAGGTCAGTAATATATTAACTTACAAAGTCAAACTTCCTCCCTAAGCCAACAATCCTGAAGTTCTGTAAACACAAAGATTTCTTTAAGCTTTAATATTAAAGCAGGTTTCTCTTTATTGTGCTCCTCACAACTCAGCAGAGCAGCAAATTCTCCACATGGTCACACAGTGCAGGGTGAGGAAAGACATTTGAAGTAACCGGGGCTCAGGTTATTATATTCCACTGAAATGGTCCTCCCCAGTTTTCAACCCAGCCTTTTATCTATGTGTAGGAAGCCAAACAAAGAACTCCAGATTCGCTGGGTTTTTTTAATCAACTGAAAAAGGACCTTTCTGTACAAATCCCCCTGCTTCATCCTATTCTGGCCTGCCTAGAACTTTCTCCCGTCCCAGTTGTTACCCCATCCTATTTCTTCCTTTTCTGCATCATCCCCTTTCCCTTCCAATACTTTCCCTTTTGGAGGGCCATGGCAGCAGCTGTATTTTTCAGTCTCTTCCCTTCCTCCCTCTGCTCTTCCTGACAGCAACGCTACATTTGACTATTGTAATTTAACATCTGGACTGTTATGGCATGTTTTATTGAAACACAACTATAATTTTACTGTAATTCAGGGCTAAGGTGTACTTAAGCCTGTAACTTAGAGCCCGTACCTCTAGAGCTGTATCTCTTGCCACTCAAACCTGGTCTATGATCTGTATGGCCAAAGAAAAAGGGAGCGTGAGCGAGAGAGCACAAAACAGTATTTCACACAGACATTTGCAAGATATCTTAAAGTACACAACAGATAATAGTAAAACCTGTTGCAGAAGACTTACAGAAACAAAAACATTTCTGCAAAAATTTCTATAGTAACCTATGTACCCAAAAATAAATGAGATGCTGTATTTAAAAAAAAAAAAAAAAGAATTTAAAATCAGGTATTTGACTGGAGATTTCACAACTTTACATTCACACAAACACACAAGTTGTGTGGAAGACATAAGAACGACCTACAGTGTGAAACAATTATCTTTTCAGCTTGATTATAGTG
Organism: Pelecanus crispus; assembly: GCF_030463565.1. Taxonomy (NCBI): domain Eukaryota; kingdom Metazoa; phylum Chordata; class Aves; order Pelecaniformes; family Pelecanidae; genus Pelecanus; species Pelecanus crispus. Next base: position 27,180,884 of record NC_134652.1, read on the forward strand.
TTCATCCAGCATATAAAAATAGGTCAGCCTCTGCCACCTGGATATGTCAACCAACAAGCCAGAAAAAAGCACAAGTCAGTCCAATCTGAGAGTCTTCAGAATTTTTTTTGTGTGTTGCATAAAATAGCTACAGCAGGAGATAATTTCAGGACTCTGCAGCACCTACTACTCTGTCAGGCACTTTGAGTGCAGTTTACTGAAGTTCCAACAATTCCTTTTTTACCTAATTTTTTAAAATCTTTTCTGTATCTCTCAATACTTAATCTAATATAGTCCATTACCATACAGAGACTTCTAGCAGGAGAACCAAACTGGCATAAAGCTTATTTCTCTGTGCCAAACCTGCAATTTACCAAAGGGGCATGCTAAGTCTCCAGAAAGTTTGAAAGGACTAAACCTTTTTCATTCCCCAAATGGCATTATTGGACAGCTGTGCTCTCTCCATTTGCCTCAGATATCTTATATTGCAAAGCCTACAAAATCTTTCTTAATAATTTTCTAGTTAGCTAGGAATAACTAGGAAGTTTTAGCACTGGCTGAAAGAACACAGATGAAAACTAGGTCCAAGATGAAAATTTATGTGCCATAGCATAGCAACAGAGATGCAGAAAACAATATTTCCAACAAAACTAACTAGTATGCTGACTGCTAAGGAGCAAAGCTATCTCAAGGATTTAGAAATAGTTTGGAGTCTGCTTCCCGAAATTGGTCAGTACAAATCCAGGCTAGGTAACAAGAAGTTCAAAATTAGCTTTTTTTTCTGGAATAAGTGAAATAGTGCTGAAACTGCAATCACAGCTAGCAACTTTTATTAATGCCATCTTCAGAGAAACCCAAGTTAGAATAACCACAGAAATTGTTCAGAATGTTACAATATGCACTCTGAAGAGTATAAAGACATACACGGGTATGAGGGAAGATTACGATTGAATAGACCTGGAGAGTCAGGTCTCCAAGATCGCCAAAACTGGTCCACTGCCAAAGTAATAAATTGACTTAAAAAGGGAGAAAATAAACTCAGTTTATCAGCATTTAATATGATTTGCAGCACCAAAACCGTATATGACATCAAAGATGAAATAGCTCATAAAAGCCTGTGGATAAACATCACCTGCTATTGCTCAGCAACTGTTTGTACAGTGGGAGGGGCTTCTTTCTTTTATGAGGAAAATGCGTTTAGTGGGGATAAATTTAAACACTATTTTCCCTGTAGCAACAGCAACAGGGGTTTTCAAAATAATTGCTTGCTTATTAATTAGAAGCTAAACGGAGATACACCCTTCAAAACCACACATACCCAATACGAAACTGGAGATAGAAAGGAAGGAAGCACAATAACATCCTCATCAGTCTGCATTAACATATAAGCACACTGGCCTTTACGACACAAGCTTTTTCCTTATATAGCAATAAAAACACAAGCAAAAAACAGGTTTCCCAGGAAGGCTCTGAATAGTAGCAAGTGAAAGGGACGTACATTAAGTCTAAAAATAAATACACTAACAACTTTTCTTGTAGTTTTTAATGCAGAAAACAAAATTCTCTGAAAGATCTGGTTTTACACTAAAGAAAATTTGATTTTTTTTTTTAAGAGAACTTTTAACAAGCATTTTGCTAAGTATTTTAGGATTAAACAGATACATTAATATGATTTAAATAAAAATCAATGTAGTTTTAATTTTCAAATTTTGAGGATCTTTGCTTCAGAAAAATTCTGGGTTTTGGGCCGAATTCCAATAACGCATAATGAACATTCTGTGTCTGCCAAATAGCATTGTGTGTCTCATTGTTTAATGCTATAGTTCTTGACATGATCACGACATTCCATTGCAATGACTAATTTCATTTTATGACCAATCGTTCCTACTATTTTAATTGAAGCTTCAAAGCCCAATCAATATTTACAGAACAAGCTCTTGAGTTTGACTGGGTCTTTAGCAACATTGATGAATGGTGCCATTTAATTATTGTAGGATTCTTTTCCAGATATTTTAAACAAAAGCTATTTTGTGGTTTTGCTAACGTTGGTTACATATTATATGCATTTCCATTACCACTGTTATGTCTGTCAAGGTCTTAAGAAATGTGTAACTGCTGATATGGTAATAACAGAAGAATTCTGAATTACTGGTGTTTATATTTGTAACTCTTGTAATACACACATAAGCAATAAATGCTTATTATGCTGGATTATTTTGAATTTTTTTCCTCTGTCCTTTTCTTTTTTGAAACTCTTTCACTTTTTAACAAATTAAGTTTCTACAAGACATCAGCCAGTTCCACACCTTTCTGTACCTGGAGATGACAGTTTGTGAAATAGGTCAGCCTTATCTGCATTTTGCAAACAGACACAAAGAAATCAAAGCAGTTCTCACAGAAATACTTTGGAATTAAATAAGGAAGCATAACTTATGCTGCTTTAAATTGCTTCTAACATTTTCCCAATATCTGCTTCAAAACGTCATACAAAAAGTTCATTATTAATAGATTCCAGTGAAAAACATTGATGCTTCCTTCGCAGGATTCTTAAGATGTGTTGGTCAAATAGGGAAGCCTAGAGGGGTATTTTAACTCTCTTGGATCCTCCCTCTCCATATATCTCCATACAAATAATAATTTAAAAAAACCCACTTATTTTCCTCTTAACAGCTGTTCAGTATATTCTACCAACCTACCCCAAACAGTCACTATTTTATTTTACACTTCTCTTCTTGTGGAACTCAAACTAGTATCCCATTCACTCTAGTAAAACATGTCTTTGTATAATAAATACTTTCATTTTTGTAAGTTTATAACACTAATCAAAAGATGCATTGGATTTGTTTTCAAAAGGAAATACTTATGCAGTTTCAAAGCATTTCTGGAAGAACGTTTGTTGGAGGGGTGGTGGTAGTAGTGATTTTTGTTGTTGGGGTTTTTTAAATTTCAATCACACTGTTTAATGAGATAACAGTAAAAAGGCAGAAGGGCCAAGCTTGAAAGTACACCGCCTAGATGTGCGGGCCTCAAAGTCAATTCTGTTCTGTTATCCAGGCAACATATGGTTTGCTTACATATGTGTGCATGCATAGGAATACATAAATATGATTAATGTACACTAGCCAAAATTCAAGTTTGATATTTAACAGGTCTGAATAATAGCTGTTGTCACCATGAACTTTAGACATATCTCTTCTCCTCCCTACGTTTGTTTTTTTTTTTTTTTAAATACATCCTAGGACCATTTCTCAAGCCCTTAAATAGGATTGAAACCACCACTCAAATGTGTTGAGGACAACAAATACATATATAATGCTTTTACTGAAGTAAAACATCATCTGCACAAATTCCTGGAAACAACTGGCCCACTTAACTGCAGGAATTTTCTTCTTACAGAAAAGAAAAAATATCCGTTTTACTTACTATTATTAACATATCCCTAAAAAAAAAAACACCCCAAAAAACACCAAACCAACGACACACAAACCAAGCAACATAAAGGCATAATATATGTTAATGATCACTCTGTAGTACTGAAATAGCATATATTCACTGCCAGCATCCTCTTACCTTCAAGAAAATAAGGTTGCCTCTGAGGAAAAAAGTCATCTTTAACTGAAGGGTCAACACTAATGCTTTTATGATGCGTGCACTGAAATTTGTGTGTAGCAGTTCTGTGATTACACCACAGAAACCTTGACAGGGTTTTCAAGCTTTTCAATAATAAAGAAAACGCATTATAAACCCTATGAAACCTTACTGTGTACCATAGAGCTAGAGTAAAAGCTGTGTTTACTGGCACTTCAGGAATAAATCTACCAGATTAGGGAGGCTTTCGCCCTCTGCAGCTAATCCCCAAACTCCCTCTTCTCTCCTACGTCAGGAGAACAAGAGGAAGGACTGCAAGAAGGACAAATCTATTATTCCATTCTTAGCCAGATTTCTTCTTCCTTTGCCTTGAAGACTGGCACATTTAGGGTCCCAGCAGCACCAAGACTGTGCCTTCTGCTAAACAGGGACTATAAAAATCAGGATTGGGCACAAAAATGGAGAAAGAAAAAATACTTGAAATTTCTGCAGAAGTGGGGCTCTCAAAGGACTCAGCTTTGGCCCAATTCTGTTACCTTTTACCACTGACTTCAGGAAAATCCAAGTTAGGTCAATACTGTACAACTTGAAGCATCAACATGGACATTTCTTTTACTAAGCATATCTTTGTCTTTCACTAACTACTATTATTTCTGTATTTTAAGTTTTCTCTGTACTGCTGATATATTGCTGCTACTTCCGCCTTTTAGTGGATTACTGCAATTTAGTGATGACAGAGCAAGTTATCTGGGAGTTGCAACGTACATTCTTAACACGGATCAAATATTAACACAGGCCAGACCCTTCCCACCAGAAGTATTAACACACAGTTACCAAACCACTTGGTTTTGTTCTGGCAATGCACTGTGAAGAGCAGTAACTGTCAGGTCTCCTCTATTATACTTGTTTTTTCAAGTTCTAACATACCAGTATTTTCCAAGCACTTCAGAAGTGAAAATGAAAGAGCATGTGATACACCCACATCATTTGGCAGTGGGTTATGCTAAAGCCACCATGAACAGCTACTAGGAATGCTCCTGGAGACTGGCCAAGGACATTTACTGCAAGGTTTGGTCTCTAATGGCAGCAGCAGCAAGAATTACATTTCATTAACATCAGGGCACCTCTGAGGTATCATCTGATACATGGTCTGTTCTTTAGTTCCAATACGTATGTGCTTTCAGTTCTAGCACATTATTTATAACAGAATGAGAATTTTTTTCTTCAGTTGACATTGGCCTCTTGCAAGTTTTTGTTGACAACATTTACTCATTTCTAATTAGATACTCAAATGTTTGTTTATGGTCTGTCTGGCACCACCACTGATGGGCAGTGGAAAAAATGGAAAGAGTAGTAAAGAGAGTCCTTGTTTTTTAGTTAACCTTATTTCAATTTTGTGTCCATAATACTTTTCAAGTAAAGAGTCAAACAGGACCTCTAGCCCTGAGCTAACTCACTGTACAGGTCTGAAGACTGCTCCTCACAGTGACATTCAGAATTGAGAAGGGAACACCATCTTTTAAAAAGGATCATCTACTAGCCTAACACAGGCTTTTTTTTTTTTTTTTTTTTTTTAAACCAACTTCGTCAGACAAAATAAATGGCTATTCCTCCAGCCTCACAGGCCTCTTGCAGAAATCACTAACTGCTGCTGCTATTAAGGAGCTAACAGAGAAAGCATTATCCAAGGTCAGAAGATTGCTCTAGCAGATTTAAAAACCTGAACATACATAAGCTCTGCGGTCAAATAAAGAATTGCTGCCTGTAATAGACATGGAGAAATAAAGTTGCACAGATAAAAGACAGATGTTTTTCTTACTGTGGATTATACGTCTCTACTTCTTACACAGATTGCTTTTGTCAAAATGCATAAAACAGCACAGGAAGAGTGAAGTTAATTCCAAATCTATTGTACTTTTATGCATCTAAAGTGATGTTTTCTTATTGTAGATGATAGTTAACCATCTATTGGGATATCTTTTCAGAACCTCCCTCGTAACTTCTTTGACTCTGCCAAGAGTCAGCATTTCTGGTAACCTTTCAGCTAACACCTTCAGAGGGTAAGATGTATTGCTTAAGGCTAAAATTTTGGGTTCTTGAAAGACACTCAAGACAGGCATAGACTCAATGTAAAATTTCTCACTCCGAGATGGGGGAGACTCAGTTCATGGTTTTTAGACCCTTCCCTCACATATACATGTTGCAAAATCTATCTCAGAATTATTTCACTGGTGATCACTAGAACAGTATTCCTGACATTATTTCAATAAATAAATTCACTATTATTATTCTTCACCTCTTTCTTCATACATGTGTTACGCTGTCTTTCAATTGTTCCCAAGATCTTCAAGAGGAAAGTTATTTCCAATAGTCTGTTCAACAGGTGGAGCCAAAGAAAGTTCAACTCAAATTTAAGTTTCTCAGAAACACTGAAATAAGCATAAAATGCACCATAATGACAGCATCCGACTATATAACAGAAGACAAAATGTTTTCCATCAGGACCTCCAAAAGCAAAGGCACAGGCTGGAATTATCATCTTTATCAACCTATCTGCAATAGGCATAAATCCCCAAAAGATTAACTTGGCTAGATAGATGGAGCTTGATTTTTTTATTTCAAGACAGCAGGGCTCTACTTCACTAGACAAGATCTCAACACTATATCAGTTTGTCAACTTTCCTCAGGTTTGTAAAGTACATAAAATTATTAAATTAGGGTCTTTAGATCCCTTCATACAAGCCTACACTTCAGTTTGCATTCATGAATGACAGTCTTCCATGGAAATGAAACTGGAAGATGCCACGTAAGGAGGTATTGCTCTTCATCTGGTTTAAGTAACAGGTCTTGAACTTTTAACAGCAGGTTCTTTATTCACATTTAACTTAACATAAAGAATCTCTAATCTTGAACAAAATAGAGAGATTTTACAGTAGACAAAAGTTTCAGTAGAATTCTTGAAAACTTACAACAGACAGGATATTACATAGATTATGAAAGGAAGATTATGAATATTGGATAAAGATCAGGATTAGACTTTGAGGTTACAAATAGCAAGAGGGGTAGCAGCAATTCCAAATCACACTGATGTCCATCAGAAATGCACTGTTAGGATCCAATAAGCTAAAATGTGGATGAACAACATGCACAAAATGCATCTTATGCCCACTGTTTGTCACTGAATTAGTCACCAGCAATTCCTCCTGCAACGTTTCTGAAGTTTCCCACACTGTGGTATATTTTCAGAGCTTTCTGAGTCATTGGGCCAGGAAGGAGATGCTCCCGGGTACATTATCTCCCTGAAAAAATGTCAAGTCACACTAAACAGTATTTACCATTACAAAGTACATGCTTCCCACTGGAACCCAAATACAGTTTCAGAGGAAGAAAAAAGGGAAAAAGCAGGTCCTCAACTCGAACCATATCAAATTTAAGTATGACAGCACAGACATTTGTGTTACAATTTTGAATAGTTAAATCCATCCCTCTAACACATTTTCAGCAAATCCCAAAAGTCCCAATTAAGCTATTTCATTTTTATTATTGTTCAGCTGATAAACTGGAAACTAGCACTTGGGCTAGATTATGCCACCTTTGACCATACTAACTAATATCTCACTCCCTGAACAGTTTCATTTAATATAATTTGACTTAAGAAGGGCTTAACAAGCATTAAGGTATCATTCAATGAAACTAAGAGTATAAAAATGAAACTACTAATTCTTATTTATGCTAGTTTTGTGTGGCACTTGTAAATCTGCTCCAAGTCACATGAAAGTAGCTTTATTCTTCTCAAGGAAATCAAGTGCTCCAGTAAGATAGCTTATTAGGTAGAGGTGCAACTTCAAGGGGAAAGAAGCGATGACCACTGTAAGAGTGAGGTAGAAGGTGTACAAGCCGCTTCCACCACTTGGTATCACATTCCTTTTATACGCTATGGACCTGACAAGTTATTTTCAGGTATTCTGCAAACAGGTAACAAAAAATTTGAAGAACTAAGGTAGAGTTAATCACAGGCTGCAGAACACAACCATGGATTCACACTGGAACAGTCAGATAAAGCAGTCTCTTCATCCACACCTGGACAACATTTTACAGGTGTATACAATATATACACAAAGTGAAAAAAGGCACATGCACAAAATTGTCCATTCAAAACTTCAAAGTATTTCTCATCTATCCCTAACCAAATAAAATTCTGTAACTTTAGTTGCAATTTTCCTTTTTACTGGCTTATTTTTTTTATTCCAGCTTGTTTATAATCACCATTTTTGCTATTTACGATATTTAAAGACACCTCTTTTGTTCCCAGGAAGAAATTGAGAGCTGATTCTTTATAGAAGTGGGATAAGTTAGTGTCTAAGACAGAGGTGTTTCAATGTTCTTGCTTTCCCAAATATTAGCTTTCCACACTATACAGAAAAAGCATAATTCAGACAATATTCAAGATCACAGTCAAGTTCTAGTATTCTCACATAAGACAAAATATCTTCTCCTGAAAGGTCAGCATTAATTTTTCTTGCAGCACCTCCATTCCCACCAGTCTACCATTCAAATACCAATTGGGTCTAAAACCAAAAGACCGTTAAAGAACCAAGTATCACTACAAACATATCTCTGAAGCACATCATTTAATCTAACAGAAAAAACAGAGAATCTCTCCTCTCACTGCTTTTCAGAGAGAAGCTGTCATGGCAGCAACGAGTCGTGCGGGTTTATCAAATATGTTCCAGATCAGGCCATCTCATTTGTGGTAGGGCTTACAGGATCTTGAGTAGGCATTGGAATGCTTTACAGCAAATATATTAACCTAAACTACTTTAAATTGACAGAAGTAAAGCTAAGCTGTCAGGCTACTGGAAAACAGAACAGGAAAGAGTGATAAACAATGTGAAGGATTTTTTCTATCAGTAGACCAGCGAGACTAAAGAACAGAAAAACATATATACGTGTTAGCTGTGTGTGTACTAGTACACTTAATGATAATAAAATAAAAGCTCTCTGGGCTTTTGAACTTACCTAATAAGATTCAGAAGAATTATACTGTATAGTTATGTTTTCTTTATACATTATTTATATCGAATTACTTTTCTTACATAGGTTTTCATTAACAGACTTTTACACTTCATTGAGGGGGAAAGTAGGGGGAGGCCTGTGAGTTCCCTGAATTTTTCCTTTGTGTTTGAGGATCAAAACTGGAAATAAGATTTCCCTCATGACGGGAGGACAAAGTAAAAGAAAGCCTAGAAGTTGCCAAGGTTTTTGGTTTGGTTTTTTTGGTTTTTTTTTTGGTTTTTTTTTTTTAAAAAAAAAAAAAAAAAAAGAGGAGAGAAAGAAAAAAACCCAAAAAGTCCAATCAGCCAGTCCAGCTTAGAGTTAGGATGACTCCAGGTCCCTTTCCACAACTAATTTCCTTGACTATGATTCCTGTTTTTCTTTCCTGCTTATGACTCATTTACCTGGATGAGTCTATGCACTAAATAAGGCTTTGCTACTCTACAAATGATTTCATCTCCTCCTTTCTAGAATTCTGTATATATTGTTACGGTTTCTGCTCTACATCCCATAATTACTTGAGTCACACATGTTTCTAGCATTCAGAGGGATTCTTTTTTTTAGGTAATACCACATAAAGCCTCAGTTGGATTCTAGACAGAGACAAAAATGTTCATAGTATATGCTATAGAAGTAGACTATCCAAAGCTTTATGTTAAGATAGATGACTCCAGTAAAATAATTGCTAGTTTCTCTGTTGTCTACAATCAACCCCTTTATTAAAATAAACTGCCCAAACCACATGAAGAGAAAAGGAGGCCTAGCTTTGCACATTATTGTGTAGTCAGGGTGACAGTGGCAGTAACAAGGAGGAAATGAGAAAGTGCATGGATGACAGCCTCCCACCTCAAGAAAACCAGCGCTGACCTTCGGGATGCTTCAAGTTATTGGTTGTACCTTTGCAGTGTCGTAACCCTCTGAGACACGCCATAAAGTTTATAATTATAAACTATTTGAAAAGGAGTAAATTCATGTTCATACTGTTGGAAGTGCAGACACGACATGCATCTGGGACGCTTCCTAGCAAAGTGCTGCAAGCTGGTCTGCACATTCATCAGGCAAATAGTTTAGACTTGAAGAATTCTCCCATTTATCAATACCAGACATATATATCGAGGGGGGAGTCAGCTGCTGCTGCTACGATGAATAACAACTGGCACACAAAGCACATCAGATCTTTTCAAACCATGTTCCACAGGCCATTATCTACATACAGAAAACACCGCAAAACAGATAACCAGGTCTTGACTATTTTTAAGGAGTACCTCCCTTCCTTTCTACCTTATAACCATGATTTGTTGCACAAGCTGTGTATTTTTGTATTAATATGAGATACGCAAGCCAATGTTGTTTTGATAATGAACACAGCTGCAGATCACAAGGGGAAATCAGAGGTAAATGGTTCTACAGGTAAATGAGGAAAATAAACTTCAGTGATAAATTTGCACAGACAGTGGGAGTAAAATGCTCATTACTGTATTCTCAGCAGCTGTCAATCCTTGTCAGTGATACAGTTTAACCTCACAAAAGAGATTTCAAAACAATGTACTCTGCTGACTATCACAGCAGTAATCAAGCAGAGACACTACAGCTCTAGACATATGTATTGTGATTATAGAGGGATAAGAAGTGGTAAAACCAAAATAAGACAGCGGCTCATGGAGTAGATCAGCAAAGCTGACCCCAGAAGCTAGAATTAAATCATTCCAGGTCATGCATTTTCTATAAAGGGTATTAGACTAACTGACAATTTGATACTTATGTATTCTTTAGCCCTATCATTAAAAGCACTCTTCTCCAGACTTATTTAGACAACATTATCTGCATTACTGATCTTTTTATACCTATTCTTATTATGAACTGCTACCTTAAGTTATCTTAAGCTATAAATTTTTTTGCAGCAGTAAATTTTAATGCACAAGTGTACTAAATATAAACAACAACAAAATAATCACACTCGGTGTGGAAAATAGCAAATTTTTTTCCATTGCAGTACGGCAGGACCTCTTATTCTGAAACGCATCCTACAGTTTCATTTCAATACCATTATATTACAAGACATACACAGAAGAATCTGTGTTTTCTTGATACTCATATAAAGTACTGCCTAAATAATCAGTGCAATACAGAAACGGCAAAAGGTTGCTTTGGAAAACATAGCCTCTATTAATACACAGATCAAGTACAAAAAAATAGCAACAGAATAAATATTCTTCCACATAACATCCTAATAAAAGGTCTCTGGCCTGAACCAAAGGGAACAACTGTCCTGATGCCATATCAGCATTTTATTTGCTTTTCTTTCCACGTCTACGTACTGCATTTGTAGCTACTAAGCTACACACTAGGCCACCATTTGTTTAAATTTTTCCTGAAAACAAAGTATTCAGACTCTAGAATATCAACTCTTCAGTGCAGGCCTAAACATACAGCTTCTTGGTGTACTGTAATTTCCTTAAGCACTATATATTCTGCATTGACCAAAGACTTACTAGACATAGGTATCTAAAACTCAGAATTTCTATTCCATCAAAAGTTCTACATACACACTTATTTTTTTAAGTAAGACTTTGTTTCATATCCAGTGTGGGACAGAAGCTAAAGCAAAGCTGGAAAGCAGATCATAAAACAGACCTTGGAGCCCAGCAGGTTCTGGGATTCCTAGCACTGCGACAGGGACACCAGCAGTACTGCAGCTCTCAGCCCAGAGTAGCAGGTGCTGGAAACTTGAAATACTTCAGAGCCCTGACAAGCTGACAAGAAATAAGGTATGTCTTTCCAGAAGTCAGCCCGTCTTCCAGGGGACACTTGTCAAGACTGACACCTTTCACTTTTGACAAACTGGTGCTTTGTGACAAAAAGAATACATTTCACTGGAGCACTCCCGGTGAGCTCTGTTCAAGGCAACACAATAGATCCATCCGATGTAGCTTAAAAAAAAAAAAAGTGCCATTATTAATTGCATAGAACTGGGCTAGTACCTTGCTCATACAGGTCCAGAAATACCAGTCATGTGAGTTTACTCTTAGCAAGCACTACAAGAAGGTCAGAAAACCCCCATGCATGCCAGTCAGTTGACAGAAACATTCTGTATTGCATGAGGAACATGATTACTCCTATTAGAGTCACCATCACGCTTTCGTGAAGTGACCGAGTGCTTCACTGGCTCACTCAAAAGCACATTATACAAGGGTCCCTATGGCCTTCCATCAACTGCATGTGCCACACCACACAAATACCGCTACATAAGTCACTGGGAGGCTAACCAGCTCAGTCGTGGCACCTCGTTGACTCAGACTGCCAGGCATAGGACTTGCAAGGACAAATATTAACATTTCTTTTTGTTGTGGGGTTTTGGGTTTGTTTTTTTTGGTTTGGGTTTTTTTTTTTTTTTTTGAGGAGTTAATATAATATACATTATAAGGCATCACCTACCACACTTCTACATTCCTGTAGGTCAGTAAACTTCAAGAAATTATTCCTGACTTTACACTAAAATTACATTTATACCAGAACCTAGTATCTGCCCTTGTCAAGTCTGCCAGCCAATGAATAAACCTCCTTGACAGTTTTTCCACAAATTTTCCCATGGTGGCAGCCTGCAGACATCAAATCATTTTAAGTTATTACTAATAGATTTAAAAACTTGATGTTGCAAAACAAAGCAACTGTCTTTTCTAATGATTTCCATAAATTCAGGATGACTCCCTGACCTTTTCTTACTTTTCAAACCAATTACTCTTTTTTTCTTTGTCAGCCAAGATTTTATCCTGGGACAAACAGCAATAAATATACTTATTATAATAAACAAATTTAAATATTTTCTTATAAAGCATATTTGTATATGCTTTAATATTTCCCATCCTGATTACATTGTATGCCCTATGTTGACCTCATGCTTCCCCTCTTATTGCAACTTTATAAGAAAAAAAAATAAGTTTTCATATTGAATTTGCCATTTTTTCAGATACGCTTCCTGTGCTAAGTAAGCCCTCACATATTTCTCACCTGAAATGTAAGGTGTTATGTTCTATCTTCTTGCTTTGCCACCTGGCACTTTAGCCAGCAATCTATTTATGTTACTTCTCATGCTCAAGAATCTTCCTTACAGTAAAAGTAATTAAACTTTTTGTAGGAACTGACACCTACTGGGTTCTGAAATCTTAGTGACAGTAAATAAACAGGTATGCTAAAGAACGTCAAAACTGAAAGGTGCGTGGAAGGGTGACCCCACTATTCTGGCAGAGTAGCAGGGCAACCCTGCCTCTTCATATCACCAATCTAACATTCACCTCCCATTCTTCTACAGCGGGCATAGGTAGAAGCCAGCAGAGCCCTCTAATTTCATTTCTGCCCAAATTCTTTGCCAACTAGACATGAAAATTGGTTAACTGATTTCAAATCCCATAGGCTGCTACGGAAAAAAACCCCACAACACCCATGTAGACTATTACATATTCAAGTCATAACTATAGACAGGCACTTGCTTGATAGGGGAGACTAAAAAGTTTAGAGGGGTTATCATACTACTTCCCCTTATTAGTGAAAACTATTTAGTTCATACACTGCCTAAATGGTTATGATTTCAAAATTTTGCCCAAGAGGTCACTTTCATGATTTATTTTTCATAAAATTCAAATGCATCCTTTTTAGATCTCGGTTGTTGGTTTTTTTGTTGTTTGGGGTTTTTTTTGGTGCTGGTTTGGTTTTTTTAATCAGGTTTTAAAGTGTCTGTTCTCTGCAGAACCAGTTCTGTTTAGAATATTTCAGTGCTTTGAACTTCTCTGTTGAAGTGAGTTTAGACTTCTGTGATAAAACCACCATTTTTTAAAATTTATGAGGGACTAGACTGAAAAATACGTATCCACAGTATATATACATATACAGTTCATGAACATCAGTTTCTCTAAAAGAAAATAATCCAAGTTCATTTTCATGACTTTGACAGGCAATACAAAGGCTAACCTAACATCTTCTGACCTGTTAACGAGACCTCTTTTTTTCCACACACATTATGTATTCCACGCTAATTAAGAAAGAAAGTTAAGCTGCACTCTGTGTAAGGCAGTCTGCTTGGCTTGAGAATAGGAGCTGCACTTCATCTCCTCTCCAATCAATAATCCATAAACTGGGGTTGAACGTGCAGGCTGTTTGCCAGTCAGCTGTAGCCAAGATCTCATCTTTTCTAAGCCTTTCCTTTTCTTTCATGGTTCAATCAGCTCTGCCCAAAGGAAACATTTCAAATGAATAAAACAAAACCCCACATCTTTTACTACTCTAGTTTGTCATTTTTTCCCCCGCAGACCAATATTTTTCACATGTAGCGAATCCAGATTTTAACAAAGCCTGGAAAAAACCTGCATCAAGATGGGTGTTGTCCAGCCTTCCACTAGAAATGAACAGGTCCACTGTGAAATGCAGTAATACACACAGCACCCTGTGTGAAGTTTTAGGTTTTAGTTTCAAAACTATTAAATCTATAGAGGTTTATGTATTTGCAAACTTTCAACTTTGCAGGTATTCATTAGGTATACAATGCACACACAAAAGGTTGCTGTATACAAATTTCCATGCCTTCAACTTCACATTAAAATTTCCTTTTATTTACTGTAACTTACCAGTGTACAGGTAAATTTCAAAAGTTTTGGTCTAGAGCATCACTTCAGCATGCTTGACTTTTAAACCCTGGTATCCCTGAAGCTTTTATAGTTGGCTTTAATTAACCACTCGAGCTAGTGAAATGTTTTCCAATGACCTCAGAATTTAAAGAGAGGTATGCAGAAGCAGTATTTCATTTTTTAATAAAGTCAGTAGAAAAAAAAAAAAACACAAAAAGCAGTGGAATGGTATCATAATAATGATGCCTACAGCCAAGAACAGAAGAGTGCAAGCTATTGGTCTGGCAGGTTACCTAGGATCAAGCACATAATATTTTTGTTTTATGTAAATGCATTAATTCTTTCTTGTGCTTATTCTGTTGTTGCATTACAATCATTCAATTGTCTGAGTTAACATATTTATGTACTTCAGTTATGGACATATATTGCCATGTACTTATTTTAAATTTTTCAGGAATTCTTTCTAATTTTTCTCCCCTAGGAAGGTGAAAAACCCCACAATCTTTAATAAAGAAAATACCTAGGACAGATTTTTTGTTCTCTCCTTGCTATTTGGTACAGATATAACTGGAAAGAAACCAGAAAACTATACTATTAAAAATGTAGGGACACCATAAAATGAACACATATATCTATAGCTTCTATATAAGCAAATCTGTTCAATACAAGATTCCTTTGGGAGACAGAAGTGTCATGTGTGTACACACACAGCTAGTGACAGCCCAAATTGTAATTGATACTTGATCTTTTCAAATTACACCAAGATAAGAAAAAGGAGAGATGGGAGCAGAGAGCAGTCTTACAAGTCTTAGTTTTACATTTTTATTTTTAAAAAGGTGTTATTTCAGCTTCAGTGACAAAACTAAAGCTACCTTTGAGTTTCAATTATTTGTCAGCTCCTGTGCTATGGTAAACATCACATCTGAAAAAGAAACAATTCATTTCAGGGTTATAAATTCCCTCCGAGCATTTCAGTGAATAGTATTTCCATTGAAAAGCTGGGTTTTGGAGGGGTTTGTTCTTTCAGGTTTACCCATCCACCCCAGTTAAGTAAAATATATACACAGAAAGCTGGATTCCTGATTTATGATGCACTTCAAACAACTAGTGGAGTAGCAACATGGTATAATTTAAATTTTTTAAATGTATCATAGTACTAAGATGAAATTAAATTTTAAAAGAAAATACAAAAGGATATGAAAGAGGACAGCATGAGTATTCTTGTGCTTTATGGTTTGTGAGGCACCAACTGGATTTATGAAACTTACCTTTTGCATGTAACTAGTCTGCCTACTGGTCTAGCATTCCTGCCTCAACAATAATTTTAGCTTATGTGTCATTACTCAAATTGTAACTTTGGAAATAAACTGTCATTTAGTAAATAAGTGTAAATTATCATGCCTGTTTCTGCAAAAGTCCTGCCGTGGGTTGTTGTTTGTTTTGCGTGTTTCCCCCCGCCTCCAGCCATGGCCTGAGACATGGTACTCTGAAGGAAGACAGAAGACATCCAGCATTTCCATCACCTTGCACTGTTTCTCAGTAACTGTCACTTTCTACAATGGTTTGGACTCAGACACTAATCTAATGAGGGACACAGAGGATGTCATACATTTGGAGGGCAGCATTATTGCCTCTCCATCCATCCAGAGTCAGATGACCCCCAAAATGGCATTAAAGGCATATGTATTTTTTTTTTTTAAATAAGAGGCCAATTCCTGCCATAATGGTGAAAAAAATTAAAAAAAAAAAAAAAAATCAGTGTTTATCATAAGGAAAATGGGAAAAGAAAATTTTCAATTAAAATAAATTTCACACAAGAACCAATCTATACAAAAATATTTTTTCTTTTTTTGCAAAGAGAACGATTTTAAAAGAAAGCCACACATCACCTTCAGTCTGTCACAAGTTCAGCCTGTGACAATGTTTCCATTTCCAGTTGAAATACTGGTGGAGCCAGGGGAACTAGGGATCTCCCCATTTCTCAGATCTCAAGACAACCTGCTGATATTTAAAGCTGCACTGAGGATAGTATCCAAAAGGGAGGTTTTGGATTGTCATACAAATGCATAGCAGGATGCACATCTCTGTGGGGCAAATGGCTAAGTCTGTCAACATCTGCTGCAGAGAACCTGACTGTGGGTAAGAAGCTCCACAGATGCACTTGCCACAGGATGCAAGTTAAAACTATTAAAATTCATAGGACACAATACAAGAATGAAAATAAAGTAAGCGGGACAGTATTAAAGCTAGGAGAAGAAATCAGGTTTTACATTTTTCCAGTTGAGCTCACGCTCACAATTCTAAAACACTTGCCACCAAGCAAGTCATACATACTGCTGGCAGCCAGACATTGCCTTTGGGACGCTACTTCTATTTTTAATTTCTAGGGCATTGTTCTTAACCAGTGTGCAGGCAAGGAGGGGGAAATTCCTTAAATGAAGCCTACTGAAGACTAAAGCCATTCAGCATTAAAGTGATTTCTGGTTGTAGCAAGGAGGAGGCAATACATTTTGTTGAGAAATAACTCAGTCGCCTGCATAAGAGCTGGAAGTAGTAATCTGCTTTTACAAACCTACCCAGCACACCAAACTCAACTTGCTATATTTTACACAGTGACATCATGATGTAATTTTACTGCTGCAGTTGCGTGGAGTGTAATGATATCTGGACTCTGGACTGTAATTATACATAAGGCAGCACCTATTTGGATAACATTGCCACAGTACTGGGTGATGAAATATTGCACTACCTCTTCAAGATTACTCAAAACGTACCTGGCACAAGCATACCTGGCAGGAGGGAGATCAATTCCCCTTTAAACTGGAGCTGACCCAAGGAAAACAACAGTTTAGAAGATTTCATGCACCGATCAAGCACTTATTTCAAAAGTAATCATTAAAGGAACTCTATGCTAGGACTGCAAAACACATGGTCTTTTTTCCCCTTCCCAGCTCAACCCTTATTGCTCTCCCTGTTACCATTGGTACTTGAAAAGAGATGCCGAAATCTAGTGCAAAGGGCAGGGGGGAACCAAAAAACCAAAACCACCCACAACCTTTTTAAATAAGACTGTTTTATTGAAAAAGAAATGTTTAGCCTCTCACCAAGCGATGCCTTATGCATACAGAAGATTTTCTGCTCTCCCATGGGGATGGGCACAGCCCCCTGTTGCAGGTATGCAGGGTTCAGCAACCGCTCCCTCCATGCGAGCCGGGCGCCGCTTCCAAGATCAGCGAGGGCAGCTTCACCTTACAGGAAAACTCCTGCCATTCCCTTCAGCCCAATGGTCCAAAAACTTCACGTGGCGAGAAGCACTTCTCACCGCAAGAAAGCTGTGGAATATTTTTGAAAGTTTCCCGTTCCAAGTGGCATTTCTGGAGCAGCCAGCTGCTGGGAGCATCTATTTTGCTAGAGGAAAGCGACTGACACCTGTGACACAGATACAGCCAGCGTCCAATGCAACTCCAAGGAAATCTGAAGGCCAAGCAAGCATTCCATCACCCTGTTTTTACAGTTAAAACACCTCAAAAAAAACCAATCAAAACTTAATTTCTTCACAAAGTAGACAGAGCTTCTTTTAACATCTTATTTTCTAATTTATTGGGAGAGTATTTTTTCCTCTACCAACTTAAAGACCTTATGTAACAAAGCTTCAAGTAAAATCAGAGTAATATTTCATTATCTGCTGTAAATAACAAATGATCTACTACCTCAGAGCCTTCACTGAACATTGGTCTACTAAAATCTCAGGCAAAGAGCCAAATTCTGGATTTGTGAATATGCATGTGCCTCTCACAGACTTCAGTGTGAGCCACGTGAATGAATCTGAAAGCTGAAGCTGGCTCTACTTCACGTTTTAAGCCTAATGAACTGGCAATAATCAAATGATTTGCTTCATTTTTGCCTTGTATTTTTCATAAGATATATTGACAATGAGATTAGGTAAGAGAAATAGAGCATAAACCAAAATTCCCAATACACAGCTCCTCACTGATCTTAAGTATCTCTGGTAAAGTCAAAGGACTAGACAAATTTTGGACCAAAAAAAAAAAATTCAGAATTTAGGTGATAGATTTTTTTTTTTTCTTTTATGTTTTCTGTTCTGTGCTGGATATAATTTAAAATGTATATCTATTGCACATAAGAATAAGGTAAGTAATAAAACCCAATTCACTTGGCTTCCGTTGAGTTCAGTTTTAGTTACTGCCTAGAAACATCTATTAGAGAAGTGTCCCATCAGCCAAAAGAATGGGGGCAGAACAGTGAGAGCGCTTGACAGACAGTAAAAATAGTAGGGAGAGTAGAAAGAAAAGCACATGAGGGTCAGGTGGAACAAGAGCAACCTGACCAGGGCAAGGAAGAGGCAAAACAGCAGGTACCAGATGCAATTCATTTCTCTGAACCAAGGACACGAAACTAGATTTCTCATGTTGTTACTACATCACCATTTGACTCCTTTAAGCGTGCTTTAGGTCTTTTATATATGCATAAACACACACATATAGACGCACGCTCATTTAACAAGACAACTACACTGCTCGAAACTGCCGCAGAAACCAGTTACAAGCATGGGATTGGGGCTCCCGCGATACAGGCTGTGGTCTGAATTCGGACTGCATGCTCTGTGTCCTGGAAGGACAAAAACCCACCTATATTCTTTTTAATGCAAATATCATACTGTATTACATTAGTTTCAGCAAGCTCAAATATTGTGGCTTATCAAACCTACCATGCTTGTTATTCACTTGTTGTTTGTTAAACTACATTAATAACATCTTTGATTTATTGCAACTTTTGAAATAAATCTGACAAAGCGCTGCACTACTGCCATCCACATTCATCTCAACGGGTAGCTTCAAATCACTACCATTGATTTATAAATAAATATATTTTAAATCACTCACCATTTAATGTCCCCTTGAGGAAGTTTTGGCCCATATAAACACAATTATTCCTGATTGATTTATAGAAACTAATTTAATTGAGTAACTAATGAGAGTTTCTTTTCCCAGTTGGGTAGGAAAAGTAAAACAAAAAATATGCATGTGTCCCTTGAGAAGGCACAATAAAATGAAAATATTTATAAGCTAGGGACTTCCTATTTTGGTGTAGAGAGTGGAAAGGAATATTCCAAAAACTACTGCACCTTTGCATTTCCTATGTAATACTAGAACAACTCGGCAGATGACATCACTAATACAAGAAAATATTTAAATGAAGATCAGTAGGACAAGATCCAGAATCAGTCCAACCTTTGAGACAGAATAGCATCACCTTTTCTTCAAAGCAAACCAACAGCATAAGATTGACCAAACAGCATATTCCTTCCTCACCAGCACCAAAGGCAGTTGGGTTTCCTATCACTGACCCAAAGCTCCAAGAAATTACAAATAGCTTTTACAATACTGATCGTAAACAGTCTCTTCCTTGCTTTTAACAGTACCTCACAGCCGAGGCAAATATAACTGAACCGAGATTTGGCTGCTTCCATGGATTCTGCTTCGTGACTATATTTACAAAAGTGAACTTGCTGGAAGTTGTTAAAGAGATTAAAACTACTAAAGCAATGTTTCAATATAACTAAGACATACTGGAAAATGGTAGCCCCTTTAAGATGGTAACTTGACATCTGCTGCACCAGATGGGGAAAAAGGAAAGGACACAACCCATTTGCCAACCTTGTTTTCCAATTGATCCATTCCTCATTGTTTCTCAAGTTGAAACAAGCCTCTGCATTCCCACTGAAGCGTCTTACAATTTGCTCTAAGTCTGCTTCTTATGGGAAGGCAAGGTCCTTCTTTACCAGCTTTTCCTGACTGGCCTTCCTGCTGTCAGCATCCCTAATTCCTGCCTCTCCAGCTGTCTCTCTGCTCCTCCCTTGTACTCCTGAAGCTTTTTCTACCTGAACAAGCTCATTGCTCCCCCTCCCTCGAAGGGGCTGTTTGATCTGACCAAGACTATCACAGGCTGGACTGCACAAAATAGCTGTCTGTCTTCTTGCCAGCCATACCCTTTCCAACAATTCATAAAATACATACAGTAAATTGTAAATAGACATAACCAATATTCCTACCATCTATTCCCAAAGATATATACATTTCTACAGTCAACTGTCCTAATTTAACTTAGGACCTACTTAGCTCCAACTATTTTTAACTCTTCAGGTGCTTAGTAACAGTGATTATTGAGAAACTACTCCCCATTCCCAATAAGAATATTTTTCTTCCTTTGAATTTTGCATTTTTATAGAAAATATTATGTTTTCCAATTAACTAAGGCCAAATATTTTAGTCTGAAAAACACTCATTTTGAAGGAAATATCTAAGAAATATATCTAGAAACAATTATTTGCACTGTTTTCACACATATACACCCCCCTGGGGAGGGTTTTAATGGCAGTATATGTTTTTACCAGCTTTACTAAACAGTCCCAACATTTTTTCCCCTCATCTTATCTTATACTAAGCCTCTTGACCTTCCTACCTGCATGGTGACCCATCACCCTCCTTCTATCACCAGCCAGGGCTCCCATCGCCTGCAGCAATGCCTCCAAGGCTGCCAGGCGGGTTCCTGCCCCCAAGGGCTCAGCTGAAGGCACCAGCATCACACAGCTCCCCCGAGCAAGCCTGACCGCTCCCAAATGGTAGAGATGACCTGCATCCTCCCCCCCAACAGGTTCTGGCTGCCCCTCAGGTGGACACGCATCTAGCTAGCTTAAAATCAGCTCTGCCAAGTACTGATGGGAACATAACTATGACAGCCTGGAGTTCAACATGGGCTCCAAAACTTGCCTAAAAGCAGCAGCTAGCCCAAGCAGGGCTGTGTGTTGCCATAGCTACAGTGTTGACATTACTCAAACTATCTAGTTTAAAGTTAGCAACACTCTGTCCCCACCAGCTCCAGTCCCACCTATGACTGCTGTGGAGACACACATTCCGCTTATTCAAAACACACAGGTCTCCCACAAGGAGTAATTTTCACAGGGTCTACAGAAATACACAGTTCAGTTCCTCCTTTCCTCCCCACCCAACTGCCAAAGCAGCAGGCATTTCCTTAAAAACACCCTGCTGAATTTCTAAAGATGGTGTGCATGTATAAATAGAAGTGGTTTGGCATGATGAGATCCCAGGGAGTAAATTGGCTTGCTTCAACTTGCAGCACAGGAGAACAATAGTCAAACGGAAAAAAGAAGGACAGAGGTCTATATTCAAAATTACTTCCAAACTATGGACAGGAGGAACTCAAGAATGACAAACTTACAAAATAATTCGAAATAATGAGAATTTTTGTTTGGTTGTTTTTCAAAAGCAGAGTGAGGCTGTACATTCCCAAGGGTCAAAAGAAGTTAGCTGCCTGTCTTCCATAATGGAAAATTACTTGATCAGGCTCAGGGCTACATTTGTAACCTGTAACCTCCATTTACAGTAATTATCTGGTCCACAGGTCTAGCTCCCTTTTACTCTTATTGATTAATTCTACCCATCTTCAAAAATGTTATTTAAATTCTCATTTAAGAAAAAAAGAGAAAGAGCCTTTCTGCAGGTGTTAACAATATCAAAAGATTTTCCTTATTTTGAAGCATCCTATATTTACATCGAAGCTTCAGGATAAATATTACTAGCACACGCTTTACAAACAATAATGTAGTGGCACAAACAGAATTGATTAGATCCACATGTTCATCACTTCCTATACCATTACAACGCATGAACCACAGAGACTCAGACACCAACTAGTACTGCTCAGAAACACTATCCCCAACACTGCAATATCTATTAGGAGAACGAAATAAAGGGCTAGGACACTGCTGAAATATTTAGTCATTTTATCTTTGATCCAATAGCTCAAGTCCTCCCTGCAAGCTCCATTATGGAAAACAATTGTACTCTCTAAGGAATACTACTGGGGGATGTTAATATTTTAAAAAATTAAGAAGGAGGGAATTCTTTCTGAAAACGGAGCTGGACATGCTGATCACTAGAAAGTTCAGAAGCTATATAAAAACTGTACAGCCAGAATGGTACAGGCTGAAGAGTGGGCACCATGTCACACTAGCAGGGACGGGTGCACCCCCCAGCTGGTGCTCTCGCAGAGCCGTGCCTCGCCCCTCAGCCCTTTCGTGTTTAAACACATGATCCCCTATTCATTTGCCCTGTACACATTTGTATCACATTTTATAGTACAGGATGCTGAAGCACAGCCAATATTTACCAGTTTTTATTTCTGCTTCTGCAGAACAGCAGCTGATAAGCTACTTTTTGTTTCAGGGTTTGTTACTTTTAATTTCACACAGTGCAGATAAAAACTAATCTATATGTCATGCAAGGAGCTAGGTCAGGTAAAAAGAAAACACCTATAGCTATTATAGTGGCAGCCTTATTTAAGTATCTGACGATGTATTTTATTTTATTGCCTCAGCTGGTCTCCTGCCAGACTGGTAATATTCCTGTTTCAGGTGACCTGCATAAAGGCACCAAAGATTTAGGGATGGATGTGCACAAGAAAGTATCAACTAATCACTGCAGGGGGTTTGCTGTACAATGCACATACTTACCTTGTTAATCAAGGGCACTTCTTCCTCAACAAGTAAGCATGATGCAGCTGAGAAACTAAGAGCAGAAAAGGCAATACAATCTCTTATCCAGAATCTCATACAAATTCAAGTGAAAGAAGGTACAGTCACCATGTTCTCAGCTCAGGTTCACTATGTCACACTCAATATCACAGGGCAGGTCTTAACATGACAGAAAATAAATTACTACTTTTCACTCACCAAGCCTGGATGTTCCAGCTTTGCCTCAAGAGAATTTTCTAGCTTGTCATAGAAGTCTGAAAGTGGCATACTATCAGAGAGAGTTTGATATCTAAGCAGTCCTGTTTCTGCCTTTTAAAAAACTTCCTACTTTGTCTTCAAGACATTTGCACTTACGAGTCATAATCTTAACCTTTTTTAATACTTTTTAAATATTCATGTCTTTTTAGTCACACTATCATCAGCACTCTATGCTCAAATTCCAGCAGCAGCAACTACACATTAGCCACACTATACACTCCCATCATTTTTTGCAAACAGATTTCCCATTTTTATTGTTTTACAGCTTCTAACAAAAGGAGGGTTGGCACTCTTTCAAAAGAGACCTCAATCTTTTATTATCAGTGGGCATCCGGTAGTGCCTAAGTTAATTTGGACAGCAACCTCCTCCACCAGAGGAGGGACAAAGCAGACAAACTGCACTGGACAGCAAACACACGGGAGCAGGGAAACAGTCCTGACTGCCTGCTTGACCCTGCAAAGCCAGGCTCCTACTGCCATCCGTTATTGTGACAGAAGGTTCGAGTACAGAGGGCAGCAGCTATCGCTGAGAAGAGCCATGAAGCGGGAGCCACTGCTCAATCCTGCTCTTTTGCCAGCACCAGCAGTGTTAGCCCACTCTTACCTGTCCTTGCCACCTCTTTCCTCTCCTTGTCCCCAGCACCAAGCCCTGGCCCACCTCTGGCCTTTCATCCCTGGGATAGCAAGAGCCCGGAATCACAGCATCAGAATGCCAGGATTCAGGTACTATCTTTTCTTCCCCCCACTCCCCCGGTCTCTCAGACCTTTTATTTTATCATCTTTCTTTTTTCTTGCCCCTTAGCTTATTCTCTTCTAAAGAAGTCCACTCCAAAAGTCAAAGTAACACACCACTTGCCCATGATCCCACTGTCCATCCTGCTGACCTGTTACATCTTTTCCTTTATGTGGTGTCTGCTTATTCCAACTGGTCTGTAAGCCACCCGGGGCAGACTGAAATGTAATATTAAGTTTTTGTGCACCAATTAGACTATCACTTGATAACTTCCATAAAAATGTTGCTGCTATTAGATCTCATGTAAGTATTTATATACATATATATGTATATTTATTTTACCTTAAATGGAATGAGACAATATAAGTAAAGATGTTTTTAAGCCTATTTTCTTAATAGCAGCAGGTTTGGTTTTCCAAATTATCTTCCTCCTTCTATTCGAATCAGCCTTTCCCGTAAGTATGATCTTCACTTTGAGTTCAAGTGGTAATGATTCATAAGATGTACAAAGAATAGGCCCCTGGAAGTGATCTCCTCAAGAATAGTATTTCTGACTTCATTAATAGTCTCCTGATATTCAGGCATTAGCATTTATTTAAGTGTTCTTGTGCTAGAGGTTGCTGGTGGTTGTCAGCTCTTGAGAAGGCTGGCAGTGCTGCTATGATAGGGTTATGCTAAAGCAGGCTGCATTTTTTGACAAGTTTTTATTTCAAGCACTCCCATTACAATGTATTAGCTAAAACCAAGCCCAAAGTAGTATTCTAACACTTACTAAATATTCCTTGATGAGATACATTTCTTTAACGACATCATTTCAGATTATCTGTGTGTTTCCCTCCTGCCATACATTATATATGGGGCTGATAATGCCAGCTGAATTCCTCAGTGGTGCCTGATCAGGAAAGGGCAAAGGCTGCCAAGGCAGTTTTTGAATGGCAGACAGCTATGCGAGGGAACCGAGCTCGGAGCAAGCACCAATTACTGCGATGGAGGCTTTACCTCTCAGAACACAATGGAACAGGACGAGTTTGACAGACAATCAGGAATTCTGCTCTTCTAATCAATGTGAGAGCTGGGCCAAATCTATCATCAAGATATGCCTGCTATCAACAGTTATTTGGAGAGACCAGCTTTGGACAGATAATCTGTCCTATTCTCAGTAAAATAAAATGCTTTACAAATAACTCACAATGACAATTCAGAAGATCACTGTATGTCTCTTGTGTTAACTGCTCAGGCATAGTCTTTCAGAAATTACCTGGAGTTAGCCTCTTGCTGATCAGAGATAACCCACTTTCAGAGCACTCATGCACATAAAGGAATGCTGTATTCTCAAGAACAAACTGAAGGCAATCAGGATAGCACAAAGATTCTTCTATGGCCACTACGCTAGAAAGTAACTTCACTTCCACTAAAGAGTAACTTCACTTCCAGTATCACTGGACCTAATACTCCTTTGCAATAAATAAAGTCAGAAGTTGAGAGGCAGTCACTTTAATTGTTTGGGTGGGTTTTTTTGGTTTTTTGGTTTTTTAAATACTTGTGTTTTATAAACTAGAGGAGCTTATTGATCTAGAGCATCCAGTCTGGCCATCTCACCTTGCATTGGTGACATCTGGGTAATTTTCTTCAGTTTCCTTAAAGTCATGATTACATAGGGGTCTTTGGTTTAATTTCAATAAATAAGGAAAAAAAAAAACAAACCACCCAAGGAAAAAAGAAATTAAACCACTTCTACATCTTTATGACTTCAGGGAAAAAAACCTAAAAGGCTTAAACACATGAAACATTAAACAAAAAAAACCAAAATGTATTTTGGATCTTGGTATTTTGGAGAAGGAGCTGTCAGCATTTCCACACTCTGCGTCTCAAGGTAACCTGCAGAAAGTCAGCTAAGTAATATTAACAGAACCTGATCCAAAGGTTTAAATGAATTAACCAGCACGTTTTAGACTCCTCTCTTCAAAGGCTGACAGTGATCAGTGCTGCAAGCATATAGCATTACCTTCATCCACAACCAGCTCTTTGACAGCACAGCCATTAAATGAACAGCACTTCACTTTCCCTAAAGCTGCAACCTGCTTTTCTCCGATTAATATTTAGAGAATTCACTGTGAGGTGATGAAATCCTGATCAAGCCTTCATTTTACAAGCATGCCTTCCCTTTTCTCACATTTCACAGGAAAATCACATTCACACCTGGTTTTTAATAAGCATCCCACAAGTACAAATGTTTTGTGTATTTTGTACTTCACAATGTCATGAGTCTACTACAAGGCATGGTCTTGACAACAGGGATACAAACTGTTGCATCACACTTGTTTATATTAAGTGCATTTAACCCAGCCAGCTTCTTAGATCTATTAATTCTTTAAAGGACATATTGTATACATGAGACAGTTATACTGTGTAATTTCCTCCTCCTTAAATAGAGCCTCATGCCAGCATAGCCATAGACTTCATTTTGCATTTTCTTTGTTGGGTTGGTGGGGGGTTTATTCATTCTGAATCATTATTTCATTCTTTTTTCACTGTTTTCATTGCATGCCATGCTGAAATACTAGCTGCACTAACACCAATGACCTGCATATACCCAAATATCTTCGAAAGCATTCTTAAGGTAGCTTTAATAAGCATTATTACATTACCTCTAAGGATGAAGAGAAGACACTTCAGGGCAGCACTGGTAAATGAACTTAGATTCCCAAGTTGCACTCCAGTGCCAAGACGTACCAGGAGAAAAAGCATCACAAGTAAAACGGAAGGGCCTGGCTGCACACAGACTTCTGTAGCATCAAAGCAGTATGCAAAGGACAACCAGGCTGATCTGATACATGGACTCAAAGTGACCTAAACCACAGTGAAACTAAAGCAACTCATCTGTTAATCCAGCTCTTCCATTGAGGGCATGCTGAACTATTAAAGTAGATCTTTTAAAAAGGGCTTTTTCTCCCCCTCCCACGCCCGCCAAAGTGCTTTTACTCAGACTTTTAGCCAGCTTTACAATCACCGATTCTCAGTCACTGTCAGGAAACAATAAAATAATGGGGACTATGGAGAGGCTCCTGTGTCCCAGCTTCCACTGCACCCTCAAGAACTAAGTCAGTGGAATGAAAAGACAGGGATGGCATTTGCACTGGTGGCAGACATCCTATTTATAGCATCCTAAACTAGGATATTGGGGATATAATTACTTAAAGTTGCACTTTGAAGAAAACTAGATTAAACTTCAGAGTTAAAAGGACAAAACTGAACCCTGCTGATTGAGATAAAATTCAAATCAACATCAGACCCTCTATTTTACCCAAAACAGTTAGATAAATTTGTTCTTTCTTTTAAATTCCTAAGATCCTTCTGTCTCTTGCATCGCTCACTTCTTCAGTTCTGCAACATTAATGAAAAAGAACTTGTGCTCTAGAAAAATATGATTTTGCACTTTTAAAATAGGATCACAATTAAATTATCAGTTCAAATCTAGCAGCAACAAGTGAGAACCATTATCTGGCATCTGCCACTTAGTAGCCTGTGATATATACCAGTAGCTTTACTGTAGTCCTAGACAAAAGTGTGCCCACAAAGAAAATGCATCACATAAATGGTGTACTTCTTGTCTTCCAATACTCCGGTCTAGTACCCATGTTGAAGCCCGTGGAAGAACATGAAATTGCAAAATCCCCTTCCTGAAACAAACAATTCCCATAACTTCTCTTAAAAATAAATAAATGGTAATTTCAGAGAAGACTTGCAAGCGTCGCTGAAAATGACCACATGCCAGGGTTGTTAAAAAGCACATGTCAGTATTTCCCTCTTTCCCCTCTTTTTTAAAAGCTTTTCATTTGACCTTCATTTATATGTGTATGCATATATATAAAAATGTGTGTCATGGTTTGGTTTTTTTCACTAGAGTTTATGGAACAAGAATGTAAATGTGAACTCATCAGTTGCTTATGATGAGTTGCAGCCTGCACTAGCCTTCAAAAAAGCTTTCCTATCAGCTTATCTGGCCACCAAAGCAAAGCTAGAAGTTTGTACGCCACAAACCCAATTCACTGCAAAGTAGTAAAGGCAGGAGGGGCGGGGAGGGGGGCAAAAAAAAAAAAAAAAAAAAAATCACTGAATAAAAATTAATACTCTGTGTGTCATTGGAAGTGTAAAGAGATTACCTCCATTCTTCCATAGAAAGTGTAAAGAAGTTACCTCCATTCTTCCATTCTCTATCTTGCCTGTTTTCAAGTAAAGTTTTATTAGAAATAATACTTCCTCTCCAACTATACATATATATAGGTGAGAGAGAGATATATAGTGATTTCTCTCACACACACACACCCCGCCTTTATTTTTTTTTCCTTCCATTTCCAGAAACAAAGTAATTTTCATTTGATATATAGAGCAGCAGATTTATTAAATTAGTCATTCAAAAAGGCAGCAGGTATTTTAAACAAGTTCTTTAAAATTCAAAAATAGTTGAGCTGTGATCACCGAGAAAACAGGATCAAAGGGAAAGAGGCATTTGTGACTTTGCTCATTTGTTCACTGGGTTTAGGTTTGGTTGGGTTTTTTGGGTTTGGTTTTGTTTTTTAAGAAAAAAAACAAAAGTTGTCTTTATTCTGTACAACTATGCTTGAAAAAAAACAATAGAAACAATCTTTGTTTTTCTTCAGCTTTCTCTTCCCAGAAACATTCAAAAGGTGTTTAAGCATGCTGTCACAAAACCCCGCTTCAGAAGAAACTAAGCAAGCTTAATAGGATTAGCTCTTTCTTTTAGAAAAAGGAATACCCCATATATTACATTTTTTATTTAAATAAAGCATATATATAACTTGCTCATATACATTTATATATATATATAAAGTCAGTGTGTATATATGAGCATAAAGTGAGCACACATACGTATATGCACTATGATATATGTTATGCTCATATCATCACGCTCACAAAAGCGCTTATTTAAGGGTCACTACTCAAATACTAAGAACAGCTAAAACAAAGCTCCACATTTGCAGAACCACCTTAAGGAAATGTACAGTAAAGGAATTATGTTCATCTCTCATTCCATCACTTTGCCACGAACAGTTACTGCCACACGGAAAGCAGGTCCACTTGACAGACAAGAGTAGAGCCAGAAACTCTTTACTAGTTATTTTGGCTGCATGTTTCAAACCAGAATT
Source organism: Pelecanus crispus (assembly GCF_030463565.1). Lineage (NCBI taxonomy): Eukaryota > Metazoa > Chordata > Aves > Pelecaniformes > Pelecanidae > Pelecanus > Pelecanus crispus. The sequence continues at coordinate 27,209,858 of NC_134652.1, forward strand.
AACTTACACAAGCTCACAGGTGCTGAAAGAGCTGAAAGCATTACCCAGCTGCCTCCAAAACAGGTGACTTCCAAGATGAAAGGGGCTTCCAAGTGATGCAAAGTATTTGGCATATTGCACACATACAAGAGATTCACCACTACTGTCATCTAGATATTGAGCTCACTTTTATTAGAACATATGCCATATGTCTGCCTAAGATGCAGCATGCTTTATGAATACCTCTTCCCAGTTCCCCACAGCTAAAAATCCAACAGCCTGCACTCATGACAGCCCTCGCAGAAAAGCTAAAGCCAAGAGATCATCACACTGAACCTCCCTTTGAACAGGGCAGGACATAGACACTAACTGTCCAAACGTCACACTACAAAGCCCCTAAGATTATCAGAAACCCTTCTGTGTAACAACACAGACCCCTCACTACCAGAGTCACTTGCCTTAAAATGTGTGTTGGAGAGTCTTCTCCATAACCCTTCCTTCCCAATTTTCTAGACATTCCTAAAGTCCTTGCATCCTCTACTGTGCTCCAAGAACACCCCAAGATCAATCAGAATACCTAATCTTTCATAATGAGCACACTGCTCTTGAAAGGAGATTCATGCTTTGGTCATGCTGCAGCTGTTCATTTTCTTGGTTGTTTGGCTTTGTTTTTAATTAAAAAACAGTATATAGACATGTAAGCACAGCTTTTATTAGAATTCATTTCTTGCTGGAAAAGTTCTGTTAGTTAAAAAAATTCCTTATTTTAAGGACAATTCCAGTTTCACCTCATGAAACAAATATTGTATAGCATGCGCAGGCTTTCTAGTAGTTTCTAAGGATATAATAATTTAATAAGGCCTATTCCATTTTAATAATAATTAATGGATATATTTGATGTTTCACACATCCCAGACCTTCCACCTTACCATAAGGAAAACCCCAAAACTCTTACTAGTTTCTTTTACCTAAAGGGGCTAACTTCCATCAGCATCCCATTTAACAAACTGTAAGAAAGCTCCCTTGAAAACTGAAAAAGGTGTCAGTGTTGCTACTCATTAAGAAGCAAGTCCCATGTACTCTTCAAATGACTCTCCTAGAAGTGTATCAAGGGAATGTCATTATAGATTGTAGATATATCTGCAAATTAAGAGTGTGGAAGCCACCACGAAGAAAGATTGCAGAGAGACAGGAAGCAATCCTCTTACGGATGGAGCCCTTGTTAAGAATGGAAGGTTCCCACTGAATGGGACAGGGGAGAAGGGAAGCAACACTGCTGCCCTGCAAAGTAGAAAGGACAGAGGAGGAAGCTGGGGGCATACATTTATCCGGCCAATCCTATCTTTACTTAGGAAATCCTTGTACCCAAGTTGATTGTACCTGTTGTTGATTTCTGATACAGATTTATGTGAGCATTATATCATTCTTTATATAATTTTTATCAATACTGTCCGAAAATTTCTTGATGCAAAAATTTAAAACATCAGCTTTGATTTACTCCAGTAAATAAACAGAGAAAACATAGAACTTGGCTTTTTTTTCCCCCCCTCATCTTCCAAAGGTCAGTAAGCCAGTCTCTTTTCCACATTTCCACAACACCTTGCACACCAAAAATCTCAAATTACTTTACAAACTTCAAGTGTCATCCACCTTGCAGAAAAGCCTTCTACAGGCAGGAACCTGGCCAGATAGATACTACACCTCTTAAAAAAAAAAAAGTCTTAAGAATTAAAGAGCAAAACTCTGTGCCTCTTACAAGTACATTTTTTTGTAGCTGGACAGAACATTGGCAGGTTTAAAACACTGGCTCAGAACCTTACAGTCTGTTCTATAGAGAGGTGTTGATTTTTACTAGCTGAGGTTTACATTACCAATACTTGTCATCCCACAAATATTAAAACAGGCACACACAGAGTTTTGGTGGAGTTCTTGGTGATTCACCACCACATACAAACTTTCCACTCAGAAATGTTTGTTGGTGGGGCTTTTGTGACTCACCTCCCAAGCACTTTCTTCCCCATCATCACAGTCCCTTGGTGGAGTGTTGGTGATTCATTAATGCATGTCCAGTCATCTTAACTCAAGCAGTTTGTCAGATGACTACATTGTGACTTCTGCTTGCCGAGTGAATTAGAAGTGTTCTTCCACACCAGTTTGTATCTCTATTAGGTGAGCTCTGAAGACAGAGCTGTTCCACTGCTATTTCCCTAAGTCCGGTCCTTCCTAGTTTTGCCTTATCCTACTATTTCTGGGGACCAATGGAACACCTTTCTGTGGTATTTAATCCCTCATTTTCCATATGGTCAGGTAACTACAGACAACTAACCAAAGGAACACTTCAGAAGACTAACAGCACCATGAAGCCACTTCCGGACAGCCAATTAGGCTGAATCCCAGCACCAGGAACAGAATATAACATTATGAAGTTAATGATGCTAACTGGAAGTCCACCAGTATATGCTGTGCTCACTAACTACAGACTTATCGCTAGTACAAATCATTCTTATTTGTCTACTAGGGAATAACTCTATTATTAAACAATAGCAAGGAATCTTAAGGCAGAGCCCAGGATATTTAAAAAGAAACTAAACACAAAAACAAACAAAAAAAACCCCACAAACCACACCAAGAAAAACCCCACAAACACAACAAACGCCCAAAGCAAACCCCACCACACAGAGCAACCCCCTGGAAAGGTCTGCAAAAGCCTGTCCTGGAAGAAAATCAGGAATAACTCTAAAGAGGCAAATGCATAGGGCATACCCACAGAGTAATTGAAAATGTTCAGATCCAGAAAGTGCTGCCCATACATTACCCCATACATATTTGCATATAGCAAGAATTACGCTGTTTGTAGCTAATACTGCTGTTATTACAGAAAACGTTCCTCCCCACCCCCAAGATCCAAGACTTGGGATTGTACACATATTGGCCAACCATTTTAAGAGGTGCTGAAAACTCCAGAATAGAAAAATAGGTCTGTAGACACGGTTACCAATATACGCAGGAAACATTTTTAGGACTCCAAATTATTAGTAGAGATCATTCCCCCCTCGGTTTCCTGTCACAAGCTTTCCCCTTGCCCTCTGTTTCCAAATGGCCTTCATATAGAATAAGTAATTTAAACACGTAAGTATTAGCTCTCCAAGTCCTTTCAAAAAAATGCTTTGGGTTATGATTATTTATGACACACTGTTTATTTTTATCTCAGTTGTAAAAGTGAGACTATAGACCAAATCTCTAACACCCTGTTCTACATTCTGCTGTACCTGAGGTTACAACCATCAGTCATCAATTCATTTTCATTTATGCAATGAAAAGAAGTCCAAACAGGTAGCACATTCTGTGCTGCTGTCAGTGGTGTTACAGCCCAGATTATTACAGATTTAATAAAAGTCCCCCAAAAATAAATAGTTATGTCATATGACTTTGGTTGTGGTCCTCTATGTCCTTTAGTGAGAAATTGATGCTATTTAAGTAACTTAAGAATACTGCTTCTTTTCCATCATCTGCCACTCACTCATAGCTTAAATTAGCAGTTACTTCTACACACACACACACACGTATATAAAAACCAGATCTCCTCTATGGGTCTGAAATGCTATAACTCTTACTCTTGAAAAACTTTCAGTTTGTTTCCAAAAAGTAGGCCAGCCTACAAAAGCAGATAGAAATGCATGCTATCTGCAAAAATTCTCCTATCTGTTACTTCCATGGCTTTTGGAAAGATAATTTATTTTGAAGTAGTTCACATTTTTCCTATTGCTGTTAATTTATTTTCTCCTTAAATTTGCACCTATGTATTCAAATTACTGATCTACAAAGAAAAAGAAAGAGCCATAGCAATATGATTATGCTGTAATGCTGCATATTACACTATGGCTTTGAAACAGGAAAACACATAGGCATATAGGAAGGGAGGACTTTTGTGTATGGTTTTGTATGTTTTATGTGTTGTGATCGTGGTGGTTTCTACAGTGTAAAGCCCTATATACAAATTAGCATCCCCATAACCAAATTTCTCTTCCAAATCACTAGAGCCAACCATTAGACCTTGGAGGGCAAATGAATCGGTGACTGCAGACAGCAGAAGAGTTGTCAGCAGTATGACCACAGCTAAAAAAAACCCACCTCACACACCCCTCTAACTACAATAGGCTGCAACTGGAAAAACATGCAAAAATAAATAGTCCATAAGAAATACAGAGCAAGAACTTGTACAGCCCACTGTCTCCAAAAAAAGATCATAGCCAGCATTTCTGTGCACACCCTCTGACTCACTAGGATCTAATGGAAAAGGATGAATAAAAGTACCCACCTCAAGTGTAATAAGGAAGCAAGCTATGAATTCTAGATCAATTACTCAAACCTCACCAGGATGTGAGCCCACAGCTTCCCCAAACTCATGCCAGAGTGGATGTGGTTTTCCAGTGGCATAGATGAGTAAACCATCAATGCTGTTAGTCTGTCCCATACAAATACATTTTGTTGACATTTAGATCCAAGAGATAAGACTCAAGAAGCTGCATTCATACAGAACGCTTTTGGGACAACTTAATCCAGACAGACCTGGAGGCAGCATGGCCTTACCTTCAAGCCTGTCAGAGAGGACTCCCTTCCACCCTCCTGCAACTAGCAGGCACACTAGCAATCCACAGCAAGAGAAAGTGACTGGAGCCTCCTAACACAACAGTGAGTAATAACAACCCTGTGGTAACACCGACAGTGTACCTGCACCCAGGCTGCTAGTGCCATTTTAGATGCCGGACGTTACTCTTTCCGGCATGCAACCACTGCCTGATCAACAAAAGAATTTAGAGAGAGCCCTAGATATATGCAACACTGCATGAAATCACATGCAAAAGCATGACAGAAAAACAAGAACACTCTCAGAACACTACAAATTTGTCCCTAGATGGTACTACGCAAGCTGTGCTTCATCTGCATATATTCTAGTGCCAGATACGTACAGAAAAAGACAAAAAACCTGTCTGTAACACCCATATACTTACAGAAAAACAACTTAGACAGACATGACTGTAAACTGTAGCACATTCATATGCCACAAAGCAACAAGTTCAAGATCATTCAGCACCCGTTTTTCCTTTTTTCCCCTGCTACCTAATTACTCAACTTCCAGAGTCATACTTCATGTATGAAACCTGGTAAATTCTAACTGACATTTAAAAATAAAATTTCTAATTATTGCTTCTGCAACTTTTATGAGATTACATTCTGAAAGCAAAAATGAGACAAATATTCTAGGAAAGATAAACTATTTTCATATGTTAATAATCAAATGCAGCTAAATAGTCTTACTGGTGATTTACTGCATATAAATTAAACTTCTGCACAAAGCTGACTTTTTCCTAAATACATAGTTACAAAAGCTTAAACAATTAAAAATGCATTTATATACTTTTTAAATGCTCCCCTTTGAATAAAACAGTAAATATTTTTAAGTGAGCTTTATTCCTTTGCTATTTCTTCATGTGTTGTAACTAGGGAAACATTTTAGGCCAGAATTACACAAGAATCTCCATGAAGCGTATGAAAATTTACCACTTAGTACACATAGAACCAGGCTATACAGCAGCCCTGTATCACCCATTCCTTCATTTGCACAGCTTTACCCAGAATATCTTTTGTTATGACAACTGCAAAATCACCCCATTACTCAGCCCTCTCCTCCCTGCTCAGCATTACATCCCTGTTTGCCTTTTGCACACATCCATTCACACATGCCCTGCTACACTGGCAAACTCTGAAGATCCATACTAGTTGCGGTGCTAGTATTTATTTTTTCCTCCCCTCCCTCAGAATCAGGCTTACATCAGTCCGTAACTCCCCTCCTCAGTATTATCAGTGCTAGCCTGCATCCTCAATATCACTTGTTTCAGCCACAGCGCTTTCCTCTCAGCTGCCTTTCATCATCACATCCAGCTCACATCACTAAAAACTGTCTTGTCTTGCACCAGCATTAGTCTGGGGTTGATCACACTCCCCTTATACATCCATATATTGCCTGCATACAGGTCTTTCCTCCTGCAATTAATTGCCTTTAGCTGTTGGGTAGCTTAAGTCATTAAAAGAACTGGCAACAGCACCTGATACACCCCTCTCACAACACAGTGCAACCAATGGTAGTAGTATCTTTACTGAATTTGGGATTTAGCAATAGAAAAAAAATTATTTCAAAAGGTGAAAGGATAAAACGGGAAGGATTTTAGAGCAGAAAACACGGTGTAACTAAAAAAGGGGGACGGGGTGAGGAGATGAACCTTCACATGAACAGCAATTACTCCCTTTAGGCAGAGGCTCAGAGAGTAACATTGTACTAACACAATTGGGAAATGTAACTTTCAGTATTGTTTAGCCTGCTTTGTAGGCAGTTACATTTATTTCCTCAACTGCATAAGCTAAATGGGGAATTTCAGAGCCACATTTTAAAATAATTCAAAATGTTTTAGAATACTCATTAGGCGGCTGTGTAAATCCTGTCTCCTGCCATTCTTCTGATCATTCCAACAGGAAATGCCACTCTCTGTTAGCTGACACTTCTGCAAAGCGAATGTGAAATTGTATCAGCAGCAGACTAGTCAGTGCAAACCTCTGACTCGGTGCTCTTTCCCAGTTTCAACAGCTGCCTCAGGAGTAGGGCAGCGAGGAACCAAACCAGAGGTAAAAAAAAATCATTATTTCCCTTCCCTGCTGTTACAAAAAATCTGACTCAACAAAACCAGGACTTCATCCTAAGAGTTTTCAAAGGTAGTCTGATATGCTTTGGTGCCTACAAAATTAAGATCTTCAAATGGATGCACATATATCCAACACCATCACAAGTGCAAGAACAGAGGAAGAATTCTCTTCCAAAACACAAACATCCACACTTCATGTTTTTGCCTGCAACAATTTCATGATTCTCAAGAAAAATATTTGGAATTATGTATACTTGAAGGTATACATTCTAAAATTACATTCTAAAATACATTCTAAAATACATTCTAAAATACATTCTAAAATTTTACGTTTTTCATTCTTCTTTCCATGCCATTAGGTTTATTTTTTTTTATTCTTTAGATCCGTTTCAGTTACTCCTCATCTGTCATATCACACAATTTTGTTTGCTTCCCTTTAACATAACTAAAAAAAAGTTTGAACCTCAAGATGTATAGTATGCCAGAGAAAATTTAGTTTAGTGTTTACCTTTGTACTGCACTTAAGTTCAGTCCGATTGGGCAACATAAACTTTTACTGCACCTGTCCTGTAGATCGAATCTCTATGATCATAAGCATCTTTCTTGAATATGAGATAGTGAGACATATTAGTGATCCTTAAACTTGCCCATCTGTTGTACTTCACTTGAGGTAGTTTTAATTTCTCCAAAACATCTCCCTAAGAGTCACTTTCAGTTTACTTAAGTAATACTAAACAATATATAAAATATTTAAGCGAAAAGATAAAATCTTAAATGAAAAAAAAAAAAAGACTTAAGAAGCATGGTTACGCACCAAAGTCAATTGCGCGGTCAAAATGTACTGTAGCAGCTTTGCCAATGTTCAAAGACAAACTATCCCTTCATAGTGGCACTGTGCAAGTGCCTAACTTTTAGACAAATGGAAAAAGCAGTATTTCACTTAAAGTAAGTCTTTTCAAGAAAATGTGGGAGAGATGCACTTTGTGAGCCATCTCCCAATGCCGGACAGACCTTCCAAATATGGCTAATTCATGCTAACAGAGGCGGCTTTGAGACTTGGAAAATATAGCCAACAAAATCTGTAAAGCAGAGTTGGAAAGTTTTCATTTCCCTCGTAAATAATTCGTACTTAGGAAGCAAAACTTAGAAGACAAGTTAAGTATTCATATCACATTTGAACATCTAGAAGATCTGGAAGCAGAGAGACTCATGTGAGCCTGCAGGCTGCAAGCGTTTCGCATCAGAATTGACATGAACTTGGAACACAGCATAAGTCATTGTATCAAAATGGCAATCACAAACAAGCCAGCTTTTCACGTCCCCTCTCTTGATATTCACCGATTGCACTTCACCCCTGTTGTTAGTTACGATGAGTACAGAATGTGCACATGGTTCAGAGCCAAGGAACATCCTTCTAGGTTCCTGGAGGGAAGTCACAAGCCTGGGCTTCTGAGATCATAAAAAGGTAAGTAACAGGAATAACACCACAGTTCATTTACTACACATTATCCGTCATAAATCTTCCTACAAAAAGCTGGCAAAAAGCCCAATTAAGACGCTATTAAAAATACAGAAAGGAACATTGAACAATGCCAACAAGAGATCAGACTCCACAGACCTTGGTTTTTTTAATCTTGCTTGTGAAAGTTACACTTATGTGTCTTGAAAGTCAGAAAGAAGCTATCCTTCATAGCCAGGTTTATCAGAGTAGAATGACAATATTTAACATATTTTGTAGAACTTTGTTGGAAATTCTAAAGACACCTCCCTCAAAGTAGAAACTCTGAGGAAGTTAGAAAACTAGTTGAAAAAAATGTAAGAGGAGACAAAATAAACACAATGTCAATGATAGTGTCAGAATTGTTTGGATTCCATTTCAAAACCAGAAAGAGTTCAAAATATGATCAGTAAACAATACAATCCATGCTTATCTTACATCACCAAACATGGTCCCAAACAGATGAAATTTTTTGGCTAGAGCTTAGATTACCAAACATCCCTGTGTACAATAAACCAGGTAATCCAGAAGTTTCTGTATTATAACTGCACCTACATCCTGAAAGTCTTTAACATTGAGACTGCACTTTCCCAGGTATGGGTCCAAGCTGTTTTACTTTCATCCATGCTGGACCACGTGGAATCATTACAGTAGACAGCACACTTCATCTAGGCAGTGCCAGTTGTCAGATGGGCAGCATTACAGGACAACTCCCCAAGCTGGACACAGCTAAGGCAGAACCCGCTGCCCAACATACCACGTTCACAGAGGGGGCGAAAAACAACAAAAACGCCCTACCAGTACTTTTAGGCTTTTTGTTGTTAAGATACTCCTGCAGGAGTGGAAATTTCTTGCAATGCTGAATGTTGGTCACTAGTTGACTGTGGTCAAAACGTGCTTACCATCTTGAAACAGATTCATATTTGAGGTAGTTGTGTTTTGAACAAATTAAAGACCTGTCCAGGCACTCGGGCCTCAGATTTCTTGTTTTCTCAATATAACTGTGTGTGGTCTCAGAGCTTCACTCTCATTTAAATGAGTCCCTTGTCCTCTCATTAAGTGAGGAGAGGGGGGAAAAAAATGGCCAAATGTCTCAAGACAAGTTCTCAATTTTATCATATTCAGCTACTTAGTACTACCACCTCCTTTAATTAAGACTGCATTCCCCCCTCCCCCCCCCCCCCCCCCGCTTACTTAAGCGACTTCAGTTTCCCACTGCACTGTCATCTCAGCCTGACTGAATGCAGGAAAACCCATTTGAAGTTTCTCAGTAGAGATAGCCTGAGTTACACCGAGTGCCACAGCTTAACTCTGCCTCAGACTTGGTATGGTTTTTTGCATGACTCAATAAATGTACTATTAGTTAGAGCTAACAGCTATGAATTTAAAAGCTGATAATATCTCCCACATTAATAACGAATGAAACCATAATATGCCATTTTACTGTCCCACTAAAACCAGTGCTAAAAGCTGTAACTGTTCATCCATGAAGGCACACTGTGCTGTGAAAGGTCTTGTGTTCTTCCGTGCACGCAAAGATTTTGTTATGTGGGGCTACAGATGTTAGAAGCACCAATAGTTTATCTTTTGGTCTCCACAGAACAGCAGATGCCACCACACCAGAAGTATTACTATGGGAAATGGGGGAGGAATTATGTTAGCCAGCTGTTTTGGGTGCATAGGTATGCTGAATAGCCCAATTTCTAGAGGCTCAGGACACTTGCAGATCTACAGTGAAAGCTTTTTAGCACTCAGAGCCTTAAGCAGACTTGAGAGTGCTTCTGCCATCTGTGATTCACTCAGAAAAAGTGCTCAAGACTATTAAGGTATAAATCTCATCTGTGTATTTTACATCCTTCTACAGCTGCAGCATCTGCCTCCACACTGTGACCCAAGAATTTCCATATAGAGTAAGACGCTACAAGGCAGGTTCTGTAACTGCCACTTTTTTACTCAGGATTTTACCATGGCACCAAATTTTTTTTTTTTTAAAATATATCATCTACCTTTCATCTCTTAGACCACAATGCTTTAAAGACTTGAAGCCTGTGCCTAAATAAGGGTCAAGGCTTGATTTTAATTCACACTGTTCTTATTTTTGTCTAAGTGATACTGGTAGTAGATTCAAAAAAATAGATGGAAATCTCACATGGAAAAGTCTTAAGTTATGTAGCTCTCTAACTTAGCAGTTGCCAGAAAATGTGATATTTGAATCAAAAGGCATACCAGACTTCCCAATTACCTTACTTTAAAGTAAAAGCAAGTAAGGCATTGACATTTATGATTAACAGAGGAAAAAAGATACTGTGATGCTTGTACTTCAGTGTGGGATCACAGCTGTGCCAAGCTTATCTGCTTCTATTAAAACTCCCATCATCTAGTAAAGCTGAGATAGCTGGAAGTAGGAGCACCAATGTACTCTAGCATCATACAGGTTTCTCTTCTTTCCATGATATAATATATTCTTACCTTCTTTCCTAAAACTTGAATAAAACCAAGCAATTTTCTTCATGCTTTTATCTTGGAATTTACATAGGTCATTTGTATTTAGGAAGCCCTTTCATCAAAAGCAAACTAAAAATATATCCTCCTTGTACTGCTGCCCTTTCAAAGGTTATGAAAAGTACCATTTAAAAAGCTGCGTTTCCAAAAGACATAAAATGATTACATAATTTCAGCTTCCATTTTTTACAAAGTAAACTTCTGGTTCCTGTGGTGGACTTGAATTATCCTCATTTTACTATGTATAAATATTAGTTTCCTTTAGTATCCCAGGCCTGTCTTACAAAGTGGAACTTTCACAGCAGTCCACTAGCCTTCACAGGCTCTAAAGAAACAATGGCAATCTATTTAAGGAACTGTTTTTCTAACACCAAGGAGAAGTATTTTGACTTTGGACAGAATGCAAAATTCCCATTAAAGTCAGTGAAAGAAGTGTTTGGATGATAAACTGAGACCAATAGTGACGTACCACAATCTTTTCCTATTTACACTGGATAAGAAGAGGGCACTGGACACTGACCAAGCAAATGTAAAAAGAGTTCTTTTTTTCTAGCAACAAGCTTCCTACAGTCTATCCAAGTCTCCCACCCTCTTTACTGCAATTAATCATCCTGAATGATGATTACCTGCTGGGTTTTTTCCCCTCTCAGCTCCTCATCTTTTAGGAAAACTCCTTTAATGAAAACACTCCACCCCGTGAAGATTCATAGCTGCTATTCCTCACTCCTTTTCTACTGAAGTTTCAATCTCTTCCTTGCATAGGCAGCAAGAACAAAAGCTGCTGAATTTCTCTGTATACTGCAGTTTATCTTTCTATAAATCAGGCCTGCGACTAACACCACTTCTGATACTGCTGGGTTTACTGAAGCCCGAAGAATATTTCCGGGCCATTCCTTGTGCCCATTCAGTATTCTGCTTTTCCCTTCCAAGGCTAGAGCATTCTCCACCCTCCCACACAACTGCTGCATCCCTCCATTTTCTGGGATGTTGCCGGAGTGACTTTCATACCCTGCTGCTAAGGCATAACCCCCTGGATCTCAGTTTTCCGTGGGCAGGTTTCTGCTGCTCGCTCTCTTCTTGAGCAAAGTTGCGCAATACACACATTCAGAAAAGCAGACCACAGGAAGAGTAAAGAAATAGGATCTCAGTTGCGCAATATAAACAACAGAGGCCTCCATAGAAGCTGAAGGGGCAGAATTTATGGGATAACAAAGAGGATGAGAAATAGATACAGGGGTGGAGAAGTGAAGAATATTTTGTAGGCTCTTATGTGGTCTGATATTTCTCATCTTTTTACTCTCCAAAACTCATCTTTCCATCAAAATACAGAACTGCCTTATTTTCTAGGTTCATTCACAACTCTCAGTAATTATGTATGTGCATTTATTTTTGAGATTATTTTAATTTTTGAGCTTCTTGCCAAATTTCATTTTGGGCAAACACCTTTGAGTACCTGAAGCCAAATTTGCATTAAGTATAATATTGCTTACTCATCTTTCTTCCCTGGAGTGCTTCCTTGTGCTTTTACACAGCTGCTACGCTCCACATAACTGATGACTGATGTTTTTCACACACATATATGTTTTTCCCAAGATCGATTGCTGCCTAGCTCTAACTTCTTATTCCTACGTAACACACTGGAATTTTAGCAACTGCTGGTGCATTACACGTGGATGTTTTATATCTATATTTTATAGCAATCCTAGAACAACTAATTACACATGTACTGTTTGACATTTCTTTGGGACTCTCCCAAAAAAATACAGCTAGTCAAAATTTTAGACATCTCTCCTAAGCTTATGGGACACATTTTCATGTTTCAATAAGAATGTTCTTTAAAGGAAAATAAAGAAAACCAGGAAATTATCAGAGCTCAATATGAAATCTCAAAAAAAAAAAAAATTCCAGCGTCATATAATCCTCCATTACCCTCCGGGATCTGTATGTAGCTAAAAATAAAATAGTGAGTTACAGTGTTTCTGGTACTATAGAATGCCAGTCCCTGTAAGGCATATTTAGCACTTTTGATTGTGATTCGATCAGTTTTTTCCCCATCTTTAATTATTCATCTCAGTGGAAAATTTCAGTTAGTCCAAGATTCTCTTTATTTTAAAGAGAATATTTCATCTCTGGAAGCAGGCTATTCAGGAGATCACAAAATCCCCAGCATTCTTGGGTTTTTAAACTCATTAACCTCCTTACAACTGTTATCAGGGGACTTTCAATACTTAAAGAACTAAACAGCTAACACTTTCAAATGCTGGATTGTCACCGACCACAATGAATGGCTTTGGAACTGAAGTGCTGGAAAGCTGCCAGTTCTGGCCAAGGATTATGCTGAGTTTACCTTGAATTCTTGGACTGGATTCTAAATCCCTGTATTTGGATTTCAGGCTTTGGCATTGGCCCATTTGTATCCCTAACAGTAATAAATTATGCAGTTAAGAATTTCATACTGATTTAAGGACCTGAACTGACAGTGGCTTAATATGAACCGAGAGTTCCCAGAATATCATAGAACAAGTGCTTCAGTCCTAAGCAGATAAAAATTACTTAAGTACAAGTTCAGATTTGATTTGACTACTTGCTAGATACATTAAAGAAAATGAATGAGATAACATTTCTGAACCTACAAAATGTTATTTCTCTTCAGGAATGAGGAAGATACCTCTATTAACCTCTACCACCTCCAGTTCCCAGGAAAGATCTTCAGCCAGCCTGCCCAACATAGAGGGCCTCTGCAGGACTCTCCTACCAAAACCTGCACAGAGCTGAACTTCAGCTCGAGAACTGTTGGGGAAATTATTGTTATAATAATGACAGTTATTTTAAGTCTATATTATAAGACAACTTCATACCAAAGTGTCAGGAAGACCCCTATTGAGCAATGATTGAAGAAATTAAAAAATCAGAAACCCTACAACTCTTTAGACAAAGGCTGCCAAGGAAGATGCACCCAAGGCTAGATGGATCTCCATGACCATACACTGTAGGCCTGCAGGCAGGTATCACTTTATTCCAATTCCTATACAATGCACACATTATCTGGAACTTATGAGTTACCCCCAGGGCCCCAACATCATTAGAAGAATACCAGAGGGACTTGTACACAAACTTGTGCTGGCATATTATAGCATATAGCATATTATAATGTATTACTTTGAATATCACACAGAGCCCAGTGCATTCTCGTTCCAAATAACCCAAAGACAACATACTAGAAGAAGGTATTTGTACAAAGCCACAGAACGGCTCTCCTTTGCAAATGGACTGGGGTGCAGGGTGAAGAGAGGAAAAGGGTGGGTAACCTAACTGATGTTTGGCTGCACAAATAGTGGGGACTAAGTCTATGATGATATAAGTATTTCATTGGAAAATGACTCGGACAAAAAGAAAGAAGCGTTTAGCCACCAAAACAGAAAAATAAAACTGCTAGGAAGTGGTAAAGAAAAGCAATACAGCACAGCCTTTTATATCACAGTACTGCAATTTAGATTAAGGGCAAAAGTGAACAAAAAAGAAGTACTAAATCTGCACTAACATAGCCCTCTGAGTGGTTTTGGCTCTGCAGTTACCAGTTACATTTGTATAAACACCACACAAAGATCCCTACTAAGAGAGCACTATGCTCTGTGGACAAAACTCTCAAAGAGTATCCAAGACCAAAAGTCACTCCAGCTAATGCTATCAAAAGTTACAATTTTCAGTGTAGTCTGACTAGGCGGATACTTTGTAAGATTTCACTCTGGATTGACAGAAACAGCAGTTTCCAAGAAGCACTTACACAGTACATACTTACAAAGTATCATTAGCAGGCTGTGATAACATGCGATAAAATGGAACACTGCTTTTTCTTCCATGCAACCACATGTAGGAGCTTTAAGAAATTAAATTGCTGTTTTGTTTGAAATAACCAAAACCTATTTGTTAATAACTTCTAAATTCATTTTCTACCAGTAACTGCATTGAGATAGAAAGCATTAGCTTTTTTAATCTCTTTGCTGGTACTATCAGTATGTAAAATTATTATAAAGAGTTTGGTTAGCCTCAATTTTTCCTCAATTACCAGGAAGGATAAAGTAGAAAACATCTGTTTTAACCATTATCTGGTGACTGAGCTATATTTTAAAAGTACCTACACAATGAATGTTTACTTCTTAAGTTCTATAGTAACAGAGTTTCTTCCAAACAGGATAAAAGGATCACATTGCACAGCGTCAAAGTAATCAGAAAGCCATCTGGATAAATTAAAAGAGTTAAGGTATAATTTCTCACTAAAACTGAGTACTCGCTGCTCCATCTGAAGTCAGACTGCAGACATCTCAGCACTCTTGGAAGCCCAAGACTCCAGAGCTCCTTTAACCTGCATGGCACTGCCTATTTCTGCTACACAGATGAACTAGTTCCAACTTGGAAGCTTCCTTCCTGGCCTAAACCTGTTTCCGGTCTGGCTCAGCTTGGACCAAGATGCTCCGTGAAGTATTCACAAGGCTTACAAAGAGGGCAACAGAGGAAGAAAGTGAGCTATTTAATTTTCTTGCGTACAAAAAACCTGAAGGCACATATCTTAGAAGACTGCTACATTATATTGTGATTTAATGCACCATGCATTTCCAACTCAATTGACCAACACAATGGAGTAGCAAAGTTTTGCATAACATTAAGCATTAGCCTGTCATATATATTGCAAATAACTATTTCAGACCTCTCTTTGCAAAGTAGAATAGCCTAGGATACCATCAATCTATTTCTCATTTAAACATACATAAACAGCATCAAATCTTCTCTGACTTCCAGTAATAATCAGACTTGCCAAAATTCTGCCACTAACCAGGAACTATGAATTACACTTGATATAGCAACAGGCCTCCACATTCTGATCTGATGTTCACCTCAGGGGGCGGGGGGACACACCACAATTTCCAAACATGGAATGATAGTCTCCATGTAATCTGTTGCCATGAATACCTCATTCTGTGTTGAGAGCATAAACTTCAGATGAGATGAAAGAAAACAGCATTAAAAAGCTAAAGTCCAAAAACATTGCCCTGAAGAATGAAGTGAACTCTGTAACACACCAACAGGCACACTGATAAAAAAGAGCAGCACAGGAATGGCCTAGAAAGGCACGAACGCACCAAGCACTTTTAACGTGTTATGTAATATTCAACATTTTCTGTTCACTGTCTTCTCACAGACCAGCTACTTCTGTGATGTATTATTGCTCTCATCTTGCCACTTCTTTCTTTCATTCCAGTCTTGAAAAGCTGTGTTAAATTTCCCAAGGGCTCATCATTCAGTAAGTATGCCCGGTACAACGTACTTACATGTCTCTGCTATAATAGCTAACAAGTAAGCCACATGAAATTCTTAACAAATCTACAATTATATGAAAACAGAAGAATTATTAAAAGCCAATGCACCATATTAAATGACTGACCACAGCCTTTATAGTCATTTAGCAGCTAAATCCTTCCTTATTAACATCTAATCAACTGATTTGAGGGGGTTTATAGAATTCATCATATCTCCACAAGCGAGAAACATATTTAATTGCCTATTCTTGTATGCTTTCTACAATCTAGTATAGACATCAAACTGAGCATAACACTCTGATAGAACAGCACACTGTAAAAACACCTCACTTTGCTGTAATTGTTCATAAAAGACTTGGTCACTTTTTTTTATATTTATATATAAATACGTATTTTACACATACTTATTTATATAGCTATACCCTAGAAATGAAAACTTGCAGAGAGTACAGCTGGGCAGAGAACAGAATTGATGTATTGCATAGAATTTAAGATAAACAAATTTACTTCTAATATGGAAAGAACTCCTGAAAACTATGAAGACTTGTCAAAGTAAGATTCCTGAAAGAAGAATGTGAATCAAGCTATTAACTGGCTTTGGTTTTGACTTTACAATACAAAATAAAATATATCAGACCAAGAAGTCAAATATTTATTTCCTGTCAAAAAGGGGAAAAAAAAAAAAAAAAAAAAGGAAAGAGTTTTGGTATCATCTTTTCCCCACCCCAGTTAATCTGACAGTTTTGCAAGTATTCCAATTTTGGCAGAACTATAGTTTTCTGAAAATGTACGTATTAAAAATGGAGTTCAATCTTCACCACTATGAAAAGACAACCAACATTTATGTAATCTTACAAACCACCTAGAATCTTTCACTTGAGATTTGAAAATTCAAGTGATACAGATGAGACAAGCTCCTTCCAACTTTCATGTGAAATATTCTTCTTGTGGTTTGTTGGGTTTTTTAAACAACAAAAGTAAAATTTCAGCATCCTCTGTGCTTTTACTTCTTGCTGCTTCAAAAATTGATCGACAAGGACAGAATTTGACTTAAAGGCAGGTGATGAGATTTTTTTTTTTTTTTTTTTTTTTATAAGTAGCTAGATCTTTATCCAGCTTAAGCTCCTAAGTTCACAAAAAACTCTATGGCCTACTTTCTCCACTTGTTTTAAAGTCATGCCAAAAGGCCCATGCCCTGCCCTCATGAAATAAATTTCCCCAAATACCATGCATTAGAAGTCTTCTATCAGACACACTCTCCATACTATAGGCGATGACAGAGAAATCATGTCTAACTGGTGCCATAACAAAAACAGAATGTGTGCTAAGGAGCCCTGCCAAACTACAAACCCTGCACTGCAAATAGACGCCGTCCTTTAATCTCTTCATTGCCGTTTCTTTTCTAATTTAATTCACTTCTTCCCAGCATTTATACTGTTTACCTTTCACATGCCTCCCAAATCAGGTAATACAATTCAATTTTTACAGTCATTTTTATATTCCTATTCCCAGTGATGCAATGACTACATTGAAAGTATTGCAGAGAACTTAAAGAACAAGGTAATTTTGGCAACAAAAATGTCTGCATAGAGATTTTGTATTCTTACACAAACATAAATTTGGGGGCAAAACTGGATGGGCAGCATACCTTTCATGATTTTTAGTTTGGATAATAGCTTTCCAAATTTTAAACAGGTATACTATTTTTCTGAAATAGTGACTTTGTTTCATTTTGTTTCAAACAACATCAACCCATTTATTTTCAAGCAAATCCATACAGGGAATTCTATCTTGTTTATAGGACGGATTGAATACATTTGTCTCATTAATAATAAAAAAAATATTTAGCTTTTCAGCAATGCAATAGAAACAGTCATTTCAAACTATCACATTAACTCTTTGACTTAAAAACACTACACAAAAAGTAAACAGTCTAACACCAAGATTAGTCTTCTGCTTGCGATGTGTCACAGATTACATTACGGGTTATATAATGCACTATATGTTTATTCTGGCTCAGATTCTTTCACCTGTTCTCCCCTGGCATTGCTAGCACTACCAGATGGATCCATTTTAGATTTAATTAATCTACCCCATCTCCTAGGATTTTGAAGAAGTAAAGCACTGACAAGAACCCTGGTTCTTTCCTTTCTTGGATACAGAAAAAGAATCTAGACACAGAGAGATTTTCCTTTTAAGAACAGAATGCAACATTCACAAATAAATATCTGGGGAGAACACGTGTTGTTCAAAGAAGCTAAAAATAGTACAATCAACAAGCATATGTTTAACTGGGAACCTTCCTAGATTCTAAAAGTAACATAATTCTTTAAATCCAGCATGGATACAAGTGCTCAAAAAATTGGGTTTTTTATGGGCAATGGCACAAGCATATTCAAAGTGTCTGCATATAGATCAAGTGAATACTGTACACTGCATACTGAACTAGACAGATTCCCTTCTTGTCATCAGTCTTCATTCCTTCCACCATGTTATTTTTCTATTCTTACATGTTCCTCAACACACTACAGCTAAAATTTCATTTCATCCAAAATACATTTTTTTGTTCCTTTTGTTCTCTGCTTATGTAAAAAAGACATCTTCAAGAAGGGAACTTAGTACGGCACAGCAAGTTTTAACCACCTGTAGTTCTTTAAAAATAGCAACTGCTCTAACAGATTTGCAAACTATGTTCCCTTCGTAAATTGAACAAATGGGCTGAGTGGATGTACATTAGTGAAATCATCTGCTTGTCTTGATCACTTGGTTGCTTTATATGGACTGGGGCAAACCAGTTCTTTCACAACCCTCCTTATTATCTGCTTTCAGACCATAAGATGTATGAGGCAGAGGATCGCCCCTTTGTCAAAGCTGGTAATAGGATCTGGCATAACTAAGGCTGCAAAACCATGTGGCCTCGAAATACTACAATAATAAAAATAGTTCAGATAGACCTTTTAAGTTGCTAAGTCCAATTTTGAATACACAACGCTCCTTCTATAGCGTGGAATATTTAAAACAATACCCTTGAGCCCTAATAATGAATTTTCCCACTTGCAGAAAACGCTACAAAAGCCACAAGCCTTTCAGCCCTCCAAATAGAACTTAAATGGTGCAAAAGCATTGACACACCATACAGGAATGAATTTTACTTCAAATGTATCAATATGAAACACAAACCGGCTTATGAGTGCTGCCACCTCTCCAAAGCCTGTCTCTGTAATGGATACATTGTCTTCTCGCCTGATGTTAAAACATTTTCATGAAGTTTCAGCTCTAAGCATCACACAACTACACAAGAACCTCAGGTTTTCACCTTCAGAAGTCTGGTGACACACTTAAAGAGCATCAGCTCAAGACTACGTAACCTAATCAGAAGACTGAGGCTAGAAGACAAGTAGAAACCACCTACAATTAAATTCTAAAGAATCTAATGATTTTTTTTTTTTAATACATTACATCAATGTAGCATTTTCTACAGGATCTGCGCTGAATTACACCAGTGTTTTAATGTAAAATTAAAAAAAATCAATTATTTTAAGAAAAGAAAGATCTAATACTTTAGTTTAATGTTATATTCCTTTAAATTATTAGAAAGAAGCCCAAATAAACCAAAATAAGCCGATCATGTAAAAGCAGACATCCAGGAACCAACATCAATTTAATTACAGGGGTAAAGAACCTTCTACTTTCACTGATATTAATGGCCAAAACACTGCTATGGTCTTAAGACACATGATTTGTTCTGAGATTAAGTGAACTACCATTTCCATCACCTCTCAGAGCATGTTCTCATTTACCTATAACCCTTAGAGCCATCAATTTTAAAAGTCATGGGCATTATGTTTCTTCTATAGGAGTTGCACAATAGCCTACATTTATGTACCATTTAAAATCCAAGGAGTATTTTACAAACAAACAGAAACTACAGTCTTACAGTCACTGCTGAAAACAATCCATTCCCATGACCAAAACTATTTGTTCCAAGGAAAAGACAAATCAAGCTGAGAAATACAGTTATGAAAAAAAGCCCACATTTAAAAGTGTTCCTCTACATCTCATTCATAAACATTTTTTACTGAGCTGAAAGAATATAAATACATGAGACACAATCTTTAGAAGTGTGTTTATATTGCCAGAAGCTTTTCTAGAACTTTTACCTTTAACGGAAGCTATCATTACATTTCTCTCCACTTCTAATGAATTTTTTGAAAATAAAAGCTCCAGAGCAAAGTTCTCAGTTGGAGGAAAAGCACCCTGAAAACAGTCTGAGCACCAAGCTCTATCACCTGTTGTCTCAGACCAGATCAAAAGGGCAACAACTACATGAAACAACCAGTCCCCAAACCATTTTCTTCCCCCTCAGTCAGGGCAAGTCATAATATCTTTATCCATACAGACTTCACACACAGTTCTGTCACAGCCCAGCACCTGTGACATTTTAAGGCAGTAAGATATCATCCAAAGCCACAGTCTTACCATCATCTTTGCCAACCTGCTGGTTCACTGTCCCATCCTCAGCAGCCAGCAAGCCCAGGGCAACTTGACACAGCACAAACAGAAAACCCGCAAGCACAAGCTGAATGCTGAAGTCAGAGTTATGGCATAATAAAAGAAAAGCTCTCAGGAAGAGCAATTGTAGGAAGCTGTACATACACTAGTTTGGTTTTTTTTAAAAACAAAAACGCAAAACCAACAACAAAACCCACCACCAAAAAAAAAAAAAAAAACCCAAAAAGCACAAAAAACTAACATCAAAAACAAGAAAAGGAAATAAAGCCAGAAGCTTACCAGAAAACTCATCTGGGATTTTCCCTAAAGCGCTAGCTAACTTTACCTTTACAAAGAATGAGACACAATAAGAGAACATAGGAGCTCCACACTCTGTACTTCAGCATTTACACCCTCAAGACTAATGCAGCCCAGCTGTGGAGACTGAAGCCCATTAGCAGGTGGAGTAGATCAGGTGTGCTCCTGGAGCTCATCTTCCTACATAGCTTCACCTGAAGAGAATCTACTTAACCACACTGGAAAAGCTAGAGTTTACCGTCAAAAGCGCATTCCTCATCCAGCTAAAATGTTGAAGTGAACAAAACCGTACTTACCAAAGGATATCATTAAATTAATATTTAGCATGCTAATAATGAAACAACCTCACTTTTAACACTTTTCAGTGGTCAACTTTTACCTATGAAATCCTTTCTGCTCAGTAGAAAAGCCTAAAAACACTTAGGAGAGTTTAGGCTCTGGAGCTACTACCACCTGCCAGTCACAGCCTGTCCTCAACACAGCTCAGGTACCTCGCAGCGAGGCTCCTCTCAGACTTTAAAGTCTGGATTTGTTAGCGCTGGCAAACCATCACCTCAGGACGGTAAGTCCAGTCTTAGAAGACTAAATCAAAACCACTGCTGCCCCAAAACGCTTCACTTGCTCTGATGGATTAAACTTGTTTTTGAAAAAGTGGTTAAGTGTAACTTAGCTTCAACCGGCATTAGGTCAGATCAGGTATGCTTTACATCACCTTCACTTCATCCCAAGTCATAAAGTAGATGTAAACACCACATAACGTGGCTCAGACACCTTCACAGAAATAATCGTGCAGTCAGGCATGCTCCAAACCAAACCTGCACCCCCCTACCATCTCAAGAGCGCACAGGTGCAGCACAGTCAGGTGCCGAAGGACAGCCTGGAGCTCTATCCACCAGGATCTCACCCCTTCCCCCACCCTCCAACACACCCACCCACACCCCTTAAATCAATTTGCTATGTGATGTGGCCTACCTCTTAACAAGACTCAGCAATCCCCCGGTTGATCATTAGTGAAGGATGTTAACAATTAGTAACTCAGCGGTTTTACTCTCTTACTGCACCCGATGCAAGTCTGGAGTCTTTTCTGTAGTACCCTTGAGCTGTTGCAGGCAGAAGTATTAGCTGTTTCAAAACTGAATATTCTATTTCTCTGTGCATAAAAAGCAAACAGGCAAGCCTATGAAATTCTGGGTTTACTTTCTTGTTTAAAAAAATAAGTAAACATTTCACCCTGGAGGCTGAACTATTTTCCACCTCTACAAATTATGAATACACATTCTCTCATTCAACCACTCTTTAATAGGAAAGAAAGGTGTCTGAATAAAATTTCTGTAATCGGTTGTGAGGATACATTTAACTTTTGTACACAGCGGGCATAAGAGCAAGATTAAGATTTATTCACTTTAAGCCATTAGCATTTCTCACTTTAAAGAACACAAACCCAAAGACAAATAATTGCATAGACAGTCAATAAAGGCAAAAGTTTATATACAGCTTTATTAAAGCAAAAGCATAGAAATGGTAACATGTTCTGTTTACCCCCACAATTTCAATATGGGAGCATGAAAATTTTTTTTTTAACTTATTTTTAATTAAAGTTATCTCTAAGAGCAATCAGCTTGAAATAAATTATTTTTGATTAGGGGGTGTGTATCAAGCTTTTAGGTACAAGAAAATTAAAATTAGAGTATTAGATGTTAATGCAAGAGACACTGCTGCTTTAAAGGGCTTTAAAACAGCGTGTAACTTTACAAACACTGAAGTACCTTCTCCCATGTTTATATATACAGAATAGAAGCCAGGGGATTAGGTAAACCCTGCTCAAGTTCACAGTATGATGTGTAAGGTCAACGTTAAAAAAAAAAATAATAGGTACCTGGATTTTAGCTGTTATGTTTATTGACAAACATCTAAATAGGGAAATAAGTTTTCAAGAACAATAATACCTCTTGCTGAAACCATCTGAAATTATCACTGACTCCGAAATCAAACTCCTTATTCAGATCTTAAATATAAATTTTGGTGTCTAAACAGCTGGTTTGCGCAAGTGTTGACTTAAGTTCCACATATTAACCTAAACAACTGCTGTGCCAGTTCTCTTTAAAAATTATGCAAAACTTAATAACAAATACAATGCCATCAACTGGAAATCAGAAAAATCAAATGTTTTTTTCTTCCGCTTCTGGAATCACACCTTATGATTCAGCTGGCAACTCGGTAGGTTTTCCTATAGTACATATCATTTAAGTTAACATTAAAATTTTATCAATTGAATCATACAGGCAGAGTCAAAGCTCCACACTTTGGACAGCATTTTCCACTTCTAGTAAATTAAAACTTTATGCTATCCTAGGGACACATTCCAACAAAGCAACTAAAATTATTTTTGCAAATATCAAAACTGTGAAGTTTTTAGTGTTGTTTTCGTTCAGGAACAACAGATCTATAATACGAGTTCTGCTCTTCTGACTCATGAAAAGATGACACCATAACTTACACATATAAGGCAGAGTCAGAGGAGGAAAACCAGCATTTAGTCAGGTAAAATTTTTTATGGCCTTAAACCAAGAACCAGATCCCCTCTCAATTGAAGACATCATTCCTTAAGCGTATAATCCACGTCTGTCTAAAAACAAAGCACAACATAACAAATGGTGACTATAAGGTTATCCTGCAGACAGCAGTAAAATTACAGTAGAGGACACAAGGAAATAAGTATGCATTATTGCTGAGGAGAGCCTTGAGTGTTATGAAAATAATGTGAACATGAAACCAGCAGTCCACCATTTCTGATGCTGAAGGAATCAGAGCCTTCAGATATAAATGTATTGGGAATAGAAGAAACCTAACACAAAAAGCTGGTAAAAACTTCCCACATAACGAAAGCAATTTATCAGAAGTGTCCTCATGGGGAAAAATGTTTGCATCACATATACGCAGACCCTGTAGTACTTTCTCCTAACTAGGGTGTTCTTGCAATTAAAAGGAAAAGGACAAAAGAGGTTTTCTTCCTTCAGTGCTTAAAACCAAGGTAGAGTTTACCAGCTTCCTTATGAAACAATACTTATAGTGCAGTAACCTAGAAAATGTAAAAACACCACACAACATCTGTCTGTTGATCAGCAAACTCACTTTCAAGAAAGCGATGTCAGATCATTTGTAGCCAAAGGATTCACCATGATATCCAAAAGCATCTGAAGTGCTCTACACCAACTATGACCATTAAAGGTCAAAGAAGCTAGTAACCTGTTTCAAGTAGTTTCTGTCCAACAGAATACCCGTGACAATCACAACTAAAGTGAGTTCAACACAGTCCGTACTAGAAAAAAATTACAAGGTGCTTAAACAGAGAATCACTCTAATATATTTCACTTTATTATTTTAACGTTAAGGTCACCATTTGCAAATAGTTTTTTAAAAAGACGTATCTGTAATAATGTTTCCCCTGTACTTAAAATAGAAAGTGAATCCAACACCAGTAGTGCTAGAGTTAATCTCATTAATAATAGCAAATTAGAGTGAGTCACCTTTTTAGTTTAACAAATAAGAGATAAACCATTACATAAGAATGTAAAAGATATCATGAAAAATGAATGAAATCTAACAAGAAAGAAAATGTCAAATATTTAGTCAGCGTTTGCTTGGACAAAGGGGAACAAAACTATCATAAATTTATTCCTCGGCATATAAAAAGCAGTAAAAATGCAACACAGTAGACCTGTATCTAACAGTTACAGTGACAAACCACTCAAATTGTGGCCCAGTTGTCGTGTTATGCTACAATTGTTTATGATGTTACAGTACTTCTCAACATTCTTCTGGCCTGGTGAGGAGATTTGTCTTTTTTTTTTCTCCACTACATGTTATCAGTTCTGATATTTAAATGAGGTAGTGAAGCTAAGGACGTGCAAAGGGATTTCCAGGACGCAGGGCTGTGGCTGCAGACGCGTCTCCATCCTGCAGGTGATCCACGGGGCAAGGGACCTTTGCCAGTTGCGCTAAATGTGCACTTACTGCGGCTCTAAAACAAGAGCCAGTATTTGCCATTCCACATCAGCTTGCGGGAGAGATGCCATGATAGGATATCATCAGTAGTTCAAGCACCCAAATTTTGATTTCCAAGGGGGGCCTGGCAGAAGGTGTAAGTCTTAACTGGAATGGAAACATACCTTGTGTGATTTTTAAATATTATGTTCCTAATGTTGAAATCCCAGGCATAATGGCCGCAGGCCAAGTAAATACACCTCGCTACAATAAAAGAAAAAAGCTTTTAAAAGCTTAAAATGTTAACATAAGAATCATTTGGAAAAAAATATCTGATTCATCTAGAACACTGTGTACATCTAGGCCTAAGTCCAAAACCATTGAAGTTATTAGGACGGCCTCCCTCTACTTCAACAGGCTTTGGCTAACGCTCTCCGTTTCTGTAACTCTCAAACAAATACATGCAATATATCATCTCAAAGCAAACTGAACTCAACACATTTCAGTGGCAGCACATTCATTTAAACAGAGCCATTCATACTATATATGGGAATAAAGTGTTCCTCTCAAAGATGCAAACCCGATGTATTCTCAGGCTATAAATACCATCAGGATTCAAAATGAGCCTTTCCTGACCAACACGTCTCTGACAGCCATGGAAGATAGGTGTCTTGCTTTCCCATTTATTCATCCAGCTATATTATTGGTAAAAGTGCTAAGAAACTTCTACTGCATGTCCGCCTTTGTCACTCAAGATGACCTGTGTGCCATAAAAAGAGTGCTCACACTTACAAACCATGAGGTCTAATCTGGAACTTGTGTATTTAGCCCCGTGTAAAGTTGGTATAAATGCCAGCCTAGTCTTGTGCTCTAGTAGCGTTTTGCACTCACTTCACAGGCTGGGTGGGAGAGTCAGGCATTGTAGTCTGCCAGGAGCAGGGAGTCAGACTCGATGATCCGTATGGGTCCCTTCCAGCTTGAGATATTCTACGATCCTATGATTCTAACACTTCAACCATGTAGCAGCATATGAACTCATTACAGAAACACAGCATTTTGTGATAACTTTTTAAAGGGTGGTCCCCTTCCTTTTGTCACTGAAAAGGTATGTGGGGGAGAAAAATATTTTTTAACCATTAACACCCACACGTAATGTTCCAGCAATCCTTCCCTTGGAAAACCTCCACAAGCAGTATTCACTGTGTCCTTCTCAGACTTCTGATAATTTTCATACATGTAAAATACATAATTTTACACAATGTGACCCGGTATGTTTAACAGAACTGAAAGGATACCCCATCCCCTAATTTCATCCAGAGTTATTTTACGTTTATGTCTCACCAGGTTCTCTGGAACGGCTGTCCTACAATCTCACACTACAGAATGCCTCACTGCTGCTGAACTACAGGCTGGTCTTGCTGAGGAATGATTACCAGCCAACGCTGAAATTCACATAAACTTTTGTCAATCTAAGTTGGACGCCACATAACAGCAGAGCCGCTCTCTCAAGGAACACTGACCATTGCTCTGTATTTTACCTGCTGACTAGAGATTACTGCTTCTTTTTAAGATTTGTCCCAGGAAGCACACTCAATGACTAAGATTCACAATCCACTTTCTTGCAATAGTACAGGACAGACATGGAACATCATTGCTTTTTTAATTAATAATCATTAGACCCTTTCCCCGCAGAGATTATACTTAGGACTAGTGCTCTCTGAATTTTCAGTGTTTCTATCTCTGAGTTTTCAGTGTTTCCGTCTCTGGGGCTGTAAACTGCCCTCATTCTGCATTCAGAAATCCCCCCGCATCAAAACTGCGTATATAGATCATTGTTATTTAAAAGCTTTTCGTTCCCTATTACAGGCATTTCTTCTGTTGAGCTAAACCGGAAAAAATTGTGAAATCTAATGGTTTCCAACCAGCATTTACAGATTTGCAAATGTGTGAGAGTTGCAAATTCCTTCTGAGCACAGATTTTTCTCCTTAAACGTATGTGTTGCAAAGCCTTGAAAATGAGTATGATACTGTATCAAAATAACATTTCAGTCAAGATTGTTCGGTTTACAGCTTAAATCGTTGTCCATACATTTTCTTTTCTGCATGCATAACCAATTTTAGCATGAGTGTATAAAATCTGAACTCCATTACGAGCTCCAGAGAGCCGGAAGTGTCGTCTTTTTCACAGCACGGAAAAGAGCAGCACACACCTCTCCGTACCGGTGCCCTTTTCACTTGTAGAAACACCACCTGCAAAGAGCTGTGAGTACCTTTTCTTTCAGTCCTTGACCTCTCCGCCATGTCCATCTCTCAATTGGCAACCTGTCCAGTGGGATGCTCACGGAGTAATTACGTGCAGACCACCTGATAGCCATGAGACAGGAACGATTCAGTGCCTCGAGCCAGGCTGCGCATGTGACTAACGAGCAAAATGCATTACAGTCCGCTGCTAATCCCTTGAGCCTTCCAGTTGTTCATACGCTTCTGCTTGGTACATCTTCGAGAGAGTCAAGGTGAGGTTTCCACATACAGATTTAAACGAAGGGATCTCCCGCATTACGTGTCCACTCGTGCCTTCTAATATACTCTCGTACTTTCCTCAATATATAGTGCTTTGGTTTGAGTTTGTTTCTTTAATTTTATTTGGAGAGGAGGTTTATGCAGGTTCTGCTAGGAAAGGGATAAACCTAGCTCTACGAGAGCCAGTTTGGTAGAAACATTTCTTTTAGGGAAAACTGAAATTTTTCCACTTAGAAATTTTCTCAGGCCTTAGAGGTCTGGGTAAAAATTCTTAACTTCTCAAAGACTTCTGCAAATATTGTACTTCCAATAAAATTTCAACTTTTCTATTCAAAACAAATGGGAATGTCGATGGGTTTCTACTGACCAAATCTAGCACTGTGTATTTTATTAAACTTCCAAAATACGTAGACCAATAAAATTTCAACTTTTCTATTCAAAACAAATGGGAATGTCGATGGGTTTCTACTGACCAAATCTAGCACTGTGTATTTTATTAAACTTCCAAAATATGTAGACCAATATGAAGTAAGATTATTATGGCTTGCGATTTCAGGACAGCAACTGCCATCTATAATCATAATGTAATTTCATTTTATATGTATATGAGTCCTATGTTGGGCGGAGGGGAAAGCTCTTCAAAACACTGAAATCATTCCAACAGGAGCATAGCAATACAGATACATTCTACCTGCTAGAGCCTTGAAAGCATAAGGTACATAAGGGGTACCACTCTGGGGAACCAAGGAGCAGTGATATAGGGCCCAGTATCACACTCTTCAAAAGCGTATTTCATTCTGCACTGGCCAGCTTCAGGAGCCAGCTGTGCCCCAAACTTGTGCTGTCTCATTCCACTGCACCTTCTTCTTGTTTAAGAGTTTGTTCAAAGCCAAAGCATAGTATCAGATAATGTCAGTAGAAAATGCCTTTCAGGAGCATAGAAAATGCAGTAGCAGATCCATATAATCAAAAGAACTACAGATTGTATAATACGCATTTAGCCACTATGTGTGACTGTGTACTTCATCATGAGTATTTATTTATTTTATTTTTCTGTTATTTCCGGAAACAAGAGCACCTAACGGTGTCAGAGGCCAGCTTACTGAATTTCAATCTCACGTTCTACTTTTCATAGACAAGCAGGAATGAGTTGGTCAAGGGACAAAGAAAAAGCAAAGAGAAGACAAGTTCTTTAACAATACCTAGGCATTCCTAAAAATGTATCTACATTTATCTACATATATGCATCTCCGTAAACACTGAGGAGAAAAACAGCATTTGTTAAGTCTCTGCCATATGACTGTAGCTAATTTTGGAAGAATTACATCTAAAATTATATACCATATTCAATAAAGGAATACAAGGGCTTCAATTGTAATGACTCTCACGTTACATGAAACTGACAACACAGGTCAAGATTTACGTTTTTCTTTTTGACAGATTTTAAAAAATGTCATCTCACAAAGCAAGCATGGAGCATAAAAATCCTAAAAATTCAGCAATCATTTTCAGTACATGATTAATACTAATGTTCTGTTCATATACGATGACATAAAGTGGATATGGAATTTCAAGGGGCAACGTTTATCATTCTGATACCAGAAGTTTTCGTTTTCTTGACTTTCTTATCTCCAAGGAAAAAAAAGCAAAACTGTAGTGAAATTTCATACCACAAAGTGTTAAGCTGTTTATATCATGGTTTTAAATTCCAACCTTACATTCAATGAGTTAAGGCGGGGGGACACCACATTCTAAATCCTTCTATGCAGCCATTAAAAAGTGTTACATCCCAAAATCAAGTTGACAATCACTGACAAATCCAAGGAATACAATGTTGTGCCTAGAATATAGCAGGGAAAAAAAAAAAGAAACTTTTTGCAGTTCCTCGCAATAACATATATGGACGCGGGTGTTAGCGCAGTAACTGTGAATTATTCACATATATAGGTGAATTGTTCAATAAGAAGCCACAGAAAGGAGACATGAGAAAGATTTCTTTTAGCTCACTCACTGGGACCGTTCTTTGTGTAGATGGTGAGATGATATTGGATAACCCAACCCTGCTACAACCTGTGGAGCAGCAGAAGAGACAGCAGAGGGAAGAAAAAGTCCTAACATGCAGAAAACTTCTTCAGTCTCGCAGTAGGAGGAGCTACTACTTGTAAAATTGCTTTTGCTAGGACATCCACTATAGTCAACATAGCATGTATATGCATTCACATTTTTCACCAGCAGCCTCAGAAGCCTTTCCCAAGTTACCATGCAGCACAGAGCATGTGTTCAGTAACAGCAAAGTTTAAGACGTTTCCAGTTGTTACTTCAGTTAGCCTTTCTACCCTAAATACTAGACAAGCGTTTTGCAATAACTACTTACTCCTTACACACAGAGAATTCCCTCCAATCCCCTGTTTTAGCATGTAAGGAATGCAGGATCAGCCCTTGAAAGTTCTTCTTCACTGGAGGCCTGAAAACCCTTACAACTGGAACAAATACAAACTAAAAAGAGATATATCTCCCCCTACCTGCAGAGTCCTTCATCCTCCTGCCCCGGGGAATGAGATTCATGGACATAGCTACTTCAGGTCTCAAACATGAAATAAACTCAAATCTTACAACTTGACATACCCACAGTATGTCAAATCATTCAGACTGGAAGCGCTGGAACCCCTTGATGATACCCATTATTTAGTGAGCTGACACATTTGGCCTAAGAGGTTTTAAAGAAAATTTGGATATGCCTTTCTGTACTGGCTAAGAAATGAATCATGATCTGCTTTAACTGACTACGTCCCAACAATGGACCATCAGACCACCAACACCCACCAAGACACTAAGCATAAGAAGTCTCTGTACAACTCTCTGCTTTTCATTCTCTCAAGGAAAGAAGCACGAGGTGATAACCTGTAGGATTTTCTTTTTCGTCAAGATCCCTGATAGCCCTTGCAGATTTGTCTCATCATGTGGAGAGGAAAATGCTAAACACACACGGAAGAAACTGAAGGTGAGTCTTAACCACCCACCCATTCTTGAAAATCACCTTTTACTCTTGCAGGCAATGGTATTTTACACGACACACTTTTTATCGCAAATTCATTTGAGCTTTGTCATCATACCTGGCTAACACCTCTCTGAGAAAGTTCAGGCTTGGTTTTGAACAAAATAAAAAAATGCCTATAGAGAAGTGATACTGCCTGGTAGGTTTCACGAAGCTTAAGGTTGATTTAAAAGCTTTTATTTATTCCTTATCTCTAGCAATCACTTCTTCCATAGATAGGCCAAGTTCACTGTAACTGTTCGACTTCCAGCTGGAATGTGGAGGTTCGTTTAGGCAATCCGAACTGGACACCTACCTCGCTAAACCCAAATCCACAAACAAACAAGAACCGTAACTTCTCACTCTCTAACTTTGTTTCTGGTCTCCCCTAAGTGTTAGATCCTTCGTACAGCTGGGTTATGCGCTGTATCAAGTGTGTTTAGGGGGAGGGGACAGGAGAAAGAGGAAGACAGCTCACTGTACGTCAAAGCAAGCCAGCAACCTAGCAACCATATATTAAAAGGTGTGTGTGTTTTTGTGGGTGTCTGTGTGCCAGGAATAACTGAAGCAGATATTATTCCATTTGTAATCCAAAAAATGTGAAAAGGGAAGGGGAGAAACTCCAGCTGCTGGTCTATTTTGGGGTCTGTCAAAATCCACTTTCACAAATACAAAGTCTTAACACTTTCTATCCCATTCGCCTTAAACAAAAATGAAAGTCTGGACCTGAGCAAGTTCTTAGCTTTGGCTTTGAAGAGACCCTTCAAACCAGGAGCCGACCTTGCTTCTCGTACTACGCTTTCTTCCAAACGGTAATATGCAAAAAATCAAAGGGGCAGAGAGGTTGCCTCAAAGATTTCGCGCTTTGGTTAAAAGAATATTGATCTAGTGTGTTACTTACGAATGCACTAAATACTTCTCGATATCTACATTTGATTTATCAAACGGAAGCGTCAAAGATTCTCGGGGAGCGGAACTAGCTTTAAAAAGAGCGAGTGAGAAGTTTACCTTTTTAATTTTGCCAAAGTTCCTCATTCCGTAAGAGAATCGAGAGTTTAGATCAGCAAATAAAACACTCCCACCCTGCCACCCTATGCGGTCCCGGGGGCGCGTACCAACTCCCGAACCACACCGTCCCGCCGTGCCAGCGTGCGCCTCGCCGAGAGGGCGAGCCGACACCAGGCGCAACTTTCGTGCCACCAGATGCAAGCCTGGGGCGGGAGGGAGAGAGGGCGACCACCGCCTCGCCCCTCCAGCCACGCTCCCCACGCTGCGGCTGCCGACAGCCCGTGGCGACCCTGCCAGAAGAGCGGGCAGCGGGCGACTGCCATCCAACAACAGCCCTAGCATCTCCGCCGGTGCCACCTCGCCCAGGTGTCCGCTCCCACTACTCCTCCTCGCCGCCAGCACCACCGCGCCGAACCACCGCCGGCACTAGGAGGGGAAGGGGAGGGGGAGTTACCTTGTTTTTGACCCCGCAGTGGCAGCAGACAGTCCACAGGTACTTGAGGGTCCTCCACAGCAGGATGATAAACAGTCCCCCAAAGAAAGTGACCATGGATGAGGCGAGGAAAGCCCACCACATGCGCTGTCCGCGGCTATCGCAGGGCACCTCCATGGTCACCGGGATGATGAGCGCATCCATCTTGGGCACATTGACGGGGGAGGAGGACGAGTCTGTGTTGAGATTGTTGGCGTTGATATTGTTACTCATTCTAATGCCGCCGCCGCCGCCGCCGCCGCTGCCGCCCGGGTAGGAGCCGCCGCCGCCGCCGCCGCTGCCATTTGCCATAGCTAACAGCGAGCCGGGCGCGCAGGGGCTGCCGAGAGCTCCTCCCGCCGCCAGCGCCCCCCAAAAAACCCATCACCAGCCATATTGCTGCTGCCGCTGCTCAGCGGAAAAAGCCAAATAATAATAATGGAAATTAAAAAAAAAAAAACCAACAAAAAAACCCCCCAAAAACACCCGAATCAAAACAAACAAACAAACAAAACAAGCAAACGAAAGAAAAAGAAGGCGACGAAAAGCGACCGCACAATCCCCCGGCCCCTCTCGGGAGCCGACAGGCCGGTGAATTCCGAGCGTCCTCCTTGCACGGCGAAAATAATATTAAAAAAAAAAAACCCTAAAAATAATAACAAAAAGGTAGTCTCCTCCTCAGATTCCCACCCCTTCCTTCTCCCGCATACACAGCCCCCACCCCGCCCACCCCCAAAAAAATCATCCACCACCACCACCACAAACTGATGCCTCGGAGCGTCTCTCCAAGATCCCCAGCGCTGCAACCCCGCTGGCCTCAGCGGGGACCCCTCAGCCGCCGCCGCCGATCCTCCCGGAGGTGGTCTGTTGTTATTGTTATTAGTCTTTAACTTGTTATTAGCGATACTCGGTCCCCCCCGCGCACCCTCCTCCTCCTCCTCCTCCTCCTCCTCCTCCTCCTCCTCCTCCTCCTCCAAGTCCAGCCCCTTCCTCTCCTCTTCCCCCCTCGGTGCCGGCAGCAGCCTCCTGTGGCTCCTAATTCATCCTCCGCTGGCCCGTCTGTGCGTGCGCCGCCGCCGCCTCCTCGCCCATCCTTCGGGAGCTCCCTCCGGGCCCGCGCTGCCGCTCAGGCGGCTGCTCCCACACGCGCCGCCGCCGCCGGCTCCCGCCCCTCCCGCCGCCGCCGCCGGGGGACGCCGCGGCCCCGCGCCCGGCCCGCAGGAAGGGCCCGGCGGGGAGGGGGTGCCGGGCCGGCCCGGGACGCCGCGCCGCAGCCGCCGCCGGGGGTGGGGGCGCCGGCTCAGGCGGGCTCCCGGCCCCCCATGGGCAGCGCCGTGCGGCGCCGCCGCGCTCCCCGCCCCGCGGCCGCCGAGGCACCGAGCGACCGCGCCGGAGGACGGCGAAGGGGCGGCGGGGTGGGGGGGGGGGGCGCGAAGCGCTTCACAGGTGGCGGCGAGGCGGCGGCCGGCCGCGCCGGGGAGCTGCCGGTCCAACAAGTCCCGCCGGCCCGGGCGGGCCCATCGCCCGCGCGCAGCGCGCTCCGCAGCCGCGCCGGGGCGGGGGCAGGGCAGCGGCCGCGCGCGGGGCCGGTGCGGCGGCTGTCGTGACGCGGCGGCTGTCGTGACGCAGCGGCGAGCGCACGGCGCTGTCGCGGCCCCGCCGGTTCCCCCGCGGCCCCGCCGGTGCCCCCGCCCGCTGCCCGCCGCGGAGCGCGGCACGGCGAGCGCGGCCCCGCTGCCAGGGCGCCTTCGGGGGCGGCCGGGCCGGGGCTTGCGGGTGGCGGCAGAGGGAGGGGAGGGGAGGGGACGGGAGGGGAGGGGGCCGCGGCCGGGCCGGGGCTTGCAGGAGGCGGCTGAGTTGCAGCAGCAGGTGCCCGGCGATGCCGGGGGGGGGGGGGGGCGGGGGGGGGAAGCTTGGAAACGCGGTGAGGGAGCGGGGAATAAACACCGGGGGAGCGTGGCGCGGGTCTTCCCGCTGAGGGCGTTCTCGGTTTGGCACGGGAAAACGCTGCAAACGCTCCGCAAATTGCCGCACATCCCAAGAACGTTCCTGAAATTAACCCTCGGAAACAGAAGTGGCAATTTGATTTCACGTACTAGAGGGGGAAAAAATGCGGCAAGAAAATCTGGATAGTTGTCTCCTGCTTCCCCCCCCCCCCACACACACACAGATTCCCATTGAAAAGCAGAGGAATTTGTATAGATACATATTTATTTATATATAGATGAAAATCTCCATTTGGCACACGGTCTGCTCACCCGGTTGCCTGCACAAAGTATTATGCAGATCCTCTTGATGTCTTTCCATGGGTAAAACACAACGGCCTACGTGTGCGTGGCATTTCCCCATCTGATCCAGTCACTAGACATGCACGGAGCCACCATGACGAAATAGTAATCTCTTAACCTTTACTGGTAGGAGTTCCCATTTCAGCATCTGCCATGGGTTTGTTTCTTTTTGTTTTCTCCTCAAGTGACCGTATGAGATTTTATGAATTCTCAAAGACTTTTATGGGGCTCTCTAACCCTCTCGCCTCACCTTTTCATGCGGTAACACCACCATTTGTCTAACTTCATGAGTTGCTCACGATGTCTCATGCCAGTCTGTTCCTTCAAGAGAGGGCTTCCTTTTTCAAGGACGGATTAAGAGAGGCCTCTGCATAGAGAAAGCATTAGACAGTAATACGGAGCTATATGCAAGTGAGAAAATACTACATGACCATATCCTGGAGGAAAACTGCCAGTTCCACGGTGCACCTGAAGCAGCCCATTCCCAGGAGGCTGGTGTAAGAGGGAATTAAGTGGAGGATTTCTAGATGCAGAAAATGAGTCAGGTTGAAAAGAAACTGCATGTCACAGCTGTCACATGCAACCCCAGGCTGTGCTGCCACAGCTGCTACTCCCTCCCGTCTTTCATGACCAACCCTCCCCAGAGCTAGAAAGTCACCTGGGCCATGGAGTGTTGTCGCGACAGGATCGCACACCTTGGGACCTGGGCTCAGAACCTGGTCCTGATGGTCATTCGCTCTGCGTTTCTGGGTTGGTGTTCAAGGAGCACCCTTTCCACAGCTGCGCACGTACTTACGCATCCTTTTATCCATCAGCAAACACCAGAAGTGGAACAAGGGCAGGAGCATCGTAACACAGCCACTCCATGTCTGAGCTGCAGAAGTGCCAGGTACTTACAGATGCTCTTACAGCTAATGGAAACCACAAGCCCTTTGCACCTCGAAAGACCTGGGCAATGAACAGCAGTAGCACAGCGTATCCCAGGGAAGGCTTTTGCACGGTGGAGTTTCTGCTGTATTCTGGTGTGCTAGGTAGCAAAGGCTGGGTCTCTGCAGCCATGGCTATGGCATACATCTTCCCTTGCTGTTCTTTGAGAGGGCCCGGAAGATTTGACAGAGGCTGCAGTCTGATAGCCTTAGTTTTCTCACTTTATACATTCAGAAGGAATGAGTTTAAAAGTATTTATTTGACCCTGGGTATCGTTGCAGCAGAGTGCTGCAGACTTTGGTTTCGTGAGCACTCCGCATACGAACGGGACCGTTAGGCACTTCTAAAATAGCATCCCCACAATACTGTACCCACAGATACAAAGGATGGTCATAAAGAAAAATTCAGACTAAAGCAAACCCAGTGCACTGAAGTATATAGACTGTACTTTGAAATAATTTGTTTTGAACGTATTTAGACAACATTTACACACAGATTTGGACAGATTCATTGTGTTCATTTGTAAAAAGCTTTTTTTTTTAAAGTTCTGCTACTCAAAAACTATTCGTAAACCAATGCACACATACCTGAAGAGTTCTAGGTTATAAATTTCACACTATATACCCAGGGGAAAACCTTTCCTGTTATCTGTATAAACAGAACTCCTCTTATGTATACAAACAGGTCTCAGTTCTACAAATATTTATGATGAAACTCACATAGAAAGGTACACTCATTGATATCAGCTGGCGAGACTTACCAGTGAGAAGTTTGCTTAATAGGAATTACCTGCTAAAGACAAAGCATATCTAAAGCAGGTAACTTTGTATTTTGTTCACCGATTCGTAGCTAGAGATACAAATGATAATTGAATGAGTATCACTCAAGTTAAGTACCGTTTGAGCTTGCTTCTTTATGGAGAAGGACAGGCCTGCTTTCTAGTACAGGTTTCATAAAGTGGAGTTTGAAAAAGCACGCCGCAGGTGCGTGCTTCATTTTCTGTGGCAGCAGCTGCACTTCATGTTGCCTTCGGACCAAACAAGGTTTTCCAGCTCTCTTTCCTGGAGAGATTAAGTGTTCAAAAAACGGGCAGATGTGGCACTTTGGGACATGGTTTAGTCCAGTCTACCCTTGATTGGTTTAGAGTGGACGTGGTAATGTTAGGTTAATGGTTGGACTGGATGATCTTAAAGGTCTTTTCCAACCTAAACGATTCTATGATTCTATGATCTCTTCTGAGAAACACAAAACGTACGCAGATTAGTTTTCAGAATAGTTTTCTATTTAATATTTCAACACAAGAGCTCAACATTTACTTCTTTAACTGAATAATATTTACAGAACATAACGAACACTGTGTTTGTCTGGTTTTTTCCTGTTGCCATCATTATAGCAGAGGCCGGGACACAATCATGCCAGCTCGACATAAATCTGGAGGGTTTGGTTCCAGAAAGCAGTATTTTAGCAGCAAGGAAATGACTCCTCTTTATGTAAAACAGTTCCCTCTTGTGGATATTCTGTGTACAGTATCGCAGGCAAAGTATTTCAAATATTCATCAAACCTGGATCTTTGCAATTTAAAAAAAAAAAAACACCATTCAGCAAGGATCTCACCATACAGGACAATCTTGGTTTTAGCAATTAAATATACAAGTAAGGAAGAATGAGCTATTGCATTTAATCAGCTATAATATACCTGCAAAACTGATCACTATCAATAACAAATTATTTAATTAAGTGCAATAAAGGTAACAAAGCTGAAGAAAGTTGCATAACTGTACCTGTTTGAGTCAAGTATAAATCATAGTGGGTTTTTTATTTTGCTTATATGAGAAAACCTTCTGCACATTCCAATAAAGAAAATCATGATTCAAAAAGAAGGAAA
This sequence comes from Pelecanus crispus, assembly GCF_030463565.1. Classification (NCBI taxonomy): domain Eukaryota; kingdom Metazoa; phylum Chordata; class Aves; order Pelecaniformes; family Pelecanidae; genus Pelecanus; species Pelecanus crispus. The sequence continues at coordinate 27,246,777 of NC_134652.1, forward strand.
CCACACACTATATAAATAAAGGAGACAATAACAGCAAAACAGTCGGGGTTTCCAAGGGTCTAGGTACTAAGTACTGAAGACAGAGAAACTCTTTGGAATGATAAATCTTTCAGTTAAAACTGAAGAGTCCAAGCAAGTAAGTGGCACAGCTTCGCTGGTGACAAAATATTGCACCAGGGATTAATTTGGCATGACAGTTTAAAAAAACATATGAATGGAGTAACAGTATAAGATTTATATGTTATCTAAACAATGACTACATTAAACAAAGTATATTTTTTTTTCTTAAGAAATGAAATGTGAGACAATAAACATGTACTCCCCAGTTTTGCCAGAAGGCATTTGGTCTAACTGAGTCTGGGGAAATGATAGAAAACAATTGCTTGTAATTATCTTGAGCAAAATTATATTAAAAAAAGGCCAAAAGCCTTTATGTACCAATATACCATAAACTGGTTGGCCACAATTTGTTTGTTTAATGGTTATATATAAAACCTTTCCATTTGATTAAAGGTACAGAGTAAATGTTGAACAAGGAGCTTAAGGTTCTCTAAAGGTAAATACTTTTCCAAGTTAAAAAGTCAAAGTTCTAACAATTAGGCACGCATTTCTTCTCTGCAACACCAGGCTGCAGGTTCCTATGTGAACAATGTATATTATAGCATGTGCTGTTGTTACCTCGTGTGATCGTTTAACCAGCACAAATAATTACTGTTTGTGACCAACAGCCTCCTCCTTTACATTTTTGTTGTCCCCTTAGAACATGCTGTTGGCTTTTATGTAACGCCAGTAGCTGTGGCAGAGCAAGAACTTACACACAGAAGTACAATAAAATAATAATAAAAATCGTTTACTAGTCAAGGGGCTAGATTCGTATTCCTGAGGTCTGTGAGGCATTTGGTATTGACTTCAAATGATGGAGACACAATATCAGCCAGACTTTACGTATAATCACAGATGTCTTGCGTGATTAACTCTGAGCCTCGCTTTAATACTCTTCCTCACTATTCCTACGTTGTCCTGGGAGAAGAGTGAAAAATAATACAGTTGTAGTGATTAGATGGGTATAGGAAACAAAATTGTATCATGAAATAATTCTGAGAGATTTTTGTTTTCATGCAAAATGCCTGCTCTCCGAGACCCTGAGGAAGATCCCATGCTGATGTAAAACACGCATAAGCATGGATCTGCTGTCCGTGTCTTAAAGACTCTAAAGAGGAAATATTTGCAAGAGTTGATACTAATATGCATACAAAACTTGCCTGGCTGCATATAACCATATATTTGCATATGACAAATTATTATCTTTAGCATTTGTTCTTTTCATAGAATTTAGTCACCTATTTCAAGGCATATTAATTGAAAATGCTGTTTCGCTTAGTCTGAATCTACCCAATCCCTGGTCCAAGACTGAAGTACATATTTAGCATGATAATATATTGCACTCTATAACACCTTCTTATCAAAGCACTTTGCAAATACAAACACATTCAGCTTCATCACATCTCTCTGTAACAGTATACGTGAACGCTATTCTTGGCAGCGAGGTTACGTAACGATTTCCTTGAATTAGTTAAAACTTTCGTATTGAGATCTATTTTGGCACTTAACCCGGGCAAAATCCTCCAGCTGGCAGGACAAAGACATATCTCAGCAGAATGCTTTAATGGGTCATTCAGTCATTCAGAGCGATCATCTCCAGAGTACTGGAACCCTCGCACTGAATCCAGCCAAATAAAATATTAAAGAAAATCCCTTGTTCACGTTAATCCATACAGTATGAACAGAAATATAATACAAATTAGTATTGCAAACATAGAGTATTTTCCTTGGATTTTTTTTTTTATAAAGCAATTCTTGAATATCCTTGTATTTAGTTTAATAGTTAGACCTAACCGTACTTCCTTGTCCTCATTTTCCTCTTTCCACTTTCCTTGTCCTCTTTTTCCTCATTTCCTCAGGACCAAATGCCCTGAATCACACAGTGTTTGGTTAGATGTGATATTTCTTGCCAGGAGGACCATTTCTTATTGGAAAATGAGTATGGTTTATGCATTAATGGAACGTTAAGGAGACATCTGAAAAAAGGTGACAGCAGAAATGATGACTTCAGGAGTGATATTAATTAAACCATATTATATCCTCTGAGGTCTGTAAGTACATTTAATAAATATCAATCCACACACTTAAAAGCACTCTTGACTCCTGCGAATCGGAGGCTGTTTATTACTGTTTGTACTAATGATTTTTCCTTCCAGTCAGGAGTTTTGCCACAGGCGAGAAGTCGGAGGTATTCTGAAGACAGAATTGTAGCAACTGCTGTTAAAACACAGGTAGGCTAACAAAGGAGATACAGAAATCGCAGTTAAACAATGCATCAAAACAATACCCAAAACAAATAAAAAAAGACCTTGAAAATGTCTCTCTCAAGCCATTAGTTCCCCTTTTTTTGAGTGGCCCTTGACATCCATCCAAACCATAGAGAGAAGCAGCGAACCCTTCACCCTGTACTGAATGATAATGAGAGAACAACAGAGAAATAAGTTATGTGAAATGGTGCACAAAGAGCCACCCCAGAAACAGAGTAAAAAAACCTCTAACTGCTTTGTGTTGATTTTGTTGGGTTGTATCAAATCAGGCCAGCACCATCGCCCTGCAAACATGCTGGTGCAATGCCAGGGCTTCCTTCTGCACCACTTTGCAACTTTGTTTTGTGGAAGCAGTTCTTTGTTAAATATCGGCATCCTTTGGTCCTTCCAGATAGACCCAGAAAGTTCTAATGGAGTAATACAGCAAACATTATAGTAGTACAGCAAATATTTAAGGCCTCTGTGTGCCACTATCATGAAAACAGAAAGCAGCGTGAGTGTGTCTCCCATGCCTTTGTACAGTTTCCAACAGCGGCGTTCCCACTGTGGCTATGACTGCTAGCTACAAACAAAGCATTCCAGAACTACTCAGGTATTGCCATAGCGATCGCAAAGACCAATGCTTTTTTTTTTTTTTTTAATGTAATTAATTTGGAGAACTAAATGGTTATTGTCTCATCTTTTAACATTTTTTGATTCATTTTACTTGATATCTTGCATACTGGAAATGCATAGGCCAGGTAGCTTTATTTAATTGCTTCTAGAAACCATTTGGCGCTGACTCTAGACCCTTCTAAGACATGCCTAAAGGAAAGGGAGGAAAAAGAAGGTTCATTGTAAAATGTGATACATCTAAAGATGCCTGGGCGATTCTCTTCTAAAGATTGTGTTGTGCAATTCTCTTTTAAGTCCAGCAGCCAACTCTGCCACGTGGCACTGGCAGAGAGGCGCTGCTGTCAGAATCAGAGCCCCTACAATGGAAGCACTGCCGTTCATTCCTGAAACCAGCCACCAGCTTTCATGTACTGTAGGGCTCCAAAGTCTGTGGTGTACAATTTAAAAAATTACTTGGGGACCAAAGTAATTGTAGCGGGACTGTACCGCTGCTCTCCTCCAATTAGGCCAATGGCAGTTTTCGTAAGTCAGCTAATTATGAAGAACAAAGAAAAATGTGAAAATGTATGTGTCCTGAACCCAGCCACTGAGAAAAACAACTCTGAACACCAGCTAATTTAACGTCCACCAGGTGTAAATCCGCTTAACGCTGAAAAATCAGACATCAGGCATACTAAAACCATAAAGGGGAGACCATATGTTTACAAGCAGCCACTCCATTTATTTGCAGCTGATTGTGACACTTACACTTTGTTCTCCCCAGGATATATTCGCATTTAGGAACCTGGCGTTTATTTTTGACAACCACCTCAACGCCATTTCAGGAAGAGCAGTATTTGCAATGATCTGCTTTGCTTTCCTGTCTCTCACACTTGTCTGGAACTGAATAGCTGAGAACTGGAAATTGGCAACTGAAAATAAATTGGAACAGAAATAAATCAGGCCCACTTTCATTATTGACCATCAGCCCATACAGTAAGGTTTGAAAAGCTGAATCTCAGCATAATCAGAAGGCGCTCTTTCTCATCCCACTATGTCAGCGCATATCCACCAAAGAGTTTTTCCAGTAGGAGGAAGAGATAAAATCCAGTTAATGCACAGTCCTGCAAAATGCTGAGCATTCCTGCTTTGATCCAGCAAAGCGTTTAAACAGGTGTCTAATGTTATGCACAAGTAATCTTACGGAATCCTGTAACCGAGTCACATGTTTAAAATTAAGCATGTGTTTTAGGTCCAGGGTGAGAAGGCTCAGCACCTTGTATGATTAAGTGACTAGTAAGCTGAAGGGGTTGTGTAGGAGTCATGTCCTTAATTGCTTGCTGACTTCATCAGCTCTTGTATCTTACTGTGGTTGTGTTTGCTAGCGTGCAATATAAAGGTGACCTTTAATTCCAGAATGAATATAGCTTTATGATCCCCTTTCCTACTTGGAACTATATGTTCTGCAATTAACAACATAATGAAATAATAATACCCAACTTGGTCACAATTTTGGAAGGATCAGTGATTCACTAACATTATTTTTTCTATTCCTGATAAAAGATGAACCTCTGGAATACTATTCTAAAGACATAATATTCTGTTTTCTCACTGATAGATCCAAATATGTCCTCTCACAAGTCAATGGTGCTGCTAAGTACCAAATATATACCAGTAGTCACAGATACGTGTCAAATGTCGGAGCTCTGCTAATGCAGCAGTCTTATATGCGGTCCTAAGCCTGCAGCAGGCTATAAAACAGAATACTCTCGGGCTGAATTCAAACTAATTGAAGTCAAGGCCACAATGAGTGGCTGCCTCAAAAAGGCAGTATTTTCCAACAGAGCTTATAATTTTTTTTCCTGTGCTAAATTCAACGGAATATTGGGATATTTAATGGCAACCAACAAAATGAAACTCCAGTTATGACCTTCAGCTGCAGACTGTGGGCAATATAATAATGGTGGAATGAAGCTTTATTAACTGAATACTCTCATATGTGCATCTACTCATATCCGTGGCTTTAATTTAATCTGATCTGTGGGCAGATGTTAATTTCTGTTTCCTGACATAAGCAAATTGTAATTCAACCTATGGTCAGAACTTAAGTTATTTGGGAAGAGGCATGGATTGTTTGTGTCTTATGCAGCGGGTGCAGTTTTGCCTTTGAATACAACTCTGTAGCTGCATCAGTGAAAGGTACATGTGGATATCTAATAATAATTTACATGTGCATATCTAATAATAGTTAGACACAGGCTAATTTGTAATCAGTGTAGCAGTATCTTTGGGGAAAAGCATAATAAAGCATCTATTTTCATAAATGTTCACAGGTGGATATCCTGCAGATAATTTTTAATTATTAATTAACAGGGAGTTTTAGGCAATGGAATACTAAATTGTATTTAGATGTGAGACATATTAATCACAAACCTTCCACCTAGTCGCTATCTCAGTCAAGTCTCATTCAAAGTCTCTGACAATAAATTCTTGTGTATTATATTACCTTATCTCACACAACAGGTTTTCTCAGCGACTCCTTGACTAGAAGGAAGTTCACTGCTATACATGTGATAATACATTATTGCTCATCTAACCTCAGTATGTGAGAAACAAATATATATAGCCTATTGACAACTGTTGTAGTTAGAATACTTTTAATTTTTGCATAGTGGCTTTTTTGCAAGTTTTATGGTAGTTGAACATCATCTGTTTTTCATAAATTGCTATTGCTAAATGCATATTATAAAGTATTACTTAGCATTATCAACATTTACTAAGCTTGTAATCAAGATTTTTTTCTTTTTTCCTCTGAATTTCCACAATGTTGTATTTCAAGTGTTTTCTTTTTGTATCAAGAAATGTGTAACCTAGAAATTTTAAGGTCTATAAACTGATGAAGCTCTATAAGCATCTATGTCTCTTAGGATCAAGACAGGTGAAATGCAAAGATGTGTAAGGTGTTTATCACCCACAATTAAAAAGACAACATTTTAAGCGCTAGAGAACCCTACAGCCATGCTAAGATTCTGTAATATAGAATCATCAGTACTTCGGTGGTCTGAGTGTGGTCCTGGAGGAGCTCTAGCGGTGTGATATTCATTCTAATTTAAACCAAGAAAAAATAAATTAGAATTTCAGAGATGCTTATACTCACTCCCATAGACAAAACAGGCTCACTACTAACTTGCTTTCCCAGAAAGTCACCTTCCTTATCTAAAAAAGAAGTTCATAAAACACTTTCTCTTTTGTTTGTGGAAAGATTCAGCTATTTAGAGACAAACAGGTAATCATGAGCAAATTATTTACTAACTGCAACAGAGCAATAGGACACTGAGAGTTTGTCAAGGGCCGGTTAACATCAATATAAATAAACACTGTTTTAATAGTATTTATACGATACACTTCCTTCATTGTGCATCAGGTTAGTGCCCTTTAAGTGACAGGCACTGTCAACTAATTAGGGTGTGTTTAAATCCTGATTGATGTGTCAATGCAACACACTTCTGTGTGCATTGCAAGAATCACAAAGTAAAAGGTTTAACCAGTTTTTTTATTACTATCAAGTTTTTTTTTTAAAAAAGAGCATTTCTACTTCCTTTTTTCCCAGATGGTACAGTAACTGCTTTCTAACACCAACTAAAACATACAGCCAACCTTCTTCCGTGGTTTACCTTCCCTTTTGCAAAAGAATTCCTGCCTTCCAGACTCTAATAAATTCACTATTAGCCATTTTGAAACATGGAGTGTCATCTCTCCCGTCTTCTCTGGATCACTATCAGGTTTCAGGAAATACTAAAGGTAGAGCTATTTCTTCTTTGGACAATCAGATCAGATTTGCTTTACCTTCTTCAGCTTGCTCCAACTTCTTCAAAACTCCCATGTTACCTGGGTGTCACCTTAGACTGATACTTCAGCAGTACAGAAACATCTTTTCTTATCATCCCGGTCTAAGTATAATAAAAATATCCCAGTTCTGTAGCTTGTTAAACTCTCCTAGGTGAAGGATGAGATCCTTATGATCTTAAGATACTGAGGATAAAATGACTCATACTGAGGATAACCTGTGTGTTAGGAGTCAGTGCTTTTCAATGCTTCTGCAACGTGAGAGCAGACAGTTCTAGCCTTGGCCCTACTGAGCGGGAACACACCAGGCAACATCCAAGCAGGGCCACCATGGCGGAAACGGAGACTGAAGGCAAAAAGGTATTCGAGTCCGAGATAAGTTTTTCAAGTAGCTGGTTACAAAGGAAATGCAAGGTGCAGGTTCAGTTATATCCAGATTTTTTTTTTTTTTTTTTCAGTAACAGTTTGAATATTCAGACTGGCTTCCTGTTAAACTTAGATCTGTTGGATGTGGGTCAATGCACTCACACTTCCCGTTATATTTGCCTCTCGATGCCCAGTATCTCCTGTATAATGTGTATGTGTTCTTGAAAACTAGACAGAGGCGTTTAAATCTCTTCTAAACTGGGCAACATAACTATTACTAGAAAGTACTACAGATGGCTGACTAATTGAACCATGGAAAGCATTATCACACCATTTCGCAATTTAGAGCTTATTATTCATTTGAGTTCAATCTCATTTCATTACTGTTATAATTCCATACAAAATTAAAGTGAGTTTCAAATTTACACACCTGCGTGGGGTGATTTTGCAGTCTTCTGATCTACACCTCATTTCCAGCCAGTCCTACCAGACCACTGGAAACGATTATTTATTTATTTGCTTATTTTCTGAGGGTTTGGGATTGTACCTTAGTTATTAGAGCAGAAACCCTGAAGCGAAGACGCACATGCAGCCTTGGCTCTGTGACCTTGAGCAAGTCACATGCACTCCATGGGTTTCATGTTTACTTCTGTGCAAAGGGTATCGTGGGGGTTAATATTTCTACCGTGCTTTTAGAGCTTTAGATGAAAGGCACTGTAAAAGCTCAAAGCACGACTTATTAATAATATATATATACACACATACTTTTCCAGTTTATGTCTCAGGTATCCAGCACGGGGATTTGTATTTCCACAAAGCTGTGGGTCTTCTCCAATAAAACAGACTACAGCAGCTACTTATTTAAAGTTCTTTTGCACCAGATTAACTGAATGCCTGAGAGAATGATACTAGGTCACCTTCTTAAAATGGTCTGAATACCAGCAGAAGATTAAGAAATGGTGGGAGTGACTATATTTTGTTACAAGCAAAGTGTATATGAGCAAAGTGACATTCAGTGACAGATTGCATTGCATTATGATAGACTAAAAATGGCAGAGAGACTCAGTCCTTTGGAATAATAACCCTTGAAGATTTTCCATTTTGATAATTGGTTGATTGACAGGCAGGTTACAATAAGAAAATGGCTATGACTTTTAGTTATGGAAAATGCTGTGTTGTGATCTAACAGTTCCACCCTTACAACAGTGGCGTTACGATCTGCAGCTCTGCTGGTTTTCATCAATCCTGGATCATTCTTTAAAAAATTATCTAATTCTTAACTTTGCCAGCAGTGGCACAAAAGCAGCTCTAACCAAATACTCATAATACCAGATCATACGTGATATAGGCACATGAGTTACCTTTCATCTGGCCAGGATACTTAACAGTGCCACCCTATAATTAACTGTTGGCGTGACTTTATTTAAGATCATGTGCGTTAAAATATAGTTGGAGTTCCGAGGTTCTCAAGGCCTTAATACCATCCATTTATGCAGCTTGTCTTTCCTCCTGCAGTATCGTAATGCGGAACTCGAGTGTGTGGGTTACTTTAATAGCATTTATGGAAACATGCATCAGAGAGCAGCCTTTTGTGCAGTATTAGTGTAGGTGAAACAAGGAGAGGAATCGAAAATACCCAGGAGCAGACATGCTAGTGGCAGCTTTAGTAGTAGGGAAACAAACGTGAGACAATACAGTCCAAAGAAAGACAGGCTGAAAAGACAAAAATCTTCACTGAGTTTTTATGTTTGTACGGCAGGTTAATTTTCCGTATTTTTTGCCTGGTTTCCTACAAGCACAAAAATGTTTGCAAAGTATAATCTCAAGGGTTTCTCTAGACAAGGTTAAGCAAGTACCAGTTTGTTGATAATGTATCATCTGAGTGATGTGTCTAACTGATATAGCATAAGTGATATTACTGGATTATTAGGCATGAAAATTTGCACTCTGTATTAAATTTCTAATATGCTTGTGTGTGTATTTTATGGGTTTTTTTTTTTTAATGAAAGACATGAATGCAATTAAATCTTCACTTAATGTGTTGCAGTTTTAATATATTACAGGATCAATTTCCAGCATTATATTTCACACCAAATGACAGCTCTTTTTTTTTTTGCTTTTTTTTTTTTTTTTATTTGGCTTTTGTGAAAGAAAGATGAGGGGTGAGAATAAACTTTGTAACTGGCCAACATCAATGTAGAAAGGGAAATATTTTTTCTCCAGGCCTAGTAACATCCAGCTGAGAAGGACATCTACTTCGTCGGTATACCATGAGCTAAGTCAGTCAGTCACTGGCAGCTAAAAACCAGGTCACAGTGGTCTACAGCGATCCTGCTGCCGGATCGTATTCTCTACCAGAGAATGTACGTGGACAAAGGTGCAAATTGCATCAGCTGCAACAGCTGGGTGAAATAAGATTTAACTGCTTATTGGAACCAGATGGTGGGCTATTAGAAATAGTCTAAAGCTGCCCTGGAGGAGCAGGAACAGGCTTGAGAGATGCTGCAGCAGGCAGGAACTGAAAGCATTAGTGTAAAGACTCTGTAGGATGAACATGTTGAGGCACTCGTTCCTAATGTCTCCCTACCTCTATTATAAATTTTAAGGGCCGTGAGCAGAGGAGAAAGATACAAATTATAGAGACAGATGGAGAGTCAGTGAGGCATAGAAATACAGGTACTATATGAACAGATGGAGTGAGAGGAAAAATAGGAAAGGAAGAGTGCTAAGTCTGACAGCCAGTGGACTCTGCCTATCTCTGGATGCACAAAATTCCGCAGGTGTATAACAGTTCAGTCTTGGAGGGGGATTCGGAAATTAATTACACCACTTTTTTCAGAAAGCTCATTCCTTCCCACAAGGGACACTAGTTTCTTCCTTCCCCTACATGCATTAAAACAAGTTGACTTGTCCTTGAATACATCTGACTGCAAGAAGTTTTTTTAAAAAGTTATGTTGTGGCAGGGCAGAACTAAATCAATGTCACTAACTAAGAGCCCTTATCTCCTTAATACCATGGCAATGCCTTTTTCCTAACTCTAGACCACATTAATTTACAGATCGATGTTAAACACAATGGCAAAGCTGGAATGCTCTTGCTTTCAATCCCAAGGCTGATAGTATCACTGTCCTAAAAGATGGTGCCAGTAGAGGTATTCAATTTGTTTAACTGTCTGATAAACTTAGACTGCATTCACCAAATACCAAATCCAACATCATCTTCCCATTACACAGCAAAGCACAATCTCACTGTCTGACGCTAATTACATCCATTTCCCTTTTGTAGTAAAAGGACAAAAGACAGCTGTTATTCATCCCTAAAAGAGTTGTTTGATGACTTAGAAAGCTGTGGGGTAACTCTTAAATTCAAAATTGGAGTTCATTTCCTCTCTACCTTTGCTGATTCAGCACAGGGAAACGTGGTGAATGACAACATTCTGTAGCAGAACAGGCTCTGTGAAACCTGCAAGGTTTAGCCTAACAGGAGTCCTCACTGGTAGCGGTCTGGGGTTGAGAACTAGGTTGGCTGGAAATCTTCCAATTGACAGATTCAAAAGTTATACCCACCATGCCCCAGCCTAGCTGGGGAGGCAGCCTCTCATCAGCAGCTGGACGCAGGGTTGAGGCCTTTAACATCTGAGAATCTGTGATTAACCATTTGACTCTGATTAAAATGCACTCAGGCCTGCCATCCTGAGGGCTCGGTTCTGAAATACCCAGTTTGGAAGAATTTACATTTGTAAACGAACATGGCATTTCCTTCCATTTATCATTATGCTTTCTTCCATTACCTTTTGGAAAATGAGGACTTAGTATTCTGGGCATTACTTGCTGGATATCATTGATCACAAAGCTCTCACCTTCTCTATTTTTGAAGAGAGTCTCTGGTTCTTTCCTGCAGCAGCATGTCTATTTGAAAAATAGGATTGCTAGGAAAGATTATTTATCATTTTCTCATTAAATCCAGAAGTTAGAAGGGAAAATATCTGTTAGGTCAAGCAGTCTTTCCTCTTTCAAGAACAAGACTTCTCCCTTTCACACATTTTACTATGTAAGCTTTGCAGGACGTACATACTTTGGCTTGGTTGAGAGCATCCTCTGTGGGAGGAATGGGTTCCATTTTGAAAGATTAATTCTAGAGCTCCAACAGAGACATTGGAGTCTGGGTTCACAATTTCAACTTTCATGTCTTGTCCACAGCAACTCTTTCATGCAAGCCCCAGATACCACCCTAAACACTGACATTAAACAATGTCAATGCTCAAGCCTTTTCTGGCTTGTGATCAGAATGAACGTGAATGTACGCAAATGCAGCGGAATAGACTGGGATCCCTAAGTGGCATCCTCATGGGTGCCATCACACGCATTTCCTGCGTGGTTTTTTTGGTCACTCTGTATAATCCTGTGCTTAGCCTTTGATTCTGTTTTGTTATCTCAGTTGAGTTAACTTTAGCTATCACTGACTTACATCAGTATTTCGTCATAAAATCAGAATGATATCACAAAGCTCTGCCAGCTGGCTGAGGAACAAAGTTGAATGCTTATTAGATTTTCAAGGCAATATGCAACAGACTACCATTTTAGTAGATTTATGCAAGTCATGTAGCCCTACTACAATAAGATGTCTCAAACTATTAGCTTTGGGAACACTGCAGGATAAGGCATACATTAAGCAGATTAAAAACAAATAGGAGGTGCCAAAAGACAGTAGCAGCCATTAAAGGAAGGATCACGAGATCTGTTGGACAGAGTCAACACTCTTAACGTGGAATCACTCTTGTGCAAAATTGAGCGTTTGAGCCTGCTGCAGTGATACTCAGAGCAGCAGCAAGAAGAAAACTGTCACTGGCTACCTTGAGAACCAGCAAATAATTCAACGCAAGCAACCAACAGTACCACAGAGCACTCCTGTCCTGAAGAGGCCTTTCTACCTAAGTATCTCAAAGACATTTGTATACTGAGGTAGTAAAATAACAGGTCCTGACAATCTGCACAATTATTGTTTTTACAGTTGCAAAATCCTTTTTTGCTTGGCTAATATATTTAAAGGAATTTATTCTTTGTCTTGTCCAATACCTGCAAGAGCTAAAATCTCAGTCAGACAAAAAATTGACTTTCAATATTAACTCAATTATCAGAAAAGGTTCCTATAGATAGGAGAAAAGAGACTTTACCATCTAACCTGTTTTTAAAAAAAAGTGGTTTGGCCTGATTCCAGATGCTTGTTCTTATATGATCCAAGAAGCAAAGGGAGTAAACTCACAGGAACAAAATTGTTCAGAAATTTTTTGCACTCATGTGCAAATACACACAAGAAAATGTAACAAGTCTACAGTCGCTAGCATGACAGATGCACCCAAGGTCTTGCTGACATTGGCAGCCTTACAGGGCAATCTGTGTATAAGGACAACATGTTCTTGAGCAATTCCTCCTAACGAGGTAGGCATACAGATTAGTTCCTTTAATACCTCTGGCATAAAGTCTTGTCTAAGTCAGTCTTTTTTTGCTTATGAACTGAGCACTGCAGAATCATTGGAGGACAATAAATAATAATAATAATAATAATAATAATAATAATAATAATAATAATAATAATAATAATAATAATAATAATATTGGTAGCAGGTTGATGACAGGCCCTGAAATAGATCCCTGGAATCTTCCTGTCCATATAATATTTTTTTTTTCCCCCCCAACTGGAGACAAAGCAGCTTAATACAAGACTCAAAAAAGCCCATATCATTTTACCATTTTCCATGAGCATGAAATTGCAAAGGGGAAAACAGACAGACTGTGAAAAGTAGTCTAAAAACTATGATAATTTAAGCATGCTGTATAAAACATTGAAACATGCATCTGCCACTTTTAGGAAGGGATGTTCACTAGAAAAACTTATTTAATTCCAGGCCTGCCCATTGTTTACATATTTAATCAAAGCAAATGATGCATTTATTTCAGTAGGTAAAATTAATAACGTATTGGACTACATGAAAACAAGGACACACTAAACATCCTTCATTTACTTAAGAACTGGTTGAATGCATAAAAGCTGATACGTCATCAGAAATAACATAATCCTGTATTAAAGGATGTGGGGCAAATAGCCTCTTTCATGATACTATGACAGCAGTGGAAACTGCAAGTCCTGTTGAACAACCCCAAGAGGAAGAGCCATGCAATATGAAAGACGTGGGTTTTGAGCATCTCCTATCCTGCTTACAGTGGCACAATGAAGCAAGCTCATGGGAACCCCTGACTACAAATTCAAGGAAAGCTGGGGCAATTTTTTCCACTATAAAAGACTTAAAATGCTTTCTGGGTCATGATTAATGCAGCCTTCATCCCCAGGGTTCTTACACATGCTTCTTATCTCTGTTTTTGTGAATGGAACAACTACCCAAGAAAATGACACCTACTTCTCTCTTCCCCTCCTTTCCCCTCAAAAGCTCCTATTAACCTTAGCAGTTCTTTATCCTATCAATATATAGCTGAAACCTTTCCAGATTGAACACTGCATTCTTCTAGCACTACACTTTTTTGGCCAAGTGAGCTCATGAAGTGTGAATTGCTGGCATGGAAGGTGCTGTTTCATACTTAATTGTAGTAATTTCCATTAAAACAAGAAGTTTTGGGGTTTTTTAAAAAAAGTCATTTAATACTTCCCTTAAGGGTTCTCTCTGAGTGTGTACATCCCTGACACACAATGATATAGGTGAGGATTTCTTCCTAGAATCTTGATTGAAAAGATGCATTAAACATACCTACATAGACAGTATAGCTAGGTAAGTTATCTGTATTATTATGGGACTACATCAGGTCCTAATCAGGATCAGTCTCATTGTACTGGGTGCTCTATTTTGCATCTCCTTTTCTTTATACAAGGTTACTTAATAAAGTGGATACCTTGAAAATAACCCGATGAAATAGAGAAAAGTCATATAGCTTTGTAACCATTTGTAACATTTTCTATGATGTTTGTTATTGTGGTATCTGTGTTATACCTTTCATAAACAGTTAAGGTACAGGCTTTCATTTGTCTGCAGTGTTTGTAGTCATTTATATACTGACAATGAGTTTAAAATGAACCTGATATGGTAGCATTATTTTCACCAGTGGCAATAAAAGTGACACCTGAAAAGGTAGTTCTGCTTCATCTAGCCTTCTAAATAATTAATTGAATAAGGAAGAATAACCATCCCCATTGTACAGACCAAGAACTCAGCCAGAGAGATGATGTTACATGACCAAAGCATCCTTGTAAGGCAAAATTAAAACCAGAAACAGAAGAAATGAGCCTATGTACAACTGCAATGCTTGTGCAATTCTATCAAAACAGAGTCTAGAGTGTGGATATCAGCCACAGAGGAAAAAGACTGGCAGAGGTATGCTTACCCAAAAACTTTCTGGAACTCAGTTCCACCTAACAAATACGTACTGTAGTAATGCAGAGGATCTTCTGTGTTTTGGCACCAGAACAGGATGTGGAGACCTCAGGTCAGCCTTTTCATTTTCAAGCATCCTGGAAAAGTACAGCTCAATTATGAGGGAATTGATGGTCAAATTTTGTTCTTTATTTTGGTAATTTTACTTGCTAATAACAGTAAAGATAATGGTTATCTTTCAGCAGCATAGAGTAAAACCTGGCATCTCTTTTCATAATGTGCAGCAGAATCAGCTCAGCTGTATTAAGGTTATTCTTTCCACAACTCATGAATCAGCCATTCATATTTTCATAATGTCATATGAATTAAAGGATCATAATTTTAGTTGTTATTGTTAGCAGTTGTTTCCTTTTCAGGACCCATTGCATCCAGCTCAGAACTTCACTATGTTACAGTTTCTTTGAAGACAATCCTTCCACATGTGTCTCCTTCCACCTAATAATAATCATTGGTTTAGTTTGATCCTTCAGCCACATTTCTGAATGAATGGGAGAGCCCCCATTGGGATGATCCACATTATCACTACAATGACTTAAATTGTGTTATCCATCCGCTTCTCGGCATTAAGACAGGCATTACCATGTGCTCGGGGCAGCCATATGGGTAACAGGATCAACGAGGTATTTCGATCTATGTAACATGAATAGGCTTCACCAAAATGAGAGAAATGCCAGAGTTATGAAAAGCAGAGCATAGATGTCATGTTTATTTTGTGCTTCAGACTCATTAGCTCTAATTAGCTGTCAAGCCAATTAGCCTGAACAGACATGCCAAAATCCTCCTTGTAAGACCAGCTCCAGTATGTGAGCCAGAGACTGGGGAACTCCACAGCCGCTCAGTGCTGCCAGTCCCTTTCACCTCCTTAGCGCAGCAGCAGGAACAGTAACCTGAACACCCGTTTTTGCAAATGGATGAGGAAAGGATACAGCATATAGCAATGACAACTTGAACTTCATGTAATACAGAGAGAGCCTTTGCTGAGTCAGCCTCACTGATCTGCAAACTGCTATATATCGCGTTTCCTTTTATTACCTCCTATTCATTGCAATTCATCCCAGTAGCTAAAGGGAAGGGACAGAATTTGCCCTGCATTTATTCTTCAGCCGAGAACAAGCACAGGGTTTATGTTTCCCTTAAACCCTCAAAACAAGGATTAAGTGTGACTTGACTGCTGTTGGCCCAGCCAGCTCTTTTAGAGAGAGGTGTGAAATTCATCTAGTCTGATCATAGCAAAAATATTTTAGTCTCCTTTTCCAACTGGTATTAAAACTAACTTCTGCAGAATGAACCTTTTGCAGGAACAGCTGCAGTAGCAGTAGGTGGGGAGACAGGAGGAGAACCCTTGAATTTTACAAGCTGTTTTAAGCTCTCTTGAGGCTTAGAACTGTTTTAGGGTGATTGTGTTTGTCCCATTTTTAAAGCTGCTCCATTTTTTGGCCTTTATTAGATTTTTGTGTTGTGCATTTTGTTAAATTTATATGTATTATGACTGTATTTCAATTATATTCCCCTTCCTGAAAAACTAAAATTCTAAAATGAAAATTATTAACTCTGCACTATTATGTTAAGTATAACATCTTTCTAAATAAGGCTGTTGTACTCAGTTATTTATCACATCATAGTAGAAGCAGCTAATCATATCTTTTGCAGGGTATGAGCATACAAATATGCTTTTTTAGATGGTGCTTGTTTATTCCCTAAAGTTGGAGGCTAGGTGTTGAAGTCTTCATTTAATGTTTCAGGTAAAATTAGAACAGTAACATATATATCCCTGAAGATTAAAAGTAACCGCCTAAAAATGACTCAAGGGGAAGTTGCTATGACAATGGCTTCTGAACAGAGTAAAAAATTTTTAAAAACCCACTTGCTTATCAGAAGGAAAGTACGACACAGGAGTTGAGGTCATTCTGAAATCACAGCTTTCAATCAGTCTCCCTGCACTAGAGCATTCAGTAAAGCTCTAACAGAGCTTTTTTGAATCCAAGCCTCACTGTGACACCCAACATCTGTAGAAAAGTATGAGAAATTCTGGCTCGCTCACAGCTGGAAAATAATGAGACAGCTAGGTAACCAACACAAAACGACAGAACCAAGCACAAGCTAAGTAGTTAAGAATGCCAATTCTCAATTCCATTCATAGATACTCAATTCGAGCATCTTTCTATGCTGCACTGGCATATTTTACTACGTAGAAAAGGTACACACATGCTGTGCTACACCCGTTACTGAAGCAAGTCAACTGTCCATGTCAGGGCTCCGCTAACATCTCACCAGCGTGACACGCCTGGTATGCATCACTCCGAACATGAGCTGTTAATTGCCACAGTGCAAGATTTCCCTTGGAGGAGAATTCCCATGGTGAGATTTGTCTGCAGAGCCTATTCTGTGCTACTTAAGAGACAGCTGTTACAGCAGATGAAAAAATCCGAAAACAAATTGAGACAAGCATGGCTTTGATATGTGGAACTGCTGGTTTAGAAATGCCAAGAGGTTTACATTACATCACGGCTCTAGAGGTGGAGTTCCTACAAGACTTCAAGGTTGGCACGTATGTTTTTAATGAAGGTAAATTGTGTCACCAAAAATATCAGTTTATGAAGGTAAACAACATGCTGTCTTTGGTCACCATCTGAAATGGGGACAGAGACTCTACAGATTTAACATTAAAAATTACTACAAGGTTTCCCAGAGTGACTTTGGATGCCTTCACTTCAGGATGCCAGATCTGAGACACTATTAGAGAGGACTGCTCTTCCAGTAAATTCCTCTGAAATCAGTTCAAGGGGTCTTGTACTAAATGCCCAAAATAAGAAGCAGCCCAATTGATTGGTCGTTTCTAGATTTCTTGACTTTTATCATTACCGATTCGTGCATTTTCTTTTTGGAGTAGAGAAGTTAACATATTTCTACTAGAAAGAATATCCAGTTGAGGCACTGGGCCATCAACACATTCCCTACAGGCAAGATCTTCTGTCTGCTTCAGCCATACAGAATTAAATTTTGTAATAATAAGCATAAAGATGGTAATATATCTTAGCTGACTGAGTTTAAAAAAAAAAAAATCTGAAATGACATCATGTTATTCCAAGAAAGTGAGACTATCAAATTACAGCCTGTCTGCTGAAAAATAAAAAATCATGTAGTTAAATATAATATATTCTACCACACAAAAGCCATTTATAACTATTAAGCTATGACATGGTATTTTTTTTAATAAGAGTTATGCTTCTACTAAGTTTGTCATCAATTCTTTGTTGCAACTTACCTTTAAATTTCGATATAGAAGTTCAGATTAAGCTTAATATGAAATCAAGATAAATATTCATGTATTTTGAATATGTCAATAACTAAAAATTACATTCAGCTACTGAAAGGCTCTCTACATCAACACCATTTTTACCACCTTTTCAATAAATTAAAAATGGTACATGGTGGATATTCACCTCTGTACAAAGTACCTTCTAACAAGTGGATAATTTTTTTATAATTTTTAGTAAAAAACCACAACATTTTCTCTTGGAATTTCTATAGATCAATTGATTTTGACAGCGAATTTGTTGTTCCCTAAATCTCACTCAGCTAAAACAAAATGTACTGATATGATGCAAGTTTTGAATATCGCCAACATTGTATTAGTTTGTCTTTCACCTGAGAAAAACATTAGAATCTTACTTGTAAAGAGTGTATTCTTCTGTGTGGTTACCTATGCTTCTGCTTATGGAAACACTGCAGTATGTCAAATAGCCATTTGTCACTATGCAGTTGAACCAGGATTAATGACTGTTAGTCTTTACTATAAAGCATACTAGTATCTTGAATTAGAAAAAACAATAATGATTTTATTTATGTTTTGCTCTTTCTTTTTAGTAAAAAAAAACCCAAATCAAAAGGAAAACAAAACAAAAAATTAAAAAAAACCCCAAACCACCAAACCACCAACCCACCCCACAATTATCCTTTAGCTGAATCTTACATCATACACAATTCTTCTACACTGAATAGTTTCTACACTGAAGATAATTTTTCACAGAAACATGTCATCTCATGACAACCTCTTCAGGAAACAGATTATTTTCCTGCAGGGTTATATGTAATATTATAATACAATAAATATAACAAATATAATAGAATGTAATATATAAAATTATTATACGTAATATAGAACATATTTCTATAAAATATATTTCTGTGAGGTTCTCTCAGATTTCTATTTTTCTTTTTATCAATAGTGGAAGAGCCATACCTGATATTAATCTTTTAAGTGGGGAACACCTAAAAAGGATTCTAACTTCTTAGTAGACAGCATCAGAAAACAGAAATGTTTGTCTAAGCAGCATATGATTCCCCTGCTACCCTTAAAACAACATTTCCTCACGTTTGGTTGTCTTTGGATCTCCTGCTCCTCCCAGAGTTGGCTCCAAAATGTAAGAAAAATCATTTGTACTCTTTAAGATCTCATAGTGAATGAAGTTAAGCTTTGACGTCCCACTTCTAAATGGACAAAAATGCTTAATGAGTAAAACAGGTATTGATGCTTCTTGCAAGTAGGCTATTACATTTGTTGTTTATTCACTAGTGATTTCTCTAAGAAAAGGAGACTGTAAACTGCTTTCATCACAACTTTTTGGAAGTTCAACCGTGATAGTATGGCAGTGTGCACCTTCCTACAGGAACCATCTCTGATTCAAAGACAAAATTTTCAGAGCTCAGACTGCAGCATCTCCTGCTGAAAACAAGTCTAGTGCCAATTCTAGGAGCACTGTTCTTTTACATTTTTCCCAAGTAAATTAATAATTCATATGAATGAGATACCTTGAGCTCCAGTATTAGTCAAACACATAAACACAATCAATAGTAATTTCAAGTTGCAAAAATGAATTTTTGTATTTAATATATTCTACAATTGTCAGTTAATTTTTATAGTGGTATAACGATTTTAAACTTTTACGGTCAGGGATTTTTTCTCTTCCAGTGTCTAGCATATTTTAGTCAGCAATGCAACCAAGTGAGTAACAGTAATGCTAACACAAGAAAGAAAATAAATAAAACTTTTTTAGCTCTCTTGTTTCTTTAAGCCCTGCAAAACAGTCCTATCTTTTTCATGAGAAGAGGAAATATTTTTCATCACTCATAACTATGCATAATGCTTACAAGCGAAGCACGGACATTTGCCGATTTCTTTGTAAACATTCAATTTTGATATGAAAGTGTTTTGCCTCAAAACTCAAAAAATTACAGAGAACCTCAGACAAACTCTTAGCCTAATATACACTTTAACATTGCTTTAGATTGAAACAAACCTAAAAAAAGAAAAATGTACTTTGTATTTAAAAGATAACTGTCTTTGCGGAACCATCCATCAGACTAGAATCAGCTTGTGCCAAATGAAATGCTGAACAAGATTTGCAAAGGCTAGAGAATAAGATAAAATGCAGTCCGAACCAGAGTCCTTAATAAGCTAGACTGTGCTCACAGTGGTCTTACTAGCCCATACATAAAAAATGCTTTTGCTTATTTTAGGCAGTTTTCAGGTCTTGGTAATTTCCTTTAAACACTGATTGGTTTCATTGCTTAACAGGAATGGAAATCTTCTGGCTTTCAAATTTTGCAAGCCTAATGGTCCAGATCTTTGCTAAAAGATGGGTTTCGTTTTGCTGTTGACTCAGCCTGTGCAGTTTCACAGTCAAGACAAAAAAGCTTTTGATGGATTATACCTGGTGTATAAATTAAATTTAATCCATGCAGGTTTTGGGATCACGTTTCCCTGCTAGTCCTTGTGCGTTAAGTAGTAGGTGATAGATCGGCTGTTAACACACGGTGTAAGCAGTGGTGACAGGTCTGTTCATAACAGGGAACTGGGATGGCCCTCAACCTTTTTGATCCATTACTCTCCACTCGTGCATCACTCTGCCCAGTGAGCAAGGCTCTGAGTGGGAACAGCGGGCCTCCTCCCCACATGCTGTCGCCATTTATTCTCCCTTCCGCTGCCGCGCTTAGGAAAAAATGTAGCTGTAGCACTGGCACGTTATGCAACCGGGCGGGATAAAGAAAAGGCAGCCCCAGCCTGGTGAAGCAGCCCCGAGCTCTCAGGCGAAGATCTTGCCCTGGGCTGTTTTATCTCTGACTCTTTGCAGTCTGCTTCCTCCTCCCTGTGTGCCTCTAACCAAAGGAGAGACAATATTTCTCTGCCAGACAAGGCAATTACTGCTTTCCTGCCGTGTGGCTTTCTCCCAGCTATCCAACTGCATTACCTTCAAAACAGGATAGTGTCAGAAAATTTATGTATCGAGTTTAGGCTCAGTCCTCCATTCGCAACATAAGCCATAACAACTGGAGAGCATGTCTCAAGTTAATGACAAAGAGCTCCATGTAAAGCAATTGCTCAAAATATGCTCCCGATGACTTTATTTGACATCCTATATCACAAAATTAGAGTATTTATCTTAATCACTGTCTGGAAAGAACAGTTCCCTATTGTAAATGTAAAGCATTTCCCTATTTCTTCAAGAGAATTTATGAATTAATCGTCCCTTACCTCCATTCCCTGTAATCAATGATAGGAATAGTACCTGAAGCAGACAATTATATTTCTTTTGTTAGTTTGCTCAACTGATTGTCAAGAAAAGTTGTTCTCAGCTGGTAATGAAAATAAAATATTACCGTATCTAGAACACAGAAAATATGACCAGATAGCAGACAGAAGGGTATTGCTTTTTAAAGGCACCTGCTCCTCAAAAGATATTTGAACAGTTTAATGCTTTAAAAATCTCAGTAATGCAGTAACATCTGACCTATGTGGTTCCCATTACTTGACACACCACAGTATAAAATATAACAGCAAATGATGAAGTATAGTGCTGAGTAGAAAAGACAACCCTGTATGCTGTAGGAACTGCCTGGAACATTTTGACTGAGTCAGTTAACTCCACCCTATTACAAGGTTTTTAATGAGAGACCAGTTGTTACAAACACAAAATGTGCATGGAGTCTGATGGCCTCTTTCTATTAACTGACCAAAGCCCCCAACTTACAAGCTTGAGGTGATTTCACATGTAATAAGTTCTCATACTGGTCTCAGTAGTGGTAATGTTGTCCAGCCACACAGATTTTTTTTTTTTTTGAAAGAACAGACTTGGAAGTTATTGGCATTATTGGCATGAAAGTTTTAATTTCTGCCTTCCTTATTATTTTAAATATTACTGCAGTATAGGAAAAACTTCTGAAATACAGTTTTCAAGCAAATTTATTTCTAAAATGACTTGCAACAAATGCGAACATGCTTTTTGGTATCTATAGTAAATGAGCTCTTCTGTTTAACTACTGAAAAGATGCAGCACTGGTAGCCCTAGAGGGATATTCCCTACAAAAGAGACAGTCCTCTAAGACCATTTCACTCAAGGTCCTCTTTTGAGATAGGCAACAAAAGATTCTTTTGGGTTTTTTTTCTTTCATTAGGAAATAAACTTTAACCACATCATCATCTCACAGAGCACCTCAGACTTAAGTTTGAAGTGATGTCAAATCTTCAGAAATAACGGTTAGACTAGAGTTGAAGCAATGATTGAGAGTGACATTTCTACATCCCATCACCAAATCCCCTGAGGTCAGCAATGCAAGCTTATGTCCTAAACCATCTGCTGTAGGAGAAAAGCCTACGCACTGATAGGCCACGCTTATTCTCCCGCTCCAAAGGAAGGGGGCACCTGAAGATGGGTCTTAGCAGCCAGCACTGCACTTCTATGGAAAAGCCACAAAAAACTCCATGTTCACGTAAAAAAGTGATAACAGAGTAAAGCTGCCTGTTTGACAGTAGGAACTGCGTGCTGTGGTCATACCCAGTCTTGAATTTTTACTGCATGCTTGCAGAGGACAGTTCAGCTCTGGTACACTGCCTGCTCTTCCAGAAGGGATGGCTTTAATGCTATTATCCTGTGGAGCCGACTACTATCTGGCAAGAGTCATTACAGTGTTATCTGTGATTAGCAATCTCCTCCACTGAGCCTGCATACCCTCCCCAAGGCAAAACAAAGACTTTCTCTCTCAGGGTTTCTTGTGTCATAAAAAACCAAGAGCTGAAAACACCCTACTCAGTCATTTTGTACATTCAGGTAGTGTTCTGTGCAGCGTGTTTGAGCTCTTTGCACAACACAATTTCAAACTCTAAGGCATCTGTTCCCCAAGTAATGGATCTAATTGAAAAAAAAGTTTCTCCTTTAATCTTTACAGGGACATATGAGTGCATTCCTCCTCTAGAAAATAAAAGTAAATGGTTCTCTCTTTTCAGAGGTACATTTGATTATTCATTTTGTATGTTTGAAAGGGTTGTGTGCATAGTCTGAGATGTAATATTTGATTTCTAGGCCCCTGTCAGAAACAGCAGTTAAGATCATTAGACATTTTAATTCAATAAAGACGACTAAAAAGGGATAGCCCTAATGGATACCCTGTCACATCTTATCCATCTTAAAAAAAAAAAAAAAGTCTCTCATAGTAAAAACAGAAGCTCTAAAATACAACAAGATGCCTCACTGCCCTTAGCTTTCCTTTTGGCTGAGCAAACTGAAGCCATTCAGATTCTACAGACACTATTCATGGTACCTTAAAAAGTGAAATCTCAGTCTCGGAACACCTGCCAAGAGAAAAGAACAAAATAATACGAGACGAGACTGTGTAAAGGGATTCAAAAGCCTCAAATCCCTGAGAGCGCTATTATTAGCTGACAGATTTAGATTTCATTTCTGCTAGAAAAATTTCAGACATTAGGGACACTTCATCATTAGCAACAGAGCAGAAAAGAAAATGTAGTGACTTTCACCATATATCCTATTTGAAACAAAACAGATACTTTAACCAAAAACTGTTCTCAAATTAGAAGTACAAATCAATACAGTCAAGACAGATTACTGGAGAGTTTGCCAATTTATGTCTCAGAGGAAAAGTAAAAATTTTAACCTTTTCTGATAATAATTTCTCGTGAAGAAGATAGGTTGGCCAAGCAGGTCTCCCAAAATTAAATGGGTTGAACCATAAGAGGAGACAAACCATAGTATGACTAAAGGCTCTTCTGTAAATGACTGGAACATTTTTTGGGGGGAACATTTCAATGAAAATGGCAGAAAGTAAGAAATTAACTTTGGGGTTTTTAATTCTTTTGTCCTTTTCTATTTATTTAATCTTTTCCCTCATAGAAAGGAAGCATGGACAAAAAGAAAGAAAACGGCTTTAAAATTCTAAGTGCCAAAAATGTTTAAGTTCTAAATAGCTGAAAACAGTTTCATGAAAAAAAACAAACCAAAAACAAAACCAAAATCAGGGTTGTGAGAAAAATTGTGTTCCCTCTGTAGCTCTACCTATATGGAATCCAGCAATGTTTTCTAACAATTACAGTGACTGCTCATGTGAAAAGCACCTAGTTCATGGGCTTCCTTTCTCACTAGTAAAGCATCTGAAGGGAATTAACACGAATAACAGGAGGAGGGTGAGGATAGGGGAGTAGTTCCATGGGTAGCAGGACTAGCAAAGCTTTATCCTGCAGTCTCTCATTCAGTCAGAGCACTAGCAGGGTCTCCCCTCTCTTTCCATCCCTATATTGTTGTTTGATCTGTAGAAATTACATTTTCTTATAGATTTTTTTCACTTCTGTCAAATGAGGATCAAATCAGACAACTGTTTTAAAAGTGATTTGAGAGAGACAGCAATTGCAGGAAGCAGACACAGACAGCATAGTAAGTCATCTTTCTTTAGGAAACCAGACTATAAAAAACTAGGTGGATGGTGAATGACAGTACATTTTCTGCAAACTAAAAGGCTGTGAGACACCAATAACTGCTTATATGCAGAGCTTTGAAATGAAAATGCACAAGGAAAAGTTTGAAGGCTAATGAAACATTTTCCAAAATATATGTGAAGAATTTTGTGAAAGAGTTCACATTATTCTAACACTCAATCTTGCTGACAGTAACTTTAAATCGAATAGATGGAAAAAAGTAATTTCATTGTTCAACACCAACTATTCAGTAGCCAGAAGCAAGGACGACACACGTGCAAGGGATTGAGCTACAAGGGTCATAGGCTCAAGCTTGTGTTCTCTTCCTGGCCTTGACGTTGTCCAGCAGCAAGAACTTCAACAAACGGCGCTTTTCATGCCTCTTTCTCTGTCCCCTTAACCTTCTTGACCACTTAGACTGTAAAGTACCACAATGTTAAAGTGACAGGCATACTTCAGGAGTTGTGCTCTATTTGCTGTCTCTCATACTTCCTTCTAATTAGGCAAGTTTTTTAACAGGGAGTTACATCTCTGTAAATCTTAAAGTCCTCCTTAGATTTCCGTGTTTTAGTAAAAAAAAAAAATTAAAAAGATAAAGACTTTACAAATAGTTATTTTACATGAAAGTAAAAGTGATGAATAATTCAAAAGCAGAATTCAAGCAGTGGTCATACTCTGGTTGCACTTAGTAATAGCTAGGAATAACAGTAATCAGCAAGGGTCTTTGAAAACGCCTGTAGGGTTTTTCTCCTTCAATCCTCTAAGACTTACATCCATACTTTTTTTTTTTCTATTCTCTGCATTCTACTTCCTTGTTTTTCACATGCATCATTATGCAACAAAGAAATATTAGAGATTTCTTATTTCTTCTTTTTCCTCTTCCACTAAAAAATATGACAAAAGAGGTAGAAAGAAGGGGGTTTATTTACTTTGGGGTTCAGCCAGAACATGTTTCTCTGGCCTTCTGCTTGGGAGGTGCATCTTAAGCAAATAACAGGATTGTCTTGTTCTTTTTCTTCATGTTTTCATTTGTAAGGTATTCCTCAAGCTTCACCTGCTCTGTCTAGTGCTTTCTTCCCTTCTCTGCCCTTCTCACAGAGAGAGGGAAAGATGCCGATTTATTCCTGAAGAGTTATCAAACAGGTCCAAACCTAGGTATGGTGAAGCTGAGTAAAAAAGCTATAGTGTACTTTAAAAGGGAGACATTATCTGAAAGGTAATGAAGGATACTTCATCGGTAATAAGAAACCCAGTCCTGGGACCTCATACACATAACAAAAGAACAGCTAAAGGCTAGAGTGCCCTATAACGGATGGATATACGGGACAGGACTACAGCACTGCTCAGTCTCTGGTGTGTCACTTTAATCAAACCTGACTTAAGGAAATAAAGTGCTTAAATGCCTGCACAAATGTTGTTAGCATCATAGAATAAAGAGAGGGGAGGGTCCGAAAATAGAGGCTATGGAAGGAGCTGGTTGAGTAAAACAGGCAGGCCACAGGAATTCAAGGCAGGATGCTGAGCTGTGGCTAAGATCCTCTATAACATAATGCTTTTCCTCTGCCTTTCAGCTTGATTTGCTAAATAAATGAATAATTGGACTGTGAAACATGGCAGAAGGGTATTAAAGACTATTAGCATGTGAAATGAGCTGTGTGCTGGTGTAGTTCTAACCCCGTGTAGTGAAACGTGTAATTCATATGGGACTGATGGATAATTAGTCCTCAGTGCTGCCGGAAGTCTCTGATGTGTGAGAAATCAGATGAACTTTCAATAAGCTTTCTTCTGCCGCTTCCTTCCCAGTCACATCAGTATGTTCCAGTTATACATGTACAGATATATGTTGCAAGGTTAAAAGCTAGCCCAAAGGCAGACATAAGTAAGGCAGCAACCCAAATAACTTCCTGTACTGCTGGTTATTAGCCTGGTTCTGGCCTGAGCCCCACTTTCTGCATTCTGCTGGGAAAAGCTCTGGAGACCTGCTGACAGACTGTGCTGCACGCAGCTTATCCAGATCAAACGGAGAAAGTTAAAGTTCTCCCAAAGGCACCGAACATGAATGAACTTTGTCTTTGAGGGCTCTCTGCTGCTTGGCATAAGTCTAGCAAAGCTTACCCTTTCACACTACTACTGCAGCTGAGTTTAGTTTTGAGATCAAGTTAAGACTCACGCAATGAAGTAGAAGAAACATGATGAGAGAGCTCTGTGCTTCCCCTTTCACAGGTCTGAATGTGGGGAGGCATGGGAGCCGCGTGCCTGCACCCAAGGGTATCCAGACTCAAACCCTCCGACTTGATTTGGTTCCTGGTTACGGGGTTCCCCTTTTCTTCCTTGCATTCTGAGGCCAAGGCAGACAGGAAGCCAGCAGTACTCCACAAAATCTGGATACCACTTTGCACTTTTTTGGAACAATTCTTTTAGTGCTTCCTAAACCTTTGTACAGATTAAAAAGAAAATGCAAAATTAGATTCGTGAATAAAATGGCATTTTTTCTGTAGAATTACTTTCTTTCCAGCTTCTTTAGCCTGGGGAATTGCTCTTTGCCAGAGGACACTCTCTCTTCAACTCCAGTTCTGTACTCATTCAGACTAAAATAAAAGCTTACATTTTCTAGACCATGGCAAAATCTGTGTGAGAAATGTTCCTGCTGATGAATTCTGTTGCTATGCCAGCAAAGGAGACAACATTACTGCTCTTCACATTCTACCATGTACCAACAATACTTTACTCTATGGCCTTATTCCAACAGACAAAACTCTTGGGTCTCCAATGAGTTGAGTCGATAAGAAGCTGTCCAGATGTACATGTTGTTCAAAAACTTTCCAATTGCCCTGCAGTCCAAATATATAATCTAGCACTCCCTGAAGCCCCTTGGAATCCATAAACTGCTCACTGTATAGACAGTGCTGTTGTACATTTTTCTGGGTAGTATTTTGCATTCTACTTAAGTCTTTGAGAATTCAGTGTGTAAAAGCATCAAAACATAAACTGCTTACAGGGAAAACGGGGTAATAAATTCAAACAGAATAAATGCACAGATTTATGTGAACCAAAAGCACCTTACAAAATATTAACTGAGCAAGAAGGACACCATGGCGAATTACAAATGTTTAGAAAAACTGAAAATCAAAGAGGAAGGCAGTTCACTCTGTGAAATCAGCTAAAGAACTTGCAATACAGATTGTTTCACACAAGCCTCTCTGGTTTCCATTTCACATTCTTTTTGTTGATATATGTGTCTGTATATATATGTATGTATACATACATACATTGATTTAAGCAGCTAAGGTTTTCCAGATTCAGCTGGACAATGTGTATTTATTTTATCATTCTAATCTCTTGCACTGTGTAAACAGCCGCTATTGGAATATCTGGAAGAAAAATTTCAAAAAAGACAGTAATGTGTCAGAGTGACACATGTGCCAACAAAACTTTGTAATCCCTAACATTGAGATATATACATTGTGCGGTATATCTAAGGAACAAAAGGCATCAGAAAGGGTTCTTTCTCATCCTGCATGAACTTTTTAGTTACCTGAGTTTGAAGAAAATGAGAAGAAATAAGAGCACAACTGAGGAAAGAGGAAGATTTCAACTGAATTTGCAGCCCATTGGAGACCCTAATTGCCCTAAGGGCTTCTTTGTCCCTTCCTCTTGGCATCAGTACTCAAATGGCTACATGGATCAGGTCTTGCCTTCTATAATTTGTAACATGGTATATTTGATAGCTACCTGGCACTGTGCTGCTACTACACTGTAAGATTTATGGAGTCTACCACCATCCACAAGTTGACCATTCATATATCTGTCTTGCTTATCCCTTTCCTTTTTATTAGGATGCACTGGGCTTTTTTTCATTCGAGATGATATATTTTAACACTTGTGATAGTAGTAGGTAATTATGTAGTTCTTTCTTCCCTTCTCCTGGAATACAGCTGCTTTGGGAGTTAGTTCCTCTGCCTGAAGTTGCAAGATTTAGTATAATTCACATCCTCAACATTTTGTTGGGGATATAAACTATGAATCTTGCCCTGTACATGACAGAAATACAGATTTTCTGAGCTGTAGAACTGTCAGAGTAAATCAAAAGTTGTACCATTCCACCAATCTATCATATTGCTTTAGTCCCTTTACTTTAGTTGAAAGTTATTCCCTTTAACTCGTAAGGCTAGCGTACACATTAAGTTACCAGAGAACGCCTCATGGAAGGAATTGCTCAAGAGCACCCAACACTCTTGTGTTCATGCCAGTCATCTCTGTTCTACATTCCCTGCAGCTCACTTGCAAGCATTAGGCTTGTGCTGTAGCTTAATACAAGCACTCACCCAGCTAGGTTCAGCTTCTGCTAGCCATGTAGCTGCTGCAGACCAATTCAGCTAGAAAACTTGCCCAGGAAGCTAAATAAATATTCAGGCAGTGAGCCCACACTGAGCTCCAGCTATGCTGCCACAGCTATGTTGATAGCACTATTTCATTTGTCTAGTTTAAAGCCAGTTTCTTCTTCTATGTGTTAGATGCAGTCACAGCAGTATTGCTAATATTCTCAGGGACATATAGAGCATAAAAGGACAGACTGTAGGGCAACGTGCGCATGATCCAAGCCAGGACTCCCAGTTTCAAGGCAACCATGCCTGACCAGATGTCTGTCTAGTTCAGAGTCACACAACATCTATTCCACGCCTATGGCACAGCTCACAGAACAGCGTCATAAGGGTACCGTAGTAAAAGACAGTCTCAATCATAAAGTGCCTCATGAAGAGAACAAGAGGGGTCAAGGGAAATCACACCTAGAACTTAATAAATAAAACTCGTAGATGACTTCAGGTAGCGATTGTGCAGAAAGGGAGGTGGAAACTACAGTGAAACTCATTGGCCTCATCTAGGCCCCCCCTACCTTGATTAAAAAAATATTAGAAATAAAGAATGGGTTCTTACCTACACATGAGGGTACAGGTTACCATGAAAGAAATTTGAGTTTGACGTCTAGCTTCTTATTTCCTGGGGCTGAAAGCATTTGACAATTTTCTGGGAAATTGCATCCACATCTCTCTGCCAGGATGGAGCAAAACCTCGATGAGTCTCAGGAATCCCATTTATTTCAGTTTTGACTGCAGTTATATTTAGCATAGAGACGCTATCTTAAAAATAATAATAATAATAAAAAAATCTCTAAACTACTTACCAAAGACAGTTTGTGCCCATATACGTGATCCTGTGTCATAACAGCTCAGGCACTGCTCTGAGTCTTAATGAAGCTCATGTGCTATCAGTTATAAATGGGAACTGTGCAGAGCAAGTGACATAGTGTATCTGAGAAGGAGTTATAAAAAAGTATGCTAATTCTGAAAAGACGACTCTTAGAAGGAAATGTGAATATGTTGATGGAACTCTACAGAAAGGAACGTATTCTTCCACAAAGACCTTGCTGTTGCCAAGAACCTCATTTTACCCATCTTAAATGATTTCTTTAGATAAATGCAGAATTGGTGTGTGTTTTTACAAAAGAAAGAAGATTCTCTCTTAGCAGTGTTCACATGCTCTTGGGGATGCAGAATCTTTAATCAGCCATTATGTTATACAGCTTTTCAGATGTCTTATCTACCAAATTCTGATGACTGAAACATGTTTAGAACAAGAACAACTATAATTGTAAAGACTTGTACCTTTTCAAAAAGTCATGGCTAATGACAGTTTTTTTAAAATTAGCTTCTCAGTTCTCTTATCCTCTAGAGGGCTGGTGGAAGGAAGGAATTACATGCATTCCTGGTTGCTCCCTAAAGTTCCTCATTCTACTTCTGAAATCTCTTCTATACTTTGCTGAACTAGCTGTTGTGGTAAAAATGGAGAACTGAAGCCCTTTGTGCATTTACCAGTTGCATCTTAACCCATTTGCAAAAATAGTATATTCTGGAAACTTCTCATCCAAATAGTTCCTGTGAACACAAGTTCTGCCCATTTTTCACTACTCTTTTTTTTTTTTTTTTTTTTTCTTTTTTTCCCCCCTCAGGTCTCTTTTCCCTGCCTTGGTTGAAAATAGAGGAATGGCTGAAATTTTTCAAGTCAAACTATTTTGTGCAGGAAATTTCAGCTAATCAATTAAAACCAATTTTTTTTTCAAGAATGCTGATTTTAGACAGGTTGGTTTGGTTCTATATGAAAATGGAATACTTTTTATTATTCATCTGAATGTCTTTCTAAAGCATTGCACTAGTGTTTCATACTACCTACAGTTTGTGTTCTTCAACTTCTTTTCTATGCCACGAGCAAGGATTCCTCACTGAACTATGTGTCTATGCAATGGCCAAGATTCTCTTCGTAGACTATAGTGTGCAACCACAGATTTAATTTATCCAATACCCGCTGTACAAAAAGAGCACCAATCCATTTCAAGATGAAAATAGAGCTGTTTTCATTCAAAATATTACACAGGTTATTTCCTGTGGTTTTCATTAACACTCACAATCTAAATTTTCTCATTGTTGATATACCACGTATTCAGTATGGATGCTGTGACACGTAACCTAATCCATGTGATATGATTTTCGTTCTTTGATAAACAAGTACAAGCCTTTAAACATAGTACAGACCAATGACTAATAACTATTAATGAATTAAAACACAGGTCTAATTGATGTAGTTGTTAAAATTATGGTGGCAGCTTATATCTCTCTATTCTAGGGCTTCCAAATTTGCAGAATTGAATGAGGGTCAGTACTGTTGCCCCTAGAGACATTCCGTTATACAGTGCCAAGAAAGTGGAATATAAAATCACGGAAAAAATCCAGAAATCAATACAAAACCCAAAGACAATCTCGTTAATTTCTTTAGCTGCTTTAGCAGCTAACATATTTCTGCCAGAAATGAAGCCTCCCCCGCTTTTTCCCCATGAAGATACTGATAATTAATGTCAGAGCAACACAGAAAATGTGCATTTCTATTACCTAAAATATTTGATGAGAAATACTTCCTGCTCCTTTTTAACTCAATAAACATCAGGAAAAAAATGTATTGTATTTCTTTCCTTTATATTATTCAAATGAAAATGAAGAATAACATAAACTGCAAACACAGAGCGGGTAATAATCCCACCATGTCAAATAAATTGACAGCATATGGAAAAATGCTAGTGAATTCACTATGTATTTCATTTTACAACCATTTCAGCTTGGATAGTATATCTGGGAAATCTTCTTATGTCTACAAGAGCTTTTTCCAGAAGAGAACATTTATTATAGTTGTCTTGGCAACATGAGCTCTGTGGAAATATAAATCAGAGCTTAAGAAGGTTTTGTTTTTAAACTCTGAAATAAAACAGAGGAAAAATAAGACAACTAGGTGAGCAGAACTTTATGATCTGGCCTCTGTTAAATGCATGAAATGACCAGATCCGTTACACGGTAAAGTATTCCTACCTTGCTTCGTGCTGATGAAGCTTTGAGTGGAGTCTTAAACAGGAGCCAGGAGCAATGCACTGAGAAAGATGTAAGCAAGCTGCACGGAGCCCTCATTAAAACATCAAACAGGATAATAGGCTTAGAGGAACATGACCCATAACAAAGTTAGGAGGAATTCAGAGTAGAAGATAGAAGACTGAAGGGACACATGATTATGATTTTTCAAAACCTTAAACTTGTTATAAAAAAACCCCAGTTATTAATTGTTCCACATAGGGATCCCAGCCTTGAGAAGCAGTGCAGGGAAAGAGTGAAAAATTCAGCTTAAATGAAGCAAAACATTACGCTGTTAATTAATGAATACCTTTAAACACTGTAAAAAGTTACCTAGAAAACCTCCCTACATCATAAGTAATTTTTAAGCACAGACTAAACGAGATTTCTTTACAACTGTTTTTGTTGTAAAGAAATTGCTTCAAAGGTTTGCAAAAATGTAAAATATACTATCCCACCACATTTTTTTTACTGGAAAAAACAGCAACGCCTTCCTCTCATACGCTGGCTAAGCCTAGCAGAAAGCTGGGTGTTTACAGTGCTGCCACTTGTGTGACAGATGAGCCTGGGACACAGCTCCACCTGAGCAGGTACGCAGCCTGTCCTAGACAAGTTGCTGCTGCCATCATTGCCTTCATATTAATGTTTATTGAGAATCAGGAACTTCAAATCGGGCATCAAAGTCTAATAACCTTTCTTCTCCTGTTATTTTAACTGAAAGGCTCATCTAGCAGCAATTGCAGAGGGAGAACAGAGATGATGTGCCACCCCGAGGAAGTTGCTCAGCCTTCAGGAGCTACCTGGCTCCCATCCCAGTTTTGGTCCACTACTACATAGGAAATATGTTGTGAAATTCAAAGAGGTAGCTGAAACATTTCTAGCTAAAGGGCATGTAAACCTAATTTCAACTGAAGACAGAGAAGAAAATACTGAACTAGCCAAAAGACAAATTCACTAGCCAGTGATTTCAACCTGGATCCAGATTTCAAGTAAGTTTGCCTGCACTTTCCCCAGACCCCAGCTGTGGGATGTCATGTAAAGATCTTAATTTCTGTTCATCTTTCTGGACAGTAGCTGTAGCAAATTTCTAGTTTGGCACCAGTCTAGCAAAGCCCAATACCTTTCTTTCTTCAGTCAGCAATCACTGGTAAAATTACACAGGAAATAATCAGTTAAAACTAACCTGACATCAAGCAGATATCAGCCAGATTGAACAAGATAAATGCCATTTTTGTGATCTTATTGATGCTGTTACATTTAAAAATAAACCATGATCCAAAAGGAACAAAAAGGGGTAGTCAGAGACTGAAGTTACTCTAATTCAGTGTGAATTTCAAATATTTCACTAATATTTTGAGAACTTTTTTCCTTTTTTAATCTCATAAACTGATCTCATTATAGCTAATGTTCTCAAAACACTCCTGAGGACATTGATAGATGAAACTTAACACAGAAGCAGCGTGTCTGGATAGAAATCGCTCAATGTCCCAGTAAGACATTTCTGTTCTCTCTCAAAGAAAAGATCAAAACCTGATCAGAAACTCTTAACTTGTTTTTGTAAAGGTTTAAAAAAAAACCAAACCAAACCAAACCCCAAAATACAGTGTCTCCCTGCACTTTTCTCTATTGTTCTTTCTCTTTTACCACATAACCTAGGATGTAATAAATCACCACTATGCGGTAGGGCAGACATACAAGGCACACCCATGATCTTGAAAATGATCTCTTGTCTTCATTTCAGATGTAGTGAGGGATGGTAACACCAGCTACAGGAAATGTTTTGAGTTTTCACTTGTGCTACATATCACACAGTACCACTGCGTAAAGAGAAAACTGCTCCCGAGTACAACCCCCTTGGCAGAACAAAGTCAAAGTATAAAGACGCAAATGACATAAGGGCACTTACTGAAGCTCTGTAAAGCAAGAAAGAGTTCTCCTACTTCAAAATGTTTTTTCAGAAAGCTGGTATACTTTAAGGTCACCCACCAACGTTAAGTCTGACTGTAATCTACTCACAGGTTAAGGATTTGTCTTGGCTAAATTTGTTAAATTTCATCTTTCTTGAGGTAGCTGTTATCTTGGATTCTTCTGTGCTTCCCATTACTAAAGTATCTGTGAAACTCAAAATCTGTGATGCACTTATCTTCAGTGCATCCCAGTGAAACAAGAAAAAGTAAGATTCTCCCATTTTATTGATGGGTAACAGAGACAAAAGGCACTTAATGTTGTACTGAGGATCTCAGGAAAACTGGGAGAATGAAGAAAAGAGCTCCACTCTTCCAAATTTCAATCTGCCATGTGAAACCTCACTGCATAAAAAGCTTTTTCTCTCTTTTTTTTCCCTATTTACTATGCCAATTTACAGTCCGTGCATGTCTCTTGAAAGGAACAATAAAAGAGCAGGGGAAATGAAACCTAATATATGTTTATAGCTTCTTGATATACAAGAACCTTCCTCCTTATTTGTATGGGGATGGTTTGCAGTGCCAGCAGTTTCATTATGATGAATCAAATTGGACTGTGTTTGAAGTAGGTGTGTTTTGACTAGCTTCAGTACCTTATCCAGCGTGACTCTGCGCGTTGCTGGAATTACCCTATTTGACACCAAACTAAGAAGAGCAAACTGGCTACTCGTGGCTGGATCATGCAGATATTCTTGAACAGGCTGCAAGGCTTTGTTTTGTTTCTCATTTCAAAGATGGAAGAGTGTACACTTAGCTGACAGAAGTAAGAAGAAAAATGATCTTTTAGTTGGAGAAGACAGATGCTGAATTTTCACAATTGCCTGCAATAATGTGTTTTCAGAAGATTCTAGTCTAAAAGCTGCTCTTTCACTTGCCATATTGTCCTCAGAGACAGGTTTTGCTCATGTCAAGGTTGAGTGATCTCAATATCTGAAATGGCAGCATGATGACAACCACAGAATAGAATGAGAAATAAAAGTACTCACTCTCTATTTCAATCCCTTTTCATTTGATGCTTGCTGCTGATGCCACTGCAGCTGAGAGCATTATATTTCTGGTGCAGAACCTCTGGCTGGAGACTCAGAACTGGTAGATTTAAGAAACAAAGTGATGTTGTTCACTGCTCCGATTGTTGAGAGATACTTTTTCTTTATGAATGGAATCCAGTGCGTGCTTTTTGTTTATGCATGGGAGAACACGGCAACGATTAAAGGAACTTTAACTTTCTTTTCTCCAAAACTGGTTTCCTGGCCTCTAGCTGTTAAAAATGTGCACAGAATGTGTATGCATTCTGGAACATCAAAACAGCTGCAGGGGTATGAGACCAGTTCCTATATTGATATTAAGGTTGTGAAGTAAGCATCAGCTAGCTATAAGAATATCTAAGAAGAGGAGGTAGAAGAAGAAACCAGCTGTTGTAACAATATGGTTACAAACACTCTCTTCTTTGGCTGGCTGGGGTCTCTCTCCAATTATTATACCTCAGTTAATATTTTTTTCCCTTTCAAAACCCATTTAAACATCACACTATAACACATGATATAAAAACTCAGGTCCTACAGCTAGAAAATGTAATTGGAAGTGCTGTTTTCAAAATGTTCATTCTTACAATCAGAAGCAGAATAAAGGCTGTATTAGTTACTATTTGGGGTTAGTGCAGACACATTAGTTTTGCAATTAGTGTTTTCTAAATGTTTGGTGCTTTTACCAAGTGGCAACTTATTCTTGAAGACATTAGCAAAGTATAGTGTGGGTGCGACAGTTGCTGGAATTAAAATGTAAAAGTATGATGCTATACTCCAGCTGGGCAAATAGGTGTTTAAGTGATTTCTCCATTCTTTCTTTTTCTGATTTTTCGCTACAAAGTTCTTTTCTTAGGTCTTAGAGATTCTATAATCCTCACTGATAGCATTTCAGAGGGTAGGCATATTAACAGACCTTTTAAAATTCTTTACGTCTGCTGATTGACCTCTTCTCCAAGTAACTTCTCTAAAAGCAGGGGATATTTTCATCTAGAATTTAACACATTGTGGTCTAAAGTTCAGATCTGATTTGTGTGCTATGTCAACCCATGAAGTGCCACATAATATTAAGTGCTCTGAAAAAAATCTCAATTCCTGTATATATAAAATAGACTGTCAGAACTAGACAACAGCTGCATTTCTCAGGTCTTCATCTGTAAATTATGAACAGCAGCATTCATTTTATCTCATAGTGACAGTAGTAAGACAAATTAATATTAACACATTGTTGATACATTTTAAGGATGAGTCCATAGAAAAGACCATGGATATGTTGCTACTTCGCCATCAGAATAAGGTCATGTCAAACCAAGTTCTCCAAACCTGTTGAAGATACTATTTCTCAGTGTGGTCAATTAACAGTGGTGGGAGAGGCAGGAATCTAACTTTTTACCCTCTGCAAAGACATTCATAAAAAATGTCACAGAAATTATTTTTAATGATCAGATGCCCCTCTTCCCCTTCCCCCCAAACCCTGCCAGAATTAGTCTTGCTCCACCTACCTTATGGGAATTAATGTTCATACAGACTGTAGTCCTGGCAAACAGATCAACAGTTTAATATTTGAGCAAATTATTATGAAAAATTTAAAAACCTTAACTACCATTGTTCTAGATCCTTCAGTAATGGTCTCTGATTATGCCACAACAAGACTTTCTCTCTTGGTTTCAGAAGAATGCAGGATCACACCTACTGGGAATAATACTTTCCTGTGCATTATACTATGGTTTACATAGCATGAAATTACAAATTAGGGGGCTTGTTAATGCTCAGTAAAACAAGGGCATCTTTGAATGTGAAATAAACTCAAAATTAAAAATAAAATATTAGTATCTTAACAGCATTCCAAAACTTCTAATATGTTCTAAATATATTGCAAACTACATAACATTTACCCCTTATATTCTAATATATACTATATTCTGATACATTCTAAATACAATTAAGACATGGCTATAGCTCATATGGGAAGTTTTGCTCACCAGATATGATTCTGTCTTAAAAAAACCACATATGCTACTATGCATAGAAAACTCTATGGTTTCTATGGTTAAAATACTATTGGAATATTAATGTACACAAAAACCCATCAGCATTCATACTTTTCTCATTACAGCTAGTGGCAAAACCTCATTGATTAGAACAGGAGCTCTTTTCAGTGAGCGTTTCTGCTTACTTTTACTGCAGACCAAATTATACCTCTGTAATCTCTGGAACCCTTAGTATTTTCCATTGCCACATCAACAGCTGCTAGCAAGTGCTTAGCCTTTTTTCAAGTGCATGAGTCTCTGGCCGATGTCCCCAGCCAGCTAGCTCCACGAGGTCACAACTGAAATACACACGTTCTGCAGTTTGAATTGTCCTTTCCCTCCCATCTAATAACTAATCTCAGCACAGATTTATACTGACTCAAATGAAAGATGCACGTAACATGGATATTTAGGTGTAAATCTCTCTGCATAAACTCATTTTTGGGGTAGTAGATCAATTTAATAGATATGACTGACAAGCCTATTTTAGCTAAATCAAAATAATAATATAGTCACCAGTTTAAACTAGAAAATGTCTGGTTTAAACCATGTTTTCTGTTAATTTGATTAAAATCTGTTTTGATTAGTTATCATGTAAGGACATGGAAGGACAGCAGATGACTTTTCTACACATTGTTTGCCATTTGTCATGTTTTTTAAGTAAAGATGCTTAAACTATTGTTCATTATACTTGCTTTCTATGAGTATGAAGAATGGGATTTTGGGTTGGTTCATGTGTAGATATTGAACTGCAAAACCTCTTATCTGTCAGCATCAGTTCCTTTCCAAAAGTGCAAACTTCCCCCTTTTCATGGCCACTCACTCAGGGAAGATACCCACAAAATTATAGTTCATGTAACCAAACATGGCTATACACAAAAGAGCATACATTTTTAAAATTGTAATAGATCCCAGACTAAAAAAAGTAAAAAGATTTTTAAAATCACTGCCCTTAAGGTGTTCCTGGATTGAAAAGCTCCTAAGCTTCTAAATAAAACCATACAATAAAGATTTACATAAGTTTACAGGGGAACTGCCATTTGGGACCTCATCCAAACTGCCATCTGATGGATACAGATGCACACAGACATCCTGTTTCAGATTGTGGCCGGGGTTAACTGCTTTAAAGGAAGATGCAAGGAGCTATCTACATACATAGAAAGCTGTGAAGAAAAAAAATGCCTGTAATGCTAATTACTTTCCAGGCTCTGACAAACTCTTGGCCATGAAGATCGGTATTTCTCACGTAGTTAGTCCTGTTACAGGAAGACACTGATTGTGGCAAAGTCCTCCCGTCCTCATGAAAGTTATTTTCTTCATTTCTGTGCTAAAGTTTCTGTACTCTTTTCATTTGTTATACTGAGTGAAATAGCCAGAATTTTGCCTTTTGCTGGCACTTCAGCTTCTCCCATTTCTCTGTTGACAAAGATGACAATGAGTTCGGTTATTATGATGAAGTGATAAAGTGTATGGTCTTCTTCAGCCCATGACATCTGCAGATATGGATCAACATTTATAATGACGCCAGCTGCAGATGCCAAAGGTACCATTAACCAAAGAGGGGAAAAACTCAACAAAGCTGTAAAACACAACCATAAAGATACATTTGTTATTATTATTCAGTCTCTTTTAATAAGGTATGTGTTCAGTGTGCCAAGCCAGAACAAGTAATACCAACAAACTTCAGCTACCTTGGAAAGAATCTATTATCATTAACAAAGACATTCACAGCTTTACCAATGATGTCTGTAATGACAATGTACATTGTACAAAGATTTTTTATGTTGTAACTGGATAAAGAGTTGAAGCTACTACCAAATTGACAAGGCTGCTGACATAAAGTATGCAGGCAATTATTTTAGTACATTGATGGCTATATTTCTCACATATAGTATTTAGACACTACAGCTGCCCTTTTCTTTTTGATGCCCATCTGTAATTCTCATGACTATTACCATTAACTATGCAGAGCAGCATATAAACTTGCTGGATTCACTTTGCAAAGGGCTGGGCTCACAGCGGTTTGCTATTATTAAGAGATATAGTTTGTACAAACTCATATACCTGCCTTATTTTCTTCCCATTCCACTAGGTGTTTCTGCAGAACCTAGAAAACTGTGCTTAGTTATCTGCTGTCTCACTGAAATAAGAGCAAGAAGCCTTGGGGATACATGATACAGGAAGCCCACTTGTGAAGTTTACTAGCTCCACAGGGACGGCAGTAATGTAAGCATGTACTGATGTGGACACGAATGAAATTGGTAGGAGAAGAATTCTGTGACCAGAAGTAAAGTGGGATGAAAGTTTATCACAGAACCAGTTTTCCTGTCAGAAATGTTGCTGTGAGAAGTGGTTAATGAGATAAATCCACATCAGTTCCTGCCACAAAAAAAGTTAAAGAACTAAATTACTCCAGGAAACAACAATTAATGTCTTGTTTCACAGTGGAATGTGCATTTTAATTTTTAATGCATTCTAGTATTTTGTGTTATTTCATTACATTTGTTGCAGAAGTATGAATCTGAGAACAGCTATACTGGATGAAAGTAGTAGCCAGACTCTATAGACAGTATCCCTCCTACAGGGGCAACCAGTGGGTGCCTATGAGAGAACACTGCCCAGAAAGGGGCCGCCTTCCCCGTATGTTTCTTGCCAAGAGCTAATAGCTTAAGATCTGCTTGATTTGGAAGTGCATGTAGTCCACATTCAACAATCACCGATGCACTCCTGCTCCAAAGATCCATTTGCAAAACCAAGCATGCTCTTCACCCCCACAAGTCCTGTAGCAATGAATACATACGTGTAATTTTTTTTGCTGTTTTAAAAAAAAAAAATTCTTTTGTTTGCTTGAAACACAAAAATCTCTTAGGATGGCTCGTGTTTATTTTGAGACATGGGATAATTTATTTCTATTCACCTTGTCTACGTCATTCATGAATTCAGGGAGCTCAGTATTCCCCTACAGATTTCTCCTGTCCATTTTGCCTCTCAGTAGTTACACACCTCTGATCATCCTTATTAGAACTAGGAAACTTTTATATATCCTTTCATGAGGCTGAGGGCCTCTGACAAGGCACACAGTACTGAAGACTGTGTTCCATGGATTTATACAGTAAATATTTTCTATTTTGTTTCGTATTCCTTTTCCAAGAATTCCCAACATCTGTTTTACCTTTTTAACTACAATAAACATTACACCAACCGTTCAAAAAGTATTCAGAAAGGTGGTGATAGCTAACAGAGTCTACACACACACACACAGAGTTAAACTGTTAGCTATTAATTACATTAGCTACACACACATATATTTATTTTCCCTTTGTATATTGCTTTACATTTGCCATCCTACAACTCCCTGTAGTTGGCTTTTGAGTCAATCACCTCAGATAACTTTAGTCACCCCACTTTTTCTCTCTGTTACAGATAACAGAGGAATATGCTACTGGCAACCTCTATGCCTCTGGCAACATTTTAAGGAACAGGTAACATAGCACATTACTACACAAGCAATTTCATATTTAACGTCTCTTTGAACAGGAAGGTAAATAATCTCAGATCCTGGCACTTTTTACTGCTGAGACTGGCAGTTTTCTGTAAAAAACACCTCTTTTATGCCTTCTTCAGATTAAGATTTCTCCAATTAATGCCTGGTTTAAAAATAAATAAATAAATAAAAAAGTACTGCTGGAAGAACCTTCTTTGATCACCTTCTCCCTGAATACTGATGCAACAAATACATTTAGCTTTTCAGCAATGGCTTTTATCTTCCCTGACTGCTCCTTTTATACCTGGATCAACAGTCTGCTCCGAACAACTCTCTCAAAATCTTCCTAGGTCCTGATGTGATAAAACCAGATTTTGTTACTAGTTTTCATATCTCTAACAGGATGCTCCAGTTTTATCTTTAAGTAGAAAAAGGTTAGGCTTATTCGTGGTTGCTTGCTTGGAAATAATTTTTCCTTTGAAAGATTTTTTTTTTTTAAATTTCTTAATTAATTCCTTTACACTGCTGTGCAGTCATGTTGGCTTTTGAAGGTCATTAAAATAAAACCAAATACTATTGCAGTGGATTTGTTTCAACATTTCTCCTTAAAAGAAATGCTGCTCTTTGTAGAGTATGTCCGTTACCATTAGATCTTGAACTAGTACATCTCACTTCAAGATGGCAAGTCACAGCATAGTATGGAATGCCATATCCTGCATTACACTCATCATGCCATTTATGTAAAATGTCATAATGTGGCATGAAGTAGTGCGTTATTTTATTTTTAAAACATATAACATTTTATTTTATTAAAAAGACTAAGACTAGCCATTATGTGATACAGGTTGACATCTCTTATCTGATTTATCGGATAGCTTGCGATACAAATGAACACCAAATACAATTAAACCATTTAATACTAGGAAGAAGAAAAACAGATAAGCATTCAGCATGCTAATTAGAGGAGCAGCTATTTTCTGGATGTGTCTCTTAGTCTGGAATCATTTTTCTAGGATATTGAAAACAGATGCTCTTTTAATTAGAAGCAGAAAATCCGAGTTTCAGCTAGCAACACCCGAGAGTACGCTTGACTCTATTGGAGATAAAACACAAACTTTACATGAGTTCCACCACCTTCTGTTATGTAAATGTCTGCTTATGTATACATCTGCTAGGTGGCATGAGATCAGTTAAAACATGTGCATCTCCATTTGGCTGTGACAGTCTCCCCTTCATGGAGGAGGGACTACTAGTCAGTAAAGTAGCATGAGCTGTTCTTTAACATCAGTGGTCGATACATGTAGCTTTTTAAACAGAGGATCCTGGATTCTATCGCCAGTGCTGTCTATATGCAATTCAGTTGGCTGTTGCTGTCTATGACTATATATAGAACCAGATTTATTACTATGGATGTGTTACCAAGAGAGCAGATCCAGCCTGATAGAAGGGAAAAATATTAATTCTATTGAGTTCAAAAACATCTCCTGTAGTCTGCTTATCCTTCTCTCTCTTTTATAGCCATGACAGCAGTGATAGATGTCTAAAAAGTACCTAAGCCAGAATAAATCTCAGCAGAGAACACAAAATGAAATGTGACCTCTCAAAAATTTTAATTTTACAACAACAAAAATACAATAGCACCACATTGCAAATGGCAACTTCATACACGCAAAGAAACCAAACCCATGTGACTGCCACAGGTCATTCCATGTCTAAATGTGGACAGCAAGAATGAGAAGGGAAAAGCACAGCTTTGTTTACAATACTATCTCTTGAGGTTCGGGCAGCAATCCCAAAAATAATAGCCAGCAAGTCACAACAAAAAGCGTGGCCTGAACCTTAACTCCTTTTGGCTCTACATAAGGTAAAAGTTAACTACAGCATTTTTACTCCTTCACAGTGCAGAGCTGTCTGTGACAAACCAGTTAAGACAACTCTCATCTTCTACATTCTTTTGACTGCCCAAAGTTGCATCCTGCTCACTGAGCATTTCTAAAGGCAGAAATATCCTAACGTTTTAACTTCTCCTTGGTTAAAGTCTCGGTTGGAAGCTGAGAGATAAGTGTGCAAGAGGTACCCTGTTGGCTTAAGATGATGCAATCTATCATGAGTCTTGCCTAAGCTGAGCCAATGGGCTAGTATCTTAATTACTCTCAAAGCCCTAGAATCACTGATGTCTATCAAAGACTGGTTAGCTTTAATAAAAGGGAAAGACAACTCCTCCTTAAGCTCTTTTAGTAACTTTAAAGAATGAAAAGAGGAAAAAGAATTAATAGAACAGTGCTTTAATTGGCTCACCAGTGCTAATGACATATGCCGTAATTAGCTTACTCAATACACTCTCACTGGATTTGAATAAAAAAGGTTGGGGTGTTTAGATTGTACTGCCATATTGAACACATGTACAATATCCAGACTAGCTTGCAGACCTTGCCCCTAAGCAGATCACAGGACATCTGAATGCAGACTGTAGCTGCTTGTTACTATAGAGAGTACAGTGTGGGAGGCAAGCTGTAGAGTTTTAAATAGGCTTTAAGACCTAGAAAAAAGCCTGAGTCAACTGCAGAGAATAGGGAGAGTGAAGGGAAGGAAAACTGATATAGAGAGATGCATAAGCAGATTGGCAAGACCTGTGACAGTTGGTGTTTTCCTTACAGCCTCAGCTTCTAGAATTAAGGGACTAAGGAGAGAGACTGATTTAATATTAAATATTTCTAGCTCTTGACCAGGTCATTTCAACATTAAATTTGTAACAGCCTCTCTGAACTTACACATCAGTTTAATGAAAACAGTGAATCCTTTAGAGAGGGGGAAAAGAGTTCAGGAGACATATCATTTATACAATTTAGCTGTTGAAAGCTAAAACTTTCTTATTGTAAAAAATGGTCTGGCTTTGAGAGTCAGTACTCCTTTGACAGAATCACATGGAAGCATAAAGGGAACCAGCAGCAAGGCTGTGGCAAGCAGAAGGCTAGACAGGAATAAGATAACACTGAGTTTTCCTTCTGTTGTAGTTGCCTTGGTACACAGTATTTAAAAGCTAGCTTCAAATTACATAGTGTTGTCCAAAGTAAACCTAGAAATTGTGGTAGCTGGGGCTAGAGATTGGAGAGTGCATTGTAGCTGTGTCTTGATCTTGTATGCCAAGACAAAGATGTGTTTTTCCCAAGGAATGATATGAACTTTTCTATTGTAAAAATGTTTTTCTTCTAGAATTCAGAGAAATGAGTAGTGAATATATCTGTGGTCTCCTGCTGATGACTACCACAGCTCTAAGGATCCTCAAGCACTCTGCAAATATGAATTCTTTCATTCACACCCAGGATTTGCAAAAACAGCCTTATACTTACATTACAGAAGAATAAATGGTAGTTTGGGCATACCGTGTGACAGGCTCAAGGTCACACAGCAAAGGAGGAGCAG
Source organism: Pelecanus crispus (assembly GCF_030463565.1). Classification (NCBI taxonomy): domain Eukaryota; kingdom Metazoa; phylum Chordata; class Aves; order Pelecaniformes; family Pelecanidae; genus Pelecanus; species Pelecanus crispus. The sequence continues at coordinate 27,290,531 of NC_134652.1, forward strand.
ATCTTGGAATAAACCAGGACAAGCCTATAATTCCTGGTCCCTCTTGGCTGGCATTCTTTCCTATTCCTATGCTCGAGTCTGATGACTGTACGGCAGTGTAAATACCAGCCAGTCCTTCAGCACAGAAGGACAGGGTTTGCTTTAATGCTATTTTTAGTTAAGCAGATCCCACTTTTAAATCTGCAACGCCTTCATTTTCAATATCGTGATTATGTTTAATGTTCCATAGGAAGATGAGTGGATTAGTATGAATCAGAAAGCACAACGCAGCGTAGGCAGTACCACGCTGCCTTCTGAAACACCAGCACAGAGCAAGCAGGAGCTTCGGTGGGGGCTTGACACAGGGAGGAGGCATTAGGCAGCTGGACGTGTCAGCTGGGTGCCTCATCAGGCAGCTGGTGCGAGTGGAAGGTCAAGAGCGCATTTACTGTTTACTGAATTTGTAAATTACTAATTATTCGGCTCACTAAGCAAGGCAGGCTCATTGCCTGTGCATGATATTCCCCCTCCCATCAAGTCTAAGGGCATATGGAAGAGTAGGAATTCTCAGCTATATTTTGATAGATGGAAGTCATTAAAGTGCCACAATAAAGGGCATAAAGAGCTATAATGGGTAGGTCACTAGTAAGTCTAAACATACTTCCATGTTTGTCAGAGAACAGGTGTAGAAAATAAAGTTCTGCTGTGCTCTGTAAAAAGCAGTACTCTGTCTCTGCAAAGAGCTTGGGGGGTAGCCTTGCTAACCAGGAGGTGGTAAGGCACCATCTGCATCCATGAGAAGCAGTGTCCTAGGAGGAGTTCAGGAAGGGCCTTCACTCACATTCACAGCTTTCTGCTGTGGGTGACAGAGACAGCAGCTGGAGAGACCATCTCTAAGCTGGGGAGATTTCGGAGGTACTGACCAACAGAAGATGTGGGAGCTACAATGCAAGAAAAGAGACTGCCAAGAAAGGAAGCAAGGAAACAGTCCGCAGTGTGAGGGTCAAGACAAAGTTATACAGTGAGCCTTGAACCACACCCAAATGAAAGGAAAACCTGGGGAGAATACATCCAGCTCTTACTTAACTTGCAGTCACTTACAGTAGCAAAGTGGCATCATCTCCAAAAGCGTATCCCTGTATAAGGAAATCTCTGCTACAAGAAGAATCAAAACATGATACATCTGGAATGAATAGGGTTAAAGGATGCAGTTACACTCTTTAGGAAGTCTTTGGCTGCTGCAATATCTACAAAGACCCTTTAGGATTGTCCTAGGCTGAGAAAAAGGTTATCCCCTCCCTGTACTTGACTGCTCCGACAAGAATAGGAATGAAGATTAACAAATTAGCAGATCTTCCCAGGATAAAGACAAGGAGGGCAGGACAGAAAAATCAAAAGAAGAATTACAGGTAAAGTCAACATCTGGGATGGAAATACGAGTCAACTGTAGCAGGTGAATGAGACAGTGCATTTTCCAGAATGTTGGAAAAACAGAAGCAAGCAATCCAGGTGGCAGGGACGGACTTAAAAACAAACAAACAAAATCCCTAAAATGCTTCAGTGGAAAAAAATAACAGTAATGAAAAGCAGCCATTAAATGCAACAGAGACTGTGAATAAACTGTATTGTTTCAGAAAAAGTTCTATGCCAAGACACCTCCAAGGAAGTCACTCAATCTATACATATCACTAAAAGCCAGGCTTTATAAACAGTGTTCAGACACTGGTTAGCAGGGGAAGTGAAGCGATGCACTGGTGAGAGAGAGGTAGAGTATTCTGCTAGATATGGCAAAAAGAATAGAAGGTCAAGAGCACATTTACTGTTTACTGAATTTGTAAATTACTAATTATTCAGCTCACTAAGTAATGGCAGCTTTCATTTTGTGATTCTGGCTGTGCATCAGAAAGGGGATATACACCTGAGATGAGGTGGCTTTGAAATTACAACACGATGTAGCTTTTTCTTTTTTTTTTGTTTTTTTTCTGCTCATTTTCAGTTGGACTACTTTAATACAGGCTTCCATGGTGTCCTGGTTTCGGCTGGGATAGAGTTAATTTTCTTCCTAGTAGCTGGCATAGTGCTGTGTTTTGGATTTAGTAGGAGAAGAATGTTGGTAACACACTGATGTTTTTAATTGTTGCTAAGTACTGCTTATGCTAGTCAAGGACTTTGCAGCTTCCCATGCTCTGCCAGGCGCACAAGAAACTGGGAGGGGGCACAGCCAGAACAGTTGATCCAAACTGGCCAAAGGGCTATTCCATACCATATGACGTCATGCTCAGTATAGAAACTTGGGGGGGGGGGGGGGGGGGGGGGGGGGGGCGTGTTTGGCCAGGGAGCAGCGATCGCTGCTCGGGAACTGTCTGGGTATCGGTCGGCGGGTGGTGAGCAATTGCATTGTGCATCACTCGCTTTGTATATTATTATTATATTGTTACTATTATCATTATTATTTCACTTTATTTCAGTTATTAAACTGTTCTTATCTCAACCCAGGAGTGTTTTTTTTTTCACTCTTACTCCTCCGATTCTCTCCCCCATCCCACCGGGGCAGGGAGAGTGAGCGAGCGGCTGCGTGGTGCTTAGTTGCTGGCTGGGGCTAAACCACAACACATGGAAAGAGGCAGTTCAAGACACTTTCACGCACAGTTTGATTTGCAGTCCCTGCATTACCCTAAAACACATGAAATTGCACCTGACGTTTTGAAAGATCTGTTTCAAAAGTAAGAGGCACTATCAGCTTCTCAAAGCATTTCATGCAGCTCAAGACCCAGTGGATAGATCCTTACGCCAAGGCTATTTCAGTCTTGCTGCATACATATAATGCATACACACATAGTGGTTTAGAGTATATGTGAAGCTGTTCCTCTAAGCCTTCTCAATATAATTTATGACACTAATGTGCATCTTGGATTTTGTAGGTGCTGTTGCAAGTTATGATGTCATGTCAATACCTGGTTTCCTACCACGGCTCTATGGTAGATAACCTCAGTGGAGTTTGAAAAGCTCTGGAGGACTGGAGCTTTTAAGAACACTTGAAAAACTCCATCAGTCATGATGACATGCTGAGTAATGCACACACAGTACTTCGTTGTTCATACTAAATGACAGTGTACTTCAGGGGTAGCTGCGTACAGGTCAGTGGGGCATTAACTCAGTATGGGAGCTGACTTTTAAGTGACTTGAAGAAAAAGGAAGGAGGGCTGTGGCTCACATTCTGTGTAATTAGAGAAAAGTTTTCTTTTAACTGTTACTTTAAAGGCTGTCAGGTTATAAAAGAAATAACATTCTCATGAAATGACTACAGAGACCTATGGGACAAATTAAACTGGCAGAACTACTGTGGAATATAATGCAAACAGCAGAGGCAGAAAGGCAGGCAACTATATCCTACATGCAAGTATGGCTACAAACTACTTCTCCCTTGTTTTCATCTTCTCCCAACCAGAAAAGGGCTACACAGAGACCCAGGGAAATGTAGGCAGAGCTAAACATCACACTTACATGCAGTTTGCATATACCCCCTCAGTTTGGGCAGTATCTTGACTTCCTTGTCCACTTCACCTTCGTTCCTTTCTGAGATAAATGTCATCTCAGTTTGCCTTTTGAGCTTGATAGAATAATCAAGAAGTGACACTTAAAAGTGAAAAGCAGATTTAGAGATCCTCAGGCTGTTTGGTAACATGATTATGGATCGTCAGTTGTTGGAAAGAGCAGCAAAATATGGTGGATTAAGCTGCAATGATTTTAGCACATCTTTTCAGCAAACTATATATACATGCTATAGTTTTGCTCTGTTTTCTACAGAGGAACATCAGGCACTTTCATCACAGACTGGAAGCTTCTTCTGGAAAAGAAGGGCAACAGTGATATTCGGAGTTTGCACGAACTGCTAGTGACCCCCTTTGCCATTTTGTCAGTGCCTCTGCTGCACTGCCTCTGAGCCTCACCCATCCCCAAGCTGAGCTTTCAAAGGTCCATTAGAAATCAACTGCAAAATAATTACTACAGTGCTTGGCTCCAGATCTAACTTGGAAAGTGTTAAGTCATCAGCTCTACAAGCCATAAATTATCAGTACTGCTCAGTCTCAATGAAAAAATATGAAAGCCACAGCTTCTTGAAAGCACATCTAGACATAACTTAAATCCAGTCCAATTAAAATAAAAACACGATGAAAATGTGTAATGCTCTCTCCAGTGGTTTGTGATGCCTTTAGCACAAAGGGGGAAGCAGATAAAGATGACTTTGAGATTGAGCAGTGCTCGTGCCATCCTGGGTGTGCTGGTTATGGCCTAAACCCGGCCTGAAAAGCGGGGAAGACTTTTATAGTGGAACTTTTCCATATTCTTAAGATAAAGATAATCCTGAACACTTTTCAGAGTTCCATTCCTGCTCTCTTTTGTGCCTGACTACAAGGAAAAAGTAACATTTAGACATAGGACTAATGATCCAGGAGATAAACGTACCAGAAAAAATATTTTGCTTATGAATTGCCACTGAACATTTTCCGATTCTCACATTTACTAATATTCTCTAAGTAGTTTCTGCAATAAGTTTTTGGTCTAAAGACTCGGAGCAATTCAATTTTTTTTTGAAACCCTAGCCTTACAGAGCACTTGATAAATAGCTCATGTGAGCTGTTTCCATTACTTTGAGTGAAACCAGGCTCCTTTTGCAAATAGTTGTGTCTTCACAAATGTTGAGTTCAACATTTGCCTTCTTTAAATACTTTACTTTTGTTTGTCTAAGATTAGCTGTTTCACAAGCATTCTTTGCCACAGATTTCTTCAAACCTCTTTGCTATAATGCTCTGTTAAGAGGAGAATACTGCTCATAGATAAAATTCTCCATTTTCTTAAAACAGAGACAAAATGTACTTTCAGTTATTTGTCCAGCTGTGTTAATAGGATATTAATCAAACAATTAAAAAACATTTATCCAGTTATTATGCAGCCTCTGGCACTGTTGCATTTAAGTACCTTGCAATCTTATCCAGAAAAATGTTTCTATGAGGAGAGGATGTACCGATGCTCCTGTTTTATAACCTATGAGCAAGGCCTGGAGAGGCTATACAGCCTTCTAGGGATCACCCAGAATTTGACAGAAAGGAAAACAAAACCACGGACTCCACTGGAGTATCTCTTCTTTCCTGAGAAAAAAGGAAAACTATTTCACTGATTGATCCTCTCCAACCAGCACCACTCAACTATTCCTTTCTTCTCTTTTTTGTTCAAAAAATAACCATCTAAACAGAGTGCAAATGGTAAACTACCAGTAGTGAGGCTGATGTCGTATTTAAAAAAATCACAGACTAATGGGAAACATACAATTCAAGTACTAAATAGGGACCCAGCCAGACTTGAGCCATCTTGGGTCAAAAATCATCAAAAAGGAAGTGACTAAAAAACCAGCTTACTATGTCACATTCCATATTTTAAAGTTGGGTCAAAACTGTTAAACACAGACTATAGTGTCCTACATTCAATATATACAAATACTTGAATGGACTGATAGGAGGAACCAGGAGCACCCTCCTGACACTATATTAGTCTGATGGCTAGATATAATCAGGCACGATGCTGTGGGCCTCTGGGTGACAACTGCCCAGAGTGGAAAACAAAACCGAGATACGACATAGTGCTTTAGGAAAGGCAGATGCTTCAAAAGGAGTGTTCAAACATGGGAAAGGGAGCTGTTTAAAGCCAGTCAGTAAAAAAGAAAAAATACTAACTGTCTGGGTGACTCGTTGTTGGAGTTAAGTCCTTCTGTTCTGCAGGGTCCTGCTTACTCAGCTTCAGCACAAGTATCATCATCCCCCCACCCCAGGGTAAACTCTTCACCTGTCCTTTGAAAGAACTGAGCAGGCCTTGCTGTTTTCCCATTAAAACAAGACTGCTAAGGTAGAAGAGGAAGGTGTGTTTCCTGTGCCACAGCAACCAACAATTCTCATCCTGAAAATGGGAAACCTAAGTCCTGCAAGGATCCAACGGGGACAGGGGGTGTCAAAGCTGCATCTCCCATTCCCTGGAAGGTTACGTGATAATAGCTGAAAAGGGTCTGCAGAAAGGAATGGACAAGCAACAGCATTTTGAACGGCACTTAGGGAGCACCAATCAAGGAATATTCCAGGCGTGAGTGTCTGTTTTAGTCTCTCTGACACTTTGTCTAGTTTCTGAATCCCAGTGGTACTGAGGTAGGATGTATTCTGGCACACCATGAAAAGTCCCAAACTCTTGTGAAAGATTTACTTAGATAATTTTCCATAAAAAATGGAAGTCTTTACAAGCGTCCCATTTACTTATACCTTTGATGTTAAAAAAAAAAAATCACAATGCTTTAACTAGCTAAATATTTATAATAGCTTGTCTTATGCATGCAATGCATAATGCCTTCCAAGGATTTAACAAGCTAGAAATAGAGAAACACTCAAAGCTGAAAGAGCCATATTTGGGCTGAAAAATGGAAATTGTTTAAAACCGCCATGAGTTAGAATAAAAATGAAATATTTTAATGTATGGGCTATTTTAAGTCAAGCAGGCTGTAAGGATTATAGTTAGAATTTGGCCAGAATATCAGGCCAGGATATCATACTTGCAGAAGAGAACAGCTGTCAGTAATACAAGTATATAAGCAATAGGAGCCCTCCACAGAAAGAGACATCTGCACCTATGGCCAGCCTGGAGCCTGAGCTCAGGAGCAACCTGTGTGCAGCACTTTTTTGCTGCTCCTTCCTGCCATGTCCTGGGTTTCCCAGTGAGGAAGTATCCCCTGAAATAAATATTTACTGTCCAAAACTACACACAAGTTGTCCAAGGCATGCAGTGTAACTGGATTAATTTGTCTTACAAAATTCTTGTAACATGGATGGTCTTCATTTACTGTAGGTTTTTCCTCACTCAAGCAGCAATGCTCACTTTTCTACCACTTGCCTTTCTTTCCTTATCACCACAGCCCTTTGATAGTCAGACTTCCACAGGCAAAGTGACAGCACAATAGCAATGTCAACAGGTAAAAGCCCTGGGCTCTTTACAGTGCATGCCTAAATCTTCTGCAGATATAAAACATCTTTGTGAGAAAGTCGTGATGTGGGCAGCAACAGCCAAAAGACGTGTATTCCAGTGATGCTACAGCTGTCAATATTGTCACTGGACAGCGGTTGGCAGGAAAGCTTACCACTGCAGACCAGACCTCAGCCTTCACTGCTTTGGGTACTCTTCAAAAATCAACTCCCACTTTCTCCCACGTCACAAAATGCTGTTTTCTTTACTGGGAAAGACTGAAGGGGCACACATTTGCTCTGCAATCAATACATTTCTCTTTAGAGGCAAAGCTTTGGGTAGACAGACACACAGCTAATTGCCCTAAGTGCTTGAAAAGTCACACTAAATACATTTTTATATATTCCATTAGCCAATTTTCTGCAGCTTAGCTATTAAAAATTGTTATGTGTGTCTGCAAAATGCAAAGTTTTATTCCCTATAAATCAGAAATTGCATTGTGGCACTTGAACCCTTTGTTTTTCCCTGCTTTTAAAGCCTGTTTGCCAAATGCAGTATTTTTATTCGCTGAAATTTTGTGACAGATGGTGGGTGCAAACTGACAGTAAGGCATTTTCACAAGTGATGAATACATTTCACCATTCTTATAGGCTCCCAAAGAGCTCAAACCAGCAAAGGCAGGGCAGGGAGGAGAGCAGGGGGAACCGCTGCTTCTCTCATGTCACTTTGCCATTCAGACCCAGCTGGGTGCCGTAAAGCTCCGAACATTCTGTGACCAACAAATAACAACACTCACTATTTTGTGTCTCAACTGCTGTTTCAGCAGCTCCAGACCACCTCCTTTCACCAGACAGACATGCTGTCTAAAAGTTGTTACATTAACGTTTTCTTCCATGTACAGAAGTTCCATAAATTTTTCTATTTGGGCTGCACAGGGGCCACAAATGAGATCACAGCCTTGTACAAGGTGTTGTACAAAATTATAGATCAAAAGTTACAGCCTGAAGTCAACAAGACTGGCAAGGAAACATAAACGGTATTATTCTTCACCCAAGCGAGACAGAGAACGTCACTCCTTTGGGGTGAGCCTACCTAGTCTAGATGGCCCGGGAAGAAAATGCATTAAAGAAGATAAAGAAGATGTATACAACTTGGGGCAAAGTTTCTCATGTTGGGGTAATTTATGCCAGTTGAAGGATATTATGACTATAATATTTTCCTCTTTTCCTTTCAAGTCTGCTGAGATTTCCATGGGGTATCTAATGGCAAACCAAACTGACTTGCCTAGGATTATAAAAGAAAGCCACCATTTCCCAGAAATGGGAGACAATTTTCTGAGTCTCCACCTAGTAGTTCATCATCGCTTCCTTCCTTCTTTCTGCATCTTCCAACACCACAGTACATTGAATGCAACTTCGGCTTTGAATAGAAATATATCAGTTATATACAGAGGGAACAGCAGTCTGAAAGCTACTATCCTTCCTCCTTCTAGCCATGATACACATCAAGAGCTTCAAAAAGAATGGAAGAAAAGTAACTATTTCAAAACCACGTGGCTGATAGGAGAATCTCCCATTATATAAATATGCTATATATGTACAGCTGTAGGTGAGCATTTCTTTGGAAGCATACACCTGACACCCCTTGGGATCTTCATCCTAAGCTAGTGTAGCTTCAGATGTACTTATTCATGCAAGTCTCAGTACATTCACTGAATCTCACTTAGTTAAAATAGAAAGGCAGCTGCTACACCAAAAGACGTTCTGAACTGCTCTCAGCTGGGCGTCCTGTGTTATGCAGCTTACAGAAAGGCTTGTGAAAAGCAGCCCATTAACACAAAACACAAATGGTGACTGAACAGGATACAATGACACTGTTCTCACAAATGTCTCACCAATAAACATCATAAAAGACTGGCGTCAAGAAATAGTACCCCATCTACCAGTACACGCAAACCACAGTAAATAATGAAAACATAAATAGGAGAGCAATAAGGAAGGCAGTCAGAGAGTACAAATGATATCATTGAAACACAAATAAAGCAGCAAGGTTACTGGTGAAAACAGAGGGTATTTTCTATAAGGGAAATTGTGCGTATCTTTCTACTGCAAGAGAGATTAGTACTGGGGTGAGGAGTAAAGTGCATGGATTCATTCTTTTATCAAGATGCTGGAGTTAAGAGAACCAAGTCCTTTGTGTTTGCAAAGAGTCACTTGGGAGAAATAATTTGAATTTATTTTTAATTGAAGTACTAGCACGTCTCGCATTGCAATGTGAATGCTCTCATCAGAATTCAAGGAGCTTTTGTTTCTGCAGTGTAACTCCAAAATGCCTCTGTTTTTGAATGAGTGTATCCATACTGTCCATTTTGGTTTGAGTAATCAACATTAAATTCACCTGCCTAGCTTAACTGTCTGAAGCACCTCCATACAGACAGGCAGTAAAGGGGAAAGGGAAAAGAGGCGCACCAAAGATGAAGAATAAGACGACTATAAGGCTTGTTTTATCTTATGCTGTAGGCAAGGCTTGCCTCTAAAGGTATCAGGTAAGTACAAATGCAGTCTTAAATTCATCCCACAAATGCACAAAACACATTTACACAGAAAATGAATAAGCTAGCATTCACATGAAAAAGGTATTAAGAAGTTAACAATAAAAATTAGAACCTATTTATTCTTGAGTTCCTAAAGCACACGCATTTTCTTTAATTAGAAGCAAGCATCCACATAAGAAATGCAACCTTGTAACTTTTAATAGCTGAAGCATTAGCATAATCAGTTGTGATGGAAACTCCAGATTACACGCTCTCATCTCTTGACCTTGGAGTCACCATGTTTCTCTCTAGCTGTAATTAATACCCTTGTATTAGGGGGCAATGACTTTGTAGGGAACGTCAGTAAATACAGGCACTCTAACATCCTTCGTATTGTCACGAGTGCCAGAGGTCGAGTCTGTGTTTAAGGCTGCTGCACACCAGCAGCTGGGCAGCTGGCACTTCTCCCTTCTAGACACAAAGGATTGACCACAGGAGTTCAACAGGGTGCACAGCCCATTTTCAAGCACAGTGAGGACAGCACTGGAGAGTTGACCTTGTGGTGACCCGCATAGCATCATGCAGCTCCTAGTCATGGACTCCCTTGCATCATTAATGAAAGGGGTGGGATACTGCTACCTAGTACTTGTTGGAAATCAAGGCTGTAATTACACTGCATTTCAGCTCTCTTATATGTAAAACTAGAGCTACGAAGAAGCTGCATAACAATGACTAATCTAGTACCAAACAGCGGTAGATCAGAACAAACTCAGCACTCATGTGGTCCAGACCTTTCTCCTTCAAATGGCTCACTTTGTTCTACAAGTTTCACAAAAGGAAAAAGCAAGCAGTCTAAAAGAAAAGTGTTTACATCTTGTTGGAGAGGGGGATTTATGTCCATCTCTGCCCTTCATCAGGTTAAAGCTGACTGATGACTCCTCCAACTCTGGCTAGAGGCCATTGCAATATCCATTATGTGGACTGCCCAGCTTTATACTTGTATAAACTCAGCTTTACCTCAAAAAAAAAAAAAAAAAAACCTCAAAAAAACCAACCCTAACAAAAAAACAAACCAAAAACCAACACAAACCCAAGAGCACCAAATTCATCTTTCATCAGTCTCTCTGCATAAAAAAAAAAAAAAAAAAAAAAAAATCACGTTTATGCTCCTACCCCCCCATTCCTCAAAGATGAGAATTGTCAGGCTGCTAAACAATGAGAAAAGGCAACAACAAGTTTTGCCTTTGAGCTGCAGGAGAAACTCTATTGCCTTCAGTGGCACTAGAGCAAGAGCTCAAAGTCCGTTCTGGAAGACCAGAAGAAATAGGAACAGAATGATGTGAGGAGTCAACTCAGAGAAATGCTGATTGTGAGACACTGAAATGTTATTTCCTGGAGTAATTATTTGCCTCAGTGAGTGCACTGAAATCAGCAACACTAACATAGTTTGACACTTTACACAGTGTTGTGTAGCACAGTTCTCCTGTTAAGCTACATACACAGAGTAACATGCCTCTCTTTAGAGTATTGTATTAGTCATTTTTAAAAAATCCCTTATGATTTCTTAAAAATTGGTCTATTTGCCTCTCAGCTTCTTATCTGTAAAACAGGATACAGTTTTCTATCTGTAAGACATCTGTAAAAAGATGTTAAGTGGCATAAAAAGGACTCTATAATCTTCTGGGATAAAACACAGGCTCTTCCAAGAATCAAAGGCACTCAGAAAAAAATTGCCCCTGCAATTACATCTAGTAACGTGCTCTGCCTCTCACAGATCACTTCACTGTTAAAGTGTTTGTTTTAATTATTTTCCAGTTTGAAGTAACAGCTAACCATTCACTGACCTTCCTGCCCCATTCCCGCTCTATATTGCTAGATTTTGTACAAATACAAACAGGTAAGCCACCTGCAAAATCCAGGCAATTAAAATGGTTTTACAGTACGCCCACAGTCTCAAAGCAAATGAAAAAATAAATGTTAGCAAACAGGGGCTCTGTGGCCTCCAGCAGGGTGAGGAGAGAAGCAAGAAACACAGCCAGCGTCTCAGTCCCTTAAAAAACAGCAACCCGAACTGTACAGAGCAGGCACACAGCAGGCAGAGCTGGACCGCAGCCACGCTCCTACTCGCGCCAGAGCGAGATCCTTTCTTGTGCCCTTTGATGGTTAGCACTGGCAACAGGGCACAGCTTACTTCAAAACCTGTACGCAGAGGTGTCTGTAACTTGAATAAAGAAATTTAGAGGAGAAAGGTCACGGCCCAATGCATGGCTCGCAAAAGGAAAGACATGTAGCAACTTCTCGTGAGGCACCGGGGACAAGTTGCATATGCTGCGTACAAGACAGCAACACATGGCAGAGGAGTTTGTTGACAAGTTAATGACTGTATTACTTACATTGCTGCCTAAACAAAAGAAAGATGCAAATCTGGGGTTTTTTTTTTCAAGTGAGATAAAGCTCTGTATGTCTAACTTTGGAAGCTGGCACCTAAAAATGTGCATCTGTCAGTGGGAAAAAATGCCGTTATCACTGAATTCTAGACCTTTAAAATTTAAAGCTCAAAGCCAACATAACTAGACTAATTGAAAGGTGTTTCAAATACTTGTGTCTTAGAGGGCTTCCTCCACAAATTTGTACGAATATACCTTAAAGGATTGTAGAGAGTTCTGAATATGGCATAAAAGGAAAATCCTACTCAAGCTGTATGTATGTTTCCGTAATGAGAAAAGCATTGTATCTGTGAAGGCTTATACAACAGTGACTTCTGCTGTGAAAGCCTTGTCAAACCAGCGTATCAGTTATTAAGGTTAAAACTTCCTGGTATTGCTCCCATTACTCAAAATACTTAATATGCTTTAAATAGAACTTAACAATATGCTTCTGGCAGGAGGATTTACAAGGCCTCAGTTCCTGTTCTTGTTCCTACAGCAAGAGGTAAAGTGTCTGTTTTAGTGGGATAAGGATGGAGACATAAAAATCAAACTGTTTGTTCACTAGTCCTAAAACAAGAATAAAACTTTTTCATTATCATGAGACTCTGAACACTTAATTTTGAGCACAGGTGGATTCAAAAGAGTTTTCAGGACTTACATCTGATGTCTTGATCTGATGCCATTGCATCTTACCTGACTTAAAAGCAGAGGCAGTATTAGTGAACTTCTATTATGCCTGCATCCTAGAAACACTGAAGGAATTTCCTTCCAGGGAAGAGTGCAACACCACGTTTAACAGCCTTTGCCTCTAAGAAAAAACAGAATACAATAAAGTAATAGGCTTTGGAGGTTTGAAGAAGTTGTTTTGGTTTTTAATTTTAAAAAACTCAAGTGGTTTCAAGAGTGAGCTTTACCTATGACAAAAGAGCCCATGAATCCTCACAAATTTTAATACGGAGTTATCTTCTGGAAAAACAATTACTAATGAAGAAAAAACATCTGTTGCCCATAGATTAGGACTAGCTAAGTGTCCATCAGAAAATATTTATGTGAGTAAACAAAAGAACTGTCTGCACCCCTTTGTGTTTAAAGCCAGATTTCCTCACTTACGTATTCATGAATAGGTGGAAAATAACTCTCTGCACAGGCTATACACATTGAGTTAGTCAGCATAAACTGTTACAAAGGCTTTCCATTTTAAGTCATACCTTTTATAACTAGGACTTGACACTGAGCCAGTCAGCCTTATGCTCTCTCATGCTTTTGCATACTTTAGAGACTAGATTATTATTGTCTGGTCTGGACTAAAGGTCTGTGGCCATACAAGGCTTAGTATGCCTTCATCAATTTAGAGGGATTGTTACAAAATAGCCCATACTAGGTGTTTGGATTTAACACACTAGAAATGTTGGATTTACAGATAAGAAATATGCAATACTTTTCAATCCCTTCAGAACCACCATTATTTGAACTCCCATTAGTTGTGCATTATAGACTGCAGCATACATTATTTTAATATTCAGTCTCTTCGTTTTTTCATGCCATGCGTGGCAGCCGTTGATTTACAGTCATCACTAAGGCTGCAAGTTCTCACTCCTGATTTTGCTAATACTTTCTGTCTTATGGAAGAAATTGTCACAGAATACATATTCTTTTATTTTCTTAAACCTAAGCATGACTGTCTGGTTTGTTTTTTTGGCTATTGAAGTACTTTATGATTTATAAAAAACAAGGGAAGACTTTTCTGCCAGGCTTGTGACCTTGAGGACAGCAGTTTAAAACTCTGCTCTTAATCCTGCAAGAAAAAACAAATCAGTGCTATATACAGCATAAAATAACTGTAAATGAGATGTTGTAACTATAAAATTAAGTAGAGTGTCAGAGATAATGTTTGATGTGTCAGTTTGCATCAAGGGAGAGTTTCTCAAATTTTAAAAGAACAATTTGATAAATGCAAGTAATCTTCCATGTATTATTGTTTCTGCTGAAGAAATAATTTTTAATGTCTTTTTCTCAGCTGTTGTAGTTTTTGCACTGGCCATATTAACATACTGGGAAAAGAAAGATTTAGTCTTTCTCACATACCAGAAATATTTTTTTTCTCTAATCATTACATTCTGTACTACACACAGTAAAAATCCCCAAACAAAACTTTTAATTATGAGTGATTATATAGTATAACTCCTGTTTTGAGTAGCGGCTTGAGACACCTTTTAAATGGTCCATCCTTTTTCAGAAATCACTGAACATTTTCCTGAAAAGAGTGAATACCAAGAAATTTGATGAAATAGAACACCCTCCTTCCTTTTGCTGAAACTTAATGCCTCATTTCAATGTTTATCAAATGAAATATTCCATTCCAATTTATTTACATTTTCCAAATATAACTTGCAGGCTCAAAACACCTTTTTTAAGGTAGGTACGTTAAAAATCAAACACAAGGCTTAATAATTGAAAACCAGAAGATCAGGGGTTTGATTTTTTGTTGGGTTTTTTTTTTTATGTAACCCATCAGCTTCATTCTAAACAATTATGCCATTTTTCTGTTTCACACCGACTAACAAAGCATATATTGCTCGTTTACTTATCTGTAGTACCACTGTTTTTCATGCAGTGTTCTTGGTGTGTGTGGTATTTGCAGAATTAGATTTAAAAAAATAAAAAACAAACCAACAACAACAAAAAGAAAGCAAAACACCACACTCAGGAGGCACAGCAATATATACTCAAAAGGGAATCCCACATTGTATAGTTTTAGCTGACTTAACTTCTTCCCCCCTACCCCTCATGGAGGAATAGGACACTTCGGTTTGGAGTGACTACAGAACCATGAATTCACACCATCAAGCAGGACAACTTAATGGGTTACGATGGAACAAACCCTTATTTAAACAAAAACCACATCCGATAAATAGCAGGGGTAACAAAAAGCTATAAAAACCCACATCTTTGAAATAGATCAGGTTTACACATGGCATACTTGAAAGTTGTCTCTGGATTAAAAGACCCCCTTAAAGAATTCAATGGAAAAATAACAAACCATCTCTGTTTTAAAGGGCAAGATAAGATTGTGGCAGAGCTAGGAACTTTCTGTAAATAGACTCTTCCTTGCTCCAATAAATTTCTTTGTTCTGTGCTAGGAGAAAGAAGCTCTGTTCCTTTACCAACGCTATTTTTAATGCCTGGAAAGCAACATTTCCATTTGTTCATGTGGTAGTAAACTTTGGCTAGTCAAAGTAGCTTCATTCAATCTAGAAAAGGTGCAGAGAAGAGGTAGCAGGAATGAAGAACCTACCATTTTAAGAGTCTAAGAGGTAAGTTTGTTTGGCCTAGTAAAACAAAAGCTTAAAGTGCTCTGCATCATGAAATACATATACTGAGGCAGAAAAGTTGAAACAGTATTTTCACAAGAACAAGTATTAAGGTGCCACAGATGCATTTGGTCTGGACATCAGATAATTTCTAAAAATAAGGGAGTTAGATTTTGAAAGTCTCATTATCAGAGCACTGAGAGCAAGAAAGAAAATTACTTTCAAACTCTGGCTTAATTGTTTCACGAAAGGATTTCTGTTTCTGAGCAGCTCGTGCTGAAGGTAAGAGAACTGAAAAGGATTTTAAGGGCCCATGACTTCCAACATCCAACACTGGTTTGTTGCTGTTGTTCTTTCCATCATATTGTGTATTACAGACTGCCTACATCTTCAAATGACTGACAGTACAGAGGGTGTAAAATAAATATTGGGCTTCAGTGCAAGAGAAGGGTGGGAAAGAAACAAGAGAAATATGGCTACTTCTGGCAAGTTCCAGCATTTCAGAACTCTTTTTATAAACTGACCTGTCGTAACTTCAGTAACATCCTAAGTTATAGCAAAAAAGGTTAAAATTAGAATAATGATAGCTTATTTCTAGTGAAGGTCAAGCACCATTTGAGGATCTCAGTAATTTGTAGCAAGTCAGTTCAGCTACACTTCTGCGCAGCTTACCAGTGCTGTGTTATCACAGAAGCAGAACAGTGCAGAGGAAAATCCAAATTAATTCAAAGATTGCAGCCTCTGCAAGCCAGCAGAGGTCATAAAATCCTAAGGCAGGTGTGTGGACTTTCTCAAGTCGTCTTCAGTTGCTTACCAAGTAGGTTCTTTTACGAATGTACTGCTGACACTGCTGGAAACTTAGTAAGGCATCACTTTCAGAAACTGCAGACACGGATTCCTTGCTAAAACATTATCTGAAATTGCAGACTGCTGAATGCTGAAGTGGATCAGCCGCTGCTGTTCACGAGATCATCAACAGTGAGTATAACAAGCGTCTAGAATCAAATCAGTAATTAATACACAACTGCATAGTATGCTTTATGAAACAAACAGACTTCACATGATGTCCCAAAATGCTTTAGTATTAGGTAACAGGATGAGGAAGAAAGAGATTAGGTCGCATCAGCAACAGAAAAAATACCTTTGAGAGTTAGATGTGCAAGGACTTGAGGAGCAATGACACAAGTGAAGCATGAAGCAAGGAAATGGGGCAAACAGGAAGGCTGCACTGGATAGGAGACACACCTTCAAAGAAGATTTATCTACTAATGGTAGCAAGACTATAAAGCAAAGGGAAGCTAAAGCTGAATATAACAGTAAAAGAAGGGGAAGGCTTGTGATGTATCTATAACATAGTTCTCGCATAAACTAGAAGCTCACTCCTATTCTGCGAAAAATTTCATGGAGTACTTGGCAAAACTATACGTCTGTGTATGGTTACATCGCAGAAAAGGGAGAACTGAAAGGAAAAATGTGGCAGCAATTGGCGATCAGAAACCCCATTTCAGCTCCGGAAGGCACAGAACTGCCACTGTGGGGCCAGGACTTGCCAGGGTTAACCCATGCAAAGACTGAAGCATTATGAAGTACCCATGGAGGAGCACAGCTGTGGACTGAAGCCAGTGCAGCCCCGACACTTCCTGACTCCGTGCTGTCAGGAGACAGCTCTGATCATGATCTGCGCAGGACAACAGAGCAGTGTCAGCACCAGATAGAAATACAAGTGTCTCTTGGAGTTCAAATCTTGCAGCTCTGACGAAAACTCTGCCCCTATAAGGCCAGGAGGAGGGGGAGGATATACAATTGATTTTTACAACTTCATTGGAATCATTTTGCAGCTGTAAAATAGTCACGCTGGCACAAAATATGTGGTACCACCCTGAAAAATGAATTCTAAATAACTGAGCTGCAAATCAGTCAGAGCAGGTCTCAACAGATCAGACTATAATTGCAGCTATTAAACACACATTTTTTACTGCAGTACAAGTCAGTGTGTAAAAGTACGAGTATTCGTTTGAATGTTAGAAACACATTTGCAGCCAGAAGCTCTGCAAGGCCACACAGTTCAGCCAACCCCAGATATACATGTGGTACACATTTGCCACCATGGGACCAACCTTAAGGGTTGCTGAGGACATGCACCTTTATCACCATCCTGGAATTCAGCTCCATGTGTTTGGTTTCTTCAGTAATTCGAATCACAGAATTGTTTAGGTTGGAAAAGACCTTTAAGATCATCGAGTCCAACCATGAACCTATTGCACTTACTCATCTTTGCATCACAAACCTACTTGTACTATGATGTGAGCAATTGCTAGCACTCTCAAATGATATCTTTGCAACACAGTACAAGGTTTAGCTCTTACCTTAGGATCTTTTGGCTTACGCACTGGAATTATCCTCTCAAACACTATAACTAAGTTATTTTCATCACAAAACTATAAGACTTACAACCTCATTTAGACCCCTTGCACGTATTCAGATGAAGCAATGCATTTTCAGCCTTTCATTGCTTACACTAGCCAAACATCAGACAAGCTCAAAACCTAACATGTTACATTTGTCACAGGTGGGCCACAAATATTGTCTTAATCAGGTTAAACAATTAGATGATTTGAGCATCTAAAATGCTAAGCTCAAATGCTAAGCATTTGTGGAACAGGCAGATTTTGCAAATTAAGAAATTATGATGATTTTAATTGATTGGCATTATTGCTAATGAGGTAAGATGAATCTGCAGCAAAACCAGATGCAAAAGCTGTGGGAAAAGGGTCACTTCCTCCGAAGATCAAAGTTACTATCTTCAGAAAGCTGACCATCCCCTGCCTTCGGAGGAAGGGCATATGGAGGATTACATAATAAATGTCATTCACATCTGCACTGAAAAAACTTTAAAAGAAAAAAGCCATTGCAAATGTAAGTGAAATTTTATCAAGAAACATTTTTTCAAGCTGTTGAAAGTATTTAACATTTTGACAGACTTATTTCTGAATTTGGAGTGTACTGTTAAATATGCAGTATGTACATGGATTAAATTAAGAGTAAACACTGCTGTCTGTTTTCTGAACTTTTAAGAGATCTTTAGGAAGATGGGAAGGACCCAAAATAATAAGAAAGGCCAAATTGGATGCTTAGGAAGTGGGGTTTAGGGGGAGGGGTTTGTTTTGTGTGTTTGGGGTGGGGGGGTACGGGGTGTTTCAGTTTTGGGTTGTTTGTTTTTCTTAACTAGCAGAAATAGTATTCTAGCTCTTGGACATTCTCTTTATACTGTCAGCAAGCAAAGGAAAGGGTCATAAATCAACATACCGTATCTCTGAAAGCTTCCTCAGCCACTGGTGTTATTTCCTTCATACAACGGACACAGAAAATAACCCAGTGAACACACATTTAGCATATACTGTTAATAAAACATATCAATAACAGATAATTCACCATAACATGAAATGACTAGGTTACATAGTACAAAGATGTTGGTGATTTGCTTCTTAAAACAATGATTAGATCTCTGCCACTTTCCCTCCTACGTTTTTAGAAAAAAAGACTGACGTTTTAGAGACTTGTGTATGTTAAAAAAAATCAGCTGGAATTTCATACTTTACACATAGCGGGGGGGAAAAAACCTCATTGCACCTTTAACAGATGCATTTTGTAGAGGAAAATTAATCACAAATACTTCCTTGAATGAGATTTACTGAAATCAGAATACCTTTAATACTCCTCACTGTTTTTAAACTAAGTTACAAGATGAAATAAATATAAAATACAAAAAAAATTCAAAACATTTTCCATACTGGAGGTTTACACGATAACTTCCAGTACTGAAAATTTTTTTGAATTTTTTGTCACAGTATGCTTTTTATGCACAGTTTACTTCAAGAAAAGGATCCATCTAGACAACTTTTAAATATAAAGTTACGACATTCACCTAAAATTATTTATAATGTAATAAACAACCATTCTTACAAAAGCTTGTACGGAATTGTTTACTAAAATAGAATTGAACAATCTAAGTAATAGGATCCCCTATTCATCTGGTTTTTGGATTCACACTCGCATCATATGGGTTGTGCTAGCAAAAGCATCTCTTTGCATACTAAGAGAGAAAGAAGTCAAATTGAATAGTTAAAAAGTTTCCTACCAAATGTTCATCAAAAACGTACTTTTTCAGTGAAGAACACCAAGACATTTTCTAAGCAAAATGACACAGAATTAACATTGAAAAAAGAAATCTCTTTAAAAGCAACCAAATGAGTAAGAAACCCTTATGCTCATTGACACAGCAGCCACTAGAAAATTTACAGGAAGAGGCCAAGCACCTATTCTATACTGTTCATTTTTTACTGCAGGTCTGGGACCTTTACTAGTTGTTGCACAAGACCAAAGTCTGCCTTGTTGGGTATCTGTATTTTTCAGAGCAGTCTCTTTAATTTCCAAGCCAGTGCACATTTTTCCAATGTCGGTGTATTTTAAAAAAAAAACCTGTCCATTGTGAAATGGAGGTGTCAAATCTTAGAAATTATATGGAACCTTAAACGTAAATCTAGGAAAGATTACAAGACCGTACTTCAACCACGAATACATCCATGCGAGATGCATCTAGGAAAGCTGTTCAAGACTGCTTAAGGCAATGTTTACATTCACTGCAAGGGATTATGATACGGCCTCCAAATTTACCAGACACTGAAAAAGGACCCTTGTCTGAGGTGGAGAGGTTGGCAGCTTTCGGAGTGTAATTCTGGATCTGGCAAACACTAGTCCTGCAATTCAGGTCAATGTGAACAGAATGCAAAGGTTTGAATGCAAGTAGATGTTTGTCAACAATGTATTAACAACAGGTCATACATATGGGCTGCAGTATCTTCAGCCATTTTATGTCAGCTTAGCTGTGGAAAAATAAAGTTAAAAGATGCTGATTTCTAGCTAATGCCTTACCTGCAACCATACATGCTGCATGGTGGCTTATGACCATGAGGGTGAAATTTTCAGACTTTTGTTATCTAGCTAGCTATATAACTTTTAAACTATTTTTAAAATACCCACAGAACTATATTCTTTATTTAAACACCTGGACAAAGTTACTCTTTCTGGACCAATGGCCAACTCTAGCTCCAGCATGTAATATTAGAAAATAAAATGGTATATCAGGAAACTCTTGATCTAAGCTAAAGGAATCTTTCTAGTGTTTAACTAAGACGTCAATTCTACTTCCCTGTGATCAGGAGATATGCAAGGTATGGCTGTTACTGACCTGCCAGAACCTGCCTATTCTCATTTTCTTTGTCCTCTATTAGAAGATGGCACCATGGTGGTTTTTTTCAAGAAAAGCAGATAAGGTGCAAGTCTTGTCTTATGACTGAAGGGTTTCACTGTGCATACAGATTACAAGATGACTGGCCATCCATCAATCTGGTTCATGCCGAAGTTGACTATTTGGCATCTGAGAATAAAGCAACTGAAGAAGCAGAGAAGTTAATACACAGTAATTACCTTCCCTAAGTTTTCAGATAACTCAATGAACAGAAGAGGCTGGTCTGTCTGAAGAGTAAAAATTGAGGCACAGAATTCTACAAAGTGCCTTTAAGCTAACAATTCACTTTTTTGCCTATTAGGTTTTCCATGGTTTCCGGTTACACTGTCTTGAAAACAGCAGTGATAGACTCATTCTTCAGTTAAAGCCTCTACCTAATCAATTGCTTTTCCACTTGAAATCCTTAGCACCACGGGGCCAGAATGTTAAAAATGTGTTAACACAAACCAACATCTCTCTTCTTGTGTCCCACAGATTTTAAATGTCTTTGGTATTTACACATGCAAGGCTGGGCAAAACCACAAACCCAAAACTTGTTCCTCTCAAGGTGGGCACTTGAACCTATATGTGCCAATTTTAGTCAGAAAATAAAAACTTATATGACTCAACTACATAGAGTCAAAGAGAACATTAGCTATACGCACATTTTACACCCAAGTCAAGTTACAGAAATTGACCTTTATTTAGTAATCAGTTTCTTTAACTTTTTTTTTTTTTTGATACAAAGTGACATTTTCATTTTAGTACAGAAAATCCATGTCAGAACAGTACCTGTCTGTTTCAGTTGTACCACTGGAGTCTACTCTGTCCTCAAACTTTAAAAAACAACCAAAAAATGAGATAAACAAAAAACAACTGCTGTCCCTCACCATGAGAAGTACTTTGACTAGTAATTCATCCATACCTTTTCCTATTTTCTAATGTATATATATACAGTATTGTAATAGTATGGTATAATACTATATAAAATACTATATATATTTTATAGGTATTATAGTTCAAAATACTCTCTCTATATAGTATGTAACTATATAAATACTATATAAAGTATTTTGAACTATAAAATAGCATCTGTAAAACAGAATTTAAATTTAGGACCAGATCTTTATTTGAAGAACTGTGCAAGAAGAATCCCTTTTTTTAATTAAAAAAGCTGCAGACAGAAGCAAAACTACAGCCTGCAGTGTAAAACTAGAAACCCTACATAATGAAATGTTAGGAACAGTGACTGAGAAGCAGTTCTACTCAAATGCTATTTTAAAAACAATTAAAATACAGTACCCAAGAAACATGGCACAAGAGACAGAGGAGACAGGTACAAAACCTGTGTGACGAACACAGAGTCAGAAGTGCAAAAAACCAAAAAGGGAACTGATACAATGGAGTTTGGTACAATAGGTAAATAAGTATTGCAACTGAAACTAAATGATCACTTTTCAACAGTGAAAACACTAACAATTTAGTACCTTTCTAAAGGCTTTTAATCAAGCCCTAAAACTGTGGCTGCTCTTAAATAAAAACGATCTATGTGAATGCTACACACTGAAGTACAAAGCTTAAGAATTACCCTGCAAAATTGCACCGACATAAGCTTTCCATATTTACAGTATCTAAAAGTGACAGAACACAGCATGCTAGGCCTAGCTTATGACTCTTCTCCACCAGTACTTAATCCAGGCCCAACAACCAAAACCTATTATTTTTTAACACGCGTTGGATTGTTCAGATATATTATGACATTTAAATATTAGATTCATGCATAAAACAAGAAACAATATCTTTGACAGACAAGTCTTGACAGGATACAAACAGTGGTCTGCCCTGTAGAGGAGTGTACTTCCTTCTGAGCTTACTCCCAAGACGTACCGATTCAATCCCACATTATTACCTGGTTGTCAAGTCAACAATGTGCTTAGAAATGGTCAAAATTGCAATTAAGAGTCACATTGTGCATAAACCATTCACTCATATTCAGACATTTCACTCCATTTTGGAGAGTTACCTCATTAAATGAAAGGACACAGAGTTAAAAAAAAAACAAAACAAAAGACATTCAAGTAAAGAGCAACAACCAAATACTTTGAAAAGGTTTTTGTAAACTTGTCATTCTACAGGGT
This sequence comes from Pelecanus crispus, assembly GCF_030463565.1. NCBI lineage: Eukaryota > Metazoa > Chordata > Aves > Pelecaniformes > Pelecanidae > Pelecanus > Pelecanus crispus. Next base: position 27,313,207 of record NC_134652.1, read on the forward strand.
TTTGCAGCATTGTTAAATTTGTTACTCATGGACAAGTACACGCAGGTCACAACCCCTCGTGACAACCTGTCACGTGTACATGTACGACGTAAGAGACAAGCTCGGTGAAGTGATCTACCCCTTCCCACATGCCTCGTTGGGTCCTTGTGTGTTCAGTGTTATCACTCCCCTTCATGAAACAGAAATCACTTATGGATATCTTTATAAAGACAGAAATGGACAGAGTCCATTGGATAGAAAGTTAGTTGGTTATTTACATCCGCAAAGTAGTTTCACAACGAAGTAAGTCTACAGCGGGCCAGCTGGGATCCACAGGACTTTGTTTTGTTCTTGGTCGACAGTTGTCATAATCTGAGTGCAAATGCTTGAAAGGGCTCCTCCCTGGACAATGCCTGGAGAAAAAGAACCCCCCCGCCACGAATGAGACTGGAACAAACAGTTATGACTAATTACAAAGAGCAGTCTTCTGCATTTTTCTGCAAAGTGTTTATCAACAGATCAGAATTAACCTACCCAATTCAATATTTGCCAGATGCATGACTATTAAAACAAGAAAAAGAATAAACAGAGCAAAGAGGCCAAGCATTCAATACACAGTTTCTTCTGCTAACTCTTAAAACAGCCCAGGGAAGTCGCAGAACTGATGGCTATAATCTACTAAGACAACTGTTTTGTTAGAGGCCTCCGTGTACTATTTTCAGAGGCATCAGGTGGCAAAGTTTAAGCCTAAAGATGGTCAGAACCTGCTATAATAAACCTTCTCAGTTCAGCATGTGGTGGTAGGAGTTTTATATTTACGTGGTAATATACACAGAGACTATAGCTGTAGCAACTAGACACTATTTACAAATATTAGAAGTAAATTATGAGGCAGCTCACAGATCCTTGAGCTAAATAAAACAGCGGCAGTTGCTACTCCAATTCTTATTGTCAACTACATTGAAGGAATAAAAGGCCAACAGCAAGCAACTCCCTGAAAATCAATTCAAAAGATAAATGAACACCTTGCATTCTACCCTTGCTAAACATAACAGTCATAAAACGTAAAATGCCAACACTGACACAGGAGAGGAGAATGTATTAGCTTTAAGATTTAAAAACTGAGGAACTTCATGACTTGAGAAATATGTCAGCAAAGCCTCTGGCCTCAGCTACCACTAATGCTGGAAAAATATGGAAAGTCTTAAGGTGTAAGTTCCATTTTTGAAAAGAGAGAATCTGATCTCACATAAAATATTACTTGACTCTGCGGTATATACCACAGTTAATGATGTCAGGTGAATTTGGATACAGAACGCAGCAACCAACAAGGTCTATGAAAGATGACAAATGGCAGTGAGGAAGTGATTCAGATTAAACACCATGCTCACAACCTGGTACAGGAAACAAAGCCAACTTGAAAGAGTCATTAGTCAAAAAATGTACTTCATGAAGTAGTGGCAGAGCCCAGGTCTGAGCGAGTGTGTCATATAGCTTCAAGAGGAAACTACCATGTCCAACGTGCCTATCACTAGGCTTACTTTATGCACATTATCATTTCAACAAGCTTAAATGTCAATGCAGTTTGAACACCAATTCCCTCTGACTACCAGCATCTGGAAATGTTGATGACAGCTGGAGTCCACTGCACTTGGCACTAACAGAGGGAGGCCCTTTCCACAGGGCATGTCAGAAGACACACATAGGACTCTCCTGGACTGAGTGCTGCTTTCACTGGCAGGGTGAAATTAAAATGCAACAAATGACTTCACAAGGAACAGAAGATAACACGTGGTGATGCAATCTGGCCATGCGCATGTCAAGTTCTGTGAAGGTCTAGTATGTACCATTTAAATGAACATTGGTATGGCTATTACATCCCAGGTAACTGATTTTGTTGAGACCGTGTAGTTTCTCTCAGGGTATGCTGAAATAGCTCTATACTGAATACATCCCCCTTCCCTCCCCTTGCACTCGGCAGGTATGCCTCAAAGTGCTTCTGGAAGAATCCCATTGTTCGGGGGATGAAAAGTTGGGTTTTGGCTGGTTTAGTGGTGCTTTTTTTGTTTTGGTTTGTTTTTTTCTTTTTAAGTTTTGTTGCCATTTCACATCAAGATGGCTAGAATTTTATCCCCACTCTTTTGAATGTATGTGGAACCACATGGAAATATGCTCTGAAATAAGCAGAGACAGTCTTCAAACACAGTTTTCTTTCTCTGGTAAAAATACAGTATTTACTACAATCCAAGATTCATATAATATACTTGAAGATGTTAAAAAGGCCTCTAAAGTTGAATTTAATTATTCCAAGTTACAATGCATGCTCAAGACACCTTTGACAATTTTTTTTCTTCTTGAAAGATTTAAAGTATGTCTCACAAATTATTCATTAATTTACACTGCAGGGAGGGTGGTTGTTTTCTGGTTTGGTTTTGGCTTTTTACAATTACAAAACAACTTTATTCCTCACATGGTATAAACCTGACGACACTGTGTCAAATTATCTGGACCATACTTCCAATACTACTGGCTTGTAATAAAACATTTTCAGAATCTCTTTAGGTCATAAGATTCACAGCATGCTAAAACAAAAACATGTAAAAGCAAGGGACAGTACTTATATATTGAGATTTCTTCTCCCGGTAAAATAAAACACCAGAGCATAAGTTTGCCAAAAGGGAAGGCAGAAGTGCTCTTTGAAGGAACATAGGATCTTTTGAATTGCAGTGTAAACGGATTAAATTGCCACTGTGTTCCTAGTGAAATGTTGATTAAATACTAACCTGTAAAGTACTTGCTATACTCTTGTTCTATTTTTTGAGCTGTCTCAAACTGTTCTTTGGAATGTTTTTGTGTAACTTTGTCCCTCAGGAAGATTGGGTCTTTTTGCTCTCTGAAAAAAAAAAGAAAGAAAAAAAGAAAAACCTTGTATAAGAGTAATTTTTTTTTTTAATGTACTTGAAATTATTACCTCCAGTTGGGTGAATGTGAAAGGCTATTAGAATCCTGTGCATAGAGTGCCATCTACTGTGTTTCAGTATCAGCATAGTCATCAGCACCACTTCAGTGCTAACAAATTTCTTTGCTCTCAGACCAAGACAGTATTCCTTTAAAGTCTCAGAGGCTGGGAGGGGGTTGAGGGAGAAAGAATATCATTTTTTCCAGTTCACGTGAATCGGATCATCATCTCATATAACACGCCAGTACTCCCTACACAAAGCTGGGCACAAGTACTGCTCTTTTAAGGGCCTGAAGTATCAAGCATCGAGCAAATAGAATATTTCTATGTCATCTTATATATGACACATTTTTGAGATGACTGTTTTTCTATTATACAAAGCTGTTGGAAATAAAATAAGAAAAAAATATAGAGAAATACAAATGGTAAAAAAGATATTTTAATTCCGATCAAGGCTTGTAACACACTCCTCCAAATCTGACTTGGGATCCCAGGGGATTCTGTTTAGAAGGAAGCAGAATTTAGAATCAACTAGTACAGTAATATAGATAAATACTGAAACAATATAAGGATAGTTTCTTACAGCAGTGAGAAAAGAAGCACAAATTTATTTCATAAATAAATTAAAAAAAAAAAAACACTACTAAACTAACCTATCACTGCTGTATAGCATTCCAGAGAATGCCAACAGAACCTGTGCTATATCCAAAAGGCTGTTTAAAAAACCTTTGGTGCTCATAACAGGCAGAGACAATGTGCCACTGCATCTTATTTTGATGACTGCTAGAAATCCTTGCTTGTCAAGTACAACTGCTCTCTGTCACTTTCCAAAAAAAGGAAATAGCTGTAATGATCACCATTCCACTTCCAAAGGGGCTCAAGACATGACAGTTCCATCTACCATCCAAGTGCATGATCCTACAGTGGTAATGAAATACACCACCTTGCTGTATGACTTGCTTCTACTTGAAAGTGGTGATACTTATCTTCTCTATTAAAAAGATAGTCATCAAATTTACTTACAGATCAAGAATATAAGAAGTCTTCAACTTTCAAAATGAAGATAGCACAAGTATAAGATCTCTCAACAAAACTGTTTCTTAATACTTACGTTGGGAGGTTATGCCACATCTTGCCAAATCAATCTATCAAAATGTGTGAATGTACTCAAACATTAGGGGAGGGACTGGGGTTTGTAACTCCCACGTTCTGTTCCCGGCTATATTTGAGCAGGAAATTCCCAACTACTGAAAAAGCATGGTCCAAGAAGACCACAGCATATATGCTCCATGGCAAAAGGGGACTTCCCTTGCTGTTTTCACTGGAGAATGAAGGTGGGAAAGTTGAGGTTACGAATCAGTTGGCACTGCATCCACACACTTGGCCCCGCTGAGAAGACGAAGAATAGCTCTTTCTCACAGTCACCACTTAATCCTCAATGATCTCGCCCATATCTGTCTTACAGTTTAATACAAAGGTGAGCAGGAAAGATCTGCGTGCCTCCTGGAGTACATACAGTTTAGTCTACATTCTTTGACTTCTCCAAAAGATTCACTTAATTGTCATGCAACCAAAATGAAGTTAAGACAATTTACCTCATAACATTTTTTATGAGGATTCATTTCCACATTTAAAAAGATATTTAAGATGACTAGGATGAAAGAAACAATAAAGGTAACAAGCTTATTTTAAGCTAAAATAAACATCCCTGAACTATACCCCTCACAGACTTACTTGATTTGTTTAGCATTTTTGTAGCGAATAAAAATTACAATAGGGTAGATATGAACACTGTGGAGCCGTTCGATGGCATGAGGAGCGATGTCAAGCAGACAATGACAATCCTAAGATCAAATGTAAATGCAAAACACTCATTCAGTTAAAGAGCACAAGCACACATGCAAATCCCCCATTTCTTCCCCTACTTAAATCATAGCAACCCAACAGAATTTTGCTACACATTTAGCATTTTGGGGCTACTGAGCAATTTGTACCCAAAAGATTTATAACAAAAGACAGAAGATGAAAAACTGCAAGAAATTCCATTCATAGTACCAAAAGCATGCATTGGTAGAAATAAAAGTATTTGAAGAACTAATGAAATGAAAACTCAGATTGAAATATATGCAATACATTTTTTCCAAATTTGAATATTCATATTCATTTTCTCTTTCAGAAGTCATAAGCAAACACAAGCATTAAAGTAATAAGACTTTCTGTGTGGTCTGACAGAAACCTATAAGCAATGTACAGATTTTAATTAACACCTGTCTCCAGGATTATTATGATGTTTATGTTCTATATGACTGCACTAAATGGAATAGTTAAAAACCCTAAATCCTCATTTTGTGGGGGGTGGGGGGGTGGTAGAGGATGGAATCTATGAAAATAATTTCTACCTTTATTTAATAATACTGTAAAAGAATATGGACATTCCTAGTTTCTACATAGGTAAGCTTGCATAAAATAATCTTTAAACAGTTACATGCCAAAGTGATGTAACTTTTACTTTACTCAGCGGCCCGGGGAACAATTCTCTGAATGCCTTAGAGATGGACAATGTTAACATAATTTCCACCCCGCCCCCAACATAGTATGACCATATATTGCAAACTGTACAAAGAACTACCGCGTTAGAAGTGACTCACCTTTTCTGTTATCTCTTTTATTGAAGCTACCGTTGTCACATCAAAATGTCCACTCCTCCGTTTATAATCAATAAACAGACAATCCTTCACACCCCGTTCAATGGCTTGCTGGGAAGCTTTCATAACCTCTGTTTCATAGAACCAGAAGAGATCCACTTTCATTACTATTCCTTAGGCACAGAACAAGGCTAATGAAACAATGTCTGCAAATTCAGGTTCTTGGAGGTTTTTTCATGTTTGTGCTACTATTTAGTCCACTTACATAGATGTTACTATCATGTACTCTAAGCAAGAATAAATTGGTTATATTTGCATACTTACCAAGAGGACATCTGCAAAATTTTCCAGGGGATTCTTTGACCAACATGTCTTTCACAGCATCAAGTAAAGGTCCTAGAATAAGCACAGGCCTAGGAGAGGTACAGTCCACTTTCTGTACACGCTGATATGCCAGGCTTGCAGAATCTACACACACAGAAGATTTACTTATGAAAGTATGAATTATTTTCCTGGCATTCCTCAGATAAGTAGAAGCACCCTAAAAGTAATTCTGAAAACAACCCCCATGCAAGGCATAAGGGCCTTGACAAGTACAAAAAATGCTCACTAGCCATTATTGCAATTTTCTCCACTTGACAGCCTAAAACATTCGTTTTTTTAATTGAGCCAGGTGAGGGTGGCATGGGAGAACCACCAAAACTTTAAAAGCAATTGTTCCTGTTTTTTCCTAAAAGTGTAAAGAAGACAAGGTATTTGGTTTCTCTGGTTTGTTGAGCTCTTCCAAGGAAGTAAGCAATGTAACCAATGTGATTTTTGTAGATAAGTGAAGAAACAGAAGTGAAGATTTTTAAGTGGTGATCTGGATTTCTGTCTAGACTAAGAGACCCGGATAGAAATTAAATAGTTGAAAGAAAAATCAAAACCATGCATCAAAAAGCAATCTCCCTCTGCAAATGAAATAATAATGCTACTAGATTCAGGAGTAAACTACCAAAAAAAAAAATAGTTTGAAACACTTTGGCTTGTTATTTAAAATAAAAAAATTTTTGTTATTAAGAGTTATGCATGTGATGGGACATACGATCACCATTCGTATTCAGACCAACCAGAAAGTAACATTATTTGTTGTGTCATGCTGCAGCTGTTTAAAAACGAAAGAGAAGGAAAGGCAACCCCGTCCCAAGTATAACAAAGGTACTTGCCATCCAAGAAAGGGATTGAGTCTGTACTGATTGTATCAAGAGCCAGTAAATCCTTTCCATCTTTGGAACCACTTCGCTTGTGTTTATGCTTTCTTCTGAAGAATGACCTCCGTGCTGCTGCTGACAATGTCTTAGATGAGCTGTTTTCATCTTTAGCCTCAGACATGCTGTGTCTCCTGTAGAATTCCTGATCCATCCTACAATGAAACAGACTAAATGGTTGGTATTTAAAAACTTATCTTTACAATTTTTTTTTGACAAACTATATCACTGCTGCTTCTGGAACACACTGGAAATGCTCATCTCAAGCCTTAGCCCAAGTATCTTCATCACGGAAAATTAATCAGAAACAAACATTAACATAAATCAAATAATAAACATCTGAAAACCTCACCCTACCATCATTTCCTCAGGATTCTTATAAATAGCAGCATGTCACAGAGGGTGACCACTCTGACAGGCAGGGCAAAAATCTCCAAGGCAGAAGCACCAGTATGCACCTGCTTGCCAGTAAAGTCAGCCTCGCACAGAAGTGAAGATCCCATCCTTTCTATGAATCTGCATGTTATACTTATCCTTACAAATAACTTATCAGCAATCTAAAATAAGAGTTTTATTTCATGCAGTTCTATTTTATAGGAGCACAAATATTTTGGCCACATAACACACGTGAAATGTCGCTGGTTTTACTATCCATCTTCCAGTAACAAGCTTATCAATGATGTGTATGGGTCTGTATGTATATATTGTACTTCCACATATTCCATGTAGTACCATTGTCCCACTGTCAGGATGAATTTTGAGTTATGACATGGAGAGAGACTATTAGAAGAAAAGGAAACCAAAAAAACAGTAATCTTAAAATGTAAAAAATATTTTAATCACTGATAACTAATGCGATTTCAGTAACAATGCAAAAATTTTAGTTCCTGCATACTCCTCTTAACTGCTCTACCAACATTATGAGATTGTGGTGGATACACAGTGTTATAATAACGCTGCTGTCCACCAATAACTAAAACCACTGGTGCTTCTCAAGAATGTCTGGGATAACCTTGGATTCAAGGATATTTTTGCTGTGGTTAGTCTCACTTTTGTTATTGAATTATCTATCACAACACTCGTCTATGTATCATTTCCATTTCTAGTTTTGTATTTAGTAGCATTAAAAACAACTTGATAGAGCAATACCTTTAATTCAATGTTATTAAAATACTCCATCCCTAAAATGACATGTCTAAGAATTAGTATCTCCTAGAAAGAATAGAAGCAAACAAGTCTTTTATACCACATCTCACTAGTCAGACTTTTAAAGACTCTAAGATAAATACTGTAACTGAGGTTACTCACATATATTTACTTGGAATTTGTCCTCTTTCCAGCTTCTGAGCATTCTCATCTAGCTGCCAAGCCATCCAGCAACCAAAGTTTCCCTGTGGCAGAGTGTCATCAACATACAAAATATCATCCTTCTTAAAGCTTAAATCCTGTTCCACCTCTGCCAGACGGTCATAAAGTGCTCTGGAAAGGAAGACATAAATAGGCTCTGCAACTGGTCTCCATCAACTCACGGAAAGAACTTGCACACTTTTTTTCAAAACAGTTTAGTGGCATACTCTACATTTCAAGACCACACAAGTTTACTGCCAAACGTGCAGACTTACTATGCTACAGACTGTGTACTCACTGTCAGAGACTAGCTGGGATAAATTAGTAAACTATGAATTTAAAAGATGTGGTAAAACTGATGTACTATTTCTCTCATGATGATCAGCGTATTACCCTAACAGCCTTATGCTGTCATTACCAGTCATGCTCAAATACCTGATATAGAATCCATCTCCAGGAAGCTCTTTTATCTTAGTAAACTCTTCTATTCTGTATTGAGTCTTTATTTTGATGTTTTCTCCAGGCTTCAACATTTCAAGATAAGCTTCCTCAGCTGTTTTATTTCGCATATCAATGGACCCATACTGCAAAACACAAAACACAGAAACCTTTATGTGTGAAATTGCACCTTAACAGGCAACAGAATTAGGCGAGCTTGAAAAACATGCAAAGTAAGTTTGTTTTTCCCCACTGGCAGGCTCTATATACAAGTAAATCACTTAACTCTAGTACAGTTTGCACCTTAATATGTCTAGCAGGAGATTGAAACATGGGGGTAAGAAAACAAAATACCCAGGTGAACACAGAAGACATGCACCGTGAGGGAGAGCCTGCACTTCTTTAAATAGTTTTCAAAGTGCAAGCTGAGAATCATAAAATTCACGGTGGGAAGAATTTAGTATTTTTCAGGAAAGCAAGTGGTCTGAGGGAAGTCAGAAACACAATTACAAAGCAAAATCTCCATCTGGATACCTGAGGCGCAATGGGAGCGTCTCAGTGCTCAGTCTCAACGCCTAGTTTTATGTGAAAAGCTCGTACACACATACGGGTTTATCACCTTAACTGTCCTGCCAAGTAGATAAATATTCTCGTTTCAGATATAGAAAGCAGAGTCAAAGACTTATTGCATGGCTTTCCCTAAGCTCTCATTAGAATTTCATAGTGAGGAGATCAATATTTTTCTCCATTTTGCAGTATCTTTCATATCCTTCCCTTTCTTATGTACAGCAATTGGATTCAAGGCCTCCTATTTAGATGAAGAGAGCAGGTGCTCATAGTTCCAAGCAGACATACATTAGTCCTTCAAACTTGTGCTCTCAACAGTGGTGGTTCTCCAGGTCCAGATCATTTAGCTCTTCGTGCATCGCGGCCAGAATGAAGGTTATGCATTCTCACCGTTCTTACCCAGGTTCTGTGGCAGGAACTCAAGATTCACAGAACGTCTCCCATTGCGAGACAGCATGATTCTTTGTACATCTCCCTCTTTATACCATCCTAGACATTTTCTCAGTACGCTGCAGCCTTTTCTTAATAGCCTACCTCAAGTATCATGTCACCCAAGACTAGTCCATCAGGTCCTTTTGCTGGGCTATCATCATCTACATCTGAGACAAATATTCCATACAGGTTTCCACCACATATTTGGATCCCAAGATCCACTTGGGATTTTTTAACAACAACAGTTCTAGGTTCAGGGGTCCTTTTGTTTGTGTCCACAGGGCTCCTTTTGACAGAGAAAAATAACACATGTACTTCAGTTTAAAAACTTGCATTACATACAGTCAGCTAACCATCTGAAGAATATGTCTTTACATAATTATTATTCAAAATAGGTCACCTACAGATACAGTCTTATAAGACAAACATCATGTTCCTTGCAGACCTAACTAAACCAATCTTGTAGTAAAGTTTCTTCACTCCTTGCAGACCCCATCTTTCAAAAACAGCCTGAAAACATGTACTTTTATCCTGGGGTCCACTTAACTCGTCTGCTGACTTATTCCAACCAGACACAGCATTCGCAGAAATACATTTTGGTTTTTAATACCCTTCATATCCACCATGACCACTTTTATTCCTTAAGGCAAAAATTTTACTCCTCTACCTTAAGGAATTCCGGGGACTTGTAGTTGGAGTGGTTTGTTTGGATGGGGGTGTCATTGTTCCTTCATCCTGTTCACTCACAGTATCTATTACAGAATGATTGTCAGGTGTTGCAGCTCCACTGCCTTGAGGGGTGGAATGATTACTCACAGGTTCTAGGTGAGAACTAAAGCAGGGGCAGGGGGGAAGAAAGAATAAAATACTGCTGGGTTAGTGTTTCACCAATGCCAAATATTTTCCATGCAGACAAAGTTTTTAATTTGGACGTAAATCAAGTATAAAGTAAGGGGGAAAAAAAAGGCCACCAAAACAATATGCCAAATAACATATGTTCACCGTAAGTCTAAAAGAAAGATAAAGTTCAGTTTTGAAGTGTGACCATGCATCAAAACGGGATGGATAATTTCACTAGGTCATATGCATTCTCTAATTAGTTTTTGGAAACTCCAACTATAAAAAAAAGTTTAAAATTATTTGAAGTACTACTCATAATCCTAGGAAGAAGTCATCCTTGGTTTTAGTTTAATGTATCTAAGGATTATGCCTAAATAAGAAAGAAAATATAGTAAGTGCATCAAGCATTTTTCTTTTCTTTTCAACAAGCATGTATTCACAAATTACTTTTCTAAGCAATCCCACTTCTTATCAGCACAAATGTGCTGATGTTTGCAAACATGTTACCTGTACAGAAGTTATCGACTAGCTAAGTAACTGCATGGACCAGAGAGTAGTTTTTGCAAAGTATAGCTAGCCTTACCTTGATCGTGAATGATTGCCAAGCTGATACATATGTGGGTTATACTGAGCCAGAATAGTAATGGTGTCGCACTGCTGTCCAATGATTAGTCGAGCCTGTTGTTCTGTAGCATTTCTCAAATTTATTCCATTAAACTACAGAAAAAGAAAAATGCACAAACCATGATGTCAAGTTTTCAGATGGAAACTAGCAAAATCAGCCTTTCAGTCTCCTAATTAGTTTAATGTCTAAATGCTGACTTATTTCCACTGGGGTAAATAGGAGGATGGGAATGCTGTTATACAATGATTCCTAGGATTTACTCCTTGGAAAAAATCACTGTAATTTAAAATATTTGGTAACCTGACCATGAGTTTAAAAATCTTTTTACTATATATGAAAGACATATATGTTCTGACCTGTGTTATGATTTGATATCACTGATTAAATACAAGTTGGTTCAGATCACCGATCTGAATAAATTCAGGATTTAAAGATAAATTCAGATCCATGATTCATTCAGGTCCATTGTAGTATCATCCACACGCTGTGCAACAGAAGATGCTTTAACATGCATAAGTATGAACAGTTCTAACATTTACAAAGCAGCTCGGTACTTTACAAAATGCTCCTCTGCACACTTATCTAATACTGTAGGCAAAAACATGACTGTAGCTAATCTAAAGCCTACCTGAGTATTTTTAAACAAGGTATCTCAGGTAAGGATATGGCACAGCAACAGCAGCACGAAACTCAGTACAAGCCAGCTGCTTGAATATTTACTCACCTTATCAGGCACAGTATGGTTGGGACTATATTGTTTAAGTACCAAAACTAGCTAGCTTAAAATTTAATTATATCTATCTAAGATGCAATGCAGATCTACCATCAAAAGACATTATTTTATGATAAAGCCTGACAAAAAGTCACAACAATCACAATTACGGGAATATTACAATAGAGAATACGCTTTGCTACATCTCACAGCACACAAGCTTTCACAAGATAATCTTTTGGGGAAGGCAGTTATGGCTGGAGTCATATGAACTGATTCATTAAGCCACAGGAATAGTAAGCAAACAATTACCTCTAGTAACTGATCACCATACTCAAGGCCAGCTTGATGGGCAATGCTCCCACCTGTTACTTTAGAGACAAATATTCCACCATTTTCTCCGCTCACAATGGAAATCCCTAGTGGCTCAGAACCCTTCTGCACTTTAACATGACGTGGCTCTTCCATGTAGGGCCTTTTAGAGGAGATAGTTAAAACTGATTTGGACAAAATTGCACTTGAACCATCACAATGTCAAAGTTACATGCAATACTTTATGTCTGTCTGAACTGTAATAATACAATAGGTTTAAACAGATACTTTAAAAAAATTTACTCTCAACTGTCTTAAATGCATTCCTTGAAGATCATGCAATGTACAGTGGCAGAAGTAAATGTATACCAGGTACATGACTGCTCCAAAACATTACAGTAAATATGAATTATAAATAGTATGGTGGTGAAGCCGGTAGGAAAGAAGCTTCCAGATGCATATTATATAAAAGTAATTGAACCACTGTATATAATATGTCATTTACAAACCATATTCCAGAAAAGTATGTTACAAATATAAATGCTGGGAGTCTTCATTGCCAGTGAAAATAAACATCATAAATAATAAGGTGGTAAACCAAAGGACAACAATGCACAAGTATCGGATTTCATATTTGTATGCAAAAAAACATAAATTAGTAATGAAAATTAAGCAGTTGCAAACTCAAGCCATTAAGACAGCAGTTTGCATGGTAGCATTACAATTACCATGCAAATTCTCCTCAGGGCAATTATCCAAACATGTACAATAGCACAAAGTGCGCAATACTGCTCGAGAAGGAGAACCTTATATCAGGCCAACCTCAAACTCCTTAGTGATGAGAACCTAGGCCTAGGAGCCACAGGGATTCTCAGAAAAGACCTATTACGGAACAGATATCTGAAAGATGTAGAAGATTTGAGAAGAAAAGAACACTTAATAAAAGACACACAATAGTAAGACACTAGTTAAGTATAACAAGAGAATGGCTTATACAAAAGAAAACCCTGATTCATTTCCCTTTCCTCCCACCACAGTTAGGACGTATCCACCTGTACAAACAGGGCCGGTCTCTTCATGGTGTGTATAAACAGTAGGCTCCTAAAAAGTGCCTGTTCATGTTACTATGAACTTAATAACGTCTACACAGCAAAAGGCATCACCAGATATTAACAGTTGAGCTCGTTCTGAATGAAACAGCTTGGGTACCAGGTGTGGTGTATTTTTTATTTTAATAGCATTATATTACATTTGACATGCATTAATTTGAATGTTGTCTTTCCTAACATTTCATTATACCATATAGACATTCTCCAAATTCTGCCAACTACTTAAACTATTTTAATTGTGCTGTTCAGAGACCAGATGAGTTAACTGGACTTCACTCACTGCTACTAATGTGAGCCAGGCTGAGGAAAGATATTTTGGGAAAGAGTAGGTTTTGGGGTTGGCGGCAGAGGGAAGGGACATCATTTCATAAATTATGCTTATTGCCACAGTCTTTGAAGGTAACTATTTGGTAGCCTTCTGCAGCAGGGGCATAACAGTTTGCCAGCTTATTAATGCTTAAAAGATAAAAACTGGCTGCTGATACGAATACAACTCTGGAACCCAGTAACCTTGTAACATCAACATCACTGTTTAGAGATAATGCCCTCAGAGCTTGGCTATCAATGTAATGAAGATAAGGTACGTTTACTACCAGCAAAGTTAAACTGAAGCCCACATTTTTTGTATGTTGCATATCTTAACTAAACTGTGCTAACTCCCAGAAAACTGCAACTTATGAACTTTTTTTTTCACTCATTATGAACACGTAAACCATGATATGAAGCTATATGAAGCTTCTTAATATCACAAAATTTATCAAGTCATACTACCTCATTAAAAACTAAAATTACATCTTTCTGAACTTCATTTCTTTCATTTAATTTTCTTTCCCTTTCTGCTTTTCCACCTACCACATGCATTGTTAAATTTGTTTTCTTTGTTTTGGATTGGAATAAAAAAGGAATCAAACCCATACAAATTGCACAGAATCATATCTTAGAATTCTAGTAAATACAAAATGAAAGATAACTAGTAATGCGTGTAGTAGAGAATCAATAATAAAGTAAAACAGAATGATAACATTCAAAAGGTGTCTTACTTGATAAGCAGTGTTATTAAAATCAAGTGAAGCACACTCTTCTATAACATTCAGACTGCCTGCCAGAATCACTAAACACTGATTAGAAAAAAGTCTTAATTGATCAGATCTTTTAATTTGCGTTTAAATTAAAATCAACAGAACGAACAGAAACATTGATTTTTTTTTTTTTCCATCTGTATTATTATTATTTTTATCTGGAGAAAGGCCAAGTGAGTTACTTATACTTTGTGGGGAACAGAAAGAGTTGTAAGACCAAACGAGCATTTAAAATGCTATCTAGACATCTTAAAACATTTTCTCAGGATAGACTTAAATTAGCTACTTCCCTAAATTAAGAACTGTTTGTGTTTGTTAGTTTTTGGTTTGCTTCTTAAAAACAAAACAAAACAAAATTGAGAATTATATTCTTTTTAGAAAGTCAATTCAGTCTGTGGTTTATACATATGGACAGCAAGGGTAAAGGGGCTGGAACCTGACTGTACTTCAACCATCTAATCAACATTAACAGAAACTGTTATTTCCCAGAGATCAGAACATGGATCTTGTGCTCAGAGATACAAAGTTATAGGGGTGTAAAAAACCTAGCTTTTTCAGCTGAGCATTATACATCATTAGTCATGTGAAAGAGAAAAGAACTTCTGACTTTAAATTTGCAAGTGACAATTAGAGGAACATTTATACGAGAACACAAATTGAGTACACATAGTACAAGAGTCACACTGAAGAAAGAAAGAACGAAAAAAATCACAAAAACCTCTTTATATTCCCTTTCAAAGTAACACTGTCCTTTGTACACAATATACAGTCTAGAGTTACTACAATAACTTAGTTACCGATTCTTTGAACGAGACAAAAGTTTCATGTAACATTTTATGAATAACTTTTTATTACTACCAGAAAACTTAGAATACAGAATATCCTTATTATTTTATCATTCACATTTTTATGGTCAGTCCTTTTACATAAATCAAGCAATACAAAGAGGTCTTGATGTAATCAATTCCAACACATCATAGCTCCTTTACACTGCCAGAATGGCATTTGGCTGCCTTCTATAAATAGAAGGCCAATTCAGATTTGTGTCTTACTGTACAATGCTTTGAATTCATGCAAACTTTTTCATATATACAGTCTAGCCAGGTCATGATAAAATTAAATCAGATGTCCTAGACTGATACCATAAGCAGCGTATCTTGAAAATAATCATCATGAGATGCAGAAAGTTGTTAAACACAAAGCTCATGTTTTTAAGAAAGCTATCATACCAGGATCAAATCTGCTAGCAGCTACACATATACTTAATGCTATTGCTAGCAGCGGTCCAGGTACAGCCAAAGGGATCAGTCTGAGTAGTAAAACTACATCTGTACACATGGATACTTTCTTGCACAGGTATACCCTCAATTTTTCATGTTATCTGGCTAAATTGAATCAAGGCACAGTGGTTAGAGCACATACTCCACAACACTAAGGCACCTGATATTTAGCTATCAGGTGTTACTACGTCTTCTTTTTTTTTTAAGTTTTCCAGAATACAGAGCAAGCCTATCATAAACAAGCATCTGAGGTAGTTCAGCTGAAGGGGTGTATTCCAATTTAGACTGCTCTTATTTGGTATGGCCATTAATCTAACATGGAAGAAATAAAACCCTTATGAATTCATTAATTTTCTAAACTCAACAATCTATTCTTTGGTTTTGAAGAAAAAATGCACACAAAGATCTCTTACATACTTCGTAAAGAAAATATAAACATTGAGTAACGGGACCTGAGATGTACCTCTGTGCCTACATATTTGTCATTTAAATTAAATGTTCACACTCCTTCAGACCAATAAACAAATGTACACAATTTCCTCAGACACATTTGTATTAAAAGCAAATAATGCGGGGACCTTACCTATCTTTTCTACGTTCTCCAACAGATACTGGGCTAATGGAAATCCTAGGTAACGTAGAAAGGGAGTTCTGAGACTGGCTGCTGGCGAAGGAAGACGTTTCCAAGTTAAGAGGTGATTGTGGAGGAGTTATCAAGCTGGGACTGCTACATTCAGAGTGTGACAAGGAGCCTAGGAAAAATCAACAGTTGAGTTTTAGTATCCTGCATCTGTCATAGTTTGGAGATCTACACAGACATAGTGAAAGACACCATACACATCTGAGACAAGAAAGAGGACCGAGTGTTCACTAGGACTCCATTAACCATGAAAGGAGCTTAGGGAGACCAGGTAACTGGTTTCAGACAGTGCAAACTTACTGTCCTTAATGACCATATATCAAATCTGTCCTCTCTAAGTGTGCATACAACTACTGCCATTCTCAACAAGGAGAGAAGGTTACAGACAAGCTACACCATATGCATGTCTGAAAACACTTAGCAACGCAAAGTTAAAGAAAAATAATAAAAAACAGGAAAGGAGAAATAAAATAAATATATGTAGGTTTATTTTCAGATAAAATATTTATGTACAGCCCTTTCCTTTGGGTAAGGGATACATTATGAAACATCTGAAAACACCAAAGAAACCCCAGCATGAATCATACACAGAGACAGGAAAGCTCTGCAATTTCAACCAATCTTGACATGGCTTTATTTGCATCTCTTCCCTGGTTGTACCCTCCCTGAGAAATTTACTGAACAAGCGCCCTGACAGAAACATTCAGTTTGCTTCCTCTGACAAAGCTACAGAAAATAAATATCAAATTACTAATCACAAATGAAAGCCATTTGTAAGAATTGCATATGCCCAGTTAGGAAAACCACTGCATACAATCCATTAAGGCTACAGAACATTTGGGCAATAATGGCAGCAAAGAGTTGCCGCTCACTGTCGTCGAACTCCGAATTCTACAGCTCTCCAGCATGCCAGCTGGTATTTGTTTCATGTCTTTAAATACCCTCCACCAAGCAATTTTGAGTGAAGTACTAAAATATTTTCACTGCATTTCAAAATATAATTCACAATCAGTAATACCATAATATGCAAAAAAAAAAACCCTTTAAAAAAATCAAAAAAATAATGCAGGCCATCTCAATGTTAAAACTTTTAAGACATCATTCTAGAAGAAGACTACAACTGTAAAACATACAGCAATGCTTATTCTTACATTTTTTGTGCACTTTTTCTTAGTATGCCACTTCCTAGAGTCAACTAACAGAAACAACTTTCATTAGAATGTTTCCTTTTTTTACCTTTCTGTGCCAAAATGCAAATTTTGTAACTTTAATAAAACTGCCATATTTAGATTTTGGCACAGCCTGATTTAAGAACTGCAAAGGCTTTGGATTGGTAACACTGAAAATAGTATGACTAAAATTACTTATGAAATAATTCACCTCTGTCAGAGCCCATCATGGACCTTGGATATCTTGGTGTTAAAGGGATCTTAATTCGTTCTGTTCTGTATTGCAAGTTACTCGAAGAACCTATTTTTACAACAAGAAAACATTACAATGATGAAAGTAAAAGCAACTACATTGAACAAAAAAGTACATTTAGATTCTACTTCTTCAATGACCATTAAAATGGCCTCTGAATTTACGCACAAGCTTTGATGATTACCCTCGTATATATTGTGTATATCGTATTTCTAGTAAATTGTCTTGATTACACAGTCAGAATACTGCTATACTGTATATACACACTGTTCATTCTTGTATGAAAAATATTTTGAATATTTTTCAATCAAATGAAATTTAACTTGAAGTCCAAGCAAGAATCTAACATCTCTGTTTACTAAGAATCCATGGGACTTTCCAAAAGGCATTTAAAATACTCTGATTACATTCTGCCTGGATGAATACATCATTTTTTGACACTGTTTGCAAACCGTTATGCCATTTTTTGCTGTGGTTACGAAGCTGCCATGCTCTATTCAGATACAACTGCCAATCATCGATGGAACACAGGAACACAAACATGCACAAAAAAGTTATTAAATAATTTAAAATTTTAATAAATTCTAAAATGTTAAAATGTTATTGCTACAAAGCATGCATTTGCTTTGGTATTAGTAGGATAGGCATAAACAATCTTACATGTCGATCAAATAAACATAAGTGTAACATCTTCCAACAACACAATTTATATTAGGCCATTAGTCACCCTAGATTTTTTGTTCTGGGGGCTTTCTCCTTTTCTCTTCTTCTCTCCACCTCACTGAACCTCAAAAATACTTTGGCTGGGCCTCTCATCTTTATAAGGGTACTTTCAAACAGTAACATGCATGGAAAGGAGAATCACACACACAGAGAGCACATTTTAAAGAGACTGTAAAGAATGAATTAAACACAACTACTTCCAGGGAACACCTTTAGTCATAAAACCACAAAAAATGAAGCAAAGAAACACAGGAAGCCTTTAGGCTTTGCTAGCTGTGACAATCCTGTAACACATGTACTTAAGGAATTTTCCATTTATTCTTTGTCTCCAATATACAGGAGTCCCACAAGAAATAAATCAGAACAGCTAGTTACCAAGTCTTGCACTGGATGGTAATGAATTTGAGCCATGAGACGCTCTTGTACGTGAATTTTCAGAGTAGTCATTGGAGAGTTTATGACTTAGGTCCAAACTCAGGCGACCTTGATGCTGGGAACTACATCAAAAGAAAGGAGAACAGGGCAACAGTTAGAACTGGGCAAAGCACCTCAGCAAATAGCAAATTGGCCAACAAAAAATTTTGGTTATCCCTGAGTTACTGAATAAAATGAATGCTCCTCTCCTTCCTACTTCCCAATTGTCCCATCATTTTATGAATTAAGAGTAAGTCAGAGGAAAGATAGCCTAAAGTGCTATAAAAAAAGGGGGGAAGGCTTTATTTGTTTTGGCAAGGACAAGAAAAAACATTAGAAATTAGTTCATTAAAAAAATAAATTTCTTTGTCAATATCAGCCAGCGGAGCAGAGGGAAACCTAATCCATCAGTTACCAAAAGACATGAAAGCAACTGGCAGATCACTTCTACGCAAAAATGGTTTTGAGAACCCTAGGTCAAAATAACACGACAGCAGTGCATTTCACTCCACACTGTATACAAAAACCAGAAGCAATTTCATCCTAATGAAAACAAAAATTTAAGGAGAGATAAATTTCAAAACACCTGGGATGCAGATGCTGATGGCATATCTGGCTGGCGACTGATGGACAATTGCTGGTGTGAACTCTATGGCTCCAGGCAGTATAGATTGGATTTCTCATGACAGCCGTTACTGCAGGGCATGGTGCTAAGCTTCTTGGTACAGTACCTGCTTCAGATGATAAAAACACATTCTTACCAACATTATTAGCATATAAACTACAGATTTTAAATACATTCAACCATTTATAAAATTATGTATTATAACATTTGCATGTATGAACATGTATCTATAATTAAAAAGTATTAGCATACAGACAAATACATTATTAAGCACCACATGTCAACTTTTAAGTAGTACATACATATTTAAAATCTGGATTGTAATTTTGTAATGAGTCAGTAATAAAGTGGATTAGATTACCAAAAATTTAAGTCATTCACAGTATGCGCTGGTAGCTAAAAGATTTTCTGTTTTCAAGTATGAACCTTTTTTATACAGCAACAAAAATTCTGCCTTTCTCTCTGAATAGTCACCTGACAGAAACACAAGTTTTTATTTGGTACCTGAACTGACTGCGGCTAAAATGATTCTTGTTCCTCTTCTGTTGCCTCAAAGATTCCCACTTCTAGTGTGTCCTATGACTTTAAATTATAGTACTTCAATATTTATTTGTGAAACTTATTACTCAAGCTGGTTTTTTAAGTACACTCATCCTTCAGTACTCAACCAATTGAGAGCAGCCCTGTGGAGGAGGACTTTGGGGTACTGGTGGATGAAAAGCTGGACACGAGTCAACAACGTGCGCTCACAGCCCAGAAGGCCATCCGTATCCTGGGCTGCACCAAAAGCAGCGTGGCCAGCGGGTCGAGGGAGGGGATTCTGCCCCTCTGCTCTGCTCTGGTGAGACCCCTCCTGGAGCCCTGCGTCCAGCTCTGGGGCCCTCAGCACAAGAAGGACATGGAACTGCTAAAGCGGGTCCAGAGGAGGGCCACAAAAATGGTCAGAGGGCTGGAGCACCTCTCCTACAAGGCCAGGCTGAGGGAGTTGGGGTTGTTCAGCCTGGAGAAGAGAAGGCTCCAGGGAGACCTTGTTGCGGCCTTTCAGTACTTAAAGGGGGCTTATAAGAAAGATGGGAACAAACTTTTTAGCAGGCCCTGTTGCAATAGGACAAGGGGTAATGGTTTTAAAAGGAAAGAGGGAAGATTTAGACTAGATACAAGGAAGACATTTTTTACGGTGAGGGTGGTGAAACACTGGCACAGGTTACCGAGAGAGGTGGTAGATGCCCCATCCCTGGAAACATTCAAGGTCAGGTTGGACGGGGCTCTGAGCAACCTGATCTGGTTAAAGATAACCCTGCTCATCACAGGGGGGTTGGACTAGATGACTTTTAAAGGTCCCTTCCAACCCAAACTATTCTATGATTCAACCCAAGTCTATTTGACCAATTTCCTCTTACATGAGTTGGTAGCATAGAATACAATTGCAAAAACTTGTTCACATTTCAAGACGTACAATCATACTGCTGAATGCAGGGTTGAATTGATTGGGTTATTATGCAAAGGTTATCATGATAACACAAAGCTTTTAGTTAGAAATACTACCTTTTAATATTTTTTCTACTATCATTAAAAGAGAGAGAGGCAGAAAAGAATAAAAGAAATCAAAGAAGAGCAAAAGCTTTTTGATCTGAGCTACTCTTGAGCACGTCTTTATATTCTGAAAATTGAATGGGACAACAGGGTTTGAAACTGTCCATTGCTCCAGGAACACAAGTCATTACCTCCTTCATGGTCTCTAGGAAGAAGAAAGTCTTCCATAATTTCTAGAACATGCAGGAGTTTGGGGCTTTCCAAAGAATTGAGGGTAAACACATAAAAATCAATATTGTCTTGATTTGAAAATGTTTTGTATGCAGGTGCTGAAGGTAGCTACGCTAATGACTGAACAATCCATCTGGCAACAAGTTTACCAGGTCTAAGCAAATGCTCCTTGACCAGTTCTAAGCAACTAGCACATGATACCCTAATTAGCTGCTGAAGCACTCCATTTAGTCTGTACCAATTTAAAACCTGCTAACATGAACCTCAATATCAACAACTGTCCGATCAACTGAGACAACATGCTAACTGATTATAAGGATTTCTGTGAGAGCTGCTTGTGAGTCCCCTCGTCAGCAGCTTAGTATCTCAAATACACTGGCATTTAAACTTTAATTTAGATTAAGATCACAACCAGTTTGGGCACTCAAGATAATCCAAGCATTTGATTTCCAATAGACAGAACTTAATATGTTGTACTTTCTGAACATTAGATCTTTTTTCCTTGGAAGTATTTCAGAAGTTAAGCATCTAAAGCTTGGGACGCCTCCATTTACTCTTTGCTTTCAAAAATACTGGAAATCTTACTTGTCTCCCTAATGTATAGGCTACACCTTGTTCACCACTAATGTACTCAAAACTCCTCTGCACAGAAACTGGTGAAACACAAATCCTTCAGCCAGGAGTTGCTCGGTTTCCTTAACGGTTCTTAAACAGCTTTCACTTCTTTACAGTCTAAAAGCTGAGCAGACCATGTTAAGTTTACAACAGACCATGGAAACACGTTTTGCGAGTCATGTTTGTTCTGCACTTATCACAACTAATCCCCAATATTGTCCATTATGGACAAATTCCTTGGGGCATTCCTAGAAAGTAACTATGAGTTCTGCCACTCACCTGCTGACATGCCGCCAGCGTATAAGGTGGCAGGCGCAAAGCCTTCACTGTGCCTAGCAGACCGTTTCGGTGAATATGGTGCCCATTCCTGTAGCTCTGGAGACAGATGCTCCTCGCTAGCTGGAGCATACTTCTGCACCTACAAAAACACAGAAATTTGATTATAGGAAGTTGGAGATTCAGAAGAAAAAAAATAAAATAGCCAAACTTCATAAGCAGTAAGCAACTCAGACTTTCTAGTATCTATTCCAGAATGTGCTCACCATCACAGTGCTTGTTACACTTTTACCTTTCAATGATGCTATTCACTTCTTTCCTCCATCCTGCCCCGTTAGTTCTTTTTATTATTTTGTAATCTTTTTAGGCCAATGTTTGCAACTTAACTGGTATACTTTCCTTCACAATAAAACACCCAGCATTTAGTTATGTTTCTCCTTTAAAACACTGCTTTCCCAGGACATTTCAAATGTTATTTCAGCCACTACTGCAAGCGCTTCCTAAAGATGACCTGGCTAACAAGCCACATAGTGTTTTCCTCTAAGCCTGTATTTTCAGATATGTGTGGAGCAACCTGTCTTCAACAGAGCAACTCACATTTTGGAACCATCACAACTTCTGTTCTGTACATAATGAGGAGACACTGGTGAGTTAAGAAACAATAGCTCAAATACTGACAGTGATGTGAGACAGCTACACATTCAGGGCTCAGCATGCAGAATTTACACACTTGAAACATACAACACAAACATGAGACTGAAGTATGCAATAAGTGAAAAATAATTTTTGAAAAGGTACTTACAGTTTTTATGATAGCAGTATTTTAATTAAATGAAGAGTTGTTGAGAGCACAAAGACTATAAAATGCAGAGGTACCTCCTTAGAACCAATACTTCATCGCTACCATGGGTGTATTAGTAATTGTACCACCTAATACTCAGGGATGAAAGTTCTCTTAAATTTATCAACTTAAAGTACACAAACTTAACCGTGTATATACACAACTAAGGAAATTGATTCCACCCAGTATGGCTACAAATTCAACTACACTTCGTATTCTATATACATATTTTTTATATCATAAACACTACATCATCAATGAATACATGCAGACTGGACACTGCTGTTACACAACCTGATGTAGTTGTAGTGCACAAAGACAATTCCACCAGAGAGAAATTTTCAGAGTGAATGGTGTTCACTTTTTAAGGCACAATATAACTTCTGCTCTCTAGTCAATAACAACTTTAGAGTTACAAAGTTCTGCCTATTTTCTGGGAGGACAGGGGACAAATTAAGTAAGGAAAAAAAGAAAAAAAAAAAAAGAATCACAGAACCTAGTTCTCATTTAACCCTAGAAACGTAAATTAACTACTACATCAAATAACCTTAAAAACCAAAAGCTATGATTTTATAGTTCTATTACACAATTTTCTTTTTCACCTTGAACAAACACCTATATGATATCTGCAATATCACTTGGGCAGTGTGTAGAACCAATGGCAATATGTCTTTGTCAATCCGTTCCAGTCTTCCAAATAGTGAGTGCCAAAACCGCCCCCTCTGTTTCAGCTAACAAATTTCTTAGAGGTAAGCCCCCAACTACACGTGTCCTTGTCACAGTTGGAAACTCTTCACCTATAGTAATATTATTACAGTTATAACCAGGACAACACATATGCTCATGACAATGCACTATAATGAAGCATGGGAGTATGAGTGCTAATGGATCAACTTGATATTCTACGCAAAGCAAATACCCCGTATTCAAATGTGTTCAATAGCTTGATCTTGTTTTGTTGTTATATACATGCCAAAAGATGACACTAGAATATGCCTGCCTTCGCTTCTTGTGGTGCAATTCTTGGTGAAAAACTGTGACCTCTCTCTTAGCCATGCTGGTCTTCAGACCTGTTCAGAATAAATCTGCTGATTTCAGCTACCAAATTAAACCCTTACACTTTTCTGCACTGATAATGCAGAATTTGCTGGACACTCATAAAAAAGGCTTAGAGCTCTCCACAACTATTTTTCCCCTAAAATGTTAGGGAATGTGGAAGGAATACAATGGATGAAGCCAAAAAAAGACAAACAAAATTGACAGTTGTTCTCTTATATCAGTATTTTTGCTGAATATGGCTCCAAACCTTCCACTACTTCCAATTCAGCTCTGCTGTCTCTACTGCTTCTAAAACTCTGTGACCACACTGGGATTATCCAGGTATAAACAAGTATGGGCAAAGAATATGATATTCTAAGTTGTTATGATATGATTTATATACGCAAGCAAAAATAACACTTTTCGAAATTTCAGACTGGGGGGGGGGTGGGGGTGGGGAATCTGTACCTGCCACCAGAACAAATCTGAGGCAGTGGACCTGAAACTACATTATTGGTTATGCCACTTTATATAATGCAGTCATCTAAATAGGCTCATCTTCCTAGATGACATAAAATGTTTCTTCCACCTAACTCTGGTTAAGACATGATCCACAGTCTCTGCAGAGGGGTTGTTTATTCTGACAAATTATATTCTCATAGAATCGTTTAGGTTGGAAAAGATCTTTAAGATCATCCAGTCCAACCATTAACCTACACTACCAAGTCCACCACTAAACCAGTTAAGGTTATAGTAGCAATTTCATGTTGCCTGGCTTGGGGGCTGGATTATTTATAATGAAAGTAAAAACTAGGAATCATTAAGATTGGAAAGGACCTCTAAGATCATCAGTCCAATCATCAACCCATCACCACCACGTCCACTAAACCATGTCCCAAAGTGCCACATCTACCCGTTTTTTAAACACTTCCAGGTATGGTGACTCCACCATCCTCTCTAGGCAGCCTGTTCCAATGCTTGACTACCCTTTCAATGAAGAAATTTTTCCTAATATCCAATCTAAACCTCCCCTGATGCAGCTTGAGGCCATTTCCTCTCGTCCTATCGCTAACTACATGGGAGAAGAGACCAACACCCACCTCACTACACCCTCCTTTCAGGTAGTTGCAGAGTCATGAGGTCTCCCCTCAGCCTCCTCTTCTCTAAGCTAAACAATCCCAGTTCCCTCAGCCGCTCCTCATAAGGCCTGTGCTCCAGACACTTCAACAGCTTCCTTTCCCTTCTCTGGACATGCTC
Organism: Pelecanus crispus; assembly: GCF_030463565.1. Lineage (NCBI taxonomy): Eukaryota > Metazoa > Chordata > Aves > Pelecaniformes > Pelecanidae > Pelecanus > Pelecanus crispus. The sequence goes on from NC_134652.1 coordinate 27,338,393, forward strand.
CAGCAACTCAATGTCTTTCTTGTAGTGAGGGGCCCAAAACTGGACACAGTATTCGAGGTGCAGCCTCACCAGTGCTGAGTACAGGGGGACAATCACCTCCCTGCTCCTGGTGGCCACACTATTCCTCATACAAGCCAGGATGCTGTTGGCCTTCTTGGCCACCTGGGCACACTGCTGGCTCACATTCAGCCAGCTGTCGACTAACACCCCCAGGTCCTTTTCAGCCAGGCAGCTTTCCAGCCACTCTTCCCCAAGCCTGTAGCATTGCATGGTGCTGTTGTGACCCAAGAGCAGGACCTGGCACTTGGCCTTGTTGAACCTCATGCAATTGGCCTTGGCCCATCGGTCCAGCCTGTCCAGGTCCCTCTGCAGGGCCATCCTGCCCTCCAGCAGATCGACACTCCCACCCAACTTGGTGTCGTCTGCAAGCTTACTGAGGGCGCACTCAATCCCCTCATCCAGATCGTTGATCAAGATAACAAACAAGACTGGCCCTGAAACAGAGCCCTGGGGAACACCACTCGTGACCGGCTGCCAACTGGACTTAACTCCGTTCATCACTACTCTCTGGGCTTGGCCACCCAACCAGTTCTTTACCCAGCGAAGACTACGCCCATCCAAGCCATGAGCTGCCAGCTTCCCAAGGAGAATGCCATGGGAGACGGTGTCAAAGGCTTTGCTGAAGTCCAGGTAAATGACATCCACAGCCTTTCCTTCATCCAGCAGGTGGGTCACCAGGTCATAGAAGGAGATCAGGTTGGTCAGGCAGGACCTGCCTTTCATGAGCCTATGCTGGCTGGGCCTGATCCCCTGGCTGACCTGCACTTGCCTGTTGAGCTCACTCAATATGAAATGCTCCATAATCTTTCCCAGCACCAAGGTCAGGCTGACAGGCCTGTAGTTCCCCGGGTCCTCCTTCCGGCCCTTCTTGTAGATGGGCGTCACATTGGCAAGCCTCCAGTCATCAGGGACCTCCCCTGTTAACCAGGACTGCTGACACTGAACTGTATTATTAAACCACACTCTCATAAACAGTCCATCTTTACAGTGTAATGCGCTTAACGCCCTATGAATTTCAGATTAGATTTACAAAATTATTTAGACACAGAGAAACACTTACAAAAAACAACCCTGTGAATAGTATACCTTTTTCCATTAATTTGTCCAGTGAGCTGGGCAACCAATCTGATTTTTGTAAAACTTAGGAGGCACTATTTTTAGCTTTTCTAGAGCTGCCTCTTCGCATTTTTATTTATTTTTAATTCTATTTCAGATTGTTAAAAACATACAGGAAAGAGCCCTGATCTTCCATCAAGCAGCATTAAAACCCAATTATGGCTACTAAGCCAAACCTTATCATTCTGTTTGGTGGCCACCACTGCCTGTTAAACACTGCAACTCCATGAATTGGTCTTGTGTTTTGTGATACTGCAAAGTGACAACTGAGCCTGGGGTAGCTTCTCAGAGAACAGGCTATGCTTCTCCTGTTATAGTATGTAACCGGGCACCCAAAACGACACTGAAAATACACTTCAAGGTTTCTAGTTTTGTGCTTCAATATACCAAGTTTCTACCTGAAGTGCAGAATTAGGAATGGGCATATGGGTCATTTTATGCCTCAGCGCAGGAGCTGATTTTGGCCTTGGTCTTTTAACTTCTGGCTCTTCAACTCTTTGAAAGCCAATGTCATCTTCACAGGATTTCCTTGAAGAGAGATGAGTGCAGTCAATACCCTCCTCTCGATAATAATGCCCAGCATTCCTGCTGCGCCCCTTGAGAGTAGCAGAGTCCTGTTTAAGTGCCAAGGAAACTGGAGCTTGGACAGTAGCTGGGCTGGTGGGTGGTGATCCAGTTGTTACTGTAGACTCTGATGCAGAGCTTGTCTGCTGTTTATGTTTAAACTTGATAGAGTCACTTCTCTTAGGAGGAGTTGGAGGAGTTGAAGCCACTTCAGCTTTTGATGGCTGAGGTGAATGGCCCGTCACCGGATTAGGGGAAAGGTATTCCAGCTTGGGAGGAGTTGGTGGTCTTTTGAAAGTATCAGGATCAAAGATAGATTTCCTTTGTTTTGGCTTTTTATAGACAGAGAACTTTTCTGTTTCTGTTGCTGAGATATTAACCATGACTTTTGGCCAGGTACCACCACTATGCTTATTTCCATGTGCTTTGTCAAATACAGTCTCAACCATCATACAGTCAGCTCCTGTAGGTTCATAAGGCAGTCTCCTGTTGTCCAAGTCAACAGCTCCAAAGCCTCGGTCGCTGTATGCCTCTGGGCTGAATGAACTGAGACTGTGTTCTGAATTACTGTGGCAACTGTGCACTGCGTTCCTATGAGAGTCTACTCGTAACGTGTTATTAGGGAAAGGTTTGTGATCACAAAATGAACCGCTGCCCTGATCACTTTGGTCCTTCTTGCCATCCATGATGTCTGGATTGAAAATGTCAGTCTGTGTTGAGCTGTTGAGTTTCAGATTTCTTTTATTTTGGGCTTGTATCTCTGATGCGTGAATCCTACAGTTTGATATTTTTTCCGAATCCTTCAGATTTTCAAATATGTTTTGACCACTCCAAGATGAGCTCTGAGGAAAAACCTAAAACAAACAAAAAAACAACCCAAACAAGTGATCACTTTATTATTATGGCTGATTTCTGTTTAGTATGAGGCATATTCTAGCCTCCTTGATTTACCTATACCTGAATACACACCAACACATGTATAGATATGGTTGGGAAAAGTTTAATAAAATCTTGCAGATGCAAAGCACAGAACATCAGATAAAATGAAACTAGAAAATTTTCTGAAACATTTTCAGCACAATTCCAGAAGGGCAACTCCACACTGTGGCAGAAGCACTGTACTGACAGTGAAGGGACCTGCATTCTACTTCTACCTCTGGTAAGTGATGCCAATAAGTCATCTTTCATTGCTCGCTTTCCCCTCAAACATTTCATCTTTTTACTTTCTTAAGACCTCAGGCTCCCTGGAACTGGAATTATCACTCACAAAGCCTGTGTGACAGGCCCAGCATAATGGGATTCTAACCTCAATAAGGAAAACAGAATAATATTTTTATAGTAATAAGCCTGAAAAAGAAAGCCTAGTACTTAATCCTCATGATAACCAGAGTTCAGTTTTCTGCACAACTCCCTCCTGACTAAAAGCAAACCTTTCTGTAGTCAGGAGGCAGTTTATCTTTCATGTACAAAACTGCTGCAGCTTTGAAGCAGAAACCAAGAAGAAAAGCAACTGTGCTGGAAGTCATTTCATGTGACCAGCAAACACATAGGAAAGAAGTAAGAACAATAAATAAGTTTCACTTCCTACCAAATGCCACAATAGCCTTACTTTGGAAATAACTGTTGAGTGTACCACCAGAGAAATGCATCCAGATGGTCTTATTTTTAGCAGAGACTTTCCCATGACAATACATTAATCTTTTCATATACTCTTCCCTGAACAGCTAAAATAATTCCATATAAGTTCAAGAAAATTCTGCAAATTTTGCTTCTCCTACTCACCTTCATCAGTGACAGGGTAAGGGAGTCCCTACAGTTTCGTAGCAAAGCTTCACATTCAGTAAGCGACTTGTTATCTAGTGCAATGCCATTGATCTAAACACAAAAAAACCACAACAGCCATCTGTAAATCAAAGGTAGCAGGTGGGAAGCATCTTAAGGTAGCATCTCTGAGACAGGGAAAACACTAGTTTTGCAGGTATACATGACTGAAGTCTGGTTGACCTTGTCCTGTCTTTTTCCATTCTCCACTAGAAAAACAAACCTCTCAACTACAATTTTGCTTTCCTTACTACAGTGCAACAACACTTGTTTCACTACATTAGCCTCTATGCATTTGTACATCAACAGTAATCATCTTTCATTTCACAGGAATACATAAATCAGGCAGGTTGTTTAAGGCTGCAAATGCACACAGGGAAAAACTTCCCCTCCAAAAGGATGACATCTGTGATACCATAATTTAAAAGACATGAAAACTTTCATCCAGCCAAGGGATGTCTTTTTGAAACTGACCTTTCCTATTCAGTATAAAAATCACAAGTATCATTATATATAAGCCCAGTGTAAAGAGTAAGGCAGTGTCTCTGTCTAAAATTCTCATATGAACTAAGCACAGCAAATAACCTGCACATTGTATGAATCACTCAGCCTACAAACACATTAATTTGTAATAAATATTTAGTAAATATACAAAAAGGGTATAATACAGTGAAAGTAAAAATTTGGAAAGTTTGAGATCTTAAAGGGTGGCATCAATGGTAACACTTTAAAAGAAATAAAAATTAAAAAAAGGAGAATGCATTCTTAAGACTTACAGCAATTATTCTATCTCCTACAGTAAGGGAACCCTCTTTGGCAGCTGGGCTTCCAGGCACAACAGCAGCAACAAATACTCCATTTTCTAGACTGACACCACTATCTGAAATACACAAAATAAACATTAATTTACTCCTGCAATTCAAATACCTTGCTAAAACAGCATGTCTGACCTGCCTGCACAAGAAAGAAATGTAACTACCAAACCAACTGAATTTCAATTTCTGAAAACCTTTTTAAAGAAATACGAACACAGTGGGAGGAAAATAGGGATATATCCCAAAATTTAATATAATCATATAAAGGCGAGGTGACTGACAAGTTTAACAGTCTTGCTTAGACTCCCAGTAACACTCCAGACAGGCAGCTAACTAGAAATAAGTATTAAAAAAAAACCCAAAAGCAAAACCCACCCAAGAACAAAAAAGAAAACCTGTACTTACAGAATAAAGCTATCATCAATATGAGGATTCTTAGTCTGCTAAAAACAATTAATGAAAATCCCTAGCTAGAAGGTAGTAACAGTTTAAGTGGGATTTAAGCAGAGGCTCAAAACATGTACCTTTATGTCAAGCCATTTTTGGCTGAACAAACACGTACCATTTATGTACAGCCTTTACAGCCATTACCTTTATGTCCAGAAACATTGATGTGAAGAGGTGTTATCACTCGCCCACCTAAGGACTTCCTTCTTCGAACCACCATGTTAATAACACCTCCTCCATTTAGGACAGCTTTTATAACTTGCTTTTTATCCTTATTAGTAAGGTCTACATCGTTTATCTTCAGTAACCAATCATTCACTCTGGCAGATAAACAGAAGCAAGCAGGTCAGTGTTACAAGCATACTTTGCTGGATGCAGCATATCAATAACATTCATGAAAAGGGATGCAACAGAGCTGATCTCAATATGTTAATCCTCGGAGTTCTCCATTCCTGAAAAAGCATTAAATAGCAGCTAAATGAAAACCAGGACTTCTAGTCTGCACTTCACTAGCAAAAGTATATCCTCAAATCCGTAATGACTACTCCTTATTTAAAAGCAACTCTTTGGACAGAGGAGAGTGGTTAAAAACCTCCTATTGCCACTAGGAACAGAAGCAGGTTTCAAATTATCCCTTGCTCTACTCTCCTTTCCCCCTGCCCTCCCCCAAGAGCTCACCCTCATATCTTTCCCAAAATTTAAATAAATAGATCAAAGTTTAAGGAGAAAATAAACAGAATAGGTGAGACACAGAGAAACAAAAGAACATTTCAAATCCCGGTGATTTTTAAGGGATGAGTCAAATAGTATTTAATCTCTGTAATGCTTTTAGGCGTTAGCTTTCTCAGTGCGATTTCCCAACCAACAGTAATAACATACATGACCAATGATAAAAAAAGAACTTAAAAAAAATGGGAAAAACTGAAGACAATTTACAATATCCTGGTATTTAGTTTATTATGATCAACAAAAGACAAGTACCTTCCAAAGTCAAACCCTACCTTAATCGACCATCAGCGATACTTCCTTTGTCTACTTTGGTAACAAAGATCCCACAGTCTCCAGGGAGGTATGGTTCATTCACACCTTCTGCCACATCAAAACCAAGTGCTTTCAAGTCCATATCATCCTAATAAATATTATTAACAAGTGACTCCACTGTCTGTTAGCAAGAAGCATTACTGCATGTTTGTACTATGCACTTATATTTACAGGGTACCTGTTCTAGGCAAGTTTTTATATTTTGTACTACAATATATAAGCTCCCAACTCCATTAGTTATTAGGCATCCTCTGGCATTAGCAATCCTTCTCTCTCTCAGATTAAGGCTGAAACAATGCAGAAGGGGAATTTCACCAAAGAGGAACAGGAAAGCAGAAGAGCATGCAAAAAAGCATATTCAAACACATATAACCTGTTTTAAGGTACAATGCTGGCTATGTAATGAGAGAACAAGGACAGGTTCCCAAGAATGGGCATTACTTGGGGAAAAAACAATTGTAAAGCTAAGAAAACAGCATTGTGTCTTAGTGATGAACTCAGAAAGACGTCCGCTTTAATATGGCTGAAGACGAGAAGGAAACCGAAATGAAAGCTCTAACATTATGGGGGACCATTTCTAAATAGGGATTAGAAGCAATATTCTACCAACCTTGGCCCAAAACAGATCATCCTCGATGTGAAAAGTGATAAACATCTTTAACAAATCAGTCACTGAACCAAACAGGGAAATTTTAATTTAGCGTTTGCTTTGGTAAATGGCAAGGTCACAGCAAAAGCACTGTTTAAAGAAAATAAACTGGGCCCAACTGATCAAACTGATTTATTATTGCTATTTTCAATGTTAAATAGTACATTTATAAAAATTAGAGAACTTCACTTGAAATCAACTGGACCAACGATCTCAGCATACTGAAGGGAGAGGATAGTTGAAATTTAAAGTCTAACACGCAAAAATTAATTAGAGCTTAAATCAGATGCATAAGGCATGGTTCTAGACATGGTTCAATGACTAATCCCCTTAAAATCAGAAGAGCAAAAAGTCTTCAGGGAAGCAAAAGATAAAACATGCAAAAATATGAATGCTTACCAGAAACTGAGCTAAACCTGCCAAAAATAGACTAAAATCCTTATGATTCTTTCAAATGTTGTATGTAACAAAAAAGTTCATAGGGAAGCGCATAGGGCAGACATAAAATAAGGATTCAGTAGAGATCACAGTATCATTGTACAGCCTCAGAGCTGAAAAGTGAATATTAGTTCTCCCAGTTTTGAGCTGAATGCTTATGTAGAACACGAGCCTAAGCAGACAGGTGAGCTGAACCAAAAATAAAAGGATTTTAATTTATTCAACTCTATAATCTCCATGCTGGAATTCAAATGCTACTAGGTCAGCAAGGATTGTCCCATATATCTAATCAAGGTTGGCACGATATTATTACTATTATTTGACAGCAGCAAGTGTAATCCCTGTGTTTAGGAAAGGGGAAGGTATATTCAAATGACAAAGTCTGCGCAATTGATCTCAGTAATGCAAACATTTAGAACCATCTTTGAAGTAAAGAATAACTAAATAACTGCACATGACTGAAAAATTCATCAGGCTGCAGTGTTGTTTATCACAGGTACAGCATATGCTAGACTTGCTAACTAATTTTCCAGACAATGAAAAAGCAAAATTATTAGTTAGCAGCTAAAATGGAGAAGATAGCAAGGCACAAAATCTGATAATGAAGGAGCTGGTCAAAAGAGATGAAAAAGCATGGTGAAAGGGGAATTGTTATCCCAAAAGAATTTACAGACGGTGGTCCTGATGGATAAGCATTGGTACACAGTTCATATAGCCTTTTCAATCTATATATTTCAACATATAATGATACTAAACAATATGTTTAGTATCAAAAAAGGAATGTCTTAGTGATTCTGTTGGGATGCACTGTCAGAACACAGACAGATTGGAAGAGCATAAAAAAAGATGACCCCAAATACTGCAGTAAAATAAAAGGGATTTAATTTGACAGCATTAAATCACAAACTTTGTCATTCAGGAATGAGAAATAAATTCTGGTATATGCAGAAGCTGTTATAAATGAAACACAATCTGGAAGGCCACCTGTGTGTTCTATGTGGTCAAAAAAATTGCTATTAGCAAACAATGTGATGTGCCAGGCAGAAATTTCCAATAGAACAGCATTCAGGACTTGCATACAAAGCAGCAAAATAAAAATTCTAGACTACAAGGAAGAAAAATAAAATTAAATGGAGAAAAGTACTACTAGGATAATGAAAGGATGTAGGGGTTATCCGGAAAGCTAAACATAAGAACTTTATTTAATATACCAAAATGGAAAAGGGATTTAACTCCCTCTACAGACAAGCAAGGGAGATTAGCATTTCCTTTCATCCCAGATTTTTAAGCTGAAGGGCAATGTTGCCCTAAAATATATATTCATTATGAATAAATATTTTTAATACTTTAAAATTTCTGATCATCAAATCTGAGCAAAAAGGAGGAGGAATAATTTCATGTAAAAGCTTAACTATTTTATGCATAGATTATAAGTGATGTTGCCTGTAAGAGTAGAGGACTGGGCTCTCTGATGTCAGTGTTTCCATCACGTCTTAAGTTTTGGCTGCCGTAGCACTGCCATTTCTGCAATGAATCACTAACTTTAAGAACACTAAATATTTAACTTAAAACATTTTTTATAGTACATGGACCTGGGTACCCTGCAAGATCAGACGGAGGAACTATTTTTATTTATAATTCATACGAAGAAAAGTACAAAGCTCGTGTATAACTGCTTGGTTTTGTCAACTAATTTCATCTAGATGTTACCGCACTGGCTGCACATGTGTGTGTGGTTCCTAGCACAATAATAATAAAGAACTAAAAAAAAAAAAACCAAAAAAAAAAACCACCAAACAGATCAGCATTACTTTTAATCATACCTAGTATCAAGATGTTGTAATTGACTTCAAAGCTATCCAATATATAAGACAATGCAGTTGGTGATTTTAACTTACTCTGTCTTTTTCAAATTCTACCACTTCTGTTTCCCATTCCAGAGAATCTGTGTCTATGGCTGAGTCATGGGAACTATGGGCCATCAACTGACGGAATCTGGCCTCCTTTTCCAACTGATTCTCCATCTTTTCCCTAGGCAAAGAAGAAAGTTATTTATAGACATAGACAACCCTTTTAAATAAACTGATACATAATGTTATCATCATAAGATACCTTATATTTTGTTTTCTAAACCAAAAATCCAAGCTGTGCCAAAATTTGTGCCATACTTACATCTTTCCAATATTCTTGGGCTGCTGTCAAATTGACTTTCCTTTTCTATATAATCCTAACATAGCCTTACATTTTTTGCATTATTTTTTTACACATTTGAAGTGCACAACTAGGTTTTTAATTTACCCTCAGATGAGCTGCATCAGTATGCTCATGACAAGTGGGGTGTGTTAAATACCGAGAGCAAAACCTCTTACACAACCCATTGAGATGACTTATGATGCACATCTTCCTTGCATTCACAAACCAGTGAGAATACGATTGGGAGGAACTAAATTGCAGTTAATCCAACTTCAGTGAAAGAATCCCACATTGCTTAAGTGTATCTCCAAAGCACAAAGCTTAGAATATCTGTGTCATTAATAAGATAAAAAGGTTAAGATAATAAGAGTTAGGATCCGGCCCATCACAGTAATTTCCACAATAACTATAAATATAGGCAGTGTTTCCACATACAATATCATGAATAGCTGCTGCCCCACAGCTATATGCATTATGATTCACTTGCGAACACAGCTAACAAACCAAAGTTTTTATCACAAACTTCCATGCAGTTTGATCATTTCTCTAACATACTTCAGTTCCTTCAGTTCACGCACAGCATCGTTTTTCTGCTTTCTCATGTCATCCAGATTGCGAAGAGCTTCAGCCAAGTCACTCACAGCCCGGTCTCTCTCCCTCCTTAAGTTGTCACACAAAGTCCTTCAAAAGCAAAGAAGTTTCCATTTAGTTACTTAAAATCCTATCTAAGTAGTGAACTAGTTTTACCACAAAGTATAGCTAACGCAAAATTTTAAAAAGCAGTTTCAAAAGATATTTCTCTCTGGGGGAAAAAACAAAAAAGTATAAGGAAGAAAAAAATTACATATGCTAGGTCTTAAGGAAAAGCTCGTCAAGACAACTTTCTTCATCCCTTTGAAAATTTTATTTCTACTTATCTTCTTTAAATTAACAGAAAAAAATTCTGATTGAGGTATTTTTCCCTTAGTTCCTTACATATGTTTAGTAGCAAATATGTTGGGTACTTTTTATGAAATGTTCCCACAGGTAAAGAATTATTTGCAGGACTACAGCTATAGCATGATTAGGTATATCATGCCTAAAAGAATGCATACTTTGCTGTTCTTACATAGCAGTGTTGTTAGACTCTATAGTATTAACTAGAGACATAGTATGGGTATGAAAGCACAGACAAAGCAAAGTATCTTCTAAGGTGTCCTCAACTTTAAAAAAAAAAAAAAATCACCCTGTGACAGCTAACGCAGAAGTTTCAAGAAGTTGGAAGAAAGTGCTAGCAAAACCCAGCAAGTCCTAGAATTGCATCAACTGCACACAAAGTGTGATATGATGATCACATATAACATCTAGCATTTGTTTACCGTATACTTTCCCTTTCTGCAACGATCTTATCCCGCTCTTGAAAGGCCCAATCTCTCCTACATTTGGCTACTTCTGCTTCCTGGACAGCTTCCTTCAGTTCTTGTGACATTGCCTCATATTGTTTCCGAAGCATTTCAATTTCTTTGTTTGCTCTTTCTATGTCTAAGGTAGCAGAATCTTGTATCTGGGAATTAAGAAACGTAGATAAGTACTTTAGGCACAATTTTTAGGTAAGTATGCACAAACAGCTTTTACCATGTGCATGTTACCTGATGTATTAAATTCTCATGTTTTCATGAAAAATGTTCATTTATCTTAATGGCAACTTTGGGGGGGAGAAAAAAAAAAAAGAGATAAGAACAGTTGTAACATATTTCATTGTGGCACACAAATTTGTGCAAATACAGTCTACATGAATAAGAATCCTCACTTCAAAATAACATCAGTGAGCATTTTGTATTTCAGAGATGACATTCCATGCTTCTATCTTGTTCTGCTCAGCAGACAGAAAAAAACCTTCAAGGGTATTTAGAAATCAGACACACTATTATAAACAGTTACCACACAGATTTCCTGCATTAATGTCTGTTATTTACCCTGGGACAACTAAATGTACATGTTCACAACACAGACTTGTGATTCACACAGGACCCTTAACTCCAAAGCAGAGCAATGGAATTCCAAAAAAGTTGTGTTTGAAAGTTTCTTGGTTTAGATAAGAATTACTTTCTTCTTAAATTAACTTGTTCCTCTAACATTCTATATTTTGAACAGGAGAGAGAGTGACAACAGTAAGACAGGCACGCAGAGAATACTCCAAGCTTACAGCACAATAAACACAAGCCAACCACAACAGTACAGCCCACCACAAACACCAAAGGCCATGGGCTTGCAAACAACTATGTGGTTAATTTCAAGAATATAAATAAATCTCATGAATCTAACTAGATTTGTCATTTGATTAAAGATTAAACTTTGGAGGAACGTTTTCAAGACCTGAATGCATGTATATCAAAGAGAGACTAAGTCACAATTAATACACTTTAAAGGCTCTTTTTTTCTCTAAATGAGTTATAATTATATTCAAAAATAAGAGAGCACTGAGCCTTAAACCCCAGGTTTACTTTCTCACCTCAACATTAAAAAATAAAAATTGCCACAAATAAGACCAAACACAGGCTATGAAGAGTCATGTCTGGCCTTCTGATTGTCTCTTTCATTTCCAAGGATCATTTTCTTCTCTTCCAGTCCACTGGCAGGAAAAAGACAATCAAAAAACCCACTCAGATCAACAGACGTTTATATTTCAAACATCAATTCTGATTTGGAATCTGCCAAAGGTGAGCATCTGAGCAGGTCCATTGCTAAGTCACAGCAAAGTTCACCCCAGCTTACTTGGCTTCCTTGAAAAAAGCACAAGTTTCCAAAATCCCACTGGTTTGGCCATGAAGAACCAAACGCAATGAAAGATTTATTTCTAGTACAACTCAAAACATAGTTTAATTGCTTCCCCACACACTTATTTGGGATTGGCATATCAGTGTGACAGGCAAGACTAAAAACTTTTTCTGTACTGGTAAAGGGTTGGTATTCAATGAAAAAAAGAATACAAGTTTAATGAAAATAACCCAAAATATCTAGTTTAATATTAAATAATTTCATATTCCTTAGTTATTTCATGAGCATAAAAGTTGTGATACTATGTATTTTCATACTACATTATATGCATTTACAGTTGTATGTGGATTAATGTTTAGTACTGCACATAAGACAAGAGCATCAGTAAGTGTGCAGAAATGTAAGAATGTTACTACCCACACAGAGACATAAATTGTCAGAATAGAATGTTTATACTTAGAACATGTACAGATTAGAAAATTTACAGTCACACTTCAATTAGCTTCCTTTATGAAGTATTAGAAATAGCTAACATCCTGAGCAGGTCACAGGCACGAACAACACACATTATAGATGGCAACAAGCCTACCAGCAGATAATAAACTGCCTAGCCACCTGTTGGATCACAATATTTTATTTGCCATTTATTTTTACAAACAGAAACTTAATATGAAGCATGACTCTATTTCTTTCAAACAAGAAGTTCCATCACTATGCCTTGAAGAACGTACATGCATTTATATGAAGGTGTTTTAAAGTGACTTGGAGAAGAGGGGGAAGATACCCAATATGCCCAGACCTTTAACTAATCTCTTGAAAATTACTGACCCTTTGAAGCTAAGAAAGAAAAAGTCATCTGTGAAGGCTTGCAATACCTGACGGGCTTGATAATATTCCCTTAGTAGATGGTCTCTCTGGATGATAGCTTCTGTTCTCTCTTTCCTGGCAACATCTCTTTCTTCCTTCACTGTCTCTATATCCTTGCAAGCTTGGTCAAGTTCCTTCTGGGCCTCGGCTTTGTCCTTCACTTCATGACAGTATTTTTCCAGTAACTCATTCCTCTCACAAATTGCTCGATCTCTTTCCACTAGAGCCGAGTTTAGCTCCTAAAACAAGATCCATTGTTTGCAGTAGGTTAAGTACAGAAGGAAATAGTTCACCTTTCCAACTGGATACACACTGACACCTTAAAAGCCTAGAGAGTTTACCACTAATGTTCTGAAAAATGGGAGCAGAACAGACTGTGCTCACATTACATACAAGTAAGTACTAGCAAAGAGTATTAAATGTGGTATTAAAGGTATCACACCATCGCATTAGCACAGTGCTATGTCAAAAGTAAGCAAGAACCTGGGAGCACTCACAGTTCTGAGGAACCTAAATGAGGGAAGGTTATTAACCAGTCAGACTTGGTGTTTTAAAAAAAGGCTTTAAATATGGCAAACGGTAAGAATATATTGCAAATATTTTTAAGCAACTGCCTCAATATAATAGGACTGAAATAATTTAGACAACCCAGCTACATAAGTATCTTACAGCTTCCTCGTAAGTTTTAAAGAGACATTAAAGTCACATGCTAGTAAGATACCAATGTGCAAACTACAGAACGTTCAAAGTAAAACTACAGTATGCTGTAAAGCAGAATGACAGTACATCTTATTAAATGTGCAATTCAACTGCATCATACTAAAAAAGATGAGTAAACCGCAGCTCTAAAATACAATCTGTCATTTTAAGATAGTTTAAACTCGACTTCCTATTGGAAGAATGAGGCATTGAAACAGTTGAATTTCACGCCACTAGATTTTTAGATGGTCCAGTTCTCTAGAAGCATTCAGCCAATTGCTACATACATATAGGTACTCCTAGCTGGAAACTACTGATGTTTTCATCTCAAAAAGATTACCAGAGACAGCTGACACCTGAAAAGCAAAAGAAAGAAAGGATCCAAATACTTAAGGCTGGAAAGACACGATGTCATAAACTGATTTCCATTCTGTGTTCCTCTACAATTTGCAAGGAATAAGACTGAGTATTTAAAGCATGGATGACAACTGCATTTTGCTGTACTAACGTAATTGTTTCTGAGATACGGCATCTAATTAAGGCTAGTCAGGCTGTTAAAACCGTTCTGCGATGGTATTAAAACAGATATTTTTGCTGTAGAGTAACAGACAAGCACTAGAATAAATGACTCACTCCGTGAACTTTAAACATATCAGTGCATGGCAATTACCAGAGCACTCAAGGCTTTTTTCAACATCAGTAAGAGCTTCTGTTGCTCAGTACCTCTGAAGAGAGAAATCCCCGACCCATCTGGTGGTGCAGACAAGTTTTGGTACTGGAAGCCATGTTTTGCACAGCTTAACTTTAGTCTGTATAAAATGTGCATTCAAGTGCATGTATAAAACTTACACAGAAGTATTAAGTCTTTTCCAGCATGCAGCAGAGATGAAAGTCATCAAGTGTCAAGGCAGAGGGAAAGTTCCCAGAAAGCCCTTCATTAAACAGGAATTTACAGTACTTTAAGGAGATTGGAAAAAATACATGTTGCCACAGTTTATTCCAGCATGCTTCATAGAAACTATCTGAATAAAAGCAGCCATTGCCTCCAGTGGTCAGTAGTAAAATTTCACCTCTGTCTTCTTCCTGTGACATTTGCACAAAATCACACCATGACAGCACAGAGCAACATGTCATTTGGCACCAATTAGAACAGCTTCTGTTTGGAAACATTAGAGTAGTTTGGTTTGAAGAATGATTCTGAATTTGTGAAGAATTCTTATGTTTGAAGGAAGTTCTCGCATCTGAATATAGTGCCATAACCTCATACAGGATAAAATACAACAGGTCTATTAAACAGAGGGGAAATCCGACTACCACCGAGATGAAACACGACATTCTAAGTATTTGCTGGAGCAAAAGATTATGCCAAACAAAAACACCACTGGGCAAGTAGAGGGGGAAATCTATTAACGTCTAATCCCTAGCTCTGAGTGGCCAAACTCGCAAGAACTTAATCCAAAACTGTCCACAGTGCAAAATCCTGACATTTCTTCTGTCATCTATAATGCCAGACAATTATTACATTTTGGATGTAAATTAACCCATTATGTTTGGGCATGTGTGACCAATAAAGCTTAAACATCTAACTAGGAAATTGACTGACTGACCTCATCAGTAACTGTTCATGATATAATACCTCTTCAAGTTCAATCAACCTCTTCTCCATTTCAGTTGCTTTTGCATTTCTTTGGGACACAAAAGAAAAGAAAAGCTTCACAGAATAAACTACATTTAAAATGACCTAAATGGATTCAGTGCTGTTTCAGTCAGCCTATGGGTGCTATGTAACAGGGCATGTAAAGCTGCTGTACATCACAAGGAGAGCGAAGAACAGTAAGTTACATTTTTGGCCAGCACCAGACCAAACTATTCACTGGCAGGAGAATCCCACTCATGTAGGAGCACTTTTCAGGATACTATTTCAAGTGAACGTATCACTTGAGCAATAAATTTTTTCAACCTTTCGAACATTTGCCTTGGCAGAACTAGAAAATCCCTTATGCATTGAATGAAGCTGCAGTGAGACTGTACTATGTGACACAGGAACATACGTGCTCACAAGCAAAAGAGTCATAGCTACAGGAAAGGAAGACAGGAACAAAAAGAAAACTCACAGCACTGCTATTTTACAGCTTTTAGTACATTACAGAAGCAGTTATTTCTGCTTTCTGATGGGCCAGTTCTGGGGGTGAAGAACAATGCATGTCTGTGCCCTGACGGCATCTCACTCACCAGTCCTAAGCTCTTCCCTGTTCTTATTCAAACACCCCTTCAAGTCATCTAGGTAGGAGGGACCACCCATGTATTTAAAATTTTAATTTCCTGCCCCTTAAAGCACTTTGGCAAATTACTCATAGTACCATAATGACAGATATAACAAATTGGAGCAGAACAACTAATTGTGGCTATTTCCATCAGTATTCCCTACCAGCTACCCTGATTCCACTGAAATCAACAACAGACATTTCTATTGGCTTAATGGCTTTGATGAAAGTAGAACAGGTATGAAACTTATTAAAACCTCACTCACTGTAGAAGCTAAATTACTTAGCTGGCAAACACACAGGGTCGAAAACTATGAATCCTTAAAACCAGAAGTTAGTTATTTTTAAAAGCTCTGATGCCATATGTCACAATCCACATTATGTCCCTCAACAATGGTGTGATTTAAAAAAGCTCCACACCTTGATTTTTCATAAAGGGCATTTTGTTCAGATGTAATGCTGTGAAAAAAGTAAAATGAGATTTATAGGCAATGGAATACATTTGCTTGTATTTATTTCATGCTAAATTAAGTATTTGTAAACCAAAGGGTCAAGTCAATGCATGTCAGCTGAAATGAAACCGAGTAGTAAATTGTGTTTTGGAAATCTTAAAAGCATCATTATAACATGGTTGTGATATAAGCATTTCAAGAACATATTGCTGAAAAATACAAAAGTTCTGGTTTCACACACTTTAAGGCATGCCTGAGTTCTAGTGAAAAATCTTCAAAGTATCCTCTTTAACTTAAAGGCAGAAGGAGGGCAAATGAGTAAGAACATGCATGTCAGCACAGGCTTTGCATAAATATTTGAGACTATTTTATCATGTACCGTCTTAAGTCATAGTAGACAGTATCCAGTGGTTCCTGTAGAGGTTAGAAGTTAAAAATAATGAATATTTAGAGCTCTGTTGTTACAGAGAGCATTACTTGAAAAGGCATAGAAGACTAACGCAGTAAAGGAAGGATTTATAATCAGCAGAACAGAATTAAGTCAAGTGAATAGTAAATTTCAACTGACAGGTACTCTGTTCAAACATGTAGTCTTAATAAATTGCTAGTAAAAAGGACTGCTGTAGGAAAACATCAGCATGGAATTTCCTCTTTGCAGTGCATTCCTATTTTCCATTAATCAGTCACACACTTCTGATTCTAGCATCATCAATGTGATGACACCTTCCCCATCGAAAGAATAGGTTAGTACCTGTCTTAAAGCTTCCATCTCTTCACTAGCTACTCGCTTCTCAGAAGATGTGTTCTTCAGTTTGGACTCTGCAAGCTCCAGCTCCGTTTGAAGCTTATCTACCTCTTTAATTACTTGATCTCTCTCACTCATTATGAGGCGGTACTCATTGAAAACTGAATCCCTTTCTTCCTTGTATTTTTCTGCATCCTTTGCTGCTTTCAGCTGCATTGTTTTGAACCTTGTCACCTCCGACTGCAATCGCTCCATCTCTCTCTGCAACTCTTTGTTTTGTGCTGTGGCGTTGCTTAGCTCCTGCTGTACTGATTCAAACCTAAAAACATGCAGAAATGCCAATGAGATACTTGTTCCTCATTTTCCTTTTTCATACATTAAGGATTTGGCTGGGTAACCAAATGTATGCATTGGTAAAACACAACCGCAGAGGACATCTTACACAATGTAATCTCAGTGCTACAAAATAAAAGTTGGACCAATTATTGCTTTAGGAATATGAATGAACCGTTAGGAATATTAGAGAACCTCTTTAAGGAACTGAAACATAAAAACTGTTAGAAATAATTTAGAATTAGTTTAATTATTATAAGTTAATTTCTATCAGATTATTCTAAAAGGAATGCAAAACATTGCCATTATTTAATAGCACAAGTTTAACCTTATTTATTGCATTGAGCTCTGCTCATCTTAGAAGTGAATTTCTTTTCCCAACACACACTCCCAGGCATGTGGGAAGAAAGGAAACAAATGCAGAAATTGGAAAAAACAGAACATCTTCCACATGCCCAAATATGCCACAAGGTTGGTAACGGACAATTTGGAGGAGGGAAAAAAAAGTGGGTTTAGAGTAAAAAATGCAGACAATGGAACTAAAACCAGGTAATTCAAATATTACTGTTTGTTTTCATCAGCAGGTCATCCAGTGAAACTGAAATGCAAAATATCTTAAACCGTCAAAAGTAATTTTTTAAAAATATAACACAGACTAAAACATACATGCTTACCTACTGAAGTATGGCAGAATCAAAATAAAGGACATCAAAAGTTTAATTTAGAAGTAGTAACTTTTGTGTTTATATTGACAAAACATTCTTAAAAGTGGGAATATAACTCGACAGACAAGTTCACAATTAGCTTTGAAAAGGAACTTCTCCTGAGAGCAGTGTTTTACAATAATTGGACACTAAGATCTCCTTGCATGTTTTTTTTTCCAAAACTCCAAGGTAAACGCCATTGATGGAAACACTGTACATAACCTGATGGGCTTTTAGGGTTATCCAAATTTCAGGTGCCCACAAACCTCTGGCAGACTTCGTTCTCCCTCTCTCTCACACACACATGCCTCACACTGTTTAAAAGTGTGACTTCTTGTCTAATCCAGCATGTTGCCTGACCTTTCCCAAGAGAGCGCTGTAAACCCAATTTCAAATATTTCCTTGAGAACCTCAGTGTATTCAAAGCATTGCCATAGCATTACTGAAGCATCTGCCAGTAATTTCAAAACCATCACCCTGCTCCTTTCAGGAAATTCTTCAGTTTAAGAGATCATTAGGCTGGCAGTACAGAAGACCTAACATATTACAGTCTGGATTTCATCTTTTCAAAACCATGAGCATGAAAGCAAGAATATACTATAGGAGAAGTACAAGGATATATCAGAAATCTAAGAGACTATGCCAAACCACCTCACTGCCATGTGAGAACCCACAGTACATTTGAAAACTATTTGGGGATCAAATCAAGGACAATACTGGGAGGATACAGGAGAGAGGGGAGGAGAAAAGATTTAAGGCAATGTTTGCCAAACAAACAAACAAAAAGTCATCAGTAGGGAAGGAAGAAAAAAAAAAACCACAAAGGAAAAAAAACACCAAAAAACAACCAAACCACGACAAGCATACTATCATGGGGAATTGATCAGAAAGGAAGGTCTCTGCCATAGAGGGATATTCATATCAAATAGTGATAAAAACCTGCCTAGAAACCTAAAAGCAAAGTTCCGGCTGAAACACCTTGGTCCTGCTTGACCTTGCATTGCCTCCTAAGGAAGAAATACAGGCACCTGGATCACATTTTCACAGATACCTTCTGTAGAGAAAGCCCATTTCTAACCACCATTCCGAATGGATTGCAAGTAGCAGGGTCAGATAGGTCAGTAGCAGTAAGCATGGGTTTATAAGGAGCAGCCAATACTGAAGAGAACCCTCACCAGGACTGCCTGCTTTGTCTTCAACACAATTGAGAACTACAGGCAGATCTGTCCAAGTGCCATAGCCCACATGCAAAATGCAGACACACACAGGTAGGGTAAGGTTTAGCACATAGGAATTAGATAGCTGGTATAGCTAATTTGTGATCTGCAAACTAGTCGCCAACTAAATCATCTTGGTACCATTCATATGCTGCGTATTATTGTGACAACATTACAGATAAAAGAAAAAAGGTTGAACACTTCTCTGATATTTTTTAAGGCCAAAGATTCATTCAAAATGAGACCTGGGCCACCACTGGAATCTTGCTCTTCCTGTTCTCTTTAAAACCTATTTTGACTGTGTTTACACTTGGTATTAATGAAGAAAAAAAGAAAAAAAAAAGAAAAAGAAAGTGCTACAATTTATGACCCATTCATCCTCAAACTACAAGTTTGTTAAGTCTTATATTCTGAAAACTATACTCACCTGAAATGCATTTTGAAATTTTTTGGTCAGTCACCCAGAGAAATATGGCTTTGCTTATGAAGAAAGGGTATAAACTTAAGACAAATAAAGGCTTCTATAAATAGAAACAAGTAACAAAGAAGTCCAGATCCGAAGGCAACTGAATAAAAGGCAAAAATTCCTGAAGTTCAGTTATGTTAATTTAGCTGGATCACTGGTTCACAGGAACATTAATATCTTTCATGAAATTCTTAAAACCAACCTCTGCTCAGTGTCAAACCACACCTTCCTCTCAAGGAGAAGACCTAAATCACAAGGCCATAATACAAATATGTTGAGCTTCTGCATGTATCAGCATGGTTGTACTGTTTCTTGTAGTACATATTAGGCTTTCCCTAACTTTCAGGAATCCATGGCAGTCTACGTTACATAACTTATTCTCTTATTACTCATACTCTCCTATAAGTTAATTAGATGTATCGCAACTATGTACATGCTATTCATGCGTGCATTATTATGTATGCTCAGTCTCACCTTTTTGAAACACTAAAAGTCTATGGATGTGGAAGACAACATTTTTTTGCATTAGTCTGTGGGATTGTGTTTTATCCTTAACTTATGTCAGTGAAAACTTTCTCAACACACCCACAGATGCTCTTTAGAGTCCTTATATATATATTAGCATTCTTCCTACCCCATATGGGTATCCATGTAGGTTTAGTATCAAGGAGGAGCAGGGAGAGGTTAAGTGTGGTGTGACGTAGCGTCTATGCCCTTCCATTTTAGCACCTGTGCTGCTTGTACAGCAGCGCTATCCCAGAGAAGCAAGACTCCCAGACATCCGCACCCAGTGAACTCTGCTGCCAGCCTGTCTCAGAATCCCATATGCTCTGCAATTCTAATGTCATGACAACTTAACTTATGCTTGAGAACATCTTCATTTGCTAAACACCTTTTAGAAATTATATCTTCCTATTGACTTGTTTTTTATATTTAAATGAAGATATATATGTTGATGGACTCACCACCCATTGAGGACTTTGTCTGAAACACTAAGTCTGAGGTTTTACAAAACTTTGGTTGTATTTGACTCCTGTGTCTACAACTAAGAATAAATATAGCTTGAAAGGCAGACTATCCCTTTCTCACATGAGCTAAACAATGGTTAAAATTCCTCACACAATTCCTAAACCCTAACTGGGAAATCCTTTTCTCAGGAAAAAGCACCATTTCCCCAAATAAACATCTCCATCACACCTTCTAGGACCTTCCAGAAAATCTTATATAGAAATGCTTGCTTACTTATCACACCAAGATAACGTACACTAGAGAAAAATTTTAGAAAAAAAAAGTTAGAAAAGTATTTGTGATTCTGCCACAGAGAAAAGAAGATGCTACATTAGAACTGTTAGTGCTTTCACAGCGTGTCTGAAGGTATCAAAACCTGATTGTACCTTCTAAGAGAGGTTGAATATTGCTGCTGAAAATGTATTGCTGTGTCCCTTTGCTTCATTAACATGTCAATCTGTTTCTGAAGACGTCTGTTCTCCTCCTCAGCCTGTTCTAGGCGGCTTAGATCTGTATTGTGACTTGCAATCTTCTCATTGTACCGCTTCCTTAGGGCATCGTAATCCTTCTTCACGCCCTCTAGCTTGTCCATTGCTGTATCATAAAGTTTATTTAATATCTCTGATGACCCATTTTGCTTCATAACCTAAAAAAAAAGCCAGAAACTGTATTAGTAAACTGACTTTTTAATCAGTCTGATAAATTTGATTTAAAACATATATATGAAACAATATTAGAACAAAAATAAATTAATCGATTCTAATAATCACTCTTTTTAATGACTAACAAAACACTGAGCCTCTTCTAAGCATTACTGTTACTCTAAGCATTACTATATCTGCTTAATGCAATAAAGCAGATTTTTTTCGCAGTTAGAGTGCACAAGTTTATGAAAAATATCTCTCTAATGGTAACTGCTACCAACAGTTATTCAACTCACATTGTTTTCGAAGTACTTTGTGGTTTTAGCAAGAGATAATCATTATTTGATGACCAAGATGACAGCTGTAATTTACGAAATGACCACAAGGTGGCATTCATGACAGGTTGCCTGTATCCTCCATGAACAAATAATTTAAAACTTCAAAAGAATAAAATCTACCCTAAATATGTTCTACACTTAGGCATATATTTTCATATTCATACAATATTTCATCTAAGAACTACCCACAGAGGTTTGTGTTTCAAGAGCTATCCATAAAATATGAATTGGAAGAGAAAAATCCATTTAAACATGAATAAAGTCTGACCCGAATCTTAGTTTCAAATTAATTTCCATTGACATAAGAATCTTGTGGTAAATAGCAACACTGATGATAAATGACCAGCAACAAAAACAGAAGTCCCCTAATGAGCTTCAGCACATCTAGTCCTTCTTCCTTCTCAAAAGGCAAAAAAAATGTGCCTGAAATGAGGCCTTACCTTCCCTACTCCCCCCCCCCCCCCTTTTTTTTTAAATACTATGCTCATTTTTTCCTTTTTTTTGTCTTTTAAATAGAAATTTGGCCTTGGTGGAGAGGTGGGAAGAAACAGAAATGCTCTATATAGAGAAGTGCCAGGAATTTACATAATCTTAACATGAGCCTACAAAGCTATGCCCCTAACTATCTGAAAATAAAAAGTATTAAAAAATTAAAAGGAAAAAAAGATAGAAAACATGAGCTCTATAAAAAGTTGGAACCAAACACATAGCAACTACCCTACATGCACAAATTGGCTCGTCATCTTCTTTTGTTTCTTATATTCAGAGTAAGGACTAGTTCCTCAACATCAAAGAACCTGGATGCCCGCAGACCAAAAGAAAAGGAGACCAAAAGAAACCACCCGCTCTTTGCCCAATACTCACTGCCCACAGGTAGCAGATAACAATGTCACTGTCGGGAAACCAATTCTCTACACAGCAAGATAAGAGACACAAAGTTCTTCAGTGTGACACTGATCTCTCTTAACTAACCAAGACATGTAAAAGCAGTGAGTTACTGTTCATAAAGCAATCCTGGAACAAGGCTGCACTTTGGTGAGAGTCTCATTGGCAGGGCTATTTCCACATACATCTCTACCCACACAGAGTTGGACCCATGATTAGCTAGCATGCTTCAGTGAACTATTTCAGATATGCCAAACATGTGATAAACTGTAGGCATATGTGAAGTGTAAATACATGTTGATTTAAACCTGCTCAAGAGAGCCATTTTCCTGAAGACTACTTCCCAAAGCATTCTGAGAACAGGTTTGAGAACCAAGTATTTGAGAACCCAAACACAAACAAACCACTCTCACTGTCTAAAGCATATATGGAATATCTTTTTGCTGAAAACACACTGAACAATTAAGGACAGACAAATAGACTAGAAATTGGGTGGAATTCAGCATAAACTTGCCAACAGAGATTTGATGGAGGAAGGCAGAAACGCCATAAACAGGAAGCAGTGTAATACGGAAGATCTCCTGTTCAAAATCCCAGTCTGAGAAAAAGTAAATAGTCCCAGCTGGACCGAGAAAGACAGCCATGGCAACGAGAAACTTCATAAGCGAGCAGCAGAAACTTAAGCTGGTCAGCTGCTACACAGCAAATCCACGACAATCCCACACGAAGAGTAACCTGATCAAAAGTTTTTGCCCTCGGAGGCCACCGAGACGCTGTGTTTTGCTATGGCCTGACGATGAAACAACACGTCAGAGGGATCGACATAAATAGTGTTAGACTAATTCAGATGAGAAATGACACAGACAAGGTAAAACTCTTGGCGCCCCTTCGAGACACCATGATTCGCCCTGACATGTGGAGAAATGGAGTTACACGACTTTCTCACTGAGAGCCACATACATAGTTTTCTTTAACGGTTTAATCGCGATGTTGACATGAGACTAAATTTCTTTAAATAAGTACTGACAATTATACTTCAGCCTCCTTTGTGCTGCCAGATAATTTCAAACTTCAGGACAGAACCTCAAAATACAATAGCCTTCTCTGGCAGGTTTTACATCCCTGCTTTGCAGACTGGGAAACTGAGGCACAGAACAATTAAGCCATTTGCCCAGGTTTCCACAGCAAACCATTTCTGCTACACAGAACATCAGCCATCTTCTGAACCAAGCCACTAAACCATTTCACAGCAGAACTCTTAAGATAACGTTAGAGGAAGGGATCAAAAGGAAATACAAATCTTCACTCCTCTTTGCACTAGCCCTCAAGCACCTCCTGAAGCGCCACTCAGCACATCCAGCTTGCTTTGACCTTTGCCCCTCCTACCCTAGCAAATAATTATTTTTGTTTGCATAGGTTTTGCTTCTGAAGCCTAATGTTTGACTTGCAAGTTTGCCCTGTGAATCAGCCTACACACAGTTAACTGAGATATTCTGTTTAACCATTCCACGTGTTACTGTAACTATTCTAACTAAATGATCAGACTTCCATAGGTGAACTGTGGACCTGGTATGACCAGTTGCTCCTTACTATTACTCTCAGTTTTCTTTCTACAGAATGTGAACAACATTGTCCTAGAAACAGCCTGTTATATACAGCTCTGAAATGTCCACCTCTTCCCAAAAAGTTTGTCTTTTTTTTATGTTCAGAAACATTGATCAACCTGTAGCTTTGTTCTAACTGAATAGTGTCTGCAAACCTAAATACCAAACTTAATCATCCTCATTACGGTGTCACTAGAATAATTTGGGGGGGAAAAAAAAAAAACAACTAAAAAAAACCCAAAAAAACAAACCAAAACAAAAAAAACCACCAAACAAAAAAAAATAAAACCACTAAAAAACATATCCATCACTTTTCTTTTTATTGCAATACTTTCCAAAAAACAAACCTAGCATGCAAGTTTAAAGCTAGTCCTGTCCCATAAAATACCCTAGGAACAAAGTCATGTTTTTAATCACTTTCCAAATTCAAGCTAGGATTTGATGCCTCTCCACCCACTTAAAAAAAAAAAAAAATCATGCACATACAATCTTCCTCATGTACATTTTTTCATCTCTGCATCAAAATTTCTTAAATACCACCTAATATTCTATATCCCTTGTTCTTTTTTCCAGCTAAACACAGAAAATCAATTAGTATCCAAAATATCATTTTTTTCCTCTACTGCTGTAAAACGTAAGGCGGATGTTTTAGAATGAGTAAGACATAAAAGGAAGCAATGCCGCACATTCCGTTTTATTGACTTATTTATCAAAGGGGCAATTCGTGATCTCTTCTAGCACTTACACTACAAGCTACAGCTTACCTGCTGCTGCTGGCTGCGCAGGTCTGTTATCTCTTTCTGATCCTCATCGTGAAGTCTCTTCATCTCCTCACATGACTGCTGGAGATGATTATGTTCTCGCACCAACTGCGTGTTTTTCCTCTTCAAGGTATCCATGTCCTCCTTCAGCTGTGACTGGTCACTCAGCAGCCGACTGTGCAACGTGCTGTCATGGCACACAAAAAATGCTCTCAGAGGCCAACTTGCCAGGACAAAGTCCTGGACTAATTCATTTCAAGTATGAGTTTCCTACCAAGAAAGCAGGTCAAACTAACTCAATTCTGTATATTTGAGTATTCCAAGCACCGGGGGGGGAATCAGAAACAAACAGGGCCATAAATATGAAAATACATGAAAACACACAGTACTCTTAAACAGCATCAGAAGAGATGATGGATTTATGCCACCCATCAATGTCATTTCACAGGAATTTTAAAAGCAAGCAGATAAACAAACAGAAATGGTCTAATTCAAGACTAAGATGATCCTGGAGATAACAGGAATTGCCTGACTAATCACCACTTTCTCTTGGGCCCATCAGCTGAGCAGCAGCCAGCCAAAATACAGATGAAAACTGCAAAAAATCTCCTTGTATGCTGTTGTTGTAGAAACAACTAAAGCCCAACGAAACAAAAAAACCCCACAACCAACAAAAACACACTGTGTATGTTTTGACTACATTCAAGCAGATAAAAAGCTATCAAAGTCACTCCGAACTTCATTATGCAAGCCGTAATTATTGAAAGAAATACTCTCACTTTGAAACTAAACAACTGAGAGTCACATGATGACGCTATCATTCAGATTATAATTCAAGGTAGCAGTCCAAAATTAGAGCAGCCTTCAAACCAAGAATTTATCTGCATTTCTACTTCTGAGCTGTCTTCCCTTCAAGTGAAGAAAACATGTTCCTACTTGCATCAATGACTGTTTTCTAAACAGAAATACATGCTAGAAATATTCACCAATTTCTCCCTATTTTATTGCATTTTCATAAACGCTTACAATTGGTCTAAGCCTGTGTTAAAACTTACAGAAGGCAGCGTGAGAGCTATCACAACCTATTAAAAGAAAGTAACAAATTACGTTCTTTCAAATTATATTCTCTTCTCCAGCCTGGCAATAAAACTATTGGATTATAATTGCAAGTCAGTAACTAGGCTTCCCTTGTCAGTGTCCCAGCTAGACATCAGGGATTTCTATCTCAAATTCTTCAAAATAAAACATGCAAACCATACTTTATCATTTCAAATAGGCCAGAAATGTTTTATCTGATGCATGCAAGTGTTAATCTTGCTATTAAAGTGGAAAAACAGAATTAAAAACAATTATTTGATTACCATGTTCTAATACTTTATGATCTAGCACAGACTGGTAAACTCTTACCTCATATAGCTTTAGTAATACTTACTGATAAAAGTCTGCCTCTTTTGCCGCTTCTTCACACCTTTTTAGTGTCTTGGTGTGTTGATTCTGCAGAGACTGTAGGTCTGACATGGCCTTCATGCACTGAATCTTCAGTCTTTCATAATCATGATTTGGTTTTGGACTAGGCCTAGCATGGAAAAAGAATGTCATGGAAAGATAGCTTGTATCATAGAATATCATGCTTTCCTAGCATGGAAAGTCAAACATCAGGTACTAAAGAGAATGAAAAGTCTGGGAAATTACTATCCAATAAATAAATAGTATAACACAGCTGTTGATACTTAGGTTATATTATGCTTTAATTTAAATACTGACCACTTCACATTAAGATGCAACCACAAATAAAAATTCACTGACTTTAACCTGTATTATTTTATACTGAGATGTAACATCTAATAACGAGATAATTCTGTCTAATACTAACACAGCCAAAAATAGTCCTGAGTGTGCACGTACCTTCTCTTCTGAGCAACTGTATCACAGAGCAGAACTGTCACTTGATACAAGAAACAAGTCGATCATAGTACGCTCGACTTTCCTGTGCTACCATGTCAAAGCTCTCAGAGAAAAAGCACAGAGCTGCAGTGGGCTGAAAAGAGGCTGCCAAAGTCAGGTGGGGGCTGCGTGGAGACCTGGGCTAGGAAAAACTTCTCATCTAGGCAGCAGCTGGAGGACCTTGTCTACAGCTCCCTAGGAAAATCAGCATCAGTTGAGAGAAAGAATTTCAATGGGACACCAAACGCATACATCTGTGCTAGCAGAATTTGACCAGCTTGACTAACCAAGCATTGAATTTAACTAATTGGACCAAGTCATTCTGCTGAATTACGTATCTGATTGACTGTTACCGTGTTCTTTTAAACTGCTATAAATGAATGAGAAAACATGTCAGAATCTACCTCACATTTCCATACGATAACCCGAATTTTGTTCAAATAATTATCAGGAATCTCCAATAAGCAATTTTCAGTAAGCTGAACAAAGTGAAAGCCAAAGTCAGTGAAAGGAAATTTTTTTACTAAAATTTTGTTTAGCATATCAGGATATTGGGAGAGGAGAAATTTCCTAAAATAATCTACCTTGTTAAGCAATTGATCAACATAGATTATGTCTAGAATGTGTGGTCATTGCACATGATACCTTTATTTATTCAAAAAATCATGCTAGAAACTAAATTAGCAGGATTGTGCCTTCTTGTTTTGAAGCACTAAGCTTCTGAAAGAGACTCTAAATTGAACTGTTCCTCGTCTACACAGTCATAAAATTTTTGCACCATTGAATTTTGTAGTTTCAAAATGAAACTTCTGACAGCTGTCCCTGTGTCATCTCCTAGGTCTCTCATAACTCCACAGGCAATGAAGAAAAAAAAAAAAAACCCCACCCAAAAGAAAACAATTGCTTTCTAATTTGACTCTCTTTATTCTCATATCAGATTTGCTCTGTTGCTGCACAGAACACCCTTTCTCCCTCCCACCTCACTCTCTCCCAAAAGGCTTCGCTGTAAGCACAGCCTGAAAAGCAATCAGAATTCTCTTTGCTTCATTAAAAAAACCCCAGCAACACAGATTCTGGAACTGAAATGCAGCTGGAAATTGAATTGAAATGGAAATGGTTTCACACTGCTGCAGTGGTGGGAGTTGTTAAAAAAAAAAAAAAAAAAAAAAGCAGCCACATCTGATTCACAGACTTATAGGGAAGGTGTGTATGACATGAAGGTGCTTTTTAGCAACCCTTTCCTTGACTGGCAGACTTTAGCAACAATTAAAAGCCAAATTCATATAAATTAACTACATATTCAAGTCACATCTACAGGAACATCTTTTAGGGTTTCTTTTAATTCACTGTTTAGGGGCGCCAAAAGAAGTCAGTGTTACAGACATATTACTGCAGCTACTGCAGCATTATTCTTTTAAAATACAACCCTAGTTAGCATAAGTAAAACTCAGTTTGAAATGTTCACACCCTTTACAGAATCACTAAAAACCAAAGTACTGATTTAAATTAGACTTTAGAGTGAAATTATTGAAAGTAGACACCATCTGTCCACCACAGTCATTAAAATGACAACATTAATTGAAGCACAGTTTAACTCTCAGTTGAAGCATTAACCTTACTGAGACCCATTAACACATGTTCACATTAAACTTGTAATCATAATTCATATTTGTGCAAAATATTTCAGTGTATGAATTTTTACTAAAGGATAACTGTTAGGTGAGTCTCAAAGCTATGGTAAGAACTTGTTCTACAAGTCTAACATCAATCATGTATTTCATATATTGCTAAAGTAACACTAGCATTATTCTGAAAAAAAGAAAAAAAAAAATTTATATCCTATAAACATATGGATACCATGTAGGTAACTACAGTAGTTAGCCTACCTACACAATGAGGAAGGAACAACAATGCCACCAGTAACATCCTGCATTCTAGCTCATCTACATGAAATAAAAACCACCTGGATAGCCAAGGCCATACATTCTGCAGTGCTATTCCAAGGGTTTATGTCTCAGCAAGAAAAACAGGGATATGCACAGGAGCAGTATTGGTCAGAAGTAAAAAAAAAAAAAAAAAAAAATTTAAAAACATAAAAAAAGAATCAAACCTGGTGCAACAAAGCAGTCCCTTCAAACACATGTAGTCGTTGACTCTTGTTTAAGTAAGACCACCACAGTTTTACGCTAAAATGCCTCACAAAGTACAGAAAACTGAGTTCAATAAAGGAGAGGTTTCAGTTACTATTTTGGAAGCACTGATTCAAAAGTTAACAAAGTTTAAAATGCTAGTGTCAAAAGTCCAACTGTTTTTCTGATATTCATATAATACTCTAAAAATCCTTTGTATTCCAGTGGAATTAGCCTGAGCATAAACCAAGGCCACAGTGAGACTGACAGTTACATGTATCTGATGCTGACATAAAAAAGCTAATGCCAATGGCAGATCCAACTCTGTGGGCAATGGCTACCCAACAACTTGAAAATGTTTTCATTTGCTATTGCAATTCCACCACCGCCACCAACAATTACAGATTACACGTAAAACAGTCTCTCCTCAAAGGCAGTTTTCAGGGGTTTTATTTGTACTGCAGTTCTCTTCTACTACTACGTAAGCAGTAAGACTAGCAAGTTTAAGTCTATAAAATGCACCTTGAGCACACTAAATCATTTGGTCAAATCTCTGCTGAATCACCACAACACGTGCTTGCATACAGTCACTGTCAAGTGACACAAGCACAGCATGAGCAATCCTACTCCTGTCCAGCAGGATGACACATGTTCATCTGATTCAGCACATCACAATCCACTTCTGTGGCTCCCCTTCCACTGCTCTAGGCTTACTCAACACTTGCTCTGGAAAACAGCTCTCGGCTTTGCAACTGCCAGCCTTCACAGCCAGCGCAGCCCAGCCTACGAATGTGTTGCGAGCTGCAACTGTTTTGAAGCACGCCATCATGACGTGTCAAGATTTGCCTCTACACCACCTGTGTTTGGTACAGCCATTGTTAAAGCGGCACACACAGCCAGGAAAGCAAAAGCCCTTTTTGGGTCGTAAAAGTCATCATCTAAATAATGATCTTTCAGCTTTCACACTTCAGCATAACAGTTTGCAATGTCTCGGGCTTTGACTCCTGGAAGGCTGTAGATTAGTTTTATATGAGGAAAGAATACAAAACAAAGTTAAAAAAAAAAATACCACCAAGCTTTCAAAAACTATAGATGTGGATGGGAGGAGTAGTTGTTTTTATACTGAAGGAAAAAAAGGTTAACTAATAATCGTCATTCATTTCCCACTCTTCAAATATTTAATTCTGTGGAAGGCAGCATCCTCCGTCTAACATACACTGTCCAAGCACTGCCCAAGTGCAATGTTTATTTTGATGAGTTGTTCTTTAAGCTATAAACATTTATATTTTCCACAACATACAAATCCTACGCTGGCAGCAGAAGATTGATTTGACAATTAAAGAGCAAAAACTAGGGCAGTCTAGAGGACAGCTCATCAGAACTTTATTAATAGCATCCTGGATTATGGAGAACATTATTGTAAGCTACAAAATCCTCAATTCCTAAGCTCTAGTGACTTCATATAAGAAATCCCTCTGTATAAATAAGTAACTGGAAGCTATGCAAAAGATGTTAGCTTTTGACAACCTTTTCCTCTCCCATCCCCACAACACTTAGAGACCCTCAGATAGAACACAATGCTCTTAAAGTAACCCTCAGAACTCATGGGGGAAAGAAGGGGGCATTAAGATGGGTAGCTAAGGAGTGAATAAAATGCCCAGATTCTCTCAATTCCAGTTCATTGGTTCAAACCTTGACCTTACCTCGTAAGGAGAAGAAGTTTAATTAACCACCTGACCACGTACAGATAGAGCTGATGAAGTAACAGATAAAATAACAACAAATAAAACATTAAAGTTCAGAGAAGCTGAAGCATCATGGCAACACCTCCCAGAAAATCTGTTCTTTGCTCTTATTTCAGATTCAGTGACAGACAATTTTTTCAAAGGTTCAAAAAATCTCTTACATGTACTTACTGCAGGCAAAAAGTACCTGCTCAGTGTGCCCAAAGTCTCATTTATAAACATTAGCAGATCTTTAACCCTCTAAAATAAACCAATTCTGCTTCCTACCCAATAAAATCCTTATATACAATTAACTCATACACTCCCTGAGTACTTCCTCATAACTTATCAACCCTCAAATTGGAACGAGCTGCATAAGGCTGCTGACCATTAACTGACTGAACACATGTTATTTTAACTTGGCAGCATCCATAACTTCTCAGTGGAGGAGAGTTCCTTACTCTCAACATGTTAATGCTACACAGTCCCTCAATATATGTATACCAGAAAGCGTATCTCCTAAAAAACTTACTCCCCTCAACAGAAGTCCAAACAGCTCTCTCCTTGCAGAAACACAGAAATAGCTGAGATTCTATCCCTCGCTCCTAATTTCTCTCCTCCAGCCAAGTATTCAGAGCTATTTCCCTTTCTTCTCTCTTGCTTTCAAAACAGCAAATGCTTCAGCCGCTTCTCTGTCTTCTTTCTTTGCCCACAACATAACCCAGGAAGCCTAACAACTTGTTTGCTTTCTTCTCTCAACACAGAGATGAGCCCTACTCCCCTCATTCCAACAGCAAAATTGCTGGAGAAAGTGGGAATAGGCATTCAACAGGCAGCTCTGAATCCTGGATATGGTCACCTGTGTACACACACATCACTAGGACGCAAGTAGGTTACAAGTAACATACATACATTGCAATATCCTTGCTGCTTTACAGGCAAGCAGGAGTCAAAACACTTGAAAACACTACTGAGGCCTAAATTAAAACCATACATTTCCTTTATTTTTACCTGCAGTCATCAAAAGTTGATCCAGGAGACGAAAGTGCAAGTCGCTTGCGCAGCTCATCCCTCTCACGAGTTACCTGACGGAGCTGATATAATATCGTCTCCAGCTTCTCGCTCATCTGTCTTGTGTCTAGTACAGGTGGTGGAGACGATGCTTTACCAGTTGTACCTGACCAAGAGATAAAGAATTGGCAGTCAGAGAACGCCTCAAAAGAACAATACAACTTCACTAAAGAAGTTAACACTGATTTTAAAAAAAAAACAACTGTATTTTTGGTTGCAGAATCCTGTTCAAAAATGGAAGTAGTAATGGAAGTTTTCATCAGTGAGTTGACACAAGAATAACTCCAATTCAGTCAGACCCCATGCTAGCAGAAAGGCCCTATCTGTGTTGCAAGTTAGTTTGCATGAGTAGGTTCCTTGCTTACTCATGAACTTACAAGGTGCCTAAAAGGCAAGGCAAGTTTGCAGTCACAATTGCAAAGACCTCGGAAACTACCACAGTGACAGAAGTTGTAGGTACAAAGGTATTTCCAATACAGAACCGTGTTCTTGCTTCTAAAAAAAAGAGTAAATTCCACCCACATCAACTTACCCCAGCAACAGCAAAGAAACTGTTACAGCACAGGGGCTCTTCTCCTGTTCCTTTATCTAGCAGCACAGACATACTACTCTGCTATGTGCTACTGCCAACCTTTGTTTTTAATGCAATTCCATGCTTTCACATGTCACAGTTTGTCTAGTATGTGAGGTTAAAGATTTGACTTGTCAACAAATCACAAAAAACAAGCTTCATTTGCAACAGCATTAGCTAAAATGAGCACATTACAATCACTGCAACTGGACTACACATCAAATTTCCTCTAAGGGGCAGTCATACATTAAAGAGTTTCGTGGGATCTTTTAACTGTCAGCTTTCTTAATAACAGAGATGAACGATGATGCCTACTGTCTTCTCAGACAGCTATACCAACACAAAGCGGTCTTCCACCTGAGAGATGAGTGTGGCATATTACTTTTCACAGTATGCTGACAATTAATTCAACTGTAATTTTAGTTCTGCCCATTTTAATCCCAGACACTAGAGCAAACTCAAAGAAACAGGTCACAGATGTGAAAGTTAAAGGCCTAAATGTATACAGGAGATTACTGGTTTCTACCCAGAACAGAAATTCTAGAAATAGTTTGCATAATAATACACTTGAAACAAGTTGCTGACATATGTATTAACTTGTAAGGATTTTATTTATTTTATATGTACCTTTATTATGCTTTTTTTTTTAATGAAGAAACAAAAGCTACAATAGTAAAATAATGCTCTCTGATCACTGTCTTTTCAAAGAAAGAATTTCAAACAAAATAATTTCATCTGATCAAATGCTAATGAGTTGCAAGGATTGGCTTTTTATCTTTAAACCCATTTCAGGAAGGTATTGCAGAATGCAAAAACTCCCTCCAACTTAGTAAGTAGAACTACCTGTGATTTAAAGTTCCCACACCAAAATAACTGCAGGGTCAGGGCTATCACACATACAGCATCTAGAATAGGATCCTTGTTCTTATTCCTTTCAGCTGTTACTGTAACTCTATAATGAGTATTTATGAGCACAGACTGTTCTTTTAATCTAACTATTGCATAATAATGTATGTAAATGCTCTAAGAGCAAACTGAAGAAATAAAAAATGGCAGGAACAGCCTGCATTCTGTAGAAAGACACAAACTCGCATCACTCAAAAGATTTCTCAATGGAGGCTGCCTTTGGGTTTTCTCCTACTACTTTGTTTCACTCCTCCATTCCAGATGGAGCCCCTTCATCCATAAGGACCAAGGATCTCACACTTTTAAAATGCACTCATCCTTTGTTCTTCTAAAAAAAAGAACCTTTCTACATAATTTTTAAGGCAAGGTTATACAGAAACCAGTAATAATACAAATGCACTATCCTAGGCTCATGATATAGGGAATAAATAAGGAAAAAAAAAAAGTGGACAGATTAAAAAAAGTCAGAATATGTATTCATTTGGAATAGTTCAGACACATTAATGAGCAGGGAATTTCATACATAAATGAAAAGGTAAAGGCAAACAAACCTAATTCAGGTACTGACAGGCTGCATGGTCTTGGGTAAATTCAGTGGCAACCTGGACATCCTCTCGCTTGAGCTGACACATCAGAATATGCTTAACACTGAAAAAGTCCCCTTCTCATCCCTACAGAGATGTTCAGAAGCTTATCTGTCACCCTGGGGCTGCTTGTGAGCAAACAGATAAACAGGATGCGAGGGGCACAAGAGAAAGGAGAAGACAAATCAGGAAGGCTGGTGTGCTTTACATGGAGCAAAGGGCATTGGATTAACAATAACCCATCACTAACATCAGTGCTAACCCCAGCAGTAGTCCCATGGACAATGTCCGCTACACAAGTCCTACACAAGCATGCAATGTCCGCTCTGGGAATCTAAAACATCGTAAAAGGAGGTAAGAGTTATATACCTCTGCCCCTCCACTTCTTCCCCCCCCCCCCCCCCCCCCCCCAAACTTTGACAACATCCCTGTGACAGTCTTCAGGCGAGGAGAACATTTGTGCACACAGTCCCAAAACTGTGCCAAACAAGACAAGACTGCTTTAAATAAAGACAGGCTAATTAGCCTTAGGAAAGAAGCTTTCTTGACAAAAGTGAAGCCATTCGTCTTAGTACCAAAAAAGATTTCTCATTAACTTGTCACTTTTTACAAGTACATCAACAAATACTTTCATCTCAAATGCAATGATGTTGTTGTTAACGCATAATACCAGCCAAGAGATGTACACCTTCTCAGTGCTGTAAAAACAGATCGATACGATCCAGATATTCCCCCTCTTATCCTTAGAAGAAGTCCAAAAGTTTACCTTTGCTTGTTTTACTAACAACCTTACATTTTCAGTAACTGTACAACAAAAAAATCTCATAAATGTTAAATCAGATTTGTGGATGCTCAAAAACAAAAAAAAACACCACCTAAAAACTTCAGTGAACTCCTCTTCCATCAGAAAAATTCAATACTCCTCACTTCCTTTAAAGGGGCTTTTATAGATGAATGCTAGAAGCTTTTTATTGCATCTGACACCCTGATGCAGAAGGAAGGTGACCTGTGCTTATAGCTTTGTATTCTTTTTCCATCTGACTGCATATTTTACACAACAGTACTTCCTTTCTGCACTTTAACCAGTCAAACTGGTCTTAAAATGTACAAGCCTAAAGGCTAAATCTCCCTTATCCAAATTATGCCACCTTTCAGTAACTCACATGCTTTCTCAGACAACCTGGATTTGTGAAAATATATTTACTACATGTCCTGCCAAGTGCAAGTCATTCATCTGCTTCAGTAAGCCTCACAACTCACTTTTCACGTGAGCTGCACTTGGGCTCTGAGAACCCAACCATATGGAAGTCACCTCCTCGGCCAGCCTCCAGGTAAGCAGCCCTCCACCACTGTCTGAAACAGCCTAACAGTGGGGATGCATCCGGTGGGCAGAATGCATTTTGGCCATAATGCAGTGCATGCATTAAGTCCCGAGTCTGCATCGACTTAATCTAAAGCAAGGTTTTGCAGGATTCCCATCATATGTTTTATAAAAGAAAAGCCTTAAAAATAGAAGGTGGAGCAATCACATCTTCCATAATTATAGTCCAAATGCTGGACTTCGCAAAAACCAAAGATCCATTATTGTAGTACATACCAAGTACAATTCTTGATGATTACCCTAATCATCACTGATTAGGGTAAGACATAATGCAGCCACGCAGAAACCAATGCTCAGTCAGATTCATATTTGTGGATGGGGTAGAACAGTTTTTGAAGAAAAAAAGAACATTAAGAGAAACAGGGCTGGGAAACTTGTTAAACTGGCCAAGATGTACCATTATGATTCTATAATGCCCAATCAATATAATGTTGAGGTGGGAAAATGGGTACCAATGCATAAACAGCTACTTTTAAGAAATACCATTAACATGTTTCAAATTATAATAAACTCATTATTCTTTGAGAAATACACTTGTATGACAGGTTCAACTAATTCAAAAGGCAATCTGTCACAAGCTAACAGAATGCCTGAATTTTATAGTAATTTTTTAAATGCAAAAATTTGTGCCAGGTCTTGCTTGCAAACAAACAGGAGACTATTCATTGTACAGTCAAGACTTTTTCATTACTTACTTTCATAAGAAAATAAAATCAACAGTGATGTTCAGAATATTATTTCTTTATGGCCTTGTAAATCATGACAGATAATGTTAAAGACTTGCAGGATGTACTTGCAAAGCATGATCAACAGGGTTTCTCCTCAAGCTCAGGAAGGGGTGGACTAAAGACTTATGCCTGCTGTAGGAAAATGTGTGCTAAAATATTTACTTTCTTTCAATAATTTATGAGGACTAGAACAGGATTACATATCAGAAGTTATCATTTAGATACATTTCTTCACACATACTTTTGAAGTGGTCTTGAAATAGCGGAGAGCACAGAACAGAATCGCATGTAGGTGAAAAAAACGTTAGTAAAAACAAGCAGCAGTACATTGAGGAAAGAAAACTAAAAGCTAAAACAATGAACTGTGGAAACAGTTTCATCTGCAGACAGAAAACCTAACAGGTTATGAAAGCAGGATCACGTAACATGCAAGGACAAAAGAATGGGTAGCACTTCAGTATTTGTTTGACTGCAGAATATAACAGGCTAAACAAACCCACCAGCACGTAAAACAAACTTTCAACTTCAGTAAGTTTAGGACTTTAGAAAGAACTGAACAGTAGTTCTAGAAACATCAATATGAAAGAAAATCTACAACTCTAATACTCAAAAATAGCAAAGAGCAGAAAAAAAGGGCAGATATGTCAATTCAAAAAGTCCTTGCAGAACTTGACTGAGCTAAAACACAACAGAGAGTAAAATCTGTCACCATGACCAAGGAAAATACAGCTGAAGCTTCCGGGTTTGAATACTCAGGAGCGCCCTAGTGGGAAAGCTCAAATCCTACATTTGTCAAACTTAGAACCACACACTGAAAGCATAACCTAGACAAAAGTGTCCAATCCGAACCCAATGCAGACAACGACTAGGGTCAACCGCTGCACACAGACCAAGGGAATGAGGCTTCACCAGTGCTCGTTCCTTCACATCTTCTGCAGAGGAACTGTGAGCATCGTCTCACCATACTGTTTTATAGCCCCAAAAGAAAACTGCTGACACCAAAAGGATTTCCTGAATGCACAGAGTGATAACAGGGCCTCAGGGAGTAGTGAAAGACACTCTGTTCCCGACATGCTGCCTGGACTGCAGGAGATGGATATTCACATACACTGTATTTCCACTCAAATCATTACAGACCAAACAAAATCTTCAGAAAATCCTCCAGGAAGCTGCCAAATGTTAAGAAGATATCATAGCAAACAAGATACCATGAAGTGGTCAGCTATTCATTAGTGGTTCTCAAGCCCTATCTATGCAGAACCCTTAAGAGACCAAGAATTAACTCAAACTGATTTGTTACAGGAAATATTAAAAAAAAAAAAAAGGGGCGGGGGGGGGGAACGACACCCAACAAAACACAAAACCCCACCAAGCCAACCAACCAACCCACTCCAAACAGAAGCCAAAAAACCCAATCTTCCTCCCCCAAGACTGCATCAGTATACATGAGCAAAGTCAACTTTATTACTTACTTTCTTTCTTTTTTTTTTTTTTTTTTTTTTTTAAACAGGACATCACATCCATTAAGTAATTCTTGGGTACCTCTGAAGTGACAGAAGTTGAGAGAACACTGTGCATGACTACATGTCAACCCATAGCTGCCTGGAAATGGACACCGTAGAAGTCAGTGATAATAAAATAAAGCTATTCAAAGTGCTTATTACTTAAGAGAAGATGTTTATTAACACACCAAAAATTAGGTAAAGAAATTAAGGATTGATCCTAGAGACACCTACATGATTCATGAACAGACGAAAAGACAGAGTGAAGTTACTTTAAAGTTTGTGGAATACGGTGTTTTTTTCCCCAAGTTAAACTAAACAAGTACTCCTCAGATCAAAGGACAAGAAAATTACATAGCAAATAATTCTACAAAACCAGGTTTAATTCAATCATTGAGGCCAAATTTTACAGGAAAATGACTTCTGAACAGAGAGACTGATTGGTGAGGAGGTGGAACGTTGAAGGCAATTACGGCAGTACAGAAAAGGATTCTGATATGGTACGCTGGTAGTGATCCTAGCACCCTTTCTCATTCATTTGTGGCTGTTCAGCAGGTATGATATCGCCACTTGTTCCTTTGTTAGTATGTGTTAACTGTTGAGGTATCTTTACCAATATAATTTTTGTGTTTGTGTTAGTGAAAAAAAGCAAGAAATACAATGAGAGATTCCTACAGGCTGCTGGGGGGGTGGGGGGCCTGGGGGGGAGTGGAAATAAATAAATCACTTTTTCAGATAAGGAATGTGCTTTATCTTTGACTAAAAGAGTATCATAAACCACACTTGCAACTGAACACTTCCTATGAATTGTGAGAACAATTACTTTGTTATACACAGCTACAGAAAGTGTGAAGCAGTAAACTGAAATCACAACAACATAAAAGGACAGTTGTCAATATGGCCAACATGAAAATGGGGAATGAAAGACTACACCTTGTTGGGAAGGAGTTATCATCTGATGGGAGGGGGGGTAACGTTTGCCTTGGAGTAAGAATTAAGGCCCTCAGATTAAGTAACCTGAATTGCAATTAGTGAAAAACTATCTAAATAGCCTGTCAGGCTGATAAGCTAACAAAGCGTTAAGCAAGGAAATAACGTCAGTTGAAGTCAAAGCTGGACAAGCTTGGTGGCATCAGATATACGACCACCTGATGGCTGCAAGAAAAAGTCAGAAAATCATAGTGCCAGTGCTCGCGTTTGTTACAGACAAATGCAAATTCCCATAGTAAAAGGTAGTACAGTGATATGAACAGTGAAGAGCAAGAAAAAACACGACTAAAAAAAGTGATACCATTTGCAAAGAACTGAACAGCTGAAACAATAATAGTCTGTTAAAAGTTAAAAGATAAAGGTGATAATATGCAATGTGGAATGAAGAGGATAGAAGATTGACAGCTGTAATCACAACAATGCAAAGAGATCTGGCTGTGGAAAGAAGGAAATTATACATGTGGAAAGACGGAAGGCCTTTTCCATTCCAAAAATCTCAGGATCTCAGTATATTTTCAAAGAATGGAAGAGCATGCAGTGCCTTTCTGTTAAAAACTCATCATGAAAAAGCATAATGCAGGCTATCCTCAGAGCCACAGCCTGCCTCCATTGCTGCTGGTTTCTTTTAAACAACATTTTTTTACAAAAAGAAATAAAATAAAAAAAGTGTTGAGGAGGGGAGGAAGACTCACATTTTTAAAGCAGTAAAGGAAAACACTCAAGTTTCATTATGGTGCTAGGGTAGGTAAAAAATGGCTTGATTCCAGAAACTAGAATGCTTTCATGGCATCATATTGCTCAGGTCAGTAATGTGTTACTGGAGGCTGTAAAAGTAGTACTGGGTATCAAGAGTCTTGAAACATACCCTGTAAGTCAGTTCACAGAGGCTTTTTTAGGCAACATGGGCCAGAACAGTAACTTACCCGGCTACTGTAAAAAGGAAGAAAGGAGCCTGATTTTGGAAGAAAAGAGCAAGGAAAGTAAAATGTAAGAAAGATGGAAACTGGAAGTAGAGTAGATAATCAAGAGATGCACAGAAACTAGTACGGATGCTGTGTTACTACTTCCCATAGGAAACGAATTTGATGATTTCAGGCTGCAGTATCATTAAGTAGGGCGATATCTGGCTGATATTATATCATCTACAGATAATCTTTCAGAACACAGGCCTTCCATCTTTCCTTACAGGTCCAGCAAACCATCTGCTGAGATACAGAAGGAATATCTGCTCCAACCCCCCTGTTCAAGCAGGACTACCTAGAGCCCGTTGTCCAGGACCATGTCATTTAAGTTCAATTCAGTGCTTGGTGAGCATTCATCTTCAAAATTATAAATGTCAAATGACTGAGTGCACTATACAAACTGGTGCTTTTTTTTTTTTTTTTCTTTTTTCTTTTTTTAAAAAGGGGGTCTTTATTCTGTGTTCTTTTCCTCTCTGTTATCATGACCGGTCAAGTGGGAGACTAGCCAGCGACTGTCACGTATAGCTCTGTTACTGGTTTCTATCCAATTCCTAAGTGACACTGTTGTTCTGTGCTTGGCACGCCAGGCACTGAATCTCCATAAATAATTATTCTGATGTCAGAAATGCAGGATTGTAGCTTCATTCAGAGAGTCTGCTGGGCATGGGGAGTGGGCAGATGAAGGATCCTTCTATTTACACACAAAAATCTTTGTGATTAGCCAACAGCAAAGAGAAAGGAAACAGAGAGAGCATGACAATTTAATGAGGATTTGTTCCTTTGGGTGGAAGAAGGTGGGGCTGAAGCACAATGCTGGGATGCAGGGATTACAGCAGTTTATATCGTACCTCTTCTGGAAATTAACAGTAAATATTTGCCCTCAGTTCCATCAAAACGACCTATTTTACATGCACAGCATGAACTTTATTAATACATAGGAAAGAAAAGGAAGGAAGCATAAGGGAAAAAAGAAAATATTGTCAACTAAACCAATTTTGAATGGTGAGGAAAATACATAATACTTTGCTGTAAAGCAAAGATCTGTCACATGTTAATTTTTATTTACATACAAATACAAAAGAAAAAAGGCAGATAAACCTATGGTCAAGACAGATAAACCTGCAAAGAGGAGTCTTCTCCAAAGCTGGTACACAGGTGGGAAAACTGGCTTCCACGCAACTCATTATTCTACCACATATGTGTGAGGCTGGAAATCCATTCTTTCTGCATCCCTCACACCCTGCAAGCCCATCTAGGCAGGGAAAGAAAAAAAAAAAGCTTGGATGACACCACAGTACTTTGGACAGACTAGCCCTAAACTCTTCTCTGAGTTTAGTATACAAGTTACATCACTCCTTGCTCTCCTCTTATATTAGGATTATACCCATCCTGAAGACAAGAGAACCCCAGCGTGTCCAGCTGCTCCCCATTCAGAAGATGCTCTGTAACTGTTCATCCATGCTGCTGCTCTGCATGCTTGCTGCCCTCTTCTCTTTCAATGGGAGAATCAAAACTGCAAATATACCCCAAGACTCGGGCACAACATGGGTTTATACAGTGATAAAATGATGTTCTCCCACCTTTCCCTCTTCCTTTGCAAATCCCAGCATCATGTTTCATTTATTTGACTGAGGCTAAGCCCATGTTTTCTTAGAACTACACTTTAAGAACTGTCGTCTTAGTACTATTTAAGCTTAGTTCTTAGATCAGGGTTGTCTTCTGGAAAATAAGCCCATTGTTGTATACATCAGCTTCATAAATTAACTCTGAAACCCAGGGTAGCTGTAAAGCATATAGAATCATCTAAATTTCACAACATCCTGGCTTACTTGGAAGTATTTCAGAAAAAGACCATTTAATTAAGAATGCTGGCAGCAGAAACCACCTCCAACAATAGCTAGGGTGATTAAGGTTAGGAGGGAAAGGTGAAGCACATGGACATACCCTTCTCCAGTTACCTTTATGAACTATGGAATCCAAAGACTACAAATGAAAGATTGTATTATCTCTCCTAATTAGAAGATGCTAAGATTCACTCTGAGTCTTTATCTGGGCTTAATTAGTGGCCCCAATGCCTTTCTCATTTCTTCTGAAAGGTCAAAGGTGTAAATGTGTTTCTGAGCTGCTCGACAGAAGCAAGGCAAACCAGAAATAAGAATTTGTTAAATATTAATGAAAACCCGTGTTTTGAACTCAGAAATAATAAAATAGATCCCTTTTCTGCGCCATGAGGAAGGCACGAGTGGGGAAAGAACAATATTCCTTTACATGCATGTGTGCGTACACGTAACTATCAATGTCAAACTGAACATAGCTTACATCATCTCCAAACCATGAGCTATTTACCTTTTTTCACTGACGCGTTCATTTCACAGGCAAAACTTAAGAGTTTCCAATGCACAGAACTACCCTTGTGAAAACGTATTCCAGCAAGATGGGGACGGGGCGGGGGAAGACGTATGTAAAATTCCTGAAATGCTATAGCAACTCAGTATTTGTTGGGATTCCATTCAAAGAAGTCACATGAAGCCTTCGGGGAGCTGGCATGCAAACAGTTTCAGTTATGATGGTTTGTCATTCAACAAATCAGTCAGTATTAAAATAATCTGACTGCAGCTTTGAAGTGACTTGCAAACATGTCTATTAGGATTTGTTGGTTATTAAGCGAAGAAATTTTGCCCTTGCTATTAGGTCACATTAAAAATATT
The DNA here is from genome assembly GCF_030463565.1 of Pelecanus crispus. Taxonomy (NCBI): domain Eukaryota; kingdom Metazoa; phylum Chordata; class Aves; order Pelecaniformes; family Pelecanidae; genus Pelecanus; species Pelecanus crispus. The sequence goes on from NC_134652.1 coordinate 27,380,481, forward strand.
ATCTCTTGCAGAACAAGATGTGGGGAGAGAAAATGATTGGGAAAATAAATGATACTCATGAATAACAAATCTATAACCAGACCACAAAACAAACATGCCACCTTCAAACAAAGAATTCCCCCAGCTGTTAACGTACTAAATATTAAACAACTAACTCACTTTAATCATTTGAATGAAACAAAACTATGGAGAATATTACCTCACAAGTTTTGTTTAATAGCTGATCACTTAATTTTTAGGTTATTTACAACTTTGATCACTGCACACACCAAAGGCATGAAACACTTCCAAGTACAGCCCTTTAGGTAAAATACACAGATCAGGATTCAGTATGAACGTCACTACTTTAAAACATGAACAAAACATAGTTCGGAAAGAATTCGGTTCTGACTCATACTAAGTAAGTGTTCAGAAACAGGAATCCCGTAAGGGACTATGCCACAGAAAATTAATAAAATTGAAAATAGAGGCCAGGTATCTGTAGCTTGCAAGTGGTTACTGTTAAAGCAAAAGTTCTCTTCTGATGGCAAGACACTAGCTGTTCATCTACCTACCTTTACTTCCAAAATTATAAAAGATCAGATAAAAAGAATTGAGTATGTGCATTCACAAAGTTACATAAATTGCAAAAAATGGTTTTAAAATCCTTTTGAAAATCAGGAACACAGGACTAGAAAGGACTGTCTGCATCTTCTATCTCAGGTATCACTTCCAGTAAGTTTGTGGAATAATTGGATGATTTCACCTGAGAAGAACTTCCTTCTTTGGAAGGCTCCTTTTTTTGAGTCTGGTTATCCTAAAAATTTAGAAGCTTTCTTCTTCCTATTTTCAGTCCCAATTTATTCATCGCAAATTAAATCATACCCTTCCTTCAGGTAATAGCATACAAGTGTGATCTTGACAAAAATCAAACTAACATGTCACAGCTTCCCGTATTTTCACCAAATAGTTCAGGCAACCCTAAAATCTTGTTCCTGCATGCTGGAGTTAAAAGTTCAACTCAATGACTGCAACAGATGTCTACCCACATCCTTAAACAGAAAACTGACTTGCCTGGTGCTCTCAGGGAAGTCTACAGATGCCTGACACAACACTGGAACTTTAAATATGCAAGAGCCTACATTCCCTATCCAAGGCAAGTGACTTTTACATAGATTTCACAATGAAGAAGAAAACTGACAGCTAATATGGCTATTCCAAGATCATCTTGTCAGAGGTCTTTCCTCCACATTTCTTTTTCCTCTAGTTTTTTGGGGTTTGGGGTTTTTTGTTGGTTTTCTTTTTTTTTTTCCCAAACCATTTTGTCTTTCCCAATGACATTAAAAACAGAGAAAATGAAGCAATTCATTTCATGCAGGAAAAAAAGGTTAAAGCTTGCAGCCACTTCCGAAAGTTTAAAGGGCTATGACCTTGACTACTATTTTTAATTTCTATGATGTTTTTGACTCTGACTACAATTTTCACATCTACATAAATATATACATACACGTACATGCCTATATATATTTTTGTATGCACAGGCTTATGCCTAACATTGCCATTTTTACATTATTTTACTAAGTAACTCAAAGCATAGTTACATCATTTAATGTATCCAAATGTAACATTTTATTGGCAACAACTGCATACGGCCATGAAAAGGCTTAACTTGCACTACACAAAATGAGTATACTTTTTCCTGGTGAAGATGCATGGTTACATTTTCTAGTTCAATTTCTTTGATTTTATGACCAGAATCCCTCTACCCTTCTCAAAGGCAACCTTAAAAACATGTTCTCCCATCTTCCAAAAGACAAACTCATCAAGGTGTTAGATTAATACTTTACTCACCAATGCTACTCAGAGAACTGCTGCTTTCAGAATCGGAAGGCATTATGGACAGCACACTGTAAGTAGACCCTAAAATTAGAAAAATAAAGACAGTATTACTTTTTTTTTTTTTTTCCTCTCCCCAAACCAAGCTAACCATTCATTTTCTCGATACTGCAGATGCCAAACGCACTGAATTGGAGAGAGCACACGCCACTAACGCATACAAATCTAACAGGAAAAGTGTAATTTGTAAATGAGCATTGCACTGTGCGCTGAGTAAGAAATCATTCTGGATGAAATGGTAAAAATGAGTTCAGCAAAATATTGAATTAATGCAATGGTTATTTCAGATAGACCTGAAATACAGAATTTCATCTCTACATTATGAAGATTATGAGTGATACCTGTGACAACAGTCAGAATTTGCTTTGGTTTCTTATCTTTTTACATGTACCAGCTCCTATTTCATTGTGTAACTGATTTGCATTCCTACACTTGAGCTTCAGACTTAGAAATTTCATTTAATTGGTAAATAAATTTTACTCGCATCCATTTGCAACTTCCAGTATCTGATCTTAAAAGCAAGGACCTACAAAGCCATCTGCTGTTACTGACGATATATTTTTTCACTTATTAATAGATCAATAGACAGAGGCACCTTTTATTTTAGGTATTTTAGAAGTATGCTAGATTTTACTTACCAGAAGAACTAGAAAAACAGGTCCTACTTCAAAACCTTACAAACCAAACAGCTCTGCCACCCCTCACAAACAGGATAAACGGGCCGCAGTAAAGACATGGAGTGATTATGTGCAAAAGCGGTTTGAAACCTGGTCCATTTTAGCACTAGCCAGGATGCGAGACCTGTCTTCACAACAGCCAAGCTCAAAGACAGTTTCAGTACTTTCAGGAGCTGCTTTTCCTATAGTCCTCCATCTTATGTTTCAGTATTTGCTTCTTCCAGCCTCTTTGAAATTAAGAAATAAAACCTGAGAAGCAGCGTGAGATTAAACACATGGATCTGCCTTTGAAATAGATTAAAGAAAGGACAGGCTGGAAAGTAAGAAAGAAATCCTAGTTATTGCTCATCTCCTCTGCTTCTCACTAGGAAAAGACATGACATCTGTAACTACCATGGTCTTAGATGAAGGAAAGACAAGATGTGAAAAAATAAGTTCACTAATAACACAAGCAATAACAGCAAAGTGAATTTAAAAAAAAGCACACACACTTATAGGGCCTGGTCTTCAGCTAGTAAAAATGACATGGAATCCAACTTTAATGGGGTGTGTTTGTTTATCTTGACAAAGAATGAGGCTCCAACATTTGATAAAAAGAGTGATGTCTAGACAAAAGCAAACTTAAACAAGTATTTGAATGCAAGGAAAACTCCCTCCAAGCAAATCCTCTGGTTTTATTAGCAGACATTGCAGAAAATAAGTACCAAAAAAGGAAATGAGTCTTGAAGTAGACTGTTTAACCTGACAAATCTCTGTGAAAAATTATTCAAAAAGTATCAGTCACAAATAATTCTGGTTGATTGCACAGGATGTGAGGTTTTTTGCTTTGTTCTGATTTTTAAATAAAACACGACAAGCATGTCACTGACACACTGGCTTCAGAATAAAAGAAGAAAAAATCTGCTATGTATTTTTGCTTCCATTTCAAACATATTCACATAAAAATTCAAGCTGTGTTCCTATTTCATTAAAGCTTATTAAAAGCAAAGTAATTTCTGCATTAATTAAAATCAACCTCTTTGCATATTCTAAACTTGTATGACTTGCTGTATTTCTTGTAGTCTGGACTAGAAAGACTAGAATCATAAGGGAAGCTTGAAAAAAAAAAAAACCCACAGATCATTATATTAAACAAAGTAGGACAACTTTATGATAGACAATGTGTACCGAGATTGTATCAAAACTGTATGGGACTCAAGCACAATAAAATCTCGTGCCAAGAAGTGACACTTCATTATACTTGGCAATGTAAGGCAAAATTGCCCACTTCCTCTGAAACATTATGTAGGAGTCCCATACCTAAACAAACTTTTACTGATTGTTAGCTGCTTTCACTTCTTTTTAAGAGTGAAGAAAGAAAAGACTCAAAATGTCATCATCATAGCTGATGTTGCTTTTATTTATCTTCAAGAAGCACTGATCCTCTCCATCTTCTCTTCCTGTGTTAAAAGGCAGAGCCAGGACTTAAAACGAGTTATATTCTGCTCTCTAGAATAGACAGAAAAGTTTCGTGAAGCTGACTTCATCAGCAGAGACATATGACTCTCCCTAGCAATGTTCTTAAAACATTAGCTCAGATTTGTAAATACAAGATCCAGTATGCACGGCATGTTACCACAAGAAAACGTACAATCGTGAAGAAGGAAGGAATCATCTGACCCATTCATAATTCTGCAATTCTAACAAAAAACAAAAAACAAAAATCTAATAGCATTTGTTTAGCTTCCAAGGCTGTTTGTGGGAATGTTTGTTTTTGGTTTGTTTTTAAGCTACACAGGATTTAAGTCCATTATCTGTAACACGTGCCACCTTTGTCATCAGAAGCAGTATTAGTAAGCATCAGAAGCAATAACCAGAGGACTCTACATAGCTTTCACAATGTGAAAATTCATCTTTAGGTACCTAACTGATACACATACGTGTATTCAATTCAGGCTAATGTAGCATCATACTTAACATATTCTGCTTGATCAAACTAGCAATACCTCAGTAGTACCTGAAAACGCTCCCAGACAGGATTTCCCCACCCTATAGGATGCCTCCTCACATAAATGAAAAAGCTCAAATTCACCCTAACAGGAATTCAGACACAGGCAAAAAGGCAAGGAAAAAGGCACAAGCTAGTTTCTACAGCCACAGGCGCTGGAACACCCTGTTTATTCATGAGCTCCACAACCCTGGTATGTTAAGAAATTTGTTGCAGAGCCATCCCCTGACCTTGCTAAGCAACCTTCCACTTCATTTCAAATTCTTAAAACTTTCTGACTGTCCATCTTGTCAAATTCCACAAAAAATAAGATTAGAACACAAAACCCAACAAGAAGCCACGACTACTTTTTCGGGTTAATGTCGAAAGTGTTTCACACCTAGGGGTTCACATGCCTTTCACCACACAAATATGTCTATCGCAATTTTTCTGCTAGTATTCACCTCACATGCCAAAGTCCTCCGGTACAAAAACTTGCTATATTCGATTTCAATTCACTGACTCATAACAATTGCTGACATATTCTTTAAGTTCAAAATTACAACTTGAAATGACAGGATTCTGAGGAAACATGGTAGATACTACTCATACTTAATTTTTAAAAAAAAAAAAGGCTTTTTACAGATACACATCCATACAGAGAGGAAAAAGAGCATAAGCATCCTGTCTTTGCATGGCAGACTTGCTTTTGGGGCATTTCTTTTTTGCTCATCCAGATTTAAGCTTTGGATCAGTTCCTGGCTGTATTAAACAGCTTTGGCAGAGCAGAGGGATTTAGAAACTGCTGCGGTATATACTTGAGAATCTTAAGAATCCCATTTCCTTCTATTTTCAACAATTAGAGCAAGTCAGATTTCCTTAAGTTATTAACGTCTTTATCAGTCAGATGACAGGAAGGCCACTTAAAAACTCGCAAATTCAGGAAAGGAACTAGTTGCTTAACTGTGGAAGCCACCTCCAGGGACAGCAGAGGAACTGGATTCTAGTTTGCCTCCATCTTTTACACAACATCCACAACAAAACAGTGATACATATTTTTTCCTTGTTAAGAAAGATAATGATGGGGGGGAGGGAGAGTTACATGTCCTAAGAAGACATCAACTGTCTAACCAAGTAACTCCCTCATCAGCAATGCCAAATCTAGACTGATGGAATTAAATTATTAGCACAAAATTAAACCAGAGCATTTCTCTCTCCTGTCTTTCTAACCTTGGAATTATGAAACGCCACGTAACACTGGGCATCACCTATACTTCAAGGAGAGACTAAAAGAGACAAGCCAGCTAATCTCACAGTAAAGCCTCCAAAACAAGCTTGCGCTTGGTACCTTCTGTAAGAAAGCAGCACAAAGGATCAAGTAAAATTTCTGCTAGGACTAAATGCTAAATTATTGAATGACTTCTGAGAAAAAAACCATACTGTGTTCAAATTTCATTATGTGGAGATAAGCTGAATGTCAGGATTGCCACGGCTCCATAGAACTTTCTCATCCTCCTCCACCATATGCATACATACGCAAGCTCTGCTCATGGCTCTAAAGCACAGTGTACGCAAGGGGACTGTAGTGGCAGAATAAAACACAGGGACTCAACTTTCCAAAATTCATTGCACATATGCTTTCAATTCACTTCCCCCCATAATGTACATTTTTACTCTCAAACATTTATAAAATTGTATTTATAATTCAACTGAAAGAAGGCTATTTCATCTTCCAAAATTTGCTATATTAACTAAATGACTGTGTAGGAATGAGAATAATTACTCCCTCAGATACACACTTTCAGCACAGGGACAAAGAGGCAGGTATACTGAACTTGTTTCAGCATGTGAAGAACCAGGGTTTAATTCAAGGGGCATCAGGTGTTTCACCCCACAAGATGAGGAGTGCTCTGGTCTTAGCTGCACAGCTCTTTGCAAGTCACCCATCTTTAAGGATTGCATTACCATCTGCAGTATGGCTGACTCCTAAATTAAGCACGTTTACTAACTAAGAAGACTTAGCTCACCGTAGGACTGAGCCTAGAAGGAGCGCTACGCCTGCACGAATTTCTTTTGCTACACCTCAGCTTTTAAGAATGACATGAAAAAACTCTCCATGCTCCCCTGCTGCGAATTTCCATTGTTAATTAAACCCTGCTCTTCCTCCTCCCTCCCTTCCCAGCGCAGTGACTGCCAGCTGATTCAACTTCTTGTCAGCAAATGATTTTTCTGATGGAGGTCCAACGCACCGGATGAGGGGGCAGTGTGGCAAACATTTGTTTATCCACATCTCCGTGCAGCAAACCAAACTGACTTTGGCAAGACTCCTACTTGCTGTGGGGGAGCGAAAAAGTTTGATTAAAACTGGAAATGACCCAGATTACAATGTTCCCATTGCCTTTACAACAAACAAAACTGCCCAAAGAGCTTAAGATCACATGGATCTGCCATGCTCTCTCTCTCTGAGGCTATTCTTTTCTTGGCAGCCTGTGCAGCCAGGTTTATCAGAAATCGTAAGACACAGTCATTTCTGGCAAGCTCTGTGACGTTCAGATGCTAAAGTCTGACCTAACACAAAACCTTCAATTGGGTATTTGCTTCCATCCATGTCATACGTATTTCAAATGTTTCACAGTCACTCACCTTTAAGGATATCAGTAACTCCAAGAACAAAGGTACAGACTTAGCAGTAAAACAGTAGTAGAGGTCCTATCAGCACAAGTTGGCTGTCTCTTCCCCCATCTACTTTTAAACAGGGCTTTATTCCTTATTCTGCACACCTACAGTTCCTTAATACTGTGCCCTGCAGCATAAAATCCTCTTAATTTTGGGACAGCATGAAAACTAAATGACCGTTAAACGGCTTTTTAAATAATCAAGCAGCTAAAAATTTACAATTTATTTCCCAAATGCCTCAGTCTATAACAGTTTCACAGAGGCAGCGAGGGCCAAAAAGTTTATTTTCCTTTTACAATGGAGAAAACATTTTACAACAACCTACTTCAGAAATATTAAGATATTAATATTAAAAGTGTGGTTTTTGAAAAGATAGATACTTTAGTGCTTAAGCCATCTTTCACTTCTAAGCTACTAAGAATAAACTCTTGTTAAGGACAGAACACTTCACACAGGAATGAGGACTTTGGCACCTTTCTCTGAAACTTTTAGTAAAAACCAACGCTGGTGATGGAATAACAAGTCAGGCTGATTCTAATCTAATATGACAATATCTGCGTAGGTTTAGATTCAGAAAAGTTAAGTAACTTGCCAGAGGCCAAAGATGTCAGTAAAGAAGCCCTGAGTTCAGCTGCTTAAGTTCCTAGTTGTCAAGTTATACAGCCAAGTACAGCGTTTGATCTTCAGGCTGTTAAAAACAACACGACATAAATATTTGTAAAATTCCTATTTTCTTAGCAACATCTGTTCAAAACACTTCATAGTAGAATAAACCCACAGATCGATATTTCTCAATATGCATTCCTTGAGTGTACCTTATCTAGCAACATCTACACTCATTGCTATAGCTATTTTTTCCTTTAGCCATGAAGCAATACAGCAAGTTACACTGAAAAAATTTTACAACCTGTCTTTACGAGAAATCTAAGTCACTGCACTATTGTGCATCTTACTACAATGTGAATGATGAAAGGAAGCAGACATTGGTGCCTTCAATAAAAAAAGCGGAAGAGTGGCAGTGAGAAAGATAAGAGGAAAGGGCAAGAGACAAGAAAACAAAGTAGTTAATTTTTCTACATTATCACTTTATCATTAGGACACACTTGCTGCTGTCCACATACTTTATTAGCATTATTTGGTTTTGTCTACCGCATTTTGAGCACTGGGTCAAATCATCCTCTTTTCACGCAAAGAAGCACAGAAAAGATTAAAAATCTTTACAGATCTGAATTTGCATAGCATGATTCACAACACACCCATGATGACAGTGCTCCAGCTGACAGCATTCAAGCTATTTTGCCATGGACATGCTGCTCTAATAATGCCTTAAAGAGGTGGGACAGAAGCAATGTTTAAGAGCCAAATTACCATGAATTTTTATTAGCAGGACAGCAGCTATTACCAATTGGTAACTGGAAGTAAAGAGGCACAAAAACGTATGACTGCTTAAAACAGAAACAAAACCACACCCAAGTATATCAGGTCAGCTAGAAATAACACCCCTTGCTAGCTTCCAATCTTTTATTTCTTTCTTTGCAATTTATACATAAAATGACTGATTTAATCTCTTGCACTCCGTGAAACCACATCAGAAGTGATTAAATATATCTGCTGGAGCAGCAGGACCAAAGATGTAATCATAATTGCTGCTGCTATTACTTATTCAAGAAGTCCTGCAGCAATTCAGGTTCTGAACCAGAAACAACTGCTTTAACCTTTGTCTTCTTGCTTTTTGACTGGGATGGCTTTTAACTCTACTTTAGTGAGTGCATTTTGTCTTGACAAGTCATTTGTCTCCAACACTCCATTTCAGCTCAGGAGAACTGCAACAGCAAATCACCATGCCCTCCTCTTACAGCCCTGAATTTCCATTAGGTAGTGCAGCAAGATGGGTGATGACTTTTCAACAGTTATTTTAAGGCTAACAGCAACATACCTAGCTACCGTGAAAATATCAGCATGCAAACTTATATTACTCAGATTTTGGCACAAGAACAACTTTCAGTTTGTAGAACTGCACACACTGCCTTCACTGCTAACTTTCTTACAAGAGCAATGCATGTTTTTGTAGGCTGACACTCAAAAGGCAGAGAAAAGAATAACCGGCTCCAGAGTCTTTAACCTCAGCATGTAGTACAGATACAAAAAAGCTGCATTTAAAGTCAAGTCTTAGTAAAACTGCAATGCAGGTAGGTGAAACAAATTGTCACACGTTTCAGCTCACGTGGATTATACAGGTGGTCCTTGCGTTATTATCAATGCAGCAGTGCTGTCTTCTGTTCTACAAACATGATGTGGTATTACAGCTGACTACCTTATCAAACACAGAAATCTTTTTGATGAATTATTTTTAATATAGCTGCTTTAACAATGCCAGTTAACGTATTCTGGGAAAACCCATCTCCGTTCTACTGGTAAAAAGCCCAGCATACCCATTATTTTTTTCTCTCGCTTCTAGCCATCAGAAACATTACATTTGTTTGCTGGATTAGGTATGATAAACCAAGGGCGGGGGGTGAGTGGGTTGGGGTGGTAGGAGAGAGAGAAAACAGCAGCATTTCACTTTTTTTAACAAGCCTCCTGCAATCTTGAACTCTGTTTCTCTTAAAGTTATCTTCTTAATCTAGATTACTCACTAAATTATACATAAGAGGATATAATTAATTTTGTTTATTAAGGTAGAGAGATGTAAATTTTCATTAAACCTCCCAGATTACTAAAGTGTAGTAGTAGAGGACGTTCACCAATCCCTCTCCCTTTAGGAAAAGAAAATCAGATAACCTAGGGCCTAAATCCACTTGGCAAGCATGTGCTCCTTCAGTATTCCATCTGCACAGTGTCCTGCAAAATGGCATTCTGATCATTCACTGGATATTCCAGGTATTGCTGTAGGGCCCAAGGCTTCTTCAGTTGGGCAGCGCAGTGATGGCAGTCACCAGAAAGCAGCAGGCCCTCATGGACCCACATAATCTTGAGCACAGTACTCGTTGTCCCTACAGCCATCGGTGAGATGCCAACTCCAACAGGGAACAGCTACAGATTCCTCTTTGTGTACACCCATGGCAGTGAGAGGGCATCGGCGTACCACCCATCTACCCCACCCAAGGAGCATCTGCAAACTTCACTTTTTTGTTCTCTGTATCACTGCTCAAAGTGTGTTCCAATTCTGCCTACCCTTACACCTAGCCTGGTCCCATTTGGTCCCAACTGCCTATTCTTCAACACTATCCAAATACATTGTGGTAACTCAGACCCATCTGTTTCTAAAAAGTTTCTCATCTGCCCTGTATCTAGATAACGTCGTCTGTCAGACATTCAGAAAATGTCATTTTCAAGGCCACTACTCAGTCTCTCTGGTCCATTTTCTGACTTTTATTGCCAAGTACAGGGCAGAGCAGTAGTCACGGCATCTCAGCAAACAGGAAGTTAAGGAACTGTCCCAGTACATTGCTCTTGCTATGAATGGTCTCTATCCACAGGCACTCACACTTCAAACCTGCTGAGCCTGGTGCTGACTACTAGAGCTCTTCTAGGCTGTAAATGCATGGTATGTGAAGAGCTAACTGGGCAGCTCCAGCCACCGATACTGAAGAAGCAGAGACACAATCTGGACTCCTCCTAGGCCACGACTGAAGGGTGCTATTGCTCACCACAACTGGAGAAAAAAAAAGGTGAATTGGGAAATATGAGAAGTCATCCAGAAAAGTCCACTCCAATCCCCTTTAATGCTGGGGCACAAAATTTAAGAACATCACCAAGTTGAGAGTTGAGTGACAATTCTTAAATATAAGGAAATATTATACATCCATCTTTATTCTGGAGGAAAGAGGGGTAGACAGATGACACACCAAGTCACATGTCATTATTTGGGCTGGGAATAGACACCTCTTAGAATATCCTTCCCTTTCATTAAGCTTTGACAGAAATATTATTCCTTAATACCTTCAAATCTCCTTGCTAGCCTCTTTTAAGTCCAGATAGTAATATGTTCACATCTATTTTTCCTAGCATGCTAACCAGTTCTTAAAGTTTCAAGAAAGGCTTGTTGGTTGTCCATTTTGTTATGCAGCACTTCTTCCAGGGAAAGCTCACTTTGCAAAGTTATTTCCATATCCGGAGGCAATTCTTTACATCAAGCTATATTCCAGAAGCTTTGCAAGTAATCTAACTGAGACTTCTGGAGGATGACACTGTCTGCCATTTGCAACTGACCCTAGAAGATTTAAGTGAAAGTAAATTATGTTCAGAAAATACCCACACGCTATGCAGCCAAAAGCAATAAACTTGTGGGGTGAAGGTGGTAAATACTAGATCCCTACAAATGCATTCTCAATCAGCCACAGCCTTACTAAATTTGCAATGGTGACAATTAAGAAATTCAAACTTCATTTAGTTTGCACAGATATACACAGAGCTTTGTAATATATTATTTCATTAAATGATTGTACAGTCAGGTAATACAAATGCCAAAATAAAATTTAAAAAATAGCATTATTAACTCTACAACTAAATGCTATATTTAAAATTTAATTTAAATTTTGGAATTAAATGAAAGTAACCATGTCATTATGTTTGTAAAGAGGCCATGCCATAAAAAAAACCTACATGGAAGAACAAAGGGAAAAGCAGCTACAGGTATTTAAAACTGCAGACGCTGATATTCAAAAGACTGGAAAAGTACCAAGTAACAAGGAAAGCAAGCATTAATTCCTCAAGATTAGCCCCTTAACGCATCCAGTCCTTTCATTAACTCACTCCGTCTTGCAACCAGGTATTTTCTCTGCAGAAGCAGCCGGAGGTGCGCCTGGAACTGCTGGTGACAAGAGCGTCCGTCTTGTGCCAAACCTAAGCTTTTTTCAAACTTTGCCCATAACGACCAAGCGCTACAGTTCAGACTGGTTCTTTAGGACAATTCATCAAGAGCACACATGTACCTACACTCATGCATAAATGTAGTCTAAATATAAGTACTGATCTGCTTCGATGATAACGGTACAGTTAAAGCCACATAGCTTTCCTACTCTGCAGACTTTTAAACAAGGACAAAGGGGTTTAACATCTTTCTAGCTTTCTCCTGTACAGCAGGAGAACGAGGCACACAAGGAAATAAGCACCTCAACACAAACCTAACCACAATCACACCAAGGGGCTGTGCTATTTACAGTTCAGGAAAGAAAAAGGCTGTGTTTAGGCCAGTCCTTTGTGATTCCAAGCAGAGGAGTAACATACCAAAGTCCAAAGGCTTTTTTCCCTCTCCCCATACTATCTACCTTATCTAAACCTGCCCGTGTGCAATTTAATCTCGTAAAGCTATCTTCTCTGAATATCCTTCTGATTTCTACAGCCCTAGCACACTGACAAGGGCCAAACTTCTCTTTCTAACAAGAAATGGAACAAAGCAGTTGGAACGCTCTTCTCAAAAAGCAGCCCCTGTTACTATTCAAGAACTAAACCAGCAACTGATTGAAGAAGCTATGGTTACACAGTATCTCCTCACATGCTGTTCTCCATATTAAATGCTATAAATAACAACTAATTAGGAAAACTTATGAGCCTGTTGTTTCTACCCCAAATTCCCCATTTTCCTACAACTTACAAACTAGCACACATATATTGCTCATAAGGACTACAAGAAATCTATCAATACAATCATCCAAACTTGGACTGTATGCGAGTCAATACTCACCACATTTCCTTTGAAAATCAAGTGGCATTATGAGATTTGACTTTTTCAAACCATGCACCTCTAGAAAAAGTGATTCACATTACTTGGTATGAAACCTGGCATAATGCTCAAATAACCTCCTTTCAACCTTGAAAGGAGATGCATACTCCCCAACTAAGCCCTAAAAAATGAATTCTCCTCATATTGCTCTTCATAGCGTGCTTCAATATTCAGCCTCTAAGTATCCCCCCTTCAGGAAAAACAACAGAAAAGAACATCCTGAGATGGTTTCGTTAAGGTATGTCAGAGAATTCAACTTTGTTGTGTTGTTACAATGGAAAAAACTACATGCGCTTTTGTACAGAAGAGGGCTTGTATCCAAGCCTCTTCTGTCTGTTTGCAGCGATTGTTACTTGAAATGGTAACAGAAAAGATATCTAAGCTAAACCATTTAATCTCAGATTTCTTGTCTCCTTGGCAAGTTTATTTTTTTTCCCCACTCCACTGAAGTAAGCAAAAGTAAGGAAGAATAAAACATACAGCTTTTTTTCCCCTCCTAGTGTTGCAGAGCAGGAAATCCTGCTGCCAGCAGTAATTCCATACTAAATACATATATACTTATTCTGTAGGCACAGAGTCCAAGGCTCTGCTCAGTAAGAGAGATATAAGTCCCTGTTACCTACAGACTTCAGGCCTAAGTCCTCTTCAGGACATCTGCAATCACAGGAAGGTCGTCAGAACTGCGTGAATGCTACTAGCACGGAGCAAGTGCTGCAGACAAAAGAAACACTGAATCCATGGCAAAGCGACTGAGACCCCTCTCTAAAACTGGACAACTTAAAGCAAATATTCTGTGTGCATCTACACAGGGTCTTTCCAGAAATGTACAAGTTTTCACAAAGGTAACAGCTTAACCAGACAACTGTTGAAAGTGCCAAGCACTGATATGACCTCAGAAGATGGGGTGGAGAAGGTAACGATATCAAGTAAGAATATATTTGAACCATAGACTGCACATTTTCAGAAGACAAACACACAGATATAAAAAAGTAACCACACCTATGCCCTCATTTAAACAATGCAATTAAGTATGTCCTTAAGTGCTCTGCTGTACTGAGTGATTATTATAGAAGTCTATTATCTACAAACTATTTACAAAAATAATTTGTTGCAGAAAGCCCCAGGGGTAAACTTCTGGTTACAGCTGCACCACCCACAGGAACTTTTCATCCCTCACCAGAGGTAACCTTCGGCTGTGATGATGGCAGCAACAGGCTGATAACCTCCTCCGCTGGCACGGGCACCGCCACAGTGTGTGTGAGCAGACCTCTCCCTGACACACACAGGGAATAACACAGGAAAACGTTGCTTAAGATTCCTAATTGCAAAAGTAACACGTGTAACTAGATACAACAAAAAGCCATCTTCCCCCGTGTACCAGGGTGCTCATGCACACAAATGCTCTCTCCACCTGGGAGCTAAAAGCAGAGAATGCTGGGGGAAAAAAGAAAAAAAAAAAAAAACGAACTCATCTGGAAGCAATTATGGCACACATTCCTCTCCCCCTTTTTGCCTCTTCTCTGCAGGACACGAGTGCTGCTACTTTTCCCTCTCTCACAGTCACGGCAGGGCAAGGAGGAGACAGCGTCCCCAGCCTCTGCCGTGGCCTGACAGAGCGGCGAGGCGGCCCTGCATGGCTACACAGTGTTTTGCAGTGCTGAAGGACTTTGCTCGCTTAGACACAGATATTCCTAGGAGCTCCTTCTTCCAGCTTCATCTTTTACATAATTTCTTGATGACAGACCCTGTTTGGAGACTAAATCAATTTTAGAGTCTAGAGACGACTTTTTCCTACATAGCAAGGGTATCAGCATGCTAGATGGGCCTTTTAGCCTTTTTGAGATTATTCTTTTGGGATAAAGCAACAGCAAGTGCTGCAACTCTAGCAAGTCACAGAGTGGCTAATGACTTTTTAACATGGCTTAGCTACGACCTTTTAAGCCAATAGGTCTGGGTTACCGTGCAAGCAACTGCAGTGAGCATACAAAGAGTAACTGGGAACTTGAGGTACTAGTAACAGCCAGGCAGATCTTAGTAATGGGAGGATTTTTATAAGCCAAATATTCACCGTAAGATCAATCATAAGGAGGAAAAGAACGCCTGCAATACAAGCAGCCAAATGCTATCGGCTCCATCAATTCTGGAAAAAGTTTTAAAGCTTGCTGCACTGATGATGTATCTCCGAAAGACTGAAATCACACTCTTACCAGGAAGCGGCAGCATTAGCATTACATGACAGCGCACACTGAGCTTAATGGACTGCAGCAGACCTCCCTGGAGTCTGCGGAAGAGATGCAGGCTAAAAATTCAGCAAATACACTCAAGTCCAGCATGCTACTCCACATGAAAATACAATGCCCTAGTCCGCTAAGACAGTGACAGGAGAGAAGGCAAAAGAAAACAAGACTACAACACTGAGGAAGTAGAACATGGCATATTGGACAGCACAAGTCGGAGCTGTGAGGGGAGAAGAGTGGCCTCCCCCCCCGAGAGGGGAGACTGAGCCAATAAATGAGTCAAGACCTGTCCCGCTTGGAAAGTCACCTGCCTGTCCCAGAGGCTTCCCCTCAATCTTCTCTCACCTACATCTCAGAGTAGAGGAGCAGATGAGGATGCTGCCTCCCCACCAGCATCACTTGTCAGGCGTGAAGGTTGAGTGAGGACAGCTTTAACATTCAGGTTCAGCTACCGGTGCCAGCACAGACATGCCTTAAATAGCATGCCAGGTGGTCTGGAGTAACACTTTGCAACCTCTTCATTTAACCATACAAACATCCACATTTTACTGTTCCCAGCAACAGAAGAGGCAGTAAAAATTGTGCCTCCATAGGCAGCCTTGAAACAGGCTTTGTTGCATAGGCCTAACGGCAGGCTTTGACACCTCTTCTCCACTTCAAGCCTCCAGTGAACCACCCTTCTTTACATCTTCCTCCTTCAACAGGTTCTGAAGATACTGGGGATGTTCCTGAAGGAGATGGCTGTCACTGAGAGCAGCTGCCATCAGGATCAAGTGTTTTATTTTGTTTCCCATTTCAGCAGTAGCCATGAGAGCACCAGTGAGGTCAAGGGTGTGCAGGAGACAGAAACAGCACGAGCAGAACGGCACTGGGTTTGTCGTCTTTTGGTTTGCTTTTTTTTTTTTTTTTTAAAAAGGAGGGGGGGAGGGAAGAAGCAACATATCCATTGCACCCGTTGTTTAGCTCACATACACACTGCTTTCAGTATGAAACACTGACATACAGTTAAGCACTGATCAAATCATAATCAAAACCATGCCATTCCTATACAGTAAGAAAAGGCTTCCCCCCAAAAAAACCCCAAAAGACCTAAATTCAGATTAATTAGCACACTACTGGTACCCATAACCACCAAATGTTTGGAACACATTACAATGAAGACCAAATTCAACTAGTCTGTATTATGAAAAAGTGCTTAGGAAATTACTATATAAACACAGGTTGAGATGGATCACTGTTTAGAAGCACAGAATTAAAACTATCCTGTCATGATTTACAGCAGTCTTTGATACTGCAACTCTTTTCTACAAGACATTTTCATCATTTTTTTTAATTTATTCTCTCATAGTACTGCATCATCTCCTGTTGTTACATTAACTATTTTTAGTCTATATTTCCATTAGATAAATCAAGAATATTCAGGATATTTAAACTACAAACAACCAGGTTACATTCAATTACAACTTTTCCACACCCATCTGTTCTTATGTTGCTGTGGGATTTTAATAAGAACACATAGTTGGGGAAAAAAAAAAAAAAAAAAGAAAAATAGCAAGTTTAATTGTGTAAACCGAAGCATGTAAAAGCAGATAGACAATCGGAGCTCAAGTCTACAGTTCCGACTTCTCTAATCATGCTCTAAACCACAATTTCCTCAAGGGAAATACTATCTCTCCTCTCTGCTTGGGTAATATCTTCCAAAAATTGACATTTTGAGTATATTAGAAGATTTGTCAGAAAGAAGAACGAATATTAGTTTTGACCCGTTAGACAGTGGTTCACATTTCAAAATTCACAATGCAACAAATCCCAAAAGGGTTTTAATTTATATGAAAGCATATAACCATCTCTTTTCTTTCATAAATAGCATCAGAAAAAACTTAAATTCTTTGACTGCAAAGAAGGTTGATAGCATGTAGCTCTTTAAATCATTGCTCTCCCTTCCTGTACTATACTTTATCCTGCTGGGAAAACAAATCCTGCAACTTTTCACTTGAAGGGCTAAATTGGCTTTATAATTAGTGATTGTTATGCTGATTCTGTTTTACTTAAAATGCAAAGAACCTTCCAAAAATATTTAATAAATCAATACTTTAAAAAAAAATATTGAATGGAGATAATGGAAAAAAATGAGGGAAAAGAAATCCAAGCTACTGTAGAGATCCCCAAAAGCAAAAACTGAAAACTTGTTTCCAACCAGAGGAAATCTTTAAGTCTTTACAGACTTTCAGATAGGTCCAGATTTTGATCAAGGGCAAAGTCAGATAACCTACATGCTGCTACCCTCAGTATGAGGACAATGGGATAAAACAGCAAGATTTAATCAGGAGAGCACTCTTATTTTTTAGAACATTCTCTGTATGTATCCAGTCATGTATCCTGACAGGTGGGAGTT
This sequence comes from Pelecanus crispus, assembly GCF_030463565.1. Lineage (NCBI taxonomy): Eukaryota > Metazoa > Chordata > Aves > Pelecaniformes > Pelecanidae > Pelecanus > Pelecanus crispus. The sequence continues at coordinate 27,398,032 of NC_134652.1, forward strand.
TGGAGGCTGGTCATATCCATTTATTTTTCAGTTTCATAAAGTATGCTTTTCTCCATTCCCCAGACAAACGATCAGAGGGAAGGGACTCAATGTGCAAATGTAAATTAACACTTGGGAAAACAAACAAACAAAACCCCACACAAACTCTCTCCACCCACCTAACTAGGGTTGCCTATCACAGTCCCCCTGCGCTAGAAACAAGTACAAGCATCAGAGTCCTATAATATAATAAATAATACAATAAAGTTGCTACCTTCAGATAGACTGTTAGGATAAAGAAGAGTATAAATTGAGGGAGAGTTGCTAATGTCTCTGCCCTGCCTAGGCAAACTCCCTGTGCTACCCAAACACTTCACCAGAAAAGGAAGCTGGTGACTTGCCACCAGCTCCAGACACATAAAACACAGGAGCTGACTGTTCAGTCTTGACAACTATCCAAGATAAATTGAGCTGAAGCATCCTCCCCAGCACACAGGAAAGGCTTTACAATTCATAACTGAGCTCAAGTTGCATCCAAGTAGATCTGGAACCTGTTTCATTTCAAAAATATCAGAAGCTTCCCCATCAAAAAGCATAGCCTCATGTGCTTTTTGGTGATGCCATTCAGAAACAATTACCACATGGAAAGGGGAGCCATCAAGAAAGTTTTGAAAAATTAAACCTTGAGTATCTGAGCTGCCGTGGCCCTTTGGACAAGCGAGCAACATCTTTGTACTGGAAACCTGTACTAGGCAAGTATGTTTTATTTAAAAAGACAAAGAAAGTGTCCTGCCTGGTTACCGCACCTACCTCCCTCCTGCTACTTTTAGGCTGAACCCCTGTAAGCATTCCTAAAAGTGCAAATACTAACCACTACTATTAATCACTTCACATTTGGACACAGCAGTTCAGCATCATCTTGTTTTCAAGAGGATACTAGTCACGACTTACGTGCTTCTAAAATGTAATCTCCCTGGTTCCTCAGCTCACTGTAAGAAGGCAGAATATTTGCACAGATTAAATGATCACGCACTGATTCATGCCCGCATGGCAAGTATGTGCCCCCTGGCCAGCAAGGTTCAGAATTCATCAGAAACAACATGTTGGCAGATTTGGAATTGGGATGATTTCTCCCACACGCACACACAATTGCACATTTATCACCTACACAGTTTAACAGCAGATACAAATAAAAGCAAGATCCAGCAAATAAGTAGCAGTGACAGTGGGCAGCTAAAGAGCACAGAAGACTCAATATTTCAAAGAAATGCTGAAGATAAACATTCAAACAGAAAGACTATAGATCAAACAACTGGGCCATCATGTTTTACTGGCACACGTAGAGAGGCACTGGAATTTGCTTTGTGTTTTCAAAAGTACAGTGGATCTTACAAACCATTCCCCTCCCATCAGATAGGGAAGAAAAACAACTAGTAGAACTAGTAGAAACAGGATAAAGAAATCCACACTGGCATCAGCAAAGTTATTCTTGGTCCATTAGGATACTGGAATACATGGAAAGAGGCAACCACACTCCTTCATGTTCCCCCCACCAGTAGAAGTCAGAGCCCTAAGGAACCTACTGGCCCTCTACTACTCTCATCCCTCCTAAGTGGAGGTGGCTCCTATCTCCTCCTTATATCTCACTGTAGAAGCAGATCTAGTCCTAGCTTTTAGTCATCATCTTTCATCTGCTTTCCAAGACACTGCTTATCTTCTTACTGAAGGCAACCTCTTTAATTTTCCTACTTTTTAGTTTTTGTCTGTCTTAGCAAGAAAAGGTAAGAATTTTCATCAGTGTGGGGAGGGCGAGCTCTTATAATTAGTATTTTTGGAGAAGACAAAAGCTGTGTTCTGAAAGCAAACAGACCAATTTTTATAGGACCAGAAAGCCCCTGCCACGGCCCTTGGCTCCAAACACACACACACGATAATCTTTCAAAACATCCATCATCTCATCAATATTCCTAACTGTTTCCTACCCAGAAATCTAGTATTCTATTTTCAAAACTAGAGGCCATGCCTTATCTTCTACTTTCCAAGAAATGAGAGAAGGAAGAGACTTGCCAACTTTATTTTCTTTTTAAATATACTACTGTATCTAGAGAATGTATGTTCATAAAATAGAAAAATTGAAGTCTTAAATGATAACAAGTGGCAACACATAATTAGTAAGATAGGTGCATTGCTTATTTGATTCAATTTACCAAGGTGTTTTTTGCATTACGAGTTAAACAGATGTCATTTGGAACAAATAATATTCTTCTGTTGCAAGTCTTAGCAGAGAACAATAAGAGTGACTGGATTAATTTCTTTAAAAAAATTTAAAAATACAAAAAAAAATTAGACTGTCACCACTAATACACAGAAGCAAGGTTAGGCTTAGGCTTACCTTCCCAAAACTATAAACAGTCAAAAACCTAATTTCCCTATTCCAAACCTCTATAGTTGCAAGATCAACACTATCTTAAGCCAAGTGCAGTAGCCTACATTTAGAAGAACATAAATATGCGTCTAGTGATAATTGAAAGCATTACCACTGTTTTTAAAATTTCAGATGAAAATTTCTGTTAGAACACAGTATGTCCATTCATTGTACACTATGCATCTATTGTTCTTCCCACAAACAATGAAAAGAAAAAATAAAGATTAACACGGTTTTAGATAGCCAGAAGTTTTAACCAGCAATATTCAACATAAAAAAAAAAAAACCCAAACCCAAAACAGAAAGCAGCCTTAAGAACTGTTAAATTACTGGGCATTTTCCCCAAAATTAATGGGAAGCAGAAAGCTTTCTGAGAAACTGCCAGCACAGTAATGTCACTCACAGTGATTCAGAGTCTGTTCACCAATGGTAAAGCTTTGAAAGACCAGAAATCATAGAATCATAGAATCGTTTAGGTTGGAAAAGACCTTTAAGATCATCCAGTCCAACCATTAACCTAACATTACCAAGTCCACACTAAACCAATCAAGGGCAGACTAGACTAAACCATGTCCCAAAGTGCCACATCTACCCGTTTTTTGAACACTTCCAGGGACGGGGACTCCACCACCTCTCTGGGCAGCCTGTTCCAATGCCTTGACCACCCTTTCCGTGAAGAAATTTTTCCTAATTTCCAACCTAAACCTCCCCTGGCGCAGCTTGAGGCCATTTCCTCTCGTCCTATTGCTAACTACATGGGAGAAGAGACCAACACCCACCTCACTACAGCCTCCTTTCAGGGAGTTGTAGAGAGCAATAAGGTCTCCCCTCAGCCTCCTCTTCTCCAGGCTAAACAGTCCCAGTTCCCTCAGCCGCTCCTCATAAGGCCTGTGCTCCAGACCCTTCAACAGCCTTGTTGCCCTTCTCTGCACACGCTCCAGCACCTCGATGTCTTTCTTGTATTGAGGGGCCCAAAACTGGACACAGTATTCCAGGTGCGGCCTCACCAGCGCCGAGTACAGGGGAACAATCACCTCCCTGCTCCTGCTGGCCAAACTATTAGAAATATATCATAGAATCATAGAATCATAGAATCATCTAGGTTGGAAAAGACCTTTAAGATCATCCAGTCCAACCATTAACCTACACTACCAAGCCCACTCTAGACTAATCAAGGGTAGACCAGACTAAACCATATCCCGAAGTGCCACATCTACCCGTTTTTTAAACGCCTCCAGGGATGGTGACTCCACCACCTCTCTGGGCAGCCTGTTCCAATGCCTGACCACCCTTTCCGTAAAGAAATTTTTCCTAATTTCCAGTCTAAACCTCCCCTGGCGCAGCTTAAGCCCATTTCCTCTTGTCCTATCGCTAGCTACTTGGGAGAAGAGACCAACACCCACCTCACTACAGCCTCCTTTCAGGCAGTTGTAGAGAGCAATAAGGTCTCCCCTCAGCCTCCTCTTTTCCAGGCTAAACAACCCCAGTTCCCTCAGCCGCTCCTCATAAGACTTGTTCTCCAGACCCTTCACCAGCTTCGTTGCCCGCCTCTGAACACGCTCCAGCACCTCCAATGTCTTTCTTGTAGTGAGGGGCCCAAAACTGGACACAGTATTCCAGGTGCAGCCTCACCAGCGCCGAGTACAGGGGGACAATCACCTCCCTGCTCCTGCTGGCCACAGCATTCCTGATACAAGCCAGGATGCTGTTGGCCTTCTTGGCCACCTGGGCACACTGCTGGCTCATGTTCAGCCGGCTATCTACCAACACCCCCAGGTCCTTTTCGGCCAGGCAGCTTTCCAGCCACTCCTCCCCAAGCCTGTAGCGTTGCATGGGGTTGTTGTGACCGAAGTGCAGGACCCGGCACTTGGCCTTGTTGAACCTCATACAGTTGGCCACGGCCCATCGATCCAGTCTGTCCAGGTCCCTCTGCAGGGCCATCCTACCCTCGAGCAGATCGACACTCCCACCCAATTTGGTGTCATCTGCAAACTTACTGAGGGTGCACTCGATCCCCTCATCCAGATCATTGATAAAGATATTGAACAAGACTGGCCCTAAAACAGAGCCCTGGGGAACACCGCTCGTGACCGGCCGCCAACTGGACTTAACACCATTTATCACTACTCTCTGGGCTCGGCCACCCAACCAGTTCTTTACCCAGCGAAGAGTATGCCTGTCTAAGCCGTGAGCTGCCAGCTTCCCGAGGAGGATATTATGCGAGACGGTGTCAAAAGCTTTGCTGAAGTCCAGGTAGATGACATCCACAGCCTTTCCATCATCTACCAGGCGGGTCACCAGGTCACAGAAGGAGATCAGGTTGGTCAAGCAGGACCTGCCTTTTGTGAACCCATGCTGGCTGGGCCTGATCCCCTGGTTGACCTGTACTTGCCTGTGGAGTTCGCTCAAGATGAACCTCTCCATAATCTTCCCCGGCACCGAGGTCAGGCTGACAGGCCTGTAGTTCCCCGGGTCCTCCTTCTGGCCCTTCTTGTAGATGGGCGTCACATTGGCAAGCCTCCAGTCATCAGGGACCTCCCCTGTTAACCAGGACTGTTGATAGATGATGGAAAGTGGCTTGGCAAGCTCCTCTGCCAGCTCCCTCAGTACTCTTGGGTGGATCCCATCCGGCCCCATAGACTTGTGAGCGTCCAGGTGGCATAGCAGGTCATTAACTGCTTCCTCCTGGACTATGAGGGCTCCGTTCTGCTCCCCGTCCCTATCCTCTAGCTCAGGGGCCTGAGTACCCTGGGGATGACCGGTCTGGCTGTTGAACACAGAGGCAAAGAAGGCGTTAAGTACTTCAGCCTTTTCCTTGTCCTCGGTGACAATGTTCCCCCCCACATCCAGCAAAGAATGGAGATCCTCCTTGGCTCTCCTTTTATTGCTGATGTACTTATAAAAGCATTTTTTATTGTCTTTTACAGCACTGGCCAGATTGAGTTCTAGCTGGGCTTTTGCCTTTCTAATTTCCTCCCTGCAGGACCTAACAAGATCCCTGTACACCTCCTGAGTTGCCCGCCCCTTCTTCCAAAGGCGGTAGACCCTCCTTTTTTCCCTGAGTCCCCGCAAAAGCTCCCTATTCAGCCAGGCCGGTCGATTTCCCCGCCGGTTGGTCTTACGACACACGGGGACAGCCCGCTCCTGCGCCCTTAAGACTTCCTTCTTGAAGAGGGCCCAGCCTTCCTGGACCCCTTTGCCCTTCAGGACCGCCTCCCAAGGGACTTTCCCAACCAGGGTCCTGAAGAGGCCAAAGTCTGCCCTCCGGAAGTCCATGGTAATAGTTTTGCTGCCCCTCCGCTTAGCATCACCCGAAATTGAGAACTTTATCATGTCGTGGTCGCTAAGCCCGAGACGGCCTCCGACCTCGACATTTCCCACAAGCCCTTCTCTGTTGGTAAACAGCAGGTCAAGCGGGGCACCTCCCCTGGTAGGCTCGCTTACCAGCTGCATTAGAAAGTTATCCCCCACATGCTCTAGGAACTTCCAAGACTGCTGCCTCTCTGCTGTGTGGTATTTCCAGCAGATGTCCGGCAAGTTGAAGTCCCCCATGAGAACAAGGGCTAGCGATTGCGACACTTCTGCCAGCCGCTTATAGAATGCCTCATCTACCTCTACATCCTGGTTGGGTGGTCTATAGCAGACTCCCAACAGGACATCCGCCTTTCTGGCCTTCCCCCTCATCCTTACCCATAAGCATTCCACCTTGTCATCACCACTGTCAAGCTCTATGCAGTCGAAACACTCCCTAACATACAGAGCCACCCCACCGCCTTTCCTACCCTGCCTATCCCTTCTGAAGAGCTTATAGCCCTCCAGTGCAGCACTCCAGTCATGAGAGTCGTCCCACCACGTTTCCGTGATGGCGACTATGTCATAGCCATCCTGCTGCACAAGGGCCTCCAGCTCCTCCTGTTTGTTGCCCATGCTACGTGCATTGCTGTACATGCACTTAAGCTGGGCTGTCGATTTTGCCCCCAATGTTGCCATGCCGCCCCGGGCTCCTTACTATATGGAGATATATATATATATATCCATAAAACATTGCACTGTTTTAAGTGATGCAGGCATAAAAGAAGAGGATAAAGAAAGAATGGGGAAAAGAGTATTTGCAATGCAGTATGCTAATTAACAGCAGGAATAGGTCTGGAGAAAATCCTGTGGCGTGATAGGAAATGTTCACCTATCGAGGAGCAATGTCAATGCTAACACATTCTTCAGTGTTGTGCTGTCTACGCCAAACTTCCAGGGCACTTGAAGGGACTTCTTGTGTCCCTGTGACTAGAAGGTATAAGCACAGATAACGTCAAGTGTCATGAAACCAGTGCAAAGAACGAGGGCAGGAGGAATAAGTGGGGAAGTTTTCTCGACTGTGCACTCCGAACCGTGTTATGGCACAAGAGCTCTCCTGCCACTGTCACCAGTGATCTCATCGTGACAGCTCAGCCTCAAACACAGCTCTCTTAACTTCACATGCCCACAACAAGAAGCAGGTACAGTACAAGAAAAATCCAGGAAGTAGATCACAGCCACGTAAGGCACAATAAATCTCTAAATGGGTGACATCTTTTCCATGCATTTTGGTATTACGCTAACACATACTAAGTTAAAACCTAGACAGTAAAACACCAATTTGAAAACCAGAAATTAATGTTAGCACATGGGCTTTTTTCCACTAAAAAACTTTCAGCAACCTCGAAGCAAAAATATCCTGGATAATAAAGCCTACAATTGCAATTTAGCAGGCGTATGCTTTCCACAGGTGTAGTCAAGCAACACTGAAGCTGTAACAGCGCATTTTAAGAGGAATAAGATGCATGAACCAGAAGTCCTAAAGAATAAACCACAACTTCCATTTTAAAAAGTCTTTTGCCTCTGTGTTTAGCTGTGAATAGCAGGAAAGCTGTGAGCGTGGCTTGCATACACACACAGAAAAGAAAACTGGAATGGCAAAACCTGCTCTGCTACCAAGACAGAAGATCCAATACAGCACTATTGCGGTTTTTAAAAAGGCAGGCCTAGAAAATGGTGCTTATTGTCTGAATAAAAATACTACAGAGGAATGGATGTGGCAAAAATTTTACAAAGAAGAGCTCTGAGAGTGCTTTTAGACTGCTGAAGAAAGGGATGAAATTGAGAACCTGGAGAAACCTGAGCTACAGCTAGAGCCAATGTTCATTTGTCTTGATATTCCTATATCTGCTCAGACAGCAAACGGTGCCACCGGAGGGGGTGCCAATTGCCATTTACTAGACTAAAAGACAAATGTATATTGTAACATTTCAACTTCTACCAAATGCATGAACACGGTAATCGAAAACATAGCAAAAGCAAAGTTTATTTTGCCCATAAGATACATGTCTCACATAATTTAAGTGCCATGTCAGTGAAGCAAACACTAAAGCCATGCGTTCTTCACGCAGGATTCTGTCGCTACATTTGCCTCTGGACTGAAAAAGAAGCTGCTGGCTGTTCAAATCTTAGTCTTCACACAAAGACTGTAGTCCCCACGCTGCTTATTTTTCCTCAAAACAGCCAGAAGATCTCTTTATGACCTGCAGGAGGCATACCACCATCTTCGCAGAAGACAGCTGCTGAGCACCACCTAACTTATTTTCATCCTTAGTGACTTTTTGTGTGTGTGTGGAATAAGAAGCTGATAGGTAGGATGAAATGCTATTCATGTTTTTAAAACTTAGAACGATGTTAATTTCGTGCAGTTTGCTCATTCTGAAATCTGTTCTCACTACTGAAATATTACACTAGCTATCGCACAAGTAAAAGGACTGAAAATGAGCATTATTTAGGTTTCATACCTTCAGTAAATAATGCTTAAAAATAATCTCCTTCATCTGAACGTCTTGCAGCAGCATACATTACAGATGTGCCTAACAACCCGTTTGTGTGTAGGTACAAAAAGGTTCTGGAAAATGTTTCAACATCAGCTACACATCTCACTTTTCTCATTAAAAGCATTTTTTTAAAATAAGGTCAGTCATGAATGAGAGTTTCATAAAAAACAACAGCTCCAAACTGCAGCCCCACTTATGCCTTTAATCAACCAGGTCTTCTAGAACAGCCAAGTAAGCTTCAGAATCAACAATTTCAGCTGTGTCCCATTCGACGCACACTGCACGGAACCAGTACTGTGACAACAAATTGACTTTTACAGGAAGAGCTATGCACTAATGCCCCTTGCTCCATCCAAAATATAGGCTGTGGCATGTCTAAAAACACAGCAATTTCCATTTGATTCCACAACTGCTAACTCAAGACTTCGTTACAAACAACACCGCCAATACAAACCCTCCTGTGGGATTTCCAGGAAAAGTTCCACAAGACCTTTAAAACAACGAATGAAAAAAATCGGGGGGTGGGGAGCGTGGAAGATACAGAAATGACAAGACCATGTCTGAGGATGGTGACTAGGAAGACCTCCCTTTACACAGAATTCACTTGTAGAAAGCCCTAGTAGTCAAAAGCCAGGTTTGTAATGCCTTGGGTTTTCAGTCTCAGCTGCTAATAAGACTATATTCTCTATACATGATTATAAAACGAAGAAGGTATAAATTGATACAACACATTTGCACATGCAGAACTTCAACTTCGCACTTAAAAGGACCTTTCCTTTCTATCAAGCTATGGTTTTGGTATGAGATGCGTACAGACCAATGACACTCTTGAAAATTTTTCAATGAGCCATTTTAGCTATTGCCAATCTGTTACCAGAAATCATTTAACAGTTTGTCTCTAGAAGAGCTGACTGAGTAGGAACCAACGTAAGATCTGAAAAGAAGTGTAACAGGATTGCCTGCTACAGGTTCTGAACAAAGCTAAAAAGGTAATACAGCTGAAGAACAAATTACTCCGTAGCACATACAAGGCTATAACACATCTATCGCGGGGGGAGGACACAACACGGGATGACAAAAATCAAAATACTTTTCTTTGAAGGAAAAAAGAATTCTCTTCCCTCATCTGTGGCTTTTAATCAGTCTCCAAACAACCACAGGAAGCCCATGTGGTTGGGACTTCAGCTGAAGAGCTTCCCATGCTACTGAACCTGAAAGAGGGAAGTGGGTTATGACACTGCCACAATCAAACCACCAGAAAAGTCCAATTCTGGTTTCAGAATGTTTCACTTCTTCACGCTGCACAATTCTTAGCAGGAACCGTATAAGGTAATGGCTGGATTGGATATCAGACTGTTTGATTTGCCAGTAAAAATGTTTTTCCTTCTTTAAAGGAATTTTGTCAATTCATTTCAATTAGTTTTTGCTTGCAAACAGCAACTTTATGTATTTTACAGCCAAACTACTGCAAAGAATGGTTGAAATACATCAATCTGCTGTTCAAGACGCAGATCAGTGCTATGATCAAATCTCTTAGAAAGAGACAAGAGTAGCAAAAACTCATTATAAAAGGAAAAAAGAAACATTACTCCACATTTTTCACGTTCTTTTTCCATTTCCTTTCCAAAACCAAGCAGAAAGCCAAAAGAATATCCAACAAAGAGCCCACAAAGCTACTCAGCACCTATACAACCACTCAAGTTTCCAATACCTTTCAGTGCAGCTGTACAGTAATGCATTTCTGCTTCTGCTCTCTTCCAACTCATCTTCCATCTCAACTCCAAAGATTACAGGTTGATCGCACAGACGCTGTCTCATATATGCTGCTTCCAGGTCCTCCCAACCCAGCAAAGCTTTGTCATTATCACGTTGCTATTGTCTTCCTCATCAAGTCTGTGTTCCGCAAACAGGTCTCTGATTAAAGCCAGACAAGTTTGCTTAATAACCATAGTCATTATCACCTGCTTTCAGGTGCTGCCTCCATAACACTGGATTTTCATTATTTTTACTATGTTATAGCAATAATGTATTTGTTGTACTCTTCAGCATTGCTTTTGGGATGAGTGAGACCAGCAAGTGCTCATAAAATGCAGTAAGCTTTAAACTTCAGTTAATGCAAGCTTGAAAATAAAAAAAAAAAAAAAAGCACAATAACAAACTATCAAAAAAAGCACAAGGGAAGTGTTATTAGAAGTAGGCATGCTACTTTTCCAAGCACTGTACATGGACCAACATATATTCTATGCATACGTATCAAACAAACTATTTAGCTTAGTCCCTGTGATTTAAAAATATAGGTTAATGCTGGGGGGTGGGTGAGGGGGTGGAGCTAAAGAAATTATAGTTATGTACACTGAACAACCAAGTATTACTGGCCCTCTGTTAGTCAAGATGCAGAATGTATTTGTATAAAAGTGGCAAGAAGATACAAAAACAGCCCTAACAATCCTAGAAGCAATGTCTGAGTAAATGCAACACAAATTCATGTCTTGCATGCAAATCAGTTTAGATACAGTTTCAGAATACTTCATATGCTTCCTGGCATGGCAATATTCTTATAAAGCAACATCTCCGGAACAACCCAAATTATTGGTTTTCCAAATCCTTGGAATCATAAGACAGAGTGCATGTATCAACATTCTTCTGTTTAAAATTTTATTCTTGATACCAGGACATTTATCCACACAGGTCTGGAGAAGGCATGCTAAAATTAGCTTTAACTACAAATGAGTAGAAGTCTTTGTCCAAGAGTTGCTGAAGAGAAGCAGTAAAGAAAAAAGAAAAAAAAAAAAACCAAACACCACCACAACACACACCAAAAACCTCCTAGTAAGCTTTTACAAGAAACATCACTGGTATAAGCTAAAACAGAAGCAGAATACCTGCGAGAACACAGACTGAAAAGTCTAAATCTGCTAACCCACCCACAAAATACTGTCATACTTCAGGCACTAAAGCTGTGCATACAGCACAGAGCAGACACCTTCACAGCCAAAAGCAAACAAAACACACCACAGATATCCCCTGGACTTTGTGCTACTAGTGGAAACGTAACCCAAACTGCAGGCTTTACTGCGGCGCAAGCCAAGAGAAGGCTGGCCAGCAACCTCCCCGGTCCTTAAGCAGCGCAACCAGCCCGGCGCACAACAAAGGGCTGTTGTTCTAAGCCAGCACCAGGGCAGCAGCTGAACCAGTTGGCCCAGTACCCTACCTTGGGCTGTGGGACAACAAAGGCTGGCTGTGACCTGAGCAGACAATTAGGATGTGTCAGTGTAGAGTTACAAAGTTTTAAGGGCTCGCTCGCAGATGAATTTTAGTGCTACAGTACAACCCCTTTATAAAGCAGTATTATTGGCTTCTTTGCAAAACTAGCTTTCAGGTTCCCCCAAATCTAGGGAAACATCTACAACACCGGGGTTTTTGCCTGTATAAAGCTTACTGCAAAATTACAGTGCAATTCCCGAGACGAGCTAAGTAGCTTTAACATACATGTAATTTTAGTTTGCAAAGGATAGATACCATGGTTCTTTCTCTTAAAGATCCAGGTAACCATGTTAACCATGTTTTCCCTTCAGAAAGCACAATCGGCACAAAGTAAAGCTTCTCAGTTTTGTACGTATTCTATAAACAACTTAAACCATACCTCCGTACAAAGAAACCCAGTTATGCTTTCTTCTCTGTTAAAGACACTGCCAGTGTCAACACCAGCTATCCCACCACATGGCACTGCCCTCATCAGCTCAAATCCCACAGCGGTGTCCCAAAGGACTATTTCCTCTCTCTGTAACGCTGCTCCCGAAGACACAACTTGCCCTTTTAACCACCAGTTCCAAATGTGCATGCAAAACTATTAAAGACAGACCTGAAGCAAGCAACACTAGGGCCAAGATGTCAAGACACCTCTATACCATACCAGTCTGTTAATCAACTGAAGAGAAACAAGTTCTTAGATGATCCAGTAGTAAAAAATGAGACCAGATTTCTTACTTCTTCACTAACGCTTAGCATGGCTCCAGTAAGGCTAAAGATCACTTGCTAATCAGAGATTAGCTCGAGTCAGCTACTCTGAACAGTCAAATAATCAAGTCACACAGTCTTATGGCAGGCCTTCCTGCAATCCTGTACTAGGGGGTTCACAGCAACCACCTCTGGCCAGCTGTAAAACACCCTGAACATCAGAGTTACTTAGCTTTATTTTCCTTCTCTGGCAAAATGCAGACCTTGTGTAATTGCTACCAAATGAAGAAAATGCATGAGAAGGTGGTGTTATGAATGTCATTTTAAAAAGAAAAACAGGAAAACAAATTTGTTAACACAATCCATATACAAGCCTGCATATTTTCGTATTTTCAAAGTCTACATTATGTCTTGGGTAAAAAGCAACTTCATTTTCCTAATTTTTAAGGCAACTTTAAAAATTACTATCCCGTGATTCAGGTGCTCAATACAAAGTTTCAAATAAAAATACAGAAACCCTGAGGTTTGAAAAATATTTTTGTGCTTCTCCTTCAGTCCAGCATCTTCTTTCATATGTAAGATCATTCCCCTGTAGGTTCTTGAGCAAGAGCAAGGAAGCACCAAGCTAGCGCATTTAACTTCCAAATGCTGCCAAACAAACTGGAATGCAACTGACACTATGAGAAAGCAAATTCTGTTTGCAAATTATTGTATCAGGAACTCAGGCACAGGTTTAACAACATCAGGGTCATACTTAATCACCTTAACTCATGCAAGCAGCAATATCATTATAAAACCCAAGGGAGGAAGTGTTCTCTTGCTTAAGAGGAGCATACGCTTATGGACCTTGTTAAACTGAACTGAACCTTTCAAGCGATGCTGTTTAAGGAAGGTCTTTAGGACTTCCTCCCCCCCACACCCTTTTTTTTTTTTTTTTTTTCATAGAATCATAGAATGCTTTGGGTTGGAAGGGACCTTTAGAGGTCATCTAGCCCAACCCCCCTGCAGTGAGCAGGGACAGCTTTAACTAGATCAGGTTGCTCAGAGCCCCATCCAACCTGACCTTTTTCCTTTTTTTTCTTTTCTTTTTTTTAAAAGACATAAGAAGTTATCTTATTGAAACTCACTTCATCTGAAGAAAATCTCTTGGGCCTAAAACACTGTTTTTATGAAGTTAAAAAAACAAAGACAACAGTTCTAAAGTTACATTGCAGCACTTGAGATTAAATTCACCCAAATAAAAGATAAATGTGTATTTTCCTTCTTTTTCTCCTCTTACCTAAATTATTAGAACAAACAGAATTTTTCTCTCAGTATTCACAGGACTGCATCCTGAGGGTTCCCAAAACACAGGAAATGTTAACTCCTGCACATTTAGTTAAATACTTTCAAATCAGAGCTTTTAGAAGCAGATCCATTTCAGCCAGGACACCACCAGAACATAAGAGATAAATGCAACAACCTTACCATCACAGTTCAACCTTAGTGTTGTAGTTCAAGAACTGAACTACTTATTTCTGAAAAATGTGATATTTTCCAGGAAAAAAGTGATTAAGTACACTAAGTAAAATATTATACACCCAACTCAAAGGGCTTTAATATATTCATATCAGTATCAGAGCTATGTTCAACAGCAGGAAATCTCAAAACATAGAATAGGACTATTTTTCATAGCATTCAATAATCTTTGAAATGTTACTGTGATCACAGAATAGTCATTTCTACTTGCTTTTTCCTACTAATTGAAAAGGCAAAGAGCAATAAGTAAGCTAACAGAAGCCAAGAGTAAGATGAATAGAGAAATAAATCAGATGGCATGGAAATATATTTATATATACTTAAGTTATTCCCAAATTATGAAAAATGATCAAAATGTTTTCATTTGCCCTATAATCAGTGTTCTTTTAGAAAAGAGTTTTCAGATATTTTTATGTAAAGTGGATTGTGAATTCTAATTAAGATATAGCTGTAAGCCAGGATCCTCCGTCATACAATTAATCTTAAATCCAACCTCTAGCTGAGCAGGTTACAGATGGAGTTAGACAGATGTAATTACAAAGTCCATCAGCAGTAAGCCACTGGGAGAGGTTGCAGGCTTTCCTGTATTTCTTCTTTGTACTGGGTGGTAGGCTATTTTTGTCAAAATACACCAGGAAGACACAGCTACAGTGATACAGTCACAGCACTTTAATATTAGCTTTAGTTTGCATCGTGTATTTTAACGCACTAATTTTGAAAATAATGACAATTGCACTCCTGTTTCTGTGGGCTGCACTGTCTAACAGCACTGGAGTAGGTATTGCATTCCCAGCTTCATTTCTGTCCTTCGGGATGAACTCCTCCCTTCTCCGTATCAAACCTCTCCAACTGTAAAACTGCATTTTTACCACTGTTCTGAACCTGTAAAGTGAGATTAATTGTTGAAAAAACATCATTTTGAACATAAATTCTAAGAAAATGAAGATGTAACTTGGCAAGTCATTTAGGTTTTCGTAATGCATGATCTGCTCTGCCATGGTGTTCACATTCACATATTGGTTTCCTCTGAATGACAAAAACCCTCTCCAAAAGCTTTCAATTCGTTAGTGTCACTATAATCCATGCATTCATGGATATTAGCAATTTTTGCCCGTTTTGCCAAGAATACCCTGTTCCACCTAGGAATCAACTTTTCACATGGAAGTGAACTGACATCTTCACGCTCAGACTCAGAGGACAAATTTTGCAATTCCATGTCTAAACACAGTATAGCAACTATAACTTGACTATACTTCTATAACCTCCCATTTTCTTACAGTATCAGCATTGAAGAGGAATATCCAATAGCAAGGCATATATAACATCTAGTTTGACATTTTCCACTAACTGCAAACCCATGAACACGCTTTCTGCTTCGTGTCTGAAAACGGTATTAAGATTGCACCTTTTAAAAGTTAATACGTTCCCATTTCAGATCTGCAAGTAGCCTTTGAGCACAGCAAAAAAAAAGAATATTATGTCTTCATATAATGCAGCCAATTCACACTCCACATCGTACATGAACCATTTGCATATCTGAAAGTACCAGCAAAGATTATCAGTAAATTTGCACTAACCCTTTTACCACGGTTATCCCACCCAAGCCGGGGAAATCAACTACATCTCCCATACACTGCAAAGGGCTTTTTGTAAGAGTTCTACACAGCGGTTGAAAAAGTAATCACAAAATAGACTTATGTAATGGAAGTCAAATCTGGTAAAACGTTCAGAGGCAAATTCTTAACTTCAGAGTCATGAACTGACAAATTTAAGAATACACTAGAGTTAAGGGTATTCCTACACACTTTCAATTATGGATCACTGCACATCTGGCCATGCCCAAGCCCTGGACTTCGGTTCAACAAACATCCTGACCTTTAATTTTTGTGTTCAAACTGATACGCCAAAACCAGATGTATGTTACTAGAGCGGCGACCAATACAACAGTACCAGTAAAAAATAAAAAAAGCTTTTTTAAACGTTCCTTATTTCTTCATGCCAACTCTAACTAGTAGTGATGATAATCTCAGCTAACTTAATTGACTTTGTATGAAAGCAAACAGGGAATGCTCACAATCACCGCTGCAGAGAAAGTTCAAGACGTTCGTTTTCGCTTCTCTCAGCCACCAACTCCGCCTCTCAGCCCTGAATCCCCACAAAGCTCGTCATCACTCTATCCATGCTACAGAGCAGAGAGATCCCAAGCCCAGGCTGGCTGGCACACTCGCCTCTGACCCAGAGCTCCTGGACCACCTAAGTTGCAAGGCAGGTGGAAAAGTGTTAAATCCTAACCCCAACCTGAGCCTATGAAAGGTCACCTAGCTCTGCAAACAAACTCAGGGCTTAAGCAAGCACATATAATTACCTATGATCTATTTTCTTCCCCTTGCAGAACTCCGTCTGATTTTCATCACAAAGGGGGTCCTTGTGATGAGTTGCCTCATATATTAACAATATATTATTCACATCCTGCTCTGAATACACATCGTTTTTCCTCTTCTCCATGGCACAAGTCCCCAAGTCCTTCAGAGGTGGTCATTCCATTCTCACACTTACCTCCTCAATCTTTATTCCCAATTTTTACACTAGGAAACTAAGGCAGAGCAATTAACATCAGTAATGCCGGATGTTCAGCTTAGACATCCACAAAATGGCTGAAATGAAATTATACAGAAGGCGGTTGGCAAAAAAAGCTTCTCTCTAAAAGGCCATTTTTAGGAGGATTATTTGAAGCTGAAATTGTTTTTACACTAGCACGAAATGAGCATTCTTAGCTTAAGCATTAGCAGGTTCACTCTTAATGAAGCTCTGACTGAACACAGAGCTGTCCAGAAGACTCAGAATAACACCTTTTCCCTGTGATGCCACTTCCAGCTTAAAATGCAGATATGCACTACATCCCATAGAGACAACAGAATGAAACTTTCAAGGACTCAAAGTTACTTTATTCAAACTCTATTCTTGATCTCGGAAAGCTTATAGGGAAAATTTTATATATACATATATATGTATTTCATTATGCTAATAAATCCATAAAAACCCCACAAAACACTTGAAGTTTAAAGACTAAGAGCTGTGATATGAAGCATTCTGACAAACCTGAATTTTATGTTTAGAAGGCTGCTGATGTATTTATTTATAATGCACTTATTTACAAAAAAAAAAAAAAACCAACCATAAACCAACAATAAAAACTCAAAAAAAAAACCCCAAAAAACAACTGTTGGAACAGAAAGACTCATTTCCCTAAATCACTTTTGTCCAGCATAACAGAACTCAAGAACAAGTTTATTTCCTCAAGAACTTTCAGAAGTCCTTTCCGAAAAAGCCTAGCCACTGGTGTACCTTGCAATCCAAAGACACAGATGCTTCGTTACAACTTCCGAACATGCCGCACCTATTGATTACCTTTATTTACAAATGCTCAGAACAACTTTGCCATCCAGAATTACTTCAGAATATAAACATCGGGCATCTGTGGTTTATGTCATTTATTTTCAAATCAAAACTTATTTAATTTTGAAAAAAGTGTAACCGATCTTTATTCTCTTTGAATCTCACCGAAAACGTCGTTAGCATAAGGATCTCTCAGAAGGGAATGCAGTTACTTGTCCTACTAGCACTTTCTTACATGTTTATCTTCTACAAAGCAGTGCAGATCACAGAACTGGCTCCTGGGTTCTTTAGTTTACAATGTTATACAATATCTTACCATAATTATAAGCTCTATTTAGATCACACTGCTGGGAGGGCTGGGGAGACCAATGCAAAAAATACATTTAGATTAGAATTCTGTAGTATTAAACAAGATTAAAGAAATCACTTAAAACAGTATATTCCATTTCATTACCTTTTAAGATGTGCAAGTTTGTGTGTGTGCATTAGTGCATAAACATAACAGGTCCCCTCACAGCACCACCATGAAAGGACACGGAGTGCTCAGTTGGGAAAGCCGAGAAGCCTATCTTCACAATACACCCCATGCGAACTGAGAAACACATGAGGACAGCAGAAAATAGAGAACAGAGATTAACCAGCCAAATGAGACTCCCCTCCATAAGCTAACAAAGTTCCATTGAAATCATTAAGAAAATTAAACACACTCTTAGTGATTTTCTGAAACAGATCTAGAAAAGAAAGCAGGTTTAATACTAAGAACTTCACATAAAAAGTGGAGACTATCCAACATCTGATATTATTTGGAATTAAATCAAAGGCCAAGGTCTCATGCTCTAATCTACAAGGTCAGAAATCCTAAAGCCCCAGTCATCCAAAGTCACCTCCTCTCACTGTCATAAAGACCAGGGAAGCTCTAGTCATGGTAAATTTATTATCTTTCACAGGCTATTATTTCACCGCCATGTGCTACAAAATGGTTTTAGTGATTACCGTGGGTTCGTGTCTTACACAATAACATATGCAACCATACTTCAACAAAACTTTACTTTTGGTTTTGGGTTTTTTTTTTTTCCTTTATTGTTCTCTTAAATACATTGTAGGAATAAGGTAAATCATTTTGATAAGAGAGAACATGTCTTTAAAAGTCTCATCTACATTCAATATAAAAATTTCTCCCCCCCAAAGTGCTAAAGCAGCATGTATTAAGAATTTCCATGCATAAGCATACACATATAAATACATTTGATGAGATAAACTCACAGAACATTTTATGTGGATTCCCTATATCAGCTACTACAACCCTCAGATACGATCTGGCTCCGTGAGAAAGCTCAACAGATTCAGAGCAAAACCAATAAACTCAACACTGTATTGTTGCAATGCAGAGACGCAGAAGAATTAAAAAAGCACTAACTTTCCAGAGATGCTGAGCAACACGCAGTGCAGAGCCCTGAAATTCCTTACACGGGAGCACACTGTATAGGACAGTACACGCAGTAAACCGCTCATCACCGCAGCCAGGTAATAGCCACGCTGCAACCTTTACAGTTTCACCAGCCTGCCTTTACCTTCCGGTTATCACTGGAAAGGAGGAAGTCAGGGGCCCCAAAAGAGTAAAAGCTCAGTACCAAACCCATACTAACAACCTGGCTTTTGCCAGCACTTAATGAATTTGCTATAGTCGGCTCTAAAATTAAATTGAGATGTGACATTCTAGACAATATAATGGGATACTCCCTGGCAAATGAAATTTTACGCAAGTCATGTATGCACAGCATATCACTGAAGATAAACTCAGCCAGAGATAGAACAGCAGCTTAATATTTACACATTCTGTTTTCTTCCAGTCCAGCACACATTACACACAGGTTTCAGCCAAACAACGTTGTACAGGACAGGACTGCCACCAGCCTTGCCAGATGAAAATTTCCTTCATGCGTTTACTGATTTTCATATTAACACCAATACTTTTGATATCCTACCAAGTCCTAAAAACCCAAGGCAGAAAGTATCTCTGACCTCAGTATCTGAAACTGCTTCTCAGCGTTATCAAGGAACGTTCTCCTGCTCAGTCAAAACACTGCTCTGCCCCTTGCAGCAATGCAGCTCACGAAATACTCCTGACTACTGCAAAGATGCCAGAAAAACAGGAAAGGTTCATGAACCAGGGTAACGGATGAATATATTTGAATTATGAGCTAGTGTAGTGTACCTTAAACTGCTGGCCTACACATTTTCATGGCCAGCGATTTAGAAAAATAACTCACTAAGTATCTCAAAGTTCATGTCTGCAGTCTATACCTAAGTCAGCCTCATGTTACTCAACGGGTTTGGGTTTTTTTTTTTTTTTCTAACCCACTAAGGCAGACTAATCAGACCCTTAACCTAAAGAAGTAGCCAATGCATCTCACAGCAAGTGTCCTTTCCTAATATGCCCTAATGGCAGCTAGAAGCCTTGGAAACTTACATTTCTCCAACAAAAAAAGCAAAGGCTGCCTGCGCACTGGCAGCGCATCAAAGGAAAGCTGTTGCAGCATATCTAAATAAAGAGGAAACAAATAGGCAGTCTGAGCATCCCAAGGACCATTGACACAGAAAGCAGGAAAGGGGCTGAACAAGAAACTTATATTTTTAATACTCCTTTCTGTTAAAAGGGGAAAAAAAAATACCAACACTTTAAGGTGAAAACAACGTAAGTGAAAGTGAATTCCCTCTTGAGAATACCTCTTTTGTGATTTTGACAGGGTCTAGTATTGCTTTTTGTGATTTTATCATCTCAAATTCAGGTTGTACCTACATAGCTCATTCCAAGCCTAGGCCAGCTCAAGAACTACATGATAGAGCAGCTGAGGACAACAACAAGCCAGCTGATCAATTACAAGGGAAAGCCTACTGTTGTTTAAGGCTTATTTGAGGTTTTTTTGTTTGGGTTTTTTTTGTTTTTGTTTAAGACTTAAGGTTTTTATATTATTTTAACCACACCTACTTAAGCCAAATGGCCTTTAACAAACAAAAAGAGCAAATCTGTTAAAAATACAATACACCCCATCTTCAATTAAAGGTTAAGCGAGCTCTCACATAACATCACTTTCTCATAAAAGCATTCAGAAGGGAAAAACCAGACAGGACATTCATGATTAAGGAGTGAAGTTAATACCTGAATATTTTCATTGTGGTGATGCATACAGCCTCAAAGAAAACCTTTAGATAACCTGATTTCACTACCATTAAACACACACTCACTTGCGCACCACCTGAAAAATAGATCATCATGATCTAAATGAGTAGACCTCCTTAAAAATAATTGAAAATATTCACAAGATCATGTATGAAGTGTTTAAAACTTTAAAAACGCATAACAAGAAGCTTTCCTGAAAGAAAGCAGTCACTAAAACTGCATCTGTCAATATCCTGCCAACTTCTAGTTGAAGAGCTCCCAAGAACTCAATCAACCCCTCTTTTTGCAAGAATATTGTAAATGAGGAAGATGACCTGAAATTACTTAATCGCTCCAAAAGAGCAACATCATGTGGTTACCCAAGTCTCAAAACTAACTCTTCCTAGAGTTATTTTTCCACAAAAGCATGCAACAGGACAAAGCTATCCACAAGAAAAACAAATACAAACAAGAAACAGAAACAATAAAGGAGATAAATATCATTTTATGCTTATTAAAATACACATGAGCATCTGTACAGCAATTTAGCAGCTATATTTGGTAACGTTGATATGGATATGTACCACAACAGCTTTATTTCCCCAATCCAATAGTTCTAATACTTTTTAAAAAAAAAACATACATACACACACCTGCTGGCCTGTCTCGGAAAGAAAGAGTATACTTGAAAAGCAAGAATTTTGGCGCACCAACATCAACAGGTCATAGCTCACCTGTACCAAGTGAGTCCAGAATTCCAACTACATTCTACACCAGTCCCCAGGGGAAATACATCAACCTATACTACAGCTACATTTCCTACACAAACTCCATTTTGAGCACTACTGAGAAGCAAGCAGCCATGAGCCTCACGTACAGAGGCCCAAGCGTACAAGCGGTACTTTACTGAAGACATTGTCTAATCCAAAGAGCTTAGTATGCAAGGGCTGGATCCTGCCAACACTTGCACATGCCTAACCTGATGCATATAAACGGGGATTACTCACATGCTGGAAGGTAAGTACATGAATAATAAGCATGTTCCTGAATCAGCAATTATGTTCAGGTAGAATAAAAAGCCAAGGTGAAAGGAGAGGGGGCACAAGCGGCAAGAAAGTTGTCACAAGCCGTATTAATAATTACAAGAGTGAATGCTCCCTACTGGGTTTTTAGGAAAGCTAACTTAGAAATAAGTTTAAAGAACATTGGCTTTGAGGGCTTGGGGGTGGGGAGGAGGAGAATTTCTTGGTTTATCATCTGAATACATAATAAATTGTCAATTATGTAAAAAGTCTGCCAAAAAACAACCCTTAGACAGCCCCTCTTTATCCAATCTCCCCAACTCTCTAGCTGAAACACTTACTGGTTTTACATTCTCGCTTGCTTTCTTTCTCCAGCTACAGGCCAGTTGCATGCCTGGAAAGCTTCTGAATCAGGGCAATATGGCCTATTTAAAATTCAATTCCTTTAGCAGCCAACTAAAAAAAAAAAAAAAAAAATTTTCTAAAATACAAACAGCAGCTCTCCAGAACAAACTAATTAATGCTGTGAACAAGCAAACTGCTGAGCAACTCAACCCAGGAATTGTGAAATTGGAGGCTTTAGAAGCTGTGAGGAAGAAGAAGGTGGGGTTTATATATATGAAGTGGCCTGCTCTTAACTTCCTCTGACACCAGTTTCGGTAAGAAGGGCCTTCCAGTTGAGTGAGTATTGCCCAGTAATCATATACCGGCAAGAAAAACATCCTTAAGTGTTCACCCCAAGTGGCCAAGTGCTTCCATCAGCTTCTTCAAGATCCATCAATTCCAGGTACCCCGTCTGCTATCACCAGCTTCTCAAGCCTACAAAGGGCGCCCTGTGGAGATCAGACTCCTCTTGCACAACAGGAGTTCCCAAGTTTAACCTTATTTGTTAGCTACAACAGCAAGGGATGCTGGTATTACCACCTGTCACCATCAACACACCTGACAGCATACCACAACATATGGTAAGCATACAAATATACCAATGATACAAACATTGTACACCAGGTATTTTGAACTGGTTTCTAAACTGTAGTACTATGGGCCTCCTTCAACATTTTAGTAATTCTATCTTGCATTGACAAGAATTAATATACCAGAGTAACACCGAGAACTCCAAAATATGGCCCTTTTCGAAGAGCTGGGCTCCAACATTCAAGATGCACTAATGTTCCTCTCTTCAGGGGACAGACAGTACCTTTCTTCCTTGCTTTCATTAGAAAAGTACTGGTTAGCCTCAAGCCAAAGCTCAGTCAGTGTGACGTTTCCAGCTCCTACATCAGAATGATTAGGTTCTAAATTATCACCGTTCACAAAAGAGCAGCTAATGACTTGCATCTTGAAGGTCACAAATAATGCTTCAGCACTGACTACTCAATATAATTTGGCAAGTCACAGAAGATGCCTCAACTTCATTTCTACAGCTCTTTTCATACAATGTTATATGCACTAACAAGTTTTTCCATCTCGATCAATACTATGAATACTTTACATAAGGAAATGCTTTTGCTTTATTATACGTATAGCATTTTAAGATTGTTTATATTAAAAAACCAAACAAACAGGAACTAATTCCTCAACCAAAACATGCTGGGGACTGAACAGGTCTGAAACCTCTGTCCTTGAGATTTTACAGCATAAGAAATTGTTAGGAAAAAAAGTGAAAAGTAGAAGGAATTTATCAAGACTTACTGGTATCTTTCTAATGACCAGGGTTTTGAATAAGGAATTGTAATGCTACAAAGTAATTGAAATAACAATGAGGACTAAAGGGAGAAAGATAAAGAGAGTTAACAGGAGCAAGGAAAGCTAAGAAGCAAACTGAAAGAAAAAAAGCAAAAAAACCCCCAGAAAGTGGTAAAAGTAAGCAGCAAACGCGGGGGTGGGGGTGGGGGGGGTGGAGAATACTTAGCTCAAATTGCAGGCTGCTAACGGAACTGGAAAGCCTAAAGTCACTACCCATGTGGTGGCTGCGGTCTTCACTATCTAGACCAGAGGTCCAAAAAACTCACAGCACTGGTTAAAGCTACAAGACAACAATGAGACTGAGAACGGCAGTTAAATCAAGCTGAAGACCTGAAACCTCTGAGACGGGCAATCTCTAGCTTTAACAAATAAATAAGGAGCAAGTTACAGAAAGTTGTTGGCTTTTCCTACTGATCATGTCTGAAAGTAAAATTTATGCTTCTATTTCAGGATACTCATAGAAGTAAGAAGCTAAAAGAACCCTTCAAAAATGTATCAGTCTCTCTCCTCTTTTCTGTAATTTTGTAAGACACGACGTCCTGTGTGTGTCCAAAGCAACTTGATAGCTGTTATGTACTGACAGCACAAAAATTATTATTATTATTTTTACACTGATGAAAACGATGTCCCCATGAGTTTACTGTGGCCAGCTTTCTCTCCACCCCCTCCCTGAGCACAGCAGAAATGTCATCGAGAACTACCACCCTTGGGATTTGTGAACTACTAAAACACGTATTTCCTTCTTTGGGATTGAGAGCCTGCTTCCATTCACTTACTATCAGACATTTCACAGGGAATACCCCTCCAGACACTTGCTGGAAACTTCCTGCATTTTTTTTAGCCTGGCAATTCCAAGAGATACCACAAATCTGAGCTCATCAGAAGACACAGGTACTGCAAAACTAGCACTGGGTATTTTATCAAGTTTAATTACCGCTCAGCACTGCTGAAGACCTGTACTTCTCCTAATGTGACTTCTGAATGCTGCCTGCTTTTTCATCTGCACAATTTAAGAAATCCTTTAACAAGGCTTGCGAAGCTACCCTGGGAACTAATAACAGGTCTGGAAAAACCCAGACATACTGCTCTACTTCTCCCACTCTTCAATTTTCAGTGACGGAAGGGAGTGTAAATTGTACTTAATTGCAAAATTGCCAGTTCAGTCCTTGAGTCAGTTAATTATGCTTTTACAATTTCTCTTCATTCTCCCCTCTCCCCTTTCCCAGGGAATGCACATTTCCAGCATTATTTCTCATCTCCGAGCACGCCTACTGTCTTCTTCCCCTACCTCACCCCACAGCCTGCCGAGCCCCGCTTTCTTCTCACTTGCTCCTACAGGACACGGCATCCCGCCTCCACATCTCACAGCCTTCCTCCACGCAGCCTCTTGGCTCCTCACTAGCTCGAGTGCTCCTCCTGCTCATGAGCTCCCCTCCCAGACACCAGTCAACGTTTTGTGGGGACCGGTCAACAGTTTGTGGGGGACAGGGAAGAGGGGGCACAAGGTGGAGGCCCCAGCACCAGCCCCAAGCAGTCACGCTCCCAGCTCCCCAGGGACAACCCTGGAATTACTGCATTTCTTGCGGGTCTCCTCGGTGCCGCCAGCAAGAGAAGTGGGTCCCAGCTCTCCATCTCCTAAATTCATACATACAGAGCTTGCCTTTTGTGTTTGTTTTTAAATATGCTAAAAGACTTTTCAATTTTTAAAAGTATACTTTGTCACTTCAAATCCGGTATTGTCTGAAACAACTCCTTTTTTTTTTTTATAAAGCAGAGGGAGGAAGTTTATATAATCCCTCTAAAAAGCTATAAAAGTTTGAATTCTAACTTTTTCCTACTCCTATAAATGCCCATATTTACTTTTTGGACTGGAAATTAACACCTGATCTCTGACCAAACACAGTTAGAAAAATAAGTCTTATTAAATAATAGAAGGAAACCTTTCAAAGTCAATCTCCAACCATCTTCCTTCTTTCCTTCTTGACCCCTGAAAGACCTTGTTAAAAATGCAATCAATTTGGAATTTTAAATTCTGAAGTTTTAAAACTTAAATTCCGATCTTGAACTGTTAAATAAAACACCTCTGAAGCCTAACACGCTCTGCTTTTAAAATCCAAAATGGAGCTAAATCGTTACAGTAAAAAAGCCATTATGCTACAGTTAAGCTTACAGACACACACTCACTGATTGCAGCTGTATGGGTACAGAAAAGTAGGAGGCTAACTGCTAATATAAAAGGAAACTGTGGACCCCAAAGTTTAATAGTTGTGAAACCAGCAGTGAAGCTTTTTAAGCTCAACAGTCTACTCAGCTTGAGGATAAAGCGCTAGGAGGTCCTTTGTAGCCCCACAAGTTCACCTCAAAAACAAATTCGAAGCTTGACAACTAAACCCACCTTTTTCCCCAATTTTTTAATATCACAAAAGTACAAAGCTCTACATTACCTGAAGCAGTCTAAAGACTACATAGTTTTATTAGATTTCTGTTCCAGTCCTTTAATTACATTTAAAAGAAAATACATCTTTAATAGTACTTGTCATAATTAATTATCTGCCACCGTATTCCTGTTTTGGACACATTTTATGTCACAAAATTCACATTATACCAACTATAAGAATGAAATACTAGCTGCTTAGCAAGATATCTAAGAGATAACTGAATGCTCAGAAATAATTTATTTCCACATTAGAAGGGATATGTTATTCTATCAGGATACAGGATTTCTCACATGCATGATGGAGGTAATTTGCCAAATCAAGTATTTAATAATCCATCAGCTCACACCAAAATAAATTAAAAAAAAAAAAAAAAAAAGCACTTGGCACACTACTTACAGAGTTAGTCCCTGTGCTGGGAGATTGTAAGTTGGCCAAACAGTCACTTTCACAGGGACAGAGCCAGTTTCTCACGGAAACCTTTACACAAAAGCATAACATAGTAATCGAAGGTCTTACTCAAGGAACAACTAAAGTCTCTGAACATGACTAAGTGAAACAGAGCTTTGTTTAGCTTTAGACATGCTTTGTTTGGCTTCTGCTTTGACAGAAGGTAGTTTCCTGTTAGATTTTGCACTCTGTTTACTAACACTGTTAGGCACAATACTCTCAAATTAGAAACAAAACAAGCTAAAAAAAAAATATACATTTTATTGGAGAAACTATCATCCACAAACCACTATACAGTTCTAGGTTTAAAATGAGCAGTTAGAAACTACTATAGAAGACAAATATATTTAAACGGGGACTGAACTGGGGGAA
Source organism: Pelecanus crispus (assembly GCF_030463565.1). Lineage (NCBI taxonomy): Eukaryota > Metazoa > Chordata > Aves > Pelecaniformes > Pelecanidae > Pelecanus > Pelecanus crispus. The sequence continues at coordinate 27,424,344 of NC_134652.1, forward strand.
ACTCTACAAAGAAAAGCAAGCTGGTTGTAACGTAATGGCGGAGTTATCCATAGTGGAAGTCTTTCAGCAGTTACTAGGACCCCAGTTCTTTCCCTTTAGCAGTCAGACCAGCTGTTTACTTCCCTCCATGTTGTGTACATAAATACGTATAAAAGTGTCAGCTCTACATTGTCCAGCCAGCCAGAAGAACTGTTGATATAAATAACAACCTGAGTTTCCATCCAAGTTTACCTATCACCTTTAAAGTCCAATAGGAGGTGATATTTAAAATGAAAAGGAAAAAAAACCACAAAGTAAAACACAAAGTAGTGGTATACGTCGCATACATTAAAATGGAAGGAAAATAAATCACTCGTGCCCATGTAGTGAGCACACTGTATGCTTAATTCTGCAACTTTGAACAAAATTATGTTGGTGATTACCTGCCCATTTCCCTCACAACAAAATTAGCAAACACTACTACAAGGTGTTATTGGTTATAAACAATTTTCATCTCCAACAAGCATTCAGGGGATGTACTTTATATTGGCCTCCTCTTCCAAACAACACTAAAATGAAATGCACCACTATAAACTGTCATTTTTTTCATATACTAACGGTAATTTCAAAAAATATTCAGCGGGAGAGGTTCAATTAAAAGGATGTTTAAGATATATATTTTTTTCCCCTTTAAGAATAGAGACATTTTATGTAATATACGCTGAGGACTGCTTCACTTAAGTATTTTAAATACAGAATCCAACAGTTCTTCTTGCTACCGTGTTTACAGTTTGCTACTACACCCAAAGAACAAAAAGCGACTTGACTCATCAGCCTTCAACATCCCCAGCGAAAAGGAGTAAAACTCCTAAATGGCACAACAAGAGCAGATGGGTGGTCAGACAGGGTGATACTAGAGTAAAACCCAATTACATGTGAACACAGGTTCAAACAAGAACCTTTCTACCGCAGTTGCGCTCAAACATTAACACTTTGCGTAACACATCCAGGACAAACTCGCACACAGACCAGGATTTTTCAGAGGCGTTCAGCGGGCACACAGGCAGCCTCAGGACTAGTTACCATGCGACTTCCCCAGGCAAGTCAAGTATGAACATAGACAACAGTGTTTGAAGGCTCAGGTCCTTTACCTTCCTATGTGCATGATGGTTTATTCTTTAAGGCCGCTGTTAGCAATTTCCTGTGTACTAATTTGTAAACATGTTTATCGCAACGGAAACAAAACGACGACTCTCAAAGTCAGTTCTTTATTACTACTGATAAATGAAAGCAATAAAATTCTAAAACCCATCACGTCAGGGGAACATCCTTCCCCACAGAGATGTTAATTTAACTCAGATTAGCCTCATGAACGCATTCAGTCAAGGAGGATATAGTTCATTTTGCCAATCAAACTACTTTTCCCTTGAGAGCTCAGTGTTGCGAGACATTTTGCAATTCCGACTCGTATTTTAAAAATAACAAGTATTACTATATCCAACGCCTACTTCATTTTTTCCTGCCATTCACGTTTTACACCTTTGTTTTTAAGGCTGGGGAATGCTAGTAGCCCAGCACCAGTAATGCATCTTCTCAACAAGACAAGACCGAGCATTAATCTAATCATACAAAAACATCATGGGTCCCATTCTGAAAGGCAGCAAGTGCTCTCATCTCCTATTGATGTCAGGCCACATAATGTTAGAAGTGTTGAGGTCTATTGTTCAGCCCATTCTTCCCCATCCTGTGAGGTCCTGCCATACAGTCATTAGGAAAGGCCATACACTATAATACGCTGATATAAAACAAAACATAAGACCCTCACGCATTTTTTTTTTGTGTGTTTACCAAACTCCTAGCATCAACAACATAACTCAAATGAGGGCAGAGTACACAGTGCAATTCACATGCGAGCACTATTTTCCAGGCGGAAGCAGCTCTTAAAGGGTTTTATTTTCTTAAACAAATGGTATAGTTTATAAAAACCAGGAAGCCCTCCCAATGCAGTTCCTTACGTAGTCACCCTGCAATTCCCAAATCTGGAAACAAAACCAAAAAGAGACCCCACATTTCTGAATCTGTCAACCTGGACACACGCTGGAAGATAATACTTAGACATCACTTGGACAACTGCATGTTCTTTATTGGAAATCTAAAACACAGAATTACCATTTACCTCAACTGAAGTATTTCTCATCTAGAAACACAGCTGCAATTGCAAGGCCTCGTGTGTTATCACCAAATCTTTTTTATTATTATTATTATTACTTTAAAGCCTGGTATTGCCCACATAAAAGTAGACCGTGGCTTGTTTCGGAGGGAGGAGAACAGGGGAAGACCTGTGGGTCAAAGCCCAACTTAGCTGAGAAGGAGGTTCACACTCGAATTCTTCTCGTCTGGACTTGCAGTTAAATCATAATTGTTAACAGTTAAAACGGTTTTCCTGTTCTTCCCACCAAGAAGAGTTACAATAATACAGCCTCAAACAAACATACGTTTGTCCGGAGCAAAGCAGTTACAGTATTTATTCAAAGGCACATCTGCTGGGGTCCTGCCAGCCAGCCTAGCCCAGCAGACCGGCTGCCGGGGGGACTTCCACAGCTTTGCCCGCTCAAGAGGCGGCTCGACCACCACGGGCGGCCCCAGAGGAGCTCAAGGGAGGGAAACCCCCTCGGCTCGGGCCCTCCCTCGCCCCCCGCCGGCAGCCGGCCCCGGGGGTGGGCGCAGCGGCCGGGCGCGGGCTGGGGCTGCTCCTGCCGAGGGCACCGTGCAGCGCCCGCCGCCCCCTCGGGACCGCCACCAGCGCGCCCGCCGGCACAGAACGCAGACGGGCTCGGCAGCACAAACCAAGAAGCGCCAGCCCCAGCGCAAACACGGGCGAGTTCCCCCCGCCCCCCCCCCCCCAAAGCAGGACCCCCGCCCGCAGCCGCCCCGCTGCCTTCCACCTTCAGAGGGGGCCCCAGCGGCCCGCGCTGCCCGGCCGCCCCCCTGCCCCTGCCCCCTGCCCCAGCGGGGACGGGCGGGGGCCGCCGCGGCCGCCCTCCTCCTCCTCCTCCTCCTCCCCCCCCCCCGCGCCCCCCGGCCCCACTCACCGGCGGTCTCGGCCGCCGCCGGCGCCCCCGCCACGCCGTTCAGGTAGAGGATGGAGAGCAGGTGGGGCTGCGTCTTCTCCAGGGCCACTCGCAGGTCCTGGAAGTGGTCCCGCTCCTTGGCCAGCAGCAGGGCGATGAGCAGCTCGGCCTTCCCGCCGCCCGCCGCCTCCAGGTCGCGCAGGTCGCGGGGGCCGAGGGCGCCGGCGGCCTCCAGCAGCTCCACCACCTTGTCCACCTCGGTCATGGCCTGCGCCAGGCTCTGGCGGCACTGGGCGAGCAGCTCCTTGTGCTTCGGCTCCATGGCCGCGGCAGGCCGCCGCCGGCCAAACTTCGCCCGCCGGGGCCGCGCTCCGCCGCCGCCGCCCCCGGGGAGGCGCGGGCCGAGGCGGGGCGCCGCCAGCCGCCCTCCTCCGGCAGCCGGCGCCCCCGCGGCGGCCCCCGGCGAAACTTCGTGCCGGGGAAGCGGCGCGGAGCGCGGGCAGGACCTGGGCCGAGGGCGGCTTCGGCTCTTCCTCCTCCCGCGGGCCGGCAGCCGCCGCCGCGCTCCCCCTCAGGCAGACAGGGGGCGAGCCGCCCTCAGGGGCTGCCGCTCCTCTTCCTCCTCCCGCCGGCGCCCCTCGCGCCTCCTTTCCGCCCCCCCGGGCGGCGAAACAACTTCTCCTTCTCCTCCTCCTCCTCCTCCTCCTCCTGCTGCTGCTGCTGCCGCCCGCTGCCCCCGGGAGGGGGACAGCCGGGAGCAGCGGCCGCCGCCTCCCGGGCCCCCCCCACCCCCCGCGGGGCAGCCCAGCGAACTTCCCTGCCCGGCGCGCTGCAGGCCAGCCGGCCGCGGGGCGAGGAGGGGGTGGGGGGAGACGGCCTCAGCTCCAGGCGCCTCCTTTCATTCGCGGGCGCACGCAGCCATATTGGTTGCACAAGGCTGCCGCCTGCGCCGAGACGGAGCTGCGGCAGCGCATTGCCCGCCCGCTCCGCTCCGCTCCGCTCCTCGCCGCCCGCCGACGCGCCGCGGCCGCAGCCTCTCCCCCGGCCCGGCCCTGCCCGGCCCCGGCCGCCGCCCGCCTCCCGGCCGTCAGTCAGGGGCTCCCCGCCGGCCCCCGTGGGGCGCGGAGGCGGGGCGCCGGCACCCGGGTGGGGCGGGGGGCCGGGGCCGGCGGGGAAGGGCCCGCGTCGCGCCGTGTGCCCCCCCGCCGCCCTGCGGGGCGGCCCGCGGGAGGCGTCCCCCGCTCCTCCCTCCGGGGAAGCGCGGCTGGCCGGCCCCGGCGGGGAGACAAAGGCCCCGGCGGCGGGGACGGGGGCTGCCGGCCCCCCCCGCCCGGGCGGCCCTGGGCCGCGCCGCTGCCCTGGCCCGGGAGCCCCGCGGGGTGTGCGGGGGGCGGCTGCGGACGCCGGGATTCATTTCACCCTCGGCCGGAAGAAGCAAAGCACCAACAGACCGAGGGAGCGTCTGGGGCTTTGTCCCTTAGAACTTACAGAAATGAAAGCTTTCAAACAAAAGATCCGAGCAGCACCGGTATCTGTTGGCTCGTCCTCCCCCCAGACGCAGTTTCACCCGTGCTCCGTGCGCAACCAGGGGCCAGGTGGTTCACCGACTGCGGATGTGCCTGTGCTCAGCAGCAGCGGGGTGTAATCCTTTAGCAAAGAAAAACGAGAATAACGACGTTTCTGTCCGAAGGTAAAGAGTCTGCCAACGTCGCTTGCACCGAACGGTACCTTAATTTGCAAACAGCTAGGGGAACAGGCTGCAGAGTAGGCACAGGCAGTTATAATCTTAAATTCACCTTTTATATGAAAGACTCTTGTCTTGCCGTGTAGGTGTGTTTCTGATACCCTGCAAAAATAACGGTGGCTGTAATGACACAGAAAGAGCATTACCGGGTATTCGTGTTAAGCCCGCTACATCTAGTAGCCACTGAAGCTATCTGAAAGCCTCCTGTCTGAACACTTAGGCGCTTTATTTAGTGTCCAGAGAGCTGGACTCGGTGAGGTACAAGGGGAAGCGATCGTTGCCTAAAATTTTCTCTTAACACGCCCATTTGGAGAATTCGGGTGCCGAACGGAGTTTCAAGTCACATTACGTGGTTCAACAGATGATGATGATGATGATGATGTCTCTCATGTGAAAACAGCCTTGGGTTGCGTGCATAATCATGGTACGCGTTCTACTGCTGTTAGTGGAGGCAGGTACAGAATAAAGGGACTTAGGGGTTTTTCTCAACCTTAAAAGTCAGTATTTAAAACAATACTTAAAAGTATGGCATGATGTTGAAACAAGTTTTTTTCACGTTTGGTCCGTTGTTACTTGCGCTCTTGTAGATTCATGTCTTCTAATTTTGCATCCATGGTTTTCTTAGCAACTTTCTTTACTAGACAAAATACACAGATTAGTTTTGTTGGCTGATGACTAATGTTATAAATTCCTGCAAACTGTGTTCTTTCTAGACTATTTAAATTTATCAGAAAAATCTGCCTATTTCTCTAACAAGTTGGGCAAAGTTTAGCTAATAAAGTGATCGTACATTCCAGAAATACGAGTTAACGCCGGTATGCATGAGTTGTCATCTTTAACTCAGCAAAACGAAGCTGAAACAGAACAGAGTGAAAAACCCCCGGTAAGAAGTGAAACCTGCCTTGTGTCACCTAGTGCACAGCCGAAGCACACTCCGCTCTCAGCCGGCGCCAAGGCAGTCCCCTTCTGTGCCTGCAACAGAACGTAGGGCAAGTCATCGTGCAACTGAAAGCTTTCGTAAGGCAAATGCACAAGACTGAGTAAAGATTGCACAAATTATTCAAGTATTATTCAAGTACTTCCCAGTTTTTAAGACTTTCTAATCTCAGCAGTCCTTTAACAATACTGTTTTATTGTGTGTGTACTTATATAGTTTTCCTGTTAAGAAAAGGAAACAGACCACCAAATTTCATTACGGGGCGTTATGATAAGAGCCATACTTCAGATCTATGCGGCAGTTCTTCGCTACTTGAAATAAGAAAGAACGATCTTGGTTTCCGTCCGCCGCCTGACTCGGCACTCTGGTACACGCTCTTCGCCAGGGGTTGCAGTAACGCAGGAATGGCATCATCCGGGCAGGGCATAACTCGGCTATCTTGAGTCCCATTCCAAAGTCTAGAGGGAGGTGTGCCTTGGCAAGCGCTCGCTCTGGACTCGATTTACTCCTGCCTTTCCCAAATGTGTGTCTTAGTCTTTGCCTTCTCTTCCAAATAAAACATCAGCCTTCTCGTCCTGCAATGCCTGCCTCGCCTTTGCTTGCGGATGCGCATCTCCCGTTGCCGTTGCTCAGATAGTGCCAGGTAGCAGGTAAATCCCTGTCGTATCAGGTTTCTCTCTTTCTGGCGATGCAGTTTCTTTTTGTCATATCTGAGTTTTTTACACTCCATTTTTCTTGCAAATGGCAAGTCTTCTTTGCTCTCAGATAAATTCAGATAAATTTCTCATCGCACGAATTTCTCTCTCTCATGGGTTCGGCTGGCAGGCAGTTGCCTGCATAAGAGAGGAACCTTGCTGTTACCTCAGTTGCTTGACTCGGTATAGACCTTCCCCAGCAAGTGCAGGGAAAGTCTTCACAAGACTTAGGCATATATGTTAGCTTTGAAGACTCGAACTATGAAACGCATGCAAATTTATTACGCCAAAAGTTTATTAAGTGACCAAAATTCAGATCGTCACAATACCCCAGAATCTACAACCTTACTGCCAAAATAAGAAGCAAAACCAATTTTCAGTTAATTCCTTCCAACCCACCTCCAAAAGAAAAAAAAATAGGCAGCACCCTTTGGTTCCCCTGCCAAGTTTTCAGAAAAAGAATATATCTGTGGAATAAATTTTCGGAACTAAAATCTAAGTTAATCAGAGACAGATCCCTGAAATGAATTTAAGTCTATGACTTGCAGAGACTATGCAAGAATCAACCAGGTGTTTATCAGAGTACTAAAAGGAAGGCGGGTTTTTTGTTTGTTTAAACCAAATAAAAGGAAGGATTTTTAAAAACATGTAATTAAATATGGAGCTCTGACACAGGATGTCATGGGTGCTTGTGTAAAACTGGATTCAAACCACAACTTGACAAATTAACAGAAAAAGAAGATCAGGAGATTTTTCTAAACTTTGGAAAAGCTTTCCGATTTTTTTTTTTTTTTTCTTTTTTTCCCCCAAGATTTGGAAACTAGGCTACTGACGATGCATGCTTTGGGCATTAGAAAAAAACATTGACTTTCTGAGAGAGCGTATTAGGCTGGCAATACATATGCCTATGAAGTCTGAGAAACATTTGGGGGACAAGATGGGGACATGGGGGCAGAAATTTGGGGTTCTTTTTATTCAGTTTTGTATCCTCTGTTCAGAAAGGAAAGGAGAAACACTAATGTTGCCGTGCAGAAATGAAGTCTTTCAAATACAGATAAAACATGCAAGGCTTAAGAAGGTATCAGACCTTGGGAATAATTTTCAAAAAGCAGAAATTGGAATTTGAAAAATCAAGTTGGGTATCTGCTTAGTATATCTGCTCCTGAAAAATCTCCCTCTGTAGATTTAAGATGGGGCAGCGACGTACTTTTAAGACCTTGTCTTGCAGAATTTTCTGTTGGGAGGACAGGATCATCCTCAGCACAAGCGTTACGTTTCAGCAAGCCACAGTCGTGCAGTTGAAGACTGTTTTTGTTATAAGTCCGTATAACTCTGTGCAGTATATGAAATCCCAGCAAATTCCACAATATTAGCTATGGTATTTAAAAAAAAAAAAAAAAAAAGCAAACATGCAAGCCTTTGGATATATTAAGATCACAATCAAGAGCAGCAAGAGCAGGATTCCAGCTTCAGTACAAGAAGATTTTGCTCCCATAATTGCCAATACACCTTTTTATTATGCAATCATCCTCATGCTTGTGTATCCAAAGTCAGCACATTTCCTGAAATATAATGTTGTTATACATTCACATTAGAAACTAAAAAGAGATTCAATTTCACATAATCCATCACATAGTTCTCACTGGAAAAGTCTATGTTCCATACAGATCAGAGAAATTTAGGCTGAAACCAAGATTCGGAACATCATGACAATCAAGCGGGAAAAGGAAAGGGAAAGAGGAGAGCAGAGGAAAGAGGAAGAAGAGGAAGTAGAGAAAGAGAAACAGAAAAGCCTACCTGCTTTCAAGATGGGTTTCAACAAGATAGTATAAAACGTTGCACCTGCAAGGGCAGAGACTGCACCCAGTGACTGTTCTTCTGTCTTGCAAAATCTTTGCTTCCGAAAGCCATTAGGTGATGAGATTTATATTCTACATCGGTCATCCACATACTGAGTGACACTATTGTATTATTTTAACTTGGTATTTTCGGATAAGGCACCCTTTAGAAAAATCTGGGCTTTAAAACAGGTTTCTTATACTCACTTTAATAGGACAATAATCCATGCAAAACCCACCCGCCACTCCCTCTCACATACTTCCTCCTTCTCTGCACCTACCTGCTTACTGCTGCCCCAGTCACAGCAGCAGCTTTGCTCTCTGGTTTTACTGGTAAATCCCCTCCTCAGTATCATCAATCTGAACCAGTCAGAAATTCTACTAGCCAAAAGTAGAGGATTTTCTTTAGGATTAGGAGTTTTTTCTATGATTTTTAAATATATGGGAGACATTTTATTTGCTTGTTGGTTTTGGAGCCCTTAGGATACAGGTCTTCAAGCTTCATTGGCAGCCATGTATGCTAGAAACCGTTCTGTAATGAAAGCTAAGCTTCTCACATAATCATATGATTCAAGCAACTGAGGGTTTAGAGAAAAATATCGAGAGATTTACAGTAAGTTAATGGAAGCTGACAACACTGTATGGATCCTGGGAAGGAAGATTATACAATCTCCAGGACAGGTATACAACAAATGCAAGTGACCATCAAGGTAAGAGTAGAGCTGTCTAGATACAAAGTAAACACCATAGAGATTTCCTAATAGTTGTTCTATGAAACACTAGCAGCTAAGCAGTTCTCAACAGAAGCTTATTTTTTCAGATTGATGTAACTGATAGACAATTAATTAGCATTTTCAGGATAGGAAGGTGCTCGTCTAATGGGCCAGCAGATCAGAAGATCTCATTTACCCATAAAAAAGAAAAAAAAAAAAAAAAACCCAAACAAAACATAATGTGAGCCATCCCAGCACTGCCCAGGCAAAATATTTCGCCTGGCAGTATCGCCTCCAGGAATGGGCTATGCCCATAAATCCTGAGGTCCTCAGCACTCCTGCTGAAGCTGCAGACCAAGGGAGCTGCTGTCGGACTCTCACAGAAGCACAAGGATCATTTGTCTTCCTAAAAATTTGTAACTGTGGACTCCAGGAAATGGTTTAGCTCTTTCTTAAGTGAGCTCCTATGACATACAGTATGAAGGAAAACAGACCAGAGGATTATATTGCTTTTTTTTCTGTAGCCTTAAAACCTATCAGTCATTTCATCTTGCACTGCACTAGGTGGTTTTCAGATGGTTATTATTTTGGCCCATTCCCACTCTAGGCAGGGGCTGAACTGGCAATTCAAATTAAAATGAAGAGGATCAGACAATTATTTCAGTCAGCTTCAATAGAGAGAAAACACCCTGTCTGCTGAAGGTTTTAAATTTCCCGGGGCTGTTGAAAAAGCAAATTAAAAAAAAAAAATGTTTTACTTAAGCAGCTAAAGATTTGCCTGTTAAAAGAGGAAGAAAAGGCCTCCTCTAGGGCAGAATACCTGGCAGGAAGGGGGTTTGCGTGTTTGGTTGCGGGGGGCGGAAGGAAGAAAAGGGCAGGTAAATTGGCTCCTCCCGGAGCTGTGAATACGCACAATCATTTCTGTTTCTCAGACAACTGCTTCCAAAAACTGGCAGGGAAAGAAAACCAGCCATACTACAGAGGCACATCAGTGCTGATCCTACCGGGCTGTAAGAATTTCAGCTTTCGTAGGGCAGGCACCCTGCGTGCACATCCCAAGTACCCCTCGGTTTAGAACAGAACTGGGGGATGATTTAATTTTCTGTGGGAGACTGGGCTGACTTGTGATGTGGTTAACTTCTATAAGGGAGCAGATGTTAAACAGCCCCTTTAAAAGCTGTTGCTTGCAGTTTGTTAATGGTTTAGTTTCTAGGTCAGTTTTCAAGTCAAGCCAAGAGAGGCTATTTATACCAATCATTTGCTTTTACTTCTTTTAGCACTAACGGAGAGATAAAAGCAAATGGGTGCCCTAAGCATCCCTGGGTAACTTCTATAAACAAGCCATGTGCAAGCTGGGAATTGGTAAGAAGAAAACCCAAACTGCAGTTGAAGGAGGTAAACGGATGTAGCAGTAAGGACTCCAGAGTAAGCCTCAGCAAAGTTTCACTGTCTTCCTTGTTTTTCTGTCAGCAATGAGTGTTTTCAAACTGGATGAATCCTGAAGGCTCCTGAAAAAGGAAAGTTATTTTCTTACGTTCCATTTCATATTTGAAGCCTCAGATCTGCTAAGAATTACATACGTACTTTTAAGAGCAAGTAGTTCCCCTGCTTACTGGCACGCAAGAGTCTAGGAGTTGAATACATCTCAGTTACAAACTAAATTTTTGGGGGTCTCCAAGTCAATGAAAGGACCTAGGGATTAATCAAAGACCTCACAGACAACAGTGATCATCCCATTGATTTTAAGGGGCTTTGGTTCAGATGTCTTGCTCATTATCTACCAAAATATAGACATTTTATTCTACCATTAGAAAATGTAGTATGCTAAAAAAATGCAGCTAGAGAGAAAGGGAAGTTGTTTTGATAGAATATCATTCCTGTCAGACATTAGCCTGATGGGTATAGAAAGAGAAAAAAAACATCTCATCATGCCTAGCAGGCAGAAATGACAAAGCAGAGCTTAGAAAGACTTAGGAGCAGAATGCTTGCAGAGCCACAGGAAACGCTGCCTGAGACACACGAAAATGCACGCTTTTACAGATGGTGAGCATGGGGCAGTGCTTTAATTGTGGGACAGCTGGACTTGAAGAAAAAGGCTTCTTCTTAAGGCTAAAGAGAAGCCAATAATGCTTGAAAGCTACAGGGTAGTCCAGATATCTCTAGTCCAAGCCCAAAGACCTCCCTGAGGAAATGGAGACAGGTACGCATGCAGCTGTGGTTCTCTGTGTTGCTCTAGATACCGTGCGATGCCTGTCTTTTCACACGTGCCTGAAGAGCTAGTCCCACAGCTCATCCGTTTTGCAATGCTTAAGCTAAGCGGGGAACAGGAGTGGGAGCTCAGCTCCTGAAAAAAACAGTACCCAGCCGATCTGCATATGAGAATAGACCAATACTCAGATGTGGTTGGACTCCAAAAGGTTATCATGCATGGAAGCAGATGAGCAGGATTGGGGGGAGCATCCAGCCAGAGGGGACTATTATTGCTTCATAATGAAATGCTCTAGTATTCTGAATTCATCTGTTTTAGGATATAGGAAAAGCATTTCTACTGTACTTTCATTAATTGTGTACAGTTTTACAAGTCTTTGTGAAAACCAGAGAAATGTAGATGGTCAGGAGGTTGAAAAATATGCTGGTCTTCAAGCAGATCCTGCGTGTCATACCCATAGTTGAGACTTTAATTGCTCTTTGACAGTGATACATTGATTTCTGTTTACATAAATGCTGCATAAATTCCATGTACTTCTGAGTTGAGAAGACATTCTTACTTTTAATGTTGCAGGATATTCCTTGGGCAGGGGGGGGAAATGGTTTTTGTAGGAGGTAAACACAAGGCTGAGATTACAGTGAGAATAAAGTCAAAAGAGAAACCCTGTACAAGTTGCTAGAGTCAATTTGGTCGGGCAAAGCAGAATGGACCAAGATGCAACTAAAGACTGAGGAGTGTTTAACATGACAAAATACTGGACTTAACTAAAATCAGTTCTGAAAGCAGTAACTAACATGAAATGAAGTAACTCCTAAGTTACACTCTAATTTAGAAGGCAAAAGGAATACAGTCTGTGTGCCAGTCTACATGCCTTGGCAGGGATGGGAAAGCCATCAGAGACTTCCAGAATGAAATAATGTCTCAGCTTGGCACAGTGGCAGCCTCATTACCAGCTTCCACAAGGTTTGGTCATCCAGTTTAAACTGAGCTACAAATCTTCAACACATCTGCATTTTTCACCCCTCGTAGCATGAATGTAAAAATTAAACATTCAGCAGCTCAAGCTGACAAGTCTTTTTTAAAGAAAAATGCCATAAAAGTAATTTAGAACTTAAATTATTATAAATGCCAACATATGTCAGAATTGAACAGCAAACAAAAAAAACAACTCCCAAAACAAACAGAAAATCCCCACCTCGATACTAAACGGAAAAGGAGATATACAGCATGGCCCAGAATAAGCAGAAACATCTGAAGCAGCATGGAAGCTTTAAAAAGGAATTAGGTTAAAATGATTCTTTCTGGATCAAGTCTGCAGCAATGATGTTTAAAGAAGCGTTGTGCAACTGTTTGAAACTTAGGAGGATGAATTAACTGGTGGGAGTTTGACGGATAGAAATATTTAATATAATGCATAGATCAAAGCTCATCCAGTTCTGCCGAGTTAAGAGTTCTCTAATTGGTTTCCAGGGGACTTGGATTAAGCCCCAATTTGGTAATAAAAACACTGCGCAAAAGCAGAACTGGAATAAAAAGTCTTCAAGTCTGCTAGGGATATTCCATGAAGGATAAATACACTTCATCAGCAAGGCAAGCCAAATATTATCCTTTTTACCATGGGCTATTTGTACTGTTAGAATTTTTTTTCCCTTAACTCATCTTCAGAGCTGCCACCCTCCCCCTCCAAGAATATTAATGGCAGCAAAGAGCTTCACTGCTTTGCCCTCTCCTTTTCCTGCTGAAGTCAGTGTCTGTCTTGCAGCTGACTTGGAGAGCAGCAACTTCTAGCCTTTTTCCGCTTTCTTTGGGAGATGAAAGAGTAAGAACTATACACGGCAGCTGCTAATCACATTGTGTAATCCGCACATCCTAGCAATAAAAACCTAGGAAGACAAGTACACGCCTTTTATTAAGTCTTCTGTAGAGCATGTAAGTTTTCACAAGCACTATCCCTTCACCCGCCTTGATGATTCTATCATCTCCTCTCACAACCACGTTGCAAGGAGAGACTATTACCATTTAATAGTCTTTAATAGACTGAATCTAAAGTATGGAGAGACTAAAGGTTTCCCCCGGTCACACAAGCGTGCAGGAGCAACAGTTAACTAATGCTACATGTGCCAACTACCTACCAAGCTGCTGTGCTGATCATCGCTTCTCCTCATTTTCACTCCCAACAGAATACATACAACCACAAGGAAGGGAAACAACATTGGTGACGGGAAAGCGGGAAGGACCAGCAGCAGGCTAAAGAGAAAAGTAAGCGGAGAGTTACACAGCTGAACGCCACTTTCAGTGCTGACAAAGAGCCACATGAAGCAGGGATGCCTTTCCTTTCAGGGTACGAATAGATTCCCTTATATAATAAGGTCATTTTTTTCAAAACTTCTTTGACCGTAATTGTAATTTTGATGGCAGTAGATTTCCACATGCAGATGTGCCGAGGAGATGTTTTATCCTCGAGTGGTTTAATTACCCTCCAGGCAAAGGTTCGCAGTAACCTTGCACGGCTGAGTTGAAGCCAGCCAGTGGCACGGTGTGGTTGACACAGCGCTGCTGCGGGGGAGCGGCGGCACCAGCAGCGACAGCCACTGCGGGCCCAGAAGGGAGGAATCTGCGCGAGAAACAAGGACAAGGAGAAAGAAATAAACGTAAAGGGGAACTAGAAAATGCACAGCAGTGGCCTAAGTCAGGACAACTAAACGTCTTCTTAAGAATGGAAGTTTAAAGGAAGCCTGCGATGTAACTGGAAAATATCTGCATGAGCTGAAAGTCTGGAAGAATGGCATATGGGAAAGGGAATGAGTCGTCGTGTGGGCTTGTCAAGGTACCTACACATACAGCAAACGTTTTAGCATCATTGCACGGGGAAAGTGCAGGGGTCAGGGTAGAGTAAGGCGCGAGGTGTGGGGCAGAGTAAGGAGCGAGGTGCGTCCTTCCTTCCTTCCAGTGTGTGCATGGAAGAGAGCCCCTGCCCGCTGTGCCCTTCAACGAGTCACACACCGTCACCAAGGCTGCACCACGATGCGGCCGAGGCCGTCCTCGTCTCTCCAAAGGCAATCAGTAGTTTACAACAGAGATGCTGTGAATCAGCCTGAGTCGAAGAATCGCCCGTCTGTGACCATGTATTGCTCAGGCTGAAGGGTTTAATACTGTAGAAAAGGGGACTTTAAAAGCAACTTCTATATGAAGTAACAGAAGAGAAAATAAGATCACAGGATTACAAACATGCATGAATCGTACCACACTACTAACCAATTCTTCTCAAAACCCAACAAAACCCTGAATAACAAATCAAGCCAAATAATTGTAACTCTCATTTACACCTAATTTTGGCATTTTCTGTGACTCCTGAAGTTTACCAGCACAGTCTCGCTATTGCTTTTGCATATCTTAGCAACTAATTGTATTCTGCCTTTAAAATTCTGCACAATTTAACATTTAAAAGGGGTGCATGCAGATAAAATTGCCATACATATTGAAAGATTAGCCAACTAACACCCACTTTCACAAAAAGGAGGGTAAAATGCCTGTGGTTAATAATCCAGATTCCTGCTGCTTTCATGAAAGCTTCATTTCTGGTCAACAATGTCTCCGACTGACAAAACACGGCCATCATGGAGGAGAAAGGAACTTGGTATGAAATCCTGTGGGGTACCCCAGCTTTCTGTGGACCGGGACAGCCACAGTCACAGGGGCTCCTGCGCGTCCTCTTTTATCCATGGACGAAAACTCCTCAGCACTACCCGGCTTTGAAATCAACAAGATCATAGCACGGTGACGGCAGACAGTCATTGCAAATAGTCGTCTTTTTTTAACAAGAAGTCTATAAAGAACAGCTTTCCTTTTCAAACTTTAGTGAATTATCCATCTGATCTTCATAGATGTCGTAGCCTCTCTTCTAGTGGGAGACACAACACTAGGAATTTAATTGATGTCGCTTCTGTATTTTGGCCCAGTAGCAGGACTTACATATTATTAAAAACTCCTCAAATAAGGATTTTCCAGGAATGCTTCTGATCTAACTGCAGATATCAACACTAAAAGACAGATTTCTGTTTGCCCCCCAATTACAGATATGATCTTCCATGTGGGCTGACCAGAACCTGACATGCATAGCAGTTTTTACACTCAACTGCAGGATATTGCTGTAGCTAAGGAACTGTAATGGTGTACAGTTGGTTGAAAGAGTATTATAACCAGATATGATAACTGAAGGAAATAATTCAGAGTTATTATTAACAGTTATCCAATGAATGAATGATGATTTAGCTATCAGTTGTCACAGCCAGTGACAGCAATCTCCAGTACAAATAATGAAATCTTAGTTTTCAGGAATACACGTCCTTTTTCCAGCTATTTCCATCACTTCACTGCGACTCCTTGTAGAGGTTACAAATATCTGTGTGTCCCTTTACCTAGCTGGCACCTTTCCGTTTCCCCCCAAACAGACATGAACTTCCACTCTGCTTCCATATCCCCTAGCATTCCCTGTCTTTTCAGCTTTCTTCCCTCTATCCTCAACACCTGCAGAAACCACTGTATTCCTGTGCAACGTCAGTCACACCTACCATGGTTGCTTCCAAAAGGAACATGCAATTATTCCTGATCTTGCAGGCTTAGACTCACAAGACAGACTCTTTGGATTAAAAAACACCTTTTGCCACCTGATGCACACGGTGGTTTACATATAACTAGAACAAACTGTGGCGGTGAACAACCCTGCTTTCAAAGAAGCTCATGGCCAACAGAACCCCTAAGCACAGCCAGTCAATACTAAGTTCTTGCTCAAAAGACCACCATGAATTGAGTTACACATACGATAGGAACTAACAAAGCTACAGGTATCCCTGTAGCTGTCAGACATTAAAGCAGCAGTCATCTTTCGTAAGTCTTGCTGTTTTCAGCTGCCTGCACACACAGCAGACCGCCTGTTTCCTCTTATTTTCAGTCCTAAACATTGGTGTCTCGCATCTCTCAGCATCACCTTCAAGTGTTTTTACTACAGCCTTGCTCTGGGGTGCTGCAGCAGCGGAAGAATGTGAGATGCTACCCAGTGAGCTGCCAGAACTTCATGCTTCAGAGAAGCTCTTGGAGCTATAATTAAGTACTTGCTATAGAGAATGAATGCAGATTGTAGCAATCACTGCTGCATGGAAAATGCTGCCACAAAAGACACGTCCCCTTTCACAGTACAGATACGCCGGTCTCCCACTTGCCAGGAGCAACTCGCTAGGTTCCCTCGGGAATGACTACAGCCTTCTACTTAAGAGCTACTTTCTTTGTTTGTTTGTTTGAAGCCAAGTGGGGCAAAAGATAAGCAAGTCCTTACTAATTCGTGAAAAAGCACAGCTGGACTCTGTTTTCTCCTTCTTAAGAAAATGAATTCTCTTAATCTCCTTCCTCATGTATATGATTTTAACAGGTAATCTTCCTTCCCATAGTTGTATTTATTGCTCTGATATTGCAAAAAACATTTTTAATAGAAAAATAAAGAATTGCTACCTAAAGACGTCTTTTCCCAAAACAAAATGCTGCTCTCTAGTGGAAGATGATGATATGATCTCTTTTCATTAGAAGGAATGTTTTAAAACTTCCATTTTATCAGTTACAGGAAACCTTAATTCCTTTTCACAAGCACTGACATAGAAGAGTAGTAGGGCTAGTTTGTTTTATTTCAGCCTTTCAGATTGTCCTGTGAGATTTTCTATTTATTCCTCAAGATAAGTTTGCTATGCATTTATATCAATACTGTAATCACATCCAAATAACCTGCCAAGTACTTGCACATTAAAATATTAATACATTTTCTAATTTGATCCCTTTTAGTTTTTCTCCTCTTAGACAATATAAAAAATACAGGCCAATCCTTCATATTTACTTATGTTTTGTCCACATATTTAATTACTGACAGACTTTTCTGGGTCTGAATACACAGCTTTAGCTAACCAGTTTGAAGATACAACATTCATCAGTTACATTCACAGAAGAATTTAGGCAAATACGCAGATACTATGAAAATCTTTACCCTGGTCACTGTGGGTTTCTAAAGACATTCCTGTCTGCAAGCACAGTGATAGGAAATTGAGGAATTACCTGTTGCAGCGGTTCCTTCAGCGTATACTGAAACACTGACAAGTGGTCAGACAGCAAGGAGTATTTGTCCTGAAGGAACCAAATTTTATCCTACTTCTAGTTAATTTATAAAATACAGCGTTCATTTTCTTTTTTTTTTTTTTTTTTAAAGCATAGGTTAAGCAAGAAAAGGAATAGCCCTCCATACTAAAATTCTTCAACTTACGGACCAAAGCAGCACGGTTCTGGATTTATTTCCAGCTTCCCATATTCGCAACAGGAAACCTATATAGCACGTGCTTCCGTTTTCTTATCTCGCTGCAGATAAGAGACACGTGTAAAGTAGTTTCCTGATAAACATATTAAGAAAGTACTTTATTACCATTTTTTTAAATGAAGTGCCTTTTCCAAAAGAAATCACGCTCTGCTGATTGGTTTAATTAATTTTAACTACAATTTTTGCCTGCATGCTTCTTCCACCTTAAGTACTCTTCCCATCAAATACAAATACTATGGGGAGCAAACAGTAATTTGCCAAAGGATAAAGGGCAAGCGGTCATAGATTGCTAATTAGCGTAAACCTCATCTGTAAAAATTACACCGTCAAGTCTGTATTCAGCTCTCTGTCAAAATTATGTAGGGTATATACATTGTAGAGTAATATTACACAGGCTTGCAAAAGCACTCTGGCTTAACTTCAACCACCAGCAACTGAAGCCGCACGCCCAGCCCAGACAGCCCTGCCCCGCTCCGCAGCGGACGGCTGCAGCCCCTGGACACGCGGCTTGTCTTTCCGGAATGTTCGTAGCCGCATCTTGCCATCCATACAGCCGTCACACAGCTGTATGGCACAGCAGAGACCTAACCCGCCTGCAACAGTCCCAGGAAGCAGAGCTTTACTTAGCTTCTCCATTGGATTTCTCCTTTGTCCTCTCCCCTTCACGAGCACTTCTGCTCAGTTCTGCTGTGTTCCTGTCGCTGAAAAGACGCTGCCCTCGCCGCCGAGCTCGGCCGATCCCTCGCTGGGAACAGCGCGCTTCAGCAGCTGCCGCAGCCGCCTTCCTATGGCCAGGCCTCCAGGCTTTTCCATCCGAGCTGCCACCAGACTGGCAGGCCATTTGCCATGTTCCAGTCAGCGGGACCAAAGGTGGGTATTCATTTGTTTGTTTTGAGGGCAAAGACAGACATACAGAAGCACCCTCCATCTCCAAGTATCTACTGACATATTTTTAGAAGTCATTATTCAGCTACTCCTATCGTTAGACAGGAAGAAAAGCGGAGATGGAAGGGTTTTTTTCGACCCACTAGACATAAAATCCAGAGCTACTAATCTTGAAAGACTTCAAATGAACAACCTATCTGCTTTGCCATTTACTTGAGATTAAGACAGGCAACCATTTTCAAAGTTTGAGTGCAAGTCACACAGTAAAGTATTTTCAGTAGACCTCACTGAGGAAAAAAAATAATCAAGGATCAGTTTATACATAATGATTTATCGAGGAGTTTCTAAGCCCGACAATTAAGAAAAAGTTTATATTTGTTTTAAAACA
This sequence comes from Pelecanus crispus, assembly GCF_030463565.1. Classification (NCBI taxonomy): domain Eukaryota; kingdom Metazoa; phylum Chordata; class Aves; order Pelecaniformes; family Pelecanidae; genus Pelecanus; species Pelecanus crispus. The sequence goes on from NC_134652.1 coordinate 27,443,155, forward strand.
GATGAAAAATATGGAGAAAGTTAGAAATCAGGATATGGATATTCATAACTAACTGAATGAATTTTGGTTGCCAATTCTTGCTTTCTTAAAAATATGCCATCAACAGCACCGGAATGAACCTGGGTTCCCACCTCAGGCCTCCCACTCGCAGCTGGCCTTGCTGCCTGCCTGCTGCACCACTGCTCTGCAGTTCATACCCCAGATTCTTCAGCAGCCCTACTGCCCTAACTCCAATGCCCAAGATCTACAGGAGCTGGACGACGTTTAGCATTTTAAGGGCATCCGGTGATCACATTTGAACGATAGTACCTAATTGTTCCCATAACCTAATGGCTAGAGATTTTAGCGTTAACTTCACAAGTGCTTTTACTGTAGTAAGCACCCAAACAATTCTGAGGCGTCATAAATGAATCAGCGACGCTTTTCCACCCAAAGGCATGTTGGCTGTCTGGGCTGTTCTGTTCTAAAGCTTCTACTGCTAGCTAGTAATTTTCCAGAAACAAAATTATTTCTTAAAAATTGACATTTAACTTAGTATTTCATTTCAATTAGCACATTCATTAGAAAATAGAGGACGATGTACAAAATAGTATTTATTTTTTAAAAATGAAACCTGCACTAATGAAAATTAATAAAAATGTAAATTTTAAGAAATAACCCAATGTTCCATTTCTTTCACCATTAAAACTGGCCCTTAAAAAAGCTGCTTATGAGTGAAATCCAACAGCTCATTTGTTTACTGACTGTACAGAAAGCCCAAACAGTAATTACGAATTCAGAGTGCTCTTGTAAACAATCTATTTTTGGCTGAAATATTTATGAAGCACATACCCTGCTAGGAAGGCAAGATGTGTTCATATTTACTTTAAGCAAGATAGGTTTTATATTACATATGCATTTAGGTTGTAAATACCCGACATTTAAGCTCAATAATTCTCCACTGTCTTAATAACTAAGGAAATGAGGGAGATGGAGGCTAAGTCACCCATAAGTTAATTACGCACAAATACAATGCATCAATAAACAAACACAAGGTTTACATTTTCTTTATCTCTGCCTCTTTTTATTGTCATGTTAAAGACAATGATAACAGATGTAATTTACGGAATACTTTTAACACATACAAGAGTAAAACCACCATTTAAATAGCCACATTTCACTATATTTAAAAAAAAAAAAAAAAACCAGAGGCAGTTACTCATTCCAATACAAACTCCACCCATTTACACCTTCAGAAGAATCTTTATTCACAACAATGCCAAGCACTTACAGTAGAATTTCCCATGATAAAAATCAAGTACTTATCCACAGGAAAGTTTTATAGGCTTTCTCCATTTGGCCCCTACCTGTCTTATACTTAACATCTTCGAAAAGAAATAGAGCTAGACTTCTACACAGACAAATCAGCAAGAGCCAATCTCACTGAGATCACAAAGAAAATTTTAATTTATTCTGAAATTTCTATTGTTAAAAGGGATATGGCTTTTAGAGCAGATAGTAAATGCATTACATTCTCAATCTTTACCGTGCCAAAATCTAGGCAGAAGTATATCTTAGTATCACACTGAAAACACAAAATAATTTGAGAATAGCTACGTTGAATTTCATATCAGGTCTTCTCTGCATGGAGGATTTAAAAAAATAAACACAGTGGCACCTTAAGACTTAAAACATTCTCTGAATGTAGCCTTACACTTTTCTTTTGGTCGCTACATGAAGTCAAACTGCAGCACAAACCCGTCCATTTTCAAACGCTAGCTCATTCAGCAGCCTGCTTTTACTTCATGAGTGCACAACTTCAGCTTTTCTGTTTTGGTTCTCTCCCACCTTGAGCCATGTTATGAGCACACTGAATATCCAAACACTGCTGACAAGAAAACACTAAGATACTTTTCCCTCCATAGCACCAGAATAAATTTAAACATCCTGCACTGAAATATTTTAAATTCTATATTCGTTCTGAAAACTGCTCCAGTGGGCTAACGATTAAAATACTTTCAAATTACTTCATGACAATGCATGAGAACAGCTTCCCTTTCTATTTTTACTTTATATATTAAAATAAAACTAGGTTGTTCAGATGATCCTGCTCAATTATGAAACTTTCCCAAAACTAAGACTGCTGTAAACTACAGATTCCAGCAGTTTAACAGCTGCTATAATGTGCAAAGCTATTTATAATCTGTAATGTTCTTATAACAGTGATCTCAGAATTTAGTAGCAGCTTTACAATGTGCGGCTTCTTGCAGGTACGTCCCAAAGCAGAATTCTGGGGAGGAAAGCCATTTATTGGATAATAACTTGGGATAAACCAAAAATGACTTAAAAAAACCACAAGCAAAGAACAAGTATTTCAAACACTTTCAACAGCACTCTTGAAGTTTAACTCAGTATGAATTAATCAGAGACTCAGTTCTAGCATTCTGAAGTCTCGATTCTTAACAGCTATAGATTGACCTCTGCAGCTCCTGTTGAAAGGCCATTTCCAAATGCACTCTGTGCAAGCTCCCAGAATTCTTGCAGTTCGGGGTTTTTTTAACAAAATCTGAATACATGTGTCTAATGCTGAGTTACTTACAACTTCCATCCATTAATATTAACACAGAGATCTAATTCTAGCACATGAAAAAGAAAATTTTATCAGCTGAAATCCACTCTAAATTTATTTCCACTCTCTGATGCAGAGAAGCCTCTCTTTTCAGGGTCTCTACTAACAACAGGTGGTAAACAATTTGGAAATTCTTTTGATAGTATTTCACTTACCAATTCAAAGTTAGAGACACACAGAACTGATAATACACATTTCTTAATTTAAATGATGTTTTCTTGCTATTTCTTGTTTCGCTATCTTGTATTATGTCCAAGTGCTATGTAACAATGGGAATATGAAATTCATTATTATCAAATATCAGAGGCCTCCTAGGAGGGGTTGATTCTTTGTCTGCTTTGTGCAACAGTTTAAAAAGTCCCGTTCCAATATTCATCGGAATTCCCATGATGATGCACTCAGAAACACCTAGGGGAAAAAAAAAAACCCAAACATGTTGAACATCTGAAGAGTAAGGATGTACAAAACTATTTTCATTTGTCCATTCTGTATGCATTGCCTACCAAATCTCCTTGAGCCTCACATGTAAAGACCAAGGTCTCTTTGCTAGATAAAATGAAATGTTATGGTCACCAGATCAGTATGTTATTTAGTCTGTGTTATTTAAATTCTAGAAAGGAAAAATTCAACCTAACCTAAACACCTTCTCTAGCAATGAAAGAGCTTCAGAAGGTCTGTTTTTGGAGAAGACACATTCCACTCCGTGCCAACAGCAGAAGATGCAAGGCAGAGTTCTTCATGTTCATTCTCTGATTCAGTGCTAAGACTGCAGTCAAATCTGGCCACGTTCCCTTGAAACCCCCGCAACTTGCCAGTGAAAAAGGCATACCGCTACTTTAGCTAGACCACTTTTTGCATTTTCATGATTCAAGAAGGGCTTTGTTTGAATTTAAAGATTTAATCTGTCCCAGCTATTTTTCATAGCCATAACATTTTCACAGCAACGTGCTGACACATTTATATTCCAGATCTACTGATGTATCCAACTTTTCCGAAGACCGTTCCACATTAAAAGCAAGCTATCAGATGCCAGTGTTTTTTTTCTCTGCATACTGTTATAATCTAAATGACACTTCTGCATGTTCTCAGGAGTATAAGAATACTGTCCTTCACATAAATGTTTAAGAAAGTAACAATAAAAAGCTGTACCTTTGAATGCACAAAGGATGAAAATCAACTTAAAATTCTGGCAAGATTTGATTGGTAATTTAAGTGTATATGAATGAAGATTCTGACCAGAAGCCCTTCCTCCCCACGTCCCCTCTGCCTCATGGACAACGTAATAGTTTGTAGCACCTGACAGCAGTCATGTATAGCAGGAAACGTTCAGACAGAACACGCCGCTCTAACAACCAAGTGTATGTTATAGATCTGCTCAGACTAATGAATGCTAAAGACCAATGGCAATCATATCGGATGGATGAAGCTAATGATGTTGTTGATGGCAGAAGAACTGCCAGGGCAGCACGCTCTGCTCTAGTGACCATCCAAGACTCCTCCAGTGCAATGTCTTGTAACACCACAAGTTATAATCTATTGCAAATCTAAGCATCTGGCTGACAGCTATGAGCTTCTGCTCTCACTTTCAGCTAGAAGAAGCTAGTTAGAGATGAAGTCAGTCACACTGCTCTTATTGCAGAGTTTATTTTTGACACTTCCCTTCCAGACCACCTCCTCATAAATGAACATCACAGGAGTGGTAGCTATTGGTTCCCATTCTTAAGTTTGAAATGAGAGTGCTGTGGGCTGCTCTTTGGGAAGGGGACAGAAAGGTAAACTGACTAGATCTCTAAGCAGTGGCTTGCAGATAGTACTTCCTGTTGATCCTGCTTCCAGCATCCCATGGATGCTTGCTGGAACTGGATGTACTCTTCTGCTCTAGTTTCAACCCACTCTGCCCACTGAAAGGTGGTATCAGCAATTCTCAAGAGAAAACGCTTGTCTATGTACGTAAAGCAGGAATCAGCTGTTCCCCATTTTCTCAGGAGCAGAAAAGCATCCTTCAAGACAAAAGGGATTCAAAGGGTACATGGTCTAAAACTACACCCACACATTCAGGAGAGGCACCGACTTGAGGTGTCATTCAGTTCAGCACCTATAGTTGATTTTGGGTACACACTAATTTTTCTTGGCAATGTTTATGATTTTTTCCTGCTCCGGAGATGCAAAGCCATGAGCATGTAAGAGTCTTTTCATAGTAATTCAAAGAGATAACTAACAGTGGCCAGCTGCACAGCACTTTTTCATACAAGCAAGCCAGTATCATCTCTTCAGTTTTGGAAGACACACAACAATTTTCTGTTTTGTCCATTCCATTTCCTTATTTGAACTAAGACATTTATATATGAAAAACTTTCATAGAGCTAAAGCATTTCTATAACATGAAAAGATCTTTGGTTTCCATATTGTTCAAAACAAGATTTTACCAGCTCAGAGGGGACTTTGATTCCATCCTGGACAGTAAGGAAAAGAAAATCTTTTCTCAATCTCCTATAGGATCTTTGCTTTAATCATGGGCAAATAATAATTAAAAAAAATAAGCAAATCCCACTCATGTGGAATGATGGATAGCCAGAAAGTGGCAGAGTTCTTAAAATACAAACTAGTAATACCAAGGTTTCTAACAGATTCCAGTGATTCAGAAAATATACTGTCTGCAAAGCACTGTTTGAAATTGACTACACTTGCTAAGACCACCTAGAAATACACACAAACTAGGAAACCTTAACATAATACATTCATATTTTTGTATTTCATTAGCACCCAGAAACTCCAAATGAGCAGTTACAGCTCCAGGATGGTAGGCCTTACATAAACAGATGATGAAGAGGGTGAAACCTGCTTACTTGTCCTTTTCTCTGCTTAACCTACTAGATAGAGACTTTTTAACAAATCATACCAAAATGTGTGTAGCTTAAAGGAGAAGGACATCTAGAAGGAATGGGGGCAAAGGAGTTTAAAAAAAGAAAAATAATTTCAAATCCGAATATTAGAGTACGTGGCAGAAATGCAAAATTAAGAGACAAACAGAATGACAAAACTCATCTATTTGAGCTTTCTGTTTGGCTGTATGTATGCGTGCATGCATGCACCTGTGTGCATGTATACATGTATTTTTAAACTCTTATTGGATTCTTTCATTAATCCAGTGAGGAGATGATTCAGTGTATGTTAATGAACTTAACTTTAAAACTGAAGAACAGATACATTTAAAAAGAAATTTCTCAGGACAGGGATCTTCCCTGTTCTGTTAATGAATGGAGTACTGATAAACAAGGCTTCTAATTTAAAACAAAAAAAACCCCCAAACACAACCAAAACCAAACCAACAAAAAACCACACACAATTTTTATCTATTTAGATCAGAACTAACTGGAGAAGTCAAGAACTTCACCTTTCTATTTCTAGGTACAACTGACAAATCAGATAAGCAATCATTATGCACAGTACGATACTCACCTATGCTACCTGAGACATATATGCTTTCCTGCTTTTTAGTAGGCCTGAAAACAAAACCTAAATACTGAACGGGGCACTGGATTCCTTAATCAGCTCTAGGTGTTGAAGATACACAAACTTTCACAACTGAAAAAACAGAACTACTGACAGTGGCACAAATTTCCTGGTATTTCACTGAGCTATGTGGTGAGGAGTAAAACCAAATTACTAGAAGTCTACTTTAAGAAACATACAACAAATGTCCAACTGACTTCAAGATCTCTGAGATCAGAAGTAGAGAAACATCCACCAAGCTTCTGGGATCAAGAAGTATGGATCAGCCTCAGACCTGAAGTTTTTGACATGTAAGCTGAACAGAAAGCTTAATGAGGGCAAAAATCCAATGCTTTGAAGAGATTTACAGATGCTGGGTTAAGACCACAAACTGCAACAGAATTTGAAATACCTACCACAAACAGAATCCTTCTGTCCAAAGTATGCAGCATCAAAGAGATGGTCTGCAGTCTTTTCAAAAGAAGCCAGCATCAACACACTTTCCTTCATTTTTGCCAGTCCAAACCTAGTAATGCCCAGCACTTCACCCTTGATTGACAGAAAAACCCAAAGAAAGACTATCACAATAGTGGCTGGAAGTCAGTCATGTTTGCTGAAGGAAATCAAGTGAACAACAGAAAGGTAGTTTTTATTCTAACACACACATGAAACAAGTCGTAAGTAAAAAGATTACTATCTACAATATAACATTGTCATAATATGCTGCTTCCCAGTTAAACATTCTGAAGGTTAATAGTTTGGTAGTAATCAATATTTGAATATAACAAGTGATTATTATACACAACAGAAGCTGTTATAAATGGTTAATAGATTTTTTTTTTTTTTTTAAGCAAGAATATTGGAAAGATTGAAAGAAACATGGCCATGAGAAAAAACACAAAATTATAAACTAGTTGCTGAGCTACAAAATTTAGCAGGGTCTGAGAGCACTATGCTGAAGCTACTGCCTATTGTCTACTGATAAATCAGCCTTCAGCTGCCAGGAGATTACAGAAGATGTTAAATCTTCATTTTTTTCACTCTCCAGAAAAAAAGTAATTAGCTTTTTAAACTAACTTGGTTTATTTCTGCCTCTGTTTCTAACGAACATCCTGATTATAACAGACTGTGCACAGAAGCACAAGTCAGCAGTACAGACAAAAGAATGCATGCGAGGAGTCCAACAAGTGTAAAACACTGCACTTTGATGCCCTTTTCCACTATTGTGCTGCAGCTCCACATGGCCAGCCCTGAGGACTGCTGCAGCTCAGTACAACAAAGCCCTACAGTTCTGGGAGAAGTCAGAACTCCTTCATCCATTCTACCCAAATTAAACCCTTGCACTCTGGCAAGCAAAGTGGAAAATCTTACTTCACTAAGTGTACTCAAATCTAAAAAACATATTGGATGCAAATAATAAAGTCAATCAATAAAGAACAGATATCATTTTCTACTAACAAGTTCTGAAAGACTGTTCATACTCTACATGTAATCTGATTCTATTTGTAATGTCTGTATCCTTTGACTCTTATATACAGTGCAGCTGCTATGAACCACACCCCATGTGGTTTTCTGCACAGCAAGCCTTAAATTGCACGCATGGTTACCCAAACAGTTGATTTTCATACCACAATTTTGGGGATTCCTATTTCCAATACAAAATGATGATTCCTTATTCATTATATCAACTTGTTTTCAGTCAAAATAGACCTTCTCCCCTCTACCCCCAAGAACTAGATTAATTAAGCATTTTGTTCGATATACAAACAACAATATTCGGTCAGTACAACTTACAATTCCTTAAACCTGTAACTGATTTCCACCTCCCTAGCTCACCCATCGTCCTCAAACATGGTAAAATTCATTTGTGTAAACAGGCCAATGTAACGCGTAGAAAAAGCATAGTACAAACCTTGTAAGTCATTAGATCAGACAGCAACATAACATGTCTCCTGTCAATGCTCATACCATGGTTCACCATTGTATACTGAATCTCATTGATAATGGTCGTTCGAGCAGCTTCAATTCCTAGTGTCTTCTCTACCTACATAAGAGATTACGTTAGATTAATGAAGAACCAAACGCTTGGAGCAAGTATATTCCTGGAACAAATACCATCTGATGTCAGATAATACTCCATTTCCATTATTAGCCTTTTGCATTTCTCTGGTTTAAAAGTATTTATAGAAAAAGCTTCCCTGAAGTGAATAGTGCTGCCAGTTGAATTATTCTCTTGCGTTAATGCATTCTGACAACTATTAGTGAAATCAGGCTTCATTAGGTATCAACTGCTGCATCTGAGCACAAACAAGCACTTGTAATAAAGATGCTATGGGGGAAAAACCCACAGTACCCATCTGAACATTACCTCATAAGTGTTGTTAGAGGATGTTTTTGTTCCTTTCACTCCGTGAGTAGCCATAACAGCTCGCAGATTATCACCTTCAACTAGAAGTTTATATTTTTCCTTTCCACTTTGTTCATCAATATGAATGACAGCTCGGGAAACCTCTGGTATACCTTGCACTACAACCTTCACAAAACAAAAAACCTAGTAACTTCGATGTGTACAGTAATGCTCATTGTCAATACTGACAATAATTATGTCATCTTCCCACCACAGAACTCCAGATTATTATTACTGACTGCCTCCCACAAAAACATGAGACAGCCTTTGTGTTTACCTTTGGTAGTTCTTCCTTCAGGGACTGCAATACATAATACATTGAACTCTTGCTGTTTTCACGAGGGGTCACACATACAACTGCTTCTCCATGGACAGCAACATCCCCAGGCTTTACTCTGAGTTTAGAAATGCAGATAGAGTAGCGCACAGTCTCTGCATTCACCTGTGGCAAAAGTCAGCCAGCAAACATCAGGGTATCTCTCTTAACATATATAAACCTGCTCAAGTACATGCAGCAGTCTTTCAACAGAATATAACAAAGTGGAATGCAGAAAAATAAACAAAAATTGTTACTCTTACAAATTGCATGAAATACTATCCTATCCTGAGGGTGCCGGCCTGTATGTTAACTAACGGACAGAAATGTCATCCTTATATTTAGCGAGACACCAAGAAACGAACATATGTTCTCTCATTTCCAAATAAAGCAAAAATTATCTGCTTTACAAAGGAAAAAAAAGGGAAAAAAATCCACATGTAACATAGCCACAGCCTATCCTTTGTTCACTTTCTTTTTTTAACTTTCCACTGGTCTGATTACTGTTTCTGAGACGGGATTAAGAGACCCTTTGGAACTTACCCAAGGCATATTCTGTGTAAGAACTGAACAACTCACCTCTAATCTCAGCAGTCTAATGCGCTCTAAAGACAGCTTCACTAGGATGAAACAATCGTCTGGAAGAAACACTTCCTCAATATATTCTGAAATCTTTAAGAGATAAGGACAAAACAGTTCTCGTGTGAAAATGGTTAAAATGCCCCATAGCAATTCGCTAGTGTTTACATTTAAAGCATCAGCAATAACACAGTTTTTCCTACCTCTCCCAATAAAGTTTTCTCAATTCTTCCTTTAACCAGACGGGCAAAATCAGGATCATCATCTTTGTCCAACTGTGCTGTTATAATAGGGGTGCTACAAAGAATAAACACATACACAAAAAAACGCCCCCAGTTAGGAAATAGCTCAGCTAGGTCACAGATGGCAATTTGAATTACAGCTTGCCTTATGGAACCCATCTCATATCTAGAGTAGTATTTGGTAATAAAGAGACCTTCAGCTTCCTCAGATACATTTAAGGAAATTATTGTTCATGTACTTCAAGCTGTTAAAAACAAGCAAACACACAAGAGATTCTAACACAACAAGTGACTATTTTCATGGTGTACACTATTCTAGTATTATTTATTTAAGTATGGCTTCATGGATACCTAGGAATAGGTATGCTTCAACTACTGCTAAACACCAGAAAGTTTCACAATATACGAGAGACGCCTAATGGCATATTCAACTTAATACGTAACCACTTTACCCCATTTGATTTTCAGAAAAATAAAACTTGTCTCTTCTCTGGCCCTGAGTATCATGTAGTTGGACAGACATTAGATTTTTCTTGTTTGGGCATTCCATGCATTCAATGCTGTCTAGTATGTTACTGCGAACAGGGAAATGCTATCACATACTGCAAATTTATCCATCAGGTTTCACTTAGGCAAAGGGAAAAAACTCAAACCAAAACAATGTTAGTACCTAATAGCCTTTGAAGCATTAATGATTTCTTTGATTCTTGGCACACCCAAAGTAATGTTCATTGAAGCAACGCCAGCAAAATGGAAAGTCTTCAGAGTCATCTGTGTGCCAGGCTCACCAATACTCTGTGCACAAAGAGCTCCTACCGCAGAACCAGGCTCCATCTGTGCCCTGATAAGTAAATTCTCTCATTAGAAAATACAGAAAGAGACATAGAACTCAATAAGGCATAAAATTCTAAGCAAGCAAAGACAGAAACTATTCTGGTAGATATATGAGAAGTTTGTTAATATTTTTAAATAAACAAACAGGAGAGAGATTAAAAGGTCACCAGTACTCAAGACTGATCTCACACAAGGCAAGAAGATGCCCTGTCATACAGGCTTTCCACAGGTCCAGTATAACACCCACAACAGAAAACAAAACGCCTGTCCTCCTTCTCCTAAGCATCAAGCAATAGATTCAGGATTCCGCATTGAGGGACATCCCATATGCTAACATTTCCAAAACTCCCCTTTATATGTTTAAGCATGAGAGACCTTTATTAAGTCTTCCTTAAGAAACTATTATGCAGATTACTTTTTAACCAGAGCAAAATCCAGCTATTAATGCCTTCTTGGTTCCATCTTATTCAAAAGCCCTATACTAATGACCTACTTTCCCTTCAAGTTATGCATGTAATGGGCTCGTTCCCACATTTGTCCCTTTCTAAAATTTATGTACTTCGAGAACTGGCTGTTCTTACAGGACAAAAAATGGAAACTGCTACTCTACAACATGCGATCTCAAAATAAGACATGAGGGGTGGTTTACATTCTCCCCTACAGTTTTGTTCAGATCCTGCAGTTAGCATTCTTAAGCTCGCGCAGAGTACAATGTGATCTGCTTTTCTAGAGCAAACACAACCTCTGAACTTACGGCACAATACCACTTCCTAAATCAATGTGACTTGCAGCAGCTTCTGGCATTTTCCTTGATGAACTCTTACCAAGTACAATTGCTGTCTAATAGTGATTTAGCTTGTAACATCTAAAGGAATTAACTCTGGGTGACTGTAGAACAAAATTATTTAAGTCAAGGTTATTGTTTTCAGTGTTATTTGAAGATCTCTTTACATTCATGTCACATCTACCCAAAAAGTGCTGAAATCTCAGCTGAGAGGTTTCTCCTGGTATAATGGTAACAGTCTATAAAACAAAAACAATCATCAGAGCAATTAGATCCTTTTCAAGGGTACCATCTTTCAGTTGTCAGATCAGCATAATATAGTATGCTAAAACAACTTCCTGCAGTAAAATAGGCAATTCATGTTTAAGAACACTGACGACAAATGTAAGCAAGTAATGCTAATAACTGAAAGCAGAAAACTGGTAACTGCTTTAAAATTGTTATGAATTTAACATATACATGAATCTTCAAGAACAAGAAAAAATACTAATAAACAATTGATGCAGGTGAGTGTGAGGCCACAAAGAAGATGTCACCACTGGCTGCATGCCAATGAACAAATCCAGGGAGTCTAAGTAAATGAAACAATCCTCAATGGATAAAAAGATGGAAATATCCACACTATCACTGTCTTGTTAGAGACAAAGAGTAACAAATAAAAAGCTCCTACAAGTGCATAACAGATTCAAGAACACATTAGCACGAAGTGTAACAGAACTATTCACAGACTGTGTAGATCAAGAATAACCATCAAGATTCATATGGATTTGAAACTGATCTATTCAGACACTATTTTGTATGGACTCTTCGGAGCTCTGGAACAATCTCCTGCCAGAGGGCAAGGGAACACTCGTGTCAGCAGGTATAAAAAAGTTAAGTGTTTAAACAATATCCTCTATCACTCTGAATCCTACCACTTTTGGCTTTTACCAGAATCTCCTGTCAAAACACGATCTGCGGATATAACTAATAAGTAGCTATAGAAGAAAACTGTGTTCACTGGTATGATTACTACTATTTCAGAAGAAAGGTGCCTAAACACAAGCAGAGAGCTTTGCTTGTTCAAGAAATACAAAATTAAATATAAAGCATTTTTTGTACAATGTGAAGGAAACCAAACAAATTATTAAGTCTTCTAATGAAAGAATCTGATAATGACTCAAGACAGAAAGGTAAAAACCTCAGCTCTGTCAGATCTGTGGAACTGCTGTATAAGACTCAACTCTGCCTTAACAAACCCACCTGTAGATGGCAATGCTTTTTTTTTTTTCTTTTCCCCCTCTCTTTTTTTTTTTTTTTGCATTCCACCTTTGTCTTGCAATGTTTGTCATTGGGGCCAACTATTTCTTATCCTTTATTTGCACTGCATTCACAAGAGAACCAACGTTCATACAGTAAAAATAGCAAAATACACTCCTAGATTGCAAAGTAAGCAACAAACACTAAATTGGGGGGCGGGATAAATGGACAAAATAACAGGCTAAACACTTACCTCATGTATTTGTCCCTACAAGTCTCTAGAAACTTCTCTAGTTGTGTTGGAGTAATCCTATCCAACTGATACAAAACTCGTGGCTGAAAAGAGAACAGAACAGTTGGAAAAGCAATAGCTTATGAAGATTTAAAATAACTACATAATTACTCCTTGAAACTATTTACCTCTGTTGTGCCATTGTCATTAATGCCATACTTGTCCCTAGTTTTTTTTATCTTCTCAGAAACACCTTTGATGAATTTTTTAATTTCCTGAAATGACATTAAAACAACAGTAAGCAAAGACATGGTCTTCATATTGAAGTCTTCGGCAGTAAGTTATTTGCTTAGAGCTCCAAATGAAATGTTTACAATAATAAATTAACATTGCACAATATGAAGAGAGGAACATCAAAACTTAGACACACACATACACTAGAATTTAGCAAACCAGATTCACTCTTGTGTAACCACAAATTAGTAGCAGTACATGAGGAATATGGTCCACGCTGAATAAAAGCATCCTTCCTGAGCACACACTGAAAACTGAAGAGATTTGACTTTGATTGATCCTTCCCTCCTACCCACCACTTACTGAAACTGACTCTACCATTAAAAAAAAAAAAAAAAAAAACAACCCACCAACCACCCTCAAAATTCTTATTTTCTGAGTATACTGACACAAACGTATTCTCACTCATTTCTCAGTATTCAAAATAAGTCAAAGTGGAAAGCCTGTAGAGCAAGAGAGGAAGTATATATAAAGGACACCTGCTGGACAGATTTCAGACATTCAAGATGTACTTTACTTCGGGCGGGGGGAAACCCTCAAAATTGATATATACGTGTCAGTCTCTACCTAACATAGTTCAAATAACTTCTTTATGCTGTGGAGATGTCTTGCAGATAATTGCATTTAGCACGTAGTAGTATATAAGCCTTTCACTCTCTTAGCATGTTTACCCAAAAGTAGTTCTGGCAGTCTTTACTGGAACATAAATGGAAACAATACTGTTAGAAAAACATCCAACATTTCTATGAAGCATCATTTGGGCATTACGCTTTGGATATAAATATGTACACTAAAAGTCATGAAATACGAGGTCCATGATTAAACTTTTCCATAAAAGTGGACTCAGTGCAAGTCATTACCATAACACAGGGTTATCAAAACAAAATATAAACAAAAAGCAAGAGGAAATCCTTCCCATCTACTTCAACAATGATTTAAGAAAGCCTCTGTGGAGAAGTGAATGGTTTGATTTTTAGAGTCCTTTTAAATCCTTTCCACCCCATTAGTCCTGCCTGACAACCAGGATGAGGATTATATAATATCACCTCTTCTTCACTCAGTACTGGACTCCTTCCAACCTTTCAGTAGCCAGGCACTGAAAATTACTTGCAAAATTGAGTAAATATATGAGTGACTGGGGGGCTTTTTTGTTTGCTTTTTGTCTTTTTTTTTTTTTTTTTTAAACAACTGAATTCATAAATCATTGTCAAAACACATCTATTACATCCTAACAGAATCCTCAGATTCTCAAAATAACAACATTCTTACTGTTATTCAAGGTATTTTCAGACAGTACATTATTTTCTGTGAATACTAGAACAAAGCTCAAACGAAAGAACCAACAACGGAAGTGTCCTGCTGGAATGGATGCTTCAAGTTGTTTCCCCACTTGGATGTCAACGGGATGCATTCATACGTTTCTGCCCCTTTTGCCCTGCAGTAAGTTGTATTAACTCACGAATGAAATATTTTGCCATTTTAAAGGTTTTTGACCCTGAAATCTTTGCATAAATTTGGTAATTTGCTTTATTTAAGTGTTAAGCAATAACGTGGTATTAGAAAAAAATAATCTTTTTACTATGGGTGCATAAAATAAGGAATATTGCAGGACTTACAGAAGATCATCCAGAACATTTGATCTAGAGAAAAAAAAACCACCACACTAAGGAGAGACTTTGAAAGTAATTCTATCTTGAAAGATGTTTCTTTTGTGGAGGGGCAGGAAGGGAGTAGTGGAAGGGGAAGAATGCAGCAGATGTAACACTAACTTCTCCCTCCAGAACACCAAAGACTAAGTTCTTTTAAATTTCCACCTACTCACATAAAACCAGGGGACAGTAATAACAACCGCACCACCACCAACTCCTCAAAAGAAGTTGTCGCAATGGCTGAAAAATTGGTCATATGGCCATATGGTGGAAGTCCACAATAGGGCAGAGTTAAGACCAAAACAGCATAGGACTGCAAATAGCATTATGGCAAACTACTTGTTGTCAACTTTTCCTCTTTGACAGTCCCTGAGTTCCAACATAGTTTAAAAAAAACAACAAAACCCCCAAACAAACAAAAACACCCCCAAAAACCTCCAACATACTAAATCAATTGTTATATATCACTCTAAATTGTAAAAATAAGGTACTCAAATGATACATTACTTCCATACACTAAAGCCAGAAAAGGTGAGATATAAATCTCTGAACACATTTATTTTTCATTGTCAGAAGTTTTATTCATGCACAAGAACTAAAAGAGGAAATGACCTATTCCTCTCAACTTAATTATCTGTTGGCAGTTTATCCAAACTATGGATTAATTTACACTACAAATAGAAAGAAAATGTAGCTCACTCTTTGCTGAGCCGGCCTGTCTCTATGGACTTATCGCCTTCAGTGCAACACTGTCCTCTGTGAGCACAGCTATGTAACTTCCACAGCGAGCTTAAGAAACCATTGGTTCTTTCACATTATCTAAACCCATAAAGTCTTTTAGTCTGGACCCATTTAACAGAAAGGCACCAAACTGACTCAGTAAGCTCTAGCTCAACGTGGACCTTGTCAGCTCCTACAGAGCTGACATTTAGTCAAAATAGCAGTCCAGGGTATAAAGCCTAGTCACCCAGGTGTTTGCATGATGTTTCCCAGCACTTCAGCTAGTGAGATCATTTATATACATGAAGCACTGCTAATATAAGAATCCTCATAGTTAAGAAGCCCACTGAAACACAGAGCGGTATAGACAATCCCACAAGAATCAGCAATAATCCATTCAAGTCCAGGCAGACCCACTGGGTCAGCTCTGCATATGCCAGCACTGACTGGCTGTGAGCTCAGCCTTTTCCATGTTTGCACCACACTCCCCAATACTCATATTTTATCATCGCAAACAAACCACAGAAAAATGATTGGTTTGGGGTTTTTTTTTAATTGTGAGGGTTTCTCAAGATTTTCCCAATTTCAGTAAGAAGAAAACAAAAATTTCCTTTCACCTGTATCTTAATAAACTCAAATAACGTTAAAATATTAACACAATTGAAACTGTGCCAGCCAACAATATGCTTTTTCATCAGTTGAATTCCCTCTGGTGAGGGCAGAGTGCAGGCAGAATGAACGCTAGTCTGTTTGAAAAAGGCTATTTAGACATACTGTTTTCTGGACAAGAGTGGGCACGCCCATTATAGGAACCTCCTGGTAAAAGAACAGTGATACGAAATATCTCTGTTTTGGAAGGGAGGAGTGGAGGAAGGGACAGAAAAACGTCAGAAAAACATGCTCGTATCCCTAAAGACTGAAAGAATGAGTTTTAGAAAAGAAAGTTATGTACTGAAAGAAAGCCTCCTCAAATCCTCCAAATCCTCAAGTTTAACTATGGGGATTAATTCGCATGTTATGTTTTTCACCATTAAAAAGGAACTGGTTAAATTATTGTGATGAACGCCTACATTGTAATTTAATAAGCAGTAATGTA